>NC_056007.1:30200577-31450577 GCF_018446385.1 Zingiber officinale | reverse complement strand
CTCCAGCTATGACTAATGCGAGGATCTACTCACTCACCAGAGAGGACGTAGCAAATGCCTCGACAGTTGTTACAGGTCAGATTAGTATTTTACAGCAAAGTACAACTGTCTTATTCGATACTGGGGCAATCCATTCTTATATATCCAGGGCATTCGCCGAAAAGTTAGTAGTACCCCCAGAGGTATTCAGTGGTCAGTTTTTGACGACGCTACCTTCGGGAGAATTTATGGCGTCCACGCACTGGCTCCGGGCAGTGCCAGTCATGATAGCAGACAGAGAACTCTTTTGTGATCTGATAGTGCTAGATATGACTGATTATGACATCATCCTTGGAATGGACTTCCTGATCAAATACGGTGCCTCTATAGAGTGCCGTAAACAGAAAGTCGTATTCTAACCTGAAGCAGAAGTGCAATTCGAGTACATCGGAGAACCAAAGAGAAGAGCGAAGAAATTTCTCTCAGCTTTGAAGGCACAGAAATTGTTAGATTCAGGATGTACGGGATTTTTAGTGCATGTAGTCAATGCCAGTCAGGACAAGGACCAACAGCTAGCAGAGGTCCGAGTCGTATGTGACTACCCAGCAGTCTTCCCTGAAGAGTTACCAGGCCTAGCACCAAACAGGGAGATTGAATTTGAGATAGAACTCATTCCCGGTACAAATCCTATCTCCAAAGCACCTTATCGCATGGCTCCAGCAGAACTGAAGGAACTTCAGGAGCAATTACAGGAGCTGCTTGACAAAGGTTTCATACACCCTAGTCACTCACCATGGGGAGCGCCTGTATTGTTCGTAAAGAAGAAGGACGGGAGCATGCGCCTGTGCATAGACTACCGGGCACTGAACCAAGTCACCATCAAGAACAGGTATCCTCTTCCCAGAATAGATGACATGTTCGATCAAGTAAAGGGAGCAGCAGTATTCTCTAAGATAGACCTCAGATCAGGTTATCATCAGGTGAAAGTTAAAGAAGGGGATATACCCAAGATAACATTCAGGACTAGATACGGACACTACGAGTTCGTAGTCATGCCCTTTGGCGTGACAAATGCTCCAGCTACTTTCATGGACCTTATGAACAGAGTATTCAGAGACTACCTAGATAGATTTGTTATCGTGTTTATAGATGACATTCTTATCTATTCAGGAACTCAGGAAGAACACGCAGAGCACCTGAGAATAGTATTGCAGACTCTTCAGCAGAACCAGCTGTACGCCAAGTTCACGAAATGTGAATTTTGGTTAGATCAGGTGTCCTTTCTGGGTCACATCATCTCAAAGGATGGTATCATGGTAGACCCCAGTAAAATAGAAGCTGTGAGTAACTGGAAATGACCCAAGAACGCCAGTGAGATCAGGAGCTTTTTGGGACTAGCAGGTTATTACAGAAAGTTCGTAGAGGACTTCTCCAGAATAGCCTCCCCACTGACAGCTCTTACCAGAAAGAACAGAAAATTTCAGTGGACAGAGGACTGCGAGTTAAAGAGGAGATTGACCAGTGCTCCCATTTTAACTCTACCAGAAAACACAGAAAGCTTTGATATTTATAGTGATGCCTCTAAGTTGGGACTAGGAGCAGTACTGATGAAAAATGTCAAGGTGATCGCCTATGCCTCCAGACAACTCAAGGAATATGAGAAGAATTACCCTACTCATGACCTTGAGCTTGCAGCAGTAGTGTTCGCTCTCAAAATTTGGAGACATTACTTGTATGGAGCTCAGTGCAGAGTGTATACAGATCATCAGAGTCTGAAGTATTTCTTCACTCAGAAGGATCTGAATATGCGACAACGTAGATGGCTAGAGCTGGTCAAAGATTATGACATAGACATCCTCTACCACCCAGGAAAGGACAATAAGGTGGCAGACGCACTTAGCAGAAAGTCCGATGCTACCTTACTATCCCTAGCAGCCATGTCACCGCCCCTACAGAAAGAGATTACAGATTTTGGTCTCGAACTTATAGTGGGACAGCTCTCTACTATGACATTAGCATCTAATCTGCTTGGTGACGTCCAGACAGCTCAGGAACAGGATCCTGAAATTCAGAAAATCAAGCAAGGGTTAGCAGAATCAGAAAGTAGAGAATTCAGAGTGTCCGATAGTTGGATATTATACTTTGGTGATAGACTCTGTGTTCCAGATCAGGAAGAACTAATGAGGAAGATTTTAGATGAGGCTCACAGGACTCCTTATGCGATGCATCCAGGTTCCACCAAGATGTACCAAGATCTAAAGAAACATTTTTGGTGGTCTGGATGAAAAGAGACATCGCTAGATATGTTAGCACCTGTCTGACCTGTTAGAGGGTCAAGGCAGAACATCAGAGACCAGGAAGAGTTTTGCAGCCCATCCAGATCCCAGAATGGAAGTGGGAAGACATTTCTATGGATTTTATAGTGGGACTAGCCAGAACCACGAATGGTTTTGATACCATCTGGGTAATAGTCGACAGATTGACTAAATCAGCCCACTTCTTAGCTATCAGGATATCCTACTCCATGGAACAGCTAGCTCAGTTGTATCTCAAGGAGATCGTTAGATTACATGGAGTCCCACGAACCATCATTTCAGACAGAGATAGTAGATTCACATCACACTTCTGGGAGTGTGTACAGACAGCATTGGGCACTAAGCTAAAGTTCAGCACAACTTTCCATCCTCAGACAGATGGTCAGACGGAGCGAGTAAATCAGGTACTCGAAGATATGCTCCGAGCATGTGCCCTAGACTTCAAGGGAAGTTGGTGCAAATATCTGAGTTTAGCAGAGTTTGCATACAACAATAGCTATCAGGCCACCATCGACATGGCACCTTACGAGGCTCTCTATGGGCGGAGGTGTAGATCTCCAATCTGCTGGTATGAGAGTGGTGAACAGAAAGAACTTGAACTTCAGACAGATCTAGTAGCAGATACCACAGCAGCTATACAGCAGATCCGCCAGAGGATAGAGATAGCTCAGAGCCGTCAGAAAAGCTATGCTGATACACGGCGTAGACCCTTAGAGTGTTCAGTTGGGGATTCAGTGTTCCTCAGAGTAGCTCCCATAAAGGGAGTAATGCATTTTGGGAAGAAGGGCAAATTAAGTCCCAGATATGTGGGACCATACCTTATCACTAGAAGAGTTGGCAAGGTAGCATATGAGCTAGAGCTACCACAGGAGATGTCAGCTATCCATAATGTATTTCATGTCTCTATGCTGAAGAAGTATATCCCAGATGCCACCCAGGTGATTGAGCCCCAGTCGGTACCAGTCTGCGAAGACCTCAGCTATGATAGTCGACCTATTCAGATAATAGACCGAGCAGTTAAGAAATTGCGGAATAAGGAGGTAGCATTAGTAAAAGTCATTTGACAAAGTCACACAGCAGAAGAGGCAACATGGGAGACAGAAGCCAGTATGAGACAGAAGTACCCAGAGTTATTCTAAGTTCGAGGATGAACTTTTTATAAGGTATGGGGGATTGTAACGCCCGAAAATTCTCAAAATAATTATTAGAAATATTCTATGATTTTTCTGAAATTTTAGGATATTTTTATAGAATTTTTAGAATAACGGAAGTAGCAAAAACAAATAGAGTCGTAAAAGGGTCTAAGCGAGTATTGGACCCGAGACCTATTGGGTCCTACGACTTATAATGGACTCTAGTAACCAAGTGAACCCAGCAGGGCCGTGCTAAAAGGAAAGGGAATCAATTATACTTATGTTAGAATTGGGCCGAAGTTACCACTTAATATAAATAGGGCAATTAAGAGAGGAGTTAATTATTTTATTCGTAACTTTCCTCTCCCAAAACCCTCACCACTGTCCCTCCTCCTTTCTCTTCCTCTTCTTAGCACCAACCACAAGCACACCTAGGGCTCCATCCCTAGGGTCCCAAGGGCTTCTTCCGACAATATCTTGGATACGGGGACGCTTCCCTCCGCGAGAGGAACGCGTAGACGCGAGAAGATTGTCGAAAGGATTGTCTTCTCCGGAATTCTAGCAAGTAGAATCGTAAGAAAATTAGAGCAGAAGGTAAGAAACCCCTCACCTGTAGTATAGGTAGTTCTCGTGTGATTGCATGCCTTAGTTTATTAGTGTATGGCTTCTTGGCGCATAGGGTGTGCAATAACGCACGCCTAGTGCTCAATAGTATGTTCAACACAATTAAAATGCAACTTAGGCATTTTAATAGTCTAGCTAAATGCGATAGAGCATTTAATTAGCATATGCAGTGTTACTACAGCTTATATGGGACTACGGTCCAATGGGTGGGCTCCCACAGTCGCCTCTAGGTTCAGATAACCTAGCTCTAGGTTTAGACAACCTAAAAATAGCAATATAAAAAGAACTCAGCTATAATCAGTATTTTATTTTAGCAGAGGCACTGTACTGGATTAGATATCCATTGGGTTGGGCTCCCACAGTCGTCCCTAGGTTTAGACAACCTAGTAACCCTACTAAATTCGGGACTTGCAAACCCGGGTCTAGTTAGGGATGCGCGCACAGCAAGTAGAGTTGCCGGGCCCAAACAGCAGCATGATTATTATTTTAATCTATTTATGAAAATAGTTTTCAAAACTTCACAATAATTATGTGAATTCAGTACAGCTTTAGCATTAGCTTAGAATTAGCTCAGTTCAGCTTTTTATATCAGTTTAGTTTTCCTATTCATGCAATGTGATAGTTATGATTAGCTTTATGACCATGATTAGTGTTGATTCTATGTGTTGTATGCCATGCCATGTTTAGTATATTCAATACGTATTTCAAATAGCATGTTTTCAATGCATAATTTGCATCGTATGCATGTTTTGTGAGGTAGATGGTTTCTTACTAAGCATAAAGCTTACAGATACTCTTTCCTTATACTGCAGATAAGGGTAAAGGAAAGATGGACTAGTGGAGGCTGGAGGGCAATGCAATGAAGATGTGTGTGGAAGGAACCTAGAATAAAGATCTTGGAGAAACTAGCAAACTAAGATTTTAGTTTTATATGGTGTTATTTTCCGCATTTCTAATTATTTTAATGCCTTGAATCGTGAACGACTTGCTTAGATTGTTAGTACTTATGCTCATATTCCTAGTTATGTGTCATCGGTATGTTTCCAGTTATTTTAGAACTTATGTAGGTGAGTTTGGCACGAAACAGTGCTGAAATCAGAGCCTTGCTGCGAAATCAGAAACCCCTATCGATTAGCGGATCGATTGGGGACCCTCAATCGATCAGTGGATCAATTGGGAGCCTGGTTCCGCGAACAGTAGGCTTCTGGATCGATCAGCCGATCGATCCAGTCACATTCTGTCACAAACAGTAAGCTTCTGGATCGATCAGCTGATCGATCGGGAAATCGCTCCCGCGAACAGAGAGCTCTGGAATCGATCGTTGGATCGATTGGCCAGTCTGGATCGATCAGCCGATCGATCCAGAATATTACCCGAACACAGTAGCCATCTGAATCGATCCATGGATCGATCCAACAGCTTACAATCGATTGGGTTCAACCTAGATCGATTGGGAAGCTGGGTTTTTGACCTAGTGACCTTGTATTTCAGCTCCTTGACCATAGGGGATGTAGGATATGCCATGTATACCTTAGATTGCATCCCTTAGCACATGTAGAACCCAGAACTCGTGTTAGCTTAGTAAAGTTTTAAATTGGTACAGTTTTCCGCACCTAGACTTAGTAGTGGTCATGGATATAGCTTAGCACAGCATATTGTGACGGTCCGGCCTTAACAGCCTAGCCAGTAGAAGGCGGGTCATTACATTAATGGTTTGGTCGATTGATCCATCTTTTCGGTCAACCGAATAAGCTCTTTCCCTGTTCATCGAAATCTGCCGAGATCTTTATTTAATGCGCCTTTAATGTTGATTGGATCGGTCGACCGATCCACGGGTTCGGTCGACCGATTAGCCCTAGTTTCCTTTTCCTTCTGATTGACATCGATGATCTATTCTGTGTTGAGTCATCATGGTTCGGTCGACCGATAGTCCGGTTCGGTTGACCGATCAAGTTTTGACCGGACTCTGGTCTGATCTGTTCTGAACTGATAATTGCTTTGAGTCGACCTAGTTCGGTCGACTGATCCTCCTATTCGGTCGACCTATCGGGTTGGACCTGCAAAACAGTGTTAAGCAAAACATCCTGCTAAACAAATGTTAGCACAATAATATTATAATGCATGAGTAATATAAAAGACAGTAGAACTGTCTCGATCTCAACTTGGAAACCTTCCCAGTTTCTTCAGTTGGATCAACGACCTAAGGTTGTTCCCTTTTGGAACCCGACCTCACTATCGCTCCTCCAGTTGTTTACCTCAACCTACCTACCAAACTTAGATCCTCCAGATCTAGTTTAGACTTTTCACTTATCTTTGATCGGCTCGCCATGACTTTTTCCTTGATCTTCGGTCCTGCAGATCTCTCGATCGCACCGCCAAGCTCTGCGTCTCCTCGACCTACTTGGACTTGCACCTGGGTTTCGCGATCTGCTAAGATTTCTCCTGTCTATCCTCCAACTAGGTCTTTCTTGGTTGAGTGAATAGCCTGCACACTCAGTCAACTTGTTAGATCACAATAAGACTTAACTTGAACCTTTGACAACATCAAAACTTAGGTCTGATTCTGGTGCAACTTGCACCAATAGAGTCCTGTACATTCATTCTTCCACACCATTCTATTGGGGTGTACCAGGTGCAGACAGTTGGGATTGAATCCCGACTTCTGATAAGTAACTCCTAAACTCTCCTAAGAGGTACTCGCCACTACGATCACACCGTAGTGTTTTGATACTTTTACCATGATGTTTCTCCATATCAGCCTTGTACTCTTTGAACTTATCAAAGCATTCAGACTTGCGGCGCATCAAGTAAATGTACCCGTATCTCGAATAGTCGTCTATAAAAGTGACGAAATATTCAAAACTACCTCTTGCCTGGATAGTCATAGGTCCACACAAATCAGAATGAATCAATTCCAACATATCTTTGACTCTATACTCCTTAGCCTTAAAATGTCTCTTGGTCATTTTTCCTTCTAAGCAAGACTCGCAGGTTGGAAAGTTTTTCACCACCAATGAACCCAAAAGTCCATCGGCTTTTAACCTTTGAATCTTACTCATGTTAATATGACCTAGCCTTAGATGTCAAAGATATACTTGGTTCATTTCCAAAGGTTGCTTTCTCTTATTAGAATTAGAAGATGTGTTATTAATTTTCATTTGTTGCATTGTGAGAGTTATTGGATTTAGAGTATACAAATTGACAACTAATGTACCAGAACAGATAACCACTCTATTTTTCTTGACAACTACTTTATCATCAAAAGAAATAGAATATTCATCAAATAGTTTAGAAACTGAAATCAAATTCTTTCTAAAACTTGGTACATAAAGGCAATTTCTCAAAATCAATGTTTTATTCCTATCAAAGGATAAATAAACATCTCCCACTGCAACAACCACCACTTACGTAGCATTGCCCATGTAAATGGTGATTTCTAATTCATGTAGTTGTCGGATTTCCTGGAACCCCTGCAATGATTTGCAGACATGATCAGTGGTTCTCGTATCTACACACCAGGTACGGGTAGATAATACCACTAAACATGTTTCAACAACTAATAAGATACACCTTTATTGTTCTCATTCCTGAGAGGATAGTCCACCTTAGTGTCCAAGTTTTGTTTCCAATCATTATAATTGGGACTAGTAAGTCTATTCTCTAGTATAACAGCTAGGGAATTGAAAACCATTTGAAATCCAAAGAATCAAAAAATATTTAGTCAAGACCAACACCTCAAACACCGTGAATTTTGTATGTCATGATAGTGTGGACGTATACAAATTCAATCATTAATTTTATTATCTTGTCATCCTAACTTTATGATAAATAAAATTAATAGTTGGTCTATCTTCGATCAAATATTTGGTCAAAATTTTAGAATTTAAAATAATATTGATTCCTCAAAACAATATCATTTAAGTTCACCAACACCTCAAACACCGTGAATTTTGTATGCCACGATAATGTGGACGTATACAAATTCAAACATTTGTAAGAGGAGGGTCTTACCCATTAATTATCTTGTTAACCTATAATTACCTCAAACACCATGAATTTTGTATGCCACGATAGTTTGGACGTATACAAATTCAATCATTTATAAGAGTAGGTTTTACCTATTAATTTTATTTTGTCAACCTAACTTTATGACAAATAAAATTACCTCAAACACCATGAATTTTGTATGCGACGATAGTGTGGACGTATACAAATTCAAATATTTGTAAGAGGGGGTTTTGTCTAGCTTTATGACAAATTAATAGTTGGGTTTCTTCGGTCACACAAATAATAGTAGTGACTCTGATGGGGAGGATATATTAAATGTGCCTAAGTGTATACCATTACTTGATACTAAGTCCACTAAATAGAATTGTGTCCCTTCAGTTGGAGAAGATCACACACATCCTAAATAATTTCCTATAATCATCCATTAAGGAAGTTTGATCTAGTGATCCGCAAACAAACTCATCTGATGTGGAGGAAGGCACTCAGAGCCAACGCGCAAGTTTGAATGCATCACTTACAAACCAGTAATGGAGATCGTGGAATTTAATTAAATTCCTATCCCACTTAGTTATTTAGAACGAGGAATTTTAACATGCACACAAGCACACAAAAACAAGCACACACAACATAAAAGGCAATAAATAAGAAAAATAATTTTCCAACTATTATGGCCTTTATCCATAGCTGTCCTCCGTGTGCCATCAACCCTAGTTGCTGCCATCTTTAGCCACTGCTATTAGGTCTAGTCGTCGCATCTATCTTGCTTCTTTTTTCGCTGTGCCTCTGGTCCTCAAATAGTCCCACGCCTTGCAAAGATACGATCCGCAATAAAAATAAACTTTCACATTTATCGATCTTATATTCCACGAAGGAATGTACATATAATCTAGATCGAACAAAATATAAAATCCTAAAAACTAGTACAGCTCCTGCCGTATTTAATATTACAATAATGCACACACATAAAATGCCCTCGACATGTCCGAGGGTCCAATCATACACAAACACAACATGGCCATAATAGTTGGATCTAGGATGCCTGCAACCATAGCGTTAATCTATTTGCACATCCTACTATTATCATGCCTAAATTATGTATGACATGTGCATAATTAAACTAGAAACCAAACACACAGAGGTTAAAACCTAGCTCTGATACCAATTGTTAGTTGCTACTCGGAATACCGTCCTAGTTCCCCTGTATAAAAAATCGTATAAGCATAGAACTATCCTAGCTACCATGTGTTCTACTAAAGTTAAATTTGGATCGCAAACGATGCTTAACATTATTAATCCAAATTATCCTTCAGAAGTTAAACTTGGATTGGAAACGATACTTAACATTTTGACTCCAAGTTTAATCGATGTGATCTTCCAAAGTTAAACCATATTACAGAAGTTATCAAATATTTATTTCAAAGATTGGCTTCCAGGTTAAATATGGCGAGGCACTAGGTCTTCTTGGGTATGAGATCATCCACCACTTGCTAGAAAAGCATCACAAAGAAATCGGATATTGAACTTCTTACAGTAAACTAGGTTTAACTATAGAGACCTCAATAGAAACACATTATCGAAACATGAAATCAAAAAATAAAATCAAAAAATAAAATCGATAACAAAAATGATAACATAAAATCGATAGCCTCTTGTGTTTGATTTTTCAAGATCTATACAAAGAATATGAACTAGTTATGATGCGGAAACAAATAACTAGTTATACCTTTTCTTTGTAGCTTAAAGACCTCTTGATCTTCTGTTGTATTCCTCTCCTCCTCTTGGACGTCGTGTGAGTGATGATCTAGCAAGATGTAATCCACCTAAACCACTTCTTCTCCTCCAAGACTCTCGAGCCACCAAGGGATGCCAAAATAGGAAGCTCCTTCTCTTCTTCTTCTCCTCCAAGTAGCCGACCATCAAGATCTTCTTCTTTTCTTTCAAGTTTCGGCCACCAAGAAGAGATAGACACCAACCTTAGAAAGAAGAAAAAGAGAGAACAAGTGTGTGACGCCGGCCAAAGGAAGAAGAAAGGGAGAGGGGAAAATCGGCCTCACAAGGTGAATAGAAGAGAGAGGGCATAGGGTTATATCTCTCAAGAGGCACCCTCTCCTTCTCTTTTATAATCCTTGGTCAAGGCAAAAAAGGAAAGTTTTAAGCATAATTAAAACTTCCTTATTTGTGGCCTCTCATTTAAAAAAGGAAATTTTAACAATAATTAAAATCTCTCTTTTCTAAATTTCCTATTGTACATGGCAATAAAGGAAAGTTTTAAAATTAATCTCTCTTTTTTAAAGACAACTACAAAAAAAATAAAGATTAATTAAAACTTTTCCTTTTTAAATCATGGTTACAAAAAAGAGAAAATTTTATCAAAAATTAAAATTTCTCTTTTAAACATTATAGATAACTACTAATAAGGAAAGATTTTAACAAAATAAAAATCTCTCTTTAATATTTTGTAGATAGCTATAAAAGAAAAGATTTTAAAATTTTAAAACTTTCTTTTAAAACCATGAGGATGGCTATAAAAGGAAATTAAAATCTTTCCATAAAAGGAAAGATTTTAACAAAATAAAATCTCACTTTTAACCATTGTAGATAACTACAAATAAGGAAAGATTTTAACAAAATTTTATTTTAAACAAAACTTCTTTTTTCCTTTACCTATGGCCGACCCCATGCTTGGTCACCAAGCATGGCTTGGTCGGCCACTACATGAGCTCCAAAATAATGCTTGGTCGGCCCCCTTGCTCCAAGCAAGGATATGTCTGGCCCATTACTTGGGTAAGAAGTGGACTTTGTGGATACAAGGCTTAATAGAGGCTACAATAGGGACCGAGAGGAAAAATTTGTTTTGGTCTCCCGATGAGCTTGAGCTTCCTGTGTTCACCCCCGAACACCCAACTCAAGTTCATCAATAATAACTCATACCGCTAAAGAGTTATTATTGAACTACCGCACCAATCTCAAATTATATTATGAGCTCCTTCTTATTATGAGTGCATTAATCTCACTGTGTTTAATATATTGAATGCCCACTAATTAAATGAGTTACTGACAACTCACTTAATTAATATCTAACTCCATGAGTAGTACCACTCAACTTTATTGTCATATCGGACTAAGTCCACCTACAGAGTTTACATGACAATCCTTTTGAGCTCCTCAAGGGGACATCATCAACCTAGATTACTAGGACATAATTTCATTCTATAATCAACAACACACCATATAAATAATATCATTTCTCAACTTATCGGGCCTATTGATTTAAGGAGCTAAATCGCATCCTCCGATAAATTAAAGAAATAAATATTAAGTATACGTGCTTGTTATTATATCATGATTAAGAGTACATACTTCCATAATAACGGAGGTTTTGTTCTTTTATATAGTCAGTATAAAAGAAATTATCTCAAATGGTCCTGCTCAATACACTCATAGTGTACTAGTGTAATTTTATAGTCAAGATAAACTAATACCAAATTATACTACAACTACTCCAATGGTTTGCCCCATTCTATCTTGGTTGTGAGCTACTATTTATAATTTATAAGGAACTGATAACATGATCTTCTGTGTGTCTCCTCACACCATGTTATCTTCAATATAAATTAAATGGACATCTACACTTACCAAAAATGTAGACATTTGACCAATGTGATTCTTATAAATATTTATACAAAAGCTAGGCTTTTAGTATACATTCTAACAGCCAACGCCCCCTCCTCCTTAGTGGTTGGCGGATTGGAGAAGAAGAATAAGAGAAGGAAGAAGATTAGAAGGTGCCCCATCCTAGAGCCTCCTTTTGTAACCGGCGGTTTGGAGAAATGAGAGGAAGGTGGTTGTTGTCTTGGTAGATCATCGCCCACACGACGTTTAAGAAGAGGAGAGGAATACAATAGAAGATCAAGAGTCTTTTAGCTACAAAGGAAATGTACAACTAGTTCTTTAATTCCTTTGCGTAATTAGTTAGTTTTTCTTTGTATCATTTTTGGAATACCAACACAAGAGCCCAGCGATCTAGTACTTTGATCAAGGTGTAATTTGATCATTCAAGAACTTACTTGATTGATCAAATATATGTTTGATCGAACATGCGGGTTGCTAGGAAAAGTTTTGTTCTTGTACAATTTTTTTGTATAGGGAAATTAAAACAGAACAAAATTCCAGCGCCTTCAAGTGGTATCAGAGCAAGTTTTCTAGTTTTGTGTGATTGTTTTTCGATTAAATTATGCACTGTTCGTATATAAATTTAGGCTGGATAATAGTAGGATGTGCAAGATAGATTAACTCTGTGGTTGCAGGCGTCCTAGATCCAACTATTATGGCTCTTTGTGTGTTTGTGTATAATTTGAACCCTCGGGCATGTCGTGGTTGTTGTGTATGCATGATTCTAATAATTAAATACGGCTGGTTGCCGTATTATTTTTTTTACATTTTGTTCGATCTAGATTACATGTAACTTCCTTTGTGGAATATAGGATCAATAAATGTAAATTTTTTATTTCTTTTGTTGCAGCTTGTATCCTTGCTATGTGTGATGCTATTTTGAGGACCAGAGGCGTGGTGGAGAAGGAAGCGAGATAGATGCGATGGCTTGATCCATTGGCAGTATATTGGAGGACAGTGTTGGATGAGGCCATAATAGTTGGAAATTTTATTTTCATATTTTTTACCTTTATATACTATTTTTATGTGCTGTGATGTGTGTGCTGTGATGTGCGTGCTGTGATGTGCGTGCTGTGATGTGTGTGTATATTAAAATTCCTCAATTTAAATAACTAAGTAGGAGAGGAATTATTTAAATAAATTCCACGGTCTCCATTAAGTGATGCATTCTAACTTGCGCGTTGGCTTTAAGTGCCTTCCTCCATATCGGATGAGTTTGTTTGCGGATCACTAGATCAAACTTCCTTTATAGATGATTATAAGAAATTATTTAGGTATGTGTGATCTTCTCCATCTAAAGAGGCACAATCCTAATTAATGGACTAAGTATCAAGTAATGGTATATACTTAGGCGCATTTAATAGTATCCTCCCTATCGGAGTCACTGTTATTATTTATGTGGCCGAAGATGAACCAACTATTAATTTTATTTGTCATAAAGTTAGGTTGACAAGATAATACAATTAATGGGTAAAATCTCCTCTTACAAATGTTTGAATTAGTATACGTCCACACTATCGTGGCATATGAAATTCATGGTGTTTTAAGGTGTTGGTGAATTTAAATTATATTTTTTGAGGAAAAAATATTATTTTATATTCTAAAGTTTTGACCAAATATTTTATTTTGTGATTCTCAGGATTTCAAAATGGCTTTCAATTCTCTTGCTATTATTTTAAAAGAAAATAAACTTACTGGTCCAAATTGTATTGATTGAAAACGAAACTTGGACATTGTCTTAACTGCTGAAGAATACAAGTTCGTACTTCTTGAGGTCTGTCCTAGTGTGCCTGATAAGGATTCTAGTGAGGAGGAGATAGAGAGACATAGGAAATGGGTCAAGGTAGATGAGATGACGCGATGTTACATTTGGGTTTCTATGTCAAATGTGCTGCAACATCAGCATCAGTCCCTACCCACTGCCTATGACATGATGCTCAATCTCAAGGAACTCTTCGAACACTAGAATTAGGCTGCTAGGCAGGAGGCCATGAGAAACTTAATGACGACCACCATGACTTAGGGAACACCCGTAAGGGATCATATCCTCAAGATGATGACTCATTTAAATGAGATAGAAGTCCTTGGAGTTGAAATCGATGGGGAAACCCAGATCAATATCATTCTCCAAACCCTGCCCAAAAGTTTTGAGCAGTTCTACCTGAATTACAACATGAACAAAAGGGTTTATTCATTGGCGGAACTTTTGACAGAACTCCAAGCGGCAGAAGGGCTATTTCATCAAAGTTCTCAAGTTCACATTGTTGAAAACGTTTCTGCTTCTAAGCCGAAAGGTGGAAAGAAGAAGAAGAAACAAGTTGGTTCAGCAAAGAAAGTGATTCGACCTCAAGGGGCTGGGCCACAAGCAGGTGTGAAGAAGCCGAAGGGAAAGTGCTTCACATGCAAGTAGTATGGACATTGGAAGGTGAACTATCCTCGTAGAAAGGAGAACAAAAAAGGTATATCTTATTCATTAGTTGTTGAAACATGTTTAGCGATGTTATCTATCGGTACCTGGTGTGTAGATATGGGAGCCACTGATCATATCTATAATTCATTACAGGGGTTCCTAGAAACTAGATGACTATATGAAGGGGAAATCATTGTCTACATGGGCAATGCTATGAGAGTGGCGGCGGTTACAGTGGGAGATGCTTATTTATCTTTTGATAGGAATAAAACATTGATTTTGAAAATTGTCTTTACGTACCATGTTTTAGAAAGAATTTGATTTCAGTTTCTAAATTATTTATGGATGGATATTCTATTTCTTTTGATGACAAAGTGGTTGTCAATAAAAATAGGGTGGTTATCTATTCTGATGCGTTGGTTGGCAATTTGTATACTCTTAATCCAATAACTCTCACGATATAACAAATGGAAATTAATAACACATCTTCTAATTCTAATAAGAGAAAGTAACCTTCAGAAATGAATCAAACATATCTTTGGCATATATGGTTGGGTCATATTAACTTGAGTAGGATTCAAAGGTTAATAGCCGATGGATCTTTGGGATCATTGGTAGTGGAAAACTTTCCGACCTGTGAGTCTTGCTTGGAAGGTAAAATGACCAAAAGACCTTTTAAGGTAAAGGGGTATAGAGCCAAAAAAGTGTTGGAATTCGTTCATTCTGATTTGTGTGGGCCTATGACTATCCAGGCAAGAGGTAGTTTCGAATATTTTGTCTCTTTTATAGATAACTATTCGAGATATGGATACATTTACTTGATGCACCGCAAGTCTGAGTGCTTTGATAAGTTCAAAGAATACAAGGCTGATGTGGAGAAACGTCATGGTAAAAGTATCAAGACACTACGGTCTGATCGTGGTGGAGAGTACCTCTTAGGAGAGTTTAGGAATTACTTATCAAAGGCCGGGATTCTATCCCAATTGTCTACACTTGGTACACCCCAATAGAATGGTGTGGCGGAATGAAGGAATAGAAATCTTATGGAAATGGTTAGATCAATGATGAGTTATTCAGAATTACCAAATTCATTTTGGAGATATGCTCTAGAAATGACGGCGTACATTCTGAACTTGGTACCTTCTAAGCCAGTACCCTCTACTCCCACAGAATTATGGAATGAGCACAAGTCTAGTTTAAAACACATTCGGATTTGGGGTAGTCCATCACATGTGTTGAAGGGAGACACTGATAAGTTGGAATCACGTACAGAAGTTTGCTTGTTCGTGGGATATCCTAGAGGAACAAAAGGTGATTTGTTTTATAGTCCTAAAGATCAGAAGGTCATTGTTAGCACTAATGGTAGACTTTTAGAAGAGGACTATGTAATGAACCACAAGTCCATGAGTAAAATTATTCTTGAGGAAATAAGAGAGGACGCTTCTACTTTAGTACAAACGGTACAAGATGAGATACCATAAGTAACTGCAACACGTGTCACAAATGATGCACAACTACAGGTAGTGCCTCGTCGTAGTGGGAGGGTTGTTAGGCAACCTAATAGATTCATATTTTTGGGAGAGTCTTCAGACTTAATCCCTGGTGAACATGAAGCTGATCCTTGGACATATGATGAAGAACTCCAAGATAAAGATGCAGCATCTTGGCAAAGTGCAATGAACTCTGAAATAGAATCTATGCATTCTGATCAGGTCTGGGAGCTTGTAGAACCACCAAATAGTGTAAAATCCATTGGATGTAAATGGGTCTATAAAAGGAAAAGAGGAACAAACGGGAAGGTGGAAACCTTTAAAGCGAGGCTTATTGCGAAGGGGCATACTCAGAAAGAGGGAATCGATTATGAGGAAACTTTTTCACCGGTAGCCATGCTTAAGTCTATCCGGATTTTTTTATCTATTGTTGCTTATATGGATTATGAGGTTTGACAAATGGATGTCAAGATAGCTTTCCTGAACGGAAGTCTTGAAGCAAGCTTCTTGAACAAACCAGAGGGATTCATTGCGAAGGGCAAAGAGCATCTTGTATGTAAGCTCAATCAGTCTATTTATGGACTGAAGCAAGCTTCGAGATCTTGGAACACCCATTTTGATGAAGTGATCCAGTCTTATGGATTCATTCAGTGTCCGGATGAGTCTTGTGTATACAAGAAAAGTGACAGAAATGTGGTGATATTTCTTGTATTATACGTAGATGACATTTTGCTCATTGGCAATAATGTCAAAGTGTTGTCAGATGTAAGGGTATGAATGTCCAAGCAATTTGATATGAAGGACTTGGGAGAATGTGGACATATTCTTGGGATCAAAGTAATAAGGAATCGCAAGAAAAGGATGTTGTGCTTATCTCAAGCTTCATACATCGATATTATCCTAGCTCATTTTAGCATGCAAAACTCCAAGAAAGGTTTTCTACCGTTTTAGCATGGAGTACCTTTATCTAAAGAGATGTGTCGTAAGACATCAAAGGAGATAGAGGAGATGAAGGCATTCCTTATGCTTCGGCTGTAGGAAGCCTAATGTATGCGATGCTATGTATCAGACCATATATCTATTTTACTGTAGGCATGGTTAGCAGATATCAAAGTAACCCGGGACCAGGACATTGGACTATCGTAAAGCATATATTAAAGTACCTGAAAAGGACTAGAGATTATATGTTGGTTTACCAGGCATATGATTTGCTCCCTGTGGGTTACACGGATTCGGACTTCCAAATAGATTGGGACAGCAATAAATCAACCTCGGGGTATGTGTTTACTTTGGGAGGTGGAGCCATAGCATGGAGGTGTGTTAAGTAGAAATACGTTTCATACTCCACCATGGAAGTTGAGTATGTGGCAGCCAAAAAAGCTATATGGCTCAGAAACTTCTTGATGGACTTAGATGTGATTCCTAGTTTGCCCAAAGTTATCACAATTTATTGTATCAATAGTGGTGCAGTAGCAAACTCGAAGGAACCACGTGCTCATAAGGCAAGTAAACACATTGAGCACAAGTACCACTTGATACGAGACATCGTAAAATTAGGAGAGGTTGTTGTCGCCAAGATGACATCAATAGATAACCTGGCAGATCCTTTCACTAAGGCCCTTCCGGTGAGAGCTTTTGATAGACATGTTGAGGGGATGGGAATAAGATGTATGACAGCATTTATGGCAACAAAGTCTTTTAGTATAAGTGGGAGATTGTTGGGATGTATACTATAAGTCTAGCTTTTGTATGAACATCTATTTTGAAATATTTTGAAATGAGAATCACTTTGGTCAAATGTTTGCATTTTATATTTATATATATATCAAAGCAGTTTCCCATTTAATTTATATTGTAGATAACATGCTGTGTGGTGCCACATAGAAGATCATGTTAACGGTTCCTTATAAATTATAAATATTATCTCACAACCAAGATGGATTGGGACAAACCATTGGAACGGTTGTAGTGTAATTTGGTATTAGTATGTCTTGACTATAAAATTACACTAGTATACTATGTGTGTATTGAGCAGGACCATTTGAGGTTGTTCGATTTATATTGACTGCATAAAAGAATAGAACCTCTGTTATTATGGATGTGCGCTCTCTTAATCCTGATATAATAGCAAGCACGTATACTTAGTATTTATTTCTTTAACTTATCAATGGGTGAGATTTATTCGTTAAATCAATATGCCCGATGAGTTGGGAGATAGTATTGTTTATATGGTGTGTTGTTGATTATAGAAGGAAATTGTGTCCTATTTATTTAGGTTGATGATGTCCCCTTTAGGAGCTCATAAGGATTATCATGTAAACCCTGCAGGTGGACTTAGTCCGACATGATAATAAAGTTGAGTGGTACTACTCTTGGAATTAGATGTTAATTAATTGAGTTGTCAGTAACTCATTTAATTAATGGACATATGATATCTTAAACACAGGGAGTTTAACACACTCATGATAAGAAGGAGCCCATATTGTAATATGGGATTGGTGCGGTAGTTCAATAATAATCCTTTAGTGGTATGAGTTATTATTGATGGACTTGGGTTGGGTGTTCGGGCCGAACACAGGAAGCCCAAGCCCATCAGAAGGCCTAAACCAATTTCTCCTCTAGTTCCATGTTGTTGCCTATATATAAAGCCTCACATCAACCCATCCATAACTTGGTTTGGTTTAACTTGGTACTTGGTTTGGTTTAACTTGGCTTGGTTTAACTTGGATTGGTTTAACTTGGTTTGGTCAAACTTGGCTTGGTTTAACTTAGTTATAGAAAGGGAGATTTTTTCTAAACAAAATTTTGTTATTTTTCTTTCTTTATAACCGACGGCAAAGGTTATAAAAGAAGTAGGTGGTACCCCCTAATACCTAATTTTCCCACAAGCCTCCTCTTCTCCTTACCTAGGGTCGGCGACATCCCACCTCTTCCTTGGTGGATGGCACCCCCCTCCTCCTTGGTGGCCGGCGCCCCCCTCTTCCTTGGTGGCCGGTGCCCCCACCTCCTTGGTGGTCGGCGCCCCCTCCTCCTTAGTGACCGGTGGATTGGAGAAGAAGAAGAAGAAGAGAAGGAAGAAGATTAGAAGGTGCCCCATCCTAGAGCCTCCTTTTGTAACCGGCGGTTTGGAGAAACGAGAGGAAGGGTGGTTGTTGTCTTGGTAGATCGTCACCCACATGACGTCTAAGAAGAGGAGAGGAATATGGCAGAAGATCAAGAGATCTTTAGCTACAAAAGGAAATGTACAACTAGTTCTTTAATTCCACTGTGTAATTAGTTAGTTTTTCTTTGTTTCATTTTTGGAATACTAACACAAGAGCCCAACGATCTTGTACTTCGATCAAGGTGTACTTTGATCTTTCAAGAACTTGCTTGATTGATCAAACACATGTTTGATCGAACATGCGGGTTGCTAGGAAAAGTTCTTTTCTTGTACAATTTTTTTGTGCAGGGAAATTGAAATAGAACGAAATTCCAGCGCCTTCAGGGTTATGATAGGTCGACCTATCAAATGAAGTAGAATTCATGGTCGAGAAAGATAGGAGGGGTATATAGCTGGGTGAATGTATAATTAATAGGATAATGAACGACGAAATAAAAGGCTTTTATGCAGGCGCTCGGTCTTGCGAAGCCCAATTGAGCATGAAGACACTTCATCTTATTAAGCTTTTAGTGTATTATCGGCCGAGTGAAGGTCGAGCGAGCACCAATATGCTTACTTACGCTCTGCCGGGCAAAGTCCGGCTAAGCATAAAAATACTTGGCCTTATAAAGCTTTTAGTATATTGCCGGCCGAATGAAGGCCGAGCGAGAACCAATGTGCTTACATGTGCTCGGCCAGGCAAAGTTTGGTCGAGCATAAAGTTACTTGACCTTGTAAAGCTTTTAGTATATTATCGGTTGAATGAATGCAGAGTGAGCACCAATGTGCTTACATGCTCTTGGCCAGACAAAGCCCGATCGAGCATAAAGACACTTGGTCTTATAAAGATTTTAGTATATTATCGGCCGAGTGAAGGCCGAGAGAGCACCAATGTGCTTACATACGCTCGGCCGGACAAAGCCCAACTGAGCATAAAGGCACTTGACCTTATAAATATTTTAGTATATTACCGACCGAATGAAGGCCGAGCGAGCACCAATGTGCTTACATGTGCTTGGCCAGACAAAGCCCAACCGAGCATAAAGACACTTGGCCTTATAAAGATTTTAGTATATTATCGGCCGAGTGAAGGCCGAGAGAGCACCAATGTACTTACATGGGCTCGGCTGGACAAAGCCCGATTAAGCATAAAGGTATTTAGCCTTATACAACTTAAGTTTTCTTGGAAATTTTAAAAATTCACAACTTCTTTTAAAATATCTTTCAAAATATATTTCAAAATTTCTCTTTGAAAATTTTTTAGAGTTATACTTATAATATATTTTTCCTTAGAAAAATATTAAAAATTTTGATTTTCAAAATTTAAGGTAATTTTCAAAATTATTTTAAAAATTTATCTTAATTGTTTTTCAGATATTTCAAAACTTATTCCTTAGAAACTTTGCAAGAATTTTTTTTTAAACTAAACTTTTGGGGACAATATTTTTCTTGAAAATTTTCAAAATCATGGTGTTTGCTACAACTTAGTTTTTTTAAAATTTTCAAAGTAATTTACTCCAAACCTTAGTTTTCCTTGAAATATTTTTGACTTGGTGTTTGTTAATATCCTAAATTTTGATGTGTATCAAAGGGAGAGAGATATTATTGTATCGATTTAGGAAAAGTTATTGAGCTCAGGGGGAGATTTAAGGAAAAGTGTTTGTTTACTTAACTCCATATATTTTAAACTTAACTATGAACCTTAATTGCCAAACATCAAAAAAGAGGAAATTGTTGGTGCAAGGTGCACCAGAATCGAACCGAATTTTGATGTTGTTTAAGGTTTAAGTTAAGTCTTATTGTGATCCGATAAATTGACTAAATGTGCAGGATGTTTGCTCAATCAGAAAAGCTCTAGTCATGACTAGGGAAGAAAGTCTTAGCAGATCGTGGAAGCCAGGCAAGAAGTCCAACTAGGTCGAGGGCCTGACACTTGGCAGTTGGACTCGATAGGTCTAGAGGACCTGATATTGAGGGGAAGCCCTAGCAAGCTAATTTGATGCTAACCCAAAGTCTAAATAGGTCTAGTGGACCTGGTGTTTGGAAGATAGGTTAATGTAAGTAACTGGAGTAGATCGACAGGGAGGTCATATCACAGGAAGGGATAAATCCTAGGTCACTGATCTAACTGAAAAAATAGAAGGATTCCAAATTGAGATCAAGACATATCTTACTGTCTATTCTTACTAATGCAACATTATACTATTGTGCTAACTTTATGTTGTAGGGATACTTTTTATATTGTGGAACTAGCTCTATGTTGCAAAATTTGAAGGGATCAGGTGATCGAGTAGGAGTTTCAGTCGACCAAACCTAGCTAATGTAGCAAGGTTTAGATTGTATAGAGCAAACTTAGAAGCCAGGAAGATCGGTTGACTGAACCCAAGTATTAGTCGATCGAACCTAAATTGGTAAACATGATGGTAGATTTAATCGATCTTGGTAATGGTGGAAAACACAGTGATCGGTCGACCAATAAACGTGATAGTCGACAGAAAATTAAATGCATTAATGATACAGAAGATCATATCTTAGCGAAGAAGGAAGTTTCAATGATCAGTCGACTAATAGACTTTATTAATTGACCAAACATCGTAAATCATGGGATTAGTTGATTTAGATCAATGTAAACAAGGAAGAGCATGGAGTTCAGTCGACTGATAGGAGGATCAGTCAACTAATAGGTTCACTCGACATAAGGGTTTTTCAGTCAACCGAACCAAGCCTATAAAAGAAGGCTTTGAGGCTTGAGCCGAGAACAAGATTTTGGTTCTGATCATTCTATTTCTGCTATGCAACTTTTTAATCTTCTTCCTCTCTATTCATACTACTTTATGCTTCAAGTTAGCGTGCAAGCTACGATGCCGAAGAGCTCCGACAATATTCATGTTATATCTTAATTGTTGGTACATTTACTTTTAGCTTGCATAATTTCTTGTAAACATCATTGTATGAATTACCCCTTTTTCGAAGATTTTGAAAAGAGAAATTTTAGTGGATTACCCAATTGTGTGATCAAATATCATGGGTCTTGGAGTAGGAGTCAACATAGGCTTTGGACCACATAACCAACTGTGTCACTTGTGTTTTGTTTTCTTATTTCGCTCCTTATTCTAATTCACTTTTACGATAAAAGAAATAATTTTTAATGAGTGATATTCACCCCCTCTATCGCTATTCCAATCCTTTAGGAGAAACCTTTTACAAGTTGTAAGGACAATCACAAATATAAAAAATAGATAATTGATATAATAACAAGCATAAAAGAAAATCCAACTCATCGTGAGCTGGTTGGAAACCCCGAGTGTCACATAGTCCTCTTGGCTCTTCTTGGAACACACATGCAGGACTTTAGAGCACTTTCAGAGCATTAGGATGAACATTGACGTTTGCAAGAGTTACTAGGAAATGTTGCCTCGACTCCCCTTTTATATAACTCAACTGACACTTCTCCGGTCAGCCGGAGGGCTTCTAGTCGCCTGGACGCTACTGATGTGGTTGTAAATTCAATCCTCTTCGAGATAAGTTTTTAACCTCTCGGTTGATCAAAACCCTCTAATCAGAGTGATGTGCTTAGTTTATATATACTTTTATCCATGTTTTAACACACATCGATTTTCATTTCTTGATTACATTCTATGATAATGTACCCTATTTTATTATTATTTTAGCATTATTACCCCTTTATCGAAGATGTGATCTTTGCCATTTTTTGATTGATAGATTGCAATTTAGAGAAGAAATGTAGACAAAACATACCTCAGAGCTACACCAAGAAGATGTACAGGTTGGTCGTGCCTCTTGGCATGACTATGCCTCCCTAGAGTCAAAAGCCAAGACATGGTTGTGTCCCCTGGTACGACCATGTCTCCTACATTCAGGAATAGTGTGTCATCCATAGCCCAAAAGGGGCACGCCCGTGTGGATTTATACAGTCATGCCTCGCATGCCGTGAAGAAGGTACATGACATGGTCGTACCCCATGGTACAACCATGTCTCTTAATGGGCAAAGAAGTGGACTTAGTAGAAGCCAGTAGGGAGGTGGCCATGTGGATCTATATGGCCGTGCCTCCCCTAATTTGAAGAAAGAGGATATGGCCATGTTCAGAGGCATAACCATGCCTTCTCTAGCCCAGAATTTTAAGACACGACTGTGTCTAGGAAACACGACTGTGCTTCCTCAGGTCTAAACTCCCTAGACACGACTGTGTCTAGGAAACACGACTGTGCTTCCTCAGATCTGAACTCCCTAGACTCGACGGTGCCAAGTTGGCACACCCATGACATGGTTGTGCCCCCCTCGGCCTAGGTAATTCATGCTCAGGCCATACCAAAAGGCATGACCATGGTAGAGAAAATAAGGGGGCCATGGCTAGTCCTATAAAAGGAGATTTGTTCCCTTTTTCACTCATCTTTGGTTTGGAGCTCTACCCCCATTCCTTGGGGAAGGGTTCTCTCTCTTAGGGGACCCCTAGAGCTTCCATGTTCACCGATTCACCCACTTCTAGAGCAAGGATTGCAAGCAAGAAGACCGGTAATGTATTGATAAGCTTTTTCCTCTCTTTATCTTGCTTATTGAGTTATAGATTGTTATTTTCTTTTCTCTGATTTGTAATACCTTCGCAATGGAGAGATCCCATAATTCTTAGGATGTAGGGAGTATTTGTGATGTAATGTTGATGTATAAACTATGTACTTGCTTGTTTTCTTATTTAATTAAGTGTTTATGACTTGTTCTTAGGTATTGTGCCTTGTACATGTTTGACATAATATGTATGCGGTATATGCATGTGGATTGTGGTGGATTTGTCATCTTATAGAGAAGAAGCACTAGATTGTATGACCGTGGGGCCCTATGATAGGGGGTAACCCTTTAAACGAACTTTCTAGGATGATCCTCTTATAAGGAGACCGATTCACTATAAAGTAGTATCTAATTACAGTTTAGAGGGTTTCTTCTAAATTAATATTAGAAAATGATTTGTGTAATCTAGAACTGTATGACTGGGGGGCCTTGTGATTGAGGATATCCCTTTAACCAAACTTTCTAAATTACCTCTTCAACTTAATTATATTAATCTACCGTTCGAAAGTACATTAGATAATTCTAGCGGTTGTATGACCGGGGGCCTTAGGGTAATAGTTTAACTGGATTTTCTAGAGTTGGTTCTTTACTTAATGGCGTTAGAACTTGTGTAAGTTCTTTTGTGTAATTTTCATAGGGTTGAGCAGAGCTTTAGTTAGACATCTTACAAAGTGTAGACATGGAGATAAGGAGATGAACAATGTAGAGGGGCATTAACTAGCATCATAATGAAACCAAACTCCTAAAACTATTTCTCGAATCACTCTCTATCTCTCTCTCTCTCTCTATCTCTTCCCTCTCTTTCTCCCTCTCTTTCTCAACTTTAGCTCTCAACTTTCCAATCAATCTTCGATTGTGTAGATAATTCATTGTGTAAAATTAATTAGTGCTTAATTAACTGTCCCCGTGGGATTAATATTTTTATTATTTAATGACAACCGTGTACTTATGGGTCGTACAACACATAGCTCAGCCAAAACTCATATGAGATCTGACTTATTCAGACTTGATCAGGTCAACTTCTAGTCGACTGAATTTTTCTATCGACCAGACTTCCTTCCAATCGACCAGATCCTGAATCTGGTGACCCGGACTAGTTCTCAATTGGGCCCGCTGCTAAGCACTCGTATGTTATACTATGGGTACATCAAACTCAATTTGATTTACCAAACACCTCTATGCTAATTTTGTATAAGGATGACTTAGGTCATCTTCTAATAAATATAATGATAAGATAATGTTGGTATAGGGAATACTAGATAATCGAACTTGGTTTCGATGTTGGCAAAGTTTCAAAGTTAAAGTTTCTTGTTATCTAATGGTGTTGATTAAGTATGCAGAAAAGTCCTAGTTGAGGCTACAAAAAGAACCTTATGTCAAGTGGATTAGGCAATGAAGTTTTGGTCGAGTGGATTAAGCACAACATCTTGGTCAATTGGACTGGGCAGAAGTCTTAGCAAATAGAGGACATTAGACAGAAGCCCTAGGGGTCTCAGAAACCATCTAGATGTTTAGATAGGTCGAGGATAGCTCGTCTAATGGGAACTCCTGGAGGTCAAAGATCAGATGCTGAGCAAAAGATCAAATAGATTTGGAGGACCGGATGTTTAGCAAACCCTCTTGAGAAGATTAAGTGAGAATGCGATCCCCATTGAGCGAATAATAGGCATTGATTTGATGTAGGATTTTAGAGAAATCCAAAGTTAGAACTGGATAGTCTCTAGATTATCCAACTCATTATATTATGTTTATTTTCCTAACTCGATGATGTAGAAAATTGAAGCTAGAAGTTGGCTGAAAAAGTAACTTTCAAGTGCCTATAAAAGGTCCAGGCACCCCGAAGAGGGTCCAAGAACCCGGATGAGTCAGCATATGATGTACGTAGATTATATACATACATGAGTATAATGTATATTCGTTCCATCCTATTTTATTATTATATCATACTTCTACTCTTTTTGTTCGAAGATCTACTTCTTGTATGTTTTCATTGACAAGATGAGATATGGAGTGAAAATGGATAAAGAGTGATAAAGAGTGCATGGTATAGCCTCCTTTGGAAATCAATATGGGTAGGCTGTGCCCTGAGGCATGACCATGCCTCTCTCTTTAGAGATCCACATGGTCATACCGTGCTCAGAGGAATGAGCTCACCAATCCCCAAGAAGAAACACACGGTGGTGTTATGCCCAGAGTCATGATCTTGCCCCTCCAATCAGCAAGCCACACGGGCATGCCATACCTTGAGGCACGACCATGCCCACGGTTGTGGCCACAGCCATGCCTTAAGGCATGACTGTGTGGTGGAGAAAGCGAGGGGGGCTTTCCCCCTTCCTAAAATAGGAGATTTTTCCCCTTTTGACCTATCTTTGGTTGGGGGTTTCACCCCTCTCCTTGGGGAAGGGGTTCTCCCTCTATGGGAAACCCTATAGCCTTCATCTCCTCCGATCTCGATGATCTATCCACCTCCGTAGTAAGGAGGCATCCCGAAGACACCGGTAATATCTATGCTAAGCATTTGTTCTTCTCTAAATTCACTTTTGGATTATAAGAATGTTTTCTTTCATGTATTTAGTTTTTTCTTCCATTTCTATGGAGTAGATCTCTAAATATAGGATGTAGGATATAATTATTATGTGATGTTGATGTATGAACTATGTATTTGGTCAATTTCCTTATTCAATGATATGTTTATGACTTGTTCTATTATGTTGTGCCTTACATGTATTTGAAAAAATGTGTGTGTGTGTGTGGTTAATACATTTAGATGTAGAGGATTGATCACCGTGTAAAGGAGGTGTTTTAGATTGTATTGTTGGAGCAATCCCAATGATCCATGCGATCATGTGTTTTGGTATTTGGGAAAAGGGTTTAAGTTAGGTTCATCCTTGTATTTGATATGTGTATGTGAGTGTGCAGGTTTGCAGGATACACATAAGACTTAGCTTGATGACTTTAGGTTCGGTGAAGGATGGAGCATCCGAGGGACCGTGGACAAGGCAGCAAGGACAAGGGCCGAGGGAAGCGACTTCAAGGCATACACAAAGGATGACATTAGGGATGAGCCGCAGGCTTAAATGCATCTGAGGGACGAGGGCCAAAGGAAGTAGGCTTGAAGGCAAGAGGTCAAAGAAGCAATGAAGAGTCAAGTGAGTTATAAGGGTGAGGATCTGAGTGTTGAGAGATTGTACTCGGGTACTAGTCAACTGGTGATTTCATCAGTCGACTGGTTCAGTCGACTGGGAAGTCGACTGTGAGCGAATATAATGCTTCTATTCATTTGGTCAGTGAGGATCAATCGATTGATACTTTCACCAGTCGACTGGTATCGAGCCATTGAGTTGTAACGGTCAAATATCTATAGAGGGCATTCGACTAATGGTTTTGGTAATCGACTGGTATACGGGGTTTTCCAACTCGTGGCCTATATAACCAAGGCTTTAAAGCTTAGTTAAGGCTAATGAAATAGAGATGGTTAACCCCTATTAGTAGTCTACCTGTGCCCTAGCATCTCAATTGTTCATGTGAGAGTTGTGGTGAGGTTTCTCCACCCACAAGGAGCTACGTGAGCTAGCCAGAGTTTGCCAAGGAGTCATCCACCAATGGATCGAGATCATTCACCTTATGGACAACCATGGAGTAGGAGCCTTATCTCCAAACCACCTAAACAAACATGTTAATGGTTTGCATTTCTTTCTTAGTCTTTAGCTTGTTTATTTTTTAGTATTCCGCTGTGCAAACTAACAAGTGTAGGAAGCTATCGATTTGGGGGCATCGACTATTCAACCCCCTTCTAGCCAGTCATACAAGATCCCCAACAAGTGGTATCAGAGCGAAGGTCGCACTTCACTGGACTAATCGTTGAGAAGAGCAACGACAAGAAGATGACCGACTTGATTGAACCTCTGAAATTTGAAGGAGAAACCCTAGGGGAAATCACATATTGGATGATGAAGATGGAAGTCTTCTTTGATACGGATTGGGACACCATGATGGTGGTCAAGGAGCCATTCAAAGTCCCAAAAGACAAGAAGGGAAAAAGACTCCGACCATGGTATTGGATGAAGGAGCAAACCTCACGATCAGAGACAAATGATAAGGTAATCCCAATCTTAGTTGAAAATTTGCCTTCTAACGTGATAAGTTGTGTAGGTGAATACAAGAATTCCTACGAGTTGTGGAGCAAGGTGAAGATGGTTCTACAGGAAGAACCTATGCCTACACAAGAAGAAGAAGAGCCTAAGGAAATGGGTTCAATTGCTCAAGGAGAGGAGGTGGAGCAACTAGAAGTTGAGCCATGCTTAATATCCGAGGGGGAGAAGGAGGATGAGGAAGCATCATCAACATCCTCAAGGGTTGAAGAAGAATCCAAGATAAGCGAAGAAGAAGTCTTTGAAGTCAACTTATTGAGCACCTCCACTAAAGTGAAGTCAAAAGACCACATCATTTGCTTTGGGTGCAATGAGAAGGGACACTACAAGAGTAGGTGTTCAATAGGTAAGAAGAAGGTAACTCCTAAACCCATTCAAGTTAATTTGAATACTAACAAGGGTTGTAGGAATGAAGAAACCCAAGGAAGGAAAATGTGCATTGTGTGCTTCACGTGTGGGGAGAAGGGCTACTACCACACAAAATGCCCTAAGAAGGGGGAGATCAAGAATCTAACACATTTGAAGAAATGTGAGAAGAAGAAAATCTCAAGTCGAGGGGGAGCTTCAAGGGTAAGGGAGGTATATCTTAACTTGAAGGTTAATTTAAATTTAAACTCCTCCATGCATGCTAGAAATAATTTTCATTATTTATCCATGCAAAATTTTGGATTTAAATATCATGATAAAAATAGGGTCAACGTATATCATAACCCTAGGAGAGTAATTTATGATAAATCTAGGCACGGTAGACCTAAGAAAAACTAAGGCATTAATCCTAAGAAGGGGACACACATGCCTAGGAAGGGTAAGTCTAGGAATGTCCAATATGGGCAAATCAACTCTAGGGTTTGACACCTAGAAAAGGAAAATCAAGCTTTGAAGACAAAGCTTGATCATTTGGAGAAAACCATAGATAGATTCAATGTTGCATCTAGAGGGTTAAGCATGGTATTGGATAACCAAAGACCTAACAATGATAGATTAGGGTTAGGATACCGATCTAATGTCTCAAAGGCTAAGAGAAAGTCTTATGCTAGGTTGCATATGACTATAGCAAGGAGAAGCCAATAAATGGAAAGGGAAAGTCATTTAAAGGTAAGGAGAAATTAACTAAGGACAAAGTGTCCAAGGTTAAAAAGGTTAGGTTTGTAGGCCAAGTGTCACCGAAGGTGCACCCATGTGGCCTAGCAATTATAAATGAGTCAACTAGGGTGGTGACTAAGGTTGAGAGCTCTAGGGGGAGCTCAAAGACTCAATTTGGGACCCATGACAAATGGATCTCAAGTGAGTTTTACTTGGGAGTTTAGAGGAGCCATGGAGTGTGCCAAATGGTTTAAAGATGGACTTTAGTCTCAAACCTACCAAATTGTCACAATTAGGTTGTGTTTCATGCAAGGAAATATGACATTGGGGTCATATTGCATGATACTAGGTTTGGATGTATAGATGTCATATAAATGATGTGCGCAAATATTATGATCATTTACGCATGTTTTAGTGCACATTCACGTACTTTATGCATATATATTCGTTTCATGATTGCCTCTTTCATCTTGTATTCATTATATATACTCTTATGTTCGGATATCTGCTCTTTGTTTAGTTTTGTGTTGACAGGGACAACTTTCGAAGAAAAAACGACGATTATCAACGCACCGGAACAAGCTGAAGAACACGGTCGTGTACCCTTGCATGGCCGTGTGACTAGACCGAAGAGGGGAAGTGCCCGGCCGTGCAACCCTGCACGACCATGTGACCAAGACCGAGGCAGATCAACACACGGTCGTGCAACCCTGCACGACCGTGCCACCCCTAGGCTGAGACCAAAAAGTGTCCAACATTGCATCCTTGCACGACCATGCGGCAGGGACCGAGGCCAGACACCACATGGCCGTGCCAATTGGCACGACCATGTAGTGCCACCAGAGAAGAGAATGAACACAACCGTGCCATCTTGGCACAGCCATGTCGTCGCAATCGAACTTTAGTCTATATAAGGGTTTTAACCCTTTTTATCGAGGGGGAGTGCGGGGAAGCGAGCCGTCAGTTGGAGAAACATCTTGAAGCCATCGCACGTCATCTTGGACCTCCGTCCAACGATCTTCCACCACCGTATCGACTCCAGAAGTAGAGGATTGGATACGAAGGCCACTCGTCATCATTGGATAAGCATATTTTTTCTTTCTTTCTCCGTGTCTAAAGATTGTATGTTTATCTACCATATGTCTTTGGATATCTCCCTGACACTTATGGAGTAGATCATTTGTTCTAGGACTAGGGAGTAGTTGTGGTTCAGTTTGATGTAAAACTCGTATTATGCTTATACTTGTTGGATGATCTTTTATGCTTTGTCTCAATTGCATGTTTCTTGTGTTAGTGAGAGCCCTAGAGCCGATCATGTGATGATCGTTGTATGGACTCGATGTATCATATTCCTATATATATATATATATATATATATATATATATATATTTATAAAGGCATTTATTTATGGTTATTATACTTACTTGTATTGGTGCCAAATAACTGAGTATAATAGCGTCCTTGAGTAGAAGGTTCTTATCTATATCAATCAATTGGTTAAATTGATAATGAGATGATATAGAGAACACTACTCTTAATCATTCCTAGTCAAGTATTAACATTCAGGGACAATGTTAATGCGATGAGACTAGCATGTAGGTCAACTCGATGACTTGATCTCATATTAGATATCAAGTCGACACATGGGTATGCATTGGAGAATGTATACTGAATGACCCGCCATGAGAAAATATCATGGATCATTATATGAGTGTCATATACTTTCTCATGTGACTATTAGTATGACTATCAGTCCTTGGACCTGAAGTCACCATGGTTCCCTACATAAGGAGTTGCATACTTTGGCTTCGTCAAACGTCACCCGTAAATGGGTGGACTATAAAGGTGACTACTGGGTATGTAACAAATTATGCGGAGGGATGTGAGTGATGTAGAAGAGATCTATCCCTCCTATATGATAGGAGTGATATCATGATTCTTGATAGAGTGAGACCACTAAGTGCATGGTCATGCCCAAATAAGTCAATATAAGATATTGAGCTCATTTGATTAGAGTAGTCTACTTGGAGTTCAAGACATAAATTGATTAGAGGATGACACGGTCTATGCCTCAATTGATCAATTTAGATGTTGAGGATAGAAGGACATTGTCACATATTATGAGAGTCACAATTAGTAGTCACAATGGTGATGTTGGATCTCAACATTCGTGTAACTTGGGTAGTAATGATGTGTTGCTAGATATCACTCATTGCTTATGTTTCTAAATGGGTTTAGGAACATTGCCAACATTACAAGAACCTATAGGGTCACACACAAATGATAGTTAGATTGAGATTAGGTTCATATGATGGACCAAGAGGAATAGGTTCATGTGATGAACCAAATTGAATTAAGAGTAATCCAAATTAGACTAATTGAGTTGGACTCAATTTGATTCATGTGTTGAATGAGTCTAATTTAGACTATGATTCATTGAGTCAATTTAAACCAATGAATAGAGATTTATTAAATTAAATTGATTTGAATCAAAGAGTAGATTTGATCTACTATGGGAGATAAGAGGTCAAGTTTGACTTGACTTGTGAGGGAAGATGAAGGGTCAAGTTTGACTTGACCAAATGCCATTTCATTGTGACTTGGCATGGGCCGGCCAATGATGATGTTCCACATCATCAAGGCTACATCATTGTGTACCACCTCATGAGGAAGACCAAGAGCCATGACTCTTAGTATTACATGGAGGTATAAAGTGCTCTAATAAGTGGCTGGCCACAATGATGGCATGAGAAAGGGTGATTATTCAAGGTCTCTTCTTCTTCCTCTCTTTTCTTTCTCTCCTTCTCCTCCATTGCTAGGACCTCTCAAGAGTGCTAGCACACTCTAAGTGGTTCTCTCCACCTTTTGTCCGTGTGGATACGTGTAGAGGAGTGTACACTTGACACTCTACGAGATCCGACAACCGTTTGGACGAGCGGGATAAGAGAAGGGCATCGCTACAAGGGTATACTTTTTTCATGTAGATCTAAGGTAGATCTAGTGTAGACAAACATGTACATGTACAATTTTATTTATCTTCACATGGATCTGTGGCTAGCTTCGGGGTTTCTGCAACGCAAAAAGCGATTTTTGCGGCTCGAATTGCTAACAGTGGTATCAGAGCCACGTTCGAAGCATGTACATGTTTGTATTTGTTTTTACAAAAAAGGATTTAGATCTATAAGTTTCTGTAATTTTTCTATTTTTATGGATTTTGTGAGTATTTTTCTCGTAGAGGTGAAGCAACAAGTGCTTGGACATTTGTTGGCTTCAAATACTGAGAAAAACCTTCCGAAACGGCAAGGTCTCGCCCAAACAAAATTATTTTGTTTTGGGACAGAGACTTAAGGCGCTATTAGATCAAGATGGGACACTCGTGATATTCATTTCGTGAGAAGGGGCGCTGCCCCTAACCCCGCAAGGGGCGTTGTCTCGTGATCGCGCCCGAAAATCGCTAAACGGGACCGCCACGGAGTTGTGACTCATAAAATTGATAAAAACAGTAGTAAAATTATAGAAATTTATGTAAAATACATAATTTAGAATTATGTATGATATTATTATGGTCATGGCCCAAAACCCCAATTTGATTGGTTTGAAATTGTGTTGTAATTCATAATATGGCCTGGGTGCCATTTTAATATTGTGCGTGTTGTATATGATATGCGACCTGCGTGTCGTGCCTCCTTTATTTATGTTCCCCTTGTAAATAGACTTTAGACTTGAATGTAACTCGAGTTTCATATTTGTAATGTACAAAATGAAGCGGTGGAAGGTTCACTCAAGAAGGAGTTACGAGCAGGATGCTGTCAACACATGGCGGTCAAAGGAGGCGCTTGAAGAAGCCGTTATCCCTAGGTTGACCGTCCGATATTCTCATTGGCTTGAGAAGATCGTAGTAGGGCCATGACCTCATCACAATTTAATTTGCTTGTGTGTATGTGATGCATGCTAATGTAGGGTAATTAGTGCCTTAATGCGTATATGATACACATTCATGATTAGATTTGATCTTAATCAAGTCAACTCGAAATGACTACCAATTTTTGATACCCATCACTACCTCGATCATTTGTTGTTGTTGAATCTGCCAAAGCAGAGCAACACATATTATCTTGGTAGGGTGCGGAGGGACTATCTTGGTCCCGCTTATCAAAGCTTGGGTGAAGACAAACTCAATTAGATTGAGTATAACTAGTTAACTCAATTGGATCGAGTAAAACTATAGGCATTTTCCAACGGTTGGATAAACTAGAGTTGCATAAAGATGTAATTGATAATTAGTTATCTACTGATCATACTAAGTCTTGGGCGATTTAGCCAAAACTAACTCAAGGCATAGTATGATGTGGATCTTGTCCCACGAGAATTATAGCTAATTGGTATGAATTTAGTAGTGTGGTTTGACCACATCCATGACTTGATTCTACAAAAGTCTTATAATTCAGTGGGAGCATCATTTAGTTAAAGGCCTAATTAAATGATCAGTGGAATATGATATTTACTCTCTGCTTTATTTATGTTGTAGATTGCCATGTCGACAAACACGAACACTTTCTCCCTGCGTTCTGTCCTTGACAAGGACAAGCTCAATGGAGCTAATTTTGGCAATCGACAAACACGAACACTTTCTCCCTGCGTTCTATCCTTGACAAGGACAAGCTCAATGGAGCTAATTTCCTGGACTGGTACAGGAATCTGAGAATCATTCTCACACAAGACAGAAAACTGTACGTCCTAGAGTAGCCCATTCCGGAGGCACCTCCTGCCACTGCCACGCGAGCTGACCGAGATGCTGATAAGAAGCATCAAGATGATGCATTAGATGTCTCATGCCTCATGCTCGTAACCATGAAATCTGAGCTTCAAAAGCAACAAGAGTTGATGACTGCTTATGATATGGTTGAACATCTTCGTCAACTATATCAAGGACAAGAAAGGTACGAGAGATTCGAGATCTCTAAGGCACTGTTTCAATGCAAGATGCAAGATGGGACTCCCGTAGGTCCATATTTACTCAAGATGGTTGGGTACATAGATAACCTACAGAGGTTGAGATTCCCACTTGGCCAAGAACTGACCACTGACTTGATCTTGCAAACCTTGGCAGAAAGTTACAGTCAATTTTGTTGGTGTAAGATGCACCAGAATCAAACCTGAGTTTTGATGTTGTCAAAGGTTCAAGTTAAGTCTTGTTATGATCTAACAAGTTTACTGAGTGTGCAGAATATTTACTCAACCGGGAAAGATCTAGTTGGAGGCTAGGCAGGAGAAATCTTAGCAGATTGTGGAACCCAGGAGAAAGTCCAAGTAGGTCAAGGGGAGACGAAGCTTGGCAGTATGATCGAGAGGTCTGAAGGACCGAAGATCAAAGGAAAAGTCCTGGGGAGACGATCAAGGCTGAGTGAGAAGTCCAAACTAGATCTGGAGGATCAAAGTTTGGCAGGTAGGTTGAGGTAAGCAAACTGGAGGAGCGACAGTGAGGTCGGGTTCTCGGAGTGAACAACCTTAGGTCGTTGATCCAACTGAAGAAACCGGGAAGGTTTCCAAGTTGAGATCAAGACAGTTCTATTGCTGTCTTTTATATTACTCATTATGCTATCTTTTATTCATTATTATGCTGTGTGCTAACATCTGTGTTGTAGGAAGTTTTTGTTCTAACACTGTGTTGCAGGACAGACTGGATCGGTCGAGCGAACATGAGCATAACAGAAAGCAAAGAGTTCAGAACAGATCAAAGTCAAAGTTTGATCAAAGCTTGATCGGTCGACCGAATAGTAAGATCGGTCGACCGAACTTGATGACTCAGCAAAGCCAGCTCGCCAGCACCGATCAGCAAGCAAAGGAAATAAGCTGATCGGTCGACCGAACCTGGGGATCGGTCGACTGATCCAATCAACATTAATCGCCCATTAATTCAAGATTCTGGCAGACTTCGACGAACAAGGTAAAAGCTTGTTCGGTCGACCGATAAAAGTGTTCGGTCGACCGAACCATTGAAGGCCAGTTAATGCAGAATTTATAAGCCAGCGTCAGATTCCAGCTGTGGGTGATCGGAGCTGGTTCGGTCGATCGAACATAGGGATCGGTCAACCGAACCTCAGTCCACCTATAAAACCAGGCTCGAAGAAAGAGGCGAAAATAACTTTCTGATCAACCAAAACTCTGTTCTGCAAGCAATTTGAGCTACACGTCTTCGTTAATTCAGCAAGCCACATTGCCCGGAAGTGCCGACCACAAGCTTTGTCTTTCAATCTTCTTGTCGGTATAACTTTACTTTTTGCTTGCATTGTATTTAACTTAAGAAAGATAGTAGGGTGTTACTATCTTGCTCATACTTGTACGATTTGCTTCTTTTCGAAGGATTTCAGAAAGAAGAAATATAGTGATTGCCCATCAGTGCGGTCAAGGACCGCGGGCCTTCGAGTAGGAGTCGAGCTAGGCTCCGAACGAAGTAAAACATTTGTGTCTCTATTTACTTTCCGCTGTGCATGACTTTGATTTAAATACGAAAAGAATAGTTTTTAAAAAGAAGCGATATTCACCCCCCCCTCTATCGCGCTACTCGATCCTATCAATTGGTATCAGAGCAAGGTTAGCTCTGAAATTTCTTAACCGATTTTCTAAGCATCTTTAAAATCTTTTCTTTTCTTCAAATTTTTTTAATATTTCTCATTATCTCTATCTTTTTTAAGCACTACTAATCCCAAGACAAAAGTCTTGGAAATATTTTTTTTTGTGCTTTGCAAGGATGTCGAATTCATATCAAGAAGGCTATAGCATAGTCCGACCTCCACTATTCAAAGGAGAAAACTTTAGCTACTGGAAGAATAGGATGGAGTGTTTCCTGAAGTCCGACATCGAGCTCTGGTTCACAATCTTGAAAGGTTATACTCCTCCAACGAAGGACGGAACAACTCTAGAACCGGAAGAATGGACTCCACAAATGGTCAAAAAGGCACAACTAAATTACAAGGCAATCAACACCATTCAGTGTGGACTCACAATGGAGGAATTGAACTGAGTTGGTCCCTACGACAATGCCAATGACTTGTGGGACTCACTAATCAAATTACATGAAGGAACCGATGACTCAAAGGTAAACAAACGAGATCTTCTTTTAAATAATTTACTTAATATAAAAATGTTTCCTGGAGAGACGGCCTCGCAACTACACGCCGGACTGAAAGACATCCTCAATGGTCTTCACTTGATCGGACACGAACTCAAAAATCGCGACACGATAAGGTACGCTCTGAACGTCTTTCCGAGGAATACTTTGTAGGCATCAATTGTAGATGCATACAAAGTTTCCAAAGATCTTTCAATTCTTAAGTTAGATGAATTGTTTTGCGAGTTGGAATTACATGAGCAATCTAACATGAACCATGTCGAGAAAGGAGTTGCTTTGTATGCAGGTTCAAACAAAGAGACAAAATAAAAAACAAAGATCGAGTCTGAAAGCGAGTCAGACTCAGATTCAACAAACGAAGAAGAACTAGTCAACATGGTCCGAAGATTGTTGACTAAGAAAAAGTTCAGAAGAAATACCAAAAAGATTCAACCGAACCAGATCCAAAACAAATCAGAAATGATTTATTATGGATGCAACAAAAAGGGGCATTTCAAAAACGAATGCCCTAATCAGAAAGAAGAACGACCCAAATCGACAAGGCGAAAGAAGGCACTTTAAGTGACTTGGGACGAAACCTCTTCCGACGAATCTGACACGGAACAAATGAAGCACTCGAGTCACCTTGCATTTATGGCAAGGAACGAAGATTCCGAGTCCGAGTCCGACGAAGAATACGAGTTCGAGATCGACCTCGATTCCGAGAGAAGCCCCAGATCGAAAGATCCGAATATGGTAACGATTTATTCAAAGTCAAATTTACTTAAAGTAGTTAAATGTTTGTTTAAAAAATTAGTAAATTCAGAAAAACAAAATAACTTGTTACTTAAGGAAATAGACCACCTTAAGCAACAAGTTAGCTTGAGTGACTCGACTAACCAAGTTCAAATCGGAACTTCGACACAAGTTGAAAAACATGAGGAAGAAAATTCAGATTTGAAAGGTCAAGTCGAGCGACTCAAGAAAACTTTTGAAAGGTTCGAAATGGGATCCAAGTGTCTAAATATGGTACTTGGATCGCAACGAGCCGTGTACAACAAATCGGGGCTTGGCTATAAACCGAACAAAATAAACAAATCATACATGTCTCTAATCAGTCAAAATGTTAGAAGTCAAGTCCAAGCATGGGTTCAAACAAAACACTTAATCAAATCAATCAAACCAAACCACTACTTGGTCCCTAAGAGTCAAATCAATTACTTAGATAGACCTTATCTAAGCTATGACTCAGGGGGAGCAACTAGGAAAACAATCCAACCAACTTAATTAAACCAAACTTAATACTTAGGATTATGATTATTAGAACGGTTAGATGAAAAAAGTTTACCAAACCCTATAACATAGCACCGGAATGGATTGGGATGATAGTACGTCAAGGAAACTCTGTCGAAGGCATGTCTAGGTTGAATATGGAATTCTACCTGATGCACTAGACTTAGTGGATCTGACCGAAGCTACCCCAGTCAAACATGGGCTAGTTAGACCAAAATTTAGTATTAAGTTTTTTGGGCAGGAACAGTTTGGAAAGTCTTCAGCAAGTGGTCTAATGATATTCAAGTAGGCCATATGCCTCGCCACTGAACTGAAACTTATCCTTAGGACGCCTGCTTGATTAACCCAAAGCTAAGTTTGAATCTAACATGGGTTCAATAACCTCTTTCAATAAAATTAATTCTAATTTGAACTTAATTAATTTAATTCAAATTTAATTCAAATTTAATTCAAACTAATTCAATTTTTAAAAATTAATTTTAAATTATTTTAAAACTTAATTAAATTATTTTAAAACTTAATTAAATTATTTTAAAAACTTAATTAAATTATTTTAAAACTTAATTAAATTATTTTAAAACTTAATTAAATTAAATTATTTTAAAACTTAATTAAATTATTTTAAAACATAATTAAATTATTTTAAAACTTAATTAAATTATTTTAAAACTTAATTAAATTATTTTAAAACTTAATTAAATTATTTTAAAACTTAATTAAATTATTTTAAAACTTAATTAAATTATTTTAAAACTTAATTAAATTATTTTAAAAATTAATTAAAATTATTTTAAACTTAATTAAATTATTTTAAACTTAATTAAAATTATTAAATTATTTTAAAAAACATAATTAAAATTATTTTAAAATTAATTAAAATTATTTTAAAAATTATTTTAAACTTATTATTATTAAAAACTATTTTAAACTTATTCAAATTATTTTAAATTTATTAAAAAATTATTTTAACTTATTAAAAATTATTTTAAATTAAAACTTAATCAATTTACTTGATTCAAACAATAAATAATACATATTAAATTCATGTAAATCAATTAAAGTTCAAAATCACTTATTTAATCCCTTAACCACACTTTGGTCTCATCCTACATTTTGTAGGATTCCAAAGCTCTGGATAAATGGATTTTGGATTGCGGGTGTTCCAGACACATGACTGGGGATCAGCACAAATTTATCAACATTGAATTAAAAAATTTAGGGTCCGTTGCCTTTGGAAACAATGGCAAGTTAAAGGTAATCAGTACAGGTGAAATTCAATTACAGTCAAACATTTCAATTAAAAAGGTTTTACTTGTTGAACATTTTAATTATAATTTACTTAGTATAAGTCAACTTTGTGATTCAGGTTTTAAGGTTCAATTTTTGTCTTCTAAATGCTTAATAAGTTACAATGACTCAATTAATGTTTTATTGAAAGGTTTTAGAGACAAAAATATATACTCCATTCATCTACCTAAAACAATATCTAAATGTCTTTTAGCAAATAATGATGAAACTTGGTTATGACATAGGAGATTAGCTCATACTCACCTTAGAAAATTATTAAAATTAAGCAAAAATGGTTTAGTTAAAGGTTTGCCAAAATTAGGAAATCCTTTAAATAAATTTTGTAACTCCTGTCAACAAGGTAAACAAATTAAATCAACTCATAAAATTACAAATCAAAATAGAACAAGTAAAATACATGAATTAATACATTTGGATTTATTTGATTCTCATGGAATAAAATCTTTTAATGGAAATCTATATTGTTTAGTAATCATTGATGACTACTCTAGATATACTTGGGTAAAATTTTTATCTAACAAAAATGAAACCTTTGAAACATTCTAGAATTTTTGTAAACAAGTAGAAAATGATAGAGATATTAAAATAAAAAGGATAAGAAGTGATAATGGAGGAGAATTCAGAAATCATAATTTTAATAATTTTTGTTTAGAAAATGGTTATCACCATGAGTTTTCATGCCCTAAAACACCACAACAAAATGGCTTAGTAGAACGTAAGAATAGAACCTTACAAGAAGCTGCCCGAACCATGATAAATGAATACAATACACCAAAATACTTTTGGGCTGAAGCTGTTAACACAGCCTGTTATGTTCAAAATCGGATTATAATTAATAAAGATAAAAATAAAACATCCTATGAAATTTATTTCAACAAAATTCCTAATATAAAATATTTTAAAGTTTTTGGTTGTAATGTTCATATTTTAAATCTTAAAGATCACTTAGGCAAATTCACTTCAAAAACTAACTTGGGAATTTTTCTAGGGTATTCATCTACGAGTAGGGCATATAGGGTTTATAACAAATCTACTTTGAAAATTGAGGAAACAACAAATGTAACATTTAATGAAATTGATATTGATTCTACTATTCAACCTCACTCAAATGGTAATCAAGTAGATGATGAAGAATTATCTAACCTTAAAGAATCTGAAAATTCAAAATTATTAAAATCTAACCCTCACCATCCGGTCAATCAAATCTTAGGGAATCCTGAATTAAGAGTTCAAACAAGATTTGCTTTTATAAATCTAAGTCAAATAGCATTGATATCTAAAATTGAACCTAAAAATATAAATGATGCATTAATAGAACCAGACTGGGTAATTGCAATGCAAGAAGAATTAAACCAATTTGAACGAAATCAGGTTTGGGACTTAGTACCTCTACCAATAAATAAAACGGTCATTGATACTAAATGGGTGTTTAGAAACAAATTAGATGATCAAGGTAATATTTTAAGAAATAAAGCTTGTTTAGTAGCAAAAGGGTTTAGTCAAGTCGAAGAACTAGATTACGACGAGACTTATGCCCCGGTAGCTAGACTTGAATCAATTAGAATGTTGTTAGCCTATGCTGCATTTAAGGGATTCAAGTTATACCAAATGGATGTTAAATCTGCATTTCTAAATGGCGTTATTAAGGAGGAAGTCTACGTTAGTCAACCACCCGGTTTTGAAAATCTAGAAAATCCAACCTATGTCTTTAAACTTAAAAAAGCTTTATATGGATTAAAACAAGCACCTAGGGCTTGGTATGAACGTTTATCTAGTTTTCTAAAATCCAAGGGTTTTAAAGAAGGCCAAATTGATCCTACACTTTTTATTAAAACCTTTAACTCAGATATTTTTATAGCCCAGGTTTATGTAGACGATATTGTATTTGGTTCAACTAATTCAAAATTCTTAAAAGAATTTGTCACCTTAATGGAAAATGAATTTGAAATGAGTTTAGTTGGTGAATTAAATTATTTTTTAGGTCTTCAAATTAAACAAACTAAAGATGGTAATTATGTACATCAAACTAAATATACAAAAGAACTTCTTAAAAAATTTGGTATGGAAAACTGTAAAGGGCTTAAAACACCAATGGCTAGTAATCTAACCCTTGATAATGATGAAAATGGTATACCTGTTGATTTAAAATATTACAGAAGTATGACAGGGAGTTTACTTTATCTAACTGCAAGCCGACCTGACATTTTATTTTCAGTTAGTATGTGTGTCCGATATCAAACTTGTGCAAAAGAAACTCATCTTTCATTGGTTAAAAGAATTATCAAATATTTAAAAAGCACTATCAATGTGGGAATTTGGTACCCAAGAACCTCACATTTTGACTTAGTCAGATACTCGGATTCAGATTATGCTGGGTGTAAGTTAGATAGAAAGAGTACAAGTGGAGGTTGTCAGTTGTTAGGATCTTCTTTGGTTAGTTGGTTTAGTCGTAAGCAACAATGTGTTGCCTTATCTACCACTGAAGCCGAATACATAGCAATGGGTGAATGTGTGGCTCAATTGTTGTGGATGTCTCATACATTAAAAGATTTTAATCTAGATTATAAAAATGTAAAAACCTACATTGATAATATTAGCTCTATAAATCTTACTAAAAATCTAGTACATCACTCTAGAACTAAACATATAGAGGTTAAGCATCACTTCATTAGAGATCATGTGTCTAAAGGGAATATTGAACTTAATTATATTGAATCCAAATCTAACTTGGCAGACATTTTTACTAAACCCTTACCTGAAGCAGAATTTAGTAATCTTAGAAGACAATTAGGGTTATGTTTTGTAGAATAGGTTCTTTGTTTTTGAAAATTACTACGTAGTTTATTTTTCAAAATTATTTTTGTAAAAATTCCCATTTCAAATTTTTGTTTTTAAAAAAAATACTTTGAAACTATTTTTCAGTCTATGGAATAGCCTAGGTTTTACCGTAGAATTGCATGATCCTATAGTTCTAGGAGCCAACATCTCACAAGCACAGTAGGATCCCTTGTTTGATAACTTAGAATGGGTGAGATGCTTAGGTCTTAGCCCTAGATTTCAGGTGCTTATGTCAGTGCATCGCTATAAATCTGGGCTTTAAATAACAAACATTGATCAATTTGAGTTGACTAGTAAGTAAAACCTTGCTAGTTATAAATGCTCAAATTGACCAACCTGAGTCAACTTGCTACTATCTTGTGATAGCTAGTCTTGGATAAAGGTTGGACATTTCATCATAAGGACAAATTTTCCCTTAGTTTACCAAACCATGCTTGGACTTTTAGGATAAATATCAATTTTAGGGGGAGTTATTTTCAAAATAGTTTTATAAACTTTTTATTGTTTCAAATTATTTTCTTTAAACACGTTTTCAAAATTTTTCACTTAGTCTATTTATTTTCAAAATTGTTTTCTCTAACATCTTTTTCAAAAAAAAAAAAAAATTCAAGATTGATTTTCTTTCTTCTTTAACTCTTTTCAAATCATTTTATCATTAAACTCTTTTTCAAATTTTGATCACTTAGTAAAATTATGGTTTTGAAACTTAGACGAATGTGTTATCATTTCAAAACTTAGTATATTTTTGAACAATTAGTTTTCCTTTACTAAAGAGTTTTACTTCTCATTACTTGTTTAATCTTTCCTCATTTTCAGAAATGTTAGACTTTCTTATGTTCTATGTTTAGATTTTTTGACTTCCCCTAATTTTGATGTGTGTCAAAGGGGGAGAGATAGTGAATTCAGGGGGAGATGATTATTTCAAGGGGAGAAATAAGAATTGAAATTGCTTGTTTATTTACTAGTTGCATATGTTTAACTTAACTTTGAACTTTGGTTGCCAAACATCAAAAAGGGGGAGATTGTTGGTGCAAGATACACTAGAATCAAACCTGAGTTTTGATGTTGTCAAAGGTTCAAGTTAAGTCTTGTTATGATCTAACAAGTTTACTGAGTGTGCAGAATATTTACTCAACTGGGAAAGACCTAGTTGGAGGCTAGGCAGGAGAAATCTTAGTAGATTGTGGAACCCAGGTGAAAGTCCAAGTAGGTCGAGGGGAGACGAAGCTTGGTAGTATGATCGAGAGGTCTGAAGGACCGAAGATCAAAGTAAAAGTCCTGGGGAGCCGATCAAGGCTGAGTGAGAAGTCCAAACTAGATCTGGAGGATCAAAGTTTGGCAGGTAGGTTGAGGTAAGCAAACTGGGGGAGCGACAGTGAGGTCGGGTTCCCGGAGGGAACAACCTTAGGTCCTGATCCAACTGAAGAAACCGGGAAGGTTTCCAAGTTGAGATCAAGACAGTTCTATTGTTGTCTTTTATATTACTCATTATGCTGTCTTTTATTCATTATTATGCTGTGTGCTAACATCTGTGTTGCTGGAAGTTTTTGTTCTAACACTGTGTTGCAGGACAGACTGGATCGGTCGACCAAACTAGCGGTTCAGTCGACCGAACATGAGCATAACAGAAAGCAAACAGTTCAGAACAGATCAAAGTCAAAGTTCGATCAAAGCTTGATCGGTCGACCGAATAGTAAGATCGGTCGACCGAACTTGATGACTCAGCAAAGCCAGCTCGCCAGCACCGATCAGCAAGCAAAGGAAATAAGCTGATCGGTCGACTGAACCTGGGGATCGGTCGACCGATCCAATCAACATTAATCGCCCATTAATTCAAGATTCTGGCAGACTTCGACGAACAAGGTAAAAGCTTGTTCGGTCGATCGATAAAAGTGTTCGGTAGACCGAACCATTGAAGGCCAGTTAATGCAGAATTTACGAGCCAGCGTTAGATTCCAGCTGTGGGTGATCAGAGCTGGTTCGGTCGACCGAACAGAGGGATCGGTCGACCGAACCTCAGTCCACCTATAAAACCAGGCTCGAAGACATAGGCCAAAATAACTTTCTGATCAACCAAAACTCTGTTCTGCAAGCAATTTGAGCTACACATCTTCGTTAATTCAGCAAGCCACATTGCCCGGAAGTGCCGACCACAAGCTTTGTCTTTCAATCTTCTTGTCGGTATAACTTTACTTTTTGCTTGCATTGTATTTAACTTAAGCAAGATAGTAGGGTGTTACTATCTTGCTCATACTTGTACGATTTGCTTCTTTTCGAAGGATTTCGGAAAGAAGAAATATAGTGATTGCCCATCGGTGCGGTCAAGAACCGCGGGCCTTCGAGTAGGAGTCGAGCTAGGCTCCGAACGAAGTAAAACATTTGTGTCTCTATTTACTTTCCGCTGTCCACGACTTTGATTTAAATACGAAAAGAATAGTTTTTAAAAAGAAGCGATATTTACCCCCCCCCTCTATCGCGCTACTCGATCCTATCAAATTTGTCATGAATTACAACATGAACGAAATTGATAAGCCACTGCCTGAGCTGCTAAGCATGTTGCGAACTGCTGAGCTCAACCTTAAGAAGGTAAAGCCCAACTCCATTCTGATGGTGCAAAAGCATAAAGGCAAGGGAAAGCCTAAAAGCAAGGGAAAGTCCCATGCCAAGGGCAAATGCAAGGTAATGAAACCTAAAGGAGGGGTTGCCAAGGATGCTACCTGCTTCCACTGCGGTCAGATCGGGCACTGGACTACAAAGGATACCTAGAAGATCTTAAGAAGAAGAGAAATGAGATTTCTACTTTAGGTATATATGTTATAGAAGTCAATCTCTCTATTTCTTCATCGTGAGTATTAAATATCAGTTGTGCTTCTCATATTTGTACTAATGTACAGGCACAGAGAAATAGTAGGACATTGACGAAGGCCGAGGTGGACCTACGAGTAGGCAATGGAGCACGGGTTGCTGCTGTTGCTGTAGAAACTTACTTTCTATCTTTGCCCTCTGGGCTTGTACTAGAATTAGATGAATGTTGTTATGTACCTGCTCTCATAAAGAACATCATTTCAGTTTCTTGTTTAGACAAGAAAGGCTTTTCTTTTATAATAAAGAACAAATGTTATTCCGTTTATTTGAAAGATATGTTCCATTGTAGTGCACCTCTGATGAACGAACTCTACATTCTAGACTTAGAGAACCCTATCTATAACATAAGTACCAAAAGGTTCAAGTCAAATGAAATGAACCGAACCTATCTCTGGCATTGTCGCTTAGGTCATATAAATGAGAATCGCTTATCCCAGCTCCATAAAGATGGTTTGCTGGACTCATTTGATTTTGAATCATATGAGACATGCGAGTCATGCCTACTGGGCAAGATGACCAAGACTCCCTTTAGTGACATAGCGAAAGAGCAACTGACTTGTTAGGACTTATACATAGTGATGTATGTTGCCCTTTCAATGTCACTGCCAGAGGTGGTTATAGGTACTTTATTACATATACTGATGACTTCAGTATATATGGTTATATGTATCTGATGACACATAAGTCACAATCCTTTGAAAAGTTCAAAGAATTCAAGAATAAAGTACAAAATCAGCTAGGCAAGAGTATTAAAATACTTCGATCAGATCGAGGTGGTGAATACCTTAGCCATGAGTTTCGTGACTATCTAGCTAAGTGTAAGATTCTATCCCAACTCACTCCTCTTGGAACACCACTGTGGAATGGTGTATCCGAAAGGAGGAATAATACCCTATTAGATTGTTAGAATGTATACTAAAAGCCTAGCTTTTGTAAACAATTATTTGTTGAAATAAAAGAATCACATTGGTCAATATCTGCATTTATTTGTTAAATGTAATTGTTCAATTAATTTATATAGTAGATAACATGGAGTGTGGTGTCACAATCAGAAGATCATGTTGTCAGTTCTCTATAAATTATAAACAAGTTGCTCATGATTAAGATGGAAAGGAACAAACCATCAGAATAGTCGTAGTGTAATTAAGTATTAGTATATCTTGACTAATAAATTACACTGATACACTTTAAGTGTATTGAGTAGGACCATTTAGGTAAGTTCTTTTTGTACTGACTTAGTAAAAGAACTAGACCTTAGTTATTATGGAAGTGTGTACTCTTAATCCTAATATAATAACAAGGACATATATTTAATATTTATTTCTTTAACTTATCAAAGGGTGAGGTTTAGCTCGATAAATCAATATGCCCGATAAGTTGGGAAATGATATTACTTATAGTGTGTGTTGTTGATTATAGAAGGAATCTGTGTCCTAGTTATCTAGGTTGAGAATGTCTCCAAGAGGAACTCATAAGGATTGTCATGTTAAACCCTGTAGGTGGACCTAGTCCGACATGACAATAAAGTTGAGTGGTGCTACTCTTGGAGCTAGATATTAATTAAATGAGTTGTCAGTAATTTACTTAATTAGTGGACATTCGTAATCTTAAACACAGGGAGACTAACACACTTATGATAAGAAGGAGCCCATAATGTAATTTGGGATTGGTGCGGTAGTGCAGTAATAACTCTCTATTGGAATGAGTTATTATCGATGAACTTGAGTTGTGTGTTTGGGGCGAACACGAGATACTCAAGCTCATCAGAAGACCAAAACCAATTTCTCCTCTAGGTCCCTGTCGTAGCCTCTTTATAGCCTCAAGTCCATCCAAATATAAGGCTCTTCTTGGTGTCCAAGAAGGGGGCCGGACCATTGCTTGGTGACCAAGTAATGGCCGACCACATCCTCTTATAGGGGTCGACCCTATTGCTTGGTGACCAAGCTTGTAGGGGCCGGCCAATATTAATTCAAATAGGAGGGTTGTTTTGAATTTTTAAAATCTTCTCTTTGTAGAAAACTATAAGTTTTAAAAGAGAGATTTTAATTTTAAAAACTTTCCTTATTTGAATTTGGTCACATGTTTTAATAGAGTGTTTTAAAAGTTTTAAAACTTTCCTTTTTTAACCATCCTCATGGTTTAGGAAAAAAGGGAGATAAGTTTTAAAATTAAAATTTTCTATCATCATGTTAAAAAAGGAAATTTTATAAGAGAGTTTTTAAATTTTAAAACATGGTTTTAATTTTTAGAAACTTTCCTTTTTTAACTCCTACTTTAGGAAAGAAGAGCATGTAAAATTTTATAAGAGTTTTTCTTGTAAAATTTTATAAAAATAAAATTCATTTTTCCCCTTGATGAGGTGGCCGACCTCCTTGCTTGGTGCCCAAGCAAGTGGCCGACCATATTAAATTATTTAAAATCATCACAAAATTAAATTTGGTGATTGATTCAATCAAGAGGAAAGAAAAGGAAAAATTAAAAGGGAATAGGAAAAACTCTTGGATGATTTTATTTTTTGTAAAATGTTTTTCCTTGTTTTCCCTGGGCAAGTAATATAAAAGAAGGGGTGAGGGGGCTTCATGAGACACAACTCTTATTCTATTGCTTGGAGGTCTTTTGGTGGCTGACCCTCTCCCTTCTCCCTTTCCCTTTTCTCTCTTCTCCTTGGTGGTGGTGGTGGCTGAATCTTAGAGGAAGGGGAAGGACTCTTTTGGGTGGTGTTCACCCACACGACGTCCAAGGCGAGGTGAGGAATACGACAGAAGATCTCGAGGTCATTAGCTTTCAAAGAGAAGGTATAACTAGTAATTTACTTCCGCATCATACTAGTTATTTTCTTTGTAAGAATTCTAAATACAAGAGGCAATTAGATCTATTTTATTGAATTTATTTTTTGATTTTGTGTTTTCTTATTTTTCAAATTTGTAATTCGATTGTTCTTTTTGGTCAACCTAGAGTTATTTAAGGAAATAAATATTAGCTTTCCTTAAAAGGCTTTGCCTAGGCGGTGGTGGTTGCTCCTATATCCAAGAAGACCATGTGCCTCGCCATGCAGTCCTGGAAGCCAATTTTGGAATTTAATATTTATGGAATTAATAACTTAGGTAGATTTGAATCAATAGTGTTAAGTTCCGCTTGCGATTCAAATCTAAACCATTAAGAACAGATAAGTTAAATTTGGAATCAATGATGTTATGTTCCGTCTGCGATTCCTGATTTAACTTCTAAAGAACACAATATGTTATTTAAGAAAATGTTCGACACTTGTACAAAAAGTTTTGTACAGTGGAACCGATATGCTTTCCTAGGTTTAACCAACAATTGGTATCAGAGCTAGGGTTTGCCTCTGTGTATTTTTAGAATTCAAATAGGTTATGCACTTGTCATGCATAATTTAGGCAGAAAAATTGTAGGATGTGCTAACTCTTTGGTTGCAGGCTCCAACTATTATGGCTTATTGATATTGTGTGTGATTGGACCCTTGGACATGTCAAGGACATTATTTGTGTGCATGATTGTGTGTATAAAATACAGCAGGAGTTGTATTATTTTTAGAATTTTATTTTTGTTCGATCTAGAATATATGTACATTCCCTCGTGGAATATAGGATTGATATATGTAAAATTCTATTTTTGTTGCGGATCGGATTCTTGCGAGGCGTGGTACTTTTGGAGCACTAGAGGCCCAGCGGAATAAGAAGCAAGATGGATGTGACAACTCGACCCGATGGCAGTGGCTAAAGATGGCAGCAGCTAGGGTTGGAGCATACTGAAGACAGTGATGGAAAATGCCATAATAGTTGGAAAATTAATTTCCAAATTTATTGCTTTTATTTACTGTGATGTTTATATGCATGTGATGTATGCTAGGATAGGTTAAAAATCCTCATTTTTAAATGACGAAGTGGGAGAGGGATTTTAATAAATCCCATGGTCTCCATTACTGGTTTGTAAGTGATGCAACAAGCCTGCGTGTTGGCTCTGAGTGCCTCCCTCCACAACGGATGGGTTTGTTGCGGATCACTAGATCAAACTTCCTTTTATGGATGGTTATAGGAAATTATTTAGGAGCGTGTGATCTTCTCCAACTAAAGGGGAACAATCCTATTTAATGGACTTAGTATCAAGTAATGGTATACACTTAGACGCATTTAATAGTATCCTCCCCAACGGAGTCACTGCTATTGTCTTGTGTGACCAAAGTGAAACCAACTATTAATTTTATTTGTCATAAAGTTAGTATGACAAGATAATAAAATTAATGGGTCACACCCTCCCTTACAAATGATGAATTTGTATACGTCCACACTAACGTGGCATGCAATATTCACAGTGATTTGAGGTGTTGGTTAATTTAAAATAGTATTGTTTGAGGAATCAATATTATTCTAAATTTAGAGTCTTGACCAAAGTTTATTTTTGTGATTCTTTGAATGACTTTCAACCCACTAGCCATTATACTGAAAGAGAACAAACTTACTGGTCCTAACTATATTGATTGGAAAAGAAACCTAGACATTGTTTTTACTGCTGAAAGCTATAATTTTGTATTGACTGAGGCATGCCCTGATGCACCTGACGGTGACTCTACCCCAGAGGAGATTGAGTATTATAAGAAATGGGTAAAAGCTAATGAGATGGCGCGGTGTTACATTTTGGCATCAATGTCAAATGTTTTGCAACATCAGCATCAAGATTTACCAACAGCATATGATATAATGAACAATCTCAAAGAACTCTTTGGGCACCAGAGTCGGACTGCTAGGTAAGAGGCAATGAGAAAGCTAATGACAGCTACCATGTCTGAGGGGACACCCGTAAGGTACCATATCCTCAAAATGATGGCTTATCTGAATGAAATACAAGTCCTTGGAGGAGAAATTGATGGGGAAACCCAGGTCGATATAATTCTCCAAACGCTACCCAGTAGTTTTGAGCAGTTCCGTCTAAACTATAACATGAACAAAAGAGAGTATACATTGGCGGAACTTCTGACAGAACTACAGGCAATAGAAGGAATATTTCGTCACAGTTCTCAGATTCACTATACTGAAAATGGTTCTACTTCTAAGTCAAAAGGCAAGAAGAAGAAGAAACAGGTCTTTTCAGCAAAGAAGGTGAATAAACCTTAGAGTACAGGAAAGAAAGCTGGAATGAAGAAGCCGAAGGGCAAGTGCTTCATCTGCAAGCAGTCTGGACTTTGGAAAGCGGATTGTCCTCGTAGGAACCAGAACAATAAAGGTATATCTCATACTTTAGTAGTTGAAACATGTTTAGTGGTGTTATCTACCAACACCTGGTGTGTAGATACGGGAGCCACTGATCATGTCTACAATTCTTTGCAGGGGTTCCAGGAAACCCGGCGACTATTTAATGGAGAGATAACTGTCTACATGGGCAATGCTAATAAGGTGGCGGCTGTTGCAGTGGGAGACGTCTACTTATCTTTTGATAGAAATAGAAATTTGATTTTAAGAAATTGTCTTTATGTACCCAGTTTTAGAAAGAATTTAATTTCAGTTTCTAATCTATATATGGATGGATATTCAGTTTCCTTTAGTAACAATGTCGTTATAAAGAGAAATAAGGTGATTATCTGTTCTGGTGCATTGGTTGGCAATTTATACACTTTGAATCCAATTTCTCTTATAAAGTAAAATATGGAAATTAATAGCACATCTTCTAACTCTAATAAGAGAAAAGAACCTTCGGAAATGAACCAAACATATCTTTGGCATCTAAGGCTTGGACATATTAACTTAAGTAGGATTCGAAGGCTTATAGCCGATGGACTATTGGGTTCATTAGAGTTGGAAAACTTTCCAACATGTGAATCCTCCTTGGAAGGTAAAATGACCAAGAGACCTTTTAAGGCCAAGGGGTATAGAGCCAAAGATGCATTAGAACTGGTTCATTCTGATTTGTGTGGTCCTATGTATATCCAGGCAAGAGGTGGTTATGAATACTTCATCTCCTTTATAGACGATTATTCAAGATACGGATACATTTAGCTGTTGCACCGCAAGTCTGAATGCTTTGACAAGTTCAAAGAATATAGGGCTGATGTGGAGAAACGTCTTGGTTAAAGTATCAAGACACTACGGTCTGACCGTGGTGGCGAATACCTCTTTGGAGAGTTTAGGAATTACTTATCAGAAGTCGGGATTCAATCCCAATTGACTGCACCTGGTACACCCCAGCAGAATGGTGTGGTAGAACCAAGGAATAGGACTCTTATGGAAATGGTTAGATCGATGATGAGTTATTCAAAATTACCAAATTCGTTTTAGGGATATGCTTTAGAAACAGCAGTGTACATTCTGAATATGGTACCTTCTAAAACAGTTCCTTCTACTCCCATAGAATTATGGAATGGGCGTAAGCCTAGTCTGAATTATATCCGGATATGGGGTAGTCCAGCACATGTGCTGAAGGGAGATACTGACAAGTTGGAATCACGTACAGTAGTTTGTTTGTTTGTAGGATATCCTAAGGAAACGAAAGGTGATTTGTTTTATAATCCTAAAAATCAGAAGATCATGGTTAGCACCAATGCTTGATTTTTAGAAGAAGATTATGTAATGAACCATAAGCCCATGAGTGAAATAGTTCTAGAAGAAATTAGAGAGGACACGTCTACTTTGGTACCAACAGTACAAGATGAAGTACCACAAGCGACTGCAACACGTGTCACACATGATACACAACCACAGACGGTGCCTCATCATAGTGGGAGGGTTGTAAGGCAACCTGAGAGATTCATGTTTTTGGGAGAATCTTCGGACTTGATCTCGGGTAAACATGAACCTGATCCCCGGACATATAATGAAGCACTCTAAGATATACATGCAGTATCTTGGCAAAAGGCAATGAATTCTGAAATAGAGTCTATGTACTCTAATAAGGTCTGGGAGCTTGTAGAACCACCTGATGGTGTAAAAGCCGTTGGATGCAAGTGGATCTACAAAAGGAAAAGAGGGATAGATGGGAAGGTAGAAACCTTCAAAGCAAGGCTTGTTGCGAATGGGTATACTCAGAAAGAGGGAATCGACTATGAGGAGACTTTTTCACCGGTAGTCATGCTTAAGTCTATCCGGATACTCTTGTCCATTGCCGCTCATATGGATTATGAGATTTGGCAAATGGATGTCAAGACAACTTTCTTTAACGGAAGTGTTGAAGAAAACATCCATATGAAGCAACCAGAAGGGTTCATTGAAAAGGGCAAAGAGCATCTAGTGTGTAAGCTCAATCGGTCCATTTATGGACTAAAGCAAGCTACAAGATCTTGGAACATCCAGTTTAATGAAGTAATGCAGTCATATGGGTTTATTCAGTGTCCGGATGAGTCTTGTGTATACAAGAAGTGTAACGGAAACGTGGTGGTATTTCTTGTACTATACGTAGATGATATTTTGTTAATTGGCAACAATGCCAAGGTATTATCGGACGTAAGAGTATGGTTGTCCAAACAATTTGATATGAAGGACTTAGGAGAATGTGCACACATTATTGGGATCAAAGTTATAAGGGATCGCAAGAAAAGAATATTGTGCCTATCCCAAGCTTTATATATAGATACAATCCTTGCTCGTTTTAGCATGCAAAACTCCAAGAAAGGTTTCTTACCTTTTAGGCAAGGAGTAGCCTTATCTAAAGAGATGTCCCCAAAGACATCAAAGGAGATTGAGGACATGAAGGCAGCTCCTTATGCTTCGGTTGTAGGAAGCCTTATGTATGCAATGCTGTGTACGAGACCTGATATCTATTTTGCCGTGGGCATGGTTAGCAGATATCAAAGTAACCCTGGACAAGGACATTAGACTGTTGTGAAGCATATTTTAAAGTACCTGAGAAGGACTAGAGATTATATGCTAGTCTACAAATCAGACGATTTGCTCCCTGTGGGTTACACGGATTCAAATTTCCAATCAGATAGGGACAATAGTAAGTCTACATCAGGCTATGTGTTTACTCTAGGAGGTGGAGCCATTGCATGGAGGAGTGTTAAGCAGAAATGCATCTCGGACTCAACCATGGAAGCTGAGTATGTGGCAACCTCTGAGGCAGCCAAAGAAGCTATATGGCTCATGAACTTTCTAATGGACTTAGATGTGATTCCTGGTTTGCCCAAGATCATCATAATTTATTGTGATAATAACGGTGCAGTTGCAAACTAGAAGGAACCATGAGCTCATAAGGCAAGCAAACATATAGAGCGTAAGTACCACCTAATACGAGACATCGTCAAGCGAGGAGAAGTTGTCATCGCCAAGATTGCATCAGAAGATAACCTAGCAGATCCTTTCACAAAGGCCCTTCCGGCGAAAGCTTTTAATCGGCATGTGGAGGGGATGAGAATAAGATGTAAGGCAACAGATATGGCAGCTTAGTCTTTTAGTATAAGTGGGAGATTGTTAGAGTGTATACTAAAAGCCTAGCTTTTGTAAATAATTATTTATTGAAATAAAAGAATCACATTAGTCAATATCTACATTTATTTGTTAAATGTAATTGTTCAATTAATTTATATAGTATATAACATGGAGTGTGGTGTCACACTCAGAAGATCATGTTGTCAGTTCTCTATAAATTATAAACAAGTTGCTCATGATTAAGATGGAAAGGAACAAACCATCAGAATAGTCGTAGTGTAATTAAGTATTAGTTTATCTTGACTAATAAATTACACTGATACACTTTAAGTGTATTGAGTAGGATCATTTAGGTAAGTTCTTTTTGTACTGACTTAGTAAAAGAACTAGACCTTAGTTATTATGGAAGTGTGTACTCTTAATCCTAATGTAATAACAAGCACGTATATTTAATATTTATTTCTTTGACTTATCAAAGGGTGAGGTTTAGCTCGATAAATCAATATGCCCGATAAGTTGGGAAATGATATTACTTATAGTGTGTGTTGTTGATTATAGAAGGAATATGTGTCCTAGTTATCTAGGTTGAGAATGTCCCCAAGAGGAACTCATAAGGATTGCCATGTTAAATCCTGCAGGTGGACCTAGTCCAACATGACAATAAAGTTGAGTGGTACTACTCTTGGAGCTAGATATTAATTAAGTGAGTTGTCAGTAATTTACTTAATTAGTGGACATTCGTAATCTTAAACACAGGGAGACTAACACACTCATGATAAGTAGGAGCCCATAATGTAATTTGGGATTGGTGAGGTAGTGCGGTAATAACTCTCTAGTGGAATGAGTTATTATTGATGAACTTGAGTTGTGTGTTTGGGGCGAACACGGGATACTCAAGCTCATCGGAAGGCCTAAACCAATTTCTCCTCTAGGTCCCTGTCGTAGGCTCATTATATCCTCAAGTCCATCCAAATGTAAGGCTCTTCTTGGTGTCAAAGAAGGGGGTCGGACCATTGCTTGGTGACCAAGTAATGGCTGGCCACATCCTCTTATAGGGGCCGGCCCTATTGCTTGGTGACCAAGCTTGTAGGCGCCGGCCAATATTAATTCAAATAGGAGGGTTGTTTTGAATTTTTAAAATCTTCTCTTTGTAGAAAACTATAAGTTTTAAAAGAGAGATTTTAATTTTAAAAACTTTCCTTATTTGAATTTGGTCACATGTTTTAATAGAGAGTTTTAAAAGTTTTAAAACTTTCCTTTTTTAACCATCCTCATGGTTTAGGAAAAAAGGGTGATAAGTTTTAAAATTAAAATTTTCTATCATCATGTTAAAAAAGGAAATTTTATAAGAGAGTTTTTAAATTTTAAAACATGGTTTTAATTTTTAGAAACTTTCCTTTTTTAACTCATACTTTAGGAAAGAGAGCATGAAAAATTTTATAAGAGTTTTTCTTGTAAAATTTTATAAAAAGAAAATTCATTTTTCCCCTTGATGAGGTGGCCGACCATAATAAATTATTGAAAATCATCACAAAATTAAATTTGGTGATTGATTCAATCAAGAGGAAAGAAAAGGAAAAATTAAAAGGGAATAGGAAAAACACTTGGATGATTTTATTTTTTGTAAAAAGTTTTTCCTTATTTGCCTTGGGCAAGTAATATAAAGGAAGGGGTGAGGGAGTTTTATGAGACACAACTCTTATTCTATTGCTTGGAGGTCTTTTGGTGGTCGGCCCTCTCCCTTCTCCCTTTCCCTTTGCTCTCTTCTCCTTGGTGGTGGTGGTGGCCGAATCTTAGAGGAAGAGGAAGGACTCTTTTGGGTGGTGTTCATCTTGGAGGATCGTCGCCCACACGACGTCCAAGGCGAGGCGAGGAATACTGCAGAAGATCTCGAGGTCATTAGCTTACAAAGAGAAGGTATAACTAGTAATTTACTTCCGCATCATACTAGTTATTTTCTTTGTAAGAATTTTAAATACAAGAGGCAATTAGATCTATTTTATCGAATTTGTTTTTCGATTTTGTGATTTCTACTTTTTCGAATTTGTGATTCGATTGTTCTTTTTGGTCAACCTAGAGTTATTTAAGGAAATAAATATTAGATTTCCTTAAAAGGCTTTGCCTAGGTGGTGGTGGTTGCTCCCATATCCAAGAAGGCCATGTGCCTCGCCATGCAGTCCTGGAAACAAATTTTGGAAATTAATATTTATGTAATTAATAACTTAGGTAGATTTGAATCAATAGTGTTAAGTTTCGCTTGCGATTCAAATCTAAACCATTAAGAATAGATAAGTTAAATTTGGAATCAATGATGTTAAGTTCCGTCTGCGATTCCTGATTTAACTTCGAAAGAACACAATAGGTTATTTAAGGAAAGGTTCGACACTTGTACAAAAATTTTTGTATAGTGGAACCGGTACGTTTTCCTAGGTTTAACCAACATAGATATGGTATGATCTATGATGAGTCACACAAATCTTCCTATATATTTTTGGGGATATGCTGTAGACACAGCAGCCTTCACACTTAACCGTGTTCCACCCAAGACTGTGATAAAGACACAATATAGGATATGGACTGGGAGAGATGCCCAGATGTCATTTATGAGGATTTGGGGTTGTGAGGCTTACGTTCGACATCAAGTCTCGGACAAACTTGGACCCAAATCCGATAAGTGCTATTTTATAGGATATCCTAAGGAAACGAAAGAATATTACTTCTAATTCCCAGTCACCACAAAGTGTTTGTGGCTAAGACTGGGGTATTTCTAGAAAAGGACTTTATTTCTAGAAAAACTAGTGGGAGTTCGTTCGATCTTGAAGAAGTTCAAGATATGGACCATAACATTGAAGCCTTGATGGAAGTTGAACTGGAACCACAAAATATTGTGGATGATGAGATTGTTGCACAAGGAGTTGAGCAACAGCAACCAGTTCAAGGAGACATACCTCTTCGTAGGTCTGACAGGATACGTCGTCACCCTGAGAGATACTCTTTTCTCTTGTCTGACTATGACAACGTTATGCTCGTTGAGAATGAGCCTACCTCCTATCTGGAAGCTGTGATGAGACCAGATTTTGAGAAATGGCTAGAGGCCATGAGATTCGAGATGGAATCCATGTACACCAACCAAGTATGGACTTTAGATGATCCACCTGAAGGCGTCAAACCCATTGGGTGTAAGTGGGTCTTTAAGAGAAAGACTGACATGGATGGACTTATTACCTATAAGAGTCGTTTGGTAGTAAAAGGTTTCAAGCAAATTCATGGTATTGACTATGATGAAACTTTTTCTCCAGTAGTGATGTTTAAGTCCATTCAGATTATGCTTGCTATTGCAGCATACCACGATTATGAGATCTGGCAGATGGATGTCAAAACCATGTTTCTGAATGGAAACTTACTCGAGGATGTGTACATGACACAACCTGAGAGTTTTGTAGATCCACTGCATACTGGCAGAGTATGCAAGCTGCATAAGTCCATTTATGGACTAAAGCAAGCTTCTCAGAGCTGGAATCTTCGACTCGATGACGCGATCAAATAGTTTGGTTTCATCAAGAATAAAGATAAACCGTGTGTCTATAAGAAGGTTGTTGGGAACACAGTTGCCTTCCTTGTATTGTATGTGGATGACATACTACTCATTAGAAATGATAACCCTTTGCTGTAGTCTATAAAGACTTGGCTGGGGAATTGTTTCTCAATGAAGGACTTAGGGGAAGAAGCCTGTATTCTAGGCATAAAGATCTATAGAGATAGATCTAAGAGATTGCTTGGCCTAAGTCAAAGTACATATATTGACACGGTATTACTACGGTTTGCCATGCAGAATTCCAAAAAAGGATTTCTGCCGATGTCACATGGTGTGAGTCTTTCGAAGACTCAAAGTCCCTCTTCTAGAGAGGTGAGAGACCTCATGGATAAGATCCCTTATGCTTCAGCCATAGGATCTATCATGTACGCCATGCTATGTACTCGTCCTGATATTTCGTATGCTTTGAGCATGATGTACAGATACCAATCAGATCTAGGTGAACGTCACTGGATAGCGGTCAAGAATATTTTTAAGTACTTGAGAAGGACTAAAGAATATTTCTTGATATTTTGAAGCGATGACGAGCTAGCTGTAAAGGGTTACAGTGATGCCAGCTTCCAAACTGACTAGGATGATTATAGATCACAATCTGGGTTCGTGTTTTGCTTGAATGGTGGTGTTGTGAGCTGGAAGAGTTTAAAGCATGGCACAGTTGCTGATTCTACAATAGAGGCCGAGTATATTGTTGCATCAGAAGCAGTAAAGGAGGCAGTTTAGATCCACAAGTTCATTATCAAGCTTAGGGTGGTTCCTAGTATAGCTGATCCTATAGAGTTCTATTGTGACAACAATGGAGCAATTGCGCAGGCTAAGGAATCTAGCTCACACCAGCGGACCAAACACATACTACGGCGCTTCCATTTCATTCAAAAGATCATCTATAGAGTGTTGGAGTGTATACTGAAAGCCTAAGCTTTGTAAACATTCATTATGAATAAAGAATCACATTTGGTCAAATTGTCTACATTTAGTTGTAGTTGTTCAATTAATTTATATTGTAGATAACATAGTATGTGGTGTCACATGCAGAAGATAATGTTATCAGTACCTTATAAATTATAAACAGTAGCTCACGACCAAAATGGAAAGGAACAAACCATTAGAAGGTCGTAGTGTAATTAGGTAATAGTTTATCTTGACTATATAATTACACCAGTACACTCAGAGTGTATTGAGTAGGACCATTTGAGGTCGTTTCTTTTATACTGACTTTATAAAGGAACAAAGACCTTAGTTATTATGGAAGTGTGTGCTCTTAATCCTAATATAATAACAAGCACATATATTTGATATTTATTTCTTTAATTTATCAATGGGTGAGATTTAGTTCGATGAATCAATAAACCCGATAAGTTGGGAAATGGTATCACTTATAGTGTGTGTTGTTGATTATAGAAGGAAACTGTGTCCTAGAGATACTAGGTTGATAATGTCCTCAAGAAGAACTCATAAGGATTGTCATGTTAAACCCTGCAGGTGGACTTAGTCCGACATGATGATAAGGTTGAGTGGTACTACTCTTGAACTAAGATATTAATTAAATGAGTTGTCAGTAACTCACTTAATTAGTGGACATTCGATATCTTAAACACGGGTAGACTAACACACTCATAATAAGAAGGAGCCCAAAAATGTAATTTGGGATTGGTGCGGTAGTTCAATAATAGTTCTCTAGTGGAATGAATTATTATTGATAAAATTAAGTTGTGTGTTCGGGGCGAACACAGGATGCTTAATTTTATCGGGAGACCAAAACCAATTTCTCCTCTCGGTCCCTATCGTAGCCTCTTATTTATAGAGTACTATACCCACCTAAACCCACCTTCTATACCCACCAATAGGGGGTCGGCCAAGCTAGCTTGGGAACCAGGCTAGGGCCGGCCTAGGTATAAATTGGGGTGGCCGGCCCTAGCTTGAACCCAAGCTAGTGGGGGCCGGCCAAATTAAATTAAAAAAGAATTTTAATTTTAATTTTTATTATGTGGAAGAAATAATTTATTAAAGAGAATTAAAATTAAAATATCTCTCTTGTAAAAGATCTATAAAAGATTAAAGAAAGAGATTAGATCTCTTTCCTTATTTGTAGATTGGTGAGATATTTTATTTTCTCTTTAAAATTATCCACATGTTGATAAAATTAAAATTATAGAAATTTCTTTTTATCAACTATGAAGAGATTTTTAAAGAGAAATTTTAATTTTAAAATTTCCGAAAATAAATTAGGAAGTTTTAATTGTTGATTAAAACTTGTCTAATTTATCTCTTTTAATGTGGCCGGCCATTAGAGATTAATTGGGGAAATTTTATTTTATTTTTATCAATTAAATCATGTCAAGGGAATTAAGGAAATTTTATTGAAATTAAATTTCCTAATTTGCCTAGGCCAAGGAATATAAAATAAGGGGTGAGGGTGCCTTCATGAGATACAACCTCTATTATTTCTCTCCCTCTTTTATTCCTTGGAGTGGTAGGCCATCCTCTTCCTCTCTCCCTCTTTGTGGTGGCCGAAACTCTCAAAGGCTTGGAGCTCTTGTGGCGGCCGGATACTACTTGGAGAAGAAGAAGAGGAAGAAGGAGAGAAAGCTAGCATCTCTTGGAGCTTGGTTGGTGTTTTGTTCTTCTTCCTTGGTTAAGCTTTTTGTGGCCGAACCTAGCTAGGAGGAGAAGAAGGTGGTTGGTGGTTTCTCATCTCGGAAGATCGTTGCCTTCACAACGTCTGAGGTTAGAAGAGGAATACGGTAGAAGATCAAGAGGTCTTTCTAAAAGGTATAACTAGTAATTTTTCTTTCCGCATCATACTAGTTATTTTTGGAAATAATACCAAATACAAGAGGCTTACGATTCTAGAATTTCGAATATGTTTTTCGATGTTGTGTTCTTTTCTTTTTTCTTTTCCTTGTGATTTGATTATTTTTTCGATTAACCTAAAGTTATTTTAGGAAATTAAATATTAGCTTTCTATAAAAGGTTTTGTCTCTTCGGTGGTGGTTGCTCCCATATCCAAGAAGGCCATGTGCCTCGCCACGTCAGTACTGGGAACCGATTATGGAAATTAATATTTAATGGAATTAATAACTTAAGGTGATTTGGGTCGAACGTGTTAAGTTCCGCAGGAGATCCAAGTCAAAACCTAAAAGAACAAATAGATTAAGTTTTGGATGAAACGTGTTAAGTTCCGCAGGCGATCCAAAATTTAATTTAAAAGAACACATGGTAGCTAGGGAAAGGTTCAGACCTTTGTACAAAATTTTTGTACAGTGGAACCTCTAGGCTTTCTGAGTCGCAACCAACAATTGGTATCAGAGCTAGGGTTTTGCCTCTGTGTATTTGGTATTAGTTTAATTATGCACATGTCATACATAATTTAGGCAGGTTAATAGTAGGATGTGCTAACTTTGTGGATGCAGGATCCAACTATTATGACTTTTAGTTATTATGTATGTGATTGGACCCTTGGACATGTCAAGGGCATTTATCTGTGTGTTCATGATTGTATTAAAATACAGCAGGAGCTGTATTTAGTTTTATTAGGATTTTATTTTTGATCTAGATACATGTACATTCCTTTTATGGAATATAGGATCAAAAATGTAAAATTCTATTTATGTCGCGGATCGAATCTTGTAAAGCGTGGAACCTTCTAAGGACCAGAGGCGCAGCGGAACTAGGAGCAAGATGGGCTAGACCCGGTGGCGTTGGCCAAATATGGCAGCAGCTTGGGATGACAACACACGGAGGACAACTAGAGATAAAAGCCATAATAGTTGAAAATTAGATTTTCTATTTATTGCTTTTATAATGTGATGTGTGTGCATGTTAGTTTACAAGTTTAGTAGGCTAGCATAGTTAAAATTCCTCATTTATAAATAACTAAGTGAGAGAGGAATTTTTAAGTAAATCACATGGTCTCCATTACTGGTTTGTAAGTGATGCAAACAAGCTTGCGCGTTGGCTCTGAGTGCCTTCCTCCATAACGGATGAGCTTGTTTGTTGATCACTAGAACTGACTTCCATTTTTGGATGACTATAGGAAGTTAATTAAGAGCGTGTGATCTTCCCCAACGGAAGGGGCATAATCTTATTAATGGACTTAGTGTCAAGTAATGGTATACACTTAGACACATCTAATAGTATCCTCCCCATCGGAGTCACTGCTATTATTTGTGTGACCAAATGATACCAACTATTAATTTTATTTGTCAAAAAGTTAGGTTGACAAGATAATAAAATTAATGGGTTAAAAACCTCCTTTTACAAATGTTGAATTTGTATACGTCCACACTAACGTGGCATACAAAATTCACGGTGTTATGAGGTGTTGGTTAATTTAAAATAGTATTGTTTGAGGAATCAATATTATTCTAAATTTAGAGTTCTGACCAAAAGTTATTTGTGATTCTTAGGATGACTTTCAACCCACTGTCCATCATACTTCAACAAAATAGACTTACTGGACCTAATTACATAGATTGGAAAAAAAACCTAGACATTGTTCTTACTGCTGAAAGCTATAAATTTGTACTGACTGAGCAGTGCCCTGAAGCACCTACTGGTGAATCTACCCAAGAGGAGATTGAATATCATTGGAAATGGGTAAAAGCATATGAGATGGCGCGGTGTTACATTTTGGCTTCAATGTCAAATGTATTGCAACATCAGCATCAAGATTTACCAACAGCTTATGATATTATGAACAATCTCAAGGAACTCTTTGGTCATCAGGATAGGGCTTCTAGGTAAGAAGCCATGAGAAAGATAATGACAGCCACCATGCAAGAGGGTACTCCTGTAAGGGATCATATCCTAAAGATGATGGCTTATCTGAACGAGATACAGATCCTTGGAGGTGAAATTAATGGGGAAACCCAGATCGATATGATCCTCCAAATGCTACCTAAAAGTTTTGAGCAGTTTCGCCTGAACTATAATATGAATAAGAGGATTTATTCATTAGGGGAACTACTGACAGAACTTCAAGCGGCAGAAGGATTATTTCATCACAATTCTCAAATTCACTATGCTGAAAATGGTTCTACTTCTAAACCGAGAGGAAAGAAGAAGAAGAAACAAGCTGGCTCAGCAAAGAAAGTGAATAAATCTCAGAGTACAGGATTTAAAGCTGGAGTGAAGAAGCCGAAAGGCAAGTGCTTCATCTGCAAGCAGTCAGGGCATCGGAAGGCGGACTGTCCTTGTAGGAATCAGAACAACAAAGGTATATCTCATGCTCTAGTTGTTGAAACATGTTTAGCAGTGTTATCTACCAGCACCTGTTGTGTAGATACGGGAGCCACTGATCATGTCTGCAATTCCCTGCAGGGGTTCCAGGAAACCCGACGACTAACTGAAGGAGAGATTACCGTCTACATGGGCAATGCTACTAAGGTGGCGGCTGTTGCAGTGGGAGACGTCTACTTATCTTTTAGTAGAAATAGAAATTTGGTTTTAAGAAATTGTCTTTATGTACCCAGTTTTAGAAAGAATTTAATTTCAGTTTCTAAACTGTTCTTAGATGGATATTCAGTTTCATTCAGTAACGATGTAGTTATTAAAAGAAATAAAGTGATTATCTGTTCTGGTGCATTAGTTGGCAATTTGTATACTTTAAATCCAATTTCTTCCACAAAGCAAAACATGGAAATTTATAACTCATCTTCTAACTCTAATAAGAGAAAAGAACCTTCGGAAATGAACCAAGCATATCTTTGGCATCTAAGGCTTGGTCATATTAACTTAAGTAGGATTCAGAGGCTTATAGCTGATGGACTTTTGAGTTCATTAGAGTTGGAAAATTTTCCAACTTGTGAATCTTGCTTAGAAGGTAAAATGACCAAGAGACCGTTCAAGGCCAAGGGGTATAGAGCCAAAGAAGTGTTAGAATTGGTTCATTTTGATTTGTGTGGTCCTATGTCTGTCCAGGCAAGAGGTGGTTTTGAATATTTTGTCTCTTTTATAGATGATTATTCAATATACGGATACATTTACCTAATGCGCCGCAAGTCCGAGTGCTTTGATAAGTTCAAAGAATACAAGGCTGATGTGGAGAAACGACTAGGTAAAAGTATCAAGACACTACGATCTGATCATGGTGGCGAATACCTCTTAGGAGAGTTTAGGAATTACTTATTAGAGGCCGGGATTCAATCCCAATTGTCTGCACCTGGAACACCCCAACAGAATGGTGTAGCAGAACGAAGGAACATGACTCTTATGGAGATGGTTAGATCGATGATGAGTTATTCAGAATTACCAAATTCATTTTAGGGATATGCTCTGGAAACAACAGTATACGTTTTGAACTTAGTACCTTCTAAATCAGTTTCTTCTACTCCCATAGAATTGTGGAATGGGCGAAAACCCATTTTAAGACATATTCGGATTTGGGGTAGTCCAACACATGTGCTGAAACCAGATGTTGATAAGTTAGAATCCCGTACAGAAGTTCGCGTGTTTGTAGGATATCCCAAAGGAACGAAAGGTGGTTTATTTTATAGTCCTAAAGACCAGAAGGTCATTGTTAGCACCAATGCCCATTTTTTAGAAGAAGACTATATAATGGATCATAAGCCCAGTAGCAAAGTTGCTTTAGAAGAACTTATAGAGGACACGTCTACTTCAGTACCAACAGTACAAGATAAAGTACCACAAGAGACTGCAACACGTGTCACACATGATACACAACCACAGACAGTGCCTCGTCGTAGTGGGAGGGTTGTGAGGCAGCCTGAAAGATTCATGTTTATGGGAGAGTCTTCGGACTTGATCCCGGGTAAACATGAACCTAATCCACGAACATATGACGAAGCACTCCAAGATATAGATGCAGCATATTGGCAAAAGGCAATGAATTCTGAAATAGAGTCTATGTACTCTAATAAGGTCTGGGAGCTTGTAGAACCACCTGATGGTGTAAAAGCCGTTGGATGCAAGTGGATCTACAAAATGAAAAGAGGGACAGACGGGAAGGTAGAAACCTTCAAAGCTAGGCTTGTTGCGAAAGGGTACACTCAGAAAGAGGGAATCGATTCTGAGGAAACCTTTTCACCGGTAGCCATGCTTAAGTCTATCCGGATACTCTTATCCATTGCTGCTCATATGGATTATGAGATTTGGCAAATGGATGTCAAGACAGCTTTCCTTAATGGAAGTCTTGAAGAGAACATCCATATGAAGCAACCAGAATGGTTCATTGAAAAAGGCAAAAAGCATCTAGTGTGCAAGCTCAATCGGTCCATTTATGGACTGAAGCGAGCTTCAAGGTCTTGGAACATCCGGTTTAATGAAGTAATCCAGTCGTATGGATTTATTCGGTGTCCGGATGAGTCTTGTGTATACAAGAAGTGTAACGGAAACGTGGTGGTATTTCTTGTACTATACGTGGATGATATTTTGTTAACTGGCAACAATGTCAAGGTATTATCAGACGTAAGGGTATGGTTGTCCAAACAATTTGATATGAAGGACTTAGGAGAGTGTGCATACATTCTTGGGATCAAAGTGATAAGGGATCGCAAGAAAAGAATGTTGTGTCTGTCCCAAGCTTCATATATAGATACAATCCTTGCTCGTTTTAGTTTGCAGGATTCCAAGAATGGTTTCTCACCTTTTAGGGATGGAATAGCTCTATCTAAAGAGATGTCTCCGAAGACATCAAAGGAGATAGAAGACATGAAAGCAGTTCCTTATGCTTCGGCTGTAGGAAGCCTTATGTATGCAATGCTATGTACGAGACCAGATATTTATTTTGCCGTGGGCATGGTCAGCAGATATCAGAGTAACCCTGGACAAGGACATTGGACTGCGGTAAAGTATATATTAAAGTACCTGAGAAGGACTAGAGATTATATGCTAATTTACCAAGCAGACAATTTGCTCCCTGTGGGTTACACGGATTCAGATTTCCAATCAGATAGGGACAATAGTAAGTCTACATCAGGCTATGTGTTTACTTTAGGAGGTGGAGCCATTTCATGGAGGAGTGTTAAGCAGAAATGCATATCGGACTCAACCATGGAAGCTGAGTATGTAGCATCCTCTGAGGCAGCTAAAGAAGCAGTATGGCTCAGGAACTTTCTAATAGACTTAGATGTGATTCCTGGTTTGCCCAAAATTATCACAATTTATTGTGATAATAGCGGTGCAGTTGCAAACTTGAAGGAACCACGAGCTCATAAGGCAAATAAACATATAGAGCGCAAGTACCACCTGATACGAGATATCGTGAAGCGAGGAGAAGTTGTCATCGCCAAGATTGCATCAGCAGATAACCTGGCAGATCCTTTCACTAAGGCCCTTCCGGTGAAAGCTTTTGATCGGCATGTGGAGGGAATGGGAATCAGATGTTTGGTAGAAGATATGACAGCTTAGTCATTAGTATAAGTGGGAGATTGTTGGAGTGTATACTGAAAGCCTAAGCTTTGTAAACATTCATTATGAATAAAGAATCACATTTGGTCAAATTGTCTACATTTAGTTGTAGTTGTTCAATTAATTTATATTGTAGATAACATAGTATGTGGTGTCACATGCAGAAGATAATGTTATCAGTACCTTATAAATTATAAACAGTAACTCACGACCAAAATGGAAAGGAACAAATCATTAGAAGGTTGTAGTGTAATTAGGTATTAGTTTATCTTGACTATATAATTACACTAGTACACTCAGAGTGTATTGAGTAGGACCATTTGAGGTCGTTTCTTTTATACTGACTTTATAAAGGAACAAAGACCTCAGTTATTATGGAAGTGTGTGCTCTTAATCCTAATATAATAACAAGCACATATATTTGATATTTATTTCTTTAATTTATCAATGGGTGAGATTTAGTTCGATGAATCAATAAACCCGATAAGTTGGGAAATGGTATCACTTATAGTGTGTGTTTTTGATTATAGAAGGAAACTGTGTCCTAGAGATACTAGGTTGATAATGTCCTCAAGAAGAGCTCATAAGGATTGTCATGTTAAACCCTGCAGGTGGATTTAGTTCGACATGATGATAAGGTTGAGTGGTACTACTCTTGGACTAAGATATTAATTAAATAAGTTGTCAGTAACTCACTTAATTAGTGGACATTCGATATCTTAAACACGGGGAGATTAACACACTCATAATAAGAAGGAGCCCAAAAATTTAATTTGGGATTGGTGCGGTAGTTTAATAATAGTTCTCTAGTGGAATGAATTATTATTGATAAAATTAAGTTGTGTGTTCGGGGCGAACACGGGATGCTTAATTTTATCGGGAGACCAAAACCAATTCCTCCTCTCGGTCCCTATCGTAGCCTCTTATTTATAGAGTACTATATCCACCTATACCCACCTTCTATACCCACCAATTGGGGGCCGGCCAAGCTAGCTTGGGAACCAAGCTAGGGCCGGCCTAGGTATAAATTGGGGTGGCCGGCCCTATCTTGAACCCAAGCTAGTGGGGGCCGGCCAAATTAAATTAAAAAAGAATTTTAATTTTAATTTTTATTATGTGGAAGAAATAATTTATTAAAGAGAATTAAAATTAAAATATCTCTCTTGTAAAAGATCTATAAAAGATTAAAGAAAGAGATTAGATCTCTTTCCTTATTTGTAGATTGGTGAGATATTTTATTTTCTCTTTAAAATTATCCACATGTTGATAAAATTAAAATTATAGAAATTTCTTTTTATCAACCATGAAGAGATTTTTAAAGAGAAATTTTAATTTTAAAATTTCTGGAAACAAATTAGGAAGTTTTAATTGTTGATTAAAACTTGTCTAATTTATCTCTTTTAATATGGCCGGCCATTAGAGATTAATTGGGGAAATGTTATTTTATTTTTCTCAATTAAATCATGTCAAGGGAATTAATGAAATTTTATTGTAATTAAATTTCCTAATTTGCCTAGTCCAAGGAATATAAAATAAGGGGTGAGGGTGCCTTCATGAGATACAACCTCTATTATTTCTCTCCCTCTTTTATTCCTTGGAGTGGCCGGCCATCCTCTTCCTCTCTCCCTCTTTGTGGTGGCTGAAACTCTCAAAGGCTTGGAGCTCTTGTGGCGGCCGGATACTACTTGGAGAAGAAGAAGAAGGAGGAGAGAAAGCTAGCATCTCTTGGAGCTTGGTTGGTGTTTTGTTCTTCATCCTTGGTTAAGATTTTTGTGGCCGAACCTAGCTAGGAGGAGAAGAAGGTGGTTGGTGGTTTCTCATCTCGGAAGATCGTTGCCCACACAACGTCCGAGGTTAGAAGAGGAATACGATAGAAGATCAAGAGGTCTTTCTAAAAGGTATAACTAGTAATTTTTCTTTCCGCATCATACTAGTTATTTTTGGAAATAATACCAAATACAAGAGGCTTACGATTCTAGAATTTCGAATATGTTTTTCTATGTTGTGTTCTTTTGTTTTTTCTTTTCCTTGTGATTTGATTGTTCTTTTCGTTTAACCTAAAGTTATTTTAGGAAATTAAATATTAGCTTTCTATAAAAGGTTTTGTCTAGTCGGTGGTGGTTGCTCCCATATCCAAGAAGGCCATGTGCCTCGCCACGTCAGTACTGGGAACCGATTATGGAAATTAATATTTAATGGAATTAATAACTTAAGGTGATTTAGGTCGAACGTGTTAAGTTCCGCAGGAGATCCAAGTCAAAACCTAAAAGAACAAATAGATTAAGTTTTGGATCAAACGTGTTAAGTTCCGCAGGCGATCCAAAATTTAATTTAAAAGAACACATGGTAGCTAGGAAAAGGTTCAGACCTTTGTACAAAATTTTTGTACAGTGGAACCTCTAGGCTTTCCGAGTAGCAACCAACATAGAGGAGATGTGAAAATTTGTAGAGTACCCACAGAGGCTAACGTCGCTGATCCCTTGACCAAGGCTTTGGCATAGAGAAAGCATGATGGTCACACTAGATCATTGGGTGTTAGAGGCTACACTGATTATCACTAGTGCTAGTGGGAGATTATTAGTGAGAGCCCTAGTGCCGATCATGTGAAGATTGTTGTATGGACTCGATGTATCATATTCCTATATATATATATATATATATATATATATATTTATAAAGGCATTTCTTTATGGTTATTATACTTACTTGTATTGGTGTCAAATAACTGAGTATAATAGCGTTCTTGAGTAGAAGGTTGTTATCTATATCAATCGATTGGTTGAATTGATAATGAGATGATATAGAGAACACTACTCTTAATCATTCCTAGTCAAGTATTAACATTCAGGGATAATGTTAATGCGATGAGACTAGCATGTAGGTCAACTCGATGACTTGATCTCACAACTCATGGATATTAGATATCAAGTTGACACATGGGTATACATTGGAGAATGTATACTGAATGACCCACCATGAGAAAGTATCATGGATTGTTATATGAGTGTCATATACTTTCTCATGTGACTATTAGTATGACTATTAGTCCTTGGACCTGAAGTCACCATGGTTCCCTATATAAGGAGTTGAATACTTTGGCTTCGTCAAACGTCACCCGTAAATGGGTGGACTATAAAGGCGACTACTGGGTAAGTAACAAATTATGGGGAGCGATGTGAGTGATGTAGAAGGGATCTATCCCTCCAATATGATGGGAGTGATATCATGATTCTTGATAGAGTGAGACCACTAAGTGCATGGTCATGCCCAAATATATCAATATGAGATATTGAGCTCATTTGATTAGAGTGAGTCTACTTGGAGTTCAAGACATAAATTGATTAGAGGATGACACGGTCTATGCCTCAATTGATCAATTTTGTTGTTGAGGATAGAAGGACATTGTCACATATTGTGAGAGTCACAATTAGTAGTCACAATGGTGATGTTGGATCTCAACATTCTTGTAACTTGGGTAGCAATGATGTGTTGCTAGATACCGCTCATTGCTTATGTTTCTAAATGGGTTTAGGAGCATTTCCAACGTTACAAGAACCTATACGGTCACACACAAAGGGCAGTTAGATGGAGATTAGGTTCATATGATGAACCAAGAGGATTAAGTTCATGTGATGAACCAAATTGGATTAAGAGTAATCCAAATTAGACTAATTGAGTTGGGCTCAATTTTATTCATGTGTTGAATGAGTCTAATTTAGACTATGATTCATTGAGTCAATTTAAACCAATTAATAGAGATTCATTAAATTAAATTGATTTGAATCAAAGGGTAGATTTGATCAACCATGGGAGATAAGAGGTCAAGTTTGACTTGACTTGAGAGGGAAGATGAAGGGTCAAGTTTGACTTGACCAAATGCCACTTCATTGTAACTTGGCATGGGCCGGCCAATGATGATGTTCCACATCATCAAGGCTACATCATTGTGTTCCAACTCATGAGGAAGACCAAGAGCCATGATGTAACGCCCGCCCTCCCACTACTTAGGAGGGACGGGGTTACTTACTTTCAGTCATACGTGCATGCATACATATAAAATCATGGCAGTGGAAACAGTTATTTATTTATTTATTTTCCACACAAATCATCATGCTTATCATATTGAACATGTAGACATACTAGTATTCATGCATACAACTTAATTAATATCAACTACTTGAAACATGATTCATGATATCATAAGCATACTAGCATGAAACATGGAGAACATAAGTGCATAACTATCCATACTAGTTCAAGTACTATCAAAGCATAAAGACAACACATGGTTCATATGTAAACTTAGAACATAAAAGCATAAAGCAGTTTTTCTTCCACCGTGCCACTGCCACACACACACTTGCCATTCCTACTGCTCCTCTTAGTTTAGCCATTCCTTTCCTTTTTCTGTAGTACGAGGAAACATAAAAACTATAAGCCCATAAGCTTAGTAAGTCCCTTTCCTACTCACAAAAACCATGAATCATGCATGAACATAAAGTGGTAACATGTTCATTTGGTAAATCATAACATAACATGTGAGAGCATAAGCATAAAGTCATATTATGACATGTGAGAGCATAAACATAAAGTCATATCATATCATGTGAGAGCATAAACATAAAGTCATATCATATCATGTGAGAGCATAAGATCATATCATAGCATGTGAGAGCATAAGCTTAAAGTAGTAACATGATCATATAAGCATCATAGACATATTTTCAAGACCATCTTAAGTAAGCATAAAAGAAACCATATAACATGAACTTGTAGATGCAAGATGTTCTTTTGAAAACATGTATCATGAAATGAGTATATGCAAGATGTCCTTTTGAAAACATATATCATATACATACTTAAACATAATCTCAACATAAGGGCCCGGCTTGTACCACATACATACATAAATGCATGCATCCTAAATAGATCCAAGGTAGCAAATCTTGAACCAACTAGGAACTAGGCCCGTTTCATAGACCATTGACCTAGGGGCAACTTAGGAGCCCATCCCTTTTACTAGGCCCGTTTCATAGACCATCGACCTAGGGGCGCTTGTGGAGCCCATCCTTGGTACAAGCCATACAAAAGTAAAATAGCATATCATGTTTCTTATCATATTATAGCATTGTTAGAGTGTATACTAAAAGCCTAGCTTTTGTAAACATTTATTTGTTGAAATAAAAGAATCACATTGGTCAATATTTGCATTTATTTGTTAAATGTAATTATTCAATTAATTTATATAGTAGACAACATGGAGTGTGGTGTCACACTCAAAAGATCATGTTGTCGGTTCTCTATAAATTATAAACAAGTTCTCACGACTAAAATGGAAAGGAACAAACCATCAGAATAGTCGTAGTGTAATTAAGTATTAGTTTATCTTGACTAATAAATTACACTGATACACTTTAAGTGTATTGAGTAGGATCATTTAGGTAAGTTCTTTTTGTACTGACTTAGTAAAAGAACTAGACCTTAGTTATTATGGAAGTGTGTGCTCTTAATCCTAATATAATAACAAGCACATATATTTAATATTTATTTCTTTGACTTATCAAAGGGTGAGGTTTAGCTCGATAAATCAATATGCCCGATAAGTTGGGAAATGATATTACTTATAGTGTGTGTTGTTGATTATAGAAGGAATCTGTGTCCTAGTTATCTAGGTTGAGAATGTCCCCAACAGGAACTCATAAGGATTGCCATGTTAAACTCTGCAGGTGGACCTAGTCCGACATGACAATAAAGTTGAGTGGTACTACTCTTGGAGATAGATATTAATTAAGTGAGTTGTCAGTAATTTACTTAATTAGTGGACATTCGTAATCTTAAACACAGGGAGACTAACACACTCATGATAAGAAGGAGCCCATAATGTAATTTGGGATTGGGGCGGTAGTGCGATAATATCTCTCTAGTGGAATGAGTTATTATCGATGAACTTGAGTTGTGTGTTTGGGGCGAGCACGGGATACTCAAGCTCATCGGAAGGCCAAAACCAATTTCTCCTCTAGGTCCTTGTCGTAGCCTCATTATAGCATTAAGTACATCCAAATGTAAGGCTCTTCTTGGTGTCCAAGAAGGGGGCCGGACCATTGCTTGGTGACCAAGCAATGGCCGGCCACATCCTCTTATAGGGGCCGGCCCTATTGCTTGGTGACCAAGCTTGTAGGGGCCGACCAATATTAATTCAAATAGGAGGGTTGTTTTGAATTTTTAAAATCTTTTCTTTGTAGAAAACTATAAGTTTTAAAAGAGAGATTTTAATTTTTAAAACTTTCCTTATTTGAATTTGGCCACTTGTTTTAATAGAGAGTTTTAAAAGTTTTAAAACTTTCCTTTTTTAACCATCCTCATGGTTTAAGAAAAAAAAGGGAGATAAGTTTCAAAATTAAAATTTTCTATCATCATGTTAAAAAATAAAATTTTATAAGAGAGTTTTTAAACTTTAAAACATGGTTTTAATTTTTAGAAACTTTCCTTTTTTAACTCCTACTTTAGGAAAGAGAGCTTGTAAAATTTTATAAGAGTGTTTCTTGTAAAATTTTATGAAAAAATAATTCCTTTTTCTTCTTGATGAGGTGGCCGGCCACCTTGCTTGGTGCCCAAGCAAAGGGATGACCATAATAAAATATATAAAATCATCACAAAAATTAATTTTGGTGATTGATTCAATCAAGAGGAAAGAAAAGGAAAAATTAAAAGGGAAAAGGAAAAACTCTTGGATGATTTTATTTTTGTAAAAAGTTTTTCCTTATTTGCCTTAGGTAAGTAATATAAAAGAAGGGGTGAGGGGGCTTCATGAGACACAATTCTTATTCTCTTGCTTTGAGATCATCAAGTGGCCGGCCCTCCCTCTCTTCTCTTTTTTCCCTTTTGCTCTCTTCTCCTTGGTAGTGTTGGTGGCCAAATTTTAGAAGAAGAGGAGAAGCTCTTTTGGGTGGTGTTCATCTTGGAGGATCATTGCCCACACGACGTCCAAGGCGAGACGAGGAATACGACAGAAGATCTCGAGGTCATTAGCTTACAAAGAGAAGGTATAACTAGTAGTTTTCTTCCGCATCATACTAGTTATTTTCTTTGTAAGAATTCTAAATACAAGAGGAAATTAGATCTGATACCATAAAAGAGGCCCCAAGCGAAGAATATTTATATCAAACCTTAGATAATGTACAAGACACTAGAAAGAAATACAGGACTAAGATTTGAACATAAATTAGGCAAAAGACTTATAAGGTTTCTCAAAGTAAGACTTGTAGCGTGAAGCGCTTGATGTCTTGCAATGAGACTGGACATAGGGTTTTATAGTGAAGGAATCGATGAACTGGGTGCACATCGGGCCCCATCATCATTCAATCGAATCTTATCTATTGACCCTTGTACAAGCATTATTGTAGTGCTGACTCAGAGAACTTATCAACATAGACACATGGACGGCTCCCCGGGGCTCAATCCATAAAGTTTTTGGATTCCTGGGCTCACCATGCTCCTTTATGTCAATCATGGTGGATTTTTCCTTATGAGCTGTGCGATGCATTGCATGTGGATGAATACTTTGAATAATTCAATCCTTGCTTCATTGACAGCTGGTAAGGCTTTTTGCCAGTAGGTGTCTCGTACTTGTTAGTGGCTTCTTTTGCGGAAATATGATTCCTTTAGCTGGTAGATAAGTTCAAGCTCTCTAATGTTGCTAAGGATGTGTTTGATTGCTGTCCACTCGATGTCGGCCATGTGAGAGCGTTTGTCGTGTTCTTCTTGGTTGTAGATACTTGTTTTTCTCGTATAGCAGGCCAATTCTTCATATTGTTGATGGAGCTCATAAGGCCCGCTAGGTGTTGGGATGCCATCAAATTGGGTTTGTCCTTGATCTGTAGTAAGCCTTCCTCGATCTGGGATAGTATTAGAAGATCCTTCGCCGCAGGAGTCCATGGTCCTATCAAAGAACATACAAGTCGAGAAAGTGCGTCAGCTAATAAATTATCTTTACCTTTTACATGCTGAAATTGGATCTCAATGCCAAGTCCTGTAATGAAGTCTGTGAACGCCAGCCATCTAACCCTAGATGGTTTATTTTGAGCAGACTTATTGAAAAAGCTTATAATAGCTTGGCAATCCGTGCGAAAAATTAGCTCTGTTTTGTCAAGATAGTAAATCTTGAAGCTGTTGAGGCTATTCATTACTGCGTGAATTTCAGCATCTATGGTTGATTTTAGTGGGTTATATTTCCCACTTGAGTATGCACAAATCTTCTCCTCTGAATTAGAATCATACTTTTTTGGTTTCCACTTGCAAATCCCACCCCAGCCTTCCATACAGCCATCAGCTTCAATAATAATAAAGCAGTCATTAGGGGGAATTGACAGGTCGGGTAATTCCTTGATGATCTTTTTGATTTTTTTTGATTAACTCTAGATCTTAAAAATTCATCTTCTTTTCACCAGTTGGGCTTGTCTTTGCATACAATGGGCCTAACAATTTTCCTAGATTAGGAATATAACTTCTTGCGTAATTTAATAGACCTAACCAGGATCGAAGACCTTTGGTTATAGAAAGCTCTTATTCCTTAAAGTTTGCAATTTTTGAGAATACATGGGGTTGGAGCTTTATTGTTGATTGCCCAATAGTAGCGCCCAGAAATTCAATAGTAGGGCTTCCTATCTTCATTTTTGTGGGACTTAATATTAGCCCATTTTCTTTGCAAATTCTGAGCATAATCTTCGGATGCTCCTTATGTTCTTCTTCTGTTTTAGAAAAGACAAGTATGTCATCAATATAGATTGCTAGAAATTCTTTTGTACCTTGAAAGCAGCTATCCATCTTTCTTTGAAAAACAGTGGGAGCATTTTTCAATCTGAATGGCATAACAAGTCATTCATATAAACCATCTGGTACCCAAAAAGCTGTCCAGTCAATAGAATTTGGATCCATAGCAACTTGATGAAAACCAGATTTCAAATCAAACTTTGAATAGATCTTACTGCCTCCGATTCTTTTGATTATAGTATTGATCCCTGGTAGACTATATTGATCTTTATGAGTATTATCATTAAGTCTTTTGTAATTAAAGACTAACCTTTCTTTTCCTTTAACTTCTCTTTTTGTTACTGGATCAATGGTTGTTCCTGGTATGTGAATTTCAACTTCAAGATTGAAGAGCCCATTTGTTTTCTTCTTTTGTTGAGATACTTCCTCTACAGAGAAGACCTTTTCCCTTCCTTCAGAAATAAGCACATTAACTTCTTCTCTTTCTCTTTGAAGTAATTTCTTTAAATCCTCATTTTCTAATTTAAGGGCATCAATTTTGAATCTTAACTCTTCATTTTCAGTATCAACTTCAAGCTTTTCAGCAGAAGCTTATCGGAGAATGTCGTCTTTTTCAGTAAGAAATTCCTTTTTAATTTGATCAATTTGAAGTTTCATCATGGCCTGAGCTGCCTCTACTTCTTGTTGTAGCCTAATTATTTCTGCTCCTGCCCATGTTATATAAGCTTGTTGTTCTTTAACTAAGCTTGTAGGATTAAATGGTATAACAGATATTCGTTGCACTGGTATAAGCATATCAAAATAATTATCTGAACACATACCACACGTTATTTTACACTGGCTGCAATGTGCTCTGTGCTTCTTCATAGTTTCTCGCTTGCAGCAATGACATTTGTCATATGGCGATGGAATGTCATCATTTATTATCCAGATATGAGTGCAGTCATGCTGTTCCTTTGAAACTCGGACCATGGGCTGCCATCCTCCAGTTTTTCCTATCATATAGCAGTTTTTTGTTTCCATGAAGATAAACAAGTATTCAGTAGCTATGGATAATACCTGTTTATCCTCGCCTTCTGAAATGCTATAGATTGCATCTGATTGGTCGTCTCCTTCTTGTACCGACATTATTTCATATTCTTCGGGAAGTTCTAAACCTTCAAACATCGCAACCCTCTTGATGTTTTTATATTCCCTTGGACAATCCCGGGCAAAATGGCCTTCTTCTCCACAAAGAAAACACTTGCATTTTTTATTTCTTATCAGATGCTTCTTCTTTTCTATGCGAGCATGGGACTGATGAGGCTTGCCTTTATAAGTAGTTGATTTTCAAACTCCATACCTTCTTTTTGAATCTTGATAATAACCAGGTATAGGTATTTGATTGCAAAATGATAAGTCTTTTAAGGACCTACTAAAGCCAGCTTTCTTGTATTCCTCTTCTAAATATTGGTAAGCAAAGATAATACGGGGGTGAACCCCCATTGTGTTACCAGGGTACATGTCTTCAAAAGCGACCTTTATTCTTCTCCCAAGGTCACCTGGAAGTTTTAACCAAAACTTCTCAGATAACTCAGGGCCTGTGAATAAGTGACCTGTCTTTGCAGCAAGGTTCATGTATTCATTCATGAAAGGTATAATATCCTTAATTTGAGAACATGTTAATCTTTCTAAATCCCTGTACGCTCTGTCTTGCATATCAGTAGATCCTTGGAATGGATCTTCAAGAATAAATACTCTTCTAATTTGAGAAATTAGATTTTGCATACCATTTCGTCCATCAGCTGATCTTACTAGTTCAACATATTCATTTGGAAAAGCCATGCGCCATTGAATCCAGGTAAGTCTTTCTACTTCTCCCAAAAAGTGTTCAATAAAATCCTATAACGCCCAAAAATTTTCAAAATAATTATTAGAAATATCCTAGTATTTTTCTGGAATTTTAGGATATTTTTATGGAATTTTTAGATTAGTAGAAGTAGCAAAAATAAATAGAAAACGAAAATAGCCTACGTAGGTATTGAACCCGAGACCTATTGGGTCCTACGACTTATAGCGGACTCTAGTAACCAAGTGAACCCAGCAGGGCCGTGCTGAAAGGAAAGGGAAACAATTAAATTTATATTCAAGTTGGGCCGGAATTACCACTTAATATAAATAGGAAATTATTAAGTGGGGTTTTATTTGTTTGGATCGAGATTTCTTCTCCTCAAACCCTCACCGACGCCACCTCTCCCTTTTCTTCTTCTCTCGGCGACAACCACAAGGAAGCTAGGGTTTCGTTCCTAGGGACCATAGGAGCACCCTCCGACGACGACTCCAGCACGAGAACGTTTCCCTCCGCAAGAGGAACACGTAGACGCAAGGAGATCGTCGAAGGGATCTTCTCCACCGGGAAACTAGCGATTAGAATCATAAGACAATTAGAACAGGAGGTAAGAAACCCCTCACATGTAGTATAAGTAGCTCTCGTGTGAATTTCATGTATTAGTTTAATAATATGTAGACTATCGACACAAAGGATGCGAATTAGCGCATACCAAGTGTTCGATTTAAATTGTTTAGCACAGAAAAATGCAACTTAGGCATTTTAGTGGCTTAGATAAATACAATAGAAGCATTTCATAGCTTATTGAGTCTTGCTCCAGCTTTTACAGGACCAGATGTCCAATGGGTGGGCTCCCACAGTCGCCTCTAGGTTTAGATAACCTAGTTCTGGGTTTAGACAACCTAGTAAAAGCAAGACAAGAATTTATTAGCTTATGTTCAGTATTTTACTTTCTCAGTGGCACTGTACTGGATTAGATATCCATTGGGTTGGACTCCCATAGTCGTCCCTAGGTTCAACTAACCTAGTAACCCTACTAAATTCAGGACTTGCAAACCCGGGTCTAGTTAGGGATGCGCGCACAGCAAAGTACAGTTGCCGGGCCCAAACAGCAGCTTGATTATTATTTTAATCTATTATGAATATAGTTTTGAAACACCACAAAATAGTTATGTGAACTCAGTACAGCTTCAGCATCAGATTAGTATTAGCTTAGCTCAGTTTTATATCGGTGTAGCTTTCTGTTGATACAACATGATAGTTTATGATTAGCTCTATTGCTATGATCAGTTTTGCTTTCTATGTGTTGTATGTCATGCCATGTTTAGCATATTCAGTATGTTCTTTTCAAATAGCATGTTTTCAAAGCATAAATAGCATCGTATGCATGTTTTGTGAGGTAGATGGTTTCTTACTAAGCTCTCAAGCTTACAGATACTATTTTCCTTATACTGCAGATAAAGGTAAAGGGAAGATGGACTAGTAGAGGCTGGAGGACAATGCTGCAAAGATGTGTGTGGATGGAACTTGGAATAAAGATCTTAGGGATCTAGCAAGTTTTGTTTAAATCATTAGAACTTTTTAGCATTTAACCATGTTTCGCACTTTAGTATGTTTAAATGCCATGAACTAGTAAATTATGCACTCTACCATGCTTAGAACCTTAGTTATGTGATGTTAGAATGTTTTCCAGTCATTTTAGAACTTGTATGTGTGATTGAGGCACGAAACAGTGCTGAAATCAGACTTCTAGTACGAAATCAGAAACCCCAATCGATTGGCTGATCGATTGGAGGCTTCTCAATCGATCAGTTGATCGATTGAGAAGTTCATACCGTAAACAGTAGGCCTCTGGATCGATCAGCCGATCGATCCAGCAAACTCTGTCGCGAACAGAAGGCTCTGGGATCGATCACTGGATCGATTGGCCAGTCTGGATCGATCAGCCGATCGATCCAGAATATTGCCCGAGCATAGTAGCGTGCTGGATCGATCACTGGATCGATCCAACCTAAGCCCCACATACAGTAGCCACCTGGATCGATCAATGGATCGATCCGGCCATTCCAATCGATCCGTGGATCGATTGGGAGGCCTGATATCAGCAAGAAACTCTTAGTTAAGTTCATTGACCATTGGGGGATGTAATATATGTCATGAATAGTTTAGATTACACCCCTTAGCACATGTAGAACCAAGAAATGATAATAGTTTAACAAAACTTTAATTAGTACAGCTTCCGCACTTAGATTTAATGATGGTCATGGAATAGTTTGCACAGCATAATGTAACGATCGGCCTCACAACCTGGTTAGTAGGAGGCGGGTCGTTACAGAGTGGTATCAGAGCAGTTTTCATACTTCCTACACACACATCAGCATTGAACCTGCAGCTTCCAAGTAAGAACACCTCTCACCTTATTTATGTTTACTGTTTTCAGGTTAGAAGTAAATGAAGCATGTTTTTTTATGATAGTACCTAACATGATAACCATAGATATGCAGTTATGATTGTATTAGTTATGTATGTCCTCTATGTCTCTAGAATGGCACGAGAACGCTCAGCTAGAAGGGCACCAGCTACTGGGCCCCAGCATGAGGCAGGTAGTTCAGTGCCTACCCCAGACCTTACAGCATTAGTGGCTCAGTTACAGCAGCAGCTAGCTGAACAGCAACAGGAAATAGCCACCTTAAAGGCTAATCAGCAGAATACTCCCATAGTTTCCCCGGAACCAAACTTAGCGACACCAGTAGTCTTAGAGGTTCCACCAGTCCAGCCTGCAGCACCAATAGCTCCAGCAGCAGGATCACAGAGAGAAGCCTATCTGATCCAGTGGCAGAGAGTCAAGCCAGAGAATTTCTCAGGCACCAACGAACCATGGGATGCTCAAGCCTGGTTCAAAACACTGGAAAGTACGATGGAGCTCCTGGACTGGCCAGAGTGTGAAAAGGTGAAGTGAGCCTCTTTCTGCTTGACAGGGGATGCATGCATGTGGTAGGAGAGAATTAGGGCGAAGCGCCCAGTAAACCAGATGACATGGGCAGACTTCGAGAAGGAGTTCTTTGAGGAATTCTTTCACATGCGGGTTACAAACCGCCACTACGACGAGTTCACCGAGTTTCGTCAGGGCAACCTATCAGTTGAGGAAGCCGTGAAGAAATTCAACAGGTTGGCTCGTTTATGCCCTGAACTAGTCAGTACAGAAAAAGAATGAGTTCGGTTGATGCTCAAGATGCTGAGGCCGGAAATATCAATGAACGTGGCTGGCGGCATTCTTAGGCCACAAACCACTGAAGAACTAGTTAGCAGCGCCCTGACCACTGAGCATTACCAGAATAGCATCAAGCAGCAGAAGCAAGTTCTCTTAGAATCTAAAGGTCAAGGAGGCTCAGGCACTCAGAAACACCAGGGCCACAGCTCCCACGGCTCTAACTGGAAAGGGAACTCCAGCAACAAGCGCAAACCAGGTAGCTACCCAAAAGGAGGACCAGCTAGCAAGCAGCCTAGTTACCCAAAGTGTGCTACTTGTGGGAAATTCCATCCTGGAGTTTGTCGTAAGGGCACACGAGGATGCTTCGAATGTGGACAGGAAGGGCATATGGCCAAGCAGTGTCCGAATGAGGCCAGCTTCCCTCCACCACAACCGATCCAGTACGAAGCCAAGCCAGCACAGTTGCATCAGATGCAGGCCGCTTTAGATGGTCCCCACATCAGCCAGGGCAGACTAGAAGCCCCTCCAGCTATGACCAATGCGAGGATCTATTCACTGACCAGAGAGGACGTAGCAAATGCCTCGACAGTTGTTACAGGTCAGATTAGTATTTTACAGCAAAGTACAACTGTCTTATTCGATACTGGGGAAACCCATTCTTATATATCCAGGGCATTTGCAGAGAAGTTAGCAAGACCTCCAGAGGTACTCAGTAGTCAGTTTCTGACGATGTTATCTTCAGGAGAAATTATGGCATCCACGCACTGGCTCAGAGTAGTTCCAGTCATTATAGCAGACAGAGAACTCTTTTGTGATCTGATAGTGCTAAATATAACTGACTACGATGTCATCCTTGGAATGGCCTTCTTGATCAGATACGGTGCCTCCATCGAGTGCCGTAAGCAGAAAGTTGTATTCCAACCTGAAGCAGAAGCACAGTTCGAGTTCGTCGGAGAACCAAAGAGAAAGCCCAAGAAATTTCTCTCAGCTATGAAGGCACAAAGATTAATGGATTCAGGATGTACGGGATTTTTAGCACACGTAGTCAGTACCAGTCAGGACGAGGACCGACAGCTAGCAGAGATCCGAGTCGTATGTGACTACCCAACAGTCTTCCCTGAAGAGTTACCAGGCTTAGCACCAGACAGGGAGATTGAATTTGAGATAGAACTCATTCCCGGTACAAATCCTATCTCCAAAGCACCTTACTGCATGGCTCCAGCAGAACTGAAGGAACTTCATGAGCAACTACAGGAGCTGCTTGACAAAGGCTTCATACGCCCTAGTCACTCACCATGGGGAGCTCCTGTATTGTTCGTGAAGAAGAAGGACGGGAGCATGCACCTGTGTATAGATTACCGGGCACTAAACCAAGTCATGATTAAGAACAGGTATCCTCTTCCCAGAATAGATGACCTGTTCGATCAGCTAAAGGGAGCAGCAGTGTTCTCTAAGATAGACCTCAGATCAGGTTATCATCAGGTGAAAGTTAAAGAAGGGGATATACCCAAGACAGCATTCAGGACTAGATACGAACACTACGAGTTTGTAGTCATGCACTTTGGTGTGACAAATGCTCCAGCTACTTTTATGGACCTCATGAACAGAGTATTCAGGGACTACCTAGATAGATTTGTTATTGTTTTTATCGATGGCATTCTTATCTATTCAGGAACTCAGGAAGAACACGCAGAGCACCTGAAAATAGTACTGCAGACCCTTCAGCAGAACCAGTTGTATGCCAAGTTCACAAAATGTGAATTTTGGTTAGATCAGGTGTCCTTTCTGGGTCACATCATCTCAAAGGATGGTATTATGGTAGACCCCAGTAAGATAGAAACTGTGAGTAACTGGAAAAGACCCAAGAACGCTAGTGAGATCAGAAGCTTTTTGGGATTAGCAGGTTATTACAGAAAATTCGTAGAGGACTTCTCCAGGATAGCCTCCCCACTGACAGCTCTTACCAGGAAGAACAGGAAATTTCAGTGGACAGAGGACTGTGAGAACCGCGTCAGCGAGTTAAAAAGAAGATTGACCAGTGCACCTATTCTAGCTCTACCCGAGAACACAGACAGCTTCGATATTTATAGTGATGCCTCTAAGTTGGGACTAGGAGCAGTGCTGATGCAAGACGGCAAGGTAATCACCTACGCCTCCTGACAACTCAAGGATTATGAGAAGAAATATCCTACTCATGACCTTGAGCTTGCAGCAGTGGTGTTCGCTCTCAAAATTTGGAGACATTACTTGTATGGAGCTCATTGCAGAGTGTATATAGATCATCAGAGTCTGAAGTACTTCTTCACTCAGAAGGATTTGAATATGCGACAGCGCAGATGGCTAGAGCTGGTCAAGTACTACGATATAGACATCCTCTACCACCCAGGAAAGGCAAATAGGGTAGCAGATGCACTTAGCAGAAAGTCCAGTGCTGCCCTATTATCTCTAGCAGCCATGTCACCGCCCCTACAGAAAGAGATCACAGATTTCGGTCTCGAACTCATAGTCGGACAACTCTCTACTATGACATTAGAGTCTACCTTGCTTGGTGACATCCAGACAGCTCAGGAGCAGGATCCTGAAATTCAGAAAATCAAGCAAGGATTAGCAGGAACAGATAGTGGAGAATTCAGAGTATCTGATAGTGGGGTATTGTACTTTGGTGACAGATTATGTGTTCCAGATCAGGAGGAACTACGCAGGAAGATTCTAGATGAGGCTCACAAGACTCCTTATGCGATGCATCCTGGCTCCACTAAGATGTACCAGGACTTGAAGAAGAGTTTTTGGTGGCCTGGGATGAAAAGAGACATCCCTCGATACGTTAGCATCTGCCTAACCTGTCAGAGGGTTAAGGCAGAACATCAGAGACCAGGAGGAGTCTTGCAGCCCATTCAGATACCCGAATGGAAGTGGGAAGACATTTCCATGGATTTCACAGTGGGACTACCCAGAACCACGAATGGTTTTGATACCATCTGGGTAATAGTCGACAGGTTGACTAAATCAGCGCACTTCTTAGCTATCAGGATATCCTAATCCATGGAACAGCTAGCACAGTTGTATCTCAAGGAGATTGTTAGACTACATGGAGTCCCACGAACCATTATATCAGACAGAGACAGCAGATTCACATCACACTTTTGGGAGTGTGTACAGTCAGCGTTGGGCACGAAGTTAAAGTTCAGCACAGCTTTCCATCCTCAGACAGATGGTCAGATGGAGCGAGTAAATCAGGTATTCGAAGATATGCTCCGAGCATGTGCCCTAGACTTCAGGGGAAGTTGGTGCAAATATCTGAGTTTAGTAGAATTTGCATACAACAATAGCTATCAGGCCACTATTGTTATGGTACCTTACGAGGATCTCTACGGGCGGAGGTGTAGATCTCCAATCTGCTGGTATGAGAGTGGTGAACAGAAAGAACTAGAGCTTCAGACAGATCTAGTAGCAGATACCACAACAGCTATACAGCATATCCGCCAGAGGATAGAGACAGCTCAGAGTCGCCAGAAAAGCTATGCGGATAAACGGCGCAGACCCTTAGAGTTCTCAGTTGGGGATTCAGTGTTCCTCAGAATAGCTCCCATGAAGGGGGTAATGCGTTTTGGGAAGAAGGGCAAACTAAGTCCCAGATATGTGGGACCATACCTTATCAGCAGAAGAGTGGGCAAGGTAGCATATGAGCTAGAAATACCCCAGGAAATGTCAGCTGCCCACAATGTATTTCATGTCTCTATGCTGAAGAAGCATATCCCAGATGCCACCCAGGTGATTGAGCCCCAGTTAGTACAAATCCGCGAAGACCTCAGCTATGATAGTCGGCCTATTCAGATAATAGACCGAGCAGTTAAGAAATTGCGAACAAGGAAGTACCATTAGTCAAAGTTATTTGGCACAGTCACACAGCAGAAGAGGCAACTTGGGAGACAGAAGCCAGTATGAGACAGAAGTATCCAGATTTATTCTAAGTTCGAGGACGAACTTTTTATAAGGTATGGGGGATTGTAATGCCCGAAAATTCTCAAAATAATTATTAAAAATATCCTAGTATTTTTCTGGAATTTTAGGATATTTTATGGAATTTTTAGATTAGTGGAAGTAGCAAAAATAAATAGAAAACGAAAATAGCCTAAGCGGGAATTGAACCCGAGACCTATTGGGTCCTACGACTTATAGCGGACTCTAGTAACCAAGTGAACCCAGCAGGGCCGTGCTGAAAGGAAAGGAAGACAATTAAATTTATATTCAAGTTGGGCCGGAATTACCACTTAATATAAATAGGAAATTATTAAGTGGGGTTTTATTTGTTTGGATCGGGATTTCTTCTCCTCAAACTCTCACCGACGCCACCTCTCCCTTTTCTTCTTCTCTCGGCGCCAACCACAAGGAAGCTAGGATTTCGTTCCTAGGGACCATAGGAGCACCTTCCTGCGACGACTCCAGCACGAGAACGTTTCCCTCCGCAAGAGGAACACGTAGACGCAAGGAGATCGTCGAAGGGATCTTCTCCACCGGGAAACTAGCGATTAGAATCGTAAGACAATTAGCACAGGAGGTAAGAAAACCCCTCACCTGCAGTATAAGTAGCTCTCGTGTGAATTTCATGTATTAGTTTAGTAATATGTAGACTATCGACACAAAGGATGCGAATTAGCGCATACCAAGTGTTCGATTTAAATTGTTTAGCAATGAAAAATGCAACTTAGGCATTTTAGTGGCTTAGATAAATGAAATAGAAGCATTTCATAGCTTATTGAGTCTTGCTCCAGCTTTTACAGGACCAGATGTCCAATGGGTGGGCTCCCACAGTCGCCTCTAGGTTTAGATAACCTAGTTCTAGGTTTAGACAACCTAGTAAAAGCAAGACAAGAATTTATTAGCTTATGTTCAGTATTTTACTTTCTTAGTGGCACTGTACTGGATTAGATATCCATTGGGTTGGACTCCCATAGTCGTCCCTAGGTTCAACTAACCTAGTAACCCTACTAAATTCGGGACTTGCAAACCCGGGTCTATTTAGGGATGCGCGCACAGCAAAGTACAGTTGTCGGGCCCAAACAGCAGCTTGATTATTATTTTAATCTATTATGAATATAGTTTTCAAACACCACAAAATAGTAATGTAAACTCAGTACAGCTTCAGCATCAGATTAGTATTAGCTTAGCTCAGTTTTATATCGGTGTAGCTTTCTGTTGATACAACATGATAGTTTATGATTAGCTCTATTGCTATGATCAATTTTGCTTTCTATGTGTTGTATGCCATGCCATGTTTAGCATATTCAGTATGTTCTTTTCAAATAGCATGTTTTCAAAGCATAAATAACATCGTATGCATGTTTTGTGAGGTAGATGGTTTCTTACTAAGCTCTCAAGCTTACAGATACTATTTTCCTTATACTACAGATAAAGGTAAAGGGAAGATGGACTAGCGAAGGCTGGAGGACAATGCTGCAAAGATGTGTGTGGATGGAACTTGGAATAAAGATCTTAGGGATCTAACAATTTTTGTTTAAATCATTAGAACTTTTTAACATTTTACCATGTTTCGCACTTTAGTATGTTTAAATGCCATGAACTAGTTAATTATGCACTCTACCATGCTTAGAACCTTAGTTATGTGATCTTAGAATGTTTTCCGGTCATTTTAGAACTTGTATGTGTGATTGAGGCACGAAACAGTGCTGAAATCAGACTTCTGGTACGAAATCAGAAACCCCAATCGATCGGCTGATCGATTGGAGGCTTCTCAATCGATCAGTCGATCGATTGAGAAGTTCGTACCGCGAATAGTAGGCCTCTGGATCGATCAGCCGATTGATCCAGCAAACTCTGTCGCGAACAGAAGGCTCTGGGATCGATCACTGGATTGATTGGCCAGTCTGGATCGATCAGCCGATCGATCCAGAATATTGCCCGAGCACAGTAGCGTGCTGGATCGATCACTGGATCGATCCAACCTAAGCCCCACATACAGTAGCCACCTGGATCGATCAATGGATCGATCCGGCCATTCCAATCGATCCGTGGATCGATTGGGAGGCCTGATATCAGCAAGAAACTCTTAGTTAAGTTTCTTGACCATTGGGGGATATAATATATGTCATGAATAGTTTAGATTACACCCCTTAGCACATGTAGAACCAAGAAATGATAATAGTTTAATAAAATTTTAATTAGTACAGCTTCCGCACTTAGATTTAATGATGGTCATGGAATAGTTAGCACAGCATAATGTAACGATCTGCCTCACAGCCTGGTTAGTAGGAGGCGGGTCGTTACAGCCTTATCCTGTGTATCTGTGAAATTTTGCAGGGCAACTACATTCTTGGTAATAGCTTCCCATCGTAGAAAGACGTCCTCAATTTTTCCTAACTACATGGGAAGGGTTAATATAGCTCCTGTCGGCTGCTGTGCTGATGGTAGATTCCACCATTCAGAAGTATTGTTTTCTTTAAAATGCCCTTTGCTTTTATTTATTTGTGGTTCTTTGGTAATACTGACAGGTTCTGGCTTTAGTCTTGTTGGAGGGTAACCGACTGGATTCATAGTTGTATCAATAGGTGGCCTGTATTGGGATACAGCCTCTTGAGAATATATTTGTTCTAATAAATGATGTAACTGTGGATAATCTGTAAGAAATTCGTCTTCTTTTCCAGCAGCAAGAATATTATCTTCAAACAAGTGTTGCAACTGTGGATAGTCTGTATGAAATTCGCCTTCTTCTTCTTTCTCCTCTTCATGCTGCGGCAACTTCCCACCATCTTCCACTGTGAAAGGATTAATAAAATTATCAGAAGAGTCGAAAGAAGAGTTGGGAATACCTGTGTCTGTTTCTTGCAACATTAGATATTGTAAATAGTTGATGTAATCATCTTCGATGTCTAATGTGTTGACACATAAGAAATGTCTTTGATCAAGAAATTCAATATACTCTGGATCTTCAATAGACTTTGAAGTGTGTGGTTGTAGTAAATCCCAAATATCTTCATTTGTAAAATGTTTTTGCCAAATTTCTTGTCGATATTTCCTTGCAGATTGAAAACTATGTTTGTCAGCCATCTTTTGTTTTTGCTCTCTTGCTTGTAATAGTTTTGTTCTTCGTTGAGTTGTTTCTGCTATTCTTTGCTCTTTATCTTGTTTTCGGATAGATAAACTTGTTGATCCGAAGCCTTTATGTCCTCTTGCGGTATTGTCTAGTTCCCGTACTGGCATAATCATTGGGGTTTTGCAGAATTCTAAAATTATTTGTCCTATACATTCCCCTATTTTGAGGGACAAAGTATCATTAGAGAAATTATGAACCAGAATTTTTACTTCACCTCTATAATCTGAATCAATAACGCTAGCGCCTATTATGATGTCTTTCATAGCATAACTGGACCGAGGTGTTATACGAGCATAAGTGCCTTCTGGAGTTTTGATACTAATTCCAGTGCTTAATAATTCTTGTCCTTGTGGAGGAATGAGATAATCTTGGTGAACAGCAAGATCATATATCCTGCAGCTCCTTTTGATGCTCTCCTTGGTGTTTTTGCTGTGCTACTTATCTTTTTGATGTAGAACACCTCCTCTGCTTCTTCATCTAGTGTTAAGACTGCAACTGTATACATCTGTTCTTCTTCATCATTTTCTTCATTATCTCTTGAGTTATATCTTGGTGGTGTTGGTGTTCTTTCCACATACAGAAGATGATATTATCAATACCTTATAAATTATAAACAGTAGCTCACGACCAAAATGGAAAGGAACAAACCATTGGAAGGTCGTAGTGTAATTAGGAATTAGTTTATTTTGACTATATAATTACACTAGTACACTTAGAGTGTATTGAGTAGGACCATTAGAGGTCGTTTCTTTTATACTGAATTTATAAAGGAACAAATACCTCAGTTATTATGGAAATGTGTGCTCTTAATCCTAATATAATAACAAGCACATATATTTGATATTTATTTCTTTAATTTATCAATGGGTGAGATTTAGTTCGATAAATCAATAAGCCCGATAAGTTGGGAAATGATATCACTTATAGTGTGTGTTGTTGATTATAGAAAGAAACTGTGTCCTAGTGATCTAGGTTGATAATGTCCCCAAGAAGAGCTCATAAGGATTGTCATGTTAAACCCTGCAGGTGAACTTAGTCCGACATGACGATAAGGTTGAGTGGTACTATTCATGGATTAAGATATTAATTAAATGAGTTGTCAGTAACTCACTTAATTAGTGAACATTCGACATCTTAAACACAGGGAGACTAACACACTTATAATAAGAAGGAGCCCAAAAATGTAATTTGGGATTGGTGCGGTAGTTCAATAATAGTTCTCTAGTCGAATGAATTATTATTGATAAAATTAAGTTGTGTGTTCGGGGCAAACACGGGATGCTTAATTTTATCGGGAGACCAAAACCAATTCCTCCTCTCGGTCCCTATCGTAGCCTCTTATTTATAGAGTACTATACCCACCTATACCCACCTTCATACCCATGATAAGGGGGCCGGCCAAGCTAGCTTGTGGATCAAGCTAGGGCCGGCCAAGCCTTGATTCATGGGTGGCCGACCCTATCTTGAACCTAAGCTTAGGTGGCCGGCCCCCATTAAATTTAAAAGAATTTTAATTTTAAAATTTTCTTATGTGGAAGATATAATTTATTGGAGAGAATTAAAATTAAAATATCTCTTCTACAAAAGATTAAGAAAAGAGATTAGATCTCTTCCCTTATTTGTAGATAGGATAGATATTTTATTTTTTCTCTTTGTAAATTATTCACATGTTGAAAAATTAAAATTATAGAAAATTTTTTTTATCAACTATGAAGGGATTTTAAAGGGAAATTTTATTTTTTAAAATTTCCAAAGACAAATAAGGAATTTTTAATTGTTGATTAAAAATTGTCTTGTTTGCTCTCCATGAGGTGGCCGGCCATTACATAATTGATTAGGAAATTTTATTTAATTTTTCTTAATTAATTGATGTCAAGGAAAATTAAGGAAATTTTATTGTAATTAAATTTCCTTATTTACCAAAGGTAAGGAATATAAAAGAGGGGGTTGGGGTGCCTTCATGAGACACAACCTCTATTATTCTCTCCCTCTTTTCCTTGGTGTTGTGGCCGGCCATCCTCTCTCCCTCTCTTCCTCTTTGTGGTGGCCGAAACTCTTCCTTGCTTGGAGCTTTTGTGGTGGCCGGATACTACTTGGAGAAGAAGAAGAAGAAGGAGAGAAAGCTTGTATCCCTTGGAGCTTAGTTGGTGGAAAAAGTTCTTCGTCCTTGGATTTTGGTGCTTGGCCAAAACTTGAAGGAAGAAGAAGAAGGTGCTAGGTGGTCCTCATCTTGGAAGATCGTTGCCCACACAACGTCCGAGGTTAGAAGAGGAATACGGTAGAAGATCAAGAGGTCTTTCAAAAAGGAATAACTAGTATTTTTCCTTTCCGCATCATACTAGTTATTTTTGGAAATAATACCAAATACAAGAGGCATGCGATTCTAGTATTTTGAATTTGTTTTCGATGTTGTGTTCTTTTGTTTTTTTTTTCCCATGTGATTTGATTGTTCTTTTCGGTTGACCTAAAGTTATTTAAGGAAATTAAATATTAGTTTTCCTTAAAAGGCTTTGTCTAGTCGGTGGTGGTTGCTCCCATATCCAAGAAGGCCATGTGCCTCGCCACGTCAGTACTGGAAGACAATTTGGAAATTTATATTTAATGGAATTAATAACCTAGGTGATTTGGATTGAACGTGTTAAGTTTCGCAAGAGATCCAAGTCAAAACCTAAAAGAACAAATAGATTAAACTTAAGATCAAACGTGTTAAGTTCCGCAGGCGATCCAAGTTTAATTTAAAAGAACACATGGTAGCTAGGAAAATGTTCAGACCTTTGTACAAAATTTTTGTACAGTGGAACCATTAGGTTTTCCGAGTAGCAACCAACAATTGGTATCAGAGCTAGGGTTTTGCCTCTGTCTATTTGGTATTAGTTTTATTATGCACATGTCATACATAATTTCGGGAGGTTAATAGTAGGATGTGCTAACTTTGTGGATGCAGGATCCAACTATTATGGCTTATAGTTTTTATGTGTGTGATTGGACCCTTGGACATGTCAAGGGCATTTATGTGTGTGCATGATTGTATTATAAAATACAGCAGGAGCTGTATTTAGTTTTATTAGGATTTTATTTTTGATCTAGTTACATGTACATTCCTTTTATGGAATATAGGATCGATGGATGTAAATTTTTATTTTATGTTCGATCTAGTTTACATGTACATTACTTCGAGGAATATAGGATCGAAAAATGTAAAATTCTATTTATGTCGCGGATCGAATCTTGCAAGGCGTGGAACCTTTTGAGGACCAGAGGCGCAGCGGAACAAGGAGAAAGATGGATGCGACAACTAGACCCGGTGGCAGTGGCCAAAGATGGCAGCAGCTAGGGTTGGCGACACACGGAGGACAACAATAGATAAAAGCCATAATAGTTGAAAATTAGTTTTTCATTTATTGCTTTTATATTGTGTTGTGTGTGCATGTTAGTATACATGTCTAGTAGGCTAGCATAATTAAAATTCCTCATTTATAAATAACTAAGTGGGAGAGGGATTTTAAATAAATTCCACGGTCTCCATTACTAGTTTGTAAGTGATGCAAACAAGATTGCGCGTTGGCTCTGAGTGCCTTCCTCCATATCGGATAAACTTGTTTGTGGATCACTAGAACAAACTTCCATTTTGGATGACTATAGGAAGTTGTTACGCTCCGCAAGTGTACGGAAATGTCGCAAGTAATATAAAAGATTATCGTATCCACAGGGACTGGAATAAGCACTAGGAATGTCTCAATGCGAATTAGCTAAACAACTATCCAATCGTTTCAAATGCAAAGTGAAGGTAAACAATCTAATATTATAGATCAACAAACAAGAATTTAGTGTTTTGGGTTATGATAAAGGGAGATTTTAGGAGTTTCGGTTTCTTTGTAAGATTTCTTGAATGTAAATGGTTTACCACTTCTTATCCCTCAATTGCCTAACACTTGTAGAAAGTTGCCGGTTCTCTCTTACAATAGATAACCGGCTAAGGACTGAGAAATGTATCTAAATATGATCAATTAGACGTGAACCTACGTTGTCCTTACACAGAAGCGCACCTATTACTATGCCTTCCTAGGATATCAACATAGAAGCCCACAACTTATTAATCTATCAAGATACAAGAAACTAATCACAAGATCCATCCTACTCTCTTGAAAATTCCTATTTCCTCTTCAAGATTATCTCTCAAACGTCCTTACACGGGCTTGCACCTGTCACGTGGATCCCTCGGATGATCGAGTGAGAGTTTATCTTTACAAAGTCCACAAGAAATCCAAACAATCAATCAAGAATGAGAATTAAGCACAAACCACCATTAATCATTCAAGATCTAATTGATACAAGTAAGACAATGTCATTGAAACAAGAAAATGGCAAATCCATAAGAGATTACATCAATACATCATACAAATACTCCCTTAATCCTAGAATACAAGATCTACTCCATGAATCGAGGAAGAATATCCGAAGAAATGAAGATTACAAGCATTTCTTAAATCCCCAATCCAAGAAACCAAGAAAAGGGGGAAAGAGAAAACTTATCTACGAAGAAGCCTCGTCTTCGGATCCAATCCTCGCTCCGGAGTCGAAATCGTCAAGAACTCCCTTAGAATCGCCCAGAAATCCTCCCAAGAGTGGGAGGAAACCACCAAATCTTGCCTTCTCCCAAAGGGGGAGAGATCCCTTTTCAATTCATGAAGGAGGATTTAAATAGAGGAGGGAATCGGGCGCCACACGGCCCCGTGACACGGCCGTGTGAGATTCACACGGCCATGTCCAGTTCCATCTCTTCGAAAGCTGCATGGCCGTGTGGCTCGTACGGCGAGGAACCTTCAGCTCTCTGGAAATGCTACACGACCACCACCTACTTGGTTTCTGGAAACCTCACACGGCCGTGTAGATCCACACGGCCATGTAAGGCTTCTGCTCTGGTTGGCTTCAAATCTTGACACGGCCGTGTGAGGTTCACACAGCCATGTCATCTTCCTCTTCTGTTGGTGCCAAACTCCACACGGCCCGAGCTCCATACCAGTGCAGGGTCGTGTGAGATACACGACCTGGTGCTTTCTCCCTTTGTTTCCTCCAAGGCTTGCCCAAAGATGTAGATTCTTCACCAAATTGACTCCTGTGTACAGAAAATGCACAAAAAGCAGATCTCCGAACCAAAAGAGTAAATATGCTAAAAGGAAAGCTGGAAGTATAAAAATGCATAGATCAAGCATGCTCAATGTATGTAAATGTGGTAAAAACATGCATAAAAGAGTATATAATCTACGCACATCACACCCCCAGACTTAAACCTTTGCTTGTCCTCAAGTAAAATGTCGCAGTCTAAATTCATATATTCTACAACACATTCATAAAACCTAGTGCACTTTCCTAACTCTATCAAAAAGTTTCATTAACAAGCATGATCATGGAAACAAGTAAAGTATGGTTCAAGCATAAGAATCTTGTGCACAGTGTAAAAATAACTCAACACCCTTCAAGTTTCAATCCATGTCGTAGTCAAGTCGTCATCAAATTTGAATTCCTAGTGTTTCCAGTGAAAGACAAGTAACCAGTGATAGGCACTTACTCACCATTCACTTGGTTCATATTTCTCAACTAACCCAAGGTCTCAAAGGTGTTCTCAATCTCAAGGGAAGCTAAGAAGTCATTTCCCCAGTAACCTAACTCGGTCTTAAAGGGGTGACTTGCTAGATTCCACTCATGACAACTGTTTTTTATATCCCTTATTTTTTTTTTTAAGTGTTTGCATTGTGCAAAACTTATTCACAAATGTACTTTTAGCACACATGTTGGGATATTTTGATTTTTCCAAATGAGCTTTAATGATTTGAGCCTCATCCAGTAACCAAAATGAAAGTTGAGAAATCACCATGGAAACCAAGTACTAAGCAAACAAGATGAATCATGACTATTTCAATGACATCAACTATTCAAGCATCAAGCACAAGTGTAGTGAAGATAAAATCCTTAAGGTTGAACCAAAACTAAAACTCATCACCATAAGATTCTCAGCTTATTAATTCTTCCCAAGATAGAAAAAAGAACTACACAAAGTTTACTACTAGAATCATTCGAACACCATGAATCAAGACAATAATCGTGCTAACATTTCACTTGAATCCAAGAAAGCATATAAGTGAAGATTGATGTTCTCAATTTTTTTTTTTTTTTTGCCATGATTATTTCAAAAACAAGCAAAATAAAGCAACAAGAACCAGCGTGAAAAATTAACAAAAACTAAAAACTGAAAATGAAAACCAAACTAAACAGTACATGACACCCCCCCAGATTTAAACTTTTCATCGTCCCGATGAAATCTAAAAGCAATGTGGAGGAGATTTTAAGAGAAGTTACCAAGTGATGAGCTCTAAATGGTTGACATTCATGTTTTTAAAGATACTCCTTCATCCAATACTCACATTCCTCCACAACTTTGAATTCTACAACAATAAGATAGACAATAAAAATTAAGTAGAGGATACATGTTTATTATAAAGAGAGAACTAAAGACATAAAAGAAAATAAGGAAAATGAACTTGGGTTGCCTCCCAAGAAGCGCTTGTTTAAAGTCATTAGTTCGACCACCTCATTAGATTCATCTAAATCTTGCTCTTGGAGGGGTAAGATATTTTAGAACCCTCCTACCAAGGGCTCTTATTATGAAGAGAGCTTTCATCAAAGGAGCTACAAAGTAAAGTATAACTCTCTCCATCTTCATCTTCTTGGAAATTTTTTCAGGTGGTCGAAGACGGTTCAGATTGAGCTTCCAATTATTGGCCCATGTGAAATCTGCACATCCAAAAGAAAAACAAATCTCCCACAAGCATGTTATATAGTATAGAGCTAGAACCATATCAAGATAAGATGAATAAGTAAAAAAAACTGAATCACATCCAACAAAGTCAATTATAGGTACCTCCATAAAGTTTTCCAAAAGATCACAAGAAATACTAACCTTACTTTGCTGAGAAATACCTGAAATTTCTAAACATGTAGATGTGACTTCCTCTGAATCAAATGATGGTTCTTGCTCTAGCTCAGGTGTTGATGATATCAATGATGGTGATTCTTGAGACTCTGCTTGTTAGAGTGTATACTAAAAGCCTAGCTTTTGGTATAAACATTTATCTAGAAATAAGAATCACATTGGTCAAATGTTTACATTTATGATAAATGTAGTTGTTCAATTAATTTATATTGTAGATAACATGGTGTGTGGTGTCACACACAGAGGATCATGTTATCAGTACCTTATAAATTATAAACAGTAGCTCACGACCATAATGGAAAGGAACAAACCATTAGAAGGTCGTAGTGTAATTAGGTATTAGTTTATCTTAACTATATAATTACACTAGTACACTTAGAGTGTATTGAGTAGGACCATTAGAGGTCGTTTCTTTTTTACTGACTTTATAAAGAAACAAAGATCTCAGTTATTATGGAAGTGTGTGCTCTTAATCCTAATATAATAACAAGCACATATATTTGATATTTATTTCTTTAATTTATCAATGGGTGAGATTTAGTTTGATGAATCAATAAGCCCGATAAGTTGGGAAATGATATCACTTATAGTGTGTGTTGTTGATTATAGAAGGAAACTGTGTCCTAGTGATCTAGGTTGAGAATGCCCCCAAGAGGAGCTCATAAGGATTGTCATGTTAAACCCTGCAGGTGGACTTACTCCGACATGACGATGAAGTTGAGTGGTACTACTCTTGGAGCTAGATATTAAATAAGTGAGTTGTCAGTAACTTACTTAATTAGTGGACATTTGTTATCTTAAACACAGGGAGACTAACACACTCATGATAAGAAGGAGCCCAAAATGTAATTTGGGATTGGTGCGGTAGTTCAATAATAGTTCTCTAGTGGAATGAATTATTATTGATAAAATTAAGTTGTGTGTTCGAGGCGAGCACGGGATGCTTAATTTTATCGGGAGACCAAAACCAATTCCTCCTCTCGGTCCCTATCGTAGCCTCTTAATTATAGAGTACTATACCCACCTATACCCACCTTCTTACCCATCCTATAGGGGCCGGCCAAGCTAGCTTGGAGACCAAGCTAGGGTCGGCCATGGGTATGTTCATGGGTGAATTCATGTGGTCGTCCCTATTAAAATAAAAAGGAATTTTAATTTTAAAATTTTTCTTATGTGGATAATATAATTTAAAAGAGAGTTTAAAAATTTAAATCCTTCCTTTTATAAGATTCTACAAAAGATTAAGAGAAGAGTTAAAATCTCTTTCCTTATTTGTAGATTAAAGGTTGATTTTAATTTTGGTAAAAACTTTCCTTTTAATTATATTCATGATTTAAAAGAAAGTTTGAAAATTAAAAATTCTCTTTTATTAGTTTCTAAAAGATTAAGAAAAGATTTAATATCTTTCCTTATTTGTAGATTGAAAGGAGATTTTAATTTTAGAGATAACTTTCCTTTTGGAAATTATCCACATGTTTAAAAGAAAGATTTTAATTTATAAAATTTCTTTTTATTAACCAATCATGAAGGGATTAAATTATTGGAGAAATTTTTATAAATTTCTAGAAACAAATTAGGAAGTTTTAATTTTTGTTTTAATTAAAACTCTCCTTGTTTTGGGGAGAAGAGTGGTCGGCCATTATAATTTGAAAAGAGAAAATTATTTTAATTAAATAAATTTTCCTTTTCAATGGCAAAAGAATTAAGGAAGTTTTTATTAAATTTTCCTTATTTGCCAAGACCAAGGATTATAAAAGAGGGGGTAGAGGAAGTTTCAAGGTGAACGACTCTATTCTATTTTTCCTCTCTTTTCTCTTTGGGTGTGGCCGGCCCTTTCTTTCCTCTCCTCTCCTTTGTGTGGCCGAAACCTTCTCATGGTGGAGATATCTTTGGTGGCCGGATCTAAGAAGGAGAAGAAGGAGAGAAAAGAAGCCTCTTTTCTAGCATCCCTTGGAGCATGGTGGTGGTGGCCGAACCTCTTCATCCTAGGAGAAGTTTTGATGGCCGAAACTTGTAAGGAAGAAGAAGGTGCTTGGTGGTTCTCATCTCAGAAGATCGTTGCACACACAACGTCCGAGGTTAGAAGAGGAATACGGTAGAAGATCAAGAGGTCTTTCTAAAAGGTATAACTAGTAATTTTTGTTTCCGCATCATACTAGTTATTTTTGGAAATAATACTAAATACAAGAGGCATACGATTCTAGAGTTTCGAATTTGTTTTCGATATAGTGTTCTTTTGTTTTTCTTTCCCTTGTGATTTGATTGTTCTTTTCGGTTAACCTAAAGTTATTTTAGGAAATTAAATATTAGCTTTCTATAAAAGGTTTTGTCTAGTCGGTGGTGGTTGCTCCCATATCCAAGAAGGCCATGTGCCTCGCCACGTCAGTACTGGGAACCAATTATGAAAATTAATATTTAATGGAATTAATAACTTAAGGTGACTTGGGTCGAACGTGTTAAGTTCCGCAGGAGATCCAAGTCAAAACCTAAAAGAACAAATAGATTAAGTTTTGGATCAAACGTGTTAAGTTCCGCAGGCGATCCAAAATTTAATTTAAAAGAACACATGGTAGCTAGGAAAAGGTTCAGACCTTTGTACAAAATTTTTGTACAGTGGAATCTCTAGGCTTTCCGAGTAGCAACCAACAATTGGTATCAGAGCTAGGGTTTTGCCTCTGTGTATTTGGTATTAGTTTAATTATGCACATGTCATACATAATTTAGGCAGGTTAATAGTAGGATGTGCTAACTTTGTGGATGCAGGATCCAACTATTATGGCTTTTAGTTATTATGTGTGTGATTGGACCCTTGGACATGTCAAGGGCATTTATCTGTGTGTGCATGATTGTATTAAAATACAGCAGGAGCTGTATTTAGTTTTATTAGGATTTTATTTTTGATCTAGATACATGTACATTCCTTTTATGGAATATAGGATCAAAAATGTAAAATTCTATTTATGTCGTGGATCGAATCTTGCAAAGCGTGGAACCTTCTAAGGACCAGAGGCGCAGCGGAACTAGGAGCAAGATGGATGCGACAGCTAGATCCAGTGGCGGTGGCCAAATATGGCAGCAGCTTGGGATGACAACACACGGAGGACAACTAGAGATAAAAGACATAATAGTTGAAAATTAGATTTTCTATTTATTGCTTTTATATTGTGTTGTGTGTGCATGTTAGTATACATGACTAGTAGGCTAGCATAGTTAAAATTCCTCGTTTATAAATAACTAAGTGGGAGAGAGATTTTTAAATAAATCCCATGGTCTCCATTACTGGTTTGTAAGTGATGCAAACAAGCTTGCGCGTTGGCTCTGAGTGCCTTCCTCCATAATGGATGAGCTTGTTTGTGGATCACTAGAACAGACTTCCATTTTTGGATGACTATAGGAAGTTAATTAAGAGCGTGTGATCTTCCCCAATGGAAGGGGCATAATCTTATTAATGGACTTAGTGTCAAGTAATGGTATACACTTAGACACATCTAATAGTATCCTCCCCATCGGAGTCACTGCTATTATTTGTGTGACCAAATGAAACCAACTATTAATTTGTCATAAAACTTGGTTGACAAGATAATAAAATTAAAGGGTTAAAACCCCTCTTACAAATTATTGATTTTGTATATGTCCACACTAACATGGCATACAAAATTAACGGTGTTTGAGATAATTTTATTTGTCATAAAGATACGTTGACAAGATAGTTAATGGGTAAAACCCTCCTTTTACAAATGTTGAATTTGTATACGTCCACACTAACGTGGCATGCAAAATTCACGGTGTTTAAGGTGTTGGTGAATTTAAATAATATTGTTTGAGGAATCAATATTTTATTTTAAATTCAAAAAGTTTTGACCAAATATTTGATCAAAGACAGATCAACTATTAATTTTATTCGTCATAAAGTAAAGTTGACGAATAATAAAATTAATGGATAAAATCTCCTCGTTGATTTTGTATACGTCCACACTATCGTGACATACAAAATTCATGGGGATTTTAAAGAATTGATCTTGACCAAATATTTTTGTGATTCTTAGGATTTAAAATGTTTCTCAATCCTCTAGTTGTTATACTATAGAAAAGACTTAGTAGTCCCAATTGTAATGATTGGAAATAGGACTTGGACATTAAGGTAGACTGTCTTTTTAGAACTAAGAACAATATAGGTGTATTTAATTCATTAGTTGAAACATGTTTAGTGGTGTTATCTACCAGAACCTGGAGTGTAGATACAGATGCCATCAATCATGTCCGCAATTCATTGCAGGGTTCCAGGAAATCCGGCAACTAAATGAAAATTAAAACACCGTCCACATGGGCACTACTGTAAAATGGTAGCTGTTGCAGTGGGAGATGTTTATCTTTTGATAAGAATAAAACATGGATTTTTGAGTAATTGTCTTTACGCACCAAGTTTAGAAAGAACTAGTTTTCAGTTTCTAAACTATTCAAAGAACTTGATATTCTGCCTCTTTTAATAACAAAGTTGTTATTAAGAAAAAGAGGGAAGTTATCTGTTCGCACGTTGGTTGGCAATTTATAAATCCAATAACTCCCACGATGCAACAAATGGAAATTAGTAACACATCTTCTAATTTTAAGAGAAAGCAACCTTCGAAAATGAACCATTAATATCTTTGGCATCTAAGGCTAGGTTATATTAACTTGAGTAGGATTCATTGGTAGCTGATGAACTTTTGGGTTCATTGGTAGTGAAAATCTTTCCAACCTGTGAATCTTACTTGGAAGAAAAAATAACCAAGAAGCTTTTAAGTTTAAGGGGTATGGAGTCAAAGATATATTGAAATTGGTTCATTCTGATTTGTGTGATCCTATGACTATCCAGACAAGAGGTAGTATTGAATATTTCGTCTATTTTATAGACAATTATTCAAGATACAAATAAATTTACTTAATGTACCGCAAGACTAAGTACTTTGATTAGTTCAAATAGTACAAGGCTGATGCGGAGAAATGTTAAAGTAAAAGTCACTATGGTTAGAACATAGTGGCAAGTACCTCTTGGGAGAATTTAGGAGTCACTTATCAAAAGTAGGGATTCAATTCCAACTAACTGCACCTGGTACACCCCAACAGAATGGTGTAGAAAAAGGAAGGTATAGGACTCTTATGGAAATAAGTAGATTGATGAGTTATTTAGAATATTACCAAAATCATTTTTAGGATATACTCTGGAAACGGAAGTGAATATAGTACCTTCCAAAGTCAGAACTCTCTACTCATATAGAATTGCTGAATAGGCGTAAGCCTATTTCGAAGCATATTCGGATTCGGGTAGTCCAGCACATATGCTGAAGAGAGACAATGATAAGTTGGACAGGAATTCACTTGTTTGTGGGTTATCCTAGAGAAATGAAAGTAGGTTTTTAGTCTTAAAAATTAGAAGGTCATTGTTAGCATCAATGACCGATTTTTAGAAAAGGACCATGTAATAAACCACGTGCCCATAAGAAAATTTGTTCTTAAGGAAATAATAAAAGACATGTCTAATCTAGTACCAATTGTACAAGATGAGATACCACAAGGAAACTGCAACACGTATCACAAATGATACACAATTGCAGAAAGTGCCTTGTCGTAGTGGGAGGGTTGTTAGGCAACCTAAAAAGATCCATGTTTTGGGAGAGTTTTTGGACTCGATCCCTGGAGGACATGAACCTGATCTCCGGACATATGACGAAACACTCCAAGATAAAGATGCAATATCTTGGCAAAGAGTAATGAATAACAGAATTAGAATATATGTATTCTAATAAAACTGAAGCTTGTAGAACCACCAAATGGTGTAAAGCCTTTGGGTATAAAAGGTCTATAATAGAAAAGAGGGATAGACGGGAAGGTAGAAACTTTCAAAGCAAGGCTAGATGAAAAGGAAACTTTTCACCGGTAGCCATGCTTAAGTCTATCCGATACTTTTATCTATTTGTTAAGTGGATGTCAAGACAACATTCCTTAATGGAAGTCTTGAAGAAAGCATCCATATAAAGCAACCAGAAGGGTTCATTGCAAAGGGCTAAGAGTATCTTGTGTGCAAGCTCAATCAGTCTATGGACTGATGCAAAGCTTCAAGGTCTTGGAACATCCAGTTTATCAAAGTAATCCAGACCTATGGATTTATTGAGTAAACGGATAAGTCTTGTGTATATAAGAGGTGTGATGGAAACGTGGTGGTATTTCTTGTACTATACGTAGATAACATTTTTGGTAGTTGGAAACAATATCAAAATGAAGTAAGGGTATGGTAGTCCAAATAATTCGATATAAAGGACTTGGGAGAATGTATATATTTTTGAGATCAAAGGATCGCAAGAAAAATATACTTATCCTAAGCTTGTACATCAGAAAAATCCTTGCTCGTTTTAAGCATGCAAAACTCCTAGAAAGGTTTCTTACCTTTTAAGCATGGAGTGTCTTTATCTAAAGAGATGTCTCCGATGACATCAAAGGAGATTGAGGACATGTAGGCAGTTCTTTATGCTTCGGCAGTTAGACAACCTAATGTATGCTATGCACGAGATCAGAAATTTGTTTTGTCAAGGGCATAGTTAGCAGATATCAAAGTAACCCTAGACAAGGACATTGGACTGCAGTAAAGCATATATTAAAGTACCTTAGAGGAACTAGAGATTATATGCTAGATTACAAGGCAGTTAATTTAGTCCCTGTGGGTTGCATGGATTTTGACTTCCAATCGGATAGGGACAATAATAAGTCAACCTCGGGGTTTTGTGTTTACTTTAGGAGGTAAAGTCATAACTATGGAAGAGTGATAAGCATAGGTGTTTTTCTGGACTCCACCATAGAAGCTGAGTATATGGCAAGCCTCTGAGATAGCCATAAAAGCTGAATGACTCAATAACCTCAAGATAGACTTAGATATGATTTCTGGTTTGTCCAAAGATTATTACAATTTATTGTAATAACATTGGAGCAATAGCAAACTTGAAGAAACCATAAGTCTATAAAGTAAGAAAACACAATAGAGCGCAAGTACCACCCAATACGAGAAATCGTATAAACGAGGAGAAGTTGTTGACGCCTAGATTACATCAGATGATAACTTAAGGTCCTTAAGGCAAGAGCTTTTTGAAAGGCATGGGAATCAGATGTATGGCAGCAGCTACAACAGCTTAGTCTTTTAGTATAAGTGGGAGATTGTTAGAGTGTATACTAAAAGCCTAGCTTTTGGTATAAACATTTATCTAGAAATAAGAATCACATTGGTCAAATGTTTACATTTATGATAAATGTAGTTGTTCAATTAATTTATATTATAGATAACATGGTGTGTGGTGTCACACACAGAGGATCATGTTATCAGTACCTTATAAATTATAAACAGTAGCTCACGACTATAATGGAAAGGAACAAACCATTGGAAGGTCGTAGTGTAATTAGGTATTAGTTTATCTTAACTATATAATTACACTAGTACACTTAGAGTGTATTGAGTAGGACCATTAGAGGTCGTTTCTTTTATACTGACTTTATAAAGAAACAAAGATCTCAGTTATTATGGAAGTGTGTGCTCTTAATCCTAATATAATAACAAGCACATATATTTGATATTTATTTCTTTAATTTATCAATGGGTGAGATTTAGTTCGATGAATCAATAAGCCCGATAAGTTGGGAAATGATATCACTTATAGTGTGGGTTGTTGATTATAGAAGGAAACTGTGTCCTAGTGATCTAGGTTGAGAATGTCCCCAAGAGGAGCTCAGAAGGATTGTCATGTTAAACCCTGCAGGTGGACTTAGTCCGACATGACGATGAAGTTGAGTGGTACTACTCTTGGAGCTAGATATTAATTAAGTGAGTTGTCAGTAACTTACTTAATTAGTGGACATTTGTTATCTTAAACACAGGGAGGCTAACACACTCATGATAAGAAGGAACCTAAAATGTAATTTAGGATTGGTGCGGTAGTTCAATAATAGTTCTCTAGTGGAATGAATTATTATTGATAAAATTAAGTTGTGTGTTCGAGGCGAGCACGGGATGCTTAATTTTATCGGGAGACCAAAACCAATTCCTCCTCTCGGTCCCTATCGTAGCCTCTTAATTATAGAGTACTATACCCACCTATACCCACCTTCTTACCCATCCTATAGGGGCCGGCCAAGCTAGCTTGGAGACCAAGCTAGGGTCGGCCATGGGTATGTTCATGGGTGAATTCATGTGGTCGTCCCTATTAAAATAAAAAGGAATTTTAATTTTAAAATTTTTCTTATGTGGATAATATAATTTAAAAGAGAGTTTAAAAATTTAAATCCTTCCTTTTATAAGATTCTACAAAAGATTAAGAGAAGAGTTAAAATCTCTTCCTTATTTGTAGATTAAAAGGTTGATTTTAATTTTGGTAAAACTTTCCTTTTAATTATATTCATGATTTAAAAGAAAGTTTGAAAATTAAAAATTCTCTTTTATTAGTTTCTACAAAGATTAAGAAAAGATTTAATATCTTTCCTTATTTGTAGATTGAAAGGAGATTTTAATTTTAGAGATAACTTTCCTTTTGAAATTATCCACATGTTTAAAAGAAAGATTTTAATTTATAAAATTTCTTTTATTAACCAATCATGAAGGATTAAATTATTGAAGAAATTTTTATAAATTTCTAGAAACAAATTAGGAAGTTTTATTTTTTTTTTAATTAAAACTCTCCTTGTTTTGGGGAGAAGAGTGGCCGGCCATTATAATTTGAAAAGAGAAAATTATTTTAATTAAATAAATTTTCCTTTTCAATGGCAAAAGAATTAAGGAAGTTTTTATTAAATTTTCCTTATTTGCCAAGACCAAGGATTATAAAAGAGGGGTAGAGGAAGCTTCAAGGCGAACAACTCTATTCTATTTTTCCTCTCTTTTCTCTTTGGGTGTGGCCGGCCCTTTCTTTCCTCTCCTCTCCTTTGTGTGGCCGAAACCTTCTCATGGTGGAGATAGCTTTGGTGGCCGGATCTAAGAAGGAGAAGAAGGAGAGAAAAGAAGCCTCTTTTCTAGCATCCCTTGGAGCATGGTGGTGGTGGCCGAACCTCTTCATCCTAGGAGAAGTTTTGATGGCCGAAACTTGTAAGGAAGAAGAAGGTGCTTGGTGGTTCTCATCTCGGAAGATCGTTGCCCACACAACGTCCGAGGTTAGAAGAGGAATACGGTAGAAGATCAAGAGGTCTTTCTAAAAGGTATAACTAGTAATTTTTGTTTCCGCATCATACTAGTTATTTTTGGAAATAATACTAAATACAAGAGGCATACGATTCTAGAGTTTCGAATTTGTTTTCGATATAGTGTTCTTTTGTTTTTCTTTCCCTTGTGATTTGATTGTTCTTTTCGGTTAACCTAAAGTTATTTTAGGAAATTAAATATTAGCTTTCTATAAAATGTTTTGTCTAGTCGGTGGTGGTTGCTCCCATATCCAAGAAGGCCATGTGCCTCGCCACGTCAGTACTGGGAACCAATTATGGAAATTAATATTTAATGGAATTAATAACTTAAGGTGACTTGGGTCGAACGTGTTAAGTTCCGCAGGAGATCCAAGTCAAAACCTAAAAGAACAAATAGATTAAGTTTTGGATCAAACGTGTTAAGTTCCGCAGGCGATCCAAAATTTAATTTAAAAGAACACATGGTAGCTAGGAAAAGGTTCAGACCTTTGTACAAAATTTTTGTACAGTGGAACCTCTAGGTTTTCCGAGTAGCAACCAACACTGCTAGCTCTGCATAAGTCCCTACACATTGTTCCACAACATGATTAATTCTTAAAACCTCTAAGGGTTGTGTTGACAAAGGTGGTGATCCTTGAGATGCTGCTTCCACAACACAACTCCCTACACATTCTTCCATATCATCAACATCAACACATACATCAAAAAATAAACCAACATCTATGTCCTCAAAAGGAGAATCAATAACAAGAGGATCAATAACTTCACTTGCAGTTTTAAGTTGATCTATTACATCACATTCATCATCTGAAAATTCAATGCCACTATAACACCTTATAAAATTTTGAGGTAGATCTGAAAACTTATTTACCACTGCATTATCAATAAAATCCTCATCTGAAAAATCTTCATCTTCATATATATTCAAAAATCTGCACTCAACCATATTGGTGTCACAGGATTTGTCGAAGTCTTTATTTTCATTGACCCCCACTAACCTTTGTGGAAAAGGAACCCTTAGTGAAGGTCCTGGGAAAGATTGAACTTCCTTTTTCCTAAATTTCCTTTGAGCTTTTGGAGGAGGTCCAACTTGCTTATCTAATGTTGGTGTGATTAATCGTTGAGGGAAAGGTACTCGTGGCCTTTGGGAACTTCCTAGAGAAATGGAACTGAGTTCTTGTGATCTTCTATTATTCTTCTCCTCAATTCTAAACATGTCATTCTTCATAGGTTCTTCATGATTTTTGCCACTTCTCAACCCAAGATCATCACACTTTTCATTGGATCTTGACTGTGTAGGAAGGGGATCTTCTTTAAACCATTTTGAAACAATACTATCAAGCTTTGCCCCCAAATGTTTGAACTCCTCACTCTGTGACTTGTGAATTTCAACATTTTTAGGTGGTTGAATTTCATTTTGTTTGATAGGCTCTCTTACATTTATGGCTTGTACTTCTTGAATATCTGAGGGAAATTCCATCCAACTTTTGTTCAACCATTCATGGAGGTTCAATGTCACTTGATCAATCAATGAATAAGCTTCATCTACACTTTTGTCCATAAAAGAACCTCCAGCTGATAAATCCAATAAACTCTTGTCTGAGGAAGAAATTCCCCCATAGAATATGTGCAAAATCAACCATTTTTCAAAACCATGATGAGGGCACTATCTTTGAAGACTCTTGAATCTATCCCATGCTTCAACTAATGATTCTCCATATGCCTGAGCAAAATTTGTTATGCAATTCCTCATATACACGGTTCTACTTAGAGGGAAAAAATGATCCAGGAATTGCTTCTCCAATTGTTCCCAACTTGTGATGCTTTGAGGGTAGAGAGACTATAACCAAGTCCTTGCTTTATCCTTGATACTGAAAGGAAATGCCATCAATCGAACTGCATTTGCTGACACTCCTTCACATTTCACCATATCACAAATCTCTAAAAATGTTTCAAGATGCAGATAAGGACTTTCTGATACTTCTCCTCTAAATTTGTGACCTTGTATCATAAAAATTAACTCTGGGTCTAGTTGGAAACTTTCTGCTTCAATTTGAGGTTGCACAATGGGAGACAAAAATCTTGCAGAAATTGGTGTAGAAAAATTTCTCATGGGCCTGCTTGACATGTTAGTGCTCATGGATATTTAAGAAAAAATTATAAAATGAAGAATCAAAGACAAGAAATAAAATGCAATATGAAAAGCAAGAAAGAAAATGCCGAATTTAAATTGCAAGAAAGAAAGTGCATAATGAAAACAAGAAAGAAAAGATAAATTCATATGCTAAAGATTGCAAGATATGTTTACAAAAGAAAAGAAGAAAGAAACTAGATCAAAAGAGAAAATAGAGAAAAGTTAGATTAGAGTGCTAGAAATCAAGCATGCAAAGTTAGAATTAGAATTATAATTGCAACAAAAAGAATTGTCAAGAATCTTATTCAGGAAAAGAAAAGCTTATAGAAAGAGAATTCTAAAAAAAAAAAAATTAGTTACAACTATGCAATATGAAAGGAAAACAAATGTTATGTTTAGTCTAACACAATTGATAATTCCTAATGTTATAGCGCAGTCCCCGGCAACGGCGCCAAAAACTTGTTACGCTCGGCAAGTGTACGGAAATGTCGCAAGTAATATAAAAGATTATCGTATCCACAAGGACTGGAATAAGCACTAGGAATGTCTCAATGCGAATTAGCTAAACAACTATCCAATCGTTTCAAATGCAAAGTGAAGGTAAACAAATCTAATATTATAGATCAACAAACAAGAATTTAGTGTTTTTGGGTTATGATAAAGGGAGATTCTAGGAGTTTCGGTTTCTTTGTAAGATTTCTTGAATGTAAATGGTTCACCACTTCTTATCCCTCAATTGCCTAACACTTGTAGAAAGTTGCTGGTTCTCTCTTGCAATAGATAACCGGCTAAGGACTGAGAAATGTATCTAAATATGATCAATTAGACGTGAACCTATGCTGTCCTTACACAGAAGCGCACCTATTGTTGGAGTGTATACTGAAAGCCTAAGCTTTGTAAACATTCATTATGAATAAAGAATCATATTTGGTCAAATTATCTACATTTGTTTGTAGTTGTTCATATAATTTATATTGTAGATAACATAGTATGTGGTTTCACATGCAGAAGATGATGTTACAGTACCTTATAAATTATAAACAATAGCTCACGACTAAAATGGAAAGGAACAAACCATTAGAAGGTCGTAGTGTAATTAGGTATTAGTTTATCTTGACTATATAATTACACTAGTACACTCAGAGTGTATTGAGTAGGACCATTAGAGGTCGTTTCTTTTATACTGAATTTGTAAAGGAACAAAGACCTCAGTTATTATGGAAGTGTGTGCTCTTAATCCCAATATAATAATAAGCACATATGTATGATATTTATTTCTTTAATTTATCAATGGGTGAGATTTATTTCGATGAATCAATAAACCCGATAAGTTGGGAAATGATATCACTTATAGTGTGTGTTGTTGATTATAGAAGGAAACTGTGTCCTAGAGATACTAGGTTGATAATGTCCTCAAGAGGAGCTCATAAAGATTGTCATGTTAAACCCTGCAGGTGGACTTAGTCCGACATGATAATAAGGTTGAGTGGTACTACTCTTGGACTTAGATATTAATTAAATGAGTTGTCAGTAACTCACTTAATTAGTGGACATTCGATATCTTAAACACAGGGAGACTAACATACTCATAATAAGAAGGAGCCCAAAAATGTAATTTGGGATTGGTGCGGTAGTTCAATAATAGTTCTCTAGTGGAATGAATTATTATTGATAAAATTAAGTTGTGTGTTCGGGGCGAACACGGGATGCTTAATTTTATCGGGAGACCAAAACCAATTCCTCCTCTCGGTCCCTATCATAGCCTCTTATTTGTAGAGTTCTATACCCACCTATACCCACGTTCTATACCCACCCAATAGGGGCCGGCCAAGCTAGCTTGGTAACAAGCTAGGGCCGGCCTAGGTATGAATTTGGGTGGCCGGCCCTAGCTTGAACCCAAGCTAGTGGGGGCCGGCCAAATTAAATTAAAAAGGAATTTTAATTTTAATTTTTATTATGTGGAAGAAATAATTTATTAAAGAGAATTTAAATTAAAATATCTCTCTTATAAAAGATCTACAAAAGATTAAAGAAAGAGATTAGATCTCTTTCCTTATTTGTAGATTGGTGAGATATTTTATTTTCTCTTTAAAATTATTCACATGTTGATAAAATTAAAATTATAGAAATTTCCTTTTATCAACCATGAAGAGATTTTTAAAGAGAAATTTTATTTTTAAAATTTCCGGAAACAAATTAGGAAGTTTTAATTGTTGATTGAAACTTGTCCAATTTGTTCTCCAATGATGTGGCCGGCCAATGTAGATTTAATTGGGAAATTTTATTTTATTTTTCTCAATTAAATCATGTCAAGGAAATTGAGGAAATTTTATTGTAATTAAATTTCCTAATTTGCCTAGACCAAGGAATATAAAAGAAGGGGTGAGGGTGCCTTCATGAGACACAACATCTATTATTTCTCTCCCTCTTTTGTTCCATGGTGTGGCCGGCCATCCTCTCCCTCTCTTCCTCTTGTGGTTGCCGAATCTCCTTCTTCCATTGGAGCTCTTGTGGTGGCCGGATACTACTCGGAGAAGAAGAAGAAGAAGGAAAGAAAGCTAGCATCTCTTGGAGCTTGGTTAGTGTTTTGATTTTCTTCCTTGGTGAAGCTTCCTCTTTGTTGGCCGAACCTAGCTAGGAGGAGAAGAAGGTGATTGGTGGTTTCTCGTCTCAGAAGATCGTTGGCCACACAACGTCTGAGGTTAGAAGAGGAATACGGTAGAAGATCAAGAGGTTTTTCTACAAGGTATAGCTAGTAATTTTTCTTTCCGCATCATGCTAGTTATTTATGGAAATAATACCAAATACAAGAGGCTTACGTTCTAGAATTTCGAATATGTTTTTCGATGTTGTGTTCTTTTGTTTTTTCTTTTCCTTGTGATTTGATTGTTCTCTTTGGTTAACCTAAAGTTATTTTAGGAAATTAAATATTAGATTTCTATAAAAGGTTTTGTCTAGTCGGTGGTGGTTGCTCCCATATCCAAGAAGGCCATGTGCCTCGCCACGTCAGTACTGGGAACCAATTATGGAAATTAATATTTAATGGAATTAATAACTTAAGGAGACTTGGGTCGAACGTGTTAAGTTCCGCAGGAGATCCAAGTCAAAACCTAAAAGAACAAATAGATTAAGTTTTGGATCAAACGTGTTAAGTTCCGCAGGCGATCCAAAATTTAATTTAAAAGAACACATGGTAGCTAGGAAAAGGTTCAGACCTTTGTACAAAATATTTGTACAGTGGAACCTATAGGCTTTCCGAGTAGCAACCAACACCTATTACTATGCCTTCCTCGGATATCAACATAGAAGCCCACAACTTATTAATCTATCAAGATACAAGAAACTAATCACAAGATCCATCCTACTCTCTTGAAAATTCCTATTTCCTCTTCAAGATTATCTCTTAAACGTCCTTACACGGGCTTGCACCTATCACGTGGATCCCTCGGATGATCGAGTGAGAGTTTATCTTTACAAAGTCCACAAGAAATCCAAACAATCAATCGAGAATGAGAATTAAGCACAAACCACCATTAATCATTCAAGATCTAATTGATACAAGCAAGACAATGTCATTGAAACAAGAAAATGGCAAATCCATAAGAGATTACATCAATCCATCATACAAATACTCCCTTAATCCTAGAATACAAGATCTACTCCATGAATCGAGGAAGAATATCTGAAGAAATGAAGATTACAAGCATTTCTTAAATCCCCAATCCAAGAAACCAAGAAAAGGGGGAAAGAGAAAACTTATCTACGAAGAAGCCTCGTCTTCGGATCCACTCCGGAGTCGAAATCGTCAAGAACTCCCTTAGAATCGCCTGAAATCCTCCCAAGAATGGGAGGAAACCACCAAATCTTGCCTTCTCCCAAAGGGGAGAGATCCCCTTTCAATTCATGAAGGAGGGTTTAAATAAAGGAGGGAATCGGGCGCCACATGGCCGGACGTGTGAGATTCACACGGCCATGTCCAGTCCTTCTCCGCCAGCTGCACGTGTGACTCACACGCCAGACCCTCTGCTCGAAATGCTACACGGTCGTGTGGTGCACACGCCACACCGCTGGTTTGAAACCTCACACTGTAGATCCACACGGCCATGTAAGGCTTCTGCTCTGGTTGGATTCAAATCTTGACATGGTCGTGTGAGGTTCACACAGCCATGTCATCTTCCTCTTCTGTTGGTGCCAAACTCCACACGGCCCGAGCTCCATACCAGTGCAGGGTCGTGTGAGATACACGGCCTGGTGCTTTCTCCCTTTGTTTCCTCCAAGGCTTGCCCAAAGATGTAGATTCTTCACCAAATCGACTCCTGTGTACAGAAAATGTACAAAAAGCAGATCTCCGAACCAAAAGAGTAAATATGCTAAAAGGAAAGCTGGAAGTATAAAAATACATAGATCAAGCATGCTCAATGTATGTAAATGTGCGTAAAAACATGCATAAAAGAGTATATAATCTACGCACATCAGAAGTTAATTAAGAGCGTGTGATCTTCCCCATCGGAAGGGGCACAATCTTATTAATGGACTTAGTGTCAAGTAATGGTGTACACTTAGACACGTCTAATAGTATCCTCCCCATCGGAGTCACTGCTATTATTCGTGTGACCAAAGGATACCAACTTTTAATTTTATTTGTCAAAAAGATAGGTTGACAAGATAATAAAATTAATGGGTTTAACCCTCCTTTTACAAATGTTGAATTTGTATACGTCCACACTATCGTGGCATACAAAATTCACGGTGTTTTGAGGTGTTGGTTAATTTAAAATAGTATTATTTGAGAAATCAATATTATTCTAAATTTAGAGTTCTGACCAAAAGTTATTTGTGATTCTTAGGATGACTTTCAACCCACTGTCCATCATACTACAACAGAATAGACTTATTGGTCCTAACTACATAGATTGGAAAAGGAACCTGGACATTGTACTTACTGCTGAAAGCTATAAGTTTGTACTGACTGAGCCTTGTCCTGATGCACCCACTGGTGAATCTACCCAAGAGGAGATTGAATATCATAAGAAATGGGTAAAGGCAGATGAGATGGCGCAGTGTTATATTTTGGCTTCAATGTCAAATGTATTGCAACATAAGTATCAAGATTTACCAACATCTTATGATATTATAACAATCTCAAGGAAATCTTTGGTCATCAGGATCGGGCTTCTAGACAAGAAGTCATGAGAAAGATAATGACAGCCACCATGCAAGAGGGTACTCCTTTGAGGGATCATATCCTAAAGATGATGGCTTATCTGAACGAAATACTGATCCTTGGAGGAGAAATTGATGAGGAAACCCAGATCGATATGATCCTCCAAACACTACCTAGAAGTTTTGAGCAATTTCGCCTAAATTACAATATGAACAAAAGGGTATATTCATTGGCGGAACTACTGATAGAACTTCAGGCAGCAGAAGGATTGTTTCGTCACAACTCTCATATTCACTATGCTGAAAATGGTTCTACTTCTAAGCCGAAAGGAAAGAAGAAGAAGAATCAAGTTGGTTCAGCAAAGAAAGTAAATAAATCTCAGAGTACAAGACCTAAAGCTGGAATGAAGAAGCCGAAGGGCAAGTGCTTCATCTGCAAGCAGTCAGGGCATTGGAAGGTGGACTGTCCTCGTAGGAATCAGAACAACAAAGGTATATCTCATGCTCTAGTTGTTGAAACATGTTTAGCGGTGTTATCTACTAGTACCTGGTGTGTAGATACGGGAGCCACTGATCATGTCTGCAATTCCTTGCAGGGGTTCCATGAAACCCGTCGACTAACTGAAGGAGAGATTACCGTCTACATGGGTAATGCTACTAAGGTGGCGGCTGTTGCAGTGGGAGATGTCTACTTATCTTTTAATAGGAATAGAAATTTGGTTTTAAAAAATTATCTTTATATACCCAGTTTTAGAAAGAATTTAATTTCAGTTTCTAAACTATTTTTGGATGGATATTCAGTTTCTTTTAGTAATGATGTAATTATTAATTGAAATAAAGTGATTATCTGTTCTGGTGCATTAGTTGACAATTTGTATACTTTAAATCCAATTTCTCCCATAAAGCAAAACAAGGAAATTTATAACTCATCTTCTAACTCTAATAAGAGAAAATAACCTTCGGAAATGAACCAAGCATATCTTTGGCATCTAAGGCTTGGTCATATTAACTTAAGTAGGATTCAGAGGCTTATAGCCGATGGACTTTTGGGTTCATTAGAGTTGGAAAATTTTCCAACTTGTGAATCTTGCTTGGAAGGTAAAATGACCAAGAGGCCTTTTAAGGCCAAGGGGTATAGAGTCAAAGAAGTGTTAGAATTGGTTCATTCTGATTTGTGTGGTCCTATGTCTGCCCAGGTAAGAGGAGGTTTTGAATATTTTGTCTCTTTTATAGACGATTATTCAAGATACGGATACATTTACCTAATGCGCCGCAAGTCCGAGTGCTTTGATAAGTTCAAAGAATAGAAGGCTGATGTGGAGAAACGACTAGGTAAAAGTATCAAGACACTACGGTCTGATCATGGTGTCGAATACCTCTTAGGAGAGTTTAGGAATTACTTATCAGAGGCCGGGATTCAATCCCAAATATCCTCACCTGGTACACCCCAACAGAATGGTGTGGCAGAACGAAGGAATAGGACTCTTATGGAGATGGTTAGATCGATGATGAGTTATTCAGAATTACCAAATTCGTTTTGGGGATACGCTCTGGAAACAGCAGTGTACATTCTGAACTTAGTACCTTCTAAATCAATTTCGTCTACTCCCACAGAATTATGGAATGGGCGAAAGGCCAGTCTAAGACATATTCAGATTTGGGTTAGTCCAGCACATGTGCTGAAACCAGATGCTGATAAGTTAGAATCTCGTACAGAAGTTCGCGTGTTTGTGGGGTATCTCAGAGGAACGAAAGGTGGTTTATTTTATAGTCCTAAAGACCAGAAGGTCATTGTTAGCACCAATGCCCAGTTTTTAGAAGAAGACTATATAATGGATCACAAGCTCAGTAGCAAAGTTGTTTTAGAAGAACTAAGAGAGGACACGTCTACCTTAGTACCAACAGTACAAGATGAAGTACCACAAGAGACTGCAGCACGTGTCACACATGATACACAACCACGAGACTGTGTCTCGTCGTAGTGGGAGGGTTGTTAGGCAGCCTGATAGATTCATGTTTTTGGGAGAGTCTTCGGACTTGATCCCGGGTAAACATGAACCTGATCCCCGAACATATGATGAAGCACTCCAAGATATAGATGCAGTATTTTGGCAAAAGTCAATGAATTCTGAAATAGAGTCTATGTACTCTAATAAGGTCTGGGAGCTTGTAGAACCACTTGATGGTGTAAAAACCGTTAGATGCAAGTGGATCTACAAAAGGAAAAGAGGGACAGACGGGAAGGTAGAAACCTTCAAAGCTAGGCTTCTTGCGAAAGGGTACACTCAGAAAGAGGGAATCGACTATGAGGAGACCTTTTCACCGGTAGTCATGCTTAAGTCTATCCAGATACTCTTATCCATTGCTGCTCATATGGATTATGAGATTTGGAAAATGGATGTCAAGACAGCTTTCCTTAATGGAAGTCTTGAAGAGAACATCCATATGAAGCAACCAGAAGGGTTTATTGAAAAAGGCAAAGAGCATCTAGTGTGCAAGCTTAATCGGTCCATTTATGGACTGAAGCAAGCTTCAAGGTCTTGGAACATCTGGTTTAATGAAGTAATCCAGTCATATGGATTTATTCAGTGTCCGAATGAGTCTTGTGTATACAAGAAATGTAATGGAAAGGTGGTGGTATTTCTTGTACTATACGTAGATGATATTTTGTTAATTGGCAACAATGTCAAGGTATTATCGGACGTAAGGGTATGGTTGTCCAAACAATTTGATATGAAGGACTTAGGAGATTGTGCACACATTCTTGGGATTAAAGTTATAAGGGATCGCAAGAAAAGAATGTTGTGTCTGTCTCAAGCTTCATATATAGATACAATCCTTGCTCGTTTTAGCATGCAGGATTCCAAGAAAGGTTTCTTACCTTTTAGGCATGGAGTAGCTCTATCTAAAGAGATGTCTCCGAAGATATCAAAGGAGGTAGAGGACATGAAAGCAGTTCCTTATGCTTCGGTTGTAGGAAGCCTAATGTATGCAATGCTATGTACGAGACCTGATATCTTTTTTGCCGTGGGCATGGTTAGCAGATATCAAAGTAACCCTGGACAAGGACATTGGACTGCGGTAAAGCATATATTAAAGTACCTGAGAAGGACTAGAGATTATATGCTAGTTTACCAAGCAGACGATTTGCTCCCTGTAGGTTACACGGATTCAGATTTCCAATCAGATAGGGACAACAGTAAGTCTACATCAGGCTATGTGTTTACTTTAGAAGGTGGAGCCATTGCATGGAGGAGTGTTAAGCAGAAATGCGTTTCGGACTCAACCATGGAAGTAGAGTATGTAGCAGCCTCTGAGGCAATTAAAGAAGCAGTATGGCTCAGGAACTTTCTAATGGACTTAGATGTGATTCCTGGTTTGCCCAAAATCATCACAATTTATTGTGATAATAGCGGTGCAGTTGCAAACTCGAAGGAACCATGAGCCCATAAGGCAAGTAAACATATAGAGCGCAAGTACCACCTGATATGAGATATCGTGAAGTGAGGAGAAGTTGTCATCGCCAAGATTGCATCAGCAGATAACCTGGCAGATCCTTTCACTAAGACCCTTCCGGCAAAAGCTTTCAATCAGCATGTGCAGGGAATGAGAATCAGATGTATGGTAGAAGATATGACAGCTTAGTCATTAGTATAAGTGGGAGATTGTTAGAGTGTATACTGAAAGCCTAAGCTTTTGTAAACATTTTATTTTGAATAAAGAATCACATTTGGTCAAATTGTCTACATTTAGTTGTAGTTGTACAATTAATTTATATTGTAGATAACATAGTATGTGGTGCCACATACAGAAGATGATGTTATCAATACCTTATAAATTATAAACAGTAGCTCACGACCAAAATGGAAGGAACAAACCATTGGAATGTCGTAGTGTAATTAGGAATTAGTTTATGTTGACTATATAATTACACTAGTACACTTAGAGTGTATTGAGTAGGACCATTAGGGGTCGTTTCTTTTATACTGACTTTATAAAGGACAAATACCTCAGTTATTATGGAAGTGTGTGCTCTTAATCCTAATATAAAAACAAGCATATATATTTGATATTTATTTCTTTAATTTATCAATGGGTGAGATTTAGTTCGATAAATCAATAAACCCGATAAGTTGGGAAATGATATCACTTATAGTGTGTGTTGTTGATTATAGAAGGAAACTGTGTCCTAGTGATCTTGGTTGATAATGTCCCCAAGAAGAGCTCATAAGGATTGTCATGTTAAACCCTGCCGGTGGACTTAGTCCGACATGACGATAAGGTTGAGTGGTACTATTCTTGGATTAAGGTATTAATTAAATGAGTTATCAGTAACTCACTTAATTAGTGAACATTCGACATTTTAAACACAGGGAGACTAACACACTCATAATAAAAAGGAGCCCAAAAATGTAATTTGGGATTGGTGCGGTAGTTCAATAATAGTTCTCTAGTGGAATGAATTATTATTGATAAAATTAAGTTGTGTGTTCGGGGCGAACACGGGATGCTTAATTTTATCGGGAGACCAAAACCAATTCCTCCTCTCGGTCCCTATCATAGCCTCTTATTTATAGAGTACTATACCCACCTATACCCACCTTCATACCCATGATAAGGGGGCCGACCAAGCTAGCTTGTGGATCAAGCTAGGGTCGGCCAAGCCTTGATTCATGGGTGGCCGGCCCTAGCTTGAACCCAAGCTTAGGTAGCCGGCCCCCATTAAATTTAAAAGAATTTTAAATTTAAATTTTTCTTATGTGGAAGATATAATTTATTGGAGAGAATTAAAATTAAAATATCTCTTCTACGAAAGATTAAGAAAAGAGATTAGATCTCTTTCCTTATTTGTAGATAGGAAAGATATTTTATTTTTTCTCTTTGTAAATTATTCACATGTTGAAAAATTGAAATTATAGAAATTTCTTTTTATCAACTATGAAGGGATTTTAAAGGGAAATTTTATTTTTTAAAATTTCCGAAGACAAATAAGGAATTTTTAATTGTTGATTAAAAATTGTCTTGTTTGCTCTCCATGAGGTGGCTGACCATTACATAATTGATTAGGAAATTTTATTTAATTTTTCTTAATTAATTGATGTCAAGGAAAATTAAGGAAATTTTATTGTAATTAAATTTCTTTATTTACCAAAGCTAAGGAATATAAAAGAGGGGGTTGGGGTGCCTTCATGAGACACAACCTCTATTACTCTCTCCCTCTTTTCCTTGGTGTCGTGGCCGGCCATCCTCTCTCCCTCTCTTCCTCTTTGTGGTGGCCGAAACTCTTCCTTGCTTGGAGCTTTTGTGGTGGCCGGATACTACTTGGAGAAGAAGAAGAAGGAGGAGAGAAAGCTTGTATCCCTTGGAGCTTAGTTGGTGGAAAAAGTTCTTCGTCCTTGGCCGAAACTTGAAGGAAGAAGAAGAAGGTGCTAGGTGGTCCTCATCTTGGAAGATCGTTGCCCACACAACATCCAAGGTTCGAAGAGGAATACGATAGAAGATCAAGAGGTCTTTCAAAAAGGTATAACTAGTATTTTTCCTGTCCGCATCATACTAGTTATTTTTGGAAATAATACCAAATACAAGAGGCATGCGATTCTAGTATTTCGAATTTGTTTTCGATGTTTTGTTCTTTTGTTTTTTTTTTCTCTTGTGATTTGATTGTTCTTTTCCGTTGACCTAAAGTTATTTAAGGAAATTAAATATTAGTTTTCCTTAAAAGGCTTTGTCTAGTCGGTGGTGGTTGCTCCCATATCCAAGAAGGCCATGTGCCTCGCCACGTCAGTACTGGAAGTCAATTTTGCAAATTACTATTTAATAGAATTAATAACCTAGGTGATTTGGATCGAACGTGTTAAGTTCCGCAGGAGATCCAAGTCAAAACCTAAAAGAACAAATAAATTAAACTTTGGATCAAACGTGTTAAGTTCCGCAGGCGATCCAAGTTTAATTTAAAAGAACACATGGTAGCTAGGAAAAGGTTCAGACCTTTGTACAAAATTTTTGTACAGTGGAGCCATTAGGTTTTCCGAGTAGCAACCAACAGATTACGCCTATAATCCCGAATTTGATCTTCAAAAAGGGGATTCCTTTCACTTTCTCTTTCAGTAGTGACAGGAGGATTTGTAGTGACTCTTGTATTCATTGTTTCTTTTGTTCTTGGAATAACTTGTAGGGGTCTTTGAATACCAATAGCTTCCGTCTTCCTTCTTTCGCCTTTTCCTTAAGAGTCAAGTCTTTAATTTTGTTAGATAATTCTTGAATAACTTCGTCAGGTAAAGATACCTCAGGATTAGCTTTTGCTTCAATCTTCTTGATTCTGTCCTCCAAACTTTCAAGTTTTTCTAGTATAGTTACTAGAAACTGGATCTGTGTATTTGCTTATTTGATAGTAGCAGTTCTTCCACTACGAGCGCCTTTGTAATCAGCAGGTTTACAGAAACCAAGTGAAGGTGCTTCAATTGCTTCAGTTGCCTGGAGAGCTTCTTTATATGAGCTTGTTGCTTGAGTGTTGATGTAGCTCTTGAAGAGACCCACGCTCCTACCTTTTGTAGTACTGCTTCAATTTGACTAAAGAAGTAGTACAAAACCAGCCCTTAACTAGGGAACTGTTGAAAAGCTTTATACTCCAAATCGAAGAAAAACATAAGCTAGAAACCAGCCAGGTAACAGCTTATTCTAAACAATTAAAAAGAAAGACTAAGTTTATCGAATCTATTTTTTGATTTTGTGTTTTCTTCTTTTTCGAATTTGTGATTCGATTATTCTTTTTGGTTAACCTAGAGTTATTTAAGGAAATAAATATTAGCTTTCCTTAAAAGGCTTTGCCTAGGCGGTGGTGGTTGCTTCCATATACAAGAAGGTCATGTGCCTCTCTATGCAGTCCTGGAAGCCAATTTTGGAAATTAATATTTATGGAATTAATAACTTAGGTAGATTTGAATCAATAGTGTTAAGTTCCGCTTGCAATTCAAATCTAAACCATTAAGAACAGATAAGTTAAATTTGGAATCAATGATGTTAAGTTCCGTCTGGGATTCCTAATTTAACTTCTAAAGAGCACGATAGGTTATTTAAGGAAAGGTTCGACACTTGTACAAAAAAATTTTATACAGTGGAACCGGTACATTTTCCTAGGATTAACCAATAATTGGTATCAGAGCTAGGGTTTGCCTCTGTGTATTTTTAGAATTCAAATAGGTTATGCACATGCCATACATAATTTGGACAGGAAAATAGGTTATGCATGCTTAAACTATTATGGCTTATTGATATTGTGTGTGATTGGACCCTTGGACATGTAAAGGGCATTATTTGTGTGCATGATTGTATGTATAAAATACAGCAAGAGCTGTATTATTTTTAGAATTTTATTTTTGTTCGATCTAGAATACATGTACATTCTCTCGTGGAACATAGGATCAATATATGTAAAATTCTATTTTTGTCGCGGATCGGATTCTTACGAGGCGAGGTACTTTTGGAGCACTAGAGGTGCAGCGGAATAAGAAGCAAGATGGATGCGATGACTCAACCCGATGGCAGTGGCTATAGATGGCAGCAGCTAGGGTTGAAGCATATTGAAGACAGTGAAGGAAAAGGCCTTAATAGTTAGAAAATTAATTTCCAAATTTATTGCTTTTTATTTACTGTGATGTTTATGTGCATGTGATGTATGCTAGCATAGGTTAAAATCCTCATTTTTAAATAACTAAGTGGGAGAGGGATTTTAATAAACCCCATGGTCTCCATTACTGGTTTGTAAGAGATGCAACAAGCTTGCGTGTTGGCTCTGAGTGCCTCCCTCCACAACGGATGGGTTTGTTGTGGATCACTATATCAAACTTCCTTTTATGGATGGTTATAGGAAATTATTTAGGAGCGTGTGATCTTCTCCAACTGAAGGGGCACAATCATATTTAATGGACTTAGTATCAAGTAATGGTATACACTTAGACACATTCAATAGTATCCTCCCCAACGGAGTCACTGTTATTGTATTGCGTGACCAAAGTGAAACCAACTATTAATTTTATTTGTCATAAAGTTAGGATGATAAGATAATAAAATTAATGGGTCACACCCTCCTCTTACAAATGATGAATTTGTATACGTCCATACTAACGTGGCATGCAATATTCACGGTGATTTGAGGTGTTGGTTAATTTAAAATAGTATTGTTTGAAGAATCAATATTATTCTAAATTTAGAGTCTTGACCAAAGTTTATTTTTGTGATTCTTAGGATGACTTTCAACCCACTAGCCATTATACTGAAAGAGAACAAACTTACTGGTCCCAACTATATTGATTGGAAAAGAATCCTGGACATTGTTCTTACTGATGAAAGCTATAAGTTTGTACTGACTGAGGCTTGACCTGATGCACCTGACGGTGACTCTACCCCAGAGGAGATTGAGTATCATAAGAAATGGGTAAAAGCTGATGAGATGGCACGGTGTTACATTTTGGCATCAATGTCAAATGTATTGCAACATCAGCATCAAGATTTACCAACAACTTATGATATAATGAACAATCTCAAAGAACTCTTTGGGCACCAGAGTCAAACTGCTAGGCAAGAGGCAATGAGAAAGCTAATGACAGCCACCATGTCTGAGGGGATACCCGTAAGGGATCATATCCTCAAAATGATGGCTTATCTAAATGAAATACAAGTCCTTGGAGGAGAAATCGATGGGGAAAGTCAGGTCGATATAATTCTCCAAACGCTACACAGAAGTTTTGAGTAGTTCTGCCTGAACAATAACATGAACAAAAGAGAGTATACGTTGGCGGAACTTCTGACAGAACTACAGCAGCAGAAGGAATATTTCGTCACAGTTCTCAGATTCATTATGCTGAAAATGGTTCTACTTCTAAGTCAAAAGGCAAGAAGAAGAAGAAACAGGTCTTTTCAGCAAAGAAGGTGAATAAATCTCAGAGTACAGGACAGAAAGCAGGAATGAAGAAGCCGAAGGGCAAGTGCTTCATCTGCAAGCAGTCTGGACATTGGAAAGCAGACTGTCCTCGTAGGAACCAGAACAATAAAGGTATATCTCATACTCTAGTAGTTGAAACATGTTTAGCGGTGTTATCTACCAGCACCTGGTGTATAGATACGGGAGCCATTGATCATGTCTACAATTCTTTGCAGGGGTTCCAGGAAATCCGACGACTATTTGATGGAAAGATAACTGTCTACATGGGCAATGCTACTAAGGTGGTGGCTGTTGCAGTGGGAGACGTCTACTTATCTTTTGATAGGAATAGAAATTTGGTTTTAAGAAATTGTCTTTATGTACCCAGTTTTAGAAAGAATTTAATTTCAGTTTCTAAACTGTATTTGGATGGATATTCAGTTTCTTTTAGTAACAATGTGGTTATAAAGAGAAATAAGGTGATTATCTGTTCTGGTGCATTGGTTGCCAATTTATACACTTTAAATCCAATTTCTCCCACAAAGTAAAATATGGAAATTAATAACACATCTTCTAACTCTAATAAGAGAAAAGAACCTTCGGAGATGAACCATACGTATCTTTGGCATCTAAGGATTGGACATATTAACTTAAGTAGGATTCAAAGGCTTGTAGCCGATGGACTCTTGGGTTCATTAGAGTTGGAAAACTTTCCAACATGTGAATTTTGCTTGGAAGGAAAAATGACCGAGAGACCTTTTAAGGACAAGGGGTATAGAGCCAAAGATGCGTTAGAACTGGTTCATTCTGATTTGTGTGGTCCTATGTCTATCCAGGCAAGAGGTGGTTATGAATACTTTGTCTCCTTTAGAGACGATTATTCAAGATACGGATACATTTACCTGATGCGCCGCAAGTCTGAATACTTTGACAAGTTCACAGAATATAGGGCTGATGTGGAGAAACGTATTGGTAAAAGTATTAAGAAACTACGGTCTGACCGTGGTGATGAATACTTCTTTGGAGAGTTTAGGAATTACTTATTAGAAGTCGGGATTCAATCCCAATTGACAACACCTGGTACACCCCCAGCAGAATGGTGTGACAGAACGAAGGAATAGGACTCTTATGGAAATGGTTAGATCGATAATGAGTGTAAAATATCAGAAAATGGTGAATAATAATAAGGGAATTTTCTGAAATTTTTGGAAATTATTCGGGAATTTTTCGGAGCTCGTATGGACGAGTTAACGGGTATAAACTTTGGATCCCGGGAAAGCCTGTTTAGACTACCCTGTTTTAATGAGGAAAAGTTTTATTTCTTTTTTTTCCTTTTCCTTTTCTTTTTCTTTTTCTCTCATTCTCACCCGCGTGCCCGAGCCCCTCACCCAACCCTTCTCCTCGCGTCGACGCCTCCTCCTCGCGCCGAGCTGCCGTCCCCTTGCGTGCCCTAACTATCACACGTGACGGTTTCCTCGCGATTAAATCCGCGACCAAGGGTTGTCGATCCCCTTTCATCTCTTCCTCTCTTCTCCCGAGCGCCGACCCCTGTGCCGTAGATCAGAGCCGCACCGCCGACGCCCTCTTCCTTTGCAGAGCGTCGCCGCCGCACAGGACAGCGCCGACCACCTCCACACTGTGCCCTAATTCCCCGATCTCCTCTCATCAGAGCCAATCCCTCCTCACAGCGACCCGTTCTTAGATCGCAGGGGATAGGGAGGGTGCGCCGAGGACAAGGCTGATCACCAAATTCTGTCATGCCACCTACAAACCCTAGTTTGGTCTGGCGCCACCAGATTGAGTCAGTGCCTTCTCCCTTGCTTCCACGCGACAATGGATCCGTGCCATCGTTGGTCCTTGCACTGTTAACACTCATCTGTGGTAAGGAGGTTAAATTAAACTTGTGTTGGTGATAGGTTGTTGTGTTGGATTTTAATCTTGTCTTCTGAATCCGGTTGATTCCAGTGAGGCAAGGTTTTGTTCTATGGGATTTCCGACAGAAATTCCCTCCAGCAGCACCTGGTTTCCGCAGCGGCTATGAAGTGAGGTAAGGAATGGAAGATTTTTTTTTTATTATTTGTAGCAGCATGCTCAAGATTTGAACTAGGGAAGGTTAAGAATAAAATGTATTCAAGTTTATTTGAGTAGGTTGGTTATATATAGATCTGATCAATTGAATAAGGGAAGGTTTAAGGTTAATGAAGTTAACCCTAATTGATCAATGGATTAGGATTTAGTTTAGTTAATGGATGCATGATAGGATTAACTAAACCAAATATTGTGACATAGGACATTGACGTGAGACGAGTATCTCGACGTCGTATTTAGACAGATTGGACTTTTCGCTTGGAGGTGGGTACATTGACTTTATGTCATTTTGATATGCATAATAATATCTTTAACAAATAGCAATGATTATGTTTCTCATTTACTTCGGTTGATCACTACCTGACCTGTTACATGCTTACTTATTTATTTATTTTGCACATCATGCTAGTGTATACCTGATTATGCCTATTTATAGAGGTAGTGACAGAACCATGTTTCTATTATGTTCAGGACCTAGGGTTTTTTTTATTCCTTATCTGACCTGTGTACCTAGACCATTGATTAGGTTAACTTATTCTAGGGTAAACATTTTATACATATGGATTGGTTCAGGATATTGTCATACTTAGTGTCATGCACCATTCGCATGATTGCATGCTGCGCGATTGTTGGCTCCATTATTGTTGAGCACATCATCAGTTACATGTATCCGCACACACGACCACTCATGGGTTAGTGGTATATTCAGGCAGGGTGTGTTGCAGCAGGTGCTCTGTCAAGGGCTCCGTTGGTCCACTCATGGGTTAGTGTGACACAGCGTTGTAGCAAGACAGAGATCCCTCCTCGTCATCGTGTACCGGGAGATGAGAGCATTGAGCTCCCACATTTATGACATGGGGTAACGAGGATAGGTGTACTCCAACAGCATCCCGTCCACTCGGTCACTCATCAGGAGTAGTGATAGCAGAGTGCACGGTTGTCACAGCCCTACCCACTCGGTCTCACCATCGGGTGTGAGATGACTGACTGGAGAGTACGGGTGATTGATAACCATGATTTTACTGTATTATTTTGATTCATTTATGCATGGTTTTGATGTTGGTTTCATAGTTTAAATCATGGTTACATTACATTTTTTGTGCATTGCATAGATTTTGAATTTAATTGCAAATCATATTATTTTTGGTGTTATTTGATGCTAATATTTAACTCTTATTTTGTAGGCATCAAAGGATCTTGGATTTGGATCTATTTGGACTGAAATTGGGCTCGAATCGGAATTTAAACGAGAAGATCAAGCTTTGGGTTGATTTGGGCCATTCATTAAGAATAGGAGAGATCTGGACCATTCGTTGAAGACCTGGCCGATCCAACTTAATGGGGAGCAGATCTGAGCCATTTATGAAGATCCAAAAGTTTTGATCCAGATCTGAGTTCATCCAGCCATTGATCCAGCCGAATAAATTTGGACCATTTATTTAAGACTGGGCGGATCTGGGCCATCCAGTGATGATCTGATCGATCCAACCTACAGGAGAGTAGATCCAGATCCTAGATCAACATCAGTACCTTCGGATCGGATTTTGGATGACTCTTCACCGTTGATTTAGCTCCAAATCAATCTCAACCGTCGGTTCAAATATGAGATCTGTTTAAATGAGAAGGTACAGTGTTCCAGCTTCTTCGTCGATTCCTCCGCGCTCAGCTCCGCGTCCCGGCGTTTTCTTCAGGATTTCGGCCCCATCCTCCTTCAGATCTACTTCTCAACGAGTCTAATTGGCGTTGGAGCTTCCATTCTTTTGCTTCTAGGCTCGGATCTTTTGCACGCGCCGGCGAACATCTCTCCGGAGCTCAGATCTGTTCGTATGTCCTCAGTTTCAGCCATCATCGGGGGAATTCTTCGGTGATAGTGGCTTGCTCTCTATCAGAGAGTATCGATCCAGAGAAATCGCATTCAAGATCTGCGAAATTTCGAGCTGTGCAGTTCCAATCTTCACCGGCTTTTCCAGGAAAGTTTTCCTTGGTGCTGGAAGAGATTGAATTGAGTTGAAGTTTTCATTCAATTAGCTTGTGTTGTAGCAAGGGAAGACTTGTTAGAGGAGTAGTTTTGGATAGAGTTGGTTTAGATTTAGATTTTACAGTTTATTGTTTCTGCAAATTCTGTTTTCATGAGATATTGTTTTCATTTTTTTGAATTCTTGTTCTTTGAATCATTCAATTTCGTTTATGCAATAAATTATGTTGCATCTGTTTCTTTGATTAGAAACGGTTTAGATTCATATCCTGCAATTTATGAATTCCTGCATTATTGCTTTCTTAGATTTCGCTATTAACCTTATTGTTTTCTAAATCTGAATTGTGTAGTTCTGATTTTGTTACTTTAGATTGCTTTTTTGCAATTCAATTTCATTTTCTCTTTTATTGTTATAGTTTAAGTTTTAATTTCTGCAATTCCAGTTTAGTATCAAATTGCTGCACATGTCATTTCTGAAATCTCACTTCTGATATATCCCTTTTAGCTTCTTAGTCATAGATTATGTTATTTTTCCTTAGTTAGGATTTGATTACTGCTCAAGATCAGATTTATTAGTTGCATTTTAATTCGCAATCTAGGATGTGAAGCAAAACTGATCATTCCCATTTTATCAGAAGAAAACCTCGAAAGGAGAATAATGCTAGTCTAATTTCAAACATTCTACTATTAGTTTCCTTGTGAGATTCGACTTGGGACTCCATATTACACGAGATTTACTAAAGTTAATTGAGTCCTTAACTTTTATTAATTTGATGTGTCACGTGACATGAAAATGGTAAACACCAAATTTTGGCGTCGTTGCCGGGGAAACTAGTGGAGTTTGCTTGTTTTTAGATTGCGTATAGTTCATCTTTTCCTTGTCTTCACTTTCTTGATTTAATTGTCTATCTATTTTTATTCTAACTATTGATTTTTGGTGATATGACCAGATCCTCGTGTGGTAAACTACTTGATTTTGATCCAGAAATTGAAAGGACCTTCAGAGCTTTGAGAATTCAAGAGAACATTTCAGAGGACTCAGGAAGTTCTTTATCATCTTCAGATACCTCCATGGCTGATCATAGCAGAACAATGAAAGAGCTTGCAACTCCTGATGAGGCTTTCAAATATTCTTGTATTACATATCCAGATTTGGCAGGAGACTTCGAGCTTAGATCTGGATTGATTCATTTGCTTCCAAAATATCAAGGATTATCTGGAGAAGACCCAAATAGACATTTGCATGAATTCCATGTGGTCTGCTCAACCATGAAGCCACAAGGAATCTCAGAAGAAGATATCAAGCTGAGGGTTTTTCCATTTTCATTAACTGGAATAGCAAAAGATTGGCTGTATTATTTGCCACCAGGATACATCACTTCTTGGATAGATATGAAGAAGGCTTTCTTGGAGAAATTCTTTCCAGCTTCAAGGACTGCAATTATCAGGAAAAGTATCTGTGGGATTCAGCAAGTGGTGGGAGAGACATTATACGACTATTGGGAGTGATTCAAGAAATTATGTTCAAGTTGTCCTCAACACCAAATCAGTGAGCAACTACTAGTCCAATACTTCTATGAGGGTTTACTACCTATGGACAGAAGTATGATAGATGCAGCAGCTGGAGGAGCTTTAGTGAACAAGACTCCAGAACAAGCTAGGGAGCTTATTTCAAACATGGCAGAAAATTCACAATAATTTGGAAGTAGAGCTTTGACAACAAGAGGGGTTGGAGAGGTTCAAATGGTTTCCAATGAACTAAAGGAGATAAGAAGCTCATTATTGGAGTTAACATCTTCGGTAAAGCAATTGGCACTGAATAATGCTAATCAAGCTTCCATTTTGCCAAGTACACAGTTTCCATATCAATCGAAGGGAGTTTGTGGCATTTGTTCAAGCCAAGACCACAATTCAGAATTGTGTCCAAATCTTCATCAAGATGAGTCAGTAGCAGCATTTTCTAGAGCTCAGTTTACTCAAAAATATGGCCCCCACTCATCTACTTATAATCCTGGTTGGAGAGATCATCCTAATTTTAAGTATAGCAACTCATTCTATCAACAACCATTTTCAAATCAGTAGTTCAGCCACACTTCCAGCAATTTCCAGCAACCTCAGCAAAGTTTCCAGCAGCAAAATCAGCCTTTTCAGCAGTTTCCAAATCAAAATCAGCAATGGCAATTCCAAAATCAGGGAGTTCAGCAGGGGCAAAATGCAATCCAGAATGCACTTCCAGCACCTTCAAGGTTAAGTTTGACTCAAGGAAGTTCTAATAACTCTTCTAATTTCGATTCACAACAGAAGATGGATGATTTACTGCAACAAATTTTACAACAACAACAATTATTTTTACAGCAGCAGCAACATCAACAAAGGACAGATTCGGCTTTGCAAAATCTTGAAAGATAGATTAGCCAACTAGCAACGAACTTAAATCAAATGCAAGCTCAAGGTTCAAGCAAACTACCTTCTCAAACAATGCCAAACCCAAAGAATGTGAGTTCGTTGACTCTTCGAAGTGGAAGAACCATAACTGAACCAATGAAGAATATTCCAATTGGATCAGATTTTGTTGCACCAGTACCGGATTCACCAGATCTTGTACCAGGAAATTTGAATTCAGAATCCACTCAACCAGTACAGAACAGTGGAAGAAATACAGCAGAACAAATTTTAACAGATTTTGGTTCAGCAGAACAAGATGATTCACAATCAACTCCAATTTTAGCTCAAAATGTAGAGAAAGAATCACAACAGCAAGGTACTGAGATTTCTGCTCCATTACCTTTTCCTCAAAGAAGAATCCAGCAAAAGAAGCATGTTGAGGAAGAGAAAGCTAGGGAATTTCAAGAACTTGTCAATTTGTTTAGCAAAGTGGAGGTGAATGTGCCCTTGTTAACTATGATAGAGCAAGTTCTGAAATATGCAAAATTTCTCAAGGATGTATGTGTGCATAAGAAGAAATTAAAGGGAAATGAATTAGTTAGCATGGGAAAAAATGTTTCTGCTCTTATTCGACCTATTCCTCAGAAGTGTGATGATCCAGGAGTTTTCACCGTGCCATGTACTATTGGAAATTATGTATTTGAGGATGCTATGCTGGATTTAGGAGCTTCTATTAATGTAATACCGAAATCAGGTTTTCTATCATTGGGTATTGGTCCTTTACAACCTACGGGAGTTGTTATTCAGTTAGCCAACTGTAGTCAGGCTCATCCAATTGAAGTGATTGAGAATGTTTTGGTTAAAGTGAGTGACCTTATTTTTCCAGCTGATTTCTACATTTTGGATATGGAAGGCGATGTATTAATGAATAGAGCTCCAATTATTTTGGGAAGACCGTTCCTTAAGACTGCCAGAACTAAGATTGATGTACATGCTGGAACTTTATCTATGGAGATTGCTGATGTAGTTGTTCAATTCAGCATTTTTGATACGATGCAACAAAAGAAGAACCATTCTATTTTCAGTGTTTATAAATCCGAATGGCTAGATACTATGAATTTTATTGATGCGGATTATGATGAAATTGTTTCAGACTCTAATGAATTGGGTTGTGAATCTAAACATTCTGGAGGTTGTATTGATAATAGGGAAATAGTTGAGGTAAGATCTGATTGTGGTCAAACTTCTGTGGATGAATCTATAAGTGTAGAGGATTGCATGGAAGCATTACCCCAAGAATCACCTAAATTGGATGTAAGTGAAGATAGTGTAGGGACTTGTGCTATGGAGCCAAGCACCCAAGAATCACTACCAATTATTGTACCTTCATCAGAACTAGATATTGAATCACAGGAAATTTCAAAGGACATTGCAGAGGAAGTTGTGGAGCCAGTGAGACAATTAAAGGAATTAACTAACCCATTGAAATCTTTTTGTGTTAGCAATATTTTTTCTAATGGTGTTATTGAGATGCAGGAGGTGTCTACTGGTAAACCCTTCAAAGTGTATAGCAACCAACTTAAGAAATTCCTTCGGGGGAGGAAATGATGCAGAGTGGACAAGGTGGACAATAATGATGCAATTCACCAAAATCAAAGGGGAGTTCGTTCCAACTTAGCTTTCATTTTTGTTTTCACAAATAATAAGTCTTTGCTTTCACAACTTAGTTTTTAGTTCGTTTCTTTTAGCTTGCTTAATACATTCTTTGTTTTCAAATAATAAGTTTAGTATAAGGGAATAAATTCTTTACTGTTTACAATTCCCTTATAGAATAAAGTTTGAATTTGGAATAAAAAAATGGTACCCCCTTGACAAGTTTTCTATAGCATGTTAGAAGTAGAGAATGTGAGCTAGATTTGAAAATCTATTCTGGGCTTAATGTCATAAGTGGACTTTTAATTTTCTTAAGGTAACTACTTAATGATGGAAATTTGATTGATAAATTGGATTGATACATTTTCATGCCTAGTAAGAATGAGTCTTAATTGAGTGATGTACTTGTGTCATTGCACTCTAGAACTTGCTTTGATTCTTTCAAAACCACAACCCAATGGATTAAATCATGTTTATGAAGGTAAATCTATTTGTTCCTTTGTTCCTTTGTTCCACACAATTTCTTGCTATTCTTCTTGATAATCATCATATCAATTTATGTCTTCTTAATTGTAATCTTTTGGATGTGGATACATTGTTTGCTATATGATGAATTTTTGGCCACGATGGATAAGTTGAAGTGTGGGGGAAGAATGGAATGAACTTTGAGTTTAGTTTGTTTCCATAGGATTGTTGCTTCAAGAAGTTCAGAAAATTTTTCACTTTGAATTTGGATCGAATTTTGTAATCAGAAACATTTTTCTCCAGCAACATAAGAAATGCAGAATACAGAAATGAAGAAATGCTATGGCACATGATAGCAAAAATGTATCAAGCTGTTGTGATACATTGTATCAAGATTTTTGGATAGTTATCCAATTGCAGAAGAGTTTGGTTTAAACTTTTGTTTATTATTGACAAATGGTATTCAAGTTTCAACAGTTGGAAATTTGGAAAATTCTTGAAGATTTAATCTGGAACCATCTGTGAAAGGAAGTTTAATGGGTGTCAAGTGATAATTCTGTTCTAAAACAACAAGGTTTAAATCCAAGCTTTTAATTCTGCAATGTCAAATAGAATCAGTCCTTGAGTTTAGGAATTGTAGCATTACTGATGTGCAGCAATTTAAGAGTCTCAAATTCAGGAATTATTTAAAAGAATGGGAATGCATTGAATTCAGTTTTAGATATGAGATGAATTACATTGCTTGATAGTGGTTAGTTCTTGATGAGATATGTCGAATCAAGTCTTTAGTGTTGATTTGAGATTGAAGAGGTATAGAAGGTTGAATTGAGAATGCATGAGGTCGGCATCAATTCTAATCAGCAAATCATAATCAGAGCAGGAAAAAAAATCTGCATATCAGGCCTGAAAATTTCTGATCCGGAATTCATTTGCATGCAAGTTTTATTGATTAAAGAATCAAAGAGATAATCTAAAGAGCTTCAATTGTAAGGCTTGAATCAAAGGATCAATTAGAATTTAAGCTGATGGAACTGTGAAATTCAGAACTTGATACATTCAGAATTTGATCGATAATTGCCATACAATTCATGAAGCACTTGAAGATGGCACTATTGTAGCTGAAAAGAAGAAAGAAAGGGTAGACTTGTTACTTAAAACAGTGAAGAAATGTAGGATGAGAACAGTTTACTCTAAATCTGTGTGGAATTTAATATATTGGTTTCAAATCACACATTTAATCTGTTGATTTCAAATCACAGATGGAATCATTTTCCAGTTAATCAAGGAATAGCTACAAGTTATAACGAAGGAAAGGTTCGAGAAGTCTAAGTGTTGAGGATTGAAACTGATACTTCATTGCAGATAATTCAGCAAATCTTTTGAATAAATTCAGATATGAAGTGTTGAATCTGGGCAGGGCAGCAGAACAAAATTTTTGAATTTGATGAATTCTAAAGGCAGTTGATCAAAATGTGATTCTATATATTATTTGAAATGTGAAGTGCTATTGATATATGTCATTAAGAGATCTTATAATAGCATTAAAATTCTGAAACTGTAAATGTAGGAATCTGCGGATTTCTGTACAAGTTCTGTTCAACTTTTGAAAAATGTGTTGTAGCAAGTTTGAGTTGCTTAAATCTGAAAATTTTTGGAGGCTGATTTGATAGGGATTTTAAGAGGCCAGATGTTAAGAAATTGAAATTTTTGGATGCTAGATGATGGTGAGTTAATACAAGTTCAGGAACTGTGTAGAAAAATAGGAAACTCTTTTGCTAAAAATGTTGAAATCTGTTGAATGCAGTAGAGGCGACAAGGAATAAAAATAGGACTCAGTAAGCTGCTACCTTTGAGCTGTGCCATGTTGGATTGTGCCAAGATTTAGTTCCGACATTGAATTCAGTGAGGAAGTAGAGTAAAGCCCTTGCAGTTATACACACAAATTGTATTCTTCTACCTCCATGACCTCTATACACTGTAAATCTGAATTTCAGAGTAGGGAATTACTGAACAATGGAGGGAATCTGTCAATGCAGTATTGAATCTGGGCAGTGCTAAATTTTGGTAGTGCAGAGAAAGTGAATTATTGCTGATTTCAAGAAGAATAGATTTGTGATAAGTTCCTTGATATTTTGAAATGCAGATTCTTTGTTCAATCTTCTGCTAATAATTTCAAATATCAACTTAGTTGAATACTTGTTGAGTTTTATTGCTCGAGACGAGCGAAGATTTAAGTGTGGGGGAGGAGGATGGTATGCTAATTTCCATGTTCTCTGTAACTCAAGGAAAAAGGCAGTGATTTTGATATAAGACAGAAATGTTGAAGACTGAAATTGCTGAAATATGCAAATGTTGATATAAGACAGGAATGTGATGGTCATCTAGCTAGATTTAAACAACACACTTAACATTAAGTTTTTGAACTAAATTGCTGCATTAATTGGAAATGAGATTATCTACCATTTGAGTTGTATATGGAAGAAAGTTAAGAAAGAAGAGAAGCAGGAAAGAATGGTCAGAATTCGTTAGAAAGCATTATTTGTATCCATGTCTTCCACTAGAACTAAAATTCATACTTTCTTCTTTATCTTTTCTTTTGTTGCTAATTCTTTCTTTTCTTGTCTTTTCTTTCTACTTATACTTTGATTTACACTTAATTCACACTCTTACATTCTCTTTTCCATGATTAACCTTCATAGTATGGTTTGTATCCATGATCATGGTAGAGAGTAGAAGATAAGCAAGCATATGGTAGTTCAAGAAGCACAAGTAACATGAGTGCCCTCCATTTTTGTGATTACATGTGAGATAGGACGAGGGCCACAAAAATTCTATCTTGTGAGGTTTTTAGTGTGAAATCAATTTCAATTTATTCATGATTGATGGAAATTATTATGCGGTTAACCAAGAGTAAAGTTTTAAGTCCAAGAATGCTTGAGATTTTGGAATGTGATAATCTTAGATGGTTTACTTTCTTTATTTTCTAATCATGTTTAGGAATTTGTTTAGGGGGTGCCATTTAAGTAGGATTTTAGTTCTCTTTACTTGCACGGGACGTTCAAGACTAAGTGTGGGGGATTTGATAACCATAATTTTACTGTATTATTTTGATTCATTTATGCATGGTTTTGATGTTGGTTTCATAGTTTAAATCATGGTTACATTACATTTTTTGTGCATTGCATAGATTTTGGATTTAATTACAAATCATATTATTTTTGGTGTTATTTGATGCTAATATTTAACTCTTATTTTGTAGGCATCAAAGGATCTTGGATTTGGATCTATTTGGACAGAAATTGGGCTCGAATCGGAATTTAAACGAGAAGATCAAGCTTTGGGTTGAGTTGGGCCGTTCATCGAGAATAGGAGAGATCTGGACCATTCGTTGAAGATCTGGCCGATCCAACTTAATGGGGAGCAGATCTTAGCCATTTATGAAGATCCAGAAGTTTTGATCCAGATCTGAGTTCTTCCAGCCATTGATCCAGCCGAATAAATTTGGACCGTTTATTTAAGACTGGGCGGATCTGGGCCATCCAGTGATGATCTGATCGATCTGACCTACAGGAGAGTAGATCCAGACCCTAGATCAACATCAGTACCTTCGGATCAGATTTTGGATGACTCTTCACCGTTGATTTAGCTCCAAATCAATCTCAGCCGTCGGTTCAAATCTGAGATCTGTTTAAATGAGAAGGTACAGTGTTCCAGCTTCTTCGTCGATTCCTCCGCGCTCAGCTCCGCATCCCGGCGTTTTCTTCAGGATTTCGGCCCCATCCTCCTTCAGATCTACTTCTCAACGAGTCTAATTGGCGTTAGAGCTTCCATTCTTTTGCTTCTAGGCTCGGATCTTTTGCACGTGCCGGCGAACATCTCTCCGGAGCTCAGATCTGTTCGTATGTCCTCTGTTTCAGCCATCATCGGGGGAATTCTTCGGTGATAGTGGCTTGCTCTCTATCAGAGAGTATCGATCCAGAGAAATCGGATTCAAGATCTGCGAAATTTCGAGCTGTGCAGTTCCAATCTTCACCGGCTTTTCCAGGAAAGTTTTCCTTGGTGCTGGAAGAGATTGAATTGAGTTGAAGTTTTCATTCAATTAGCTTGTGTTGTAGCAAGGGAAGACTTGTTAGAGGAATAGTTTTGGATAGAGTTGGTTTAGATTTAGATTTTACAGTTTATTGTTTCTGCAAATTCTGTTTTCATGAGATATTGTTTTCGTGTTTTTGAATTCCTGTTCTTTGAATCCTTCAATTTTGTTTCTGCAATAAATTTTGTTGCATCTGTTTCTTTGATTAGAAATGGTTTAGATTCATATCCTGCAATTTATGAATTCCTGCATTATTGCTTTCTTAGATTTCGCTATTAACCTTCTTGTTTTCTAAATCTGAATTGTGTAGTTCTGATTTTGTTACTTTAGATTGCTTTTGTGCAATTCAATTCCATTTTCTCTTTTATTGTTACAGTTTAAGTTTTAATTTCTGCAATTCCAGTTTAGTATCAAATTGTTGCACATGTCATTTCTGAAATCTCACTTCTGATATATCCCTTTTAGCTTCTTAGTCATATATTATGTTATTTTTCCTTAGTTAGGATTTGATTACTGCTCAAGATCATATTTATTAGTTGCATTTTAATTCGCAATCTAGGATGTGAAGCAAAACTGATCATTCCCATTTTATCAGAAGAAAACCTCAAAAGGAGAATAATGCTAGTCTAATTTCAAACATTCTACTATTAGTTTCCTTGTGAGATTCGACTTGGGACTCCATATTACACGAGATTTACTAAAGTTAATTGAGTCCTTAACTTTTATTAATTTGATGTGCCACGTGACATGAAAATGGTAAACACCAGTGATCAAGACATGTCATTGGCATCATATGCATGATGCATTTATTGTTTGTGTTTGTGTTTGCTGCATTTATTTGCTGCATTTGGATGGATGCATATGTTTGACATGCATACAGGATTTATGACACTTCCGGTCTGATGACCTTGATATCCTTATACCTTGGTCTTAGTTAGTACAGTTTTCTCATGCTTATTTCAGTTACATTTATCCTTCTAGTATCAAAAGACCGTACGCATGATTAGTGCTAAATGTTATTTTCTTTATTATACATATCAGTTGTTACCCACTGAGGAGTTGACTCACCCCGTGAATATTTACTATTTTCAGGTTGATGCTGTCAGGAGAGTTCTAGTCGCCAGTCCCCTGCAGTCCACGAGGATGTCGTGTTGAACTTTTAGTCTTTCTTGTTTTAGACTATGCTTGGACTTTTTTGTGTTGATACATTTGGATCTTGTATGGATTCTTATTGCCTATGAGTTTTATTGGATTTGTTTTACTACACGCCTGCCTAGACGGCAGAAGAGGTAAGTTGATTTTATCGTCAGATTTGAGCTTTATGAGTGTAGTGGAGTAGGACATCGGTTTTGTGCTTTATTGGTGTAGTTGAGTAAGGTTGTTTTTGAGTCATATTATCACTGTTACAGTTTGTTAAATTATTAACTGCGTGGGTGATTGTTTATATTATTGTTATTGTTCCAACCGTGTTGGCCGAGGTATATGTGGCCCAGAGGGCGATGTAGAATGTTTCAGATTGTCCGCCGTACAGGGGAGATGCTGCCGAAATTTCCCTTTTAATTTATTTGGTATCAGAGCACAGTTTTACGATCTTTGTTTTCGTATTTTGGATATTTGGGATAATCTGATACCAATTTATTTGGTATCAGAGCGCCAAGTTGGCGATACTTGTTTTGATTTTTGTGTTATAGATTTTCGAGATTTAGCTGATACCAATTTATTGGTATCAGAGTGGGTTATGATACCTGCTTTTGGTATTCTGGATTTTTGGGTTAGCCCAAGTTTACGAGTCAAACTGGGTAGTTATTTTTGATTGCACAGATTTTCCATTATGTATATGTTTTGGACTTCCGTTTCAGATTTATATGGATTTCCGGTGATTTTCTTATACGGAATTCCGAGGTAAAAGGGGACTGGACAGCGATGGAACATCTTCAGACAGTAAATAGGTATGATGTTATTTTGTAATTGTTATACTTGCAGTAATATTAGGATCATAATTTAACAGATATGGAAATCCTAATATCATTTTGAACTTGATAAAATCAGAAGGAAAGAAACCTCGGGAATCTATTCTACGTTCAGAATGGTTTGATGAAATTGAATTTATCAATAAAGATTTATTTGAAGAATGCAGCTTGAAGTACCCACACTGGGATCTTCATAAGCATTCTCAAAGCAAAGCTAAAATGGGCTTAAGCTTTTGGGAAAAGTGGCAACGCCTACCTTAAAATTAACAGGATTTTTTTTTTATTATGAAGTAATACCAAGTTTAAGGAATGAAGGTGACTTAAGGTGGCCCAAGTTTTTTACCAGCAGCACCACCACTGACACAGATGTAGTTGATTTAATTAATGATAGAGGATGGATCCCAAGAAGTTCATTTTTGATATATTGGGATATGATCTAACAAAGATTGAGGATCATAGTGTTGGACATTGCTCGGAAAAATCAGTTAGGTGTCAGTAAGGTGTCTCTTAATATTTTCATCTAATGAAAATAGCAAAAGCAAATCACTTCGAACAGTCATCACTTTTCCTTTTGTTGGTTCAACGAAAGTCATGAAACCTTCGTTGAAGATCATATCATGAAGGGAATCTAACTCTTAAGGCTGCAAGCATCATAGGTTTTGCATGTAAAGTAGGCGACAACCTTCTTATGCTCACCTCATCTTTGCCCTTGGAATTGCATGCCATGCAGATGCCCAACTGTGGCAGGCATCTGTGCATGCTTGGAGACTCTTTTGCTTGGCTTGACAAGCCTTGAAGGAAAGTTTGGTGGGGTTTCTTGTCTAGATAGGGTTTCCTTGGCTTTTGGCTTTGAGTATTTAAAGGTATTTGGTTAATATATAGATAAAGTTTCTTATGCATAAATTTACCAAATTTCTACCGTACTTGAGTGAGTACAATATCATAGTTGTCTATGAGGAAAGGAACATATCTTAAAAGGAAATTAGTCGAGGGCTCATGATCTATATTGCTACATAATCACATTTCTCACATAGTCATGTTCCATTGCTCCTTTTAGAGTCCAATCTTGTATCCATTTCGATTATCTCTAGATATATAGTGTAGGTTGTGACCTTTTCCACGCAACTTTCCACATTCTTCTTGCACTAATTTCTGGATATACATTGAGTTGTTTATCTTAGTATGATTTCAGCTGTGCCATGAAAGAGCAATCGAATTGCATCTTCCTAGTTCCATAGAAACACTCCATTACTAAAATCCATTAAATGAATTCTATTATTTGTTGAAAGGGTCACTTCACCAAACAGCAGGAACCTACATGCTGCTGCAACGCATGTTTCTCAATAGGGACTAGCAGGATATTACAGACGATTCGTCGAGGGTTTCTCCCGGATTTCTATGCCGCTTGCATGCCTTACCAAGAAAGACGTGAAGTTCACGTGGTCCGAGGATTGCGAGACCAGCTTTCAGGAGCTGAAGCGGAGATTAGTGTCGGCTCCAGTTTTGGTTTTACCTTCTGGAGAGGATGGATTTGTACTCTACACTGACGTGACTCTGCAGGGTTTGGGAGCTGTTCTGATGCAGCACAGCAGGGTAGTCTCCTATGCTTCTCGACAGTTGAAGGAGCATGAGAAGAACTACCCAGTTCATGATATGGAGTTAGCTGCCATCATCTTTGCTCTGAAGCTTTGGCGGCATCATTTTTACGACATTACATTTGAGATTCTCAATGATCATAAGAGTCTCAAATATATTTTTACTCAGAAGGAGCTTAATCTCCGACAGAGGAGATGGATGGAGTTCCTGAAGGATTACGATGGTACCATTAGCTACCACCCGGGGAAAGCTAATGTGATTGCAGATGCACTCAGTAGGAAGTCTAGAGGGATTTTGGCTTGCCACCGAGTTTCAGTTACAGACTTGGTTCAGGGTTTCTCTGAGTTAGACCTTGAGGAGCAGGGACATACAGAGTAGGGTATTCTTGTTACCATGGTTGCAAAGTCGTTGATCAGGACGAGAATCCGAGAGGCCCAGGATGGTGATCAACATTTGCAGTTTATTGGCAGCCAGATAGCTTCCGGGCAGCAGACCGAGTTCACACGAGACGAGTGTTGGTGCAACCTTAGGTCAAGGTTGACCTGGTTGACCCGACTCGAGTTGACTTGACTCGAGTTGTATTTTGATGTTTGACTTGGGAAGATTGTTGATGCAACTTTAGGTCAAGATTGACCTAGTTGAGTTGCATGTTGATGTTTGACACTCGTGAGAGAGTTCTATTCTTGATATGGGACAAGAATAGATGTTTGGGAGATTATTGGTGCAACCGTAGGTCAAGGTTGACCTGGTTGACCTGATTCGGGAAAAAGTCCAAGTATGGAGACTTGGCGCGGAAAGTCCAAGCAGGGAGCTTGGCACTAAAAAAGTCCAAGTATGGAGACTTGAATCGGAAAAGGGAGCTTGGCACGCGAAAAGTCCAAGTATGGAGACTTGGCAGGAAAAGTCCAAGTATGGAGACTTTGGAAAAGTCCAAGTATGGAGACTTGGCGGAGAAGTCAAGCAGGGAGCTTGGCACGAGGAAAAGTCCTAACGGGATGTTAGGCGGTGTGGAAAGTCACAGTGAGTAAAGCCGTAATGAGAAAGTCCTAAGCGGGATGTTAGGCAATGAGAAAGTCCTAACCGGGATGTTAGGCGGTGTGGAAAGTCCCGTGAGTGAAGCGAGCGGGGGAAAGTCCTAATCGGGATGTTAGGCGGTTGGAAAGTCTGGTGAGTGAAGGCAAGGGAAAATCCAGATGGATCGTGGATGATCGGACTTCGGGTTGGAAAATCCAGATGGATCGGGGATGATCGGACTCGGTGTTGGAAAGTCCAAGTAGGTCAAAGGATTGACCGGACACTTGGTGGGGAGTCTTAGCAGTTCAAGGTGACCAGATGCTAAGCATGATGAACCAATAGGTCAAGGTTGACCGGATATTGGTTTGAAGTCTTGGGACTTGGTTTGGGCAAAAACCAAGCTCGGATCGGTCACCGCACCGATCCGGTGATCTTGTTGCTCGATCGGTGCGGTGACCGATCGATATCGAACAAGCTCTGTTGATTCTTGTCGATCGGTGACCGATCGCAACAGAGGCGAAAAGGGCCGATCGGTCCACGGACCGATCGGGCCATCTGATCGATGCGGGACCGATCGAGAACGGCGGAAGCACGGCCGGAGTTGGGATCGATGCATGGACCGATCGGTATCTGATCGGTCCACCGATCGAGTACTGCATGAGGTTTCTACGACCGGCGGTCGATGCGGGACCGATCGACAGTCTGATCGATCCGTGGACCGATCGAGTTCTAGCTGCGACGCAACGGCTAGTTTCTTCATTGTTTCTCCTTCGCAGGGGCTGAGGGCTTCTACAGGGCGAACTCTTCTTTTCTTCTTGAGCTCCTGCTCTTCGACTACTGAGCTGCTGGTGTGCTCTTGAGCTTTGCTGAGCTCTCGTGAGTTTCCTGCTGGTGTTCTAGCTGGCTTGGATCCGAGAAGCCGCTTTTTCATCAAGGTTCCAATCGACAACAAGAGGCAAGCAAGTGTTTTACAATTTCTATTGTTCTTGTTTGTTGTCTCTATTGTTGTACTCCTTTGTTTGCTGTTGCAAAAGATTGTGGTGAGGTTTCTCCACCCACAAGGAGTATATTATTAGCCGGTTCTCCGGGGACTCATCCACCGACGGATTGAGAGGCTTCGTCCACCTTACGGACACGCCGAGGAGTAGGAGTATCATCTCCGAACCTCGTTACATCGACGCGTTGAGGTTTGATCTTCTTGTTTTCGTTTCCTTGTTTGTTTTTCCGCTGCGCTAACGAATTGTAGGAAGAAACGCGATCGATTTGGGGTCGGCTATTCACACCCCCCCTCTCTAGCCGTACGAAGGATCCTAACAAGTGGTATCAGAGCAAGGCCGCTCTTCATCGGATCAACACCCGTGGGAGCAAAGCTAGAGATGGATCTCTATGGAGAAGATGTCACGATTCAACCCTTCTACGAGTCTCACGACAACTTCACATATTGGAAGGTAAGGATGATGTATTTTCTTAGGACTAATATGTTAAATTGGTTTTGTGTACAAGAAGGGTTTTCCCCACCGATGGATGAGGAAGGAAAACCTATCAAGAAGAAGGAGTGGACGAAAGAGCAAATCCACCAATCCACAATCAACGACGAGGTAACGAAAATTCTTGAATTTTCATTACCTAGTGATATCTTGCATAAGATAGGTAGATACAACGATGCCAAGGAATTGTGGAACAACTTGGCAAAGTTCCATGAGGAGAGCTCAAATTCAAGCCATGAAGAGGAGCTAAGTGAGCCAAGTAGCTCACATCATGGAGGGAGCGAATTGGGAGTTGAGGGCTACTCAACATCCAAGGAAGAAGAGGAGGAGAGTTCCTCTTGTTCAAGTTCGAGCAAGAAGAAGAGACATCTACCTCCGGAAGGGATGAGGAAGAGAGCTCACACCCATCCCCAAACCTAGGTAACTCAAGCATTTCAATTTCAAATAAGTTACATATAATATGCTTTGAGTGTAGGGAACATGGACATTACAAGAGTAAGTGTCCAAAGAGGGTAAGAAAGACTCCACCGGCGCCAAAGTTCAAGGAAGCCGGCGTCCGAACACGCAAGGGCAAGGAGCACATCGTGTGCTTCCAATGCAAGCAAAGGGGACACTATAGGAGCCATTGTCCGAGGGGGAGGCAACCTCACAAGGGCAAGAGACCGGGCACAACGATAGGGGGAGCTAAGGCAAACCCTAAGGTAACCTCTAAGGTTCATTATTGCAATTCTAATAAAACTCATGCTAGTAGTTTTGTTGCAATTGTTAATAATGATAAGCATGTTAACTTTAGGAACCAATACATGTGCTTAGGAGCTAAACATGTTAGCCTAGGTAAGGTTAACACTAGAAATACCAACCCTAGGATTAACGCTTCTAAAGTTAAGGAAAACCTAGGTAGAAATCCCAAGAAGACTAGACACATGCCTAGGAATATCTCAAGAGAAAATGACAAATTAAAACTTGAGGTATTAGAGAGAAAATCAAGTCTTGAGGTCAAGACTTGATAATTTGGAAAAGGCTCTTAAAAACATAGGGAAGTCATCTCTAGGGTTTAAGGGTCAAAAACCAATGTCCAAGGACAAGAAAGGTTTAGGTCACAAACCTAAGTCCCAATTGGTCAAGCCCACTTATCATAATGTTCCATTCGATTATGGAACAAAACCTAAGGCTAGGAAGACCATTACCAAGGTCACAAGGGGAGTCACCCCTATAGTTGACCTTGATGAGACCCAAATGACCAAGGCTTTAAAGCCTAAGAGGGTCATTAGGAGGGTTGCTAGGGAAGTTATCCCTAGTGAATATTTAGTGAACCCAATGAGCTCTAATAGGTATTGGGTTCCTAGGAGCATCTTCTCTACCCCATAAATGGGTTAGAGAGTGTCAACTCCAATAAGAAGGGTAGTTAACCCAACTTTGAGGAAATTGACACTCAAGGAGCATTTTCAAGGTTTTGTGAACCTTTGAAAATGAAATGAATTATCATTTACTCCTTTGAAGAGTTAAATGTGCCTAAAGATTGGAAATCTCATTTTTAATCTCAATTGGCACAATTTGGAAAAACCTAGAAAAATATCAAATTGGGATTTTGATATTCTCTTAGGTAATCAAGGCAATCCGGGCCTTAATTTAGAAGTGCTACTCTTGTAAAATTTTAAATGGTATAAATCAAACAAGAGATCAAGAAATGCCAATTTGGGTTTTGACATTTTCTTGGAGCACTTTGGGCAATCTAGGATTAGAATTTAAGTTAGCTAAGTGATTAAGGATACTTAGATAGGTAATCTAGGTATTTTATTTGTGTTAACTTACCATGGTTGTTTGCCATTTGCCATGTCATGACATCATATTTAATTTATGATCATTTGAAATGTCATGATAATGCTTAGGCTAGTTTTTATGTCATGTTTATTTAAGTTTCAAACTTTATGCCATGACATCATGACATTGGCACATGTTTTCATTTATGATACCATTTTATGCCATGTCATCATCTCTTGCATTAATAATCAATTGAATTGATTTAAGGATGAAAAACACATTTTGATATTGAGATCAAAGTTGTGTTTAGAAAATGCATGAGACCTTAGTCTAAGATACCTAAACCCATATCTCACATCAAAATTGACATGGATGTGGTTTGATACACCTTAGATGTGTGTGAGATATTAGGATCATGAGTTAGGATCAAGGTGCATAGTTCTTGTACCTAGATGAGCCTAATTCAAGAAATGGAGGATCATAGGGAAAGCTTGTGTACAAGTCATGTACATTTAGCCCTAAGATTATGGTCCTAAATTCAAATGGTTTTAAAAGCATTTTAAAATTGATTTGAAAAACCTTGATGAAGCTTTCCTAGTGATAGCATTCATCATTGAACATTGTGATACAAAGTTGAGTTAAACTTGAACTATTTCAAAGTTTTTGAACTTTGTATCAAGATTGAAAAATGGAAGTTATTTTCATAGAAAATTATTTTTCCGTGATAGTATATGGTATGAGGAGTGTATCCTCAAAATTTTACGATTTTTGGAATTTTCTGGAATTTATTAGGAGTTTCTGAATTTCCGGGAAGGGAAATCGAAATCTCGATTTCAGAGTATGGATCGGTCACCGGACCGATCGGAAGTTCGATCGGTCCGGTGACCGATCGGTGGCAATCGATGCGATCGATGAAGCGTGGATCGATCTGGGACCGATCGAGGATTCGATCGATCCGGGACCGATCGATCGTGCCGATTTTCACTGTTGGTCTGAAATTTCAATTGAAAATTGGGTTTTGTGGATTTTTAAAGGTTTGAAACTCTCAAGACATTGTTGGTGCAATGGTCAAGGGGAGTTGACCTTTAGGGGAGTTTATCTAATTGTCAAGGGGAGTTGACTTTTAGGGGAGTTTTTACTCCTTAAGACTTTTTGAGGATTAGTGATATGGGATTATCACTAAGTTGATTGTTGAGTTTAGTATCAAGGGGGAAATTAAGAGTTTCAATGAAAGGTATGGGACTTTCATTAGGAAGAAACTCTTGATCTTGATACTCTCCTTTTTCTTTTTGATGTGTGTCAAAAAGGGGAGAGTGTTCATTGGAGAATTATTGGAGAACCCAAGTTAGGTTATCGGGTTAACCTAAGCTAGGGGAAGAATGTCAAGGAATGTTCAAGGAAGAACATTGGAATTCTTTTTGATGTGTGTCAAAAAGGGGGAGAATTATTGGAGAACCCAAGTTAGGTTATCGGGTTAACCTAAGGGGAGAATGTCCAGAGAATGTTCAAGGAAAGGACATTGGACATTGGAAGATGGTTGGAAAACCTAAGTTAGGTTATCGGGTTAACCTAACTTGATTATGGGTTTTGTCAAACATCAAAAAGGGGGAGATTGTTGGTGCAACCTTAGGTCAAGGTTGACCTGGTTGACCCGACTCGAGTTGACTTGACTCGAGTTGTATTTTGATGTTTGACTTGGGAAGATTGTTGATGCAACTTTAGGTCAAGATTGACCTAGTTGAGTTGCATGTTGATGTTTGACTCTTGTGAGAGAGTTCTATTCTTGATATGGGACAAGAATAGATGTTTGGGAGATTATTGGTGCAACCGTAGGTCAAGGTTGACCTGGTTGACCTGATTCGGGAAAAAGTCCAAGTATGGAGACTTGGCAACGGAAAAGTCCAAGCAGGGAGCTTGGCACTAAAAAAGTCCAAGTATGGAGACTTGGAACTGGAAAAGTCCAAGCAGGGAGCTTGGCACGCGAAAAGTCCAAGTATGGAGACTTGGCACGGGAAAAGTCCAAGTATGGAGACTTGTATGGAGACTTGGCACGGGAGAAGTCCAAGCAGGAGCTTGGCACGAGGAAAAGTCCTAACTGGGATGTTAGGCGGTGTGGAAAGTCCTGGTGAGTAAAGCCAGGCAAGAGAAACGTCCCAACTGGAATGTTAGGAAATGAGCAAGTCCTACCTGGGATGATAGGCAGTGTGGACAGTCCTGGTGAGTGCAGCCAGGCAGTGGGAAAGTCCTAACTGGGATGTTAGGCAGTTGGAAAGTCCTGGTGAGTGAAACCAGGCAAGGGAAAATCCAGATGGATCGGGGATGATCGGACTTCTGGTGTTGGAAAATCCAGATGGATCAGGGATGATCGGACTTCTGGTGTTGGAAAGTCCAAGTAGGTCAAAGGATTGACCGGACACTTGGTGGGAGTCTTAGCGGTCAAGGGAGTGACCAGATGCTAAGCATGATGAACCAATAGGTCAAGGTTGACGGATATTGGTTTGAAGTCTTGGGACTTGGTTTGGGCAAAACCAAGCTTCGGATCGGTCACCGACCGATCGGATGTCCTGTTTGCTCGATCGGTGCGGTGACCGATCGATATCAAAGCTCTGTTGATTCTTGATCGATCGGTGACCGATCGCCAACAGGCGAAAAGGCAGCCGATCGGTCCACGCATCGATCAGTTATGTCCCGATCGGTCCGGGACCGATCGAGACGATGTCGCGGAAGCACGGCGAGTTGGGATCGGTGCGTGGACCGATCCGGTGTCTGATCGGTCCACGCATCGATCGAGTACGCATGAGGTCGTTCGCAGACCGATCGATGCGGGGACCGATCAAGACCCGATCGATCCGTAGACCGATCGAGTTCTAGCTGCGCACGCATACGGCTAGTTTCTTTTTTCTCCTTCGCAGTATAAAGGGTGAGGGCTTCTGGCGAACTCTTCTTTTCTTCTTGAGCTCCTGCTCTTCGACTACTGAGCTGTGTGCTCTTGAGCTCTTTGAGCTCATCGAAGCTCTGCGTGAGTTTCCTGTTGGTGTTCTAGCTGCTGGATCCGATCAAGGTTCCAATCGACAACAAGAGGCAAGCAAGTGTTTTACAATTTCTATTGTTCTTGTTTGTTGTCTCTATTGTTGTACTCCTTTGTTTGCTGTTGCAAAAGATTGTGGTGAGGTTTCTCCACCCACAAGGAGTATATTATTAGCCGGTTCTCCGGGGACTCATCCACCGACGGATTGAGAGGCTTCGTCCACCTTACGGACACGCCGAGGAGTAGGAGTATCATCTCCGAACCTCGTTACATCGACGCGTTGAGGTTTGATCTTCTTGTTTTCGTTTCCTTGTTTGTTTTTCCGCTGCGCTAACGAATTGTAGGAAGAAATGCGATCGATTTGGGGTCGGCTATTCACACCCCCCCTCTCTAGCCGTACGAAGGATCCTAACAACGAGGAGGGTATTATATACTTTCGAGGCAAATTATGCATACCTTAGTCTCATCTGGTCTTATAGGAGCTACTTCAGGAGGCACATCGCTCTCGATTTGCGATCTATCCAGGCGGGACTCACATGTATCAAGATTTGAGGCGTTCCTACTGGTGGAACAGTATAAAGACAGACATCGCAAAATTTGTAGCCAGATGTCTTGTCTGTCAGCAGGTGAAGGTTGAGCATTAGAGACCTACCGGATTACTTTAGCGGATTCCTATTCTTGAGAGGAAATGGGAACATATTACCATGGACTTTGTGGTGGTTTGCCAAGGACACGACGAGGCCATGATGCGATTTGGATAGTCGTTGATCGATTAACAAAATCTGCGCACTTTTTAGCGATTCGGAGGACAGATTCCCTGGATCGATTGGTAGATTTGTATTGTCGGGAGATCATCAAATTACATGGTGTCCCTTTGACTATCGTTTCGGATAGAGACCCCCAGTTCACGTCTCATTTCTGGCAGAGTCTGCAGCAGGCCTTAGGCACTCAGCTCCGATTTAGTACAACTTTCCATCCACAGAAAGATGGATAGTCAGAGCGGACCATTCAGACTCTAGAGGACTTGCTGAGATCTTGTGTACTAGATTTTAGAGGTAGTTGGGAGGACCATTTGCCATTGGTAGAGTTCGCCTATAACACAGCTTTCATTCAGCTATCCAGATGGAACCGTTTGAAGCGTTGTATGGTAGGCCTTGTCGGACACCCACCCTCTGGGATGAGGTTAGGGAGGCCCAGTTGTTGGGACCTCATAGAGCCCAGCAGGAGGCAGAGTTGGTCCGTATTATCAGACGGAGGATGTCAGAGGTGTAGGACCGCCAAAAGAGTTATGCTGATCGGAGACGCAGACCTTTGGAGTTCTCTATTGGTGATCATGTTTTCCTGAGAGCTTCACCCACAAAAGAGGTGAAGAGATTTAGTCTCAGAGGTAAGCTAGCTCCGCGATACATTGGCCCTTTCCAGATCCTGGAGAGGATTGGAGCAGTAGCTTACCGGCTGGTACTACCACCGTCCCTGGCAGGCGTGCACGATGTATTTCACATATCTATGCTGAGAAGATACGTACCCGATCTGACACATGTGCTGACAGATGTCTCAGTTCCAGTTCAGCCTGACCTCACTTATGAGGAGGTTCCGGTACGGATTCTTGACCGGAAGGAGCGTCAGCTGCGGAACAAGACTATTCGACTGGTTAAAGTCGGATGGCAGCATCATTCAGACAAGGAGGCTACTTGGGAGCTCGAGGATACGATCCGAGCTTGACATCCTCATCTTTTCACTTGAGGTATGTGAATTAATTTACCATTCAGCATTTATACTCTTTATCTGTTGTTAGTATTTGCTGATGGTAGATAACAAAATTTGGGAACCAAATTTTTATTAGTGGGGAAGAATGTAAAATACCGAAAAATGGCGAATAATAAAAAGGGAATTTTACGGAATTTTTGGAAATTTTTCGGGAATTTTTCGGAGCTCGTATGGACAAGTTAATGGGGATAAAATTTGGATCCCGGGAAAGCCTGTTTAGACTACCCTGTTTTAATGAGGAAAAGTTTTATTTCTTTTTTTTTCCTTTTCCTTTTCTTTTTCTTTTTCTCTCATTCTCACCCGCGTGCCCGAGCCCCTCACCCAACCCTTCTCCTCGCGTCGACGCCTCCTCCTTGCGCCGAGCCGCCGTCCCCTTGCGTGCCCTAACTGTCGCATGCAACGGTTTCCTCGCGATTAAATCCACGGCCGAGGGTTGTCGATCCCCTTTCCTCTCTTCCACTCTTCTCCCGAGCCCCGATCCCTGTGCCGTAGATCTGAGACGCACCGCCGACGCCCTCTTCCTTTGCAGAGCGTCGCCGCCGCACAGGACAGCGCCGACCACCTCCACACTGTGCCCTAATTCCCCGATCTCCTCTCATCAGAGCCAAGCCCTCCTCACAACGACCCGTGCTTAGATCGCGGGGGATAGGGAGGGTGCGCCGAGGACAAGGCTGATCACCAAATTATGTCGTGCCAGCTACAAACCCTAGTTTGGTCCGGCGCCACCAGATTGAGTCGGTGCCTTCTCCTTTGCTTCCACGCGACAACAGATCTGTGCCATCGTTGGTCCTTGCACTGTTAACACTCATCTGTGGTAAGGAGGTTAAATTAAACTTGTGTTGGTGATAGGTTATTGTGTTGGATTTTAATCTTGTCTTCTGGATCCGGTTGATTCCAATGAGGCAAGGTTTTGTTCTGTGGGATTTTCGGCAGAAATTCCCTCTAGCAGCACCTAGTTTCCGCAGTGGCTGTTAAGTGAGGTAAGGAATGGAAGATTTTTTTTTTATTATTTGTAGCAGCATGCGCAGGATTTGAACTAGGAAAGGTTAAGAATAAAATGTATTCGAGTTTATTTGAGTAGGTTGGTTATATATAGATCTGATCAATTGAATAAGGGAAGGGTTAATGTTAATGAAGTTAACCCTCCAGCAGCAATTCCCTCCAGCAGCACCTGGTTTCCGCAGCGGCTGTGAAGTGAGGTAAGGAATGGAAGATTTTTTTATTATTATTTGTAGCAGCATGCTCAGGATTTGAACTAGGAAAGGTTAAGAATAAAATGTATTCGAGTTTATTTGAGTAGGTTGGTTATATATAGATCTGATCAATTGAATAAGGGAAGGGTTAAGGTTAATGAAGTTAACCCTAATTGATCAATGGATTAGGATTTAGTTTAGTTAATGGATGCATGATAGGATTAACTAAACTAAATATTGTGACACAGGACATTGACGTGAGATGAGTATCTCGACGTCGTATTTGGACAGATTGGACTTTTTGCTTGGAGGCGGGTACTTTGACTTTATGTCATTTTGATATGTATAATAATGTCTTTAACAAATGGCAATGATTATGTTTCTTATTTGCTTCGGTTGATCACTACCTGACCTGTTACATGCTTGCTTGTTTATTTATTTTGCACATCATGCTAGTGTATACCTGATTATGCCTATTTATAGAGGTAGTGACACAACCATGTTTCTATTATGTTCAGGACCTAGGGTTTTTTTGATTCCTTATCTGACCTGTGTACCTAGACCATTGATTAGGTCAACTTATTCTAGGGTACACATTATATATATATGGATTGGTTTGATATTGTCATGCTTAGTGTCATGCACCATTCGCATGATTGCATGCTGCGCAATTGTTGGCTCCATTATTGTTGAGCACATCGTCAGTTACATGTATCTGCACACACGACCACTCATGGGTTAGTGGTATATTCAGGCAGGGTGTGTTGCAGCAGGTGCTCTGTCAAGGGCTCTGTTGGTCCACTCATGGGTTATTGTGACGCAGCGTTGTAGCAAGACAGAGATCCCTCCTCGTCATCGTTGTAACGACCCAACTCCTGGGTACTAGGCTGTGAGCCGGATCGCTACATTAACTACTGAAACTACTGTGTCGTACTGTGCGGAAAACTAGGTAAAATAAAATTTTCACTAACTGACTCTATTAATCTGATAACTGATGCACCCATGCTGTTATAAGGAAGGATTCAAGACCCTTTCCGGTTGGTGTACATGTGCTAAGGAGAATGCTTGACCTCCCATCTGAGCTAGGAACTCAAACTAACTTCCCAGCTAGCTGCTGATCGATCCACGGATCGATCAGTCTTACTGCGATTCTGTGCCCTGCTGGATCGGTCTACGGAACGATCCAGTAGAGGCTGGATCGGTCGGCAGACCGATCCAGGTGTGTCTGGATCGGCATATGCAGAATTATATATCTGCATATGATCAACACAATCGATCAAGGACTTAACATGATTATAAGTTCACCAGTTTGAGATTTATCTGATAGCATATCAGATTTCTGTGAACAAGAGCATTACAAGAATCGATTCAGGTCCTTATGGACAAGCTCGAGTATTCTTCTTTTCTGATTTCAGCACTTTGGCGTGCCAAAACATCACACAATAGTTCTAAAAAAATGAAGATACATTCTAGCATATAAGTACTAATGTTCTAAACATGATAAGCTAACAAAACATAGTTACTAAGCTAGAACAATTAGTAACAAGACTAAGTATCAAACTAGACATGATAAGTGCTAAATTGAAATAAAAACGTATAGATCCCAAGGATCTTTATTCCAGACCCCTTGCACACACACATCATCGTAGCATCACCCTCCAGCCTCCGCTAATCCACTTTTCTTTTACCGGTATCTGCAGTATAAGAAAAGTAGTATCTGTAAGCCAATAAGCTTAGTAAGAAACCATCTACCTCACAAAAACATGCAACGATGCGATTATGTTTTTAAAACATGCAGTTTGAAACTAAACTGAGCATGCAAGCATGGCATGGCATGGTATCACACAAAGCATGGCATAACATATAAACTGAACATGGCATATTTATAACCGAGCATGATACTAACTAGTCATGCATCTAAATCTGTACACGAACTCAAATCATGTAAACTGAACCTGAACTGAACTGAACGCTAAATTTGTGTTCTCATCACTGGTTTCAAATTTGAAAACTATACATATAGTAGATGAAAATACTAAACATGCTGTTGGGCCCTAGCAACTGTACTTACTGTGCGCGCATCCCTACGAGACCCGGGATTGCAAGTTCCGAATCCAGCAGGGTTACTAGGTTATCTGAACCTAGGGACGACTGTGGGAGTCCAGCCCATGGATATCTGATCCAAGTACAGTGCCAACTGAATAAAAGTAAAATACTGAATACTGTTTTATTTTACTTTGCTGTTCTAGGTTATCTGAACCTAGAGCTAGGTTATCTGAACCTAGAGGCTACTGTGGGAGCCTACCCAATGGATATCTGATCCATATAGCTGTGATAACTGATAACCAACTGAATAAAAATGTTTTTAATATATTTTACATGCTGTTAGGACGCCTATTGGTGCATCCTTCTGAACTGGGCATTCTACCGAATGCTTGGTGTGCGCTAAAAAACACACCCTAAAACTGAGAACTGTAAAATTACTGAACTAACGCCAAAACTAACAAGCGGGAGCAATTATACTGCAGGTGAGGGGTTTCTTACCTCAATCGCAAGGTTTTCTTATGATTCTATTCGCTAGGTGTTTCCGGAAAACTGTCCGCTCGACGAACCGCTTCCGTCCTCGCGTTCCTCTCGCGGAGAAGGACCCTTTTTGTGTTGGAGTCGTCGCCGGGAGATGTTCCCTTGGCCCTTGGGGCTTGGTGTACCGTGCGTGAGGGAGAGGAGAAGGAGGAGTCGGCGTGAGGGCTAGGGTGAGGAATAGGTCACGGTAAAACCAATATAAAATAACCCAAATCCCAACTTAAGTTTATATTTATATTAAATGGTTTAATGAACCCAACTCTAATATAAATATATTTGGTTCTCCTTCCTTTCAGCACGGCCCTGCTGGGTTCACCGGTTACTAAACTTATCCGTAAACCATAGGTCTCGGGTTCGATTCCCGCCTAAGCTATTTTATGGTTCCAATTATTTTTGCTACTCGGAAAATTTCGGAAAAATATCTAAAATTCCAGAAAATCATACTATATTTCTAAAACAAATTCTGAATTTTCGGCTTTACAATCCCCATACCTTATAAAAGTTCGTCCCCAGAACTTAAAACAATCTGGTATACATCTCATGGCCTCTGCTCCCGTCGCCTCTGCTTTGTGTGGTTTTGCCAACCGACTTTGACTAATGGCACTTCCTTGTTCCGTAATTTATTTCTGCTCGGTCTATTATCCGAATAGGCCGATCATAGCTGAGATCATCACGGACTTGTACCATCTGGCTCAATCACCGGGTGGCGTCTGGAATATGCTTCTTCAAGATGGAGACATGAAATACGTTGTGGACGGTTGACATCTCGGGGTAGCTCTAGCTCATATGCTACCTTTCCCACTCTCTTCGTGATAAGGTAGGGTCCCACATATCCGGGAGCTAGCTTGCCCTTCTTCCCAAAACGCATGACTCTTCATGGGAGCTACTCGAGGAAAACTGTATCCCCAGAAAACTCTAGGGTCTGGCTGTATCAAGATAGCTCTTCCGACGGCTCTGTCTTGTCTCTATCCTCTGGCGAATCTGCTTGTATGGCGGTTGGTATCTCGCTACTAGATCTGTCAAGCTCTAGCTCATACTTCACCACTCTCGTACCAGAGATTGGTGATCCGCACCTCGCCCATAGAGTTCCTCATAAGGTGTCATGCCGATAGTGGCACGATAATTGTTGTTGTATGCAAATTCCGCTAGAATCGATATTTGCACCAACTTCCTTGAAATCTAGGGCACAAGCTCGAGCATATCTTGAGTACTGATTCACTCGCTCCGTCGACCATCTGTTTGAGGATGGAAGGTCTTGAATTTTAACCGGGTGCCCATAGTTCGTACACACTTCAGTGGGATGTAAATCTCTTGTCTCGATATAATGGTTCAGGGACTCCATGCACCGACTATCTCCTTGAGATACAACGAGCTAGTTGCTCCATGGAATAGGATATTCGATAGCTAAGAAGTGTGATTTAGTCAACTGTCGACTATTACCCAAATGGCATCAAAACCATTCGTGGTTCCGGGTAACCCACTATGAAGTCCAAAGAGATATCCTCCACTTCCATTTGGAATCTGGATGGTTGCAGAACTCCTCGTCGCTGATGTTCGCCTTAACCCTTTGAGTTAGAGCAGATCTCGACGTGTCTGGCGATATCTCGCTTCATCCTGTGCCACCAAAATCGTTTCTTTAGATCCCGATACATTTTGGTGGAACCAGATGCATCGCATAGGGAGTCTGTGAGCCTCGTCTAGAATCGCTTTCGTAGTTCCTCCCGATCTGAACACAAAGTCTGCTACCACAAGACACTACCCCGGACACTCAACTCTCCACTTTCTGATTCGCTAACCCTTGCTTGATTTTCTGGATTTCGGATCCTGCTCCTGAGTGTCTGGATATCATCAAGCAAGGTAGATGCTAAGGACATTGTGGAAAGCTGCCCAACTATAATTTCGAGACTAAAAGTTGTAATCTCCTTCCTCGGGGTGGTGACATAGTTGCTAAAGATAATAAGGTAGCACTAGACTTCCTGCTGAGTGCGTCTGCTACCTTATTAGCTTTCCCGGATGGTAGAGGATATCTATGTCATAATCTTTGACCAGTTCTAACCATCTACACTGTCGCATATTCAGATCCTTCGAGTAAAGAAATACTTTGATGATCTGTATACACTCGCACCGAGCTTCGTACAGATAATGTCTCCAAATCTTGAGAGCGAACACCATTGCCGCAAGCTCAAGGTCGTGAGTAGGATAGTTCCTCTCATAATCCTTGAGTTGTGCGGAGGCATAGGCGATCACCTTGCCTTGCTCATCGCTCCTAATCCCAATTTAGAGGAGTCACTGTAGATGTGTTGTGTTTTCTGGTATAGCTAAAATAGGAGCACTGGTCAATCTCCGCTTTAGTTCGTTGAAGCTGTTCTCTCCGTCCACTGAAATTTCTTGTTCTTCCGGTGAGAGCATCGCTGGGGAGGCTATCCGGAGAAGTCCTCACGAATTTCTGTAGTAGCTCGCTAATCCCGTAAAGCTTCGATTTCACCGACGCTGGGTCTCTTCCAGACTTACCGCTTCTATCTTGCCGATCTACCATAACACCATCCTTGGAGATGATGTGACCTAGAAAGGCTACTGGTCCAGCCAAAATTCACATTTCGTGAATTTGGCGTACAGTGGTTCTGAAGAACTGTCTTCAGATGCTCTGCATGGTCCTTCTGAGTGCCTGAATAGATAAGAATGTCATCGATGAACACGATGACAAACTTGTCTAAGTATTCTCTGAATACTCTGTTCATGAGGTCCATGAATGTAGCTGGGGCATTTGTCACGCCGAAAGGCATGACTACGAACTCATAATGTCCGTATCTAGTCCTGAAGGCTGTTTTAGGTATATCACCTTCCTTGACTTTAACCTGATGATATCCTGATCTGAGGTCGATTTTAGAGAACACTGTGGCTCCCTTTAGCTGGTCAAACAGGTCATCTATCCTGGGAAGAGGGTACCTGTTTTTAATTGTGACCTGGTTCAACGCACGGTAGTCTATGCATAAGCGCATGCTTCCATCCTTCTTCTTCACGAACAACACAGGTGCTCCCCATGGTGAGTGACTAGGGCGTATGAAACCCTTGTCAAGAAGCTCCTGTAATTGCTCCTGAAGTTCCTTCAGTTCTACTGGAGCCATGCGGTACGGTGCCTTGGAAATTGGATTTGTGCCGGGAATGAGCTCTATCTCAAATTCAATCTCCCTGTCTGGTGCTAAGCCTGGTAGCTCTTCAGGGAAGACTGCTGGGTAGTCGCAAACGACTCGAACCTCTGATAGCTGTTCGTTCTTGTCCTGGTAGGTGTTGACTACATTTGCTAAAAATCCCATGCATCCTGAATAGCTGTTGTGCTTTCAATGCCGAGAGAAACTTCCGGCTTTCCTCTTTGGCTTCCCGTACTCAAACTCGCTTCAGGTTGAATATGACTTTTCGCTTTACTGCACTCTATAGAAGCGCCAGATCCGATCGAAAATCCATTCCAAAGATGACATCGTAGTCATCATTTCTAGCACTATCGGATCACCAAAAGCTCCTCGCGCTATAATGATCGTGATGCGATCGAGCGTAGACGCCATAATGTCTCCCGAGGGTAGCGTTGTCGAGACTATTGAGTACTTCGGAGGTGTTGCTAGTTTCTCGGCAAATGCCTGGATACATAAGAGTGGGTTGCCCGGTGTCGAATAAGACGGTTGCATTATCTTGAAAAATACCGATCGACTGTGACAACTGCCGAGGCATTTGCTACGTCCTCTCGGTGAGAAAATCCTGGCATTCGTGGTAGCCGTGGGGGCTTCTAATCTGCCCCGATCGATCATGGACCATCTAAGACGATACATCCGGTGTAGGTGGTTGAGCTCCATCTTGTATCTGAGGTGAGGAAGATCGTTCTTGTTCGAACCTTTGCTTAGCCATGTGCCCTTCCTGCCCACATTCAAAACAACCTCGCGTACCCTTGCGGCAAACTCTGGATGATGTTTCCCACAAGTAGCACACTTGGGATGTCTGGAATGTTTTCCACCGGTCCTCCTTTGGGTCACTGCTTGCCTTGCGTTTCCCTTCGATTGGAGCTATGCCTTGTTGTTTCGCCGAGTACCGAGCGACTTGTCCCTTGGGTTCTGTGGAAACCCGTCATTGGTGATGTCGATAGTGCTCGGTGATCGAGCACTACTCACCATCTCCTCGTGGTTTGTGGCCTATGCACCACCACCACATTCATTGCGATCTCGGTCGAGCATCTTGACATCAAGCGTACTCTTCCTTCTAAATGACTAGTTCGACACGACGGCCAACTGTTGAATTTCTTCACGGCCTCGAAGCGATAGGTTGCCCCGACGAAACTCTTAAACTCGTCATAGTGTCGGTTTGTGACTTGCATGTGAAAGAATTCCTCGAAGAATTCTTTCTCAAAGTTGGCCCATGTCATCCGGTTTACTGGCCACTTCGGTTTAATCCGCTCCCACCACATGCGTGCGTCTCCTGTTAAGCAGAAGGAGGCACACTTCACCTTTTCGTGCTCTGGCCAATCTAGAAGCTCCATCGTGCTTTCCAGTGTTTTAAACCATGAGCATCCCATGGTTCGTTGGTGCCCGAGAAGTTCTCGGGCTTAATTCTCGCCACTGGATAAGGTAAGCTTCTCTCTAGCCCCTGCCATCGCTCTGGACCGGTATCGCAGTCGAGGTACTACCTCTGTGATTACTGGAGTCGTGAGGTTCATCTTGGGTGGGGAGTAGTCTGTTAGCCTTTAAGGAGGCTATCTCCTGCTGCTGTTGTAGCTGAGCCACTAATGCTGTAAGGTCTGGGGGAGGCACTGAACTGCCTGCCTCATGCTGGGGCTCAGCCGCTGCTGCTTTCTTAGCTGGACGTCCTCGTACCATTTTCTAAATAGCAAAGAACATATATATATAACTAGGCTATCATGTTATAGTTAACCACTGGTAACATGTTAACTACTATCACTGTAAACATGAATTAATTAACTACCAACATGCGAGCAAACATGAAAGCACATATAACTGATATGAAAGCTGAAAACAAAACTGAGTGAGAGATGTTCTTACTTGGAAGCTGCAGGTACAATGCTGATGTGTGTGTAGGAAGTATGGAACACTGCTCTGATACCACTCTGTAACGACCCAACTCCTGGGTACTAGGCTGTGAGCCGGATCGCTACATTAACTACTGGAACTACTGTGCCGTACTGTGCGGAAAACTAGGTAAAATAAAAATTTCACTAACTGACTCTATTAATCTGATAACTGATGCACCCATGCTGTTATAAGGAAGGATTCAAGACCCTTTCCGGTTGGTGTACATGTGCTAAGGAGAATGCTTGACCTCCCATCGGAGCTAGGAACTCAAACTAACTTCCCAGCTAGCTGCTGATCGATCCACGGATCGATCAATCTTACTGCGATTCTGTGCCCTGCTGGATCGGTCTACAGAACGATCCAGCAGAGGCTGGATCGGTCGGCAGACCGATCCAGGTGTGTCTGGATCGGTCTGCAGACCGATCCAGGCACCTGGAGGCGCTGAGATGCCTACTGTTCGATGCTCGGCTGACCGATCCATGGCAACTGATCGTCGGCAGACCGATCAGAGCTTTGGTGACCTCGATCGCGAAGGCAACTTTCTGTATCTCGCTGGATCGGTCGGCTGACCGATCCAGTGGAACAGCTCAGACCCTGATCGGTCTGGGCACCGATCAGTGTCTGATTTCACTCGAGAGTTCTGATTTCAGCACTTTGGCGTGCCAAAACATCACACAATAGTTCTAAAACAATGAAGATACATTCTAGCATATAAGTACTAATGTTCTAAACATGATAAGCTAACAAAACATAGTTACTAAGCTAGAATAATTAGTAACAAGACTAAGTATCAAACTAGACATGATAAGTGCTAAACTGAAATAAAAACGTATAGATCCCAAGGATCTTTATTCCAGACCCCTTGCACACACACATCATCGTAGCATCGCCCTCCAGCCTCCGCTAATCCACTTTTCTTTTACCGGTATCTGCAGTATAAGAAAAGTAGTATCTGTAAGCCAATAAGCTTAGTAAGAAACCATCTACCTCACAAAAACATGCAACGATGCGATTATGTTTTTAAAACATGCAGTTTGAAACTAAACTGAGCATGCAAGCATGGCATGGCATGGTATCACACAAAGCATGGCATAACATATAAACTGAACATGGCATATTTATAAACTGAGCATGAACTGAACTAGTCATGCATATATCTAAATCTGTACACGAACTCAAATCATGTAAACTGAACCTGAACTGAACTGAACGCTAAATTTGTGTTCTCATCACTGGTTTCAAATTTGAAAACTATACATATAGTAGATGAAAATACTAAACATGCTGTTGGGCCCTGGCAACTATACTTACTGTGCGCGCATCCCTACGAGACCCGGGATTGCAAGTTCCGAATCCAGCAGGGTTACTAGGTTATCTGAACCTAGGGACGACTGTGGGAGTCCAGCCCATGGATATCTGATCCAAGTACAGTGCCAACTGAATAAAAGTAAAATACTGAATACTCTTTTATTTTACTTTGCTGTTCTAGGTTATCTGAACCTAGAGCTAGGTTATCTGAACCTAGAGGCTACTGTGGGAGCCTACCCAATGGATATCTGATCCATATAGCTGTGATAACTGATAACCAACTGAATAAAAATGTTTCTAATATATTTTACATGCTGTTAGGATGCCTATTGGTGCATCCTTCTGAACTGGGCATTCTACCGAATGCTTAGTGTGCGCTAAAAAACACACCCTAAAACTGAGAACTGTAAAATTACTGAACTAACGCCAAAACTAACAAGCGAGAGCAATTATACTGCAGGTGAGGGGTTTCTTACCTCAATCGCAAGGTTTTCTTACGATTCTATTCGCTAGGTGTTTCCGGAAAACTGTCCGCTCAACGAACCGCTTCCGTCCTCGCGTTCCTCTCGCGGAGAAGGACCCTTTTTGTGTTGGAGTCGTCGCCGGGAGATGTTCCCTTGGCCCTTGGGGCTTGGTGTACCGTGCGTGAGGGAGAGGAGAAGGAGGAGTCGGCGTGAGGGCTAGGGTGAGGAATAGGTCACGGTAAAACCAATATAAAATAACCCAAATCCCAACTTAAGTTTATATTTATATTAAATGGTTTAATGAACCCAACTCTAATATAAATATATTTGGTTCTCCTTCCTTTCAGCACGGCCCTGCTGGGTTCACCGGTTACTAAACTTATCCGTAAACCATAGGTCTCGGGTTCGATTCCCGCCTAAGCTATTTTACGGTTCCAATTATTTTTGCTGCTTCCGCTACTCGGAAAATTCCGGAAAAATATCTAAAAATTCCAGAAAAATCATACTATATTTCTAAAACAAATTCTGGAATTTTCGGGCTTTACAATCGTCTACCAGGAGATGAGAGCATTGAGCTCCCCTATTTATGACTTGGGGTAAGGAGGATAGGTGTACTCCAACAGCATCCCGTCCACTCGGTCACTCATCAGGAGTAGTGATGGCAGAGTGCACGGTTGTCACAGCCCTACCCACTCGGTCTCACCATCGGGTGTGAGATGACTGACTGGAGAGTAGGGGTGACCAGGACATGTCATTGGCATCATATGCATGATGCATTTATTGTTTGTGTTTATGTTTGCTGCATTTATTTGCTGCATTTGGATGGATGCATATGTTTGACATGCATACAGGATTTATTACACTTCCGGTCTGATGACCTTGATATCCTTATACCTTGGTCCTGGTTAGTACAGTTTTCTCCTGCTTATTTAAGTTACATTTATCCTTCTAGTATCAGAAGACTGTATGCATGATTAGTGCTAGATGTTATTTTCTTTATTATGCATATCAGTTGTTACCCGCTGAGGAGTTGACTCACCCCGTGGATATTTACTATTTTCAGATTGATGCTGTCAGGAGAGTTCCAGTCGCCAGTCCCCTGTAGTCCACGAGGAAGTCGTGTTGAACTTTTCGTCTTTCTTGTTTTAGACTATGCATGGACTTGTTTGTGTTGATACATTTGGATCTTGTATGGATTCTTATTGCCTATGAGTTTTATTGAATTTGTTTTACTACACGCCTGCCTAGACGACAGAAGAGGTAAGTTGATTTTATCATCGGATTTGAGCTTTATGAGTGTAGTGGAGTAGAACATCGGTTTTGTGCTTTATGGGTGTAGTTGAGTAGGGTTGTTTTTGAGTCATATTATCACTGTTACAGTTTGTTAAATTATTAACTGCATGGGTGATTGTTTATATTATTATTATTGTTCCGGCCGTGTTGGCCGACGTATATGTGGCCCAGAGGGTGATGTTGAAATTTTCAGATTGTCCGCCGTACAGGAAAGATGCTGCCGAAATTTCCTCGGATAGGGACTCCTCCGGGGCATGACAATGAGTTATTCAGAATTACCAAATTCGTTTTGGGGATATGCTTTAGAAACAACAGTGTACATTCTGAATATGATACCTTCTAAAACAGTTCCTTCTACTCCCATGGAATTATGGAATGGGCGTAAGCCTAGTCTGAATCATATCCGGATATGGGGTAGTCCATCATATGTGCTGAAGGGAGATACTGACAAGTTGGAATCACGTACAGAAGTTTGTCTGTTTGTGGGATATCCTAAGGGAACGAAAGGTGGTTTGTTTTATAATCCTAAAATTCAGAAGATTATTGTTAGCACCAATGCTCGATTTTTAGAAGAAGATTATGTAATGAACCATAAGCCCATGAGTGAAATAGTTCTAGAAGAAATTAGAGAGGACACGTCTACTTCAGTACCAAAAGTACAAGATGAAGTACCACAAGAGACTACAACACGTGTCACACATGATACACAACCACAGACGGTGCCTCGTCGTAGTGGGAGGGTTGTAAGGCAACCTGAGAGATTCATGTTTTTGGGAGAGTCTTTGGACTTGATCCCGGGTAAACATGAACCTGATCCCCGGACATATGATGAAGCACTCCAAGATATAGATGCAGTATCTTGGCAAAATGCAATGAATTCCGAAATAGAATCTATGTATTATAATAAGGTCTGGGAGCTTGTAGAACCACCTGATGGTGTAAAAGCCGTTGGATGCAAGTGGATCTACAAAAGGAAAAGAGGGACAGATGGGAAGGTAGAAACCTTCAAAGCAAGGCTTCTTGCGAAAGGGTATACTCAGAAAGAGGGAATCGACTATGAGGAGAATTTTTCGCCGGTAGTCATGCTTAAGTCTATCCGGATACTCTTATCCATTGCTGCTCATATGGATTATGAGATTTGGCAAATGGATGTCAAGTCAGCTTTCCTTAATGGAAGTCTTGAAGAAAACATCCATATAAAGCAACCAGAAGGGTTCATTGAAAAGGGCAAAGAGCATCTAGTGTGTAAGCTCAATCGGTCCATTTATGGACTGAAGCAAGCTTCAAGATCTTGGAACATCCGGTTTAATGAAGTAATCCAGTCATATGGGTTTATTCAGTATCCGGATGAGTCTTGTGTATACAAGAAGTGTAACGAAAACGTGGTGGTATTTCTTGTACTATACGTAGATAATATTTTGTTAATTGGCAACAATGTCAAGGTATTATCAGACATAAGGGTATGGTTGTCCAAACAATTTGATATGAAGGACTTAGGAGAATGTGCACACATTCTTGGGATCAAAGTTATAAGGGATCGCAAGAAAAGAATGTTGTGCCTATCCCAAGCTTTATATGTAGATACAATCCTTGCTCGTTTTAGCATGCAAAACTCCAAAAAAGGTTTCTTACCTTTTAGGCATGGAGTAGCCTTATCTAAAGAGATGTCCCCAAAGACATCAAAGGAGGTTGAGGACATGAAGGCAGCTCCTTATGCTTCAGCTGTAGGAAGCCTTATGTATGCAATGCTGTGTACGAGACCTGATATCTGTTTTGTCGTGGGCATGGTTAGCAGATATCAAAGTAACCCTGGACAAGGACATTGGACTGTTGTGAAGCATATTTTAAAGTACCTGAGAAGGACTAGTGATTATATGCTAGTCTACCATGCAAACGATTTGCTCCCCGTGGGTTACACGGATTCGGATTTCCAATCAGATAGGGACAATAGTAAGTCTACATCAGGCTATGTGTTTACTCTAGGAGGTGGAGCCATTGCATGGAGGAGTGTTAAGCAGAAATGCGTCTCGGACTCAACCATGGAAGCTGAGTATGTGGCAGCCTCTGAGGCATCCAAAGAAGCTGTATGGCTCAGGAACTTTCTAATGGACTTAGATGTGATTCCTAGTTTGCCTAAGATCATTACAATTTATTGTGATAATAGTGGTGCAGTTGCAAACTCGAACGAACCATGAGCTCATAAGGCAAGTAAACATATAGAGCGCAAGTACCACCTGATACGAGACATCGTCAAGCGAGGAGAAGTTGTCGTTGCCAAGATTGCATCAGAAGATAACCTAACAGATCGTTTCACAAAGGCCCTTCCGGTGAAAGCTTTTGATCGGCATGTGGAGGGGATGGGAATAAGATGTAAGGAAACAGATATGGCATCTTAGTCTTTTAGTATAAGTGGGAGATTGTTAGAGTGTATACTAAAAGCCTAACTTTTGTAAACATTTATTTGTTGAAATAAAAGAATCACATTGGTCAATATCTGCATTTATTTGTAAAATGTAATTGTTCAATTAATTTATATAGTAGACAACATGGAGTGTGGTGTCACACTCAGAAGATCATGTTGTCGGTTCTCTATAAATTATAAACAAGTTGCTCACGACTAAAATAGAAAGGAACAAACCATCAGAATAGTCGTAGTGTAATTAAGTATTAGTTTATCTTGACTAATAAATTACACTGATACACTTTAAGTGTATTGAGTAGGACCATTTAGGTAAGTTCTTTTTGTACTGACTTAGTAAAAGAACTAGACCTTAGTTATTATGGAAGTGTGTGCTCTTAATCCTAATATAATAACAAGCACATATATTTAATATTTATTTCTTTGACTTATCAAAGAGTGAGGTTTAGCTCGATAAATCAATATGCCCGATAAGTTGAGAAATGATATTACTTATAGTGTGTGTTGTTGATTATAGAAGGAATCTGTGTCCTAGTTATCTAGGTTGAGAATGTCCCCATGAGGAGATCATAAGGATTGCCATGTTAAACCCTGCAGGTGGACCTAGTCCGACATGACAATAAAGTTGAGTGATACTACTCTTGGAGCTAGATATTAATTAAGTGAGTTGTCAGTAACTTACTTAATTAGTGGACATTCGTAATCTTAAACACAGGGAGACTAACACACTCATGATAAGAAGGATCTCATAATGTAATTTGGGATTGGTGCGGTAGTGCGATAATAACTCTCTAGTGAAATGAGTTATTATCGATGAACTTGAGTTGTGTGTTCGGGGCGAGCACGGGATACTCAAGCTCATCGGAAGGCCAAAACCAATTTCTGCTCTAGGTCCCTGTCATAGCCTCATTATAGCCTTAAATCCATCCAAATGTAAGGCTCTTCTTGGTGTCCAAGAAGGGGGCCGGACCATTGCTTGGTGACCAAGCAATGGCCGGCCACATCCTCTTATAGGGGCCGGCCCTATTGCTTTGTGACCAAGCTTGTACGGGCCAGCCAATATTAATTCAAATAGGAGGGTTGTTTTGAATTTTTAAAATCTTCTCTTTGTAGAAAACTATAAGTTTTAAATGAGAGATTTTAATTTTTAAAACTTTCCTTATTTGAATTTGGCCACATGTTTTAGTAGAGAGTTTTAAAAGTTTTAAAATTTTAAAACTTTCTTTTTTTAACCATCCTCATGGTTTAAGGAAAAAAAGGGAGATAAGTTTTAAAATTAAAATTTTTTATCATCATGTTAAAAAAGGAAATTTTATAAGAGTGTTTTTAAATTTTAAAACATGGTTTTAATTTTTAAAAACTTTCCTTTTTTAACTCCTACTTTAGGAAAGAGAGCATGTAAAATTTTATAAGAGTGTTTCTTGTAAAATTTTATGAAAAAATAATTCCTTTTTCTTCTTGATGAGGTGGCCGGCCACCTTTCTTTGTGCCCAAGCAAGGGGACAGCCATAATAAAAAATATAAAATCATCACAAAAATTAATTTTGGTGATTGATTCAATCAAGTGGAAAGAAAAGGAAAAATTAAAAGGAGAAAGGAAAATTTCTTGGATGATTTTATTTTTGTAAAAAGTTTTTCCTTATTTGCCTTAGGCAAGTAATATAAAAGAAGGGGTGAGGGGGCTTCATGAGACACAATTCTTATTCTCTTGCTTGGAGATCATCAAGTGGCCGACCCTCCCTCTCTTCTCTTTTTTCCCTTTTGCTCTCTTCTCCTTGGTGGTGTTGGTGGCCGGATTTTAGGAGAAGAGGAGAAGCTCTTTTGGGCCGTGTTCATCATGGAGGATCGTTGCCCACACGAGGTCCAAGGCGAGGCGAGGAATACGACAGAAGATCTCGAGGTCATTAGCTTACAAAGAGAAGGTATAACTAGTAGTTTTCTTCCGCATCATACTAGTTATTTTCTTTGTAAGAATTCTAAATACAAGAGGCAATTAGATCTAGTTTATCGAATCTATTTTTCGATTTTGTGTTTTCTTCTTTTTCGAATTTATGATTCGATTGTTCTTTTTGGTTAACCTAGAGTTATTTAAGGAAATAAATATTAGCTTTCCTTAAAAGACTTTGCCTAGGCGGTGGTGGTTGCTCCCATATCCAAGAAGGTCATGTGCCTCGCCATGCAGTCCTGGAAGCCAATTTTAGAAATTAATATTTATGGAATTAATAACTTAGTTAGATTTGAATCAATAGTGTTAAGTTCCGCTTGCGATTCAAATCTAAATCATTAAGAACAGATAAGTTAAATTTGGAATCAATGATGTTAAGTTCCATCTGCGATTCCTAATTTAACTTCTAAATAACACAATAGGTTATTTAAGAAAAGGTTCGACACTTGTACAAAATTTTTTTGTACAGTGGAACCGGTACGTTTTCTTAGGATTAACCAACAAGCATATCATATTTTTGTCATATCATGAAGAGAGCTCTTAATCCCAACTTAAGGGAAGCATCTCTTTGTCATATCATGAAGAGTGCTCTTGATCCCAACTTAAGGGAAACATCTCTTAGGCTTTTCATCTTACATAAGCATTTCATAAACATATCATGATAGCATGAGGTGCACATAACATAAGCATATCATAAGGAATCATAACATGATGACATAAGTGCACATAACATAAAGCATATCATAAGGAATCATAACATGATGGCATAAGTGCACATAACATAATGCATATATCATAAGGAATCATAACATGATGGCATAAGTGCACACAACATTTAGCATATAACATACAACATAGTGACCTAAAGCCCATAGCACATCATAAGGAGTCATTATCATGCATGGTTGGGGTTTTGATCTTCCTACAAACCCTAACTCATTCTTGGCCGAAACCTAAAGGTGAGGTTCCAACCTTTCAATACAACATGTAGCATGGAAACTTAAACTAACAACATGTAAGAGATCATACATCATGAAGAAACATAAACAAGCATGGTTAGATTTCAAAACTTTGCTCTAAGTCTCAATTTCAACCTTGGCCGAAACCTAAAGGTGAGGTTTTAAACTTTTAAATACAACATGAAGCATGAAACTTAAACAAACCATATATTAGAGATCATATATCATAAGGAAGCATATACAAGCATGGTTAGGTTACAAATTTTTTTCCCTAAGCCTTTCATCCATTCTTGGCCGAAACCTAAAGGTAAGGTTTTAAACTTTTAAATACATCATGAAGCATGAAACTTAAACCAACCATATATCAGAGATCATACATCATAAGGAAGCATATACAAGCATAGTTAATTAAGTTTCAAAACTTTGGCCTAGACCTTGTATCTCAACTTGGCCAAAACTTGAAGGTAGGGTTTCTAAACTTTTAATACCACATGAAGCATAAAACTCTTAACTAACAACATATAAGAGATCATGTATCATGAAGGAGCATAAACAAGCATGTTTTCATTTCAAAACTTTGCCCTAGACCGTGTATCTCAACTTGGCCGAAACTTCAAGGTAAGGTTTCTAAACTTTTAATACCACGTGAAGCATAAAACTCTTAACTAACAACATATAATAGATCATGTATCATGAAGGAGCATAAACAAGCATGTTTTCATTTCAAAACTTTTGCCCAAGAGCTTGTATCTCAACTTGGCCGAAACTTCAAGGTAAGGTTTCTAAATTTTTAATACCACATGAACTATAAAATTCTTAACTAACAACATATAATAGATCCTGTATCATGAAGGAGCATACACAAGCATGTTTTCATTTCAAAACCTTGCCCTAGACTTTGTATCTCAACTTGGCCGAAACTTCAAGGTAAGGTTTCTAAACTTTTAATACCACATGAAGCATAAAACTCTTAACTGACAACATATAATAGATCATGTATCATGAAGGAGCATACACAAGCATGTTTTCATTTCAAAACTTTTGCCCTAGACCTTGTATCTCAACTTGGCTGAAACTTCAAGGTAAGGTTTCTAAACTTTTAATACCACATGAAGCATAAAACTCTTAACTAACAACATATAAGAAATCATGTATCATGAAGGAGAATAAACAAGCATGTTTTCATTTCAAAACTTATCATGGCCGAACCCTAAGTTTCTTTTCAAAACATTTTAAGCATAGAAAACATAGGAGGCTACTTGTATTGCAGGTGAGGGGGAATACTTACTTCCTCTCGCTTAATTCTCTAAGAGAAGTAACCTTGCTTGTGAAGCTTTTCCTAGAGAAGAATTCTTTTAGCTTGGTCTCAACAATTGTGAGAAGAGAGAGCTTGGTTTCGGTGGAGAGGAGGAGGGAGGAGGAAGAGAGAAGAAAATGAAATTTACTCTTTCCTTTTCTCATTTTATTCCAAATGAAAGGAAGAAGGAAAAATGAACTTTTCCTTCCCTTTTCTTTTACTCATCCTAAATGAAGGGAGAAAGCAATACTCACTTTTCAGTGTAAGAGGAAGAAGGAAACTTGGACTTCTCCTTCTTAGTGAAGAGAGCCTTCACTTTCCTTACCTTTAACCATAATTTTCCTCTTTTTATAATAGCAAACCCCTGTTGGGCTACTGGTTATAACATGGAACCACTTACTAAGTGGTCCAAGGTTCAAACCTTGGTCATGCCTCTTTTTGGTTCTATTTTTCTTTTATTTTTGGACATATTCACATTAGGCTTATTAAATCATGTAATAATTCTCATAAAATAACTTAGGGATCCTATGGGTGTTACACATGACACTTGGTATTACATGGAGGTATAAAGTGCTTTAATAAGTGGTCGGCCATAATGATGGAATGAGAAAGGGTGATTATTCAAGGTCTCTTCTTCTTCCTCTCTTTTTTTTCTCTCCTTCTCCATTGCCAAGACCTCTCAAGAGTGCTTGCACACTCTAAGTGGTTCTCTCCACCTTTTGTCTGTGTGGATACATGTAGAGGAGTGTACACTTGACACTCTACGAGATCCGACAACCGTTTGGACGAGCAGGATAAGCGAAGGGCATCGCTACAAGGGTATACTTTTTTCATGTAGATCTAAGGTAGATCTAGTGTAGACAAACATGCACATGTACAATTTTATTTCTCTTCGCATGGATCCGTGGCTAGCTTCGGGGTTTCCGCAATGCAAAAAGTGATTTTTGCGGTTCAAATTGCTAACAGCTTGATTGTGTAGAACTTGTTAACCTCGTAGAGGGATTATCCCTAAATCATACACCCGAGGGGCCCTAGTGACAGGGGTAACATGTTCACGAACATCTAGGATACTTCCTTGAAAGGAGAAGAAAATTCCCCTCAAGGAAGCGAGAGACCAAACTTTGCTCTTAACCACTATTCTCGACTTACCAATTAGAGTCGTGTCCTCAAGATTTGCCGAGGTGCCCTAGTGACAGGGGTAAACCGTAACAGGCCTTCTTAGGGTCCTTCTTTATTCTGGCATTTAAGAATAGCCGCTTTAGCTTCTAGCAATTGCATGTTAAAGGACATCGAGTGTAGAATAAAACGTGGCACATTAATACCACCACAACGAAACCAACCTCCTAGAGCTCCGCATAACCAAGTGAACACTTCTACTCACCAACTCTCGATTCTTCTTCCTGACCTTTCTTCCCTAGATTATCCACAACCATTGGTAGTCTAGCTAACCCTTAGTGAACAATTTCTAGTGCTTATAACCAGCCCCTGTGGGATCGATATTTTTATTATTGATGACGAATTTGTGCACTTGCAGTTCGTAATAAGTTCTTGGCGCCGTTGCTAGGGACTGCGTCTATAACATTAGCAAAATCATATTGGATTAGACTAAGCTTTCTTTTCCTTTCTTAGTTTTTGACATTCATTTCTTCTCTTTTAGTATTTTCTATTCCGCTATCATATTTCATATCTTATTATTGAATGGGTAGAGCTAACCTTCCAGGAAAGCTACCACCCTTTGATCCAGATATTGGCAGGACCTCTCTGAGGAGAAGAAATCTACAGAAGGCATTCCAAGCAGTACAAGAATCCTCAGAAATGGCCGACAAACTGCTGAAAGATTATGCGGCACCATATGCACGAGGGGTTCGGTCCAGCATCACCCAACAGCCCATTGAGGCCAACAACTTTGAAATCAAGCCTGCAGTAATCCATATGGTCCAGTAAATTCAATTCGGAGGAGGACCACATGAGGACCCAAACCACCACCTAGAGCTGTTCTACAAGATCTGTGGCACTATGAAGATGAACGGGATCCCTCCAGAATCAGTCAGACTACTTCTCTTCGGGTTTTCTTTGAAAGACAGAGCCAAGCAGTGGATGAACTCCCTTCCAGCGAACAACATATAATCCTGGGAGCAGTGTGAGCAGAAGTTTCTGTAGGACCGTTAGATTCGATAGAGGGGGGGGGGGGGTGAATATCGATTCAAAAAAACAAGAGTTTAAACGCAGCGGAAAAGTAAAATAGACACAATGGTTTTACTTCGTTCGGAGCCTGTGACGACTCCTACTCGAAGGCCCGTGGTCCTTGACCACTTTCGTTGGGCAATCACTAACAATTCGGAATAATAATTACAAAAGAACCGTACAGGGAATGCTAATGAAACTGAAAAACAAATACCGACAAAAGGGAAAAGAACGGAGCGTAGTGTCGGAGCTTTGTTGGCGTCGCACTTGAGCGTCGAGCAGCAAGACCAGTAGTAGAAGAGTTCTCAGCTTGATTAATTTCTGAAGCTCCTGCCTGGGGCTTCTTTTATATGCTGTTCCAGGCGCCTGGATTCCTTCCGGGCGCCTGGAGTGTGACGTAACTGCTCAAACCAAGATGCTCCACGTGGCGACGACTTGGCTGGATAAAATTCACCTTCCGGGCGCCCGGATCCCTTCCGGGCACCCGGATCCCCTCTGGGCGCCCGGACTACCTTGTTCCAGAAAACTCCCTTTTCCTGCAAAACAAAGTTAGTCCAAGGCAAATGTATATCCTGTAAAACAGATTGTCAGCACAGTTAAAGTTCAACAGATAAATAAAAAGAGTATGACTTAGATTCCGTCTCTCCGAGACCGGAATCTAGTCACGATCTCGACTTAGACATCCGAAATGGATCTAAGTCGGATCGACGTCTAATGTCCCCTTCCCGGGAACGCGTCCTCACAGTCACTCCCTTCTAGTGACTTACCTTGCTTACCTACCAGACGTCCGGTCAGCCCGTCGACCCATCTGGACTTCTCGCCAAGCGTCCGGTCAGCCCGTCGACCCGCTTAGACTTCTCGCCAGCTATCCGGTCAGTCCGTCGACCTAGCTGGACTTCTCGCCAAGCGTCCGGTCAGCCCGTCGACCCGCTTGGACTTCTCGCCAGCTATCCGGTCAGCCCGTCGACCTAGCTGGACTTTTCCTGCACACTTGATGAAAGTGTCAGACAACAACACAACTAACTTAACCTATTTGTCATTCATCAAAACCTGGGTTAGACCGTTAGTGCTACCCACACCAACAATCTCCCCCTTTTTGATGGAATGACAACCTGGTTAAGTTAGTGAAAACATATGCAAGAAAACAACATGCATTTATGTGGTTGTAAAGTTTGTTAGTTTGTATTTTCAAATTGGTTTAGCTAACTTAACTAACTTAACCACCTAACCCTCCTCCCCCTTTGGCATTCATCAAAAAAATGAACAAAGGTAAATAACCATAGTGAAGAGTTACTGTAACAGGTAATCAAATTTTGAAAGATAGCTAAGTTTGGTTCAAAATTTGAAAGATAAAAGTGCAATTTATAACACCAAGTTTAAAAAATAGTCAAGTTGACTTGGGGTAGACAAGTTGAGTAAATTTTTATGTTTAAGTAACATTTAATTTTCAAAAAGGTAAATTTTTCAACTTCGATTTAAACTTTTCAAGAAATAAAATTTTTGCCAAAATTAATTTTTAAGGCTAATTTTGGAAATAGTTAATTTTTCAAATCAGGTTTGAAAATTAGGTGGGATTAAACTTTCACCTTTTTCAAATACTTAGTTAAATTTAACTTTTTGTAAATCAATTTTCAAACATAGGTTAGGTTTTAAAAGGCATTTTTCAAACATACAAAATTTGAGTTTATTCTCCCCCTGAACTTGATACTTACTCTAACCAGCTGTCTAACCAATTAGCTACTAACTGACTATTAGAAGATAGTAGCTTTCACTTGGTTAGTCAGATTAAGTTAATTATAACCAGTCAGTGTTTGACTTGACTGATGAACTTTAATCTGATTAATGTCTGAATTGTATTTAACGTCCAGACTTATGTTGATGCACTGAAATAAGCATCTTAAGTCCAGACAGTTGGCCTATGCATCTCACCCCTTTCTATGTTTGTCAAACACAAGCAAGGTGAACTTAAGGTGTTGGTGAGATGCTCAAAAACTAGTCTTATGGGTACATGCTTTCTAAGGATTCAAAACTAGTCTAAGGCCAAAACTATTTTTGAAAATCTAAAAATGGAATGTTTTGAAAACAACCAAATTTGACTTATAATTTGAAAGAGTGATTTTTGAAAGCAATTTTGAAACCTAAAATTTCTAGTCTATTGAGCACATTCCTAATTTTCGGCGTAAGTTGCTAAACTCACTTTCAGGGAGTGGTTTTGTGAAAATGTCAGCTAAATTTGATTTGGACTCCATGTATTTGAGTTCAATATCACCTTTAGTAACATGATCCCTGATAAAGTGGTGCCTAACTTCAATATGTTTGGTTCTTGAATGATGCACAGGGTTCTTGGTTAAGTTAATTGAACTTATATTGTCAATTAATACTTTTACATTTGTAATGTTTAAGTTGAAATCTTTTAGAGTATGCATCATCCATAGTAATTGTGCAACACATTCACCTATGGCTATGTATTCTGACTCAGTTGTAGATAGAGCAACACAATGTTGCTTTCTACTAAACCAGCTAACAAGTGATGAACCTAATAATTGGCATCCTCCACTTGTGCTCTTGCGGTCTAATTTACATCCAGCATAATCTGAGTCAGAATACCCTATTAGTTCAAAATTATTGGTTCTAGGATACCAAATTCCTACATTTATTGTTCCTTTAAGATATCTAAAAATTCTTTTAACTTGTGTCAAGTGGGATTCCTTAGCACAAGTTTGGTATCGTGCACACATACTAACTGCAAATAAAATATCAGGTCGGCTTGCAGTTAAGTATAGTAGGCTACCTATTGCACTCCTATAATATTTTAGGTCAACTGATTTTCCATTTGGGTCATTATCTAAGATTGTGTTTACTGCCATAGGTGTTTTTATTTCTTTTGTATTTTTCATTCCGAAATTTTTAAGTAATTCTTTAGTGTATTTGTGTTGATAAATGTAATTTCCCTCATTTGTTTGTTTGATTTGTAATCCTAAGAAATATGTTAATTTTCCTACTAGGCTCATTTCAAATTCTTTTTCCATTAGATTAATAAATTCCTCTAAAAAATCTGAATTTGTTGAACCAAATATTATATCATCTACATAAATTTGTGCAATAAATATGTTTGAATTTAATGATTTAACAAATAAGGTTGGGTCAATTTGACCTTGTTTGAATCCTTTAGATGTTAGGTAGGATGTTAGCCTTTCATACCATGCCCTGGGTGCTTGTTTAAGTCCATAGAATGCTTTCTTTAACTTAAATACATAATCAGGGTGTTCTTGACTTTCAAACCCAGGAGGTTGACCTACATAAACTTCTTCTTTTATTAGTCCATTAAGAAAGGCAGACTTAACATCCATTTGGTATAGTTTGAACCCTTTATGGGCTGCATAACTTAGTAACATTCTAATGGATTCTAATCTGGCTACTGGGGCATATGTTTCATCATAGTCAAGTCCTTCAACTTGACTAAATCCTTTGGCAACCAGCCTAGCCTTATTTCTAGTAATTTCCCCAGTTTCACTTAGTTTGTTTCTGAATACCCATTTTGTTTCTATTATTTTCTTATTCTTAGGTGGTGGAACTTGGTCCCAGACCTCATTACGCTCAAATTGGGCTAGTTCTTCTTGCATAGCTATTATCCAATCTGGGTCTAGTAGGGATTCATCCACAGTTTTGGGTTCAATTTTTGAGATTAATGAAATTTGACTTAGGTTTCTAAAGGATGATCTGGTTTGAACTCTTAAGTCTGGGTCACCGATTATTTGATCAATTGGATGATTTGGGTTAACCCTTATTGTTCTAGGAGGTTGATTCTCTTGATGTTGTTCCTCATCTTCATGACTTAGAGTTTGGTTGGTTTCTGGAACAAACTCAGGTGTTTGTGTAGATCCTATGTCTTGTTTAGTTTCTTCAAATTTTACATTAGTAGTTTCTTCAATTTTTAAGGTAACCTTATTGTAAATTCTGTAGCCTCTACTATTTAGGGAATATCCTACAAAAATTCCATTTTCAATTTTAGAGGTGAATTTTCCTAAGTGTTCTCTTGTATTTAAGATGAAAACTGGGCACCCAAATACCTTAAAATATTTTATATTTGGTTGTTTATTATAAAACAGTTCGAAGAACGTTTTGTTATGAGTTTTATTTATTGTTGTTCTGTTCTGTACATAGCAGGCTGTACTAACGGCTTCTGCCCAAAAGTATTTAGGTAGGTTATACTCATTTAACATTGTTCTAGAAGCTTCAAGTAAGGTTCTATTTTTTCTTTCTACAATTCCATTTTGTTGGGGGGTTTTAGGGCATGAGAACTCATGATGGTAACCGTTTTCTAGACAAAAACTATTAAAGTGGTGATTTTTAAATTCTCCCCCGTTGTCACTCCTAATTCTTTTAATTTTAATATCTTTTTCGTTTTCAATCTGTTTGCAAAAATTTGAAAAAATTTCAAAAGTTTCATCTTTATGTTTTAAGAATTTGACCCAAGTAAACCTAGAATAATCGTCTATAATTACTAAGCAATATAAGTTTCCATTTATAGATTTGACTCCATGGGAGTCAAAAAGGTCTAAATGTAGAAGTTCTAAGATTGAGGTAGTTTGTGGTTGATTTGTTTGTTTGTGGGTTGATTTAGTTTGTTTGCCTTGTTGACAAGCATTACATATGGTTGAATCTAAGTTAGGTAACGTTGGTAAGCCTTTTACAAGTCCATTTAGTTTACTTATATTTCTAAAGTTGGTGTGAGACATCCTCCTATGCCATAACCAAGTTTCTTCTTTTTGTGTTAAATAACACTTAATGGAAGAAATGGTTAAGTTGATGACATAGATGTTGTCTTTTCTAAAACCTTTTAGGCTTATGGTAGGATTATCTAGATGTTTGATTGAGCATTCTGTAGATAGAAATTTGACCTTATACCTAGTATCACACAATTGACTTATACTTAGAAGATTATATTTAAAGTTTTCAACAAGTAAGACATTTGTAATTATAAAGTCTAATTTTAATTCAATATTACCTATACCAATTACCTTGAGTTTGCCGTTGTTTCCAAAGGCAACTGTTCCTAGGCTTTTGTAAGTGAGTTGAGTGAACTTCGTGTGATCTCCAGTCATATGTTTGGAGCAACCACTGTCCAAAATCCACTTGGTTTCCTACAGTAAGTAGGATTTAAAGTTAGTTTATTGAGCATGTATTAATTTAAGTTTAAAATTAAGATTTTGAAATTAATTTTTAAGTTAAAATTTTGAAATTAATTTTTAAGTTAAAATTAAAAATTTTGAAATTAATTTTTAAGTTAAAATTTTGAAATTAATTTTTAAGTTAAAATTTTGAAATTAATTTTTTAAGTTAAAATTAAAATTTTGAAATTAATTTTTAAGTTAAAATTAAAATTTTGAAATTAATTTTTAAGTTAAAATTGTGAAATTAATTTTTAAGTTAAAATTTTGAAATTAATTTTTAAGTTAAAATTAAAATTTTGAAATTAATTTTTAAGTTAAAATTAAAATTTTGAAATTAATTTTTAAGTTAAAAATTTGAAATTATTTTTAAGTTAAAATTAAAAATTTAGAAATTAATTTTTAAGTTTAAAATTAAAATTTTGAAATTAATTTTAAAGTTAAAATTAAAAATTTTGAAATTAATTTTTAAGTTAAAATTTTGAAATTAATTTTTAAGTTTAAAATTAAAAATTTGAAATTAATTTTAAAGTTAAAATTAAAATTTTGAAATTAATTTTTAAGTTAAAATTAAAAATTTTGAAATTAATTTTTAAAGTTAAAATTAAAATTTTGAAATTAATTTTTAAGTTAAAATTAAAAATTTTGAAATTAATTTTTAAAATTAAAATTAAATTTTGAAATTAATTTTTAAGTTAAAATTAAAATTTTGAAATTAATTTTTAAGTTAAAATTAAAAATTTTGAAATTAATTTTTAAGTTAACATTTTGAAATTAATTTTTAAGTTAAAATTGTGAAATTAATTTTTAAGTTAAAATTTTGAAATTAATTTTTAAGTTAAAATTTTGAAATTAATTTTTAAGTTAAAATTTTGAAATTAATTTTTGAGTTAAAATTAAAAATTTTGAAAAAAAATTAAAATTTTGAAATTAATTTTTGAGCCTTATTCATCTCACCCGAACTATATTATCAATCAGGGAATCCTATGATTTTGTGAGATGAAATTGGTTTGATTACAGACTTTTGGATTAACTTGTGTTAGATTCAGACTTAGCTTTGGTTTCCACAAATAGGCATTCTTCAGATAAACTTCTAAGCTTGGTGAGTCACAAGGACATCATTAGAAGTAACCAACCTTTCGCGGTTTTCCGAATAGTCCTATCCACGGAACTTAGTACTAAATCTTGGTCTAACTGGTTAGGATTCGTTTAAGGGTAGCTTTGGTCAGTTCCACTTGGCCAAATGCACCAGATCGAAACCATATCTTTCTAGACATGCGATGCCCAAGTTTCCCTAACGTACTATCATCCAAAAATTTCACCAATACCATGATTCAAGTTAAACTTGGTCTCTAATTCTAATTGCCCTGCCGGGTTTGTTAGTTTTGGGTTACCCTGTCGGGTAAGTTAGTTTTGGTGGTGCCAGCTATTCTGGAGCCTCCCCCTGAATTATTGGCCATTAATTTAAGTTTTAATTTTAGGCTTGTGTCGATTCTTTTTATAGTTATAGTTAACTTGGTGATAATTTTGTTGTTTCTTAAACTGTTTAGATTTTGAATTTGATTTAGGTTTGTATTTTGGATTTTGGTTTGGTTTATTTAATTTTATATAATGTATTTTTTCTTTAGGTATATAATATTGATTAAGTCCTACTTGCGTGGTCAGACACGCTTTCGGAACCCAAGCTAAATTGGTTGACTTGTATTGGGTTATTAATGATTTGAAGGTTTTATTTGAATTCGACTTATATCCTAGTCCGGTTTTATTATAACATGCTTTTTGATTATTTAGGATTAAGTCTAGATTTTTTGATCTTGTTGTAAATTTTTCTAGCATTTCTTTTAAATCTTTAACATCATTTTTTAACGATAGATTTTCCTCTTCAAGTGTTAGATCTTGAGTTGGATTCGAATTTTTTAATTGTTCCTTGAGGTTTTGATTTTCCTCAAGAAGTGATTTGTTTTCATTTTCTAATTTAGTTAATTTACTATTTAAACATAAAATAATTCTAAAATTTTTTTTGTTTAAATTAAAGTATACCTCATTCGGGCCTTCGGAAACGAGTACGGACTCGTGGCTTGTTTCGGGTTCAGACCCGTCTTCATCTTCCGACTCGTTATCTGTTTCGGCTTCGCGGGCCATCAGTGCGAGGTGGCTCTGATGTTTCTGCTCTTCTTCCTGTCGTCCCACGTTGCTTTGAGTGTCTTCTTTTTGGTTGGCTTTGGTTTGTCGAACTTTAGTTTTGGACATTCGTTCTTGTAATGTCCCTTTTTGTTGCAGCCGTAGCAAGTCACGTTCTTTTGTTCTGAGGGAGAGCTGATCTTTTGAAGATCCTTTTTGCTGAAGCTCCTCTTTCTCCTGGTGAACATTTTTCTTACCAAGTTCACCAGGTGTTCTTCGTTTTCGGAGTCTTGGTCAGATTCTTCTTCAACTTCAGGCTTGCTTTTCTTGGAGGAACCTGCAAATAAGGCTACACATTTCTCGGCTCCAGCATTAGTTTGTTCGTGCAATTCTAATTCACAAAACAGTTCGTCTAATTTTAAGTTGGAGAGATTCTTAGAAATTTTGTAGGCATCCACTATTGATGCCCACAAACTATTACGTGGAAAGGCGTTTAAAGCGTACCTTATTAAGTCTCTGTTCTCCATTTGGTGGCCTATTGCATGAAGCCCGTTGAGGATGTCCTTGATCCTCGCGTGTAGTTGATTCGCTGTTTCTCCTTCCTGCATTTTTATATTAAAAATTTTATTTAGAAGCAGGTCTCGTTTTGTTACCTTAGGGTCGGTTGTTCCCTCGTGAAGTTCGATTAGCTTGTCCCATAGCTCTTTAGCGTTTTTGTGTGGACCGACTCTGTTCAGTTCTTCTCTTGTCAATCCGCATTGTAGAGTGTTGATCGCTTTATTTTCTGTTGATGCTTTTTTCTTGAGATCTGCTGTCCAGTCTTCAGGATCCACTAGATTCCCGGCGTTGTCCACTGGAATTTTGTAAGGTTTCGTAATGCTCATCCACTGGTCGAAGTCTGTTTTGAGGTAGACCTCCATGCGCTTCTTCCAGTAAGGGAAGTCGTCCCCGTTGAAGAGTGGAGGTCGCACTGTGCTGAATCCTTCTTGTTGGGACATTCTGTGCACAGGTAAATAACCAAAAAAAATATCCCAAGACTTGGTCTTGGATTAGTAGTGCGGGAAGAGAAAAATAGAAAAAAATCTAGATTCGTGTTGCACTAATTTAAATTGATTAGAGAAATATTAAGTTAACGAAACACCAGTTTTAAAATTAATTATTGAAAAAAAAACAAAAACAATTCACCCCCTGTCTGATTGGTGGTTGCACCAAATCAGAGCGGTACCTGCTCTGATACCACTTGTAGGACCGTTAGATTCGATAGAGGGGGGGGGGGGTGAATATCGATTCAAAAAAACAAGAGTTTAAACGCAGCGGAAAAGTAAATAGACACAATGGTTTTACTTCGTTCGGAGCCTGTGACGACTCCTACTCGAAGGCCCGTGGTCCTTGACCACTTTCGTTGGGCAATCACTAACAATTCGGAATAATAATTACAAAAGAACCGTACAGGGAATGCTAATGAAACTGAAAAACAAATACCGACAAAAGGGAAAAGAACGGTGCGTAGTGTCGGAGCTTAGTTGGCGTCGCACTTGAGCGTCGAGCAGCAAGACCAGCAGTAGAAGAGTTCTCAGCTTGATTGATTTCTGAAGCTCCTGCCTGGGGCTTCTTTTATATGCTGTTCCGGGCGCCTGGATTCCTTCCGGGCGCCTGGAGTGTGACGTAACTGCTCAAACCAAGATGCTCCACGTGGCGACGACTTGGCTGGATAAAATTCGCATTCCGGGCGCCCGGATCCCTTCCGGGCGCCCGGACCTCCGGGCGCTTGGATCCCCTCCGGGCGCCCGGATCCCCTCCGGGCGCCCGGACTACCTTGTTCCAGAAAACTCCCTTTTCTTGCAAAACAAAGTTAGTCCGAGGCAAATGTATATCCTGTAAAACAGATTGTCAGCACAGTTAAAGTTCAACAGATAAATAAAAAGATTATGACTTAGATTCCGTCTCTCCGAGACCGGAATCTAGTCACGATCTCGACTTAGACATCCGAAATGGATCTAAGCCGGATCGACGCCTAATGTCCCCTTCCCGGGAATGCGTCCTCACAGTCACTCCCTTCTAGTGACTTACCTTGCTTACCTACCAGACGTCCGGTCAGCCCGTTGACCCGTCTGGACTTCTCGCCAAGCGTCCGGTCAGCCCGTCGACCCTCTTGGACTTCTCGCCAGCTATCCGGTTAGCCCGTCGACCTAGCTGGACTTCTCGCCAAGCGTCCGGTCAGCCCGTCGACCCGCTTGGACTTCTCGCCAGCTATCCGGTCAGCCCGTCGACCTAGCTGGACTTTTCCTGCACACTTGATGAAAGTGTCAGACAACAACACAACTAACTTAACCTATTTGTCATTCATCAAAACCTGGGTTAGACCGTTAGTGCTACCCGCACCAAAAGTTTCTGGATAAGTTCTGATACGAACCCCACCAATAAATGTGATGGAACCCGAAACAAAGGTGGATAGAACCCCAAGAACTAAACGACAAGAGTGTGAGCCTTGACCCGTAACCAAGAATTGGCATGAACCAAGCCTACGAAGGAAAGAAATGCCACACCTAGGGGTGATAAGTTTCGATGGGTTGAACACCACGAGAGTAGACTCGATAAGTTCAACAAGTTCTTTCAAGATCTAAGAGAGCACACAATCTCACCAAAAAAACTAAGTTGTTTCATACTAAGATGCCCCTCCCTTATATAGTGGGAGTGAACAAGGAAAAATACAAGATATGTGCATGCACAATTAGAGTCCCAATGTTGCATGCCTCATGCAAGCTATCTAGAAACCCAAAACAAAATAATGCATGCACAATTAGAGTCCCAAGTTACATGCTTCATTAAACAATCTAAAATACTTAAGTCTTCATGCATGAACGAATTCCTATGCTTTGCATGCTTATTAGCGTTCTTCCGTTAAGTGCGGCCAGTCATGGATGGTTATGCCCGATTACGTGGATTAGGCCACGACTAGCAGTTACGATTATCTTGGTTTCTCCTTGCTCATTGTCCTCCCAATGTTTTTTGATTAGCCCATTTAGTGCTTCCTTGAAACGCTTTGCCCGTAGTCTTGTAATTGGGCCTTCCGGAAGTGATAACTGATCTCTCCTATCTTCAGCCCTTGGGCATACATTATTCTCCCATTCTTGAAAAGGATTTCTCCTCAAATCATCACCTGCATCAAACGGGGATAAGTCAGCAACATTAAAAGTAGAATGTACGCCATACTCACCTGGTAGTTCAAGTTTGTAGGCATTATCATTGATGCGCTCTAATACTTGAAATGGGCCATCCCCTCGAGGTAGAATTTTAGAACGATGTTTGTCCGGAAATCGCTCCTTTCGGAGGTGCAACCAAACCCATTCTCCTAGTTCAAATACAATTTTCTTGCGCCCCTTGTTAGCTTGTTGCATGTATTGCTGAGTTCTTTTCTCAATATTCAGTCGTGCTTGTTCATGAATCTTCTTTACGAATTCGGCCTTCTGCTTACCATCTAAGTTTATATGCTCACTTACAGCTAAAGGAATCAAATCTAATGGTGACAAGGGATTGAAATCATAAACAATTTCAAATGGAGAAAATTTAGTCGCAGAATGTATGCTCCTATTGTAAGCAAATTCAACATGAGGTAGACAATCTTCCTATATTCTCAAATTCTTGTTAATGACCGCACGAAGTAAAAAGGATAAGGTTCGATTGACCACTTCAGTTTGCCCATCAGTTTGGGGGTGACAAGTAGTAGAGAATAACAATTTAGTTACTAATTTCTCCTACAAAGTCTTCCAAAAATAACTCAAAAATTTGCATCTCTATCAGAGACAATGGTCCTAGGCATGCCATGCAACCTAATAAACTCTTTAAAGAACAATTCAGCTATATGCAATGCATCATTGGTTTTATGACATGGAATGAAATGCGCCATTTTAGAGAATCTGTCTACCACAAAAAAAATAGAATCTCTCCCTCTCTTGGTTCGGGGTAATCCCAAAACAAAGTCCATTGAAATATTAGTCCAAGGTTCACTAGGTATAGGCAAAGGAGTATACAAGCCATGGGGTTTCAATTTAGATTTAGCTTGTTTGCAAGTTATACACTTCTCACAAATTCTTTCCACGTCGTGTTTCATATGAGGCCAAAAGAAATGATCCTGTAAAACCCCTAAAGTCTTAGTAACGCCAAAATGACCCATCAATCCACCACCATGGGCTTTCCTAGTGAATAATTCACGTAACGAACACATAGGCACACACAATCTATTTTCATGAAATAAAAACCCATCATGCCTATAGAACTTACCAAATGCAACCTTATCGCATGCTTTGAACACCTCATAAAAATCAGTATCGTTAGTATATAAATCCTTGATATATTCAAATCCAAGTAACTTCGTATCTAAAGTGGATAGTAATGCATACCTTCGAGATAGTGCATCAGCAACTACGTTCTCCTTTCCTTGCTTGTATTTGATCACATAAGGAAATGTCTCAATGAATTCTACCCATTTAGCATGGCGTCGATTCAACTTATGTTGGCTCTTTAAATGCTTTAGAGATTGATGATCTGTGTGAATCACGAATTCTTTTGGCCATAGGTAATGTTGTCATGTCTCCAATGTTCTCACCAATGCATACATTTCCTTGTCATATGTAGGATAGTTGAGAGTGGCTCCACTCAACTTCTCACTGAAATAAGCAATGAGTCTCATTTCCTATATAAGCACAGCACCTATACCAACACCAGAAGCATCACATTCGATTTCAAAGGTTTTAGAAAAATCTGGTAGGATTAGTAAAGGAGCAGAACTTAGCTTTTCTTTCAAAGAGTTGAAGGCCCTCTCTTGCTCCTTTCCCCACTTGAATGACTCATTTTTCTTGATGACTTTAGTAAGAGGAGCTGCAATATTGCTAAAATCAAGAACAAACCGTCGATAGAAGCTGGCCAAACCATGGAAACTCCTCACTTGGCTAATTGTTGTCGGTGTTGACCACTCTTGGATTGCTTTCATCTTTTCCTCATCCATCTCAATGCCTTTAGTACTAACAACAAAACCAAGAAACACGACTTTCTCCGTACAAAAGGTGCATTTATCGAGGTTAGCAAAAAGCTTTTCTTCTTTTAGCACACTCAAAACTAACCTTAAATGTGTAACATGCTCTTCTAAGCTTCTGCTAAAAATCAAAATATCATCAAAATACACAACTACAAATTTCCCTAAGAAAGCACGTAAAACATGGTTCATCAAATGCATAAAAGTGCTAGGAGCATTAGTTAAGCCAAAAAAAGGCATTACTAACCATTCATATAAGTCATGCTTAGTTTTAAAACCGATTTTCCATTCATCACCTTCCTTCATCCTAATATGATGATATCCACTCCTAAGATCAATTATTGTGAACACATAAGAACCATGCAATTCATCAAGTATATCATCAATCCTAGGAATTGGATGGCGATACTTTACAGTGATGTTGTTGATGGCTCGACAATCCACACACATCCTCCATGTTTCGTCCTTCTTGGGAACTAGTAACACAGGCACGGCGCAAGGACTCATGCTTTCTCGAAAATACCCCTTTTCTAATAATTCATTAACTTGCCTCTGAAGTTCCTTTGCTTCCTTCGGATTGCTTCTATAGGCAGGTCGATTCGGAATGGAGGCACCAGGTATGAAGTCAATTTGTTGGTCAATTCCTCTAATGGGAGGCAAACCATGCGAAACCTCTTCAGGAAAGACCTCCTTGAATTCCTATAAGAGAGAAACAATAACACTAGGCAAAGAATTGTTAAGGTCATTAGTGCTCAAGAGTGCCTCCTTATACAAAAGGATAAGGGGCAGCTGATTTGAAAACAAAGCTCGCTTAATCTCACTTTTTTTTTGCATAAAAAGTATTTTTCTTTCTCTCTCCTTTTTTTTCCTTGCCCACTCCTTTTGTCTCTTTCCTATCATCTTCTTTCCTCTCATTTTTCTTTCCCTCTACTTCTTTTTTCTCAATTTTTTTTCTCTCAATTTCTTTTCCTTTCTTCTTTTCATTTTCTTTTTGTAGTCTCAACTGGTCCTCCATAACTTGTCTTGGAGTCAATGGTACAAGAATAATAGGTTGCCCTTTCAAAGTAATACTACACTTATTTGTGAGGCCATCATGTGTTACCTTTCGATGGAATTGCCAAGGTCTTCCCAACAATAGATGGCATGCATGCATGGGAACCACGTCACACAACAGCTCATATTCATATTTGCCAATGGAGATTGCTACCAAGACTTGTTTTGTTACCTTGATTTCTCCGCAATCATTTAGCCACTGGAGTCGATAAGGTCGCGGATATTTTCGAGTTGGTAGCGACAATTTCTCCACCAAATCAGTACTTGTCACATTGGTGCAACTCCCCCCATCAATAATAACACTACAAACCTTGTTATTGACAAAGCAACGGGTATGAATAAATTCTCCCTTTGATTACCTTCTTCCTCCTTAGCTTGTAGATTGAGAACTCGTCGGGCCACCAATAAGTCTCCAATAACAGCATGTTGTTCATCATCACTATCCTCTTTTTGTGGCGCTTCTTCAACTATTTCATCCTCATCTTCCGACTCAAGTTCACCTTGAGCGTTTATTACCATCACCCTTTTGTTCACACATTGACTAGCTATATGACCATGCCCTTGACATTTAAAACACTTGATATCATGAGTTTTGGAGGAAATGAGCTCGTGATTACCTTGAGCAGTTGATGGTGTGGGTTTGGGCTTCTTGAAGGGTTCAAACTTTGGCTTATTTTGAGCTTGTTCCTCCTTTCTTGGAGCTGTCCGCCATGTGCCATGAGTAGTCATTAGTTGTCCCCTCCTAGCCAATCCTCTCCTCTTGAGTTGTTCTTTCACTTTTTGTGCTTGGTGGACCATGTCTGACAGCTCAACATAATGCTGCAATTCAACAATATAAGCAATTTCTGGGTTTAAACCATGTAAAAACCTAGCCATGGTGGCTTCCCGATCTTCATCGATATTAGCTCGGATCATGGACAACTCCATCTTAGCTCCTTGAAATATTCATCCACACTTTTGGAGCCTTGAGATAACCTTTGAAGCCGCTGATATAAGCTTCTATAATAATGGTTGGGTACAAACCTCCATCTCATGAGCACTTTCATCTCCTCCCAAGTGGATACAGGTTGCTCTCTATTCCTTCTCGAGTCATCACCACTTGATCCCACCAAACAATAGCATAATCAGTGAATTCAATGGCAGCTAACTTCACCTTTTTAAACTCTGAGAATTCATGATAGTTAAACACCATTTCCATCTTAGTTTTCCATTCCAAGTAAGCTTCTGGGTCATTTTTTCCTTGGAAGGTTGGAATTTTCAACTTAATCCCTCTTAAATCATTATTTCTTCTAGTTCCATTTCTATCTCCTCGATGTCCAATCCTGCCCCGATTGTAGTTTTGCTCATCAAAGTCTTCCACAATAACTTCTTCATCTTCTTCGACATCAATCCCTTGGGCATGTCTTCATTGTGGTCTAGTAATACGGTCTTGTTGATGTCTTCTTGGTGTCTCATCCTCCACCCGATCCAACCTCTCATGGATAGATTCTAATTCCGCCCTCATCATCCGCTGCATCTCCCCCATCAATGCTTGTAATTGCAGGTTCGGAAGTGGCCTAGCCCCCTCATTTGCTCCATCCTCCTGGTTGTTGGACATGGCTGTAAAATGAAAGAAAACCTCACAAGCACTCAACTCACGTTTGGGTGGTAGCTCCCAATTGATGATATCTCTCAATTCTTGATCAAACTCTAGAACAAATCAGAATATCACGTAGCAATTCAAAAGATACCACCGAAACTTATGATGACAGAATTTTAAGAGAAAACGAAAGAGTAGAAGTTTGGGAATAAGGAAAACAAGAAAAGAATTGTTGAAGACAATTTACTTTGATTCACACAAGCAGTTTTTTTTTTGGCGCTTTCTTCTTCTTCTTCTTCTTTTTTGTCTTTTCGTTGTGCTCTTTTTTTTTCTTTTTTTTTCCACGATTTTTTTTTTCTTTTGGCTGAACAACAAGTAAAGATAGATTTTCACTTGCCTTTGAACCGAAGCTCTGATACCAGATGATACGAACCCCACCAATAAATGTGATGGAACCCGAAACAAAGGTGGATAGAACCCCAAGAACTAAACGACAAGAGTGTGAGCCTTGACCCGTAACCAAGAATTGGCATGAACCAAGCCTACGAAGGAAAGAAATGCCACACCTAGGGGTGATAAGTTTCGATGGGTTGAACGCCACGAGAGTAGACTCGATAAGTTCAACAAGTTCTTTCAAGAACTAAGAGAGCACACAATCTCACCAAAAAAACTAAGTTGTTTCATACTAAGATGCCCCTCCCTTATATAGTGGGAGTGAACAAGGAAAAATACAAGATATGTGCATGCACAATTAGAGTCCCAATGTTGCATGCCTCATGCAAGCTATCTAGAAACCCAAAACAAAATAATGCATGCACAATTAGAGTCCCAAGTTGCATGCTTCATTAAACAATCTAAAATACATAAGTCTTCATGCATGAACGAATTCCTATGCTTTGCATGCTTATTAGCGTTCTTCCGCTAAGTGCGGCCAGTCATGGATGGTTATGCCCGATTACGTGGATTAGGCCTCGACTAGCAGTTACGATTATCTTGGTTTCTCCTTGCTCATAGTCCTCCCAATGTTTTTTGATTAGCCCATTTAGTGCTTCCTTGAAACGCTTTGCCCGTAGTCTTGTAATTGGGCCTTCCGGAAGTGATAATTGATCTCTCCTATCTTCAGCCCTTGGGCATACATTATTCTCCCCTTCTTGAAAAGGATTTCTCCTCAAATCATCACCTGCATCAAACGGGGATAAGTCAGCAACATTAAAAGTAGAATGTACGCCATACTCACCTGGTAGTTCAAGTTTGTAGGCATTATCATTGATGCGCTCTAATACTTGAAATGGGCCATCCCCTCGAGGTAGAATTTTAGAACGATGTTTGTCCGGAAATCGCTCCTTTCGGAGGTGCAACCAAACCCATTCTCCTAGTTCAAATACAATTTTCTTGCGCCCCTTGTTAGCTTGTTGCATGTATTGCTGAGTTCTTTTCTCAATATTCAGTCGTGCTTGTTCATGAATCTTCTTTACGAATTCGGCCTTCTGCTTACCATCTAAGTTTATATGCTCACTTACAGCTAAAGGAATCAAATCTAATGGTGACAAGGGATTGAAATCATAAACAATTTCAAATGGAGAAAATTTAGTCGCAGAATGTATGCTCCTATTGTAAGCAAATTCAACATGAGGTAGACAATCTTCCTATATTCTCAAATTCTTGTTAATGACCGCACGAAGTAAAAAGGATAAGGTTCGATTGACCACTTCAGTTTGCCCATCAGTTTAGGGGTGACAAGTAGTAGAGAATAACAATTTAGTTACTAATTTCTCCTACAAAGTCTTCCAAAAATAACTCAAAAATTTTGCATCTCTATCAGAGACAATGGTCCTAGGCATGCCATGCAACCTAATAACCTCTTTAAAGAACAATTCAGCTATATGCAATGCATCATTGGTTTTATGACATGGAATGAAATTTGCCATTTTAGAGAATCTGTCTACCACAACAAAAATTGAATCTCTCCCTCTCTTGGTTCGGGGTAATCCCAAAACAAAGTCCATTGAAATATTAGTCCAAGGTTCACTAGGTATAGGCAAAGGAGTATACAAGCCATGGGGTTTCAATTTAGATTTAGCTTTTTTGCAAGTTATACACTTCTCACAAATTCTTTCCACGTCGTGTTTCATATGAGGCCAAAAGAAATGATCCTGTAAAACCCCTAAAGTCTTAGTAACGCCAAAATGACCCATCAATCCACCACCATGGGCTTTCCTAGTGAATAATTCACGTAACGAACACATAGGCACACACAATCTATTTTCACGAAATAAAAACCCATCATGCCTATAGAACTTACCAAATGCAACCTTATCGCATGCTTTGAACACCTCATAAAAATCAGTATCGTTAGTATATAAATCCTTGATATATTCAAATCCAAGTAACTTCGTATCTAAAGTGGATAGTAATGCATACCTTCGAGATAGTGCATCAGCAACTACGTTCTCCTTTCCTTGCTTGTATTTGATCACATAAGGAAATGTCTCAATGAATTCTACCCATTTAGCATGGTGTCGATTCAACTTATGTTGGCTCTTTAAATGCTTTAGAGATTGATGATCTGTGTGAATCACGAATTCTTTTGGCCATAGGTAATATTGTCATGTCTCCAATGTTCTCACCAATGCATACATTTCCTTGTCATATGTAGGATAGTTGAGAGTGGCTCCACTCAACTTCTCACTGAAATAAGCAATGAGTCTCATTTCCTATATAAGCACAGCACCTATACCAACACCAGAAGCATCACATTCGATTTCAAAGGTTTTAGAAAAATCTGGTAGGATTAGTAAAGGAGCAGAACTTACCTTTTCTTTCAAAGTGTTGAAGGCCCTCTCTTGCTCCTTTCCCCACTTGAATGACTCATTTTTCTTGATGACTTTAGTAAGAGGAGCTGCAATATTGCTAAAATCAAGAACAAACCGTCGATAGAAGCTGGCCAAACCATGGAAACTCCTCACTTGGCTAATTGTTGTCGGTGTTGACCACTCTTGGATTGCTTTCATCTTTTCCTCATCCATCTCAATGCCTTTAGTACTAACAACAAAACCAAGAAACACGACTTTCTCCATACAAAAGGTGCATTTATCGAGGTTAGCAAAAAGCTTTTCTTCTTTTAGCACACTCAAAACTAACCTTAAATGTGTAACATGCTCTTCTAAGCTTCTACTAAAAATCAAAATATCATCAAAATACACAACTACAAATTTCCCTAATAAAGCACGTAAAACATGGTTCATCAAATGCATAAAAGTGCTAGGAGCATTAGTTAAGCCAAAAAAAGGCATTACTAACCATTCATATAAGCCATGCTTAGTTTTAAAACCGATTTTCCATTCATCACCTTCCTTCATCCTAATATGATGATATCCACTCCTAAGATCAATTTTTGTGAACACACAAGAACCATGCAATTCATCAAGTATATCATCAATCCTAGGAATTGGATGGCGATACTTTACAGTGATGTTGTTGATGGCTCGACAATCCACACACATCCTCCATGTTTCGTCCTTCTTGGGAACTAGTAACACAGGCACGGCGCAAGAACTCATGCTTTCTCGAACATACCCCTTTTCTAATAATTCATTAACTTGCCTCTGAAGTTCCTTTGCTTCCTCCGGATTGCTTCTATAGGCAGGTCGATTCGGAATGGAGGCACCAGGTATGAAGTCAATTTGTTGGTCAATTCCTCTAATGGGAGGCAAACCATGCGAAACCTCTTCAGGAAAGACCTCCTTGAATTCCTATAAGAGAGAAACAATAACACTAGGCAAAGAATTGTTAAGGTCATTAGTGCTCAAGAGTGCCTCCTTATACAAAAGGATAAGGGGCAGCTGATTTGAAAACAAAGCTCGCTTAATCTCACTTTTTTTTTGCATAAAAAGTATTTTTCTTTCTCTCTCCTTTTTTTTCCTTGCCCACTCCTTTTGTCTCTTTCCTATCATCTTCTTTCCTCTCATTTTTCTTTCCCTCTACTTCTTTTTTCTCAATTTTTTTTCTCTCAATTTCTTTTCCTTTCTTCTTTTCATTTTCTTTTTGTAGTCTCAACTGGTCCTCCATAACTTGTCTTGGAGTCAATGGTACAAGAATAATAGGTTGCCCTTTCAAAGTAATACTACACTTATTTGTGAGGCCATCATGTGTTACCTTTCGATGGAATTGCCAAGGTCTTCCCAACAATAGATGGCATGCATGCATGGGAACCACGTCACACAACAGCTCATATTCATATTTGCCAATGGAGATTGCTACCAAGACTTGTTTTGTTACCTTGATTTCTCCGCAATCATTTAGCCACTGGAGTCGATAAGGTCGCGGATATTTTCGAGTTGGTAGCGACAATTTCTCCACCAAATCAGTACTTGCCACATTGGTGCAACTCCCCCCATCAATAATAACACTACAAACCTTGTTATTGACAAAGCAACGGGTATGAATAAATTCTCCCTTTGATTACCTTCTTCCTCCTTAGCTTGTAGATTGAGAACTCGTCGGGCCACCAATAAGTCTCCAATAACAGCATGTTGTTCATCATCACTATCCTCTTTTTGTGGCGCTTCTTCAACTATTTCATCCTCATCTTCCGACTCAAGTTCACCTTGAGCGTTTATTACCATCACCCTTTTGTTCACACATTGACTAGCTATATGACCATGCCCTTGACATTTAAAACACTTGATATCACGAGTTTTGGAGGAAATGAGCTCGTGATTACCTTGAGCAGTTGATGGTGTGGGTTTGGGCTTCTTGAAGGGTTCAAACTTTGGCTTATTTTGAGCTTGTTCCTCCTTTCTTGGAGCTGTCCTCCATGTGCCATGAGTAGTCATTAGTTGTCCCCTCCTAGCCAATCCTCTCCTCTTGAGTTGTTCTTTCACTTTTTGTGCTTGGTGGACCATGTCTGACAGCTCAACATAATGCTGCAATTCAACAATATAAGCAATTTCTGGGTTTAAACCATGTAAAAACCTAGCCATGGTGGCTTCCCGATCTTCATCGATATTAGCTCGGATCATGGACAACTCCATCTTAGCTCCTTGAAATATTCATCCACACTTTTGGAGCCTTGAGATAACCTTTGAAGCCGCTGATATAAGCTTCTATAATAATGGTTGGGTACAAACCTCCATCTCATGAGCACTTTCATCTCCTCCCAAGTGGATACAGGTTGCTCTCTATTCCTTCTCGAGTCATCACCACTTGATCCCACCAAACAATAGCATAATCAGTGAATTCAATGGCAGCTAACTTCACCTTTTTAAACTCTGAGAATTCATGATAGTTAAACACCATTTCCATCTTAGTTTTCCATTCCAAGTAAGCTTCTGGGTCATTTTTTCCTTGGAAGGTTGGAATTTTCAACTTAATCCCTCTTAAATCATTATTTCTTCTAGTTCCATTTCTATCTCCTCGATGTCCAATCCTGCCCCGATTGTAGTTTTGCTCATCAAAGTCTTCCACAATAACTTCTTCATCTTCTTCGACATCAATCCCTTGGGCATGTCTTCATTGTGGTCTAGTAATACGGTCTTGTTGATGTCTTTATGGTGTCTCATCCTCCACCCGATCCAACCTCTCATGGATAGATTCTAATTCCGCCCTCATCATCCGCTGCATCTCCCCCATCAATGCTTGTAATTGCAGGTTCGGAAGTGGCCTAGCCCCCTCATTTGCTCCATCCTCCTGGTTGTTGGACATGGCTGTAAAATGAAAGAAAACCTCACAAGCACTCAACTCACGTTTGGGTGGTAGCTCCCAATTGATGATATCTCTCAATTCTTGATCAAACTCTAGAACAAATCAGAATATCACGTAGCAATTCAAAAGATACCACCGAAACTTATGATGACAGAATTTTAAGAGAAAATGAAAGAGTAGAAGTTTGGGAATAAGGAAAACAAGAAAAGAATTGTTGAAGACAATTTACTTTGATTCACACAAGCAGTTTTTTTTTTGGCGCTTTCTTCTTCTTCTTCTTCTTTTTTGTCTTTTCGTTGTGCTCTTTTTTTTTCTTTTTTTTTCCACGATTTTTTTTTTCTTTTGGCTGAACAACAAGTAAAGATAGATTTTCACTTGCCTTTGAACCGAAGCTCTGATACCAGATGATACGAACCCCACCAATAAATGTGATGGAACCCGAAACAAAGGTGGATAGAACCCCAAGAACTAAACGACAAGAGTGTGAGCCTTGACCCGTAACCAAGAATTGGCATGAACCAAGCCTACGAAGGAAAGAAATGCCACACCTAGGGGTGATAAGTTTCGATGGGTTGAACGCCACGAGAGTAGACTCGATAAGTTCAACAAGTTCTTTCAAGAACTAAGAGAGCACACAATCTCACCAAAAAAACTAAGTTGTTTCATACTAAGATGCCCCTCCCTTATATAGTGGGAGTGAACAAGGAAAAATACAAGATATGTGCATGCACAATTAGAGTCCCAATGTTGCATGCCTCATGCAAGCTATCTAGAAACCCAAAACAAAATAATGCATGCACAATTAGAGTCCCAAGTTGCATGCTTCATTAAACAATCTAAAATACTTAAGTCTTCATGCATGAACGAATTCCCATGCTTTGCATGCTTATTAGCGTTCTTCCGTTAAGCGCGGGCAGTCATGGATGGTTATGCCCGATTAATTACGTGGATTAGGCCATGACTAGTAGTTGCGATTATCTTGGTTTCTCCTTGCTCATAGTCCTCCCAATGTTTTTTGATTAGCCCATTTAGTGCTTCCTTGAAACGCTTTGCCTGTAGTCTTGTAATTGGGCCTTCTAGAAGTGATAATTGATCTCTCCTATCTTCAGCCCTTGGGCATACATTAAGTTCTACCCACCTATCAAAACTGCTCACATGAGGAACTTGATTGCCAGCTTCAAATAGATAGACTCAGAATCATTATTTGAAACTTGGGACAGATTCAAGAGTATGCTAAGATAGTGCCCCCATCATAGCCTTGAAAATTGGTTGGTTCTGCACACCTTCTACAATGGGATAAATTATCACACGAAAGTATCTCTTGATTCTGCAACAGGAGGAGCACTAATGAACAAATGCCTCGATGAAGCTGAAGAGATCATAGAGAATGTGGCGCAGAACCACCATCAATGGGCATCTGAAAGATCTAGTGGCTCTTTTATGGGGAATCCAATTAAAGCGTCAGGAAAATTCGACGTAGATGCAGTTACACTCATGTCTATAAAGCTGGATGCTCTGACCAAAAAATTTGACGCCATGGGAGGCAACACAGCTAATGCAATAGCATGCGTCTGCGACACTTGTGGAAGTACGGATAACGCTCAAGACACCTGCCCTTTTGGGCCGATACAAGCACAGATGAACCAGCTTGAGCAGTGTGATGCAATAACCAGCTACAATCAGAGCCAGAATAATTCGTACTCCAGTACATACAACCCTGGATGGAGGAATCACCCCAATTACTCATAGCAAAATAATCAGGATCAAGGACCAGCACATCAGAATTATCAGCCTGGGCAACAGAGCCACCAATCTGGATAACAGACCTACCAACAAGAACAACCTTCACAACTATTTAGGATTGAAAAGATGCTTGAGCAAGCTCTCTCAAAGCTAAAGGAGATGAGAAACGTGATCAAACAACTGACTTAGAGGCTAGAAAACTCTGAAAAACACCAGAAGATGCAAGGCAACTAGATAGCTCAGATAGCTTAGTCTGCCTCAAGAGCACAGGGTACATTCCCAGGGAAGCTAGATTTGAATCTAGTAGAGCATTGCAACTGCATTGAGCTGAGAAGCGGAAGTACTGTGGGAGATCCCCAAATCATTACTCAGAAGGAGCTTGACTTAGAAAAAGAGCCCTCTCTCCTACTGCCCAATTAGACTCAAAACAGGGATGGAGAAGAGGTTACTAAAAAGATTGAAGAAACACTTCAAGCTGCCCCATAGAATCAGACGATCACTTTTCCTCAGAAGCTTATAGCATCCCAGAAAGACGAAGAGTTCAACCGATTCCTAAAAAGATTAAAGAAATTTGCATAGAAGTACCACTGATAGATGCGCTACACCAAATGCCGAAGTTCGTGAAATTTTTAAAGGGAATTTTATCTAATAGGAGGTAAAAAGGCGACTTCAAGATTGTGGCATTGACAGAGAATTGCAGCGCTCTCCTATGGAAAATTCTCCACCAAAGCTTCAAGATCCAGGAAGCTTCTCTATACCGTGCAAAATTGGTTCTGAACTCATACCGAGAGCTTTCTGCGACTTGGGGGGCCAGCGTCAGCCTACTTCCGTACACTTTATGCAAGAAGCTAGGCCTCCAGAACATTAAATTAACTATTATGGCACTACAATTAGCTGACTATTCATGCAGATACCCAATGGGGATAGAGGAAGATATACCAGTTGAAGTAGGTGGATGTACAGTTCTCACAGATTTTATTATCTTAGATATTGAGGAAGACCCTAAGATACCGATTAACCTTGGAAGACCATTCCTTGCAACAGGTGGAGCTATCATCGATGTAAAAAGTCATAGGTTATCCTTGGAGATCGGAAAAGAAAAGATTGAGTTTGATTTATCAGATCCCTCCATCTGCAACCCCTCTTCTCAGTGAAATTCTCGCAAGATCAACATACACAAAGTCGAGGAGTGCAATTTCCATGAGAGTTCCCCTCCAGCAAGTACCACGAAGTACATTTGCCCTGCGGGAGCAAAACAGAAGGTGCAGGCTGGAGCATTAACCCCAGGAGAAGAGCCGTCCTTCCACGGGTTTAGTCCGCATTAGCTAAAACGGAGTTGAGCTAAAGACCTAAAACAAGCGCTTCTTAGGAGGCAACCCAAGGATTTTTCTTCCATTTTAGTTCATCATTCCTTTTTGTCGTTATATTTCTCTAGTGAGTTTTAGTCTAGTATTTTATTTTGGGTATTTCATTTTCAGGATGTGCATAGCCTCCATGAGCTGGCCATGAGCGTTTTCATGGGCGTGGAGGTGATGGAGGAGCCGAAATGACGAAGAGCGAATCACTTTGAGCTTGAGGAAGCAGCCGGCCGTGTGACCTCACATGACCATGTGAAGCCAACGTGGAGACTAAAAGCCATGGGCTATGTAACTCTGCACGACTGTGTGGTTTGCACAGAGAAGAAAGAGGCACGGTCGTGCAGCCATGCCAGAGAGGAAGAAGGTTCAGGCCGTGCCAACTGGCTCGACCGTGCGACTCATACAGAGGAGAAAAAGATCAGGGCCGTGCAAATCAGCACGACTGTGCCACTTCGGCCGAGGGGAGAAAGAAGGAGGCCGTGCCAATCGGCACGGTCGTGCGACATCTCGTTGGACTTGGCCGTGTCTATAAGACACGTGCGTGTCTCAACCCGTGTACGCCACCTCCTCTTCCAAGAAACGTTATTCCCATCTCCCCCTCTCCCAAAAGCCTTCTCCTCTTCACTACACCTCGTCCACCCCTGATTTCTCACCTCTAGAGCTCACTTTTGCTTAGATCTAGACCTAAATCTAAAACTTCCTCGAGCCACAAATCTGAAAAGAAAGAAGAAACTTCCCTATTTTCCCTTCCTTCTCCTCACTATTCCCATCCTCAAGATCCATTTCCACGAGAAACTCCTCAAAGCCTTGTACCATGTCACAGATCTTGAAGAGGCTTCGTCGAGGAAGCGGTGGATCAGGCGAAGGAGATGCACCGGGAGGCGACACGTGACGAAGGTAACGAAAATGAGTTCAATATTATTTTTAGAAATCATGAGCAAAAAGCTAGATATGATATTCTTGTCGCTAGAAAAATCTTATGCACTAAATACATGGATCCCACTACTATGGATGTGCTAAGAATTATGAATGACATAGATTGGATGATTGGTGCTTTAGATTGGAATGATATAATGTATGCCCATGCACCGACTTACCCCTGCCTAGTTCTTGAATTTTTGAGCTCGATAGATGTTAAATTCCCTTCTGAGGATGACTACGCAGGGGGCATAACTTTTAGAATGATGAATAAAGAAGTTCGGTGGACCTTTAGTGATTTTATTGATTGTTTTGGATTACCTACTAGTGGTTCATGTGGATTTGATGGTGGTATTAAGTGGAACGAATTTTGGATGTTGATTACCGGATCACACGACCCTTATGAACCCTCTAGAGCCAAAGCATCCAGGATACAAAACCCGACCTTTAGATACCTTCACAGAGTGATGAGTAAAATGATCTTTTGTCAAGGAGAGAGCGATGGAGTGGTTAAGAAGATAGAACTCTATTCTCTTTGGGCGATGTTAAACAAAGTTGATTTTGATTCGGGGTTTCATTTCTTGCAAACTTTGTGGAAGGCAGCTAAGGCACCCTCGGGGATGATAGTGTTTGAAGGATTAATCACCCAAGTAGCATTCAATCTGGGTTGTGCACTTGATGGATTAGAGGTTATTCATGGTAATGACAAGATTGACATCGATTCTTGTCTTGCTATGAAAATGATTTGTCAGGATGTTAATGGGTTTGCTTTCCCTAGAACCAATGGTTTTCCATTACCCCTTCCTTGCCCCGAGTGCACTTTAGTTCGTGACCCCGTGAATTGGGTGATTACTGATTTACACCCCGAGACTGTACCGTCCATTGCAGAAGAACCCAAGTACCACCCAGAGCCCTCTTCATCTAGATTCCCGCAGCCTTCCGGATATCCGGGACCACCTAGACACTCTTTTGCTTATGGCACGGGATCCTCTATGTTTGATTTTTCTAATTTATGTACCTCTTTAGACTCCATTCATGAGAAGTAAAATACCCAACAACGACTGTTGGAGGGTCGCTTCAAGTTATTTGAGGAGCAGTTTAGGGAGGTATAGGACCATTTTCAGTTCACTAGGGACTTCTATAGTTAGGTGACGGGGTTCATTCAGGATTATGACGTTGACCAAGAAAGGATGAGAGATTTTATGGATGATATGGATATCACTAGACAACAGTTAGATGCCCTATATCAATATCATCAACACCTTGGCCATCTTCCTGGTATGCTTAGATTCCCCCCTGGCTCACATCGAGGGCCTCCTTATCCCCCACCCCCGCCACCATATTGATTTCATCGGGACGATGAAAAGTCTAAGTCTGGGGGGTGTTGTTGCACAACCTGAGTCGAGTCGAGTCGAGTCTTTCTTTTATTTTTGCATATTTTATTTGCTTTTTTTTATTTAATCATGTTTATTTATTCATATTTTTATTCTACTTGCACCTCATTTTCATTTTTCTTTCCTATCTTTAATTTTGTGTCATATTTGAGAACATCAACCATATACTTTTTCTGCTACTTGTCCGATAGCAAAATAGCTAGTATTTTCTTAGTTAATGAGTTTCTAGATGGTGTTAGTATGTTTGGTGTATCTTCTTTCTCTATCTTTAGTAGTATGAATTAATCTAAGTATTGTACGGAGTTGGGTATAAGTTTTGGCCTAACCTTAAGGACCTTATTTTCACTACACTTAAGTACTTAAGCTTGAATGGTAGATATACTTTTGAAATAGTTATGATTCATCCAAATTGTTTAGTACTTTTGTTCCCATGGGGATTCCTTACTTACATTTTAGTTACTGGATAACCTCGGATCATGGAAGCTCATTTGGAAAAATCCAAATCCCAACATATGCATCGCATGTGTAATAAGTGCTACACCTCTATAGCACCCCAAAAAAATGAAAAGGAAAAAAAAAGGAAGAAAAAATAATAAGGGATAAAAAAAATAATTGTCGTGAGTGAAAACTAACAATTCACCCATTTGAGTCCGAGTTAGTTACTGGGGAAATGAATGTTAAATTTCTCTTGATTCCGAGAAGTACCCTTTGAGACCTTGTGTAAATTAAGGAAAACGAACCAAGTGTGAGGCAGGTAAGTGCCATCACTGGGAACATTTGGAACTCAATTGTATGACGACTTAACTAGGACAAAGAATTGAACCTTGAAGAGTTTGAGCTACTTACTGCACCGAGCACAAAGAACTTATGCTTAGGCCATACTTAGATTACTCCACAGTCATGCTTATCAATGAAACTAGTTGATAGAGTTAGGCGAATGCACTAGGGATTATGAAGCACGGCAGGAACTTATGAACATAGTTTGTAGCGTTTTGCTTGAGGACAAGCAAAGGATTAAGTCTGGGGGTGTGATGTGTGCAAATATTATGATCATTTACGCATGTTTTAGTGCACATTCATGTACTTTATGCATATATATTAGTTGTATGATTGCCTCTTTCATCTTGTATTCATTATATATACTCTTTTGTTTGAATATCTGCTCTTTGTTTGTTTTTGTGTTGATAGGGACAACTTTCGGAGCAAAAACGGTGATTATCAATGCACCAGAACAAGCCGAAGAACACGGTCGTGCACCCTTGCACGGCCGTGTGACCAGACCGAAGAGGGGAAGTGCTCGGCTATACAGCTGAGACCGAGGTAGATCAACACACGACCATGCAACCCTCCACGACCGTGCCACCCCTTGACCGAGACCAGGAACTGCCCGGCCGTGCATCCTTGCATGGCTGTGCGACAGGGACCGAGTGTTGGGTTTTTCGGGCCGCGAAAACCTCGAATTACCCAAAGCCGTAGATCCGTGCAAGGAAAAACCGAATGAAATACAAGTACGAGTTTCAAAACTTCTAGATCTACACCTAGATCTATGTGTTAAGAAGTATACCTTGAAGCGTGCCCTTTCGCATTCCCGCTCGTCCAAGGAATTGCCGGATCTCTAGACCGTCAAGCGTCGGTCCTCTAGAAGTATCCACACGGACACGTAGGTGGAGAAAACCTCACACAAAGGTGTGCTAGCACCTTGGTAAGATTCGGCCAAGCAAGGAGGAGAGGGAGAGGGAGAGCTTGAGAGGAAGAAGGAAGAAGATACACACTTGAATGGAAAAATGAATTTTACATTCAAAACCAAAAGTGGCCGGCCACTTCCCATAGTGTAACTCCCCATTAAATGCAATTAATGTGAAGTTATTAAGAAAATGGCTTTGTAACTTCCATGAGGTGGCACCCATGATGATGTGGAGTAACATCATTGATCCACTTCAATGCCAACTCACCAATGAGGTGGCATAAAGTCAAGTCTAACTTGACTTTTAATCTTCCTCACAAGTCAAGTCAAACTTGACCAAATCTCTTCCATGGTTGATCGAATCCAACCATTTGATTCAAGCCAACTTAATATAATGAATCTAATTCATTTAATTAAATTGATTCAATGAGTCAAAATCTAAATTAGACTCATTGAACACATGAATCAACTTGAGTCAAACTCAAGTTAGCCCAATTAGGATTACTCTTAATCCAATTTGATTCATCAAATGAATCTAATCCTCTTGGTTCATCATATGAACCTAATCTCCATCTAACTGTCCTAAGTGTGTGACCCTATAGGTTCTTGTAACGTTGGCAATGCCCTAAACCCATTTAGGAGCATAAGTAATGAGCGGTATCTAGCAACACATCATTACTACCCAAGTTACAAGAATATCGAGATTCGACATCACCTTGTGACTACTAATTGTGACTCCTCACAATATATGACAAGTGTCATTCTATCCTAGACATCTAGATTGATTATTATGAGGCATAGACAGTGTCATCCTCTGACCAATCTAAATCTTGAACTCCAAGTAGACTCACTAAATCAAATGAGCTCAATATCCCATATTGACTCATTTGGGCATGGCCATGCACTTCGTGGTCTCACTCTATCAAGAATACCGATGTCTCTCCCGTCATATAGGAGGGATAGATCCCATCTACATCACTCACATCCCTCTGCATAATTTGTTATATACCCAGTAATCGCCTTTATAGTCCACCCAGTTACGGGTGACGTTTGACGAAACCAAAGTACATAACTCCTTATGTAGGGATCTATGGTGACTTCAGGTCTAAGGACTAGTAGTCATACTAATAGCCATATGAGAAAGTATATGACACTCATATAACGATCCATGATACTTTCTCATGGTGGGTCATTCAGTATACATTCTCTAATGTATACCCATGTGTCAACTTGATATCTCTATATCCTTGACTTGTGAGATCAAGTCATCGAGTTGACCTACATGTTAGTCTTATTGCATTAACATTGTCCCTGAATGTTAATACTCGACTAGGAATGATTAAGAGTAGTGTTCCCTATATCATCTCACTATCGGTTCAACTAACCGATTGATATAGGTGAGAACCATCTACTCTAGGACATTATTATACTTAGTTTATTTGGCACCAATACAAGTAAGTATAATAACCAAAATCCAAATGCCTTTATTAATATACAAGAATATGATACAATGAGTCCATACAATCATCAAATGATTGACTCTAGGGCTCTAACTAACAATCTCCCACTAGTACTAGTGCCAATCAGTATAGGCTCTAAGGCCTAATGACCTAGTGTGACCATCATGCTTTCTCTGTGCCAAAGCCTTGGTCAAGGGATCTGCGATGTTAGCCTCTGTAGGTACTCTGCAAATCTTCACATCTCCTCTATCGATAATCTCTCGAATGAGATGGAAGCGCCGTAATATGTGCTTGGTCTGCTGGTGTGAGCGAGGTTCCTTCGCCTGTGCTATAGCTCCATTGTTGTCACAATAGAGCTCAACTGGGTCAGCGATGCTAGGAACCTCCCCAAGTTTAGTGATGAACTTGCGGATCCAAACTGCCTCCTTTGCCCTCGATGCGACAATATACTAAACTTTTGTAGAATCACTCTTGTATCCTTCTTGAACTCTTCCGGTGGCACCACCATTAATGCAAAATACGAACCCCGACTGCGATCTATAGTCATCTGTCGGTCTGGAAGCTAGCATCACGTAACCCTTTTGACTAGCTCATCATTGCCTCCATATATCAAGAAATATTCTTTAGTCCTTCTTAAGTACTTAAGAATATTCTTGACTGCTATCCATGACTTGGATCTGACTGGTATCTGCTCGTCATGCTCAAAGCATACGAGACATCAGGTCGAGTACATAGCATGGCGTACATGATCGATCCTATGGCTGAGGCATAAGGGATCTGATCCATGCGGTCTCTCTCCTCTCTAGAAGAGGGACCTTGAGTCTTCGAAAGACTCACGCCATGTGACATCGGCAGAAATCCCTTCTTGGAGTTCTGCATGGTAAACCGAAGGAGTACCTTGTCAATGTATGTACTCTGACTTAGGCCAAGCAATCTCTTAGATCTATCTCTATAGATCTGTATCCCTAGAATGTGGGATGCCTCACCTAAGTCCTTCATTGAGAAGCAACTCCCTAGCCAGGTCTTGACAGACTGAAGCATAGGGATGTCCTTCCCAATGAGTAGTATGTCATCCACATATAATATGAGGAAGACAACTATATCCCCTACAACCTTCTTATAGACACAAGGCTCATCTTCGTTCTTGATGAAACCAAACTGTTTGATTGCATCATCGAATCGAAGATTCCAGCTCCGAGAAGCTTGCTTTAGTCCATAAATGGACCTATGCAGCTTGCATACTCTGCTAGTATGCTGTGGATCTACAAAACCCTCAGGTTGTGTCATGTACACATCCTCGAGCAGGTTTCCATTCAGAAACGCGGTTTTGACATCCATCTGCCATATCTCATAGTCATGGTAGGCTGCAATAGCAAGCATGATCCGAATGGACTTAAACATCGCTACTGGAGAAAATGTTTCATCATAGTCAAAACCATGAATCTGCTTGAAACCGTTAGCTACCAAGCGACCCTTATAGATAAGTCCATCCATGTCAGTCTTTCTCTTAAAGATCCACTTACACCCAATGGGTTTTACCCCTTCAGGTGGATCAACAAAAGTCCATACTTGGTTGGTGTACATAGATTCCATTTCGGATCTCATGGCCTCTAGCCATTTCTCGAAATATGGTCTCATTACAGCTTCCTGATAGGTGGTAGGCTCATCCTCTAAGAGCATAATGTCATCATGGTCAGACAAGAGAAATGAGTATCTCTCAGGCTGACGACGTACCCTATCAGACCTGCGAAGAGGTATGTCTACTTGAACCGGTTGTTGTTCCTCAACTCCTTGTGGAACAACATCATCCACAACACTTTGTGGTTCCAGTTCAATTTCCATCGAGGCATCAGTGCTATTGTTCACATCTTGAACTTCTTCAAGATCGAACGCGCTCCCACTAGTCTTTCTAGAAACAAAGTCCCTTTCTAGAAAGACCCCAGTCTTTGCCACAACTACCTTGTGCTGACTGGGAATGTAGAAGTAATATCCCTTAGTTTCCTTGGGATATCCAATGAAATAGAACTTGTCGGATTTGGGTCCTAACTTGACGTCTTACGTAAGCCTCACAGCCCCAAATCCTCATGAAAGACACCTGGACATCTCTCCCAGTCCATATCCTATATGGTGTCTTTATCACGGCCTTTGATGGAACTCGGTTGAGTATGAAAGCTGCCGTGTCTAGAGCATATCCCCATAGATATGTCGGAAGATCTGTGTGACTCATCATAGATCATACCATATCTAATAAGGTACGATTCCTCCTTTCGGATACACCATTCCACTGTGGTGTTCCAGGAGGAGTGAGTTGAGATAAAATCTCACACTCAGCTAAGTAGTCACGAAACTCATGGCTTAAGTATTCACCACCTCGATCTGATCGAAGTACCTTAATACTCTTGCCAAGCTGGTTCTGTACTTCATTCTTGAAATCTTTAAACTTTTCAAAGGATTCAGATTTATGTGTCATCAAGTACACATAACCGTATCTACTGAAATCATCAGTAAATGTGATGAAGTACCTATAACCGCCTCTAGCAGCAACATTGAAAGGGCCACATACATCACTATGTATGAGTCCTAACAAATCAGTTGCTCTCTCGCTATGCCCACTAAAGGGCGTCTTGGTCATCTTGCCTCGTAGGCATGACTCGCATATCTCATATGATTCAAAATCAAATGAGTCCAGCAAATCATCCTTATGGAGCTGGGATAAGCGCTTGTCATTTATATGACCTAAGCGACAGTGCCAGAGATAAGTGTGGTTCATATCGTTCGATTTGAACCTCTTGGTACTAACGTTATAGATAGAGCTCTCAAGATCTAGAATATAGAGTTCGTTCATCAGAGGTGCACTACAATAGAACATATCGTTTAAATAGACAGAACAACATTTGTTCTTTATTATAAACGAGAATCCTTTCTTGTCCAAACAAGAAACTGATATAATGTTCTTAGTTAATGCAGGCACATAACAACAATCGTCTAACTCTAGTATAAGGCCAGAGGGCAGAGATAGAAAATAAGTCCCTACAGCAACAGCAGCAACCCGTGCTCCATTGCCTACTCGTAGGTCTATCTCGCCCTTTGTCAATGCTCTGCTATTTCTCAGTGCTTGTACATTAGTACAAATGTGCGAAGCACATCCGGTATCTAATACCCACGACGAAGAAATAGAGAGGTTGTCTTCTTTAACATTTATACCGGAAGTAGAAATCTTGTTTCTCTTCTTGTTAAGATCTTCCAGGTATCCTGTGAAGTTCCTCTTCCAGTGCCCTACTTATCCTTGATATAGTTGACGAAGATGTTCAACCATATAGTAAGCACACATCAACTCATGTTGCTTCTGAAGCTCAGAGTTCATGGTTGCGAGCATTAGACAGGACACATCTAATGCGTTATCTTGATGGTTCTTATAAGCATCCCGGTCAGCTCGCGTGGCAGTGGTAGGAGGAGCCTCCAGAATGGGCTGCTCCAGAACGTACAGTTTACGTTCCTGAGTGAGAACTATTCTCAAGTTCCTGTACCAGTCCAGGAAGTTTGCTCCGTTGAGCTTGTCCTTCTCAAGGACAAATCGCAGGGAGAAGGTGTTCGTATTTGACGTCATGGTTATCTACAACAGAATAAAATCAGAAATAAATATCATATTCTTAATCATTTAATTAGGACTTTAACTAAATGATGCTCCCACTGAATTCTATAATTCATGTGGGACAAGATCCACATCATACTAACCCTTGAATTAGCTTTGACTAATACGCCCAAGACTTAGTATGATCGGTAGGTAATGATTACCAATTACATCTCTATGCAACTCTTGTTTATAAAATCAATATCTGCATTTATATTAAAACTCGAGTTAGCTTTGGCTAATACGCCTGAGAGTTAATATAGATGTGATTTTGACCTATCTTTTCCAACCGTTGGAAGAATGCCTATAGTTGACTCGATCTAACCGAGCAACTAGGAATACTCAATCTAATTGAGTTTGTATTCACCCATGCGTTGATAGGCGGGACCAAGATTTTCCCTCCGTACCCTACCAAGATAATATGTATTGCTCTGCTTTGGCAGATTCAACAATACATGTGATCGAGGTAGTGATAGGTATCACGACACGGTTAGGCATTTAGAGTTGGTTTGATCGAGATCTAATCTAATCGAAAAGGATGCATCTTGTGCATGACTTAGATCTAATCTAATCGCAAGGGTGCATCATGTGCACGACTTAGATCTAATCTAATCGTAAGGCACTAATTAATTAATTACTTATTAAACATACATCATATACATAAGAAATTAACTAATTAATCTATTTGTGATTTAGTCATGGCCCTACTACGATCCTCTCAAGCCAATGAGAAGATCGAATGGTCAACCTAGGGTCAACAGCTTCTCCAAGCTCCTCCCTTTGACCACCTTGTGTTGCTCGTGCCCGCCTCGGAACTCCGTCTCGTGTGGACCCTCCACCGCTCCAATTTGTACATTACAATTTGAAACTCGAGTTACATTCGAGTCTAAATCTAATTTACAACCAGAATATAAGAGAAAGGCACGACGCGCAGGTCGCGGAAAAATAAAAACATACAACACGCGCAAACACATAACGACACGCAGGCCGTATTATGAATTACAACACAATCCAATCATATTGGGTTTTTGGGCCACGACTATCACAAAATTAATATATAATACAAAATTATATATTTTCATAATTTTCTATAATTTTAAAAATAATTTTTTACAATTTTTACGAGTAAAATTTCCCGACGGTCCCGTTTAGTGGTTTCGGGCGCAATCGCGGAACGGATCCCCTTGCGGGGCCAGGGGCAGCGCCCCTACCCGCGATCTAACCATCGCGAGAGTTCCTTTGCGATCCAACAGTGCCCAAACTCACTGTCCCAAAACGATTTGGGTCGAGACATTTCCGTTTCGGAAAAATCTTCCCGGCAGGTTCGTTTTTAGCGATTTCGGGTGCAATCGCGGAGCAAATCCCCTTGCGGGGTTAGGGGCAATACCCCTACCCACGATCTAACCATCGTGAGTTGCTCCTTTGCGATCTAATGGCACCCAAGCCCGCTGTCCCAAACGGATTTGGGGCAAAACGAAGCCGTTTAAGGAAAAACTTCCCGGTAGCCGAAGCCTACAAGTGCCGAGATACTTGTGCTTCGCTTCTACGGAAAAATTACCCATAAAAACATAAAAACTAAATTTTTACAGAAAATCACAGAAGGTTTAGTTTTCATAAAACCAAAAATTAAACTCGTACAAGCCTTGCACGTGGCTTTGATACCACTGTTGGGTTTTTCGGGCCGCGAAAACCGCTTTTCGCGTCGCGGAAACCCCGAATTACCCAAAGCCGTAGATCCGTGCAAGGAAAAACCGAATGAAATACAAGTACGAGTTTCAAAACTCCTAGATCTACTCCTAGATCTATGTGTTAAGAAGTATACCTTGAAGCGTGCCCTTTCGCGTTACCGCTCGTCCAAGGAATTGCCGGATCTCTAGACCGTCAAGCGTCGGTCCTCTAGAAGTATCCACACGGACACGTAGGTGGAGAAAACTTCACAAAAAGGTGTGCTAGCACCTTGGTAAGATTCGGCCAAGCAAGGAGGAGAGGGAGAGGGAGAGCTTGAGAGGAAGAAGGAAGAAGATACACACTTGAATGGAAAAATGAATTTCACATTCAAAACCAAAAGTGGCCGGCCACTTCCCATAGTGTAACTCCCCATTAAATGCAATTAATGTGAAGTTATTAAGAAAATGGCTTTGTAACTTCCATGAGGTGGCACCCATGATGATGTGGAGTAACATCATTGGTCCACTTCAATGCCAACTCACCAATGAGGTGGCATAAACTCAAGTCTAATTTAACTTTTAATCTTCCTCTCAAGTCAAGTCAAACTTGACCAAATCTCTTCCATGGTTGATCGAATCCAACCATTTGATTCAAGCCAACTTAATATAATGAATCTAATTCATTTAATTAAATTGATTCAATGAGTCAAAATCTAAATTAGACTCATTAAACACATGAATCAACTTGAGTCGAACTTAAGTTAGCCCAATTAGGATTACTCTTAATCCAATTTGATTCATCAAATGAATCTAATCCTCTTGGTTCATCATATGAACCTAATCTCCATCTAACTGTCCTAAGTGTGTGACCCTATAGGTTCTTGTAACGTTGGCAATGCCCTAAACTCATTTAGGAGCATAAGTAATGAGCGGTATCTAGCAACACATCATTACTACCCAAGTTACAAGAATATCGAGATCCGACATCACCTTGTGACTACTAATTGTGACTCCTCTCAATATATGACAAGTGTCCTTCTATCCTAGACATCTAGATTGATTATTATGAGGCATAAACTGTGTCATCCTCTGACCAATCTAAATCTTGAACTCCAAGTAGACTCACTAAATCAAATGAGCTCAATATCCCATATTGACTCATTTGGGCATGGCCATGCACTTCGTGGTCTCACTCTATCAAGAATACCGATGTCTCTCCCGTCATATAGGAGGGATAGATCCCATCTACATCACTCACATCCCTCTGCATAATTTGTTATATACCCAGTAATCGCCTTTATAGTCCACCCAGTTACGGGTGACGTTTGACGAAACCAAAGTATATAACTCCTTATGTAGGGGTCTATGGTGACTTCAGGTCTAAGGACTAGTAGTCATATTAATAGCCACATGAGAAAGTATATGACACTCATATAACGATCCATGATACTTTCTCATGGCGGGTCATTCAGTATACATTCTCTAATGTATACCCATGTGTCAACTTGATATCTCTATATCCTTGACTTGTGAGATCAAGTCATCGAGTTGATCTACATGCTAGTCTTATTGCATTAACATTGTCCCTGAATGTTAATACTCGACTAGGAATGATTAAGAGTAGTGTTCCCTATATCATCTCACTATCGGTTCAACTAACCGATTGATATAGGTGAGAACCATCTACTCAAGGACATTATTATACTTAGTTTATTTGGCACCAATACAAGTAAGTATAATAACCAAAATCCAAATGCCTTTATTAATATACAAGAATATGATACAATGAGTCCATACAATCATCAAATGATTGGCTCTAGGGCTTTAACTAACACCGAGGCCAGACACCCCATGGCCATGCCAATTGGCACGGCCGTGCAGCGCCACCAGAGAAGAGAATGAACACGGTCGTGCCATCTTGGCACAACCGTGTCGCCGCAGATGAACCCTAGTCTATATAAGGGTTTTAACCCTTTTTCTCTAGGGGGGAGGGCGGGGAAGCAAGTCGTCTGTTGGAGAAATGTCTTGAAGCCATCACATGCTATCTTGGACCTCCGTCCAGCGATCTTCCACCACCGTATCGACTCCAGAAGCAGAGGATTGGATTCGAAGGCCACTCGTCATCATTGGATAAGCATATTCTTTCTTTCTTTCGCCGTGTCTGAAGATTGCATGTTTATCTACCATACGTCTTTGGATATCTCCCTGACACTTATGGAGTAGATCCTTTATTCTAGGACTAGGGAGTAGTTGTGGTTCGGTTTGATGTAAAACTCGTATTATGCTTATACTTATTGGATGATCTTTTATGCTTTGTCTCAATTGCATGTTGCTCAATTGTGTAGAACTTGTTAACCTCGTAGAGGGATTATCCCTAGATCGTACACCCGAGGGGCCCTAGTGACAGGAGTAACCCGTTCACGGACATCTAAGATACTTCCTTGAAAGGAGAGCCAAATTCCTCTCAAGGAAGCGAGAGACCAAACTTTGCTCTTAACCTCTATTCTCGACTTACCAATTAGAGTCATGTCCTCAAGATTTGCCGAGGTGCCCTAGTGACAGGGGTAAACCATAACAGGCCTTCTTAGGGTCCTTCTTTGTTCTGGCATTTAAGAATAGCCGCTTTAGCTTCCGACAATTGCATGTTAAAGGACAGTGAGTGTAGGATAAAACGTGGTACATCAATACCACCACAACGAAACTGACCTCCTAGAGCTCCTCATAACCAAGTGAACACTTCGACTCACCAGCTCTCGATTCTTCTTCCCGACCTTTCTTCCCTAGATTATCCACAACTATTGGTAGTCTAGCTAACCCTGAGTGAACAATTGCTAGTGCTTATAACTAGTCCCTATGGGATCGATATTTTTATTACTGATGACTAATCCGTGCACTTCCGGTTCGTAACAATAAACCAATGCTACGGATGCATTGTGGTTTAGTATTGGCAAATACATCAAGAGGAAGCCAAAACTAGGACTTTAGGTCAAGGTTCAATTGAACCATTTAGCTAGTTTTGGATTTTGTGTCAATCATGAGATTGGTGATAGATACATTTTTGAATGTATTTTTCCCAAGTAGACATGGGTAAAACAGACCTCTCCACAAAATTTAGGAGGATGTCTGTGGAAATTTTTATACATTTCTAAAATTGGGTCAGAATTTTATTTGAGCTGAAATCTAGGTGCCAGTCGACTGGTATAGTTACCAATTGACTGGTAACAGTGTATTTTGAACACAAAATGATTCTGTGTGTTGAATTTGATAGGAGCAGTCGAATGATGCTTGTGGTAGTCGATTGATACCAGCCTGAAATTGTTTTCAACATTAGTTAGTGACCAGGTTAACTTGTTTGGGTGTATAAGATCCATAGGGGGAGAAATACATAAGTTTAGGGTCAGTCTGGATGATAAATTTTATAATTGAGATATTGTTGGAGCTTTTTAATATTAGGCAAAGGGGGAGAAGTAAGGTTTAGTTGGGAAAACCTTAAATGCCTTTGCATGAAATTCCTAGCTGAATGGAGAGCATAGGTGTAGGCGGAGCCTTGTGATAAGTTCTTAAATAACCTTTGTTGGTTGCTACTCAAAATACCATTCTATTTCCCCTGTAGAAAAATTTGTACAAGCACAGAACTTAACCTAGCTACCCATGTGCTCTACTGAAGTTAAACTTGGATTGCAAACGATGCTTAACATTATTAATCCAAGTTGCTCTTCAGAAATTAAACTTAGATTGGAAACGATACTTAACATTTTTACTACAAGTTTAATCGATGTGATCTTCCTAAGTTAAACCATATTATAGAAGTTGATTAAATATCTATTTCAAAGATTGACTTCCAGGTTAAACATAGCGAGGCACTTGGCCTTTTTGGGTATGAGATCATCCACCACTTCCTAGACAAAGCCTTTTAAATAAAATGGATATTTAACTTCTTACAGTAACCCTAGGTTCAACTAAAGAGACCTCATTAGAAACACAAGATCGAAACGCAAAATCGAAATACAAAATCGATAGAACGAAATCGAAACATAAAATCGCTAGCCTCTTGTGTTGGTGTTTCAAAATCCATGAAAAGAAAACTAACTAATTAATTCGAAGCGGAAACCATTAATTAGTTGTATCTTTCTTTGTAGCTAAATACCTCTTGATCTTCTATTGTATTCCTCTCCTCCTCTTGGATGTTGTGTGGGCAACGATCTACCAAGATGGAATCCACCCGAACCACTTCTTCTCCTCCAAGACTCTCGAGCCACCAAGGGATGCCAAAATAGGAAACTTTCTTCCTCTTCTTCTCCTCTAAGCAACCGGCCACCAAGTGCTTCTCCTCTTCTTCTTCTTCCTCTCCAAGCAATCGACCACAAGGACTTTTAAATCCTTGATACCACTGGCCCTAAGGAAGCAAAAGAGGAGATAAGTGGGGCACCGGCCTACGAGAAAGGGAGAAGGGAAGGGGCCGACCACACCAAGGAAAAGAGAGGAGACTTAAGGTTATGTGTATATATTTTTATGAGGCACCCACTACCTCTCTTTTATAATCCTTGGTCACGACAAAAAAGGAAAGTTTTAAACATAATTAAAACTTCCTTATTTGTGGCCTCCCCTTAAAAAATGAAATTTTAACAACAATTAAAATCTCTGCTTTCTAAATTTCCTATTGTACATGGTAATAATGGAAAGTTTTAAAATTAATCTCTCTCTTTTAAAACATGTAGACAACTACAAAAAGGAAAGATTAATTAAAACTTTCTTTTTAAATTATGGTTACAAAAAATGAGAGTTTTATCAAAAATTAAAATCTTTCTTTTAAACATTATAGATAACTATAAATAAGGAAAGATTTTAACAAAATTAAAATCTCTCTTTAATCTTTTGTAGATAACTATAAAAGGAAAGATTTTAAAATTTTAAAAGTCTCTTTAAAACCATGAGGATGGACATAAAAGGAAATTTTAAAATTAAAATTTATCTTTTAAACCCTTTATGAATGGCTACAAAAGGAAAGATTTTAACAAAAAAATAAAATCTCCCTTTAGTTCTAATGGTGTGGCCGGTCCCATGCTTGGACACCAAGCATGGCTTGGCCAACCACCTCTTGGGCACCAAGCTAATGCTTGGCCGGCCTCCTTGCTCCAAGCATGGATGTGTTCGGCACATTACTTAGGTAAGAAGTGGACTTTGTGAATACAAGGATTTATAGAGGCTACAACAGGGACCGAGAGAAGAAATTAGTTTTGGTTTCCTGATGAGCTTGATCTTCCTGTGTTCGCCTCAAACACCAACTCAAGTTCATCAATAATAACTCATACCACTAAAGAGTTATTATTGAACTACTGCACCAATCCCAAATTACATTATGGGCTCCTTCTTATCATGAGTGCATTAATCTCCCTGTGTTTAAGATATAGAATGCCCACTAATTAAATGGGTTACTGACAACTCACGTAATTAATATATAGCTCCAAGAGTAGTACCACTCAACTTCATTGTCATGCCGGACTAGGTCCACCTACACAGTTTACATAACAATCCTTATGAGCACCTCAAGGGGACATCATCAATCTAGATTACTAGGATAATGTTTCCTTCTATAATCAACAACCCACCATATAAATAATATTTTTTTTCAACTTATCATGCCTATTGATTTAACGAACTAAATCTCACCCATTGATAAATTAAAGAAATACATACTAAGTATATGTGCTTGTTATTATATCAGGATTAAGAGTACGCACATCCATAATAACATAGGTTTGGTTTTTTTATGTAGTCAGTATAAAAAGAAACTTCCTCAAATGGTCCTGCTTAATACACACAGAGTGTACTAGTGTAATTTTATAGTTAAGATAAACTAATACCAAATTATACTACAACCATTCCAATGGTTTGTCCCATTCCATCTTAGTTGTGAGCTACTATTTATAATTTATAAGGAACTGATAACATGATCTTTTGTGTGACACCACACACTATGTTATCTACAATATAAATTATATGGACAACTACATTTAACATAAATGTAGACATTTGACCAATGTGATTCTTATTTCAAAATAAATGTTTATAAAAAGCTATGCTTTTAGTATACATCCTAACAATCTCCCACTTATACTAAAAGAATATACTGTCATATATACTTCCATACATCAGATTTCCATCCTCTCAACATGGCCATCAAAAGCTCTTGTTGGAAAGGCCTTAGAAAAAGGATCTGCCAGGTTATCTACTGATGTAATCTTGGCGACAACAACCTCTCCTCATATTAGGTGGTACTTGTGCTCTATGTGTTTACTTGCCTTATGGGCTCGTGGTTCCTTCGAGTTTACTACTGTACCACTATTATCACAATAAAATATAATAATTTTGGGCAAACCAGGAATCACATCTAAGTCCATCATGAAGTTTCCGAGCCATACAACTTCTATGGCTGCCTCAGAGGCTGCCACATACTCAACTTCCATGGTGAAGTCTGAAACTCATTTCTGCTTAACACACCTCCATTGTTATGGCTCCACCTCCTAAAGTAAACACAAAACCACGAGGTCGACTTGCTATTGTCCTTATCAGTCTAAATCCGTTTAACCCAAGGGAGCAAATCATCTGCCTTGTAAACTAGCATATAATCTCTAGTCCTTCTCAGGTACTTTAATAAATGCTTTACGGCAATCCAATGTCTCGGTCCTGGGTGACTTTGATATCTACTAACATGGCCACGGTAAAACAGATATCCAGTCTCGTACATAGCATTGCATACATTAGGCTTCCTACAGCCAAAGCATAAGGAACCACCTTCATCTCTTCTATCCCCTTTGCTATCTGAGATATCTCTTTAGATAAGGGTACTCCATGCCAAAAAGGTAGAAAACCTTTCTTGGAGTTTTGTATGCTAAAATGAGCTAGGATAGTATTGATGTATGAAGCTTGGGATAAGGACAATATCCTTTTCTTGCGATCCCTTATTACTTTGATCCCTAAGAATATATCCATATTCTCCCAAGTCCTTCATATCAAAACACTTGGACAACCATACCCTTACGTCTGACAACACTTTGACATTGTTTCCAATGGGCAAAATGTCATCTACGTATAGTACAAGAAATACCACCACGTTTCTGTCACTCTTCTTATATATACAAGACCGATCCAACCACTGAATAAATCCATAAGACTGGATCACTTCATTAAACCAGATGTTCCAAGATCATATATCCAGGGATCAGGTTCATGTTCACCAGGGATCAAGTCCTAAAGACTCTCCAAAAACAACCCTTCCACTACGATGAGGCATTATTTGTAATTGTGCATCTTTTATGACACGTGTTGCAGTTTCTTGTGGTATATCATCTTGTACCGTTGGTACTAAAGTAGCCGTGTCTTCTCTTATTTCTTCAAGAACAATTTTACTCATGGGCTTGTGGTTCATTATCTATAGTCATCTTCTAAAAATCGGCCATTGGTGCTAATAATGACCTTCTGATTTTTTTAAGACTATAAAATAATCCTTCTTTCGTTCCTTTAGGATAACCCACAAACAGACGAACTTCTGTACGTGATTCTAACTTATCAGTGTCTCCCTTCAGTACATGTGCTGGACTACCCCAGACCCGAATATGTTTCAGACTAGGCATTCACCTATTCCATAATTCTGTGGGAGTAAAGGGAGTAGACTTAGAAGATACCAAGTTCAGAATGTACACTACCATTTCCAGAGCATATCCCTAAAATGAATTTTGTTGTATTGTGGGAGTTATTGGATTTAGAATATACAAATTGTCAGCCAACGTACCAGAAAAGATAACTACTCTATTTTCTTTACCAAAAGAAACAGAATATCCATCCATAATTTTAGAAACTGAAATTAAATTTTTTCTAAAACATGGTACATAAAGATAATTTCTCAAAATCAATATTTTATTCCTATCTAAAGATAGATAAACATCTCCCACTACAATAGCCGTCACTTTCGTAGCATTACCCATATAGACAGTAATCTCCTCTTCATGTAGTCATCGAGTTTCTTGGAACCCCTGTAATAAATTGCAGACATGATCAGTGACTCCCGTATCTACACACCAGGTACCAGTAGATAACACCACCAAACATGTTTTAACTATTAGAGAATAAGATATACCTTTATTGTTCTCCTTCTTGTGAGGGTAGTCCACTTTCCAATGTCCAGACTACTTGCATGTGAAGCACTTGCCCTTTGGCTTCTTCACACCTGTATGCAACCCAGTTCCTAGAGATCGATTCACTTCCTTTGCTGAATCAACTTGTTTCTTCTTCTTCTTTCTTCCTTTCGGCTTAGAAGCAGAAACGTTTTTAGTAATGTGAATTTGAGAACTTTGACAAAATAACCCTTCTGCTGCTTGAAGTTATATCAGAAGTTTTTCCAATGTATAAACCCTCTTGTTCGTATTATAGTTTAGGCAGAACTTCTCAAAAATTTTAGGCAGTGTTTGGAGAATAATATTAACCTGGGTTTCCCCATTGATTTTAGCTCCAAGGATTTCTATCTCATTTAAATGAGCCATCATCTTGAGGATATAATCCCTTATAGGTGTCCCCTCAGTCATAGTGGTTGTCATCAAGTTTCTCATAGCCTCTTTCCTAGCTACCCGATTCTGGTGTCCGAAGAGTTCCTTGAGATTACGCATCATGTCGTAAACAGTAGGCACGACCTGATGCTAATGTTGCAGCACATTTGACATAGAAGCCAAAATGTAACACTGCTGCATCCCATCTTCCCTGTGATGCCCGGAAATTCTCAAATAAATTTTAGAAATATTCTATTGTTTTTTTGGAATTTTAGAATATTTTTATGGAATTTTTGGAGTAGCAGAAGTAGCAAAATTAAATAAAAACGTAAAATAGCCTGAGCGGAAATTGAACCCGAGACCTATTAGACCTTACGATTTATACAGGACTTTAGTAACCAAGTGGGCCCAGTAGGGGTGTGCTGAAAGAAGAGGAGAGGAATTATATTTATGATAAAGTTGGGTTGTATTGATCCCTTGATATAAATAAGGAATTTAAGTGGGAGTTTATTATTCTTGAACGACAACTCTCCCTCAAACCACACCGCTGCCCCTCCCTCTTCCTCACCCTCTCGGCACACCAAGCCCAAGAAAACCTAGGGTTCCATCCCTAGGGTCGTAGGAGCACCTTCCGGCGATATCTCCGATATGAGGACGCTCCTCTCCGTGAGAAGAATGCATAGACGTAAGAGGATCGCCGAAGAGATCTTCTTCTCCGGAAACTTAGCGATCGGATTGTATGAAATCTTAGCGCAGGATATAAGTAACCCCTCACCTACAGTATAAGTAGCTAATCGTATGCTTTTATGTTCTTAGTTCGCTTTTATGTTCTTAATGCAGCCATATGCAGAGTTAGAGCACACCAGGTGCTCGATAAAATGACTAGTACGGTTATATGCTACAGTAGGCATTTTAATAGCTCAGTTAAATGCCATAGTTACATTTTAAATAGCATACATAGTCTTGCTTCAGTTTATATGGGACTACGGTCTAATGGGTGGGCTCCCATAGTCGCCTCTAGGTTCAGATAACCTAGCTCTAGGTTCAGATAACCTAGTAAGAGCAAGATAAGATAAATCAGTTTATGAACAGTATTTTACTTTTATCAATGGCACTGTACTGGACTCTCAGTTGTCCTTGGGTTAGGCTCCCATAGTCATCCCTAGGTTTAGATAACGTAGTAAACCCTACTGGATTCGGGACTAGCTACCTCGGATCTAGTTAGGGATGCACGCATAGCAAGTACAGTTGCCGGGCCCATCAACAGCATGATTATTATTTTTATCTATTATGAAAGCAGTTTTCAAAGCTTCACAACTCAGTTAGGTGAATACAGTTTAGCTTCAGCATTAACCTAACATAGGCTTTAGCTTAGCTTATGTATCGGTTTAGTTTCCTTGATGATACAATAATTAGTATTATGTTCATTATTTGATTGCCATGACTTACATGCCCAGATGCCATGTTTTTAGCATTTCCAGTATGATCATCAGTATGTATTTCAAATAACATCTTTTAAAAGCATGATTTCATCGAATGCATGTTTTGTGAGGTAGATGGTTCTTACTAAGCTCCCAAGCTTATAGTTTCCTTTTTCTTATACTGCAGATAAAGGTAAAGGGAAGATGGATTAGCGGAGGCTGGAGGGCAATGCGATAAGATGTGTGTGAGAAGGAACCTGGAATAAAGATTTTTGGGAACTAGCAAATTTAAAAACATAGTATTTCCTTATGTGGTTGCTTTTCTGCAATTTTAGGATGTTAAGTATCATGAATTGTGAAACTATGTATTATGCCATGCTTAGAATGCTAATTTTCTTGATATTAGATAGCAAGGTATGAGTAATAACATGCATAGAAGTATTGTTTCATGTTTTAGTTGAATTCTGAAAGTTCTGTATGAGTTCGTGTGGGATTTTATTGAAATCAGAAACCCAATCGATCAGTCGATCGATTGGGAAGTAATTCCCCACGAACAGAGAGCAGCTGAATCGATCAGCTGATCGATTGAGAAGTCCTTGATCGATCAGCCGATCGATTGAAACGCGACTTCCACGTACAGCGAACTGTTGAATCGATCAGCTGATCGATTGAGGTTTCTCAATCGATCAGCCGATCGATTGGGAGAACTCCCCGCGTATAGAACGTTACTGAATCGATCATTGGATCGATTGACTAAGCTGGATAGATCAGCCGATCGATCCAAAAGGTTCTTTCGTGCACAGAAGCACGTTGAATCAATCAGTGGATCGATTGAAGACTTTTCAATCGATTGAGTCCCAACTCAATCGATTGGGGAAGTTTGATTTCAGCTGGAAACAACTAATTTCAGCTCCTAGACTATATGAGAAGTTTAGATTCCAGATTTTATGGCTAATAGCAGAGATTTTAATTAGTACAACTTTCCACATTTTATAGTTTAGTTTAGAAGAATGTAACCCCCGGCCTTACTGCTTAGCCAGTAGAAGGCGGGGCGTTACAGAGTGATATCAGAGCAAGTTCCATACTTCCTCCACACACACATCAGCATTGAACCTGCAGCTTCCAAGTAAGAATATCTCTCACTTTATTTATGTTTCTTCCTTTCATGTTTATAGATAACTAAAGCATGTTCATATATAATAGCATCTAACAAGATAATAGTAGTTATGTAAACATGATTGTATTAGTTATGTATGTCCTCTATTTCCCTAGAAAATGGTACGAGGACGCCCAGCTAGAAGGGCACCTGCTACTGAGCCTAAGCATGAGGCAGACAGCTCAGTGCCTCCCCCAGACCTTACAGAGGTAGTGGCTCAGTTACAGAAGCAACTAGCTGAACAGCAACAGGAGATAGCCACCCTAAGGGCTAATCAGCAGAACACTCCCACTACCACTCCGGAACCTAACAAGGCAACCCCAGTAGTTATAGAGGTTCCACCAGTCCAACCTACAGCACCAATAGCCCCAGCAGCGGGGGCAAGGAGAGAAGACTATCTGATCCAGTGGCAGAATATCAAGCCAGAGAACTTCTCAGGCACCAGTGAACCATGGGATGCCCAAGCCTGGTTCAAAATATTGGAGAGTACGATGGAGCTTTTGGACTGGCCAGAGTATGAAAAGGTGAAATGCGCCTCCTTCTGCCTAGCAAGAGATGCACGTATGTGGTGGGAGAGGATTAAAGCGAAGCGCCCAGTGAACTAGATGACATGGGTCGATTTCGAAAGAGAATTCTTTGAGGAGTTCTTCCACATGTGGGTCACAAACCGCCACTACGACGAGTTCACTGAATTTCGTCACAGCAACCTTTCAGTGGAGGAGGCCGTGAAGAAATTCAACAGGCTGGCTCGTCTGTGCCCCGAACTAGTTAGCACTGAAAGAGAACAAGTCCGGTTGATGCTTAAAATGCTAAGGCCCGAAATAGCACTGAACGTGGCCAGCAGCGTCCTTAGGCCGTAAACCACTGAAGAACTGGTAAGTAGTGCTCTGATCACCCAACATTACCAGAATATCATCAAGCAACAGAAGCAAGCCCTCTCAGAGTCGAAAGGACAAGGAGGCTCAAGTACTCAGAAATACTGTGGCTATAGCTCTAACTGGAAAGGGAACTCCAGTAACAAACGTAAACAAGGGAGTTACCCAAAAGGAGGACCAGCTAGTAAACAGCCTAGCTATCCCAAGTGTTCTACTTGTGGGAAATTCCACACCGGAGTTTGTCGCAAGGGCACACGAGGATGCTTCGAATGTGGCCAGGAAGGGCATATGGTCAAACAATGCCCGAACAAGACCAGTTTTTCCCCACCACAGCCGATTCAGTACGGAGATAACCCAGCACAGTTAGACCAGATGCAGGCTGCATTAGATGGTCCACACATCCGTTAGGCCCGACTAGAAGCCCCCTCAGCCACGATGAATGCGAGAATCTACTCACTAACCAGAGAGGATGTAGCGAATGCCTCGACAGTTGTTACAGGTCAGATTAGTATTTTACAGCAAAGTGCAACTGTCTTATTCGATACTGGGGCAACCCATTCTTATATATCCAGAACATTTGCCGAAAAGTTAGCAATATCTCCAAATGTACTCAGTGGTCAGTTTTTGACAACACTACCTTCAGTAGAAATCATGGCATCAACGCACTGGCTCCGAGCAGTGCCAATTATTATAGCGGACAGAGAACTCTTTGGTGATCTGATAATGCTAGACATGACTGACTATGATGTCATCTTGGGAATTGACTTTCTGATCAAGTACGGTGCCTCTATAGAGTGCCGTAAATAGAAAGTTGTATTCCAACCTGATGCAGGAGTGCAGTTTGGGTACATCGGAGAACCAAAGAGAAAGGCCAAGAAGTTTCTCTCAGCTCTAAAAGCACAGAAGTTACTGGATTCAGGATGTACGGGGTTCCTAGCACATGTAGTCAATACCAGTCAGGACAAGGACCAAAATCTAGAAGAGGTCTGAGTTGTATGTGACTACCTAGCAGTCTTCCCTGAGGAGTTACTGGGCCTAGCACCAGATAGAGAGATTGAATTTGAGATAGAACTCATCCCCGGTACAAATCCCATCTCCAAAGCACCCTACCGCATGGCTCCAGCAGAACTGAAGGAACTTCAGGAGCAAATATAGGAGCTGCTCGACAAGGGCTTCATATGCCCTAGTCACTCACCATGGGGAGCGCCTGTGTTGTTCGTGAAGAAGAAGGATGGAAGCATGCGCTTGTGTATAGACTACCGGGCACTAAACCAAGTCATGATTAAGAACATGTATCCTCTTCCCAGGATAGATGACCTGTTCGATCAGCTAAAGGGAGCAGTAGTGTTCTCTAAAATAGACCTCAGATCGGGATATCACCAGGTGAGAGTTAAAGAAGGTGATATACCCAAGATAGCTTTCAGGACCAGATAAGGACATTATGAGTTCGTAGTCATGCCCTTTGGCGTGACGAATGCTCCATCTACTTTCATGGACCTCATGAACAGAGTATTCAGAGAATACTTAAATAAGTTTGTTATCGTGTTCATCGACGACATTCTTATCTATTCCAGAACTTAGGAAGAACACGCAGAGCACCTGAAGATAGTACTGCAGACCCTTCAACAGAACCAACTGTATGCCAAGTTCACGAAATGTGAATTCTAGCTCGATCAGGTATCCTTTCTGGGTCACATCATCTCCAAGGATGGTGTCATAGTAGACCCCAGTAAGATAGAGGCTGTGAGTAACTGGAAAAGACCTAAGAACGCTAGTGAAATCAGAACCTTTCTGGGATTAGCAGGCTATTACAGAAAATTTGTAGAGGATTTCTCCCGGATAGCCTCTCCACTGACAGCTCTCACCAGGAAGAACAGAAAATTTCAGTGGATAGAGGACTGTGAGTACAACTTCATCGAGCTAAAAAGAAGATTGACCATTGCTCCCATTCTGACTCTACCAGAAAACACAGACAGCTTTGATATTTATAGTGATGCCTCTAAATTGGGACTAGGAGCAGTACTGATGCACAATGGCAGGGTGATCGCCTATGCCTCCAAACAACTCAAGGACTATGAGAGGAACTATCCTACTCATGACCTTGAGCTTGCAGCAGTCGTCTTCGCCCTCAAAATTTAGAGACATTACTTGTATGGAGCTTAGTGCAGAGTGTATACAAATCATCAGAGTCTGAAGTACTTCTTCACCCAGAAGGATTTGAATATGCGACAGCGCAGATGACTCGAGCTGGTTAAAGACTATGCCATAGACATCCTCTACCACCCAGGAAAAGTCAATAAGGTGGCAGACGCACTTAGCAGGAAGTCCAGTGCCACGTTACTATCCCTAGCAGCCATTTCACCGCCCCTACAAAAACTTATAGTTGGGCAACTCTCTACTATGAAATTAGCATCTACCCTGCTTGGTGACATCCAGACAGCTCAGGGTCAGGACCCTGAAATCCAGAAAGTCAAGCAAGGGTTAGCAGAATCAGAAAGTGGAGAGTTCAGAGTATCTGATAGTGGAGTATTGTATTTTGGTGACAGACTGTGCATTCCGGATAAGGAGGAACTATGGAGGAAGATCCAAGACGAGCCTCACAGGACTCCTTATGAGATGCATCCTGGCTCCACCAAAATGTACCAAGACTTAAAGAGACGATTTTGGTGGCCTGGGATGAAAAGAGACATTGCTAGATATGTCAGTACCTGTCTGACCTGTTAGAGGGTCAAGGCAGAACACCAGAGACCAGGAGGAGTTCTGCAGCCTATTCAGATTCCAGAATAGAAGTGGGAGGATATTTCCATGGATTTCATAGTGGGACTACCCAGAACCATAAATGGTTTTGATGCCATCTAGGTAATAGTCGACAGATTGACTAAATCAGCCCACTTCTTAGCCATCAGGATATCCTACTCCATAGAGCAGCTAGCTCAGTTGTATCTCAAGGAGATTGTCAGACTACATGGAGTTCCACGGACCATCATTTCAGACAGAGACAGTAGATTCACGTCACACTTCTGGGAGTGTGTACAGTCAGCATTGGTCACCAGGTTAAAGTTGAGCACAACTTTCCATCCTCAGACAGATGGTCAGACGGAGTGAGTAAATAAGGTACTCGAAGATATGCTCCGAGCGTGTACCCTAGACTTCAAGAGAAGTTGGTGCAAATATCTGTGTTTAGCAGAATTTGCATACAACAATAGCTATCAGGCCACTATCGGTATGGCACCCTACGAGGCTCTCTATGGGCGGAGGTGTAGATCTCCAATCTGCTGGTATGAAAGTGGTGAACAGAAAGAACTAGAACTTCAGACAGATCTAGTAGCAGATACCACAGCAGCTATACAGAAGATCCACCAGAGGATAGAGACAGCTCAGAGCCGCCAGAAAAGCTATGCTGATACACAGCGCCGACCCTTAGAGTTTTCAGTCGAGGATACAGTATTCCTCCGAGTGGCTCCCATGAAGGGAGTAATGCATTTTGGGAAGAAAGGAAAATTAAGTCCCAGATATGTGGGACCATACCTTATCGCCAGAAGAGTTGACAAGGTAGCATATGAGCTAGAGCTACCCCAGGAGATGTCAGCTATCTATAACATATTTCATGTCTCTATGCTGAAGAAGCATATCCCAGATGCCACCCAGGTGATTGAGCCTCAGTCAGTACAAGTCCGCGAAGACCTCGGCTATGACAGTCGGCATATTCAGATAGAAGACCGAGCAGTTAAGAAATTGTGGAACAAGGAGGTACCATTAGTAAAAGTCATTTGGCAAAATCACACAACGGAAGAGGCAACTTGGGAGATAGAAGCTAGTATGAGACAGAAGTACCTAGAGTTATTTTAAGTTCGAGAATGAACTTTTTATAAGGTATGGGAGATTGTGACGCCCAGAAATTCTCAAATAAATTTTAGAAATATTCTATAATTTTTCTTTAATTTTAGAATATTTTTATGGAATTTTTGGAGTAGCAGAAGTAGCAAAATTAAATAAAAATGTAAAATAGCCTAAGCAGGAATTGAACCTGAGACCTATTACACCCTACGATTTATACAGGACTTTAGTAACCAGGTGGCCCCAACAGGGGTGTGCTGAAAGAAGAGGAGAGGAATTATATTTTTGATCAAGTTGGGTTGTATTGATCCCTTGATATAAATAAGGAATTTAAGTGGGAGTTTATTATTCTTGAACGACAACTCTCCCTCAAACCACATCGCCGCCCCTCCCTCTTCCTCACCCTCTCGGCACACCAAGCCCAAGAAAACCTAGGGTTCCATCCCTAGGGTCGTAGGAGCACCTTCCGGCGACATCTCCGATACGAGGACGCTCCTCTCCGTGAGAAGAACGTGTTGGTTGCTACTCGGAAAACCTAATGGTTCCACTGTACAAAAATTTTGTACAAAGGTCTGAACCTTTTCCTAGCTACCATGTGTTCTTTTAAATTAAACTTGGATCGCCTGCGGAACTTAACACGTTTGATCCAAAGTTTAATCTATTTGTTCTTTTAGGTTTATACTCGGATCTCCTGCGGAACTTAACACGTTCGATCCAAATCACCTAGGTTATTAATTTCATTAAATATTAATTTCCAAAATTGACTTCCAGTACTGACGTGGCGAGGCACATGGCCTTCTTGGATATGGGAACAACCACCACCGACTAGACAAAGCCTTTTAAGGAAAGTTAATATTTAATTTCCTTAAATAACTTTAGTTCAACCGAAAAGAACAATCAAATCACAAGAAAAAAAAACAAAATAACACAACATCGAAAACAAATTCGAAATACTAGAATTGCATGCCTCTTCTATTTGGTATTATTTCCAAAAATAACTAGTATGATGCGGAAAGGAAAAATACTAGTTATACCTTTTAGAAAGACCTCTTGATCTTCTACCGTATTCCTCTTCTAACCTCGGACGTTGTGTGGGCAATGATCTTCCGAGATGAGAACCACCAAGCACCTTCTTCTTCCTTACGAGTTTCGGCCATCAAAACTTCTCCTAGGATGAAGAGGTTCGACTATCACCACCATGCTCCAAGGGATGCTAGAAACAAAACTTTCTTTCTCATCATCTTCTTCTTCTTCTCTAAACTTGATCCGGCCACCATATGAATCTCCACAAGAAGGATGAGGTTCGGCCATCAAAGAGAAGAGAGGAGGAGAGGATGGCCGGCCACACCAAGGAAGAAAAAGAGGGATAAAATAGAATAGAGTTGTTCGCTATGAAGCCTTCTCTACCCCCTCTTCTATAATCCTTGGTCTTGGCAAATAAGGAAAATTTAATAAAAACTTCCTTAATTCTTTTGCCATTGAAAAGGAAAATTTATTTAATTAAAAATAATTTTTCTTTTCAATTTACAATGGCTGGCCACACCATAAAATTTCCAAGCAAATAAAATTTTAAACACAAATTAAAACTTCCTTATTTGCTCCCGAAAATTTATAAAAAAATTTCTCCAATAATTTTTCCCTTCATGATTGGTTAATAAAAAGGAAATTTTATTAATTAAAATCTTTCTTTTAACATGTGGATAAAAAGAAAGTTATCTCTAAAAATTAAAATCTCTTTTAATCTACAAATAAGGAAAAATATTAAATTTTTTCTTAATCTTTTGTAGATTCTAATAAAAGAGAATTTTTAATTTTTAAACTTTCTTTTAAATAATAAACATGATTAATAGGAAAGTTTTTACCAAAATTAAAATCAACCTTTTAATCTACAAATAAGGAAGAGATTTAGCTCTTCTCTTAATCTTTTGTAGAATCTTATAAAAGGAAAGATTTAAATTTTTAAACTCTATTTTAAATCATGTTATCCAGATAAGAAAAAAAATTTAAAATTAAAATTCCTTTTTATTTTAATAGGGCCGGCCACCTAAGCTTGAGTTCAAGTTAGGGCCGGCCACATGAATTCACCCACGAACCAAACCATGGCCAGCCCTAGCTTGGTCTCCAAGCTAGCTTGGCCGACCCCTATAGGATGGGTAAGAAGGTGAGTATGTGGTGGGTATAAATCTCTATATACAAGAGGCTACAATAGGGACCGAGAGGAGGAATTTGTTTTAGTCTCCCGATGAAATTAAGCATCCCATGTTCGCCCCGAACACACAACTTAACTTCATCAATAATAATTCATTCCGCTAAAGAATTATTATTGAACTACCGCACCAATCCCAAATTATATTTTTGGGCTCCTTCTTATTATGAGTGTGTTAGTCTCCCTGTGTTTAAGATGTCGAATGTCCACTAATTAAGTGAGTTACTGACAACTCATTTAATTAATATCTTAGTCCAAGAGTAGTACCACTCAACCTCATCGTCATGTCGGACTAAGTCCACCTGCAGGGTTTAACATGACAATCCTTATGAGCTCCTCTTGGGGACATTCTCAACCTAGATTACTATAACACAGTTTCCTTCTATAATCAACAGCACACACTATAAGTGATATCATTTCCCAACTTATCGGGCTTATTGATTTATCGAACTAAATCTCACCCATTGATAAATTAAAGAAATAAATATCAAATATATGTGCTTGTTATTATATTGGGATTAAGAGCACACACTTCCATAATAACTGAGGTCTTTGTTCCATTATAAAGTCAGTATAAAAGAAACGACCTCTTATGGTCCTACTCAATACACTCTAAGTATATTAGTGTAATTATATAGTTAAGATAAACTAATACCTAATTACACTACGACCTTCCAATGGTTTGTTCCTTTCCATCTGTTTATAATTTATAAGGTACTGATAACATGATCTTCTGTATGTGACACCACACACCATGTTATCTACAATATTAATTGAACAACTACATTTATCATAAATGTAGACATTTGACCAATGTGATTCTTATTTCTAGATAAATGTTTATACCAAAAGCTAGGCTTTTAGTATACATTCTAACAGAAAGCGTAGACGTAAGAGGATCGCCGAAGAGATCTTCTTCTCTGGAAACTTAGCGATCGGATTGTAAGAAAACTTAGCGCAAGATGTAAGTAACCCCTCACCTATAGTATAAGTAGCTAATCGTATGCTTTTATATTCTTAGTTCGCTTTTATATTCTTAGTGCATCCATATGCAGAGTTAGAGCACACCAGGTGCTCGATAAAATGACTAGTACGGTTATATGCTACAGTAGGCATTTTAATTGCTCAGTTAAATGCCATAGTTGCATTTTAAATAGCATACATAGTCTTGCTTCAGTTTATATGGGACTACGGTCCAATGGGTGGGCTCCCATAGTCACCTCTAGGTTCAGATAACCTAGCTCTAGGTTCAGATAACCTAGAAAGAGTAAAATAAGATAAATCAGTTTATGAACAGTATTTTACTTTTATCAATGGCACTGTACTGGACTCTTAGTTGTCCTTGAGTTAGGCTCCGATAGTCATCCCTAGGTTTAGATAACCTAGTAAACCCTATTGGATTTTGGACTAGCTACCTCGGGTCTAGTTAGGGATGCACGCATAGCAAGTACAGTTGCCGGGCCCATCAGCAGCATGATTATTATTTTTATCTATTATGAAAGTAGTTTTCAAAGCTTCACAACTCAGTTAGGTGAATACAGTTCAGCTTCAGCATTAACCTAACATAGGCTTTAGCATAGCTTATGTATCGGTTTAGTTTCCTTGATGATACAACAATTAGTATTATGTTCAGTATTTGATTGCCATGACTTACATGCCCAGATGCCATGTTTTTTAGCATTTCTGGTATGATCATCAGTATGTATTTCAAATAACATCTTTTAAAAGCATGATTTCATCGAATGCATGTTTTGTGAGGTAGATGGTTCTTACTAAGCTCCCAAGCTTATAGTTTCCTTTTCCTTATACTGCAGATAAAGGTAAAGGGAAGATGGATTAGCGGAGGCTGGAGGGCAATGCGATAAGATGTGTGTGAGAATGAACCTGGAATAAAGATTTTTGGGAACTAGCAAATTTAAAAACTTAGTATTTCCTTATGTGGTTGCTTTTCTGCACTTTTAGGATGTTAAGTATCATGAATTGTGAAACTATGTATTATGTCATGCTTAGAATGCTAATTGTCTTGATATTAGATAGCAAGATATTAGATGCTAATTCTCAATCGATCAGTCGATCGATTGGGAGAACTCCCCGCGTACAGAACGTTACTGAATCGATCTTTGGATCGATTGACTAGGCTGGATCGATCAGCCGATCAATCCAGAAGGTTCTTCCGTGCACAGAAGCACGTTGAATCGATCAGTGGATCGTTTGAAGACTTTTCAATCGATTGAGTCCCAACTCAATCGATTAGGGAAGTTTGATTTCAGATGGAAACAGCTAATTTCAGCTCCTAGACTATATGAGAAGTTTAGATTCCAGATTTTACGGCAAATAGCAGAGATTTTAATTAGTACAACTTTCCACATTTTATAGTTTAGTTTAGCAGAATGTAACCCTCGGCCTTATAGCTTAGCCAGTTGAAGGCGGGGCATTACATGCCCTGACCCATTTCTTATGACACTCAATCTCCTCTTCACTAGAATCACTCTTAGGCAAGATTGGATAGATCTCAAAAAGTATGAACTTATAGCCTTCAGCAGTTAAGACAATGTCCAAGTTACATTTCCAATCAATGTAATTGGGACCAGTAAGTTTGTTTTCTTTCAATAGAACAGCAAGAGTATTGAAAGCCATTTGAAATCCTAAGAATCACAAAATATTTGGTTAATACTTTAGAATTTAAAATAATATTGATTCCTCAAACAATATCATTTAAATTCACCAACACTTCAAACACCGTGAATTTTGTATGTCACGATAGTGTGGACGTATACAAATTCGAACATTTGTAAGAGGGGGTTTTACCCATTAATTTTATTATCTTGTCAACTTAACTTTATGACAAATAAAATTAATAGTTGATTTTTCTTCGGTCACACAAATAATAGCAGTGACTCCGATGGGGAGGATACTATTAAATATGCCTAAGTGTATACCATTACTTGATACTATGTCCATTAAATAGGATTGTGCCCTTTCAGATGGAGAAGATCACGCACTCCTAAATAATTTCCTATAATCATCCATTAAGGAAGTTTGATCTAGTGATCCATAAACAAACTCATCCGATGTGGAGGAAGACACTCAGAGCCAATGGGCAAGTTTGAATGCATCACTTACAAACCAGTAATGGAGACCGTGGAATTTAATTAATTCCTCTCCCACTTAGTTATTTAGAAACAAGGGATTTTAACATGCACACAAGCAGACAAACACACTACATCATAGTATAAAAGGCAATAAATATGAAAACTAATTTTCCAACTATTATGGTCTCATCCATAGCTGTCCTCCGTGTGCCACAAACCATAGCCGCCACCAATGGGTCATGTCGTCGCGTATATCTTTCTTCCTTTTTTCCATTACACCTCTGGTCCTCAAATAGCACCACACCTCGCAAGGATATGATCCGCGACAAAAAATAAAATTTTACATTTATCGATCCTATATTCCATGAAGGAATGTACATGTAATCTAGATCGAACAGAATGTAAAATCCTAAAACTAATACAGCTCCTACTGTATTTAATAATTACAATCATGCACACATATAAAATGCCCACGACATGTCCGAGGGTTCAATCACACACAATCACAATAGGCCATAATAGTAGGAGCCTATAACCACAGAGTTAATCTATTTGTGCATCCTACTATTATCTTGCCTAAACTTATGTATGAAAAGTGCATAATTAACTGAAAACTAAACACACAGAGGCAAAAACCTAACTCTGATACCAATTATTGTTTGCTACTCAGAATACCATTTTGTTTCCCCTGTACAAAAATTTGTACAAGCACAGAACTTAACCTAGCTACCCATGTGCTCTACTGAAGTTAAACTTGGATTGCAAACGATGCTTAACATTATTAATCCAAGTTTCTCTTCAGAATTTAAACTTGGATTGGAAATGATACTTAACATTTTTACTCCAAGTTTAATCGATGTGATCTTCCTAAGTTAAACCATATTACAGAAGTTGATTAAATATCTATTTCAAAGATTGACTTCCAGGTTAAACATGGCGAGGCACTTGGCCTTCTTGGGTATGAGATCATCCACCACTTCCTAGATAAAGCCTTTCAAAGAAAATGGATATTTAACTTCTTACAATAACCCTAGGTTTAACTAAAGAGACCTCATTAGAAAAACAAGATCGAAATGCAAAATCGAAATACAAAATCGATAGCACGAAATTGAAACATAAAATCACTAGCCTCTTCTGTTGGTGTTTCAGAATCCAAGCAAAGAAAACTAACTAATTAATTCGTAGAGGAAACCACTAATTAGTTATACCTTTCTTTGTAGCTATAGACCTCTTGATCTTCTGTTGTATTCCTCTCCTCCTCTTGGACGTTGTGTGGCCAATGATCTACCAAGATGGAATCCACCCGAACCACTTCTTCTCCTCCAAGACTCTTAAGCCACCAAGGGATTCCAAAATAGAAAACTTTCTTCCTCTTCTTCTCCTCCAAGCAATCGGCCACCAAGTGCTTCTCCTCTTCTTCTTCTTCCTCTCCAAGCAACCGACCACAAGGACTTTTCAATCCTTGATACAACTGGCCCTAAAGAAGCAAAAGAGGAGATAAGTGGGGTGCCATCCTAAGATAAAGGGAGAAGGGAAGGTCCAGCCACACCAAGGAAAAGAGAGGAGGCTTAAGGTTATGTGTATATATTTTTATGAGGCACCCTCTACCTCTCTTTTATAATCTTTGGTCACGGCAAAAAAGGAAAGTTTTAAACATAATTATAACTTCCTTATTTGTGGCCTCCCCTTAAAAAAGGAAATTTTAACAACAATTAAAATATTTCCTTTCTAAATTTCCTATTGTATATGGCATAAAGAAAAGTTTTAAAATTAATCTCTCTCTTTTAAAACATGTAGACAACTACAAAAAGGAAAGATTAATTAAAACTTTTCTTATTAAATCATGGCTACAAAAAAGGGAAGTTTTATCAAAAATTAAAATCTTTCTTTTAAACATTATAGATAACTACAAATAAGGAAAGATTTTAACAAATTTAAAATTTCTCTTTAATCTTTTGTAGATAGTTATAAAAGGAAAGATTTTAAAATTTTAAAACTCTCTTTTAAAACAATGAGGATGGCTAAAAAAGGAAATTTTAAAATTAAAATTTCTCTTTTAAATCCCTTCATGAATGACTACAAAAGGAAAGATTTTAACAAAAAATAAAATCTTCCTTTAGTTCTAATGGTGTGGGTGACCCCAAGCTTGGACACCAAGCATGGCTTGACCGACCACCTCTTGGGCACCAAGCTAATTCTTGGTTGGCCCCCTTGTTCCAAGCAAGGATGTGTCTGACACATTACTTGGGTAAGAAGTGGGCTTTGTGGATACAAGACTTTATAGAGGCTACAATAGGGACCAAGAGGAGAAATTGTTTTGGTCTCATGATGAGCTTGAGCTTCTTGTGTTCACCCCAAACACCCAACTCAAGTTCATCAATAATAACTCATACCACTAAAGAGTTATTATTGAGCTATCGCACCAATCCTAAATTACATTACGGGCTCCTTCTTATCATGAGTGCATTAATCTCCCTGTGTTTAAGATATCGAATGTCCGCTAATTAAATGAGTTACTGACAACTCACTTAATTAATCTCTAGCTCCAAGAGTAGTACCACTCAATTTCATTGTCAAGCCAGACTAGGTCCACCTGCAGGATTTACATGACAATCCTTATGAGCTCCTTAAGGGGACATCATCAACCTAGATTACTAGGACAAAGTTTCCTTCTATAATCAACAACACACCAAATAAATAATATTAATTCCCAACTTATCGATCCTATTGATTTAACGAACTAAATCTTACCCATCGATAAATTAAATAAATAAATACTAAGTATATATGCTTGTTATTATATCATGATTAAGAGTACACACATCCATAATAACAAAGGTTTTGGTTTTTTATGCAGTCAGTATAAAAAGTAACTTCCTTAAATGGTCTTGCTCAATACATACATAGTGTACTAGTATAATTTTATAGTTAAGATAAACTAATACTAAATTACACTGCAACCATTGCAATGGTTTGTCCCATTCTATCTTAGTTGTAAGCTACTATTTATAATTTATAAGAAACTGATAACATGATCTTCTGTGTGACACCACACACCATGTTATCTACAATATAAATTAAATGGACAACTACATTTAACATAAATGTAGACATTTGACCAATGTGATTCTTATTTCAAAATAGATGTTTACAAAAAGCTAGGCTTTTAGTATACATCCTAACAGCCTTGTGGTAAAATTCCTAGCTCAATGTGGAGCATAGGTGTAGGGGGAGCCTTGGGATAGGTTATAATGCATGTTTGCATTTTTGTTTCAGCGGTGTAAGTCTAAGTGTGTAGCCTTGGCAACGTAAGTTTTTTCAGCGGTGTAAGTCCATGTGTGTAGCCTTGACAACGTAAGTCCATTCGGTGGTGTAAGTCCAAGTGTGTAGCCTTAGCAACGTAAGTCCATTATTTTTAGCATGTATTATTACTATTATGTTTCCCCTAACTTAAACGTATTGCCAAATATCAAAAAGGGAGAGATTGTTGGAGCAATCCCAATGGTTCGTGCGACCATATGTTTTGGTGTTTGGGAAAAGGGTTTAAGTTAGGATCACCCTTGTATTTGATATGTGTATGTGAGTGTGCAGGTTTGTTGGATACACATATGACTCAACTTGATGGATTCGGGTCCGGTGAAGGATGGAGCATCCAAGGGACCGTTGACAAGCCAGCAAGGATAAGGGCTGAGGGAAGTGACTTCAAGGCATACGGAAAGGATGATATTGGGGATGAGCTGCAAGCTTGAATACATCCAAGGGACGAGAGCCAAAGGAATTAGGCCTGAAGGCAAGAGGTCATGGTTGCAACGAAGAGCCAAGTGAGTCATAAGGGCGATGGTCCGAGTGCTAAGAGATTGTACTCAGGTACCAGTCGACTGGTTTAGTCAATTGGGCAGTCGACTGGGAGAGAACAAAATTCTTCTGTTCGCTCAGCTAATGTGGATCAGTTGACTGATACTTTCACCAGTCAATTGGTATCGAGTCGTTGGGTTGTAACTATCGAATATCCATAGAGGGCAGTTAACTGATGGTTTTGGCAATCGACTGGTAGATGGGGTTTTCCAACCCGTGGCCTATATAATCAAGGATTTGGAGATTGGTTAAGGCTGACGAAATAGAGGTGGTTAACCCCTAATAGTAGTCTACCTATGCCCTAGCTTCTCAAGTATTCTTGTGAGAGTTGTGGTGAGGTTTCTCCACCCACAAGGAGCTATGTGAGCTAGTCAAAATTTGTCGGAGAGTTATCTACTGACGGATTAGGATCGTCCACCTTACAGATAGCTGTAGAGTAGGAGCCTTATCTCCAAACCATAGAAACAAATGTGTTAGCGGTTTACATTTCTTTCTTAGTCTTTAACTTGTTTGTTTTGTATTATTCCGTTGCGCAAACTAACAAGTGTAGGAAGCTATCGATTTGGGGGCATCAACTATTCAACCCCCCTTCTAGCTGGCCATACAAGATCCCCAACATGTATGACTGGGGGGCCTTGTGATAAAAAGTATCTCTTTAATTGACTTTCTAGAGTATCATATTGAAACCGAGGTTATTTCTCTACAAGGGATGTTAATTAGAGTTTGATGGATTTTCTCCAATTTAATGTTAGGAAGTGACTTGCACAATCTAGATATTGTACAACCGGGGGGCCCATAATCGAGGGTATCTCTTTAACTAGACTTTCTAGGTTATCTCTTTACTTAATAGTATTAATCTAATATTAGAAAGTAAATGAGATAACTCTAGAGATTGTATAACCAGGGGGCCCTAGGATATCCCTTTAACTGGACTTTCTAGAGTTACTTCTTTATTTAATGACATTGGAACTTAGTGTAAACTCTTCTGCGCGATCTTCACAGGGTTGTACCAGACTTTAGCTAAAATCCCTACAAGAATGTAGGCATGGATTTCAGGAGATGAACAGTTCATATGGATATTAACTAGTATCATAGTGAAACTAAAATTCTAGAATCTTCTCCAAACCCAATTCCTTCTTCTCTCTTCATTCACTTGCACTCATTCTCTCTCTCTCTCTCTCTCTCTCTCTCTCTCTCTCTCTCTATTGCTCAATCTCTTGATCACAAGCATTCAACCAGCCTTCTATCTTCTAGATAACTTACCTTACAAAATCTTTAGTTCTTAATCAACAGTTCCTATGGATCAATATTTTTATTACTTGATGATATTCCGTTCACTTACAGATTGTACAACAAGTTTTTGATACCGTTGTCGGGGACTATTTTTTATTAACATTAGTTGACTTGTAATTTAGTTACTCTAGATATTTTTCTTTTTGTTATTGAAATTCTACATTTTCTTTCTTGCAATTTAAATTATGGACTTTATTTTTTTGTAGGTGATTGTGATAGTTTCCAAAAACCTACTAATTTTTTCTATAAGATATAATTGGTTTTGGTTTAGCAAGTTTATTGGATACAACAGGCAATGATGAAACACCCCTTTAAGGGCTTTTACTGCACCCATTTTAGAAGATTGAGATCTCCCATTGTATAATGTCTGATTGATATAGAAAACTTTGAATTTGAACCAGAACTGATTGCTCTAATACAAAAGAATCAATTTGGAGGAGCACTCGAAGAGGATCTGTATCCACATCTATTTGACTTTATCTACTACTGCAATACCCTGATCTTAAATAGCATTTTTATCAATTCTATAAGGCTATGAGGATTCCCTTTCTCCCTAAAGGATAAAGCTAAGGTTTGGTGGAATTCTCTTCCATCGAAAAGCTTGAGACATGGGAAGAGCTAGAGAGATGTTTCTTGAATGAGTATTTTCCAATGAGAAAAATAGTCAAACTAAGGAAACAAATCATGAGTTTTGCATAGATGGATGGGGAATCATTGTACATGTCATGGGAGAGATTTCAAGGTTTGTTCCATAAGTGTCCTCATCATGGCTTGGAAAAATGGCTGAAAATCCACATATTCTATGCTGAGATTTCTTTCTCAAATAAGACTCTATTGGATTCAGCTTCTAGTGGATCTTTGATGAACAAAAGCCTAGACAAAGTATATGAATTCATTGATGATGTGGCACAAAAACTTCATGATTTCTTAGGAGAAAGCCGGATGATATCTTCCCAAAGAATCCTAGAGGCACAGACTGTGAATGTCAATTTGAACGTCGAATAAGAATTTCTACAACCACTCAGGAATGTTGGAAAATAGATAAAGATGCCATTGAGCTACAAAATAAGGGTTTCAAACTATTAGAGGCTAAGGTAGAAAGGTTGACTTTACTCTTCATTAGACCTCAACTACATCTCTCAGAACCTCAGGGGAATTCTTTTTACCATGACAAGTCTGAGTGACAACTTAACAAGCCTTCCATACAATCAACAAAATAATTAGAAAATCTCAACTCCACCATTCCAACTAGATCTATAAGCCATCGATACTATTTCCTCAATGATTGGTCAAGGCAAAACTTTAATAACAAACCAACATGAACACATTCAAATAGAAGGGGGAGGGAGTTTGATAAATCAATTAACAATCCTAAGATGTTGGAAACCAAATCTTCACAAGGTGCTTATTCTTTTAGAGCTCTAGACATATGACCTACGCAAGCCAAGGAAACCTCTACTAAATATCACTATGCCTTGGGGAACTTTAATATAAGCATAGAGAGTGAGGTTATGGAGCCATTATGTGAAGAAATTGATAATTTTGTTGAGGTGCTGTTTGTTGATAGTAATATAGAAGATTTTGATGTAGATTGTGATGATGATGATGATGTTTATGAGATTTTAGATGAAATTGTTGAAACCCTAGTTGTTAATTTTGATGTTGAAATATGCTACCTTACTATTGATGATGTGGTGGATGGAAGTGTAGGAACTTGTATTGAGGTAGAAAAATCCAAAGAATCACTCCATTTGTTCATACAACCACTTAACACTATTGATGTTGCCGGAATTGAATATGATAATTTTGGAAGTGTAGAGACTTGTGTAGTAAAGACAAAGCCCCAAGAATCACTTCCTTTAGTGGTAAAACCTCTAGATGAGGTAGCTAACAAGAAGAAGCCCACATTCACTTTTCTAAAATCTTTAAAAAAACACTTATAAAGAAATAAATGAGGTAGGTAAGGTGCTTACCTCAACTTGTAGAATCCCACTGCAACAGTGGATGTTACAACTGAATCGTCTCCAACCATCTGGAAAATTTTTCAAGGAGACAAAGATAGAGGGAACATTATTTCACAATTCTAACTCTATGATGATAGTTCCCTCTATAATATTGTCTATTGGAAGGAAAGTCTGAAAGTATTTTACTCTAGCTAGAGCGAAATTTCGATGATCCCAATAAAATAATTAATGCTTGGGAGACAACCCAAGTTCTTTTTCTTGTTTTTGTTTAAAATTTTATTTTCTTTTATTTTTCCTTACCCTAATCCCTCTACTTAGTTTTTTTTATCTATTATTTTAGGATTTAAGTTGTGGTGAAATGAGAATACATGATATTGGGGTATCTTTAGCATAGATATGTCTCAACTAGTTGGAGCTCATCACTTGGTAAATTCTCTAATTTCAAAACCTCTTCTATATTACATTTATAATTTTCATTGGGACAATGAAAAATTTAAGTCGGAAGGATGTATTGTAGTTTTTTTTTTCATATTTTTTCTTGCATAATTTTTTTTTCTAGTTGCATCATACATCACGTCATGATTATTTTTTTCTTAATGCAAAAATACTAGAACTCCTGTTGTAACACCCGTCCTTCCCCTACTGATGGCAAGGGCGGCGCTACGCGAACATACATACATGCATATGCAATCATTGCAGCGGAAGGAATTAAATTTAAGCATATAAACAAAACATGTGAACATGCTAGCATTCATGCATATAACTTGATTTAATATCTATTACTTGAAACATGATACATGATCATTTTTAACTAGAGCATAAAGCGTACCAAATAAGAGGGAATGAACTACTAAACATGTATATCGTTCTCTAAAGGGGCACTTGGTATTTTTTTTAAGAAAGTTCATGATAACTAACATGATAGAAATACAGGAGTCTAAACACAATTTATGAACAAGGGTGTGGGGTTCAAAGCATAAACCAAGTATCTAGTCATCCATCACTTAACAATTCAAGCATGATGAGAAGGATTTTAACAATTCTCTACTTAAACAAGTGCTTAACATTTCAAGGTTTCATGGAAGCAAAAGAGAGTATATGTTCACATGAAGCATCAACCATCCAAACAAGTTCAAGTTAATATCAAGTAGCAACCATCAAAAGCATCAAGTAGAAAACAAGTTAACATGCAAAACTTAGAACATGCATAAGTCTTGAAACACAAAACAGATCTCTTCCACCATGCCACTACCACACACATCCTTTGCCCCTCCTACTGCTCCCTTTAGTTTAGCCATTCTTTATCCTTTTCTGCAGTACAAGGGAAAGTAAAACTATAAGCACATAGGCTTAGGAAGATCCTTTCCTACTCACAAAAACATACATCATGAAATTGATATATAGTAATGACATGTTCATCTAACCAACACATAGATTTAACATTTTTGCAAAATAGCATAAAGTAGTGTCATACTCATTTCGCAAATCATAAACATAGCATACGAGAGCATAAGCATAAAGTAGTAGCATGTTCATTTAGGCATCATAGACATATCACAAGAGAGCATCTTCATGAAGCATAATAATCAAATAGCATGAAATAAGTATATGCAAAATGTTCTTTTGAAAACATATATCATATAGGTACTTAAACATAAATCTCAATATGAGAGCCCGACATTGTACCACATACATGAATTGCGTGCATCCCTAAATAAATTCGAGGTAGCAAATCCTGAACCTACTAGGGAACTAGGCTCGTGCTTCGACCTAGGGGTGACGTAGGAGCCCATCCCCTGGACCATGCTTAGGGTCCGGTACAAGTCATACAAAAGTAAAATAGCATATCATGTTCCTTGTCATATCATAGAGATTGCTCTTAATCCCAACTTATAGGGAAGCAACTCTTAGGCATTTCATCCATAAGCCTTGCATAAGCATAACATGGTGACATAAGGTTCACATATCACATAGCATATCATAGAGAGTCATTATCATGCATAGTTGGGGTTTTGAACTTTCTACATGTAACACCCACGAAAATTATAGGATAAGTATATGAGTATTATTTTCTTTAGAGCATAGAAATAAAAAGGATAAGAGAAAAGGGAAAATAGAAACCAAAAATAGAATAAGAAGAGGTGAGGTCAAGGATTGAACCTTGAACCTCCCACAAATAATGGAGATAAATTCATGTATGATAACCACTAGGATGATGAATAATATTTGGATAGAAAGGAATGAAAAATTTAGTTAAAGGTGAGAAGGAAATAAAAGAAAACTAAACAAAAGAGCAAGAGAAAACCAAGTGGCTTATCTCCTCTTCCTCTTGGTTAAGAGAAGAAGCAAGCAAAAGGTAAATTGCCTACTTCCCTCCCTCTCTCTATTTTTCGTGGGAATTAAAGGACTGGGGGAAAAGAGGAGTTGAGGGAATAAATGAAGACATGATTCATTGGAAAAGGAATAAATAGAATGGGAGAAGAAAAACAAGAGATTTAAATTTCTTTTCTTCCTCCTTCTTTCTCCTTCCTCATTCTTCACCAAAACCAAGAGCCTTTCCCTCTCCTCATTCCAAAAGCTAAGCTAAGTTCCTCTTCAAGAAAACTAAATTTTGAGAAGAAGCCTTCAAGTTCTATCCCTTCCAAGCAAAAGAAGAAAAAGGAGGTACAAGAAGAAGAAGCTTTCTCCTTCCTTGGCACTTAGGATATCTTTTTCCTTAAGAAAAACCACAAGCGAAAGGATGTAAGTTTTCCTCACCTGTGGTACAATAGCTTGTGTATTCTTTTTATGAGATTTGGTTGCCTAAAGGCCTAGGATACTTTTATGAAATTTTTGACCAAGACAAGACTAAGAAGAAGGACCTAGGAAATGTAAAGACCTAAATTTTGGCATGCTCAATACGTTTCTTGTAACAAGTATCTTATGGTAGGGATTTATATAATGTTCATATGCTAAAATGTTTGGTTAGAACTTAGAATCACACCCCTAGACTCTCAGCCAAATATGAATAAAGAAGATAGGTAAGCTAAGACTCAAACCAAGCATGTTTCTTATGTTTGTTTTATGATATGTGCCTCATGATGAGGAAGTTGTTAACATGGTATGCTCATATGATGTTTAAACTTCATTTCATGCTCATAGGTATTTCGGCCATGATAGGATTAGGGTCCTAGAAAAATTGTTAAACCTAACTATGCTCATGTTGTTCCTTGAAATAATTGCTATGAAAGTTGTTTAAGGTTCTCATGCTTTTATGACACTTGAACCCTAGCTTTAAGTTTTATAAGTCTCAGCCACATCATGTTTAAGGGCATTGGAAACTTAGAACCTAACCTAACTATGCTCATGTTGTTCCTTGAAATAATTGCTATGAGAGTTGTTTAAGGTTCTCATGCTTTTATGACACTTGAACCCTAGCTTTAAGTTTTATAAGTCTCGGCCACATCATGTTTAAGGGCATTGGAAACTTAGAACCTAACCTAATTATGCTCATGTTGTTCCTTGAAATAATTGCTATGAAAGTTGTTTAAGGTTCTCATATTTTTATGACACTTGAACCCTAGCTTTAAGTTTTATAAGTCTCGGCCACATCATGTTTAAGGGCATTGGAAACTTAGAACCTAACCTAACTATGCTCATGTTGTTCCTTGAAATAATTGCTATGAAAGTTGTTTAAGATTCTCATGCTTTTTTGACACTTGAACCCTAGCTTTAAGTTTTATAAGTCTCGGCCACATCATGTTTAAGGGCATTGGAAACTTAGAACCTAACCTAACTATGCTCATGTTGTTCCTTGAAATAATTGCTATGAAAGTTGTTTAAGGTTCTCATGCTTTTATGATACTTGAACCCTAGATTCAAGCCTTACAAGTTTCGGCCACAACATGTTTAAGGGCCTAGAAAACATAGAACCTAACCTAATTATGCTCATGATGTTCCTTATCATAATTGCTATGAAATTGGTTTAGGGTTTCCATGCTTTTATGACACTTGAAACCTAGTTCCAAGCTTTAAGGGTTTCGGCCACAACAAGTTTTGTAACGCCCGCCCTTTTACTACACTCCTGCCTAGTGAGGGCGGGGTTACTCACTTACCCTTAGACTTAGTAAACTTAAACATTCATACATACTTACATACAGCGGAAGCATATCTATGTCTCTAAGCATGGAGTAACATACTAAACATATGAGTATGAAATAACATGGTTCAACTTAAATAGTCATAGTATTCATTTCTAACACAGGCATACGAAATTAGGGGTGTAAACGAATCGAATCGAGCCGAATATGCTGAAAAATTTAAGGTTCGAATTCGGCTCGAAATAGGTATATTCGAGTTCGAGCTCGATTCGAAGCTCGAAAATTTTAAAATGTTTGGTTCGAGTTCGGTTCGAATTAGGGTTCGGGTTCGAATTTGGCTCGAAATATTCGAACATGTTCGCGAACTATTCGAATTATTACTCGAAAATAAGTTCGAAAGGCTCGAAATTTATTTATTTAATATATATTTAACTTATATTAATAAATATTAAGGCTCGTGAGCGGCTCGCGAGCGGCTCGAACAATATAATTTGGGTTTGAGTTCGGCTCGAAAAAAAGTTCGAACATGTTCGAGTTCGGCTCGAATTCGATAAATTCGAATACGAATCGAATATTTTTCGAGCCGGCTCGAAAAGCTCGCGAGCCGGCTCGATTCGTTTGCAGCCCTATACGAAATAATGAAAGACAGCAACATAACATAACATTTTATTCATAAGTTCACTTAAGCAGGTTATTTTATTCCTTTAGCCAAGTCACCATCACACATCTCTTGCCCCTTCCTCCTACTTCTCTTGTTTATCCATCCTTTACCTTTATCTGTGGTACAAGGAAAAGTATCTGTAAGCACTCAAGGCTTAGTGAGATCCTTTCCTACTCACAAAACCAATATATCATTCAAAATCATCATATCATGGTATAAGTAACATCATATCATAGCATAAATCATGTCATAACATAAATAATCATCATATCATGGTATAAGTAACATCATATCCTAGCATAAATCATGTCATAACATAAATAATCATCATAACATGGTATAAGTTACATCATATCATAGCATAAATCATGTCATAACATAAGTAATCATCATAACATGCTATAAGTAACATCATATCATAGCATAAATCATGTCATAACATAAGTAATCATCATAACATGGTATAAGTAACATCATATCATAGCATAAATCATGTCATAACATAAGTAATCATCATAACATGGCATAGGTCATATCATAACATGGGAAATCATCATATCATGGTATTGATCATATTATAACATAAGTGTACATCATAGCATAAGTGAAAACATCATGACATTTCTTTCATAACATCAAGACATCATATCATAGCATAACAGTAAACATCCTTTCACATCATTTCGTAAGCATGGATTGCAAGATGTCCTTTAAAACATGGGTAATGTTATGTGCAATATGCCTTTCAAAACATGGTTTATGTCATGGGTGAGATGTCTTAAAACAATATCATATAGTACTTGAAAATAATCTCAACATGAAGGGGCCCGACTTAGTACCACATACATACATAATGCGTGCATCCTAAATAGATCCAAGGTTGCTAGTCTTGAACCTACCAGGAAACTAGGCCCGTAGCTCGGCCTAGGGGCACGTAAGGAGCCCACCCTTTACTAGGCCCGTAATTCGACCTAGGGGCGCATAAGGAGCCCACCCTTTTGATACAAGTCATTCAAAGTAAAATACATGTCATATCATATCTCTATCTTTTCATAACATATTCATGTCATTCATAGCATATCTCATTCATGTCATTCATAGCATATCAAGTTCATGTCATTCATAGCATATCATGTTCATGACATTCATAGCATATTACATTCATGTCATTCATAGCATATCATGTTCATGTCCTTCATGTCATTTATAAGGTATGCATAAATGGGCACATAGTCATGCATACTTGGGCACATAGCCATCATACTTGTCTTTGGGCACATAGCCACCATATTTGGGCACATAGCCATCATATTTGGGCACATAGCCATTTTAGGTATCATTCTCATGCATGGTTCATAAGCATATGTAAACGAGTAACATAATATATCATGGAAGGAAAAGAAACATAATCATGCATGGATCACAAGTTAACTTTTCCTAATTCATATCATGGCAAGGGAAGTACATATTGAGTCATAACTTAGTCTAAATTCTCAACCCACTAAGGGTGGCCGAAACATGCATAGGTTCATTTAGGTTTCATGAAATCATACAAGCATATGAACCCACATTCATTTCTATAACATTTAACATAGGAACATCATAAGCATATTTGATTTAGGTTCTATGCTTCCTAGGTTTTTAAATCCATCTTGGACGAAACATACATGGTCCAAAACTTGGTTACAATAGCATGTAAATATGTGAATCTTAATCAATTTCCATGTATTTATCATAGGCATTCACATGAGCATATTAGGTTAAAGTTCAAGCTCCCTAAGTTCACCAAGTGTAAGTGACCGAAAGCTACAAAAGCATAGATTCTAAGCATATGAGTACCCTATAAATTTCATAGCATATCATAGAGAAAAACATAAACATGTTAGGGTTGAATTTAGGCTTGCCTAAGCCCTACTTTTCATGGTGGCCGAATGTTCAACATGTGTAAACATAACCCTAAGCAACATGAAATCTCAAGTGCATTATGTTATCTTCATATCTTTTCATAGGGTGAAACATAAGCAAGCTAGATTTGAGGTTGAACTTCCTTAAGGTATTAAATCCCTTAATGGCCGAAACCTTAAGGTATGATACTACTAGTTCTAAGCAACATACAAGTATAAAACATCAATAGTACATTCATAACATATTATGGAAAAACTTCATACTTGATACCTCTTCTAGAAATTACAAGCATGTGAGTACCTTATGAATTTCATGGCATATCATGGGGAGGAACATAAACATGTTAGGGTTGAATTTAGGCTTGCCTAAGCCTTACATTTTAGGTTGGCCGAAAGGTTATCATGTGAAAACCTAACCCTAAGCAACATGAATCTCAAGGGCTTTATGTTACTTTCCATATCTTTTCATAAGGCAAAACATACGCAAGCTAGATTTGAGGTTGAGCCTCCTTAGGGTGTTAAATCCCTTCATGGCCGAACCCTTAAGGTAGGGTCCTACTAGTTCTAAACAACATACAAGTAAAAACATCAAGGAAAATATTCATATAACATCATAGAAGTGATCATAGGCATGTTAGTTTTTAAATTGAGCTTCCCTAGGTTTTAAGCCTCTTCATGGCCGAACCCTAAGGTAGAGTATCACCTAACTCCAAGCCTTATATAAGCATGAAACATCAAGGTCATATTCATAACATATCATGAGGAAAAACTTAAACATATTGGTTTTGGTTTTTAAGCTTCCATGAACTTTACAAATATCCTAACCGAAATTTCTAAAGGAAACTCTAGGTTATAAATTCATATAAACCCGAACAAAAATCATATAACCACTTGTACCACAGGTGAGGGGATACTCACCTCCTCTTGCTTGGTCTTTTCCTAAGAGAAGGTACCCTTTGTGAAGAGAAAGAAGAGAGCTTCTCCTCCTAGTGCTCCTTTGTGCTTCTCTTGCTTGTGAGAGGTAGATCTTGAGGGTTCCTTCTTGTGGTTTGGTTTCCTTAGGTAGAAAACCTTAGTTGGATTTTCGGGAAAGAAGAGAGGATGCTCTAGGTCACGGCAAGGTGAGGGAAGGGAAGAAAAAATGAAGTCCCTTCTTGATTTTCCCTCTTATGCTAGGTGGAAGTAAGAAGCAAAAAGAGGCTTTGCTTTCCCCTCTTCTTAACTCATCTTTTATTCTCTTAATGATGAAGAAATGTCTTCATTCATCCCCCTACTTCCTCTCCTCTCCTTCTCTCTTGTCATCCACGAAAATGAAGAAGAAGGAGAAGAAGAGAATTTGTCTTTTTCTTGTTTTCTTCTTAATCAAGAGAAGGAGGAAAAAGCTACTTGATATTTTCTTGCTTCCTTCTCTTAATCATGGTTTTATCTTTATCTATAATATGCATTCTCTATTTAACAATAACTCATGAAGGTCTAGTGGTAATTCCATAATCCTTAGCTTAAGAAGGTTCAAGGTTCAATCCTTGACCAATTCTTTTATATATATATATATATATTTCCCATCTTATCTTCTTTTATTCTTAAGAGAAAATCTTCACATACTTAGCCTAAGAAGTTTGTGGGTGTTACAAGTTTAAGGGCCTAGGAAACTTGGAACCTAACCTAATTATGCTCATGATGTTCCTTGTAATATTTGCTACGAAATTGGTTTAGGGTTCACATGCTTGAATGATGATTTCAACCCAGTGTAATGCTTGATAAGATTCGGCCATGATAAGTTTATAAGCTTAAGAAACCTAGAACCCTACCTAAACATGCTCATGATGCTTCCTTATGGTATATGATATGATATTGGTTTAGGATTCACATGTGGGTATGTGGTTTGTTTACCTAAATCCCAACTATATGTTTCGGCCACTATATGACATTAGGGTTAGAAATCTAAATATGATTCCCATGTATCTCATGTGCAATGTTTTATGATGTGGTAAGAGCTTGCTATGCTTCAATGTTTAATTATGTACACTTATGATCTATGTATGATGGTAACCCTTATGCTATGCTGTGTGCCCAAATTATGCATGCTATTTATGATGAGCTGTCTGCCCAAATTATGCATGCTATTTATGATGAGCTGTGTGCCCAAACTATGCATGTATTTATGATGTGCTGTGTGCCCAAATTTTACATGTCATTATGATGAGCTGTGTGCCCAAATTCTGTATGGTATGATATGATAAGAAATACGATGTGCATGAAATAATAAGAACCATGATATGTATGACATGCTACTTTACTTTATATGGCTTGTACCAAGGGTGGGCTCCATAAGTGTCCCGGGATCGATGGACTAAGAAACAGGCCTCGTTAGGGATGGGCTCCTAAGTGCCCCTAGGTCGATGGACTAAGAAACGAGCCTAGTATGTATGCCTTGTAGGGTTCAAGAGTTGCTACCTTGGACCTACAAAGGACGCGCGCATTTATGTATGTGGTACAAGCCGAGGCCCTAATCATGTTATGATTATGTTTAAGTATGTATGTAATAAGTTTTCAAAGGACATGTTATATATATTATTGCATGAATCATGTTTTTGAAAGTCATCTCGCATAACCCTTTATGATTATGTTATGATATACCATGATGCTTATGATTATGTTATGTTATGTTAGGATGAACTTTATGAGTATGTTATGATATGCTATGATTATGGTTATGTTATGCTAGGATGCACTTTATGATTTTATCATGATATGTCATAATGTTTATGATTATGTTAAGTTATGTTAGGATGAACTTTATGATTATGTTATGATATGCTATGATCATGATTATGTTATGCTAGAAAGAACTTTATGATTATGTTATGATATGATGCTTCTATACATGATATGATGAGTTGTCTTTATGCTTTATGCCTTGAAGTTTTAGTTATGCTATACGTTTTTTGTGAGTAGGAAAGGATCTTACTGAGCCTTGAGTGCTCACAGCTTACTTTCCTTGTACCACAGATAAGGGCAAAGAATGGATGTACTAAGGGAGCAGCAGGAGGGGGCAAGAAGGACGTGTGTAGTAGTGACTCGGCTAAAGAGAAAGACCTGCTTCTAGTTAATAAGAATTATGTTTATGCCGTTCTTTTATGACTCCATGACATTTCATCATGCTCTTTAGTATTATGGTTTAAATTTATGTTAAGCATGTTATGTGACTCATATGATAGGTAGTTAGTGATGATGATTTGAAAAGTAAAGAAAAAGTTTTATAGAAAAAAAAATTATACTATAGATAAGACTTCCGCTGTTTTAAGGAGAAATGATAAGTAACCCCCGTCAGCTTAAGCAAGAAGGGGCGGGGCGGGGCGTTACACTACAAACCCTAATTCCATGTCTTGGACGAAACCTATAAGGCATGATTCCAGGTTTCTTTTAAGCAACTTTAAGCATGAAACTTTAAACTAATATCACATGATACACGGCATAGCAAGTGAGACTTTTAGCAAGCATAAATGAGTTTCTAACCTTAATTTCAAGTCTTGGCAGAAACCTATAGAGCATGAATCTAGGTTTCTTTTAAGCAACTTTAAGCATGAAACTTTAAACTAATATCACATAATACATAGCATAACATAGAAGAAAACATAAGCAAATCTAGTTGGAATTAAACTTCCCTAAGCCCTTTTCATTTCCTTCTTGGCCGAAACTTACAAGGAATGTCCCTAGGTTTTTAAGCAACATAAAAATATGGAGACATCAAACTAACATCACCTAATAGATTACACATCATGAGAAATCATAATCAAACATAGTTAAAGTTTTGAACTCTCTTCAAACCCTAATTCATATTTGGCCGAAAATCCAACTTGGTTCATCACATGAACCTAATCCTCTTGGTCCATCATATGAACCTAATCTCCATTTAATTTCCCTTTGTGTGTGACCCTATAGGTTCTTGTAACGTTGGCAATGCTCCTAAACTCATTTAGAAATATAAGTAATGGGCGGTATCTAGCAACACATCATTACTACCAAAGTTACAAGAATGTTGAGATCCAACATCACCATTGTGACTACTAATTATCACTCTCACAATATGTGACAATGTCCTTCTATCCTAGACATCTAGATTGATCAATTGAGGCATAGACCGTGTCATCCTCTAATCAATCTATGTCTTGAACTCCAAGTAGACTCACTATAATCTAATGAGCTCAATATCTAATATTGACTCATTTGGACATGACCATGCACTTAGTGGTTTCACTCTATCAAGAATCATGATATCACTCCTGTCATATAGGAGGGATAGATTCCATCTACATCACTCACATCCCTCCGCATAATTTGTTACATACCCAGTAATCGCCTTTATAGTCCACTCATTTACAGGTGACGTTTGACGAAGTCAAAGTATGCAACTCCTTATGTAGGGAACCATGGTGACTTCAGGTCCAAGGACTGATAGTCATACTAATAGTCACATGAGAAAGTATATGACACTCATATAACAATCCATGATACTTTCTCATAGCAGGTCATTCAGTATACATTCTCTAATGCATACCCATGTGTCAACTTGATATCTAATATCCATGACTTGTGAGATCAAGTCATCGAGTTGACCTACATGCTAGTCTCAGTGCATTAACATTGTCCCTGAATGTTAATACTTGACTAGGAATGATTAAGAGTAGTGTTCTCTATATCATCTCACTATCAATTTAATCAATCGATTGATATAGATAAGAACCTTCTACTTAAGGACGCTATTATACTTAGTTATTTGGCACCAATACAAGTAAGTATAATAACCATAAGAAATGCCTTTATAAATATAGGAATATGATACATCGAGTCCATACAATAATCATCACATGATCTGCTCTAGGGCTCTCACTAACAAATTTTAATTTTAATTTAATTTCTTAGTCATCTCACCCGATCTATGTTTTTAATCTGGCAAACCTATAATTTTGTGAGATGAGTTAGGTTCAATATTAGGGTTTGGTTTTAACTTGTGTTAGATTCAGGTTTAGCTTTGGGTTCAACAGATAGGCATTCTCTAGATAAACTTCTGGGCTATGGCGAGTCACTTGGACATCATTAGAGTAACCATGCCTTCGAGGTTTTCCAAATAGTCCTATCCACTGGACTTAGTACAAAACCTTGGTCTAACTGGTTAGGATCCATAAAGGGTAGCTTCGGTCAGTTCCACTTAGCCAAATGCACCAGGTTGAAGCCATATCTTTCTAAACATGCATAGACTAAGCTTCCCTAACGTACTATCATCCAAAATTTCACCAGTACCAATTTTTAACTTAAACTTGAATCCCTTTCTAATTAGTCCTTGAGTATCCTGTCGGGTAGATTAGTTTGGGTTACCCTTCCGGGTAGGTTAGTTTTGGAGGTGCCAGCTATTCTGGAGCTTCCCACTAAATTATTGGCCTTTAATTTAATTTTTCATTCTAGGTTTATGTCTATTTTTTTTATAGTTATAATTTACTTGATGATAGTCTAAGTTTTGGTGAGTTTTAGAATATTTAGATTTTGAGTTTTTTGGTCTAGGTTTGTATTCTGGCTTTTGATTTTGTTTATTTGACTTTATGTAATATATTTTAATTTTAGGTATGTAATATTGGTTAAGTCCTACTTTCATGGTTAAGCACACTTTCAGAACCCAAGCTTTTCTTGTTGGTTTGTGTTGGGTTATTAATGAATTAAATGTTTTATTTGAACTTGGCTTATAGCCAAGTCCGATTTTGTTGTAACTTGCTTTTTGATTATTTAAGATTAAGTCTAAATTTTTTAATCTTGTAGTAAATTTTTCTAACATACCTTTTAAATTGTTAATTTCTAAATTTAATGATGAATTCTCCTCCCCAAGTGTTAGATCTTGTGTTGGTTTGTTATTTGTGATTTGTTCCTTGAGGTTTTGATTTTCCTCAAGGAGTAATGTATTTTCTTTTTCAATTTTCATTAATTTATTATTTAAACACGAAATAATTTTAAAAAACTTTTTGTTCAAATTAAAGTATACCTTTTCGGAATCTTCGGAAATGAGTATGGGCTCGTGGCTCGATTCAGGTTCGGACCCGTCTTCCAATTAGTCCTCTGACTCTGCTTCGTGGGCCATTAGCGCGAAGTAGCTCTGGTTCTTCTAATCTTCGTCCTCCGATTCTTCCGAAGACGAGTCATCCCATGTTGCTTTGAGGGCCTTCTTTTTAGTTGGCTTCATTTTGTCATTCTTCGATCTCGGACATTCATTCTTGTAGTGCCTCTTTTTGTTGCATCCGAAGCACGTCACCAAACCGGTTGGAGTGTTGATCTTCTGAAGGTCCTTCTTGCTGAAGCTCCTTTTCTTCCTGGTGAACATCTTCCTTACCAGGTTCACCAGGTGCTCTTCATCTTCGGAGTTCTGGTCAGAATCTTCTTCAGGTTCAGGCTTGTTCTTCTTTTCCTTGGAGGTACCTGCAAATAAAGCTATACCTTTCTCGGATCTAGCATTAGTTTGTTCATGTAACTATAATTCACAAAATAATTCATCTAATTTAAGTTTTGATAAATTCTTAGAAATTTTGTAGGTATCAACGATAGATGCCCACAAATTGTTGCGTGGAAACGCGTTTAATGCATACCTGATTAGATCTCTATTTTCCATCTGGTGGCCTATCGCGTGGAGCCCGTTGAGGATATCCTTGATCCTCATGTGCAGCTGACTCACTGTTTCTCCTTCCTATATTTTTATATTAAATATTTTATTTAACAACAAATCCCTTTTTGTTACCTTAGCGTCGCTTGTTCCTTCGTGCAACTCGATCAATTTATCCCATAGCTCTTTCATGTTCTGATGCAGTCCGACCCGGTTCAGCTCTTCCCTTGTCAATCTTCATTGTAACGTGTTGATCGCCTTGTTTTCCGTCAACGCTTTCTTCTTCAAGTCCGAAGTCTACTGTTCCGGGTCTAGTGGAATTCCAGAGTTGTCAACGGGTGTTTTGTAGGCTTTTGTGATGCTGAGCCACTGGTCGAAATTCGTCTTAAGATACACCTCCATCCGCTTCTTCCAGTACTGGAAATCATCCACATTGAATAGGGGAGGTTGCACTGTACTGAAGCCCTCAAGTTTCGACATTTTAATCTGCACACTGGGAAACAAACAAAAGAGGTTCCAAGACTTGGTCTTGGATTAGTAGTACGGAAAGAAATAAAAAAATAACTAAATTGGTGTTGCACCAATTTAAATTTAATTACTACGGAAAGAAATTTTCAAAAAGGTAATAATACCAGTTTGGAATTGTATGAAAAACTGAAAGCCAAAAAGAAAAAAAATTTAAAATAGATCACCCCCTTGTCTGATTGGTGGTTGCACCAAGTCAGAGCGGTACCTGCTCTGATACCACTTATTGGATCGTGAAAGTTGATAGAGGGGGGGTGAATATCGATTTCAAAACTTTCGTCGAAAAAAGTTAAGCGCAGTAGAAAATATAAGCGAAAAGAAACAAGGCTAACACAAGTTCTTTTTACTTGGTTCAGAGCCTGTGTCGACTCCTACTCCAAGGCCCGCACTCGTCGAGTGCTTTCGTTGGGCAATTCACAAGCAATTTGAATAATTGTTTTACAATTGAAAGTACAGTTGCTAATGAAAAATAAGGCAGTACCGACAAGGAAGAAATCAAAAGAAAAGAGGGCGTTGTCGGAGTTTCGCCGCGTCGCAGGTGCACAAGTGAGCAGATCATTTGTTTTGAGTTATATTTGAAGTTCCACCCCTGACCCTTCTTTTATAGGATGCTCGGGGCGCCCGCAACCCTTCGGGGTGCCTTGGTGTGATGTAGCCGACCCAACCAACTAGCTCCACATGTCGACGCCATGAACTGGATAAATTTTGCCTCCGGGCGCCTGGACCACCTTTCTCCAAAAACTCCTTCTCCTGCAAGACAAGGTTAGTCTGAGGCAATGTATATCCTGCAAAACAAAGTGTTAGCATAGTTTATAATTTGACAAAATGAGTATTAATTAGATTCCATCTCTCCGAGACCGGAATCTAGTCAAGATCACGACTTAGAGTCCCGAAATGGTTCTAAGTCGGATCGGTGCCTAAGTTCCCTTCCCGGGAACGCGTCCTCACAGTCACTCAACTCCAGTGACTTACCTTTACTTGCCTGCCAGACGTCCGGTCAGCTCTTTGACCCGTTTGGACTTCGCGCCAACTATCCGGTCAGCCCGTCGACCTAGCTGGACTTCGTGCCAAACGTCCGGTCAGCCCGTCGACCCATTTAGACTTCGTGGCAACTATCCGGTTGACCCGTTGACCTAGCTGCGCTTCGTGCCAGACATCCGGTCAGTCCGTCGACCTGTCTGGGCTTCTTCTGCACACTCGGTCAGAGTGTTAGATTAACAACAAAACTAACTTAACCTATTTTGTCATTCATCAAAACCTGGGATAGACCGTTAGTGCTAACCGCACCAACAGCGTATCCCTGAATCACCTCAACACTCCAATTAAGATTGTATATATCATCAAAATTTTGATTATGACTGTATACAAAGTGTTGAGTAATTTTCTCAAGAAAATTAGAGTCTATCAGAATATCAAGATGATTCACTATCAGGTGGATCACATCAATTATAACTTGATGAAATGATTGACTGGGAGGATTCCCAAGACTTAGATACTCTTGCTTCCAGTTAGATGAAGACCACATTACAAGACTTAGAAGAGCTCATGGTGCAACAAGGGATCTTCTTTCTCCGATCCCTATAGCAAGTTGATGTGTCAAGTCCATATTTGGAGATACATTCAAATCATGTGTTAGAGGGGATGGGGTGTGACCTGAAGGCAATACTATTTATGATTTTATGGCTCTATAGGCCTCCTCTACCATTTTTCATGGCTTTAATGTATTTGATGATACTCTAAACATTGATTGGACTAGTGATGCATCTTCAACCAACCTTGCTATTGCTCTTATTACAACCCTTGATAACATATGCTTGATTGATGATGGGATTATAGAAAGGGTAGATGTTGATGTTAATGCACAACCCACTGAGTGGGAAGTGGTGGATAGCTGGAGACACCAAGGCTGGACTCTCCCACCTCTGTCTATACCTCACTTTCATAAGAACAAGGCCTCAACATCAACTATAATAAAGGTTCTCTTGGCCTGGATACTTCAGTTGCACCTTCTCTAGCATTCAAAGAGAATCTTCAAGGACAAGAAGGAGAGAACAATTTCTCACAATATGATTCCCACGATGAAGCTCCCTCTATATTTGAGCCATTAGCTAGAAAGTCCAGAGGTATCTCACTCCAGCAAGATCACAATTTAAGTGAACCAAATAAGGGGTCAAGGTAATGACCTAAAATAAGCACTTCTTGGCCCAAGTTCTCCTTTCTTGTCTTCATTTATGTTTTTAATTTCTTTCTTGTTTCTTTCCTTTTTATACCCTAACCCCTCTACTTAATTTTTCTTATCTAATGTCTTTTTATAGGATTCAAATTTGTGGAGAAATGTGAATATGAGATAGAGGAGTATTTTTAACACATGAATAACTCAACCGTTTGAAGCTCATCACTTGATAACTTCTTTAATTTCAAAATCTCCTCCATATTATATTTCTAGTTTTCATTAGGATAATGAAAAGTTTAAGTCTAGGGGGATGTATTAGATTTAGTTTAGTTTTCATCATATTTCTTTTTACATAATAAAATTTATCTAGTTGTATCATACATCATGCCATGATTGTTTGTCCTTAATGCAAAAATGCTAATATGCTTGTTCTAGATTTCGTGTGTTTAGTGATCTATCTTTTCCTATCCATTTTAGCATGAAGTAAGAAATATTTTTATTATAAGAATTTGAGTGTTAACCTTGTTTTAGGATCTCTTTATACTTTACCTAATTTTGATGATTGATAACTCTAAAAATAGTCATGATTTATAGAGTTGTACTAGTACATATATTTCTAAGGTGACATATCAATTCCATTTTGGTTACTGATGATCTCGGATCATGGAAACTCACTTAAAAAAAATCAAAATCCCTACATTTGCATTTATTTATTTACATTTGTTTTTGTGCTACACTTTTAAAGCACAAAAAGCATTTAAATAATGGATAGAAAATAGTTGTCATGAGTGGAAACTAATAATTTACCCCTTTGAGACCAAGTTAGATTATTGGGGAAATAAATATTATGTTTTTCTTGATTTTGAGTAATCCTTTAAGACCTTGTGAAATTTGAGAGATATAAATCATGCATGTGGAAGGTAAGTGTCTATCATTGGATGCATAAGGAACATGGTCCTATGATGACTTGATAGACTTAAGGATCGAAACTTGGAAAATTTAGGCCACTTATTACATTGAGTATGGAGAACTATTTCTAAACCATATTCAAACTATTTTTTGTATCTCTCTCACCAGTGAAATCATTTGATAGGATTATACTAATTTGCTAGATATTATGATACACTATTTAATCACATGAGTTTAGATACAATTTTTACTTGAGGACAAGTAAAGATTTATGTTTGAAGGTGTTATGTGCATATGTTATATATGTTTCAAGGCATTATTTGATGCATATCAACTTATACTTAATAAGTATAATATATGTTATTGCATCCCACCCTATTTCATTATTTATATCATACTTCCATTCTATTTATTCAAAGATTTACTATTTGTATATTTTGATTGACAGGAAGCTATTTGGAGTGAAAGTGGAGCAAAGATGCATATTGAAGAAATTGTGAAGATCCAACAACTTGGATGTGCCCCGTGGCATGACCGCGTGCCTCCCTAGTGCCTCCCACCATAAAGACATGGGTAGGTCATGCCTTTAAGGCATGGTCTTGCCTCATCCTCAATCGAACACATGGGCTGACTGTACCAAAAGGCACGGTCATATCCCTCTTCTCAGTAAGGGATATGACCCGGTCATGCCAAATGGAATAGTCATGTCTCCCATCCTTGCAAGAGGCAGGACCTAGCCTTGCGTATAGACATGATTGTGTCTCTTTTCTCCAGTAGGTGCCATGACCTAACCGTACCAATTGGCACACTATGCCTACCTGGCCATGACATACACACCTTGGTCGTGTCATTTAACATAACAGTGTGGCGGAGAATATGAGGGGAGACGCCCCCTCCCCATATAAGGGGATTTTCTCCTCTTAGATCAGAATCCAAGGGTTTGGGTCTTTACTCCCTTCCTTTGGGAAGGGGTTTTGTTGGTCCTATGTAGGCCAGCAAGAGGGGAGGTGAATTACCTTAAAAATAAATTACACTTTTCTCGATCTTTGGGCTTTAGTTAATAGACACTTGTAAATTAAGATAAAACAATTGCATAAAAAAGAAATAAGAGACTACCAATTTACTTCGTTTACAACCGGGGAGGTTGCTAATCCAAGGTATAAGTAAGCACTAGCAAGAATCTTCTTCATCAAGAAGGTCAGATGCGGAGAAGCCTCGTACAATGGTTTACAGCTCAGAAAGTGGAAAACAAACTTGAAGATTGAATACAAGTGTTGTGTTTGATGTTACGCTTCTGCAAGTGCACGGATACGTCGTCAGCAATAAAAGATTATCGATCCCACGAGGACTTGTTATAAGCACTAGCGATTGTTCACGTAGAATTAGCTAAACTACTGATGGTTGTAGGTGAACTATTTCTTAAGAAGAAAAGAACTTAGGAATTAGATGTGAGAACTAGTGAGAGAGAAAGAGAGAGTTTTACTTAGCTTGGGAAGAGCTCTAGGAGTTCGGTTTCGTTGTGGTGGTAGTTGATGTATCATGTTATATCCTTTCCTCATTGTCAATCAACAAGTACTCGTCGAAAGTTCAAGTTACTACCCTTAAGCACTAAATAGAGAAGATTCTTGTGAAATCCTGTTACGGTTAACGCCTATCACTAGGGCGCCTCGGTAGATCACAAGAATGCGAATCTGATCGGTATCATTAAGGATAGAGATAGGGGTTTGGTTTGGTTTCCTACTTTCTTGTGAGGAATTGCCTCTCCTTTCAAGGGAATATCCTAGATATCCGTGAATGGGTTACCCCTGTCACTATGACCCCTCGGGTATAGGATCTAAGATCCTATCTTTACGAAATTAGCAACTCCTACACAATCAATTAATACGACATGATAATCTTCAAGTTTCATGCATATAAAATAGAAACAAGACAAGTGAAATCATTCAATGAGAAAAAGGCATAAACATGAGTCATACATCAATACCTATCCACAACTACTCCCTGATCCTAGAACAAAGAATCTACTCCATAGATGCGGGAGAAAAACCGGAAGACATAGTATAATTAGACATATAATCCCAAACAAGAAGAGAGAGGGAAAAGAGATGCTTATTCAATGTCGTCCATTGATCTTAGGATCCAATCCTTTGCTTTTGGAGTTGATGCGGTGATGGAGGTGATCACGGATCATCGAACGGAGGTCCGGGATGGCGTGGAACGACACCAAGGTATATCTCTCTCTCACGGCTCGCCCCCTCTCCAGAGAAGGGTTAAAGTCCCTTTTTATAGGCTAGGGCACGGGCGCCACACGGCCCGTGCCACGGCCGTGCGAGATTCGCATGGCTAGCTCCTCCCTCTCTTTGGGTGGAGTGGCACGGCCGTACGAGATCCCCACGACCAACTTCCTCTTCCCTTCGGGTTGAGTGGCACAGCTGTGTGAGACCTGCACGGTCGTGTCTTCCTTCAGCTCAGGTCTGCATTGCACGGCCGTGTGAGGTTCACACGACCGTGTGCTTCTCGGCTACTGGTCGTGAGGCACGACCGTGCGAGGTTACACGACTGTGTGCTACTCTCTCTCGAGAATGGCCACACGACTGTGTAGGGTTACACGGCTAGTGTTAAGTGGTTCCCTTCTTTGCTCTGATGCATCGACAATCGCTGTTTTCACTCCAAAGGTTATCCCTATCAACACAAAACCAAACAAAAAGCAGATCTCCGACAAAAGAGAAATTAATGGAGAATAAATAATAGGAGAGATGATCGTGTAAAGAATATATGCAAATTAAGCAAGTGAATGTACATTAAAACATGCATAAACGATCATAATATCTATGCACATCATTTGAGCTAGAGGGCATCCCCTCATTTTATAGTGGTCAGAACACTTTTTACTATTGGCTGACATGGTACTGGAGGTACCTCAGTTGAGCTCTGTTGGTGCAGTTAGTACTAACGGTCTAACCCAGATTTTGATGAATGACAAGGTAGGTTAAGTTAGTTTCATTGTGATCTAATACTTTAACTAACTGTGCAGGAGAAGCCCAGACTGGTCGACGGGTTGACTAGATGTCTGGTACGAAATCCAGCTAGGTCAACGGGTCGACCTGATAGCTAGCATGAAACCTAGACTGGTCGACGGGCTGACCGGATGTCTGGCACGAAGTCCAGCTAGGTCGACGGGCTGAGCTGATAGCTAGCACGAAGTCCAGACAGGTCGATGGGCTGACCGGACGTCTGGCAGGTAAGTTAAGGTAAGTCATTGGAGGAGAGTGACTGTGAGGATGCGTTCCCGAGTAGGGAACTTAGGCAATGATCCAACTTAGCTCCATTTTAGAAATCTAAGTTGAGATCGTGATTAGATTCCGGTCTCGGGGAGATAGAATCTAATTACAATTCTTTTACTATTGTGCTAACTTTTGTTTTGCAGGGTAGTTTAACTATTATTTTGCCTCAAACTAACTCTTTCTTACAGGAGAAAGATTTTCTGGAGAAAGGTGGTCTGGGCGCCTAGAAGGGATCCGGGCGCCCGGAAGGGATCCGACCTCCCGGAATTGGTCTAGGCGCTCAGAAGGCAAATTCTATCCTCGATAGCTTGGAGCGCGCTGATTGGTCCAATGACGTCATGGTCCAGGAGCCCGGAAGAGATCCGGGCGCATGGAAGGGATCCGGGCGCCCGGAGCCTCCTATATAAGGAGGATGTGTCCTGAAGCATAGAACAATAATGATATCTGCTCTACTGCGATGTGCCCCTGCGACGCTGCGAAGCCTCTCCGACAACGTGCTGCTTTTTCTTTCCTCTATTGTTGTCGGTATTTATTCTTTAAAGTTCTTGTACTTTCATTTGTAATATATTTATGAACTATTAGTGATTAGCCAACGAAAGCACTAGAAGAGTGCGGACCTTGGAGTAGGAGTCAACCAAGGCTCCGAACCAAGTAAATCAGTTCTTGTTAGCATTGTTCTCTTTCTTTTCCGCCGCGTACTCGCTACGAAATTTTCAATCGATATTCAGCCCCCTCTATCGACTTTCACGATCCAACAAATGGTATCAGAGCAGGTACCACTCCGATTTAGTGTAACCACCAATCAGAGGAAAGGGGTGAATTTTTTCCTTTCCTTTTTCTTTTCGGCTTTAAGTTTTTTCGGAACAATTCAAACTAGTATTTTTTCCTTTTTGGATTTTTTTTTCATAGCAAGTTCAAATTTCTTTCTTTCTCCCACACTGCTAATCGAAGACCAAGTCTTGGGATTTCTTTTGTTATTTTTTTTTTGTGCAAGAAAAAATGTCTCAAATCGAAGGTTTCAGCACAGTCCGTCCCCCTCTATTCAATGGTGACGATTTCCCTTACTGGAAGAAGCGAATGGAGGCCTATCTGAAGACCGATTTAGACCAGTGGTTCAGCATCACCAAAGATTACAAGGCGCTAGTCGACAACTTTGAAACTCCATTGGATCCAGAATAGTTGACTTTGGACATGAAAAAGAAAGCCTCAACGGACTTCAAAGCCCTCAACACGCTGCAATGAGGACTGACGAGGGAAGAGCTGAACCGAGTGGGCCCACACCAAAATGCGAAGGAATTATGGGACAAGCTGGTCAAACTACACGAAGGAGCAAGCGATGCCAAGGTAACTAAACGTGACCTTTATAAACTCTTTAATATTAAAATGCAGGAAGAAGAAACGAAGCTCCATGCAAGGATCAAAGACATCCTCAATGGACTTCACCCGATAGGCTACCCCAAATGAAGAATTATGACTTAATTAGGTACGCTCTAAACGTGTTTCCTTGAAATGCATCGTGGGCATCCATCGTGTACGCCTACAAGATTTCGAAAAATCTCTCTAAGTTAAAATTAGACAAGTTATTTTGCGAACTTGAGTTACACGAGCAAACTAACACCAGAACCGAGAAAGGTATCGCTTTATTTGCAGGTTCCTCTAAAGAAAAGATAAAGACCAAGCCTGAACCTGAATGTCATGCCCCAGGTAGTCTCTGCCAGAAGAAATTTCGACAGCATCTCCCCTGTACCGGTCATAATATGAGACATTACTACAAGCCCTCCGGGCCACACTAACCTCGGCCAACATGACAGGAACAATAATAATAAAAATACTAAACAAACCATGCAGTTTATATCAAAACAACCTCCGGCTGTCACCATAATACAAAAGAAAGCAAAAACAACATCTAAACTTACCTCTTCTGTCGATCGGCAGACGCGTAGCAAAACATAACAAATACAAATCCACCAAGCAAGCAAAAACCCAACCAGTACAATACTTCAAAACCAATACAAGTTAAAACACGACTGTAAGAAAATAACTAAAAACCAAAAGACCAAAGCAAAAATCCTTGTGGCAAGGGGACTAGGAAGTGGAACCTCCTAACGGCTGCAACCTGAAATAAGAATAATCAATGGGGTGAGTTCAAGAACTCAGCAGATACCAAGCTGACATGCATAGTAAGAAATAACTAATAGTAAAAATTATGCGTACAACCTCCTGGAATAATAAAAGAAAATGCAAAATGAAAGGAACGGGAGAAGTTGTACTTACCGGGACCTCCTATCAGGATAATAAGGTCGTCAGACCAAAAATATCATATCTCTTGTATGCATTTCAATCATATGCATCCACCAAATATGCAGCAAACAAAGTGCATCAAACACAAGCAATAAATGCAATCCATGCATATGATGCAAATGACATGATCACCCCTGACGCAATCAGCCATCTCACACACGATGGTGAGACTGAGTCAGTAGGGCTATGACAACTGTGCCCTTTGCCATCACTACTCCTGATGAGTGACTGAGTGGATAGAATGCTGTCAGAGTACACCTATCCTCCTACCCCAAATCATAAATGGGGGAGCTCAATGCTCTCATCTCCCAAAGACAGTCCAGAGGAGGGACCCCTGTCGTGCTACCACACTGCGTCACGCTACCCATGAGTGGACCAGCGGAGCACTGACAGAGCAAATTGTTGGAACCCCAAGGTTGTTTTGGTGTGATCAACAAGTTAAGTTAGGTCCTGCGTTATTTCTAACCTTGTGTCTAAGTGTGCAGGAGCTTAGGAACACAGGTAGTCGAGCGGAAGACGCAGCTAGCGAGAAGGACTGCAGTCCGAGGGACGAGGTGCTGCGGAAGAGTACACCGGCGGACGAGAAGGAAGCGCGCGGTGGTTCCGAGGGACGAAAGCCGGAGAGGAAGATTGCTCGGGGAGCAAGAGACGCAGCTAGCGAGAAGGTCGACGACCAAGGGACGAAGACTGCGGATGAGTACGCTGGCGGACGAGAAGGAAACACGCGGCAATTCCGAGGGATGAGAAGCCGGAGGGAAGCCCGCTTGAGAAGACCGAAAGTTGGGTTCGGGTGAGCCCTTTTCCGAATGGCAGAGATCACCCAAGTAAGCGGATCCGGAGCGGAAGACCCAGACCGAGGCGGGACTAAAACGGAGCAGAGGTCCCGGACGCAAAAGTCAACCAGAGTTGACTTTTTGCTCCGGGGTGCCCGGAACTGTCCGGGGCGCCCGGAGCAGCCCGGGGCGCCCGGAACGTGAAGTTTGACAAGAACGCGTCTTTCGCGTTCTGGACGTTGGGGGATAAAGTTTTATCCCCCCCAGGGCGCCCGGAACCCTTCCAGGCGCCCCGACCCCGACCAAGCCTTGGTCCAGAAGCTGTCAATCAACTGAGAACTCAAACATTCTTTCTACACTTGTACGCTTTTCTGTTTTAAGCTTCTATTGTGCGCTTCATTGCTGTAAAAGGCTTCTCCGCCTAAGGGAGATACTAGTGCTACGCTTTCTTGGATTAACAACCTTCCCGGTTGTAACCAAGTAAATCTCGGTGTGCATTTTACTTTTCTGCTTTTATTTATTTCTCTTATTTTACAAGTGTTAGTTTAAGAGTTCGAGAAGGGTGTTTGCGTTTTGATTTTTGCAGGGCTATTCAACCCCCCCCCTTCTAGCCGGTCCAACGGTCCTACAAGTGGTATCAGAGCCAAGACGCTTCAGGAGGACTAACCGTCAATCGAAGCAAAGATAATGGCCGGACCAAGCATCCACCCGCCGAAATATGGAGGAGATTTCGCTACGTGGAAGAATCTGATGCAGGTATTTTTTACCACTGACTTTGAATTAACTTTAACAATGGAATCCGGTTTTGTAGCTCCAGAAGGTAAGGAAAAATGTCAATGGACAAAAAAGGAGCAGGCTGAATTCGTGGCGAACGGCAAAGCAGAATACCATCTGCTAAGCGTTCTTCCACCTCAAGAAGTCAACAGAATCGGACAATACCACTCTGCAAAGGAACTTTGGGAAAAGTTCCTCGAGCTGCACGAAGGGACTTCCGAAGCCAAGCTCGCCAGAAGAGATCTGCTTCGGAATCAGCTCACCAGCCTGCAACTTGGGGAAGATGAGACAGTCGCGCACTTGCACTCGAGAATCAAAGAGATCATCACCGGACTATCGAATCTCGGAGAAACGGTAAGTAACCGAGATTCGCTAAGGTACGCACTAAATTCATTTCCTAGAAATTCAAAATGGGCATCACTAGTAGATGCCTTTTATATTTCTAAAGATTTAGAAAAGATCTCGTTAGAAGAATTTTTTTCTACTTTTGAAGTGCATGAGTCAAGATGTGCAGGAATGAAGGAGCCCAAGAATAACGTCGCCCTCAAAGCTTCGAGAGACGAACCAGATCGGAATCCTCTCTCGATGACGAGGAAATGGTAATGATGGTAAGAAGATTCAAAAATCTTTGTAAATCCAGATCTACTAACCATCCATAGGGGAAGAAGAAAAGGACGATCCGCTGCTACCACTGCGACGAAGAAGGCCACGTCAAGGACAATTGCCCCAAGCTGAAGAACAAGAACAAGGAAAAGGGTAAGAAGCCTATCAAAAAGCGAAAAGCCCTAAAGGCGACGTGGGATGATACGTCGTCGGAGTCGGAAGTCGAGGCATTCTCCGGACTTGCTCTAATGGCAAGTCATCAAGACGACGACTGCGAGTCAAGCTCTTCCGAAATGAGCATCGATGAAGGGAGAGCTTCGTCAGAGGAAAGCAGTAGTTCAGAGGGAGACACGGAAAACGAACTCGACAAGGTAAGTCAGGTACGTTCACTTCCTCCCGATAAACTTTATAAATTTGTTAAGTTATTAACCAAAGACTGCTGTAAATTAGAAAAAGAAATAAAAAATTTAAAAATAATCTTAGCTAAATCCTGCCCTCTAGAAGAATTAGATAAATCAAAATTGGAAAATGAAAAATTGAAACTTGAAAATAATGATTTGAAAATTCAAGTAGATAATTTGAAAAACCATGCATGTTCATCTAATTCTAGAAAATTTAAAAATTTAAATTGGTATTATAGATATCACCCGGGACAAATTAAGAATATCTCTAGAAAATATGTCCCTAAGAAATTTTTAATCAATCCAGTAGGCTGAAACCTTTATTGGGTTCCTAAATCTTGCTTAGTCTATGTTTTAAAATTAAAATTAGCGCTTTTCAGTGAGAAAATTAAACAATGAATTTCTCTATGAGGTTTTTTTTAAGGAAGTGGTTGTTTCTCCAATAACCAAGAAGGCCTAGTGCCTCGCCACGACCTGGAAGCCAAAATATTGAAATAAATGTTTAATTAACTTTTTGTCAAAGCATTAAAATTAGAATTAATTAATGCTTTCAAAGTTTAAAAAAAAACATTTTTTCAAAATATTTTTATAATTAGAAAAATACTTTTTGCCAAAGTCAAATTTTCACTTAGAAAAATTCTCAAAGTTTTCACTTAGAAAAATTTTCTGCTTAAGTTACTTAGAAAAATTCTCATTTTTTGTTAATTTAGAAAAATTTTCATAAGACAATTTTGTTTAAGTTAAAAGACCATTTTGAAATTGAAAGTCTTTAAGAAATTTTTTTTTACTCTAAGTCTTTAACCCTTAGTTCTTTTTAAACCCCATTTTTTTGTGATCAAAGGGGGAGAAGAATTAGTATAAGTCTAGGGGGAGGTAGAAATTGAAAATTGAAAATTTTTGAAATTTAATTTTGTTGCACATTATTGCAATAACTTGTTTTAATTTTATGTCTAGTTTTGACCCTAGCTTAATTTGGGTTGATCACACCAAAAAGGGGGAGATTGTTGGAACCCCAAGGTTGTTTTGGTGTGATCAACAAGTTAAGTTAGGTCCTGCGTTATTTCTAACCTTGTGTCTAAGTGTGTAGGAGCTTAGGAACACAGGTAGTCGAGCAGAAGACGCAGCTAGCGAGAAGGACGGCACGCTGTGCGGAAGAGTACACCGACGGACGAGAAGGAAGCGCGCGGTGGTTCCGAGGGACGAAAGCTGGAGCGGAAGATTGCTCGGGGAGCAAGAGACGCAGCTAGCGAGAAGGTCGACGACAGAGGGACGAAGACTGCGGATGAGTACGCTGGCGGACGAGAAGGAAACACGCGGCAATTCCGAGGGACGAGAAGCCGGAGGGAAGCCCGCTTGAGAAGACCGGAAGTTGGGTTCGGGTGAGCCCTTTTCCGGATGGCAGAGATCACCCAAGTAAGCGGATCCGGAGCAGAAGACCCGGACCGAGGCGGGACTAAAACGGAGCAGAGGTCCCGGACGCAAAAGTCAACCAGAGTTGACTTTTTGCTCCGGGGCGCTCGGAGTAGCCCGGGGCACCCGGAACGTGAAGTTTGACCAGAATGCGTCTTTCGCGTTCTGGACGTTGGGGGATAAAGGTTTATCCCCCCAGGGCGCCCGGAACCCTTCCAGGCGCCCCGACCAAGACTATAAATATAGCCTTGGTCCAGAAGCTGTCAATCAACTGAGAACTAAAGCATTCTTTCTACACTTGTACGCTTTTCTGTTTTAAGCTTCTATTGTGCGCTTCATTGCTGTAAAAGGCTTCTCAACCTGAAGGAGATACTAGTGCTACGCTTTCTTGGATTAACAACCTTCCCGGTTGTAACCAAGTAAATCTCGGTGTGCCTTTTACTTTTCTGCTTTTATTTATTTCTCTTATTTTACAAGTGTTAGTTTAAGAGTTCGAGAAAGCCGGCCCAACGGTCCTACACAAACTGCCACACACCCTACCTCATATACCATTAATCCATGAGTGGTTGTGTGTGCAGATTCATGTAACTGGCGATGAGCTCAACAATAATGGGGCTACCAATTGCTCAGCATGCAATCATGCAAGATGGTGCATAACACTAAGCATGAAAATCCTGACCATATCTACCTCCATAAAATATGTATCAAAAATAAATAGCTCTAATAAGAAGATCTAGGTACACGTATCAGATATGATAAATGTCTAGTTCGGTATATCATAAGGCATGACATGTTACTACCTCTATGAGCATAAATAATCAAGACGGAAATGAATGCAAAACAGGTAACAAGTAGTGGCATACCGATGCAGATATGAACATAATTATTTCTACTCGTTAAAATCTACTATGCATATCAAATGACAATATCTAAAGATAAGTCAAGGTACCCGCCTCCGATATAGCGCGTGCCAAAAGTAATCCCACGAAAGGCAGCTCGTCGTAAATCAGAGTCCTGTAACAACACTTTTAATTTAGCTACTCCTACAAATATCAAATAGCTAAATCAAATCCTTATTTACCCGGAACCCTAATTCATTTCATTAAATCTCGATATAACTAATTAAATTGGATCTAGTCCAACATTTTAACCCTAATTAAATATAACTCAACATTCAACTAGGGTTAGTTTCCTTAACCCTAATTATTCCACTATTCAATTTGATCAAAATCTATACATAATCAACTTAACTTAAATAAATTCGAGTACAGTTCATCCCTAACCTTTCCTAGCTTCAAACCTATGTACTCTACAGTAATGAAACAATTCCTCTACTTCTTACCTCAACACCAAAACACCATTGTTGATTCACAACCGGAGAAGTAGGAGCAGCACATCCCTCTTTTGGCCAGAACAGAACCACAGCTTGGGCAGTAAGGAAACTTAGCCAAAACCATAGCTTGGTTGCTTAGAAGAACCACCCAATCAATAACGTTCAAGTTGGAGGACCAACAATTGTTCTTCAGCGTGTTGATGCTTGGTCAACAACATGATCATCAATGTTGAATCAGCTTCTTGAGTTGGCTTCATGTTCTAATCAACAACGCTGTTCATGGTCAGAAATCCAACGTGAATTACTTCACATTACTATTCACAGGTGGCGTAGAGTGCCTCTTGGGCGACGATGGCAAGAAGAGTAGAGGGAGAACCGGGGCAGAGTCGAGAGGAAGGAGAAAAGACTGAAGTGCTCGGATTCCCCTCATCCTCCAGCTTTTGTTCACTGAGAAGAGAAAACGACACGAAGTTGCGCTGTCGGTGGGGAAGCAGAAGAGATCGGGGAAGGAAGAAAAGGGGCGGCGAGGATGGCTAGGGCACGACATCGCTGAAGTAGCCCGGTCCGGTAGTCTTATGCGACGACGCCGGCTATGTCTAGGGCAGAGGTAAGGCGGTCAACATTAGGGCAGAGGGAAGACGTGAGGAAGAGGAAAGGGATTGAGAAACTAGGGCTCGGGTGAGAAATGGAGGAAAAGAAAAAGGGAAAGGAAAGGAAAAAGGAAAAGAAAAATAAAATTTTTCCTCATTTTAAATGGGTAGCTTAAATAGGTTTTCCCGTGGCCCAATAATTGATCCCCCTTAAACTCGTCATACGAGCTCCGAAAAAATCCTAGAAAATTTCTAAAAATTCTCAAAAATTTCCTTAAGGTTATATTTATGTGTCGTATTTTACATTCTCCCCCACTAATAAAAATTTGGTCCCCAAATTTTTGTTATTTACCATCAGCAAGTACTAACTATAGCTAAATAGTATAAATACTCAACAGAAATTAACCCACTTACTTCAAGTGAAAAGATGGGGGGTATCGAGCTCGGATCGTATCCTCGAGCTCCTAGGTAGCCTCCTTATCAGAATGATTCTACCATCTGACTTTAACCATTCGGGCAGTCTTGTTCCGCAGTTGATGCTCTTTATGGTCTAGAATCCATACCGGAACCTCCTTGTAGGTAATGTCAGGCTAAATGGAAACTGGTATATCTGATAGAACATGTGCTGTGTTGGCTACGTATCTCCTCAGCATTGACAAATGGAACACATCATGAATGCTTGCCATATCCGGTGGTAGTGCCAGACGATAAGCTACTGCTCCAATCCTCTCCAAGATCTGGAAAGGCCCAATATATCATGGAGATAGCTTACCTCGGAGGCGAAATCTCTTCACCCCTTTCATGGGTGAAACTCTCATGAATACATGGTCGCCAGTAGAGAACTCCAAGGGTCTACGTCTCCGATCAGCATAACTCTTCTAGCGGTCCTGTGCCTCTGACATCCTCCGTCTGATAGTGCAGACCAACTCTGCCTCCTGCTGAGCTCTCTGTGCTCCTAGCAGCTAGGCCTCCCCAACCTCCTCCTAGAGGGTGGGTGTCCTACAAGACCTACCATACAAGGCTTCAAATGGTGTCATCTAGATAGCTGAATGATAGCTGTTGTTGTAGGTGAACTCTACCAATGGCAAGTGGTTTTCCCAGTTTCCTCCAAAACCCAAAATGCAAGACCTCGGAAAATCCTCTAAAGTCTGGATGGTCTCCTCTAACTATCCATTTGTTTGATGATGGAAGGCTGTAATGAATCAGAGCTGTGTGCCTAAGGCCTGCTGCAGACTGTGCCAGAACTGGGACATAAACCGTGTGCTAGAATGTATACTAAAAGCCTAGATTTTTGTATAAACATTTATTTTGAAAAGAGATTCACATTGGTCAAATGTTTGTATTTAGTAAATGTAGTTGTCCATTTAATTTATATTGTAGATAACATGGTGTGTGGTGTCACACAGAAAATCATGTTATCAATTCTTTATAAAATATAAATAGAAGCTCACAACCAATATGGATTGGGACAAACCATTGGAATGGTTGTAGTGTAATTTGGTACTAATTTATCTTTAGTATAAAATTACACTAGTACATTATGTGTGTATAGAGAAGGATCATTTGAGCTTGTTCCTTTTATACTAACTACATAAAAGAACAGAACCTCTGTTATTATGGATGTGCATACTCATAATCTCGATATAATAACAAGCACATATACTCAGTATTTATTTCTTTAATTTATCAAAAGGTGAGATTTATTCATTAAATCAATAAGTATGATAAGTTGGGAAATAATATTATTTATATGGTGTGTTGTTGATTATAGGAGAAACTGTGTCTTATTTATTAGGATGATGATGTCCCCTTGAGGAGCTCATAAGGATTGTCACGTAAACCCTGTAGGTGGACTTAGTTCCGACATGACAATGAAGTAGAGTGGTACTACTCTTGGAGCTAGATGTTAATTAAGTGAGTTGTCAGTAACTCATTTAATTAATGGACATTCGATATCTTAAACACAAGGAGATTAACGCACTCATGATAAGAAAGAGCCCATAATGTAATATGGGATTAGTGCGGTAGTTCAATAATAACCCTTTAGTGGTATGAGTTATTATTGATGAACTTGAGTTGGGTGTTCGGGTCGAACATAGGAAGGTCAAGCTCATCAGGAGGTGAAAACCAATTCCTCCTCTAGATCCCTATTGTAGGCTCTATGTATAAAGTCTCGCATCCACCCAAGTCATCCTTATGGCTGGCCAAATCCTTGCTTAGCAATGATATTAAGCCTTGCATCTACAATGCTTTAAAAGATAGATTTTATTTTTGTTAAAACTTTCCTTTTTTGTAACCATGATTTAAAAGAGAGGTTTTAATTCTAAAAAATCTTTCCTTTTTGTAGCCATCTACAATGTTTAAAAGAAGGATTTTTAATTTTAAAACTTTCCTTTTGTAGCCATCCACAATAGGAAATTTAAAAGAGAGATTTTAATCGTTGTTAAAATCTTTCCTTTTTATCCATTACCAAGGATTATAAAATAGGATAGATGGTGCCTTAGAGGTAATAATCATCTACACAAATTCTATTCCTCTTCTATTCTCCTAGTGGTCGGCCCCCTCATATTCTTATTCTCCCCTTACTTTCTCACCTAAGCCTGGCGGCATCAAGAGGTTTCAACCATCTTATGGCTGGTGGGTTGCAAGGAAGAAAGACAAACAAGAGGTGGTGTTCCTTGCTTTGATCCCTTGGTGGCCAAAAGTCTTGGAAGAAAGAAGGACTTGGGTGTTTTTTTGTGTCTTGGTAGATCGTCACCCACACGACGTCCAAGAGGAGGAGAGGAATACAGAAGAAGATCAAGAGGTCTTTAAGCTACAAAGAAAGGTATAACTAGTTAATTGTTTCCGCTGTGTACTAGTTTATTTTTCCATTGTATGGATCCTGAAGTACCAACACAAGAGGCTAGCGATTTTGTGCTTTGATTAAGGTCTCTGTAGTTTAACCTAGGGTTTACTGTAAGGAGTTTAAATATTCAATTTCTTTGAAAGCCTTTGACTAGGAAGTTGTGGATGATCCCTTACCCAAGAAGGTCGAGTGCCTTGCCAACGACCTGGAAGCCAATCCTTGAAATAGATATTTAACCAACTTCTGTAATATGGTTCAACTTCTGATGAACACATGGGTTGAACTCGGATTAATAATGTTAAGTTTCTTTTGCAATCCAAGTTTAACTTCTAAAAAGCACATGGGTTGCTAGGAAAAGTTCTGTGCTTGTACAAATTTTTTTACAGGGGAAACAGAATGGAATTCCGAGTAGCGCCAACAGTTGGTATCAGAGCTAGTTTTCTACCTCTGTGTGTTTGGGTTTCAGTTAAATTATGCACTTTTCATACATAAATATAGGTAGGATAATAGTATGATGTGCAAATAGATTAGCTCTATGGTTGCAGGCATCCTAGTTCCAACTATTATGACCCTATTGTGTTTGTGTGTGATTTAGACCCTCGGGCATGTCGAGGGCATTTTATGTGTGTGCATTATTGTAATTATTAAATACAGCAGGAGCAATATTAGTTTTAGGATTTTATATTCTGTTCAATCTAGATTACATGTACATTTCCTTGTGGAATATATGATCGATAAATGTAAAATTTTATTTTTTTCGCGGATCGTTTCCTTGCGAGGCATGGTGATATTTAAGGACTAGAGGCGCAGTGGAAAAGGAAACAAGATAAACGCGGCGACATGACCCATTGGCGGCGGCTAGGGTTGGTGGCACATAGAGGATAACTATGGATGAGGCCATAATAGTTGGAAAATTATTTTTTATATTTATTTCCTTTTATGCTATTTATATGTGATGTGTGTGTGTGCATGTTAAAATTCCTAATTTTAAATACCTAAGTGGGAGAAGAATATTTAAATTCCATAGTCTCCATTACTGGTTTGTAAGTGATGCATTCAAACTTGCGCGTTGGCTTTGAGTCCCTTCCTCCACATCGGATGAGTTTGTTTGCGGATCACTAGATCAAACTCCCTTTATGGATTATTATAGGAAATTATTTAGGTTTTTGTGATCTTCTCTATCTGAAGGGGCACAATCCTATTTAATGGACTAAGTATCAAGTAATGGTATACACTTAGGCGCATTTAATAGTATCCTCCCCATCGGAGTCACTGCTATTATTTGTGTGATCGAAGAAAAATCAACTATTAATTTTATTTATCATAAAGTTAGGTTGACAAGATAATAAAATTAATGGGTAAAAACCCTCTTACAAATGTTTGAATTTGTATATGTCCACACTATCGTTGTATATAAAATTCATGGTGTTTTGAGATGTTGGTGAATTTAAATTATATTGTTTGAGGAATCAATATTATTTTAAATTCTAAAGTTTTGACCAAATATTTTATGATTCTTATGATTTCAAATGTCTTTCAATCCTCTTGCTATTATATTGAAATAAAACAAACTTACTGGTCCCAATTACATTGATTGAAAACGAAACTTGGACATTTTCTTAACTACTGAACGTTACAAGTTTATTCCTTTTGAGATCTATCCAAACCTGCCTAATAGCGATTCTAGTGAAGAGGAGATTGAGTATCATAAGAAATTGGTCAGGGCAGATGAGATGGCGCGGTGTTACATTTTGGGTTCTATGTCAAATGTGCTGCAACATCAACATCAGGCCATGCCTACCGCTTATGACATAATGTGTAATCTCAAGGAACTCTTCGGGCACCAGAATTGGGCTGCTAGGCAGGAGGCTATGAGAAAATTGATGACAACCACCATGACTGAGGGGACACCCGTAAGGGATCATATCCTCAAAATGATGGCTCTTTTGAATGAGATGGAAGTCCTTGGAGCAGAAATCGATAGGGAAATCCAGGTCGATATCATTTTCCAAACGTTGCCTAAAAGTTTTGAGTAGTTCTGCCTGAACTACAACATGAACAAAAGGGGTTATTCATTGGCAGAACTTCTGATAGAACTTCAAGTAGTAGAAGGGCTATTTTATCAAAGTTCTCAAATTCACATTGCTGAAAATGTTTTTGCTTCTAAGCCAAAAGGCAGAAAGATGAAAAAGAAACAATTTGGTTCAACAAAGAAAGTGAATCGATCTCTAGGGACTGGGTCGCATGCAGGTGTGAAGAAGCCGAAGGGCAAATACTTCACATGCAAGGAGTCTAGACATTGGAAAGTGGACAGTCCTCGTAGAATGGAGAACAATAAAGGCATATCTTATTCTCTAGTGGTTAAAACATGTTTAGTAGTATTATCTACCGGTACCTGGTGTGTAGATACGAGAGGCACTGATCATGTCTGTAATTCATTACAGTTCTAGGAAACTCGATGACTACATGAAGGGGAGATTATCGTATACATAGGCAATGCTACAAAAGTGTCGGTTGTTGTAGTGGGAGATGTTTATTTATCCTTTGATAGAAATAAAACAATGATTTTGAGAAATTATCTTTATGTACCATGTTTTAGAAAGAACTTGATTTCAGTTTCTAAACTATTTATGGATGGATATTCTATTTCTTTTGATGACAAAGTAGTTGTCAAGAAAAATAGGGCAGTTATCTATTCTGGTATGTTGGTTGGCAATTTGTATACTCTAAATCCAATAACTCCCATGATACAACAAATGAAAATTAATAACACATCTTCTAATTCTAATAAGAGAAAGCAACATTTGGAAATAAATCAAACATATCTTTGGCATCTAAGGCTTGGTCATATTAACTTGAGTAGGATTCAAAGGCTAATAGACGATGGACCTTTGGGTTCATTAGTGGTGGAAAATTTTCCAACCTGCGAATATTGCTTGGAAGGAAAAATGACCAAGAGACCTTTTAAGGCCAAGGGGTATAGAGACAAAGATGTGTTGGAATTTGTTCATTCTGATTTGTGTGGACCTATGACTATCCAGATAAGAGGTGGTTTTGAATATTTTGTCTCTTTTATAGATGATTATTCGAGATACGGGTACATTTACTTAATGCGCCATAAGTCTGAGTGCTTTGATAAGTTCAAAGAATACAAGGCTCATATGGAGAAATGTCATGGTAAAGGTATCAAGGCACTACGGTCTGATCGTGGTGGCGAGTACCTCTTAGGAGAGTTTAGGAGTTACTTATCAGAGGTCGAGTTTCAATCCCAACTGTCTGCACCTAGTACACCCCAATAGAATGGTGTGGCAGAACGAAGGAATAGGACTCTTATAGAAATGGTTAGATCAATGATGAGTTATTCAGAATTACCAAATTCGTTTTGGGGATATGCTCTGGAAACGGTAGTGTACATTCTAAACTTGGTACCTTCTAAGTCAGTAACCTCTACTCACACAGAATTGTGGAATGGTCGTAAGCCTAGTCTGAAACATATTTGGATTTGGGGTAGTCCAGCATATGTGCTGAAGGGAGACGCTGATAAGTTGGAATCACGTACAGAAGTTTGCTTGTTTGTGGGTTATTCTAAAGGAATGAAAGGTGCTTTATTTTATAGTCCTAAAGATCAGAAGGTCATTGTTAGCACCAATGCCCGATTTTTAGAAGAGGACTATGTAATGAACCACAAGCCCATGAGTAAAATTGTTCTTGAGGAAATAAGAGAAGACATGTCTACTTTAGTACCAACGGTACAAGATGAGATACCACAAGAAACTGCAATACGTGTCACAAATGATGCACAATTACAAGTAGTGCCTCGTCGTAGTGGTAGGGTTGTTAGACAACCTGATAGATTCATGTTTTTGGGAGAATCTTCAGACTTGATCCCTGGTGAACATGAACCTGATCCCTGGACATATGATGAAGCACTCCAAGATAAAGATGCAACATCTTGGCAAAGTGCAATGAACTCTTAAATAGAATTTATGTACTCTAATCAGCTCTAGGAGCTTGGAGAACCACTAAATGGTGTAAAAGTCATTGGATGGAAATGGGTCTACAAAAGAAAAAGAGGGATTGACGGGAAGGTGGAAACCTTCAAAGCAAGGCTAGTTGCAAAAGGGTATACTCAGAAAGAGGAAATCGATTATGAGGAAACCTTTTTACCGGTAGTCATGCTTAAGTCTATCCAGATTCTTTTATCTATTGCCCCTCATATGGATTATGAGATTTGGTAAATGGATGTCAAGACAGCTTTCCTTAATGGAAGTCTTGAAGAAAATATCCATATGAAGCAACCAAAGGGATTCATTACGAAGGGCAAAGATCATCTTGTATGTAAGCTCAATCGGTCTATCTATGGAATGAAGCAAGCTTCGAGATCTTGGAACATCCAGTTTAATGAAGTGATCCAATCTTATGGATTTATTTAGTGTCCGGATGAGTCTTGTGTATACAAGAAGAGTGACGGAAACATAGTGGTATTTCTTGTACTATACGTAGATGACATTTTACTCATTGGCAACCATGTCAAAGTGTTGTCAGACGTAAGGATATGGTTGTCCAAGCAGTTTGATATCAAGGATTTGGGAGAATGTGGACATATTCTTGGGATCAAAGTAATAAGGGATCGCAAGAAATGGATGTTGTGCTTATCCCAAGCTTCATACATCGATACTATTATAGCTCATTTTAGCATGAAAAACTCCAAGAAAGGTTTTCTACCTTTTCGGCATGGAGTACCTTTATCTAAAGAGATGTCTCCTAAAACATCAAAGGAAATAGAGGACATGAAGGCAGTTCCTTCTGTTTCAGCCGTAGAAAGCCTAATGTATGCGATGCTATGTACGAGACCGGATATCTGTTTTGTCGTGGGCATGATTAGCATATATCAAAGTAACCCAAGACAAGGACATTGGACTATCGGAAAGCATATATTGAAGTACCTAAAAAGGACTAGAGATTATATGCTAGTTTACCAGGCAGATGATTTGCTCCCTGTGGATTACACAGATTCAGACTTCCAATCAGATAGGGATAATAGTAAGCCGACCTTAGGGTATGTGTTTACTTTGGGAGGAGGAGCCATAGCATGGAGGAGTGTTAAGTAGAAATGCATTTTGGACTCCACCATGGAAGCTGAGTATGTCGCAGCCTCTAAGGCAACCAAAGAAGCTGTATGGCTCAGAAATTTCTTGATGGACTTAGATGTGATTCCTGGTTTGCCCAAAATTATCACAATTTATTGTGATAATAGTGGTGCAGTAGAAAACTAAAAGGAACCACGAGCCCATAAGGCAAGTAAACACATTGAGCATAAGTACCACCTGATACGAGACATCGTAAAGCAAGGAGAAGTTGTTGTCACCAAGATTGCATCAGAAGATAACTTGGCAGGTCCTTTTACTAAGGCCCTTCCGGCGAGAGCTTTTGAAGGGCATGTTGAGGGAATGAGGATCAGATGTATGGAAACATATATGACAGCATTGTCTTTTAGTATAAGTGGGAGATTGTTCGAATGTATACTAAAAGCCTAGCTTTTGTATAAACATTTATTTTGAAATGAGAATCACATTGGTCAAATGTCTGCAATTAGTTAAATGCAGTTGTCCATTTAATTTATATTGTAGATAACATGGTGTGTGGTGTCACACAGATGATCATGTTGTCAATTCCTTATAAAATATAAATAGAATCTCACAACCAAGATGGACTGGGATAAACCATTGGAATGGTTATAGTGTAATTTGGTACTAATTTATCTTGACTATAAAATTACACTAGTACACTATGTGTGTATAGAGCAGGACCATTTGAGGTTGTTTCTTTTATATTGACTGCATAAAAGAACATAACCTCTGTTATTATGGATGTGCATACTCTTAATCCCGATACAATAACAAGCATACTTAGTATTAATTTTTTAAATTTACCAAAGGTTGAGATTTATTTATTAAATCAATAGGTCTGATAAGTTGGGAGATAATATTATTTATATGGTGTCTTGTTGATTATAGAAGGAAACTATGTCCTATTTATTAGGAGGAAGATGTCCCCTTGAGAAACTCATAAGGATTGTCATGTAAACCCTGCAGGTGGACTTAGTTCCGACATGACAATGAAATTGAGTGGTACTACTCTTGAAGTTAGATGTTAATTAAGTAAGTTGTCAGTAACTCATTTAATTAATGGACATTCAATATCTTAAATATAGGGAGATTAACGCACTCATGATAAGAAGGAGCCCATAATGTAATATGTGATTGGTGCGGTAGTTCAATATTAACTTTTTAGTGGTATGAGATATTATTGATGAATTTGAGTTGGGTGTTTGGGTCGAACAAGGGATGCTCAAGCTCATCAGGAGGCGAAAACCAATTCCTCCTCTAGGTCCCTGTTGTAGCCTCTATGTATAAAGCCTCGCATCCACCGAAGTCATCCTCATGCCAGCCACATCCTTGCTTGGTGCCCAAGCAAGGGGTCGGCAACCCCTTGCTTGGTGCCCAAATAAGGGGCCAACCAAGATGGGTTTAAAAGTGGGTTTTTAATTTTTTAAATCTTTCTTTTTGTATCCATCTACAATATTTTAAAAGAGAGATTTTAAATTTTAAAAACTTTCATTTTTTTAAAGCCATCCACATGGTTTTAAAAGAGAGTTTTAAATTTAAAAAATCTTTCCTTTTGTAGCCATCTACAATGGTTTATAAGAGAGATTTTATTTTTGTTAAAACTTCCCTTTTTTGTAACCATGATTTAAAAGAGAGGCTTTAATTTTAAAAAATCTTTCCTTTTTGTAGCCGTCTACAATGTTTAAAAGAGGGATTTTTAATTTTAAAACTTTCCTTTTGTAGCCATCCATAATAGGAAATTTAAAAGAGAGATTTTAATTGTTGTTAAAATCTTTCCTTTTTAGCCATTACCATGGATTATAAAAGAGGAATAGATGGTGCCTTAGAGGTAATAATCATCTACACAATTTCTATTCCTCTTCTATTCTCCTTGTGGTCGGGCCCCTCATATTCTTATTCTCCCCTTGCTTTCTCACCTAAGGCCGGTGGCATCAAGAGGCTTCAACCATCTTGTGGCAGGTGGGTTGCAAGGAAGAAAGACGAACAAGAGGTGGTGTTCATAGTTTTGATCCCTTGGTGGCCAAAAGTCTTGGAAGAAAGAAGGACTTGGGTGTTTTTTGTGTCTTGGTAGATCGTCACCCACATGGCGTCCAAGAGGAGGAGAGGAATACAGAAGAAGATCAAGAGGTCTTTAAGCTACAAAGAAAGGTATAACTAGTTAATTGTTTCCGCTGTGTTCTAGTTTATTTTTCTATTGTATGGATCCTGAAGTACCAATAAAAGAGGCTAGCGATCTTGTGCTTTGATTGAGGTCTCTGTAGTTTAACCTAAGGTTTACTGTAAGGAGTTTAAATATTCAATTTCTTTGAAAGGCTTTGACTAGGAAGTGGTGGATGATCCCATACCCAAGAAGACCGAGTGCCTTGCCAACGACTTGGAAGTCAATCCTTGAAATAGATATTTAACCAACTTCTGTAATTGGTTTAACTTCTAATGAACACATGGGTTGAACTCGAATTAGTAATGTTAAGTTTATTTTGCAATCCATGTTTAACTTATGAAAAGCACATGGGTTGCTAGGAAAAGTTCTATGATTGTACAAATTTTTGTATAGGGGAAACAGAACGGAATTCCAAGTAGGGCCAACACCGTGGGTCTCTATCCGATATAATACTCACTGGAACACCATGCAATCTGATGATCTCTCGACAATACAGCTCTGCCAATCGATCCAGAGAATCGGTCTTCCGAATCGCTAAGAAGTGCGCGGATTTGGTTAATCGATCAATGACTACCCAAATAGCGCCATGGCCTCATTGTGTCCTAGGCAATCCCACTACAAAATTCATAGTGATGTGCTCCCATTTCTACTCTGAAATCGAAATCTTCTGAAGTAATCTGGCAGGTCTCTGGTGCTCACCCTTCACCTGCTGACAAACTAGACATCTAGCTATAAATTCTGCGATGTCTTTCTTCATGTCGTTCCACCAGTAGGAACACCTCTAATCTTGATACATGCGAGTTCCTCCTGGGTGGATCGCAAATCAAGAGCAATGAGCCTCCTGAAGTAGCTCCTGCAAGATCGGCTGAGATTGAGGTACGCATAATCTACCTCAGAAATAAATAATGCCCTCGTCATCTCGGGTGAACTCGATATGCTGCCCGAAAGCTATCTGGCTGCCAATGAACTGTAAGCGTTGATCACCGGCCTAGGCCTCTTGGATCCGCATCCTGATTGACGACTGAGCAACCATGGTAACTACAATACCCTGCTCTATCTGTCCCTGCTCCTCAAGGCCCAACTCGGAGAAACTCTGAATCAAGTCTGTGACCACAACTCGGTGACAAGATAAAGTCCCTCTGGACTTCCGGCTAAGTGCATCAATACCCATATTAGCTTTACCCGGGTGGTAGATAATAGTACAGTCATAACACTTTAGGAACTCCATCCATCTCCTCTATCTGAGGTTGAGTTCCTTCTGAGTGAAAAGATATTTGAGACTCCTATGATCAGTGAGAATCTCAAATGTAATACCATATAGATGATGCCGCCAAATCTTCAAAGCAAAGATAATAGCGGCTAACTCTAGATCTTATACTGGTAGTTCTTTTCATGCTCCTTCAATAGACAAGAAGCATAGGAGACTTCCCTGCCGTACTGCATCAAAACATCGCCCAAACCTTGTTGAGAAGTGTCGGTGTAGAGCACGAATCCATCCTCTCTAGAAGGCAGGACCAAAACTGGTGCCAACACTAATCTCTGCTTCAGCTCTTGGAAGCTGGTCTCGTAAGCTTCTGACCAAGTGAACTTCACTCCTTTCCTAGTCATCCATGTCAGTGGCATAGCTATGCGAGAAAAACCTTCGACGAACTATCTGTAATATCTAGCCAGTCCCAGGAAACTACATATCTCCTGCACTGATTTTGGCTGCTCCCAACTAGTGATAGCTTCGATCTTCTGAGGGTCTATGGAAATATCTCGACTAGACACCACTATCCTAGAAAACTGACTGAGGGTGTGACAATTTTATTTGGTATCAGAGCCCGATTTTACGAGTTAATCTGGGTATTTTCATATTTATAAAGATTTTAATCAATTTTTATGTTTCAAAATTCCAAGGTTAGTGTGACCCATAGGGCTTGTAGTAATGTATCAGATTGTCACCAGTACAGGGGAGATGCTACCGAAATTTCTTCTACTAGGGACTACCTAGGATGTGACAATTTATTTGGTATCAGAGCTAGGTTGTCCTTGCTATAAGAAATTTCAGCAGCATCTCCCCTGTACCGGTGATAATCTGAGGCATTACTACAAGCCCTCTGGCCACACTAACCTCGTCCAACATGACCGGAACAATAACAATAAAAATATAAAACAAACCACGCAGTTTATATCAAAATAGCTTCCCGCTGTCACCACAATACAAAATAAAGCAAAAACAACATCTAAACTTACCTCTTTTATCGATCAGCAGGTGCGTAGTAAAACATAACAAATACAAATCCACCAATAAAGAAAAAACCCAACCAATACAATACTTAAAGACAAACCACATAAAATTAAGAGTGTAAAACCATTACAAGTCTGAAACACAACTCTAAGCAAATAACTAGAAACCAAAAGACCAAAGCAAAAATCCTTGTGGCAAGGGGACTAGCAACTAGAACCTCCTGACGACTTCAACCTGAAATTAGAATAATCAACAGGGCAAGTTCAAGAACTCAGGGAATACCAAGCTGACATGCATAGTAAGAAATAACCAATAGTAAAAATTATGCGTACAATCTCCTAGAATAATAATAGAAAATTTAAACTGAAAGGAACGGGAGAAACTGTACTCACCGGGACCTCCTATCAGGATAATAAGGTCGTCAGACCGAAAATATCATATCTCATGTATGCATGTCAATCATATGCATCCACCAAATATGCAGCAAACAAAGTGCAGCAAACACAAGTAATAAATGCAATCCATGCATATGATACAAATGACATGGTCACCCCTAACGCCAATCAACCATCTCACACACGATGGTGAGACCGAGTGGGTAGGGCTATGACAACTGTGCACTCTGCCATCACTACTCTTGATGATGACCGAGTGGAAAGGATGCTGTCGGAGTACACCTATCCTCCTACCCTAAATCATAAGTGGGGGAACTCAATGTGTAACGACCTCCCTTCTCACTACTATACTACTCTCTAAGGGTGACCGTTACTTAACTACTAACTCTACTTAACTGGTATGATCGAAACCATGAGGAGTCTCTACCGAAAAATTTCGACAGCATCTCCCATGTACCGGTGACCATATACTGAAATACATACATAGTATACATCAGCCACAGGCGGCTGGAACATACATCAAACACCCACGCAGTTAAATAAGTGTCAAAACCAAAAATACATACCTACTAAACTGAGTTTATCTTAGCATACAATCTAACACAAAATTAATCTAAAATGACATGGATCTTAAAGTACAACTTCAAATGCTTCTTATACAATAAAATGCGGAAACTTAAAAATGCCCAAGTCTCTCCCATAATCCTGGCATCACACACCATCCGCGCCACCTTGTCGCCTTCCGTCGCTATATCTTTTCCTTTCCTTTATCTACAGTAAGAGGAAATGCAAACTATAAGCGAATGCTTAGTAAGCGCTATCTAACTCACAAAAACTCGATATGCATGTACATATATCTATAACATGAACTAACTGAATGCTTACTGAAGACTACTCTGTTGGTGCAACATTCCTCAGGTCAAGGTTGACCTGGTTGACCAAGCTTGAGTCTTGGTTTGGATTTCGATGTTTGACAATGCAAGGTTGATTGAAGAAGAGTCAAGTAGGTCAAGGATGACCGGATACTTGACTGGGAAGTCCTAACTGGGATGTTAGGCAGGAGGAAAATCCTGGTGAGTGAAGCCAGGTGAAAGACCTAGTGAGTGAAGCTAGGCAGGAGAAAAATCCTGGTGAGTGAAGCCAGGTGAAAGACCTAGTGAGTGAAGCTAAGCAATTGGGAAAGTCCTGGTGAGTGAAGCCAGGCAAGAGAAATCCAGATGGGTTAAGGTTGACCAGACATCTGGTGAGAGTCCAAGTAGGTCAAAGGGATTGACCGGATACTTGGCACGAGGAAGAAAAGTCCAAGTAGGTCTTAGGGAGTGACCGGATACTTGGTAAGAAGAGAAAAGTCCAAGCGGGTCAAAGGGATTGACCAGACACTTGGTGAGAGAGTCCTAGCTGGTCAAGGGTGACCGGATGCTAGGTCTTATGTACCAACAAGTCATGGTTGACTTGATGTTGGTTTAGGGGGCTTTGGGCTTGGTTTTGGGCAAAAACCAAGATCTGGATTGATCAGCCGATTGATCCAGCAGGTTTGGATTGATCCGTGGATTGATCCAGCAGGTTTGGATTGATCCGTGGATTGATCCAACAGATCTGGATCGATCAGTGGATCGATCCAGAAGATCTGGATCGATCCACCGATCGATCCGGTGAGTCCCCGCGAATAGAACCCCTATGGATCGATCGATCCAGAGGTCCCAATCGATCAGTGGATCGATTGGGACGCTGCTGCTTCACGCGATAAGCGCTGGATCGATCCGTGGATCGATCCAGAAGTTTTTCCAGAGCACAGAGGCGCTCTGGATCGATCCGTGGATCGATCCAAAGCCTCCCCGATCGATTGGGAGCATTCCAATCGATCGGGATTTGACCGTTAGCGTCGATTTAAGCCGCAGGCGTTCATTTCCTTCGGCAGAACTTCACCGATTCATTCCAGATTCATCACAGCTCCTCCCCAGCACTCTCTAAGCTTCTCACCGCCAGTTCTTGAAGGTTCTTGGAGGTTCATCCAAGTCAAGAGGCGAGTTGCAACGAGAAGAAGAAGAAGCTAGGGTTTTTACTGCATCTCTTGTAAGCTTTTGCTTATTCTTTACTACCCTTTCTTCTACTTGTATTGAGAGTCTTGTAGGGCTTCTCCGCCTTCGGTAGTTACCGAAAAGGAGTGTTTATTAGTGGAGGTGTGTGTGTGTGCGTGGATCCTTGGACTAGTCACCTCTTATGAGGTGGATACCAAGTAAAATCCTATTGTTAGCATTGTTGTAGTTTGTTTCTTTGTATTCCGCTGCGCATCACTTTGAAGAAACAAGCAATGAAGCACGACGAGCACACGCGAAGCTATTCACCCCCCCTCTAGCTACTTTTCGGTCCTAACAAGTGGTATCAGAGCAAGGTTGCTCTTCACCGGAATCACCGCCGGAAGGGGCAAACATAACAAGCAAAGCTAGAGGGTGAAGAAGTTGGAGCAAATTCATCAAAGTCAAAGAATTCAAGAAGCTCAACTTCAAGATGTAATTCCAAGATGGACTTGGATTTGATACAAGGGTGGCTCCACCATACACATCCACAAGCTTCGATTCTTGGAGATCAAGAATTGAAAATTTCTTGATGATGGAGATAGAGCAATGGTTTGCTCTAATGGAAGGTTTTAAGGCTCCAAGGAAGTCAAAGGGAAAAGTTCTCAAAAGGAGCAAATGGAGCCAAGAACAAATCCAAAGATGTAAGGCCAATGACAAAGTGACCAAGCTTTTGGTCAATCTATTGCCGAGCAACATCTTGGAGAAAATTGGAGAAGTTGAAGATGCCAAAGAGCTATGGAGTAAATTGGAAAAGGCTCATGAGATCCCCTCCACTGTACCTAACCAAGAAGAATCCAAAGAGGGTGACTCATTGGAGCAAGATCAAGAGGAGGACTCCGAAGTTGAGAGATGCTCAACTTCCGAAGAAGAGGAAATCCAAGAAGCTTCATTCTCAAGGGAGTGTAATCAAAAGAGCAAGGAAGGAGCATATTCCTTGTTTCATGTACAAGAGGATGAAGAAGAAGGTGAAGCCTCCACCTCTAGGATTGAGGGGCAACTCTTAGTGACACCGGATCAAGAAGGAGAACCCTCCACATCCGGGTCAAGAGAAGAAGAGGATGAAGAAGCTTCCACCTCCACAAGTCAAGATAAATCAATTGGAGGGAAATCGATTTCGGATCAAGAGGAAGCCTCTACATTCATATCAAATGGAGGAGCAAGTGCCACCCCTACACAAGAAGGTATAAATAGTTCAATTAATAATAAGAATCATATTATATGTTTTGAATGTAGGGAACATGGGCACTACAAAAGCAAGTGCCCTAAATTGGCCAAGAAGAAGGGTCAAGTGGCACCTAAGGGCAAGGAGAAGCCAAAGGAGACCATCCCCGGAACAAAGAAGAGCAAGGAGCACATTGTGTGCTTCTCTTGCAATCAAAAGGGGCATTACCGGTCAATGCCCTAAGGGGAAGAAGATGGTCAAGGCTCAAGGAGGAAGCTCAAGTCAAGGGGAGCCTCTAAGGTAAAAAGGAATGTAACTTTTATTGAGCCTATCCCTTTACATTATGGTAAAAAGCATGCTAGTTCTAACTTATATCATTTTAATGCTATTTACCATAAGAATAGAGAGCATGGTAAAATTAAGGAAAATAATGTAGCTTACCATGCTAAAACTACCACACCTAGGATTAGGAAGGTAGATAAAAATCTAGGCAATCACACTAAGGACCTTAGCTACAAGCCTAGAAATAAAAATGCTCATAAATTTAATGGAAAACCAAAAACTAAGGACTTAGTGATAGAAAATCAAGTCTTGAGGTCAAGGCTTGATAAAATGGAAAAGACCCTAAAAAGGATGGAAAATATCCTAAAAGGGCAAAATGAGCATAGCCTAGGTCTAGGAGCACAAAGGTCATCTAATGGCCATAGGGGTTTGGGATACAAACCAAAGGCTAAGAAGGATGTAATCTCTTACCATAGGGTTCCATATAGTTATGGAACAAACCCTAGGTCTAGTGGTCAAGCCAAAAATACAAGGGAAGTTATCCCTAAGAGTATTTTTATAACAAATGTGACTAAGACTTCTAAGAAGTCTAAGAAAGTCACAAACAAGGTCACTAGGAAGGTATCTAGGGAAGTTATCCCTAGTGAATACCTAGAGTATCCAAGGAGCACCAATAGGTTTTGGGTTCCTAGGAGCATTTTCTCTATCCCATAGATGGGTTAGAGAGTGTCAACTCTGAGAAGAAAGGTAGTTAACCCAACTTTGAAGAAATTGACACTCAAGGAGTATTTTCAAGGTTTTTGTTAATCTTTGAAAATGAAATGGATTTATTGTTAATCTTGGAAAGAGTAAAATGTGCTATAAAGGAAGAAATTTGAGATGACTTTAAATGGCACAAGAAATCAAGTGTTAAGAAATACCAAATTGGGACTTTGGTATTGTCTTAGGAATTTAAGGCAAATCTAAGCCTTAATTTAAAGTGATTACTCTTATGGGAAAATGAAATATGTCAATATTTGAGGAAAGTTTTAAATTTTTAATTGGCATAATTAATTCAAGAGATTAAACAAATGTCAAGTTGGGTTTTGGCATTTTCTTAAGGAAATTGGGCAATCTAGGGTTTATGCTTTAGGATTAGCTAAGGGTTAAGGATACTTAGATAGATAATCTAGGTATATTTTAATTATGCAAAATCTTGCCATGTTTGGTTGCCCATTATATGCCATGACATCATGTTTTATTTGTGCATTCATGACTTATTATGAAAAACTCAAAAATACCATGTCATGACATACATACATCATGTAGTTATAGGAAATTTTCTTCTGAAAATTATTTCTTTTTGATGTATGCCATAACATTATCATGCATTATGTTATTTCCTTAAAATTAAGGACAAATGGCAGTTATCATCAAGTGGCATACCAAATGACATCCTAGGTGGATGGTCAATATCCACAAGATGCCTAGATAAATATGCATGAATCCTAGGTTAGAGCAAAACCAAATTAACATCTCATAAAGAACCATAAGATGACTTGTATGTATTTTATGCACAATAGATACAAGTGAGATGTTAGGAAGACGAACAAAACTCAACATGATGAGTTAGTGCATTTCCTTGAGTTTTAAGTTCATCAAAACACATAGTTATGTGTTTTCCCATCATTGGGAAAGCTAATGTACAAGTCATGTGCATTAAGCCCAAGGAACATGGTGGGATATTGGTTTTGAAAATGTTTTTAAAATGATTTTGGAAAACCTTGGTGAAGGCTATCTTTTGATAGTAATCACCATTGAATAGTTAGACACAAACTTGAAGGAAACACTAAAGTTTTTGCAAGTTCTCAAGTTTGTGTTAATCTTTGAAAATATGATGTATTTTCATAGAAAACTATTTTTCCATGATAAATTATACCCTAAATAATGTCTACACAAATTTTTACGATTTTTGGAATTTTGTAGAATTTTCTAGGGGTTTCTGAAATTGGCTGAAATTAAATTTCAGCAATTTCAGGCCTCCAATCGATCAGTGGATCGATTGGAGTGCCTCAATCGATCAGCCGATCGATTGAGAAGGTATTTCTCACGAGCAGAAGCTCGCTGGATCGATCAATGGATCGATCCAAGAAGATTGAATCGATCAGTGGATCGATTCAGCAGGGTTCAATCGATTAGAACCCAACTCCAATCAATTGAAGATGCTGATTTTGGCTGGGAAAGCTTATTTTCAGCATTTTGAACCTATTTTAGTCTAGGTAACCATTCCAAACCCCTGAAAATACATTTGTATACATAAAAAAGGATGTTTTCGTGTGGAAAACAAGGATGGATTGGTTAAGGAAGGCTAAGTTGAAGTTTAGGCTGAGGTTTGTTTCAAATTTTGAATATTTGAACCTCAAAACTTCTAAAATTGGGTTTCCTAAAGTTTTGGGGATTCCAAGTCATTGTTGGTGCAATGACAGAAGTTACCACCATGTCTTTATGGGGAGGGACTCTTTAAAGACATAAAATTTATTTTTCATGAACCTTGGAAGGTGGTTAACCTTCCGTTAATAACATGCTCAAGGTTGAGCGTTTGAATTTTAATGGGGAGTGGATATCCTCATTGTTCAAGTGGTTTCAAGTGGATAATGCTCAAGGATGGGCATTTGTCTACATTGGGGGAGAATGTAGGGTTAAGGTTAATGAAGGGTATGGGACCTTCATTATCGTGCTGATCACAACGAGTGAAGTTGTGAACGACGATGAGCAACTCTTCAGGGGGAGAGTTTTCAACAAGTGAATCTGTTGATGTGTGCCCAAAAATGGGGCATGGTTTGATGTGTGCCAATAGGGGGAGAATGAAAGGGAGTAAGTTAGGCTTTTATCACCTAGAGGGAGTTTGCCCTCTTAGGGGGAGAATGAAGGGCTTAACTTATGCATTCATTACCTAGTGGCATGAAGAAGGTTTAGGCTATGGGATTAGCCTAACTTACATGTGGTATTGTAAGTGATAGTGTTGGTATTGTCAAACATCAAAAAGGGGGAGATTGTTGGTGCAACATTCCTCAGGTCAAGGTTGACCTGGTTGACCAAGCTTGAGTCTTGGTTTGGATTTCGATGTTTGACAATGCAAGGTTGATTGAAGAAGAGTCAAGTAGGTCAAGGATGACCGGATACTTGACTGGGAAGTCCTAATTGGGATGTTAGGCAGGAGGAAAATCCTGGTGAGTGAAGCCAGGTGAAAGACCTAGTGAGTGAAGCTAGGCAGGAGAAAAATCCTGGTGAGTAAAGCCAGGTGAAAGACCTAGTGAGTGAAGCTAGGCAATTGGGAAAGTCCTGGTGAGTGAAGCCAGGCAAGAGAAATCCAGATGGGTCAAGGTTGACCAGACATCTGGTGAGAGTCCAAGTAGGTCAAAGGGATTGACCGGATACTTGGCACGAGGAAGAAAAGTCCAAGTAGGTCTTAGGGAGTGACCGGATACTTGGTAAGAAGAGAAAAATCCAAGTGGGTCAAAGGGATTGACCAGACACTTGGTGAGAGAGTCCTAGCTGGTCAAGGGTGACCGGATGCTAGGTCTTATGTACCAACAAGTCATGGTTAACTAGATGTTGGTTTAGGGGGCTTTGGGCTTGGTTTTGGGCAAAAACCAAGATTTGGATTGATCAGCCGATTGATCTAGCAGGTTTGGATTGATCCGTGGATTGATCCAGCAGGTTTGGATTGATCCGTGGATTGATCCTGCAGGTTTGGATTGATCCGTGGATCGATCCAGTAGATCTGGATCGATCAGTGGATCGATCCAGAAGATCTGGATCGATCCACCGATCGATCCGGTGAGTCCCCGCGAACAGAACCCCTCTGGATCGATCCGTGGATCGATCCAGAGGTCCCAATCGATCAGTGGATCGATTGGGACACTGCTGCTTCGCGCGATAAGCGCTGGATCGATCCGTGGATCTATCCAGAAGTTTTTCCAGAGCACAGAGGCACTCTGGATCGATCCGTGGATCGATCCAAAGCCTCCCCGATCGATTGGGAGCATTCCAATCGATCAGGATTTGACCATTAGCGTCGATTTAAGCCGCAGGCGTTCATTTCCTTCGGCGATTCATTCCAGATTCATCACAGCTCCTCCCCAGCACTCTCTAAGCTCCTCACCGCCAGTTCTTGAAGGTTCTTGGAGGTTCATCCAAGTCAAGAGGCGAGTTGCAACGAGAAGAAGAAGAAGCTAGGGTTTTTACTGCATCTCTTGTAAGCTTTTGCTTATTCTTTACTACCCTTTCTTCTACTTGTATTGAGAGTCTTGTAGGGCTTCTCCGCCTTCGGTAGTTACCGAAAAGGAGTGTTTATTAGTGGAGGTGTGTGTGTGTGCGTGGATCCTTGGACTAGTCACCTCTTATGAGGTGGATACTAAGTAAAATCCTATTGTTAGCATTGTTGTAGTTTGTTTCTTTGTATTCCGCTGCGCATCACTTTGAAGAAACAAGCAACGAAGCACGACGAGCACACGCGAAGCTATTCACCCCCCCCCTCTAGCTACTTTTCGGTCCTAACATACTCATGTTCATCCAATAGTAAAGGAATCAAATAGGCTGAAATGCTAAACATGTAAAGCTACTCATGCTCTTCTAATAGCAAAGAACAGTAAGCTAATCTAAATAACATGCTAGCATAAAAGAAAACTAAACTTGCTGATTTAAAACATAATAAAACTTATTTCATTTGTTCTAAACTTATTTTTTTATTCCACTTGTTTAAAACTTATATTTTAATACTTTTATACTTATGTGAAACTTATTTTACTTGTTCAAAAACTTATACTTATAATACTTCAAAATAATAATCAACTTTCTTCTTGGGCTCGGCAACTGTACTTGCTATGCGCGCATCCCTAACTAGACCCGAGATAGCTGGTCCCGAATCTAGTAGGGTTTACTAGGTTATCTAAACCTAGGGACGACTATGGGAGCCTAACTCAAGGACAACTGAGAGTCCAGCATACTAGGTTATCTAAACCTAGGGACGACTATGGGAGCCCAACCCAAGGACAACTGAGAGTCCAGCATAGTGCCACTGATAAAAGTAAAATACTTGTTATCTTTTAATACTTCTAATATATAATGTCTCGGCATTTTAACAAGCACCTTGTGTGCCAAGAATCCCTAAAGTTTTGACTTTGGGATCTACTTAAGGCCTTGGCCTTTTTCTTTCTTTTCTTTATCTTTCTTATACTTGTTCAAGTAAAATACTTGTTCTTGTTAATACTTCTAATAAAAGATTGCTTCTTACAAAACTGAAATGTAAATGCTTAAACAACCTAGAATTGAATGCTTAAACAAACTGAAATTGAATACTTAAACAAACTAAATTTGCTGTGCTTGAGAAGTTCCAAAACTGCAGTTTAAACAAAAATAATTCTGCATACTATGCTAATCAAAATTCTGCATACTAATGTTCAACAGAAATCTACACTAATACTTAATAAAATCTGCACACTAATGCTTAATAAAATCTGCACACTAATACTTATCGAGATCTGCAAGCAATGCTTATAGAAATCTGCATACAAGCTTAAACTAAATCTAAAACTTGTTGGAATTAAAAGCTACACTGCATGCTTCGTATTAAAAGGACTAAACTAGCTGACTCTAAACATATGCCTCGGCAATTAAAAATGGAAACTAAAACTAAACCATCTCATGCATGTTGTGGTGGCAAGAAAAACTTAAATCTGTGTGCTTGGAATAATCAACAAGACCTAGACTGAAATTCTAAAGTCATAAGCACAAACTAAATCTAGGGTTCAGATTATAGCAATTGAAGCAATCAAGCACTCATGCATTAAAACTAAAAAAAAGAAACTACTAGAACTTCAAAAATAAGAAGCCACAGCATCCTACTGGAAACCAAATTTTAACAGCCAAGAATGACATAAATGAATGCAAATTCTTGGGATCTGATTACTTATGAAAGTCTGCATATCATACAAAAACTGAACTCGAATGCATTGACAAACTAAAATTGAATGTCACTCGAGTGTCACTCTTTAGGGAAAAGTGACTATAACTGATATATCATATGCCAGTTCTTTCTCTACTATGAGAGTACAGTGTTTTGTACTTGTTCAATGGGAACACTCATCACGTTAGAGATTGGGAGTTTACTAGACTTCTTTGGGTTACGGCTCCAGTTTGGCTAGGTTGTACACTACCCACATAGATAATGAAAACCATGATTGATCTTTTCTTTAAATTCACTTCACAATGAGATACGAAAACAACCAACATATATGATTAATCCCACTGTTCAAAATCTATCAGCATGGGCTCAAGTATTAGGTAGAGACAAGTTAACTAGGTTTTTGGATACGTACTGCTAAACATAAAAGGGATCTCATGTCATTCATGCAGAATGAGACACAGGGTGTAAAGATGGTTCAATGTAATTTGACTCCGGGGTCTGGTGTTCTATATAAATTTGCACAATGGAAACCTTTGACTACTAAAATGCTACTTCCTTCCAATTTAGATTTCAATAGGTTACCCATACTACGATCACCGAATAAGAAGATTGGACTACCTGATATATGCCGCGAGTAGAATCAAATTAAACTCTCAGATGTGTTAAATCTGCAATGCTAAACTGCAATGCTAACAATTCAAAGTCTGCTATGCTAAACAATCGAAAATCAGCAATGCAAGCTCTAAAGCTAGTATAGGATTAGTTAACAGCAATAATCCACGAAAACAGCACAAATAAATTTGAAACCTGCTGAAACTAAAGTTCCATGTAAACATGTTCACAACCTAAACTTTCATAATGCAACAGAGAACTTTTAGGGCAAACATGTTGCGGCAGAACTTCAAAAGCCTCACTCCTTACAGGAAATAAAGGCTGGACTAAAAATTCAAAAACTACTCTTATTCCTCTAGAAATCCCGCTTCTATACAGCCTTCCGAAGACAAAGAAAGGAATAAAAAACTCCTAGCAAACTCAAATTTCTCTATAGCATGTTCCAAAGCAAAGGAGGAGAAAACAAAGCTCGGAACTACTCTTACCGCAGGTGAGAAGCAACTTACATCGTGTTCTTGAACTCACAGCCAAAGAAAATGGCTCAAACGCTTCTAGGGTTTCGGTTGGCTTGCGATTTTGGCCTCCTCTTCGTGCTCACGTTCCTTCTTGACGAGGGGATCACAACGGTGAAGAAGATCCCCGGAGTTAACCACCCGCCGGCCGCCGAAATGATGTCCTAGATCCCCTGCTGCGGTTTTGCCCGAGAGGAGAAACGGCGTCATCGCGAGAGAGGAGAGGAGAGAAATTAGGGTTCTCCGGCCAAAAATCCAATATCAACTTATTCCTCTTATAAGCTAGCATTTCTGTTATGGTTTAAGACCTAGTTATTATAAATTTGTTTACAAAACGCTTGCGGAACAGTTAGCTAGCTGCGTTTCCGCCGAAACCCCTGGTCGCGGGTTCAAATCCTCAGCCGAGCCCTTTTATTCCCCTTTTTATTTTAAATGTTCCTAACTACTGCTTAATTATATTTCCTTTCCTATTTGATCAGTAACAACTGCTTGCACACTTCGTCAGCCGGACTCGCTTAGGACTTGGTTCGGCCGGAAGTCTCGGGTTCGAATCTCGACTTGAACATTTTTTTGTCGAAACTTCTTTCGTCTAGTAAAAATAACAAACGACTTCCAAAAATTGTATAAAAATACTCTAAAAAATTCTAAAAATCTCTAGAATATTTCTAAATATTTTTAACCACTATTAGAACTCCAAATGAGGAAATTTGGGTCATTACATAATGCTCTCATCTCCTTGAGACAATCCTGAGGAGGGATCCCTGTCATGCTACCACGCTGCGTCACACTACCCATGAGTGGACCAGTGGAGCACTGATAGAACAAACTGCCATACACCCTACCTGATATACCACTAACCCATGAGTGGTTGTGTGTGCAGATCCACGTAACTGGCAATGAGCTCAACAATAATGGGGCTACCAATCGCTCAGCATGTAATCATGTAAGATGGTGCATGACACTAAGCATGAAAATTCTGACCATATCTAGCTCCATAAAACATGTACCAAAAATAAATAGCTCAAATAAGAAGATCTAGGTACATGTATCAGATATGGTAAATGTCTAGTCCAGTATATCATAAGGCATGGTATGTCACTACCACTATGAGCATAAATAATCAAGAGGGAAATGAATGCAAAATAGATAAGCAAAATAATGCAAAACAGGTAACAAGTAGTAACATACCGATGCAGATATGAACATAATCATTACTACTCATTAAAATCTAAATCTACTATGCATACCAAATGACAATATCTAAAGATAAGTCAAGGTACCCGCCTCCGATATAGCGCATGCCAAAAGTAATCCCACGAAAGGTAGCTCGTCACAAATCAGAGTCCTATAACAAAACTTTTAATTTAGCTACTCCTACAAATATCAAATAGCTGATGTGAATCCAAAGAGAAAGATATCTCAAGAACCCACAATGAATGGAAGAAGAAAGAACTAAATCGATAAGATTGATGAAAAGAACCTCGACCCAATGCTTAGGAAAGCATGAACCTTGGTATAGAAGATGGTAGACGCCACAACCTTGGGATGGAGGTTGATAAGTCTTCGAACGCCACAAGGAAATGCCTTGATAAGTTCTAATTCAATGAAGAACCAACAAGTGAGAGCATCACCGTGCTTTAGATTGAAAAATATGTCAAAGATGCATGTGTGGTCATTGCCCCCTTTATTTATAGCTATAAGGTGACCAAAAAACCCTAAAAGACCAAAAGAAAGCCCATTTAGTAAAGGCCTATGTAGACTACTTAGCCATTTTAAGCTTATGGCTTTATTACAACCCAAATAAAAGTAGAAATTGAGTCTAAATTAAGCCTACATATCCCTACTACATAGACATGAGGCTTAAGTGCTAATTAAGCTCATCTAAGGCTTGAATTAGGTTGACTATGCTGAATGAATTGCTCTTGGTCAAACCTTCTTCAATGGTAGCTTTGGCCTTCACATCTTCAATTAGTACATTAAGTGCTTCCTTCATCTTTCTAGCTTTGGCCCTTGTAATTGGGCCTCCATTGATGCATAATGGATCATCATTAACATCTAGAGTGGGTTGACCATGATCCGTATCGTTAGCTTGTTGCTCTCTTTCTTTGACTCCATCAATAGCTAAATCAAATTCTTATTTACCCGGGACCCTAATTCATTTCATTAAATCTCGATATAATTAATTAAATCAGATCTAATCCAAAACTTAGATTAGATCCAACATTTTAACCCTAATTAAATATAACTCAACGTTCAACTAGGGTTAGTTTCCTTAACCCTAATTATTCCACTATTCAATTTGACCAAAATCTATACATAATCAACCTAATCTTATATAAATTCGAGTACAGTTCATCCCTAACCTTTCCTAGCTTCAAACCTGTGTACTCTACAGCATTGAAACAATTCCTCTACTTCTTACCTCAACACCAAAACACCACTGTTGATTCACAACCAGAGAAGTAGGAGCAGCACATCCCTCTTTTGGCCAGAACAGAACCACAACATGGGTAGTAAGGAAACTTAGCCAAAACCATAGCTTGGTTGCTTAGAAGAACCACCCAATCAATAACATTCAAGTTGGAGGACCAACAATTGTTCTTCTACGTGTTGATGCTTGGTCAACAACATGATCATCAATGTTGAATCAACTTCTTGAGTTGGCTTCACGTTCCAATCAGCAACGCTGTTCATGGTTAGAAATCCAACGTGAATTACTTCACATTGCTATTCACAGGCGGCGTGGAGTGCTTCTTGGGCAACGGTGGCAACAAGAGGAGAGGGAGAACCGGGGCAGAGTTGAGAGGAAGGGGAAAACACTGAAGTGACTGGATTCCCCTCGTCCTCTGGCTTTTGTTCGCAGAGAAGAGAAAACGATGCAAAGTTGTGCCGTCGGTGGGGAAGCTGAAGAGATCGGGGAAGGAAGAAAAGGGGCGGCGAGGATGGCACAACGTCGCTGAAGTAGCCCGGTCCGATGGTTGGATGCGACGGCGCTGGCGCCGGCTGCGTCTAGGGCAGAGGTAAGGTGACCAGCGCTAGGGCAGAGGGAAGGCGTGAGGAAGAGGAAAGGGATCGGGAAACTAGGGCTCGGGTGAGAAACGGAGGAAAAGAAAAAGAAAAAGAAAAGTAAAAAGGAAAAGAAAAATAAAACATTTCCTCATTTAAAATGGGTAGCTTAAATAGGGTTTCTTGTGGCCTAATAATTGATCCCCCTTAAACTCATCATACGAGCTCCGAAAAAATCTTAGAAAATTTCTAAAACTTCTAGAAAATTCCCTTAAGGTTATATTTAGGTGTCGTATTTTACACTGAAGATGAGTCTGACCAAGATTCAGAAGACGAAGAGTACCTGGTGAACCTGGTAAGGAAGATGTTCACCAGGAGGAAGAAGAACTTCAGTAGAAAAGACCTGCAGAAGATCAACTCCCCAATTGAACCAAGGAACGTGACTTGCTTTGGGTGCAACAAGAAAAGCCACTACAAGAACGAGTGCCCGAAGTTGAAGAGTAACAAGTTGAAGACAACTAAGAAGAAGACTCTCAAAGCAACATGGGACGACTCGTCTTCAGAAAAATCAGAAGCCGAGGAGCAAAAGCACCAAAGCCACCTCGCGTTGATGGCCCGCGAGTCAGAATCGGAAGACGGGTCCGAACCTGAATCGAGTCACGAGTCCGTACTCATTTCCGAAGGTCTTGATGAGGTATACCATAGCTTAAAGAAGAAATTTTTTAAAGTTATTTCATGTTTAGATAAAAAAAACAAACTACTATTGAAAATAAAAATAAATTTCTCCTTGAGGAAAACCAAAACCTCAAGGAACAAATCACAAATTCTAATCCAACTCAAGATTTAACACATAAGGAGGAAAATCAACACTTGAAATAGAAATTAATAAATTAAAAGGAATTTTGAGAAAATTTTACAATAAGATCTAAAAATTTAGATCTTATTTTAAATAGTCAAAAAGTCGTTTACAATAAATCCGGACTTGGCTACAAGTCAAGTTCAAATAAAACGTTTATATCACTAATAACTCAACATAAACAACAAACTAAAGCTTGGGTTCCGAAAGCGTGCTTAACCCGCAAGTAGGAATTAACCAATATTATATACCCAAAGATAAATATATTATGTAAAATCAAATAAATCAAATCAAAATCCAAAATACAAACCTAGAACAACCAAACCAAAAATAAACTATTTTAGAACCTACCAAAAATCAGACTATCATCAAGTTAAATATAATTATAAAAGTAATCAACATAAAGCCAAAACTAAAACCTAAATCGGATCAATAATTCAGGGGGAGGCTCCAAGATAGCTGGCACCTCCAAAACTAACCTACCCGATAGGGTAACCAAAAACTAACCTACCCAGCAGGGTAATTAGGACTAAAAAGGTACAATAATTTAACTTGACCAACGGTACTGGTGAAGTTTTGGATGATAGTATGTTAGGGAAACTCTGTCTATGAAAGTCTAGGAAGATATGACTTCGATCTGGTGTATTTGGCTTAGTGCAACTAACCGAAGCTACCCCTTACAGATCTTAACTAGTTAGACCAAGGTTTTGTACTAAGTTCAGTGGATAGAACTATTTGAAAAATTTCGAAGGCATGGTTACTCTAATGATGTCCAAATGACTCACCATAGCCCCGAAATTTATTCAGATAATGCTTATTTGTTGAGCCCAAAACTACACCTGAATCTAATACAAAGTTAAACCAAACCCTAAAAATTGAACTTAACTTCATCTCACAAAAATTATAGATTTCCCCTGATTGAAAACATAGATCGGGTAAGATGACTAAGGATTTCAAATAAAATCGAATCAAATAAAATCAAATCGAATCGAACCAAATCAAATCGAACGAAATTAAATTAAAATAAATCTAATTTAAATTAAATTAAAATTAAACCAAATTAAAATTAAAAATTCAATTTCAGATTCACTTTAAAATTCATTTAAAATTAATTTAACTTAAAATTAATTCAACTTAAAATTAATTTAAAATTTATTTAACTTAAAAATTATTTTAAAATCTATTTAAACTCAAAAATTATTTAAATTTTTAGAAATTAAAAAATATTTTAAATATTTTTATCTTAAAAATTATTTTCAATCTTTTTAACTTAAAAATTATTTTAATTTTTTTTAAATTAAAAATTATTTTAAATCATTTTTAACTTAAAAATTATTTTAAATCCTTTTAAGTTAAAAATTATTTTAAATCTTTTTTAACTTACAAATTATTTTAAATCTTTTTAAACTTAAATTTTTTTTAAATCCTTTTAACTTAAAAATTATTTTAAATATCTTAAAAATTATTTTAAATCTGTTTAACTTAAAAACTATTTTAAAAATTAATTTAACTTAAAATTTTCTTAAAAATTATTTTAAATCTTTTTAACTTAAAAATTATTTTAAAAATTAATTTAACTTTAAAATTCTCTTAAAAATTATTTTAAATCTTTTTAACTTAAAATTTATTTTAAAAATTAATTTAACTTAAAAAATTTCTTAAAAATTTATTTAAGTTAAAAATTCTCTTTAAAATTATTTTATATCTTTTTAACTTAGGAAATTATTTTAAAAATTAATTTGACTTAAAAAATTCTCTTAAAAATTATTTTAAATCTTTTTAACTGAAAAATTATTTTAAAAATTAATTTAACTTAAAAAATTCTCATAAAAGTATTTTAAATCTTTTTATCTTAAAAATTATTTTAAAAATTAATTTAATTTAAAAATCTTCTTAAAAAATATGTTAAATCTTTTTAACTTAAAAATTATTTTAAAAGTAATTTAATTTAAAAATTCTCTTATAAATTATTTTTAGTCTTTTGAGCTTAAAAATTATTTTAAAAATTAATTTAACTTAAAAATTCTCTTAAAAAATTATAGTAAATCTTTTTAACTTAAAAATAATTTATAGAAATTAATATAACTTAAAAATAGAACTCTACATGTAGCCTCTAGGATAATGCTAAATGAATATAATTTACCTAAATACTTTTGGGCAGAAGCTATTAGTACAGCTTGTTATGTGCAAAATAGAACCACAATAAATAAAATACATAACAAAACAATCTTTGAAATATATTATAATAAACAACCCAATATAAAATACTTTAAAGTATTTGGATGCCTAGTCTTTATACTAAACACAAGAGAACACTTAGAAATATTTACTTCTAAAATAGAAAATGGAATTTTTGTAGGATACTCACTAAACGGTAGAGGTTATAGATTATATAATAAAGTTACACTAAGAATTGAAGAAACCTCAAATGTAAAATTCAAGGAATTCAAACAAAACCTAGAACAAACCCAAATTCAGCCAATTGATTTTAGTCAAGGCAACAATAATCATGAGGGAACCAGTGAAGACTTAAATAATGAAGAAGATGATCAACCTCAAGTAAATCAACCTCCTAGAACCATAAGAGTCAACTCAAATCATCCAATCGCCCAAATAATTAGTGATCCAGACCTAAGGTTTCAGACTAGGTCATCCTTTAGAAACCTAAGTCAAATATCTCTAATTTCAAAAATTGAACCCAAAACCATAGCTGAATCTTTACTTGACCCAGACTGGGGCATAGCTATGAAAGAGGAACTAGCTCAATTTGAGAGAAATGAGGTTTGAGACTTAGTACCACCACCTAAAAATAAGAAGATAATAGAAACAAAATGGGTGTTTAGAAAAAAATTAAGCGAAATTGGTGAAATTACTAGAAACAAAGCTGGGCTAGTTGCTAAAGGGTTTAGTCAAGTAGAGGGACTTGACTATGATGAAATTTATGCCCCGATAGCTAGACTAGAGTCTATTAGAATAGCACTCAGTTATGCAACCCATAAAGGGTTCAAACTGTATCAAATAGATGTCAAATCCGTCTTTCTAAATGGACTAATAAAAGAAGTCTATGTAGGACAACCACCTAGGTTTGAAAATTTAGATCATCCTGACTATGTCTTTAAGCTAAAGAAAGCCTTATACGTACTTAAGCAAGCACCTAGGGGTATGAAAGGTTGACCTCTTACCTAATATCCAAAGAGTTCAATGAAGGTCAAATTGACCCAACCCTTTTTGTCAAATCAATAAAAGAGGATATCTTTATAGCCCAAATCTATGTAGATGACATAATATTTGGATCAACCAACTCAAAATTTTTACAAGAATTTACAACTCTAATGGAACAAGAATTTGAAATGATTTTAGTAGGTAAATTAACTTACTTTTTAGGATTACAAATCAAACAAACAAATAAAGGTAATTATATTTATCAACAAAAATATACTAAAGAATTACTTAAAAAATTTGGGATGGAAAATAATAAAGAAATAAAGACACTTATGGAAGTTAACACAATCCTAGATGATGACTCCAATGGTAAACCAATTGATTTAAAATACTATAGGAGTGTCATAGTTAGCCTACTATACTTTACTACAAGTCGACCCGAAATTTTATTTGCAGTTAGTATGTGTGCTAGATACCAAACATTTGCTAAAGAATCTCATTTGACTCAAGTCAAACAAATCTTTAGATATCTTAAAGGAACATCAAATGTAGGAATTTAGTACCCTAAACTAACAATTTTGAACTAATAGGCTATTCTGACTCATATTACACTGGCTGCAAATTAGACCGAAAAAGTACAAGTGGTAGATGTCAACTACTGAGCTCATCATTTGTCAGTTGATTTAGTAGAAAACTGTTGGTTGCTACTCGGAAAGCCTAGAGGTTCCACTGTACAAAAATTTTGTACAAAGGTCTGAACCTTTTCCTAGCTACCATGTGTTCTTTTAAATTAAATTTTGGATCGCCTGCGGAACTTAACACGTTTGATCCAAAACTTAATCTATTTGTTCTTTTAGGTTTTGACTTGGATCTCCTGCGGAACTTAACACGTTCGACCCAAATCACCTTAAGTTATTAATTCCATTAAATATTAATTTCCATAATTGGTTCCCAGTACTGACGTGGCGAGGCACATGGCCTTCTTGGATATGGGAGCAACCACCACCGACTAGACAAAACCTTTTATAGAAATCTTATATTTAATATCCTAAAATAACTTTAGGTTAACCGAAAAGAACAATCAAATCACAAGGAAAAATAAAACAAAAGAACACTACTTCGAAAAACATATTCGAAATACTAGAATCATAAGCCTCTTGTATTTGGTATTATTTCCATAAATAACTAGCATGATGCGGAAAGAAAAATTACTAGTTATACCTTTTAGAAAGACCTCTTGTTCTTCTACCGTATTCCTCTTCTAACCTCGGACGTTGTGTGGGCAACGATCTTCCGAGATGAGAATCCACCAAAGCACCTTCTTCTCCTTTCTTCAAGTTTCGGCCAAGCACAAAGCTTCCAAAAGATGAAGATCTTTTTCCACCAACCAAGCTCCAAGGGATACAAGCTTTCTCTCCTTCTTCTTCTTCTTCTCCAAGTAGTATCCGGCCACCACAAGAGCTCCAAGCCAATAGAGAAGGTTCGGCCACCACCAAGAGGAAGAAAGGAAGAGAGGTTGGCCGGCCACAACACCAAGGAAAAGAGGGAGAGAAATAATAGAGGTTGTTCTCCATGAAGCCTTCTCTACCCCCTCTTTTATAATCCTTGGTCTTGGCAAATAAGGAAATTTAATTAAAAACTTCCTTAATTCTTTTGCCATGAAAAGGAAAAATTTATTTAATTAAAACAATTTTCCTTTTCTCAATTTACATGGCCGGCCACCATCAAGCTATAAACAAGGAGAGTTTTAATTAATTAAAACTTCCTAATTTATCTCCAGAAATTTATAAAATTTCTCCAATAATTTAATCCCTTCATGATTGGTTTATAAAAAGGAAATTTAATAAATTAAAATCTTTCTTTTAAACATGTGGATAAAAAGAAAGTTATCTCTAAAAATTAAAATCTCTTTTAATCTACAAATAAGGAAAGATATCAAATCTTTTCTCAATCTTTTGTAGAAACTAATAAAAGAGAATTATTAATTTTTAAACTTTCTTTTAAATCATGAACATGGTTAAAAAGGAAAGTTTTCTTAAAATTTAAAATCCTCCTTTAATCAACAAATAAGGAAAGATTTCAAATTTTAAACTCTCTTTTAAACATGTAGATGATTTACAAATAAGGAAAGTTTTTACCAAAAATTAAAACCATCCTTTTAATCTACAAATAAGGAAAGAGATTAATCTCTTCTCTTAATCTTTTGTAGAAAGTTATAAAAGGAAATTTTTAATTTTTAAACTCTCTTTTAAAATCATGATATCCACATAAGAAATAATTTTAATAAAAATCCTTTTAATATTCTAGTGGCCGGCCACCTAAGCTTGGGACCCAAGCTTTGGCCGGCCACCTACATGGCTCATCCACTTGGACTTGGCCGGCCCTAGCTTGGGTTCCAAGCTAGCTTGGCCGGCCCCATTGGATGGGTAAGAAGGTGGGTATGCGGTGGGTATAAATCTCAATATACTAGAGGCTACGATAGGGACCGAGAGGAGGAATTGGTTTTGGTCTCCCGATGAAATTAAGCATCCCGCGTTCACCCCGAACACACAACTTAATTTCATCAATAATAATTCATTCCACTAAAGAACTATTATTGAACTACCGCACCAACCCCAAATTACATTTTGGGCTCCTTCTTATTATGAGTGTGTTAGTCTCCCTGTGTTTAAGATAACAAATGTCCACTAATTAAGTAAGTTACTGACAACTCACTTAATTAATATCTAGCTCCAAGAGTAGTACAACTCAACTTCATCGTCATGTCGGACTAAGTCCACCTGCAGGGTGTAACGCCCCAAATTTCCTCAATTAGAGTCCTAAAAGTAATTTAAAAATATTTAAAAATGCTATAGAAATATTCTAGGGATTTTTAGAAATTTTTAGAGTATTTTTATGTAATTTTTGGAAGTCATTTGGTATTTTTACTAAACGAAGGAAGTTTCGACAAAAAAATGTCCAAGCCGAGAATTGAACCCACGACCTTTGACTCGGTCAAAACCCAACTGACCAGGTGGGCAAACAGATTTTTCTGTTTAGAAAAGGTAGCGAATTTATTTAAGATAGTTAACAGAATATTATAAAAGGGATAAGTTGATGTTGGATTTATTTGTTTAGAAAAAGTAGCGAATTTATTTAAAATAATTAACAGAATATTGGATTATAAAAGGGATAAGTTGATGTTGGATTTGTCTGTTTAGAAAAAATAGCAAATTTATTTAAGGAGTTAACAGAAATATTAAGTTATAAAAAGGGATAAGTTGATGCTCTGTTTTCCCGTGACTTAAACCATTGTCTCCTTCTCTTCTGCGTACGATGGCAGAGCTCGGGCAGAAAATGAAAGGGAGTTAGGGCATCATCTCCGGCGGACGGCCAAGGTCCTAGAAGCCCTTTTTGTTCAGTTGTGAGTCCAAGAAGCAAGGTAAGTTGCTACTCACCTGCAGTAGGATAGCTCCGAGATTTGTTTTCTTGTTGCCGAGATTTAAGGATTTTTGGTTTTAATGCTATTGCCGTGAGTTAGGTTTCTGAGAGTAGTTTTCGGACTTGTTCTTCTTGATTTCGAATCATGCTGTAAAGATTATGCTTGTTCTTCTTGATTGTTGAAGCATGCTGTAAGGAGTTTTGTCTTTGAAGATTTCTACCGTGAGTGTTCTATAGGTTATCGCTTGATTTCTAATTGAAAGTTAGAATGTTGGAGCTATGTAGCCCTATCTTTGCATAATTCAGTTTTAAGGTTGTGCTGGATTCTTGCTTGGTTGCTACCGTGAATCACAAAGAAAGGAAGTAATTAGTATAGTTAAGCATGTGATTAGATGGTTCCTTCTGTTAGATTTGCAGATTTTGTTTAGCTTATGTAGCCTTGTATTAATCCAGATTAATGTGGCTGGTAAGGTTCAGATTTGTGCTTACTATGCTATCATGTTCTAGTCACGATAAATGTTGTGTGTGTTTCCAACTATGTTATTGTTTAGAGAAGTTTCTATATTAGTATGAACAGCTTCATTTGAAGCTCAGAGCAGTCCTCTTTGGAGCTGCTGTACAGTACAGGGTTGCCTAAAGTTTCTGTAGATTTATTGAAGTGTCGGTGGTAAAGCATGCTTAAAGGTTCCCTTACTCTATAAAAACATAAGCTGAGAATAAGTTTTGTGTATAGGTCTTTATGTTAAAGTATTACAGCAAGTTTAACTTGGCATAGATAAGGCATGTGGGTTAGATTCTTTAGCCTTATGATTTAGCATGTTGTTGGACTTTCCTATTTGTTATCAGTTAAGCACGTGTAGTTTCTTTATTATTAGAATAACATGAGCAAATTTTCTAGATTCCTTGCTATTAGAATAACATGAGCAACTATACATATATGTTATTTATTTCAAGCATTCAGAATTAAGTTTCTTGTTACCTCAATATGCATGAACGGTTTTGTTTATAAGCATGCGGATTTTATTACGCATTAGTATGCAGATTTTGTTAAGCTTAGTATAGTGCAGATTTTTCTTGAGTATCATAGTACAGATTTTGGTTAAGAATTATAGTTTTAGAATTTGTTTAAGCATACATATTTAAGTTTAATTACTACTTCAATATGTATGATTATGTGTTACATAGTTAGTTTCATTCATAGACACATAAGAAAGATAAAGAAAAGTATAAGAAAGATAAAGAAGAGAAAGAAAAGGCTGAGGCCTTAAGTAGATCCCAAAGTCGAGACTTTAGGGATTTTTGGCACACAAGGTGCCTATTAAAATGCCAAAGCATTTAAAGAAGAAGTAATTAAGATTATAAATATTTTACTTTTAAGAAGAGGCTACTACCCGACATCCAAGAGCTTGTCGTTAAACAAATCCAGGTGTCCAATTCCGAGGTCTTGGCCCTGGTAGACCGAGGTCTGCTCTTTTAGGATTGGTGGCTCGCTACCCCAACCTATTAGGGAACGCGCATAAGATGGTACTACGCCTGGGCCCAAGAAGAAGTTGATTATTATTTTGAAGTATTATAAGTATAAGTTTCTGAACAAGTAAAAGAAGTTTCACATAAGTATTAAATAATAAGTCTAAAAGCAAGTGAAATAAGATTCAGAAGATATTTAGAATTCAGTAAGTTTAGCTTTCTTTATGCTAGCATGATTGTATAGCTTTGCTTTACATGTTTAGTCTTTTAGTATATTTCTTTTACTAGTAGATGAGCATGAGTAGATTTCCTTTTGAGCATTCAGTTTTAGATTTCAGTATATCCTCATGCATATCGAGATTTTGTGAGTTAGATAGCGCTTACTAAGCAAAATTTGCTTATAGACTACACTTCCTCTTACTGCAGATACATGAAAGGAAAAGATATAGAAAGGAAGGCGACAAGGTGGCGCGGATGGTGTGTGATGCCAGGACTATGGAAGCCTTGGGACTTAGTTTTAAGAATTTATTAAAATTGTCATGTATTAGATGAGTCATTTAGTCTTCCGCTGTTAGTTAATTGTATATTTATTTTGTTTCCGCTATTCATTACTTGCATGATTTGATTTCATTAAACTGCGTGGTGATGTTATTCCTTTTGTGTGTTTGATATGTGTTCCAGCCGCCTGTGGCTGTGTATATTATGTTATGTATGTCAGTTTAAGGTCACCGGTACAGGGGAGACTCTGTCGAAATTTTTCGGTAGGGTTTCCATGTGGTTTTTAATCACACCGGTTAAGTAGGGTTAATAGTTAAGTAACGGTCATCCTTAGAGAGTAATAGTAGTAAGAAGGGTGGTCGTTACAGTTGGTATCAGAGCAGTTCCCATTCTCCAGCATCACACATCAGCACCATCCTTGCCGTCTTCAAGTAAGAAAGTATTTAATTTTCTTTTATGCTTTCTTTATTATTTACAGTATAGAGTATCTGCTTATACGTGTTTAGGAAAGAAGAAGATTCATGTTTTAATTTTCTATATTGTGATACATATGCTTAGAAAGAATAGAGACAATTTTAGTTTTGTTTCTCTTATATTTATATACGTAAGTATGTTTAGAAAGAATAGAGAAGATATCAAGCCTTCCAAGGACTACTAATGGGTACGATGCAGTATGATTATTAGAGGACCGAGAAGTTAAGAGACTAAGGAACAAAGAGTACCATTAGTGAAAGTCATTTAGAACCAGAAGCACGAGGAAGTTACTTAGGAGCGTGAGGACAGTATGAGACAGAGATATCCAGAATTATTCTAAGTTCGAGGACGAACTTTTTATAAGGTAGGGAGAATTGTAACGCCCCAAATTTCCTCAATTAGAGTCCTAAAAGTAATTTAAAAACATTTAAAAATGCTATAGAAATATTCTAGGGATTTTTAGAAATTTTTAGAGTATTTTTATGTAATTTTTGGAAGTCATTTGGTATTTTTACTAAACGAAGGAAGTTTCGACAAAAAAATGTCCAAGCCGAGAATTGAACCCACGACCTTTGACTCGGTCAAAACCCAACTGACCAGGTGGGCAAACAGATTTTTCTGTTTAGAAAAGGTAGCGAATTTATTTAAGATAGTTAACAGAATATTATAAAAGGGATAAGTTGATCTTGGATTTGTTTGTTTAGAAAAGGTAGCGAATTTATTTAAGATAGTTAACAGAATATTATAAAAGGGATAAGTTGATGTTGGATTTGTTTGTTTAGAAAAAGTAGCGAATTTATTTAAAATAATTAACAGAATATTGGATTATAAAAGGGATAAGTTGATGTTGGATTTGTCTGTTTAGAAAAAATAGCAAATTTATTTAAGGAGTTAACAGAAATATTAAGTTATAAAAAGGGATAAGTTGATGCTCTGTTTTCCCGTGACTTAAACCATTGTCTCCTTCTCTTCTGCGTACGATGGCAGAGCTCGGGCAGAAAATGAAAGGGAGTTAGGGCATCATCTCCGGCGGACGGCCAAGGTCCTAGAAGCCCTTTTTGTTCAGTTGTGAGTCCAAGAAGCAAGGTAAGTTGCTACTCACCTGCAGTAGGATAGCTCCGAGATTTGTTTTCTTGTTGCCGAGATTTAAGGATTTTTGGTTTTAATGCTATTGCCGTGAGTTAGGTTTCTGAGAGTAGTTTTCGGACTTGTTCTTCTTGATTTCGAATCATGCTGTAAAGATTATGCTTGTTCTTCTTGATTGTTGAAGCATGCTGTAAGGAGTTTTGTCTTTGAAGATTTCTACCGTGAGTGTTCTATAGGTTATCGCTTGATTTCTAATTGAAAGTTAGAATGTTGGAGCTATGTAGCCCTATCTTTGCATAATTCAGTTTTAAGGTTGTGCTGGATTCTTGCTTGGTTGCTACCGTGAATCACAAAGAAAGGAAGTAATTAGTATAGTTAAGCATGTGATTAGATGGTTCCTTCTGTTAGATTTGCAGATTTTGTTTAGCTTATGTAGCCTTGTATTAATCCAGATTAATGTGGCTGGTAAGGTTCAGATTTGTGCTTACTATGCTATCATGTTCTAGTCACGATAAATGTTGTGTGTGTTTCCAACTATGTTATTGTTTAGAGAAGTTTCTATATTAGTATGAACAGCTTCATTTGAAGCTCAGAGCAGTCCTCTTTGGAGCTGCTGTACAGTACAGGGTTGCCTAAAGTTTCTGTAGATTTATTGAAGTGTCGGTGGTAAAGCATGCTTAAAGGTTCCCTTACTCTATAAAAACATAAGCTGAGAATAAGTTTTGTGTATAGGTCTTTATGTTAAAGTATTACAGCAAGTTTAACTTGGCATAGATAAGGCATGTGGGTTAGATTCTTTAGCCTTATGATTTAGCATGTTGTTGGACTTTCCTATTTGTTATCAGTTAAGCACGTGTAGTTTCTTTATTATTAGAATAACATGAGCAAATTTTCTAGATTCCTTGCTATTAGAATAACATGAGCAACTATACATATATGTTATTTATTTCAAGCATTCAGAATTAAGTTTCTTGTTACCTCAATATGCATGAACGATTTTGTTTATAAGCATGCGGATTTTATTACGCATTAGTATGCAGATTTTGTTAAGCTTAGTATAGTGCAGATTTTTCTTGAGTATCATAGTACAGATTTTGGTTAAGAATTATAGTTTTAGAATTTGTTTAAGCATACATATTTAAGTTTAATTACTACTTCAATATGTATGATTATGTGTTACATAGTTAGTTTCATTCATAGACACATAAGAAAGATAAAGAAAAGTATAAGAAAGATAAAGAAGAGAAAGAAAAGGCCGAGGCCTTAAGTAGATCCCAAAGTCGAGACTTTAGGGATTTTTGGCACACAAGGTGCCTATTAAAATGCCAAAGCATTTAAAGAAGAAGTAATTAAGATTATAAATATTTTACTTTTAAGAAGAGGCTAGTACCCGACATCCAAGAGCTTGTCGTTAAACAAATCCAGGTGTCCAATTCCGAGGTCTTGGCCCTGGTAGACCGAGGTCTGCTCTTTTAGGATTGGTGGCTCGCTACCCCAACCTATTAGGGAACGCGCATAAGATGGTACTACGCCTGGGCCCAAGAAGAAGTTGATTATTATTTTGAAGTATTATAAGTATAAGTTTCTGAACAAGTAAAAGAAGTTTCACATAAGTATTAAATAATAAGTCTAAAAGCAAGTGAAATAAGATTCAGAAGATGTTTAGAATTCAGTAAGTTTAGCTTTCTTTATGCTAGCATGATTGTATAGCTTTGCTTTACATGTTTAGTCTTTTAGTATGTTTCTTTTACTAGTAGATGAGCATGAGTAGATTTCCTTTTGAGCATTCAGTTTTAGATTTCAGTATATCCTCATGCATATCGAGATTTTGTGAGTTAGATAGCGCTTACTAAGCAAAATTTGCTTATAGACTACACTTCCTCTTACTGCAGATACATGAAAGGAAAAGATATAGAAAGGAAGGCGACAAGGTGGCGCGGATGGTGTGTGATGCCAGGACTATGGAAGCCTTGGGACTTAGTTTTAAGAATTTATTAAGATTGTCATGTATTAGATGAGTCATTTAGTCTTCCGCTGTTAGTTAATTGTATATTTATTTTGTTTCCGCTATTCATTACTTGCATGATTTGATTTCATTAAACTGCGTGGTGATGTTATTCCTTTTGTGTGTTTGATATGTGTTCCAGCCGCCTGTGGCTGTGTATATTATGTTATGTATGTCAGTTTAAGGTCACCGGTACAGGGGAGACTCTGTCGAAATTTTTCGGTAGGGTTTCCATGTGGTTTTTAATCACACCGGTTAAGTAGAGTTAATAGTTAAGTAACGGGCATCCTTAGATAGTAATAGTAGTAAGAAGGGTGGTCGTTACACAGGGTTTAACATGACAATCCTTATGAGCTCCTCTTGGGGACATTCTCAACCTAGATCACTAGGACACAGTTTCCTTCTAAAATCAATAACACACACTATAAGTGATATCATTTCCCAACTTATCGGGCTTATTGATTCATCGAACTAAATCTCACCCATTGATAAATTAAAGAAATAAATATCAAATATATGTGCTTGTTATTATATTAGGATTAAGAGCACACACTTCCATAATAACTGAGGTCTTTGTTTCTTTATAAAGTCAGTATAAAAGAAACGACCTCTAATGGTCCTACTCAATACACTCTAAGTGTACTAGTGTAATTATATAATTAAGATAAACTAATACCTAATTACACTACGACCTTCCAATGGTTTGTTCCTTTCCATTATGGTCGTGAGCTACTGTTTATAATTTATAAGGTACTGATAACATGATCCTCTGTGTGTGACACCACACACCATGTTATCTACAATATAAATTAATTGAACAACTACATTTATCATAAATGTAGACATTTGACCAATGTGATTCTTGTTTATACCAAAAGCTAGGCTTTTAGTATACACTCTAACAGGCTATTCTGACTCATATTACACTGGCTGCAAATTAGACCGAAAAAGTACAAGTGGTAGATGTCAACTACTGAGCTCATCATTTGTCAGTTGATTTAGTAGAAAACAACACTGTGTTGCTCTATCTACTACTAAGTCAGAATACATAACTATAGGTGAATGTGTCGCACAATTATTATGGATGATGCACACCCTAAAAGATTTTAATTTAAATCTTACAAATGTAAAAGTATTAATTGATAATGTTAGCTCAATTAATTTAACAAAAAATCTTGTGCATCATTCAAGAACCAAACAAATTGAAATTAGACACCATTTTATCAGGGATCATGTCACTAAAGGAGATATTGAACTCAAATACATTGAGTCCAAGTCTAATTTAGCTAATATATTCACTAAACCCCTACCCGAAGTGAGTTTAGTAATCTACGACAAAAATTAGGAATGTGCTTAATAGACTAGGATTCTTAAATTGCAGAAATTGTTTTCAAAAATATTTTTCTTAAATTCTAGGATAAAACTTTCAAAATTTCCCATTTTTAGAATTTTAAAAAACAATTTTAGCCTTAGTTTAGATCACTTCCTTAGAAAGCATGTTCCTGTAGATCTAAGGTTTGAGCATCTCACCAACACACTAGGCTAACTTGTTTATGTATTTCTAAACTTAGAAAGGGGTGAGATGTATAAGCAGCTTACCTAGACTTAAGATTGTCACGTCCCAAAGGAGTCCCTACCAGAAGAAATTCGGCAGCATCTCCCCTGTACTAGTGACAATCTGAAGCTTATATACATCAACAACAAAATACATCAGCCCATACGGCTGGAATATAAACAACCACGCAGTTATATATATATTAAGTAGCCCACACGGTTGTACTACAAACACAACCACGAAGTTATATATAAAACAACCCACTCGGCTGCACTAAAATTACAACGAAAAAACAAACAAAAAGCCCATACAACCACAACAATACAATGTGTGCTGGCACGACTTAAACACAAATATGACACCAAAATCAAAGAAACTAGCCACATGGCTAAACACCAACACAATACTAAAAAATTAAAGAATATATATAAAATAAAATAAAAGCGAAGTAAAACCATCTTCTAATGTGATGAGGGACCGGCAGACATGTTAGAGTGTATACTAAAAGCCTAGCTTTTGGTATAAATATTTATTATGAATAAAGAATCACATTTGGTCAAATTGTCTACATTTTTTTGTAATTGTTCATTTAATTTATATTGTAGATAACAAAGTATGTGGTGTCACATGCAGAAGATGATGTTATCAGTACCTTATAAATTATAAACAGTAGCTCACGACCAAAATGGAAAGGAACAAACCATTAGAAGGTCGTAGTGTAATTAGGTATTAGTTTATCTTGACTATATAATTACACGAGTACACTCAGAGTGTATTGAGTAGGACCATTTGAGGTCGTTTCTTTTATACTGACTTTATAAAGGAACAAAGACCTCGGTTATTATGGAAGTGTGTGCTCTTAATCCTAATATAATAACAAGCACATATATTTGATATTTATTTCTTTAATTTATCAATGGGTGAGATTTAGTTCGATGAATCAATAAGCCCGATAAGTTGGGAAATGGTATCACTTATAGTGTGTGTTGTTGATTATAGAAGGAAACTGTGTCCTAGAGATACTAGGTTGATAATGTCCTCAAGAGGAGCTCATAAGGATTGTCATGTTAAACCCTGCAGGTGGACTTAGTCCGACATGATAATAAGGTTGAGTGGTACTACTCTTGGATTTAGATATTAATTAAATGAGTTGTCAGTAACTCACTTAATTAGTGGACATTCGATATCTTAAACACAGGGAGACTAACATACTCATAATAAGAAGGAGCCCAAAAATGTAATTTGGGATTGGTGCGATAGTTCAATAATAATTCTCTAGTGGAATGAATTATTATTGATAAAATTAAGTTGTGTGTTCGGGGCGAACACGGGATGCTTAATTTTATCGGGAGACCAAAACCAATTCCTCCTCTCGGTCCCTATCGTAGCCTCTTAATTATAGAGTATTATACCCACCTATACCCACCTTCTTACCCATCCTATAGGGGCCGGCCAAGCTAGCTTGGAGACCAAGCTAGGGCCGGCCATGGGTATGTTCATGGGTGAATTCATGTGGCCAGCCCTATTAAAATAAAAAGGAATTTTAATTTTAAAATTTTTCTTATGTGGATAATATAATTTTAAAAAGAGTTTAAAAATTTAAATCCTTCTTTTTATAAGATTCTACAAAAGATTAAGAGAATAGTTAAAATCTCTTTCCTTATTTGTAGATTAAAAGGTTGATTTTAATTTTGGTAAAAACTTTCCTTTTAATTATATTCATGATTTAAAAGAAAGTTTAAAATTAAAATTCTCTTTATTAGTTTCTACAAAAGATTAAGAAAAGATTTAATATCTTTCCTTATTTGTAGATTGAAAGGAGATTTTAATTTTAGAGATAACTTTCCTTTTAGAAATTATCCACATATTTAAAAGAAAGATTTTAATTTATAAAATTTCTTTTTATTAACCAATCATGAAGGATTAAAATTATTGGAGAAATTTTATAAATTTCTAGAAACAAATTAGGAAGTTTTAATTTTGTTTTAATTAAAACTCTCCTTGTTTTGGGGAGAAGAGTGGCAGCATTATAATTTGAAAAGAAAATTATTTTAATTAAATAAATTTTCCTTTTCAATGGCAAAAGAATTAAGGAAGTTTTTATTAAATTTTCCTTATTTGCCAAGACCAAGGATTATAAAAGAGGGGGTAGAGGAGGCTTCAAGGCTAACGACTCTATTCTATTTTTCCTCTCTTTTCTCCTTGGGTGTGGCCGGCCCTTTCTTTCCTCTCCTCTCCTTTGTGTGGCCGAAACCTTCTCATGGTGGAGATAGCTTTGGTGGCCGGATCTAAGAAGGAGAAGAAGGAGAGAAAAGAAGCCTCTTTTCTAGCATCCCTTGGAGCATGGTGGTGGTGGCCGAACCTCTTCATCCTAGGAGAAGTTTTGATGGCCGAAACTTGTAAGGAAGAAGAAGGTGCTTGGTGGTTCTCATCTCGGAAGATCGTTGCCCACACAACGTCCGAGGTTAGAAGAGGAATACGGTAGAAGATCAAGAGGTCTTTCTAAAAGGTATAACTAGTAATTTTTGTTTCCGCATCATACTAGTTATTTTTGGAAATAATACCAAATACAAGAGGCTTACGTTCTAGTATTTCGAATATGTTTTTCGAAGTTGTGTTCTTTTGTTTTGTTTTTTTTCCCTTGTGATTTGATTGTTCTTTTCGGTTAACCTAAAGTTATTTTAGGAAATTAAATATTAGCTTTCTATAAAAGGTTTTGTCTAGTCGGTGGTGGTTGCTCCCATATCCAAGAAGGCCGTGTGCCTCGCCACGTCAGTACTGGGAACCAATTATGGAAATTAATATTTAATGGAATTAATAACTTAAGGTGATTTGGGTCGAGCGTGTTAAGTTCGGAGACCCAAGTCAAAACCTAAAAGAACGAATAGATTAAGTTTTGGATCAAACGTGTTAAGTTCCGCAGGCGATCCAAAATTTAATTTAAAAGAACACATGGTAGCTAGGAAAAGGTTCAAACCTTTGTACAAAATTTTTGTACAATGGAACCTCTAGGTTTTCCGAGTAGCAACCAACAATTGGTATCAGAGCTAGGGTTTTGCCTCTGTGTATTTGGTATTAGGATAATTATGCACATGTCATACATAATTTAGGCAGGTTAATAGTAGGATGTGCTAACTTTGTGGATGCAGGATCCAACTATTATGGCTTTTAATTATTATGTGTGTGATTGGACCCTTGGACATGTCAAGGGCATTTATATGTGTGTGCATGATTGTATTAAAATACAGCAGGAGCTGTATTTAGTTTTATTAGGATTTTATTTTTGATCTAGATATATGTACATTCCTTTTATGGAATATAGGATCAAAATGTAAAATTCTATTTATGTCGCGGATCGAATCTTGCAAAGCGTGGAACTTTCTAAGGACCAGAGGCGCAGCAGAACTAGGAGCAAGATGGAGGCGACAGCTAGACCCGGTGACGGTGGCGAAATATGGCAGCAGCTTGGGATGACAACACACGGAGGACAACTAGAGATAAAAGCCATAATAGTTGAAAATTAGATTTTCTATTTATTGCTTTTATATTGTGCTGTGTGTGCATGTTAGTTTACAAGTTTAGTAGGCTAGCATAGTTTAAAATTCCTCATTTATAAATAACTAAGTGGGAGAGGGATTTTTAAGTAAATCCCATGGTGTCCATTACTGGTTTGTAAGTGATGCAAACAAGCTTGCGCGTTGGCTCTGAGTGCCTTCCTCCATAACGGATGAGCTTGTTTACAGATCACTAGAACAGACTTCCATTTTTGGATGATTATAGGAAGTTAATTAAGAGCGTGTGATCTTCCCCAACGGAAGGGGCATAATCTTATTAATGGACTTAGTGTCAAGTAATGGTATACACTTAGATACATCTAATAGTATCCTCCCCATCGGAGTCACTGCTATTATTTATGTGACCAAATGAAACCAACTATTAATTTTTCATAAAACTAGGTTGACAAGATAATAAAATTAAAGGGTTAAACCCCCTCTTACAAATGATTGATTTTGTATACGTCCACACTAACGTGGCATACAAAATTAACGGTGTTTGAGATAATTTTATTTGTCATAAAGTTACGTTGACAAGATAGTTAATGGGTAAAACCCTCCTCTTACAAATGTTGATTTTGTATACGCCCACACTAACGTGGCATGCAAAATTCACGGTGTTTTGAGGTGTTGGTAAATTTAAATAGTATTGTTAGAGGAATCAATATTATTTTAAATTTAGAGTCTTGACCAAATATTTGATTAAAGATAGACCAACTATTAATTTTATTCGTCATAAAGTAAGGTTGACGAGATAATAAAATTAAATGATAAAATTTCCTCTTTGAATTTGTATACGTCCACACTAACGTGGCATACAAAATTCATGGGGATTTTTAAGGAGTTGGTCTTAACCAAATATTTTTGTGATTCTTAGGATGATGGTCAATCCCTAGCTGATATACTTTAGGATAGACTTAGTGGTCCCAATAATAATTGATTGGAAATAGGATTTGGACATTAAGGTAGACTGTCCTCTTAGAACTAAGAACAATTTAGGTGTATTTAATTCATTAGTTGAAACATGTCTAGTGGTGTTATCTACCAGAACCTGGAGTGTAGATACAGATGCCATTAATCATGTCTGCAATTCATTGCAGGGTTCCAGGAAACCCGACAACTAAATGAAAATAAAAACACCGTCCACATGGGCATTACTGCAAAAAATAGCAGCTGTTGCAGTGGGAGAGGTTTATTCTCTAATAGGAATAAAATATGGATTATTAGAAATTGTCTTTACATACTAAGTTTAGAAAGAACCTGATTTCAGTTTCTAAACTATTATAGAATAGATATTGTGTCTATTTTGATAACAAAGTTGTTATCAAGAAAAATAGGGAAGTTATCTATTCTGGTATGTTGGTTGAAAATTTATAATCCAATAACTCCCACGATGCAACAAATAGAAATTAGTAACACATCTTCTAACTTTAAGAGAAAGCAACCTTCGGAAATGAACCAATTATATCTTTGGCATCTAAAGCTAGGTTATATTAACTTAAGTAGGATTCATTGGTAGCTGATGAACTTTTGGATTCATTAGCAGTGGAAATCTTTCCAACCTACGAGTCTTACTTGGAAGGAAAAATAACCAAGAAGATTTTAAGTCTAAGGGGTATGGAGTCAAAGATATATTGGAATTGGTTCATTCTGATTTGTGTGATCCTATGAGCATCCAGGCAAGAGGTTGTTTCAAATATTTCATCTATTTTATAGACAACTATTTGAGTTATGGATATATTTACTTGATGTGCCGCAAGTCTAAGTGCTTTGATTAGTTCAAAGAGTACGAGGCTGATGTGGAGAAACGACAAAGTAAAAGTATCAAGACACTACGGTAAGATCGTAGTGGCAAGTACCTCTTGGGAGAATTTAGGAGTCATTTATCAGAAGTAGGGATTCAATCCAAACTAACTGCACCTGATACACCCAACATAATGGTGTAGGAAAAGGAAGATATAGGACTCTTATGGAAATAAGTAGATTGATGAGAATATTATCAAAATCATTTTAAGGATATACTCTGGAAACAGGAGTGAATATAGTACCTTCTAAAGTCAGAACTCTCTACTCATATAGAATTGCTGAATAGGCGTAAGCCTATTTCGAAGCATATTCGGATTCGAGAAGTCCAGCACATATGCAGAAGAGAGACAATGATAAGTTGAACAGGAATTCACTTGTTTGTGGGTTATCCTAGTAAAATGAAAGTAGGTTTATAGTCTTAAAAATCAGAAGATCATTGTTAGTATCAATGACCGATTTTTAGAAAAGGACTATGTAATAAACCATGTGCCCATAAGAAAATTTGTTCTTAAGGAAATAATAAAAGGCATGTCTAATCTAGTACCAACTGTACAAGATGAGATACCACAAGGAAACTGCAACACGTATCACAAATGATACACAATTGCAGAAAGTGTCTTGTCGTAGTGGGAGGGTTGTTAGGCAACCTAAAAAGATTCATGTTTTGGGAGAGTTTTTGGACTCGATCCCTGGAGGACATGAACCTGATCTCCGGACATATGACGAAACACTCCAAAATAAAGATGCAACATCTTGGCAAAGAGTAATGAATATCAGAATTAGAATATATGTATTCTAATAAAATCTGGAAGCTTGTAAAACCACCAAATGGTGTAAAAGCCTTTGGGTGTAAAAAGGTCTATAATAGGAAAAGAGGGATAGAAAGGAAGGTAGTAACTTTCAAATCAGGGCTTGATGAAAAAGGAAACTTTTTCACTGGTAGTCATACTTAAGTCTATCCGGATTATTTTATCTATTTGGCAAGTGGATGTCAAGACAGCATTCCTTAATGAAAGTCTTGATGAAAGCATCTATATAAAGCAACCAGAAGGGTTCATTGCAAAGGGCTAAGAGCATCTTGTGTGCAAGCTCAATCAGTCTATGGACTGAGGCAAAGCTTCAAGGTCTTGGAACATCCGGTTTATCAAAGTAATCCAGACCTATGGATTTATTGAGTAAACGGATAAGTCTTGTGTATACAAAAGGTGTGATGGAAACGTGGTGGTATTTCTTGTACTATACGTAGATAACAATTTTGGTAGTTGAAAACAATATCAAAATGTTGTCAGAAGTAAGGGTATGGTTGTCCAAATAATTCGATATAAAGGACTTGGGATAATGTATATATTTTTGAGATCAAAGTAATAAGGGATCGAAAGAAAAAAATATATTTTACTTATCCCAAGCTTGATACATCAGAAAATCCTTGCTCGTTTTAAGCATGAAAAACTCCTCAAAAGGTTTCTTACCTTTTAAGCATGGAGTGTCTTTATCTAAAGAGATGTCTCCGATGACATCAAAGGAGATTGAGGACATGTAGGCAGTTCTTTATGCTTCGGCAGTTAGACAACCTAATGTATGCTATGCACGAGATCAGAAATCTGTTTTGCCAAGGGCATAGTTAGCAGATATCAAAGTAACCCTAGACAAGGACATTGGACTGCAGTAAAGCATATATTAAAGTACCTTAGAGGCGCTAGAGACTATATGCTAGCTTACAAGGCAGTTAATTTGGTCCCTGTGGGTTACAACGATTTTGACTTCCAATCGGATAGGGACAATAATAAGTCGACCTCGGGGTTTTGTGTTTACTTTAGCAGGAAAAGTCATAACTATGGAAGAGTGATAAGCATAGGTGTTTTTCTGGACTCCACCATAGAAGCTGAGTATATGGCAAGCCTCTGAGGTAGCCATAAAAGCTGAATGACTTAATTACCTCAAGATAGACTTAGATATGATTTCTAGTTTGTCCAAAGATTATTACAATTTATTGTAATAATAATGGTGCAGTAACAAACTCGAAGAAATCATGAGTCTATAAGGCAAGTAAACACAATAGAGCGCAAGTACTACCCAATACGAGAAATTGTATAACGAGGAGAAGTTGTTGCCGCCTAGATTTCATCAGATGATAACCTAAGGTCCTTAAGGCAAGAGCTTTTTGAAAGGCATGGGAATCAGATGTATGACAGCATATATTGCAGCTTAGTCTTTTAGTATAAGTGGGAGATTGTTAGAGTGTATACTAAAAGCCTAGCTTTTGGTATAAATATTTATTATGAATAAAGAATCACATTTGGTCAAATTGTCTACATTTGTTTGTAGTTGTTCATTTAATTTATATTGTAGATAACAAAGTATGTGGTATCACATGCAGAAGATGATGTTATCAGTACCTTATAAATTATAAACAGTAGCTCACGACCAAAATGGAAAGGAACAAACCATTAGAAGGACGTAGTGTAATTAGGTATTAGTTTATCTTGACTATATAATTACACTAGTACACTCAGAGTGTATTGAGTAGGACCATTTGAGGTCGTTTCTTTTATACTGACTTTATAAAGGAACAAAGACCTCGGTTATTATGGAAGTGTGTGCTCTTAATCCTAATATAATAACAAGCACATATATTTGATATTTATTTCTTTAATTTATCAATGGGTGAGATTTAGTTCGATGAATCAATAAGCCCGATAAGTTGGGAAATGGTATCACTTATAGTGTGTGTTGTTGATTATAGAAGGAAACTGTGTCCTAGAGATACTAGGTTGATAATGTCCTCAAGAGGAGCTCATAAGGATTGTCATGTTAAACCCTGCAGGTGGACTTAGTCCGACATGATAATAAGGTTGAGTGGTACTACTCTTGGATTTAGATATTAATTAAATGAGTTGTCAGTAACTCACTTAATTAGTGGACATTCGATATCTTAAACACAGGGAGACTAACATACTCATAATAAGAAGGAGCCCAAAAATGTAATTTGGGATTGGTGCGATAGTTCAATAATAATTCTCTAGTGGAATGAATTATTATTGATAAAATTAAGTTGTGTGTTCGGGGCGAACACGGGATGCTTAATTTTATCGGGAGACCAAAACCAATTCCTCCTCTCGGTCCCTATCGTAGCCTCTTAATTATAGAGTATTATACGCACCTATACCCACCTTCTTACCCATCCTATAGGGGCCGGCCAAGCTAGCTTGGAGACCAAGCTAGGGCCGGCCATGGGTATGTTCATGGGTGAATTCATGTGTCCATCCCTATTAAAATAAAAAGGAATTTTAATTTTAAAATTTTTCTTATGTGGATAATATAATTTAAAAGAGAGTTTAAAAATTTAAATCCTTCCTTTTATAAGATTCTACAAAAGATTAAGAGAAGAGTTAAAATCTCTTTCCTTATTTGTAGATTAAAAGGTTTATTTTAATTTTGGTAAAAACTTTCCTTTTAATTATATTCATGATTTAAAAGAAAGTTTAAAAATTAAAAATTCTCTTTTATTAGTTTCTACAAAAGATTAAGAAAAGATTTAATATCTTTCCTTATTTGTAGATTGAAAGGAGATTTTAATTTTTAGAGATAACTTTCCTTTTTAGAAATTATCCACATATTTAAAAGAAAGATTTTAATTTATAAAATTTATTTTTATTAACCAATCATGAAGGGATTAAAATTATTGGAGAAATTTTTATAAATTTCTAGAAACAAATTAGGAAGTTTTAATTTTTGTTTTAATTAAAACTCTCCTTGTTTTGGGGAGAAGAGTGGCCGGCCATTATAATTTGAAAAGAGAAAATTATTTTAATTAAATAAATTTTCCTTTTCAATGGCAAAATAATTAAGGAAGTTTTTATTAAATTTTCCTTATTTGCCAAGACCAAGGATTATAAAAGAGGGGGTAGAGGAGGCTTCAAGGCTAACGACTCTATTCTATTTTTCCTCTCTTTTCTCCTTGGGTGTGGCCGGCCCTTTCTTTCCTCTCCTCTCCTTTGTGTGGCCGAAACCTTCTCATGGTGGAGATAGCTTTGGTGGCCGGATCTAAGAAGGAGAAGAAGGAGAAGCCTCTTTTCTAGCATCCCTTGGAGCATGGTGGTGGTGGCCGAACCTCTTCATCCTAGGAGAAGTTTTGATGGCCGAAACTTGTAAGGAAGAAGAAGGTGCTTGGTGGTTCTCATCTTGGAAGATCGTTGCCCACACAACGTCCGAGGTTAGAAGAGGAATACGGTAGAAGATCAAGAGGTCTTTCTAAAAGGTATAACTAGTAATTTTTGTTTCCGCATCATACTAGTTATTTTTGGAAATAATACTAAATACAAGAGGCATACGATTCTAAAGTTTCGAATTTGTTTTCGATATAATGTTCTTTTGTTTTTCTTTCCCTTGTGATTTGATTGTTCTTTTCGGTTAACCTAAAGTTATTTTAGGAAATTAAATATTAGCTTTCCATAAAAGGTTTTGTCTAGTCGGTGGTGGTTGCTCCCATATCCAAGAAGGCCATGTGCCTCGCCACGTCAGTACTGGGAACCAATTATGGAAATTAATATTTAATGGAATTAATAACTTAAGGTGATTTGGGTCGAACGTGTTAAGTTCCGCAGGAGACCCAAGTCAAAACCTAAAAGAACGAATAGATTAAGTTTTGGATCAAACGTGTTAAGTTCCGCAGGCGATCCAAAATTTAATTTAAAAGAACACATGGTAGCTAGGAAAAGGTTCAAACCTTTGTACAAAATTTTTGTACAATGGAACCTCTAGGTTTTCCGAGTAGCAACCAACAAGACAGGATACCTCCAAGCAACTGCTTAATCACCTACCTGTAATAGGAATAATGCAATGGGGTGAGTTCAACAACTCAGCGGGTATCAATCTAACATGCATAGTAAGAAATAGCTACCTGTAATAATCATGGAGTACAGTCTCCTGACTAATAATAGGAAATGCAAAACTGGACAAGGGGAGAAGAACTGTACTCACCGGGGTCTCCTATCATGACATAAGGGCGAGAACCACACCAATAGATGCATGGTCATCAAACTAATTACATCATGTATCCTGTATGCATGTCAATCATATGCAACCACCAAAATGTAACATACATAATGCAGCAAGCACAAACAATAAATGTAATCTTCTTATTTTTTGATCTCTAAATAGACGCATCAATCAAATAAGCTCAATATTGCATATTGACTCATTTAAGTATGGTCATGCATTCTTGTGTCCTACTAATCAAGAGGCCCACAGATATCGCTTTAGTCATATGGAAGGGATAGATCTCATCTACATCACTCACATCCCTCCGCATAAATTATTCCATACCAGTGATCGACTTTATGGTCCACCTTATTACATGTGATGTTTGTCAATACCAAAGTATACAACTCCTTATGTAGGGAACCGTAGTAACTTCAGGTCTAAAGACTGTTCATATTAATAGTCACATGAGAATGTTTATGACACTCATATAACGATCCATGAAACATTCTCATGGTGGGTCATTCAGTACATATTCTCTAATATATATCCATGTGTCAACATGATATCTCATATCCATGACTTGTGAGATTAAGTCAGTCGTTGATCTACATGCTAGTCTCAATGCATTAATATTGTCCTTGTATATTAATCCTTAACTAAGAATAGTTAACAGTAGTGTTCTATATATATCCACAATATCCCACTATCAATTCAACCAATTGATACGTTGTAGACTAGAACCTACTACCCTAGGACATTATTATACTTATTCATTCGGCACTGAACTGAAGTAAATATAATAACCAACTTTGTATTTTATTAATAAGTTAAATATGATATAAAAAGTTCTCTTGTCAATTATCTCATAATTGGTACAATGGCTAATACTAACACTGCTGACCTAATAGCTAGTGGGAAGTCCGACTGGGTCTGCGGAAATTTATAGCTGGCCGAAGTTCAGTTGGGTCTGTAGACCTGACAACTGACGGGAAGACCTGGTGGGTCAAAAGGCAAGTTAAGGATGGCAAATGGTAAGTGAGGAAAGTGACTGGAGGAGTGTGATCCAGTGAGGACAAGTCCCGATGGGACTGTAAGCGTTGATCCAGTTAGGTTCATTTTGAAAATCTAAACTGAGATCATGACTAGATCTTGGTCTTGGTAAGATAGAATCTAATTAATGTAGGATCGAAAAGTTCTAGAGGGGGGTGAATAGTGCTCGTGTCTAATTCGTTGATTTCGTAAAACTTTAAGTAAATACGCATAGGAAAAGACACGGAAGCAATACTAACACTTTTGGTTACTTGGTTCGGAGCCTGTGTCGACTCCTACTCCAAGGCCCCGGATCGTTGATCGCTTTCGGTGGGCAATCACTATAATCTCCGAAAAATCACAACTTTGAATTACAATATTAATGCACTAATTAAAATTATACCGACAAATAAGGAAGAAGAAATGAAGGCTTTCAGTTATCGAAGTCGAGTTATGACTTTGTCGGATCATCCTTTAAGCAACACATGGAAGAAGGATTATAAGTTTGTGTTGTCTGGCATCTACTTAAGACTGGCTTAAATAGCCTGCTGAAGGCGCCTTCAGCCTCCATGGAAGGTGCCTTCAGCGAAGTCTTATCCCCTTGAATCTCGGTCGTCAATAAGCTCCGTTGTCATCGCTGATTATCCACCTAAAGGCGCCTTCAAGCTCCATGGAAGGCGCCTTCCATCCAGAGTCCAAGGCGCCTTCAAGTCCCTTTGAAGGCGCCTTCAGCCTTATTTCCTGCGCAGCCACAGCCAAGGCGCCCAAGGCACCTCCAACAACACGAAGGTGCCTCAGACACTGTTCATCCGAGAGTTCTCTTGTGTAACTTCATTCCTACAAACCATATTAGTTTACAAACAAAGTATACCCTGCAAAACCAAGTTAGCACAATAATATAAGATAAATATAAGTACTCGACAATTATCGGACTGTCCGGTTCTGACTTTGGATTCCTCGAAAATCCTAGGTCGAATCGACGCCTACTATTCCCTCACCGGGGAACGCGCCCTCACCTACTCCTCTCAGGAGGGTTTACCTATTGTCAGATCCGTCCTCCAGACCGACTGGACTTTCTGTCTAGGGTTACTATTGGAGTGTATACTGAAAGCCTAAGCTTTGTAAACATTCATTATGAATAAAGAATCACATTTGGTCAAATTGTCTACATTTTTTTGTAGTTGTTCATTTAATTTATATTATAGATAACATAGTATGTGGTGTCACATACATAAGATGATGTTATCAGTACCTTATAAGTTATAAATAGTAGCTCACGACTAAAATGGAAAGGAACAAACCATTAGAAGGTCGTAGTGTAATTAGGTATTAGTTTATCTTGACTATATAATTACACTAGTACACTCAGAGTGTATTGATTAGGACCATTAGAGGTCGTTTCTTTTATACTGACTTTATAAAGGAACAAAGACCTCAGTTATTATGGAAGTGTGTGCTCTTAATCCTAATATAATAACAAGCACATATGTTTGATATTTATTTCTTTAATTTATCAATGGGTGACATTTAGTTCGATGAATCAATAAACCCGATAAGTTGGGAAATGGTATCACTTATAGTGTGTGTTGTTGATTATAGAAGGAAACTGTGTCCTAGAGATACTAGGTTGATAATGTCCCCAAGAGGAGCTCATAAGGATTGTCCTGTTAAACCCTGCAGGTGGACTTAGTCCGACATGACGATAAGGTTGAGTGGTACTACTCTTGGATTTAGATATTAATTAAATGAGTTGTCAGTAACTCACTTAATTAATGGACATTCGATATCTTAAACACAGGGAGACTAACACACTCATAATAAGAAGGAGCCCAAAAATGTAATTTGGGATTGGTGTGGTAGTTCAATAATAGTTCTCTAGTGGAATGAATTATTATTGATAAAATTAAGTTGTGTGTTCGGGGCGAACACGGGATGCTTAATTTTATCAGGAGACCAAAACCAATTCCTCCTCTCGGTCCCTATCGTAGCCTCTTATTTGTAGAGTTCTATACCCACCTATACCCACCTTCTATACCCACCCAATAGGGGCCGGCCAAGCTAGCTTGGGAACAAGCTAGGGCCGGCCTAGGTATGAATTTGGGTGGCCGGCCCTAGCTTGAACCCAAGCTAGTGGGGGCCGGCCAAATTAAATTAAAAAGGAATTTTAATTTTAATTTTTATTATGTGGAAGAAATAATTTATTAAAGAGAATTTAAATTAAAATATCTCTCTTATAAAAGATCTACAAAAGATTAAAGAAAGAGATTAGATCTCTTTCCTTATTTGTAGATTGGTGAGATATTTTATTTTCTCTTTAAAATTATTCACATGTTGATAAAATTAAAATTATAGAAATTTCCTTTATCAACCATGAAGATATTTTTAAAGAGAAATTTTATTTTTTAAAATTTCCGGAAACAAATTAGGAAGTTTTAATTGTTGATTGAAACTTGTCCAATTTGTTCTCCAATGATGTGACCGGCCAATGTAGATTTAATTGGGAAATTTTATTTTATTTTTCTCAATTAAATCATGTCAAGGAAATTGAGGAAATTTTATTGTAATTAAATTTCCTAATTTGCCTAGGCCAAGGAATATAAAAGAAGGGGTGAGGGTGCCTTCATGAGACACAACATCTATTATTTCTCTCCCTCTTTTGTTCCTTGGTGTGGCCGGCCATCCTCTCCCTCTCTTCCTCTTGTGGTGGCCGAATCTCCTTCTTCCATTGGAGCTCTTGTGGTGGCCGGATACTACTCGGAGAAGAAGAAGAAGAAGGAGAGAAAGCTAGCATCTCTTGGAGCTTGGTTAGTGTTTTGATTTTCTTCCTTGGTGAAGCTTCCTCTTTGTTGGCCGAACCTAGCTAGGAGGAGAAGAAGGTGATTGGTGGTTTCTCGTCTCAGAAGATCGTTGCCCACACAACGTCCGAGGTTAGAAGAGGAATACGGTAGAAGATCAAGAGGTTTTTCTACAAGGTATAACTAGTAATTTTTCTTTCCGCATCATGCTAGTTATTTATGGAAATAATACCAAATACAAGAGGCTTACGTTCTAGAATTTCGAATATGTTTTTCGATGTTGTGTTCTTTTGTTTTTTCTTTTCCTTGTGATTTGATTGTTCTCTTTGGTTAACCTAAAGTTATTTTAGGAAATTAAATATTAGATTTTTATAAAAGGTTTTGTCTAGTCGGTGGTGGTTGCTCCCATATCCAAGAAGGTCATGTGCCTCGCCACGTCAGTACTGGGAACCAATTATGGAAATTAATATTTAATGGAATTAATAACTTAAGGAGACTTGGGTCGAATGTGTTAAGTTCCGCAGGAGATCCAAGTCAAAACCTAAAAGAACAAATAGATTAAGTTTTGGATCAAACGTGTTAAGTTCCACAGGCGATCCAAAATTTAATTTAAAAGAACACATGGTAGCTAGGAAAAGGTTCAGACCTTTGTACAAAATTTTTGTACAGTGGAACCTATAGGCTTTCCGAGTAGCAACCAACAATTGGTATCAGAGCTAGGGTTTTGCCTCTGTGTATTTGGTATTTAGTTTAATTATGCACATGTCATACATAATTTAGGCAGGTTAATAGTAGGATGTGCTAACTTTGTGGATGCAGGATCCAACTATTATGGCTTTTAGTTATTATGTGTGTGATTGGACCCTTGGACATGTCAAGGGCATTTATATGTGTGTGCATGATTGTATTAAAATACAGCAGGAGCTGTATTTAGTTTTATTAGGATTTTATTTTTGATCTAGATACATGTACATTCCTTTTATGGAACATAGGATCAAAAATGTAAAATCTATTTATGTCGCGGATCGAATCTTGCAAAGCGTGGAACCTTCTAAGGACCAGAGGCGCAGCGGAACTAGGAGCAAGATAGACGCGATAGCTAGACCCGGTGGCGGTGGCTAAATATGGCAGCAGCTTGGGATGACAACACACGGAGAACAACTAGAGATAAAAGCCATAATAGTTGAAAATTAAATTTTCTATTTATTGCTTTTATATTGTGCTGTGTGTGCATGTTAGTTTACAAGTTTAGTAGGCTAGAATAGTTAAAATTCCTCATTTATAAATAACTAAGTGGGAGAGGGATTTTAAATAAATCTCATGGTCTCCATTACTGGTTTGTAAGTGATACAAACAAGCTTGCGCGTTGGCTCTGAGTGCCTTCCTCCATAACGGATGAGCTTGTTTGTGGATCACTAGAACAGACTTCCATTTTTGGATGACTATAGGAAATTAATTAAGAACGTGTGATCTTCCCCAACGGAAGGGGCATAATCTTATTAATGGAATTAGTGTCAAGTAATGGTATACACTTAGACACATCTAATAGTATCCTCCCCAACGGAGTCACTACTATTATTTGTGTGACCAAATAATACCAACTATTAATTTTATTTGTCAAAAAGTTAGGTTGACAAGATAATAAAATTAATGGGTTAAAACCCTCCTTTTACAAATGTTGAATTTGTATACGTCCACACTAACGTGGCATACAAAATTCACGGTGTTATGAGGTGTTGGTTAATTTAAAATAGTATTGTTTGAGGAATCAATATTATTCTAAATTTAGAGTTCTGACCAAAAGTTATTTGTGATTCTTAGGATGACTTTCAACCCACTGTCCATCATACTTCAACAAAATAGACTTCTCGGACCTAATTACATAGATTGGAAAAGGAACACGGACATTGTTACTGCTGAAAGCTATAAATTTGTATTGACTGAACCTTGTCCTGATGCACCCATCGGTGAATCTACCCAAGAGGAGATTGAATATCATAAGAGATGGGTAAAGGCGGATGAGATGGCGGTGTTACATTTTGGCTTCAATGTCAAATGTATTGCAACATCGATCAAGATTTACCAACGACTTATGATATTATGAACAATCTCAAGGAGCTCTTTGGTCATCGGATAGAGCTTCTAGACAAGAAGCTATGAGAAAGATAATGACTACCATGCAAGAGGGTACTCATGTAAGGGATCATATCCTAAAGATGATGGCTTATCCGAACGAGATACGGATCCTTGGAGGAGAAATTGATGGGAAACCCAGATCGATATGATCCTCCAAACTACCTAGAAGTTTTGAGCAGTTCCGCCTGAACTATAATATGAATAAAAGGATTTATTAATTAGGGGAACTACTGATGGAACTTCAAGCAGCAGAAGGATTATTTCGTCACAATTCTCAAATTCACTTTGTTGAAAATGGTTCTACTTCTAAACCGAGAGGAAAGAAGAAGAAGAAACAAGTCGGTTCAGTAAAGAAAGTGAATAAATCTCAGAGTACGGGATTTAAAGCTGGAGTGAAGAAGCCGAAGGGCAAGTGCTTCATCTGCAAGCAGGCAGGACATTGGAAGGCAGACTGTCCTCGTAGGAACCAAAACAAAGGTATATCTCATGCTCTAGTTGTTGAAACATGTTTAGCGGTGTTATCTACCAGCACCTGGTGTGTAGATACGGGAGCCACTGATCATGTCTGCAATTCCTTGCAGGGGTTCCAGGAAACCCGACGACTATCTGAAGGAGAAATTACCGTCTACATGGGCAATGCTACTAAGGTGGCAGCTGTTGCAGTGGGAGACGTCTACTTATCTTTTAGTAGAAATAAAAATTTGGTTTTAAGAAATTGTCTTTATGTACCCAGTTTTAGAAAGAATTTAATTTCAGTTTCTAAACTGTTTTTAGATGGATATTCAGTTTCTTTCAGTAACGATGTAGTTATTAAAAGAAATAAAGTGATTATCTGTTCTGGTGCATTAGTTGGCAATTTGTATACTTTAAATCCAATTTCTTCCACAAAGCAAAACATGGAAATTTATAACTCATCTTCTAATTCTAATAAGAGAAAAGAACCTTCGGAAATGAACCAAGCATATCTTTGGCATCTAAGGCTTGGTCATATTAACTTAAGTAGGATTCAGAGGCTTATAGTCGATGGATTTTTGAGTTCATTAGAGTTGGAAAATTTTCCAACTTGTGAATCCTGCTTAGAAGGTAAAATGACCAAAATATCGTTCAAGGCCAAGGGGTATAGAGCCAAAGAAGTGTTAGAATTGGTTCACTCTGATTTGTGTGGTCCTATGTCTGTCCAGGCAAGAGGAGGTTTTGAATATTTTGTCTCTTTCATAGACGATTATTCAAGATATGGATACATTTACCTAATGCGCCGCAAGTCTGAGTGCTTTGATAAGTTCAAAGAATACAAGGCTGATGTGGAGAAACGATTAGGTAAAAGTATCAAGACACTACGATCTGATCGTGGTGGCGAATACCTCTTAGGAGAATTTAGGAATTACTTATCAGAGGCTGGGATTCAATCCCAATTGTCTGCACCTGGAACACCCCAACAGAATGGTGTAGCAGAACGAAGGAATAGGACTCTTATGGAGATGGTTAGATCGATGATGAGTTATTCAGAATTACCAAATTCGTTTTGGGGATATGCTCTGGAAACAACAGTATACGTTCTGAACTTAGTACCTTCTAAATCAGTTTCTTCTACTCCCATAGAATTGTGGAATGGGCGAAAACCCAGTCTAAGACATATTCGGATTTGGGGTAGTCCAGCACATGTCATTAAACAAAAATGACTTTTCGCAGTTCGCGTGTTTGTAGGGTATCCCAAAGGAACAAAAGGTGGTTTATTTTATAGTCCTAAAGATCAGAAGGTCATTGTTAGCACCAATGCCCAGTTTTTAGAAGAAGACTATATAATGGATCACAAGCCCAGTAGCAAAGTTATTTTAGAAGAACTTAGAGAGGACACGTCTACTTTAGTACCAACAGTACAAGATGAAGTACCACAAGAGACTGCAACACGTGTCACACATGATACACAACCACAGACAGTGCCTCGTCGTAGTGGGAGGGTTGTAAGGCAGCCTGAAAGATTCATGTTTTTAGGAGAGTCTTCGGACTTGATCCCGGGTAAACATGAACCTGATCCACGAACATATGACGAAGCACTCCAAGATATAGATGCAGCATCTTGGCAAAAGGCAATGAATTCTGAAATAGAGTCTATGTACTCTAATAAGGTCTGGGGGCTTGTAGAACCACCTGATGATGTAAAAGCCGTTGGATGCAAGTGGATCTACAAAAGGAAAGAGGGACAGACGGGAAGGTAGAAACCTTCAAAGCTAGGCTTGTTGCGAAAGGGTACACTCAGAAAGAGGGAATCGATTATGAGGAAACCTTTTCACCGGTAGCCATGCTTAAGTCTATCCGGATACTCTTATCGATTGCTGCTCATATGGATTATGAGATTTGGCAAATGGATGTCAAGACAGCTTTCCTTAATGGAAGTCTTGAAGAAAACATCCATATGAAGCAACCAGAAGGATTTATTGAAAAAGGCAAAGAGCATCTAGTGTGCAAGCTCAATCGGTCCATTTATGGACTAAAGCAAGCTTCAAGATCTTGGAACATCCGATTTAATGAAGTAATTCAGTCATATGGATTTATTCAAAGTCCGGATGAGTCTTGTGTATATAAGAAGTGTAACGGAAACGTGGTGGTATTTCTTGTACTATACGTAGATGATATTTTGTTAATTGACAACAATGTCAAGGTATTATCAGACGTAAGGGTATGGTTGTCCAAACAATTTGATATGAAGGACTTAGGAGATTGTGCACATATTCTTGGAATCAAAGTTATAAGGGATCGTAAGAAAAGAATGTTGTGTCTGTCCCAAGCTTCATATATAGATACAATCCTTGCTCGTTTTAGCATGCAGGATTCCAAGAAAGGTTTCTTACCTTTTAGATAAACTAATACACTCTGAGTGTACTAGTGTAATTATATAGTCAAGATAAACTAATACCTAATTACACTACGACCTTCTAATGGTTTGTTCCTTTCCATTTTAGTCGTGAGCTACTGTTTATAATTTATAAGGTACTGATAACATCATCTTCTGTATGTGACACCACATACTATGTTATCTATAATATAAATTAAATGAACAACTACAAACAAATGTAGATAATTTGACCAAATGTGATTCTTTATTCATAATGAATGTTTACAAAGCTTAGGCTTTCAGTATACACTCCAACAGTTACCACCCCCTAGGATTTTTCTCAACCTAGGGTTACCACCCCCTAGGACCTAGGATTTCCATCCCCTAGGGTTTTCCACCTGCCTAACCGTAGTTAGGACTTTCCACCACCTAGGGTTACCGCCCCCTAGGACCTAGGGTTACCACCCCCTAGGGTTTTCCACCTGCCTAAAATCCACTAGGACTTTTGCTTAAGACAACTTAGGACTTTTTTGCAAGCTCAATAAACCTTATTAGATAACAAGACAACTTAACTTTGGACCCTTTGACATAATCAAAACACAGGTTTGATCGTCAGATGCTTCCCGCACTAACAATTAATAATACTATTTTTATATTATGATAAGTCTGTTTGCAGGTTACACTTTATGTTTGGACTAATACACTTTTATAGGGTTAAATGATAAAAATCAGTTTCGAATGAACAATGTTGGAGCTGCCTTAAAAGTGCTTGGAGGTGCCTCAGATCTACGTGGAAGGTGCCCTAGATAGGGTGGATCGCCTTCGAAGAGATAAGGTTTCATGGAGCAGAGGCACCCTGGAGGTGTTGGAGGCACCTTGGAGATGCATTGGAGGCACTTTCGAAGAGCTTCTAGGCGCCCTCGCACGAATAGGAACCGAAGCTCGCGGAACTGATTTAGATCGAAATTCCTGAGATCATATTTCAGCCTGGAGGTGCCTCTAAGGAAGACTAGAGACACCCTCAACATCCAATAAAAGAGCTCTTTGACCAGCATTGGAGATTCATCTCTTCTACAAGCTTCAACGACTCTGCTGCTTCGAATACACTCTACTGCTGCGCTAATGTTGTGAGACATCCGACCATTACTAGTAGACCGACACTGTGACACGAGCACTCCCACCTCTACATCTTTTGTATTCGTAATGTTAATTAAAATCATTTACTTTACTATCTAAAAGGAAAGTGTAGACTATTACATTTTTTTTATATATTTGTATTCGATTCCTTCTTTCGACAGTTCTGGAAGAGGTTTATAGTGGATTGCTCGTCGATACGGTCGTAGGAGTTGTCAAAGGCTTCAAACCAAGTAACTAATTGTGTCATATTTTCTTTTTGCATTCTATTTGTCACAACGATGCTATAGCTGCTATAACATTGTAGCAGCTATAGTTGCTATAACTGTATAGTAGTGTTACGCAACCGTAAATGCATGATATCATCATCAATATTAAAAGATATCGAACCCACAAGGACAGATTATAAGCACTAATGATGTCTCATGAAGAATTAGCTAAACAATTGTCTAAAGCAAATAGAGTACTAAGTAAAAAAACAAGACTTGAAACAAGAAAATCAAGTGAGTAACTTAGTTTTGTGAAAGTTTTAGGGGTTCAATTTCATTGTGATATTCATCAATATAACATGGTTTACCAATTCACATCCTCAATCCACATGCATATATAGGAAGTTGTCGGTTCTCCCCTACAGAGGACAACCGGCAAGGGATTTCGATCAACACCACTAGTAATCGAATAGGTATGATTCCTATGAAATCCGTTAACGGGATCTACCTGTCACTAGAGTTCCTCAGTTATACAATATAGAAACACATGCACAACTCAACATACATAGAGATGAAGGTGATAATTTCATTCAACCATCCCACTTTCTCCTGAGGACCTACTTCACATTTCAAGATGACACCCTAGACGTCCGTTAGCGGGATCTGCCTGTCACTAGCATCCCTCGTTATACAATCTAGGTTATCCCTCTATCGGATCCATAAGTACACACAAACATCCAATCAAACATGATAATTAAGTCCAAACACGGGAATTCACATAAGATCGAATAGATACAAAGCATGATAACATTATTTGGATAGGAAATTGGAATATCCATAAGTTCTTACATCAAATCATACCAAAACTACTCCCTTAACCCTAAAACAAAGGATCGACTCCATGACACTAAGATAGAGATCCAAAGACATATAGAACACAATCATTCAAATCCCAAATTAAAGAGAAGAGAATAGAAATGCTTATCTAATGGCGTTGAGTGACCTTTGGATCCAATCCAGAACTTCCGAAGTTGATGCCGAGATGAAGATGGCCTCGGATCGTTGGATGAAGGTCAAAGAAACTAAGAATCGACACCAAGATAGATCTCCCCAAAGGAGGACCCTTCCTTCCCTAGAAAGGGGGAGAACCTCCCTTTCATAAAGCTAGGCACGGGCACCACATGGCCCGTGGCACGGCCGTGTGGATTCCACACGGCCTCCTTCTTTCTACTATCTGCCAAGGTGACACGACCGTGTAAGTCACATAGCTGTGTTCTACTTTGGCTCTAGATGGGCTACATGGTCGTGTGAATTCACACGGTCGTGCTCTTCTTCTCTTTTGCTTTGGCCACACGGTCGTGTGGGTCACACAGCCGAAGTCTTCTTACTTTTTGGAAATGCTACATAGCTGTGTGGATCCACACAACCATGCTCTGGATGCTACTAATGGGGATGACATAGCCGTGTGAGTATCATGGTCGTGCTTTGCTTCTCCTCTGGTGAAGCAACACGGTCGTGTGGATTCACACAGCCAATATCGGTTGCCTTCGTTTGTTGTCAAAATCAACCACGAACGTCATTTTCTCTTCAAATTTGACTCCTGTCAACAGAAAATGTACAAAGAGAAGATCTCCGAACAAAAAAGAGTAATTATGCTAAAAGTAAGATACGGGGTATAAAAATGCATAGATAAGGCATGCGTAAAGTATGTGAATTTGCGTCAAAATATGCATAAAAGTGGATATAATCTACTCATATCACACCCCTAAACTTGCACCTTTGCTTGTCCTCAAGCAAAATGCCGCAATCTAAACTCATGCGCTCTATAATGCTTCATAATCCCTAGTGCAATTTCCTAACTCTATCCATAAGTTTCATTAGTGAGCATGATCGTAGAGATAACTCAAGTATGGCATAAGCATAAGTTTCTTGTGCACAGTGCAATGAGTGACACAAACTCTTCAAGTTTTAATCTTTGTTCTAGTCAAGTCGTCATCCAAACAAGTTCCTAATGTTCTCGGTGATAGGCACTTACCAGCCACACACTTGGTTCATATTTCTCAATCCACCCAAGGTATCAAAGGCGTGTTCGATATCAAAAGAAATATAGTAGTTATTTCCCCAATAACCTAGCTCGGTCTCAAAGGGGTAACTTACTAGTCTCCACTCACGGCAACTATTTTTTTATATCACTTATTCATTTTTTTTTTTTAGATTCAAATGCACATTTATGCAAATGTTAGGATATTTGATTTTTCGAGATGAGCTTACATGATTCGAGCATCATCCAGTAACTAAAATATGGTTTGAGAAATCACTATGGGAACCAAAGTACTAAACAAATAAGATGAATCATAACTATTCCAATGATAACAACCATTCAAGTTTAAGTAAAGTGAAAGTAAGATCCTTAAGGTTAGGCTAAAACTCAAATTTATCTCCGCACAATACTTAGCTCATTTCATGCTACTTGAGATAGAAGAAAGAAGTATACTAAACATACTAGCATTATGTCCACTGTTAGAGTATATATTAAAAGTCTAGCTTTTTTGTATAAATATTTATTTTGAAATAAGAATAACATTGGTCAAATGTCTACATTTATATGCTAAGTGTAGTTGTTCATTTAATTTATATTGAAGATAACATGGTGTGTGGTGTCACACAGAAGATCATGTTATCAGTTCCTTATAAATTATAAATAGTTGCTCACAATCAAGATGGAATGGGACAAACTATTGGAATGGTTGTAGTGTAATTTGGTATTAGTTTATCTTGACTATAAAATTACACTAGTACACTTTGAGTGTATTGAGCAGGACCATTTAAGGTAATTCTTTTTATACTGACTGTAAAAAAGAATAGGACCTCTGTTATTATGGAAGTGTGTACTTTTAATCAGGATATAATAACAAGCACGTATACTTAATATTTATTTCTTTAATTTATCAAAGGGTGAGATTTAGTTCGTTAAATCAATAGGCCCGATAAGTTGAGAAATGATATTATCTATATGGTGTGTTGTTGATTATAGAATGAAACTATGTCCTAGTAATCTAGGTTGATGATGTCCCCTTGAGGAGCTCATAAGGATTGTCATGTAAATCCTACAGGTGGACTTAGTCCGACATGATAATAAGGTTGAGTAGTACTACTTTTGGAGCTAAGATATTAATTAAGTGAGTTGTCAGTAACTCATTTAATTAGTGGGCATTTGATATCTTAAACACAAGGAGACTAACACACTCATGATAAGAAGGAACACATATTGTAATATGAGATTGGTGCGGTAGTGAAATAATAACTCTTTAGTGATATGAGTTATTATTGATGACTTTGAGTTGGGTGTTCGGGCGAACACGGGAAGCTCAAGCTCATCGGGAGACCAAAACCAATTCCTCCTCTCGGTCCCTATTGTAGCCTCTTATTTATAAAGCCTTATATCTATCCAAAGTCTAGCTTCTTAACCAAGCTTAGGGGTCGGCCACATCCTTGCTTGGAGCCCAAGCAAGGGGTCGGCCAAGCCAAGCTTGGAGCTCAAGCTAGGGTCGGCCAAAGCCTTGCTTGGTGCCCAAGCAAGGGGCCAGCCATATAAGAAAAGAAAATAAAAGAGAGTTTTTATTTTGTTAAAAACTTTCCTTTTATGATGTTTTCCACATGGTTTTAAAAGAAAGTTTTAAATTTTAAAATCTTTCCTTTTATAGCTTTCTATAAAGAATTAAAAGAGAGATTTAAATCTTTCCTTATTTGTAGTTATCTATAATGTTTAAAAGAAATATTTTAATTTTTTAAAGACTTTCTTTTTTTGTAACCATGATATAAAAGGAGTTTTATTTTAAAACTTTTCTTTTATAGATATCCACAAAAGGATTTAAAAGAGAAGATTTTAATTTTATAAAACATGTCTTTTATAGCTATCCACAAAAGGGATTTTAAAAGAGAGATTTTAATTTTTTATTTAAAATCTTTCCTTGTTTGACATGAGGTGGCCGACCATGTAAAGTAATAAAAGGAAGTTTTAATTTTTTGTTTTAAAACTTTCCTTTTTTGGATTCACCAAGGATTATAAAAGAGAGGGAGAGGGTGCCTCATAGAGAATAACCTAAGCCTTGCATCCTTTTTATTGTGGTCGAAACTCTCTTCTCTTCCTTGGTGGCCGGCCCTCTTCTTTCTCTCTTCTCCTTTTGTTTTCTCTCTTGGAGACCGGCGGTATCAAGCTTGGTCTTCTCTTGGTGGCTGGTTGCTTGAAGGAGAAGAAGAAGAGGAGAATGAAGCTCTTGTCTAGCATCCCTTGGAGGTTAGTTGGTAGCCGAAACTTGGAAGCAAAGGACGAAACTTGGGTGGATTTCATCTTGGAAGATCGTCGCCCACACGATGTCCAAGAGAATGAGAGGAATACAACAGAAGATCAAGAGGTCTATAAGCTACAAAAGGTATAACTAGTTATTAGTTTCCGCATCATAACTAGTTCATCTTTTGTATAGATCTTGAAAAACCAAACACAAGAGGTTATCGGTTTTAGGTTATCATTTTTTGTTTTCGATTTTATTGTTTGATTTCATGTTTCGATATTATACTTCTATTGAGGTCTCTATACTTAAACATAGTTTACTGTAAGAAGTTAAATATCAGATTTCTTTGAAAGGCTTTGTCTAGGAAGTGGTGGATGATCCCATACCCAAGAAGGCCTAGTGTCTCGCCATGTTTAACCTGGAAGTCGATTTTTGAAATAGATATTTGATTAACTTCTGTAATATGGTTTAACTTAGGAAGATCACATCGGTTAAACTTGGAGTAAAAATGTTAGATATCATTTCCAATTCAAGTTTAACATCTGAAGGATAATTTGGATTAATAATGTTAAGCATCGTTTGCAATCGAAATTTAACTTCAGTAGAGCACATGGGTAGCTAGGATAGTTCTATGCTTGTACAAATGTTTGTACAAGGGAATTAGAACGGTATTCCGAGAAGCAACCAACAATACTTATCTCATTTCATGCTACTTGAGATAGAAGAAAGAAGTATACTAAACATACTAGCATTATTTCCACAACAACATGAATCAAGAAATGAACGTGGTAACAATTTTACTATTGGACAAGTCAACAGTGGTTAGGAAAGATGTTCCTGATATGCCACATAACATTTTAAAAGACAGTCAAGTGACAATAAAAAAAATAAGTCTAACAAACAAAACAAAGGCATAAGCAGAAACTAAAAGCAGACAAAGAAAAATAAAATGTAGAACAAATAAAACAAATGAAATGAAAAACATAAAAGAAGAAAGAAGAAGTAGAAAATTCAGGTTGTGCAAACACCCCCCCCCCCCTCCCCCTCAGATTTAAACTCTTCATTGTCCCAATGAAGTCAAATGGAGGTAGAGGTGGGGGGTCAAGGAAATCAAGAAGGGGAAAAGGAAATAAATCATTGAACCATCATACCTTATCCCTCAAAAGTTTATGATATTCAAACAACGTGTCCAAATTATCTTGTAAATATCTCATGAAACCCTAAAAGTTTTCATTAAATTACATTTAAGCCCTTTGAAACAAGAGTTCCTTCCTTTTGAAGCGAGTATCTTCTCTTTCCCTTTTCTTATTGGTGTATTATCCTTGATTGGAGTTGACATTGTAGGCGCTAGAGAGGTTGAGATTTGAAGAGATAGGATGAGGAGGGTGGGAGGGAGAAATCTAGGGCTTTTGAGAGAAAAGGGGAATGAAATAGATTGGAAAAAAGGAAGCATGCGATGGGCACGGTCGTGTGGCTCACACACCCTAGTGCCCTAGCTTATTAACCCTGGGTTGGGCCATGTGAGCTCCACACGGGCTTGTTCTTCCTTTCTTCACATGGTTGTGTCAATGACATGGCCACATTCTTCTTCTCCTTGGGTATTTCTGCATAGCCATGTCGTTTGACACGGCCACTTTCTTCTTCTCCTTGACTGGTTTCACACGACCGTGTGTGCCATACGGCCGAGTTCTTTTCCTCCACTATTGAGCTTACACGGTCGTGTCTGTCACACGACCGTATACTTCCCCTTTTCTATATGTATCACACGGATTCTATAAGGTCCAGAAATGCTAAATTTTTCTCCTTTCCGATTTCTCCAACACCTCAACGCCCATGAAATGATCATGGCCAACTCATGGAGGCAATACACAACCTGAAAACAAAATAACAACAGATTAAAAATACTAACAAAAGAAAAAGAAAAGTGAAAAAGAATTTAACTAAATGAACCCTTGAGTTGCCTCCAAAGAAATGCTTGCTTAAGGTCTTTAGCTCGACCTCATCTCTGTTATCACTAGTTATACCCAAGAAGGCATGGATTTTCCACCTCGGATTGCTTCTTCTTCCTTATTTCATGCCCTTGGAGGATAGAGGTACTTCTCATTCTCAATTGGGGGTCTTCTCCCAATATTTGTCAGTTCGTATACTTTATCCAGCTGCCTCCCATGAGGATGGAAGTTTCACTCCTTTGTTTTGTAAGCATCTGCCCCACTGCTCATGCTTACTAAAAAAGAAGCAACATGGTTAGGAGAATTAGATAAATCATACTCCAACCTTTCCTTACCGATAACTAAAGATAGCTTATAGTTTTTCACATCAATGATGACTCCGGCTATTACAAGGAAAGGTCTTCCCAGTATAATTGGAATTTTTGTGTCTTCCTCCAAGTCTAACACAACAAAATCTATGGGTATGATGCAGCCACCTACTTCTACCAGCACGTCTTCAATGATACTCATAGGATACTTGCAAGAATGATCAGCTAATTGCAATGTCATGGTAGTAAGTTTAAAGTTCTTGAGACCTAGCTTATTACAGATTAAATATGGTATGAGGCTAACACTTGCCCCTAAATCACAAAAACCTTTCTCTATGAATTTGGAACCTATGGTGCAAGGAATGAAAAAACTTTCAAGATCTTGGAGTTTTGGGAAAGTGTTCTTTTCAAATAGTGCACTGCATTCTTCTGTTAAACCTATAGTCTCGATCTCTCCCTTCTTTCTTTGATTGGGCATAATGTCCTTCAAGAACTTGGCAAACTTAGACATTTGTTGAATGGAGTCAATTAGGGGGACTTCAACATAGATATCTTTGACTTGGTCCAGGAACCTACCGAATTCTTCATCTTTTTTGGTCATTGCTAGTCTCTGCGGAAAATGGATTATTTGACGTTGTGGTGGGAATGGAAAAGTTCCTTCAACCTTTTTGGTACTCTCCTCTTCATCTTGAAACTGAATTGGATCAAATGTTGGAGGAGAGGGCTCTTCTTGAATTTCCATCCCTTTTTGAGCAGTCATTTGGGAGTCTCCTAAGGTTCGCCCGCTTTGAAGCTCGATTCTATTGCAATGTTCCATTGGATTAATTTCTGATTTTCCTGGAAAGTCTCCTGGTGCTCTTGAGGATGATAAAGCCATCTAAGCAACTTGACTATCTAACATTTTCTGGTGTTTTTCGAAACTATCCATTCTTTGATTTAGTAGCTTGATTTCTTGTTTCATTTCATTTTGATTGGTAAGAACTTCTTCAAGTATTTTTTTTCTAATCTAGATAGTTGATAACCTTGCGAGGATTGTTGTTGTTGATAGCTTTGTTGTCCAAGCTGGTAGCTTGGTCTAGTCCCCATGGATGGTCCTTGCTCTTGGTTGTTGCGATAAAAAAAATTTGGATGATTTTTCCACCCGGGATTGTATGTGTTGGAGTATGGATTATTTTGCTTTTAATTGTAATTCACTATAGCATCACACTGCTCAAGCTGATCAATTTGTGCAGAGATGGCTCCCAACGGGCATGTGTATTAAGCATGGTCTGTGCTCCCACAAGTTTTGCATACACATACTATTGCATTAACCGTGCTTGTTTTTGTTCCCATATTCTCCATCTTTATGGTCAGAGCATTCAGCTTTGCAGACATTAATGTAATTGCATCTACATCAAATTTTCCTGTAGCTTTAATTGGATTTATAGATAAAGAGCCTCCACATCTTTCGGATTCCCACTTATGATGGTGTTGGTCCCTTTGGAGGCCGACAAGAGGGGAGGGGTGAATTGCCCTACAAAATAAAACTCGAACCTTTCTCGGATTTCAACTATATAATGAACACTTGTAATAAGTAAATAAAAGAGACTAAGTAAAGAAAAGCATACACCAGAGTTTTACTTGGTTTACAATCAGGGGATTGCTAATCCAAGGAATGTAAGCGCACTATCTGATTCTCCTCTGGGCGGAGTAGCCTCTTTACAACGTTGACAGCACAAATGAAAAGAACAGAATTGAAAGCACAAAAGGAATTGATTACAAGTGAGTTCTGATGATCTGTGCAAACCAGTGCTATATTTATAGCACTGGTCGGGGCGCCCCGAAGGGGTTCCGAGCGCCCTGGGGGGGTAAAACTTTATCTCCCAACGTTCAGATCGAGTTTGACTCGATCTGGTCAAAAACCTCATTTCGGACGCCCTGGAGGGGTCCGGGCGCCCCAGAGGGGTCCGGGCGCCCCGGACCCCAAAAGTCAACTCTGGTTGACTTTTTCCGTCCGGTCGCTCCGCTTCGGTTCAGCTCGTCTCGGTCCGGGTCTTCTGTTCCGGCTCCACTAGATTGGGTGATCTTGGTCATCTGGAATAGGGCTCACCCGAACCCATGTTCCGGCCTTCTCCTCGAGCAGCCTTCCTTCCCGGTTTCTCGTCCCTCGAACGCCGCGCACGTTCTTCTCGTCCACCGGTGTACTCTTCCGCGGTCACCTCGTCCCTCGGACGCACCGAACCCGTCAGCTCTCTCCCGTGCCGTCCTTCTCACTAGCCGCGTCTTCCGCTCGACTTCCTGTGTTCCTAATCTCCTGCACACTTAGATACAAGGGTTAAACAAACACAGGACCTAACTTAGCTTGTTTGATCACATCAAAACACCTTGGTTCCAACAATCTCCCCCTTTTTGATGTGAGCAACCCAAGTTAAGTTAGGGTAACCATATGCAATAAAAACAATTTTTATTCAAATAAGTCCAAATATTTTTTAATTGAAAAATTATAGTACCTCCCCCTAGACTTAACATACTTCTCCCCCTTTGATCACATAAAATTTGGGATTACAAACAAGTCTAAGGTCAATTCAAACATGAACTTTCAAGTGTAAAATAATGTCTAAGTAAATACACTCTTCAGAATTTTTTGTTCGAAAAAAAATATTTTTCAGATAAGAACAGTCATAAGTGTTAAAAAAATTGAAGTTTTAAAACTTATCTCAGCATTCCCCAAAAAATATTCTAAGTGAATATTCATAAGAAACAATTCTAAGGAAATTTTTTTAAAAAAAATGATAAGGCAAATAAAACTCTAACTTTACTTTTATAAAAAATCTAAGTCAATTTTCATAAAAATTTCTAAGATAATAAAAAATTTCTAAGTTAAGTTAAAAAAAAAAATTTAATATTTTCTAACACAAATTGAATAACTCTTTTAAAGCATTAAGTAATTTAAATTAATACTTTTTCAGTTAATCAATTAAACTTTTCATTTCGATACTTGGCTTCCAGGTCGTGGCGAGGTACTAGGCCTTCTTGGTTATTGGAGCAACAACCACTTCCTTAGACAAAGTCTCATAAAGAAATTAGTTGTTTAATTTCCTTGCTGAAGATGCTAAGTCTAATTTTAATTTTAAATTAAATAGGTTTTTGGAACCCAATAGAGGTTCCTACCTACAGGATTGACCAAGTATTTCCTAGGTATATAGATTGTTGATATATTTCTAATTTGACTTTGATGAAATCTATAATACCAATTTAAACATTTATAATTTCTAAAAGTAGAAATATTTGAATAATTAGATTTTTTCAATCTTTCTATTTCTTCTTTTAGTTTTTCATTTTCAATTTTCAATTTTTCAAAATCCTCTATAAGACATGATTTTGCCAAAATTCTCTTTGTTTCTAAAATTTCATTTTCTAATTTGGCATTTTTATTTTCTAATTTATACATGGATTTAGTCATAGCTTTGATACCAAAGTAAAGTTCATCAGGGGGTAAGAGGCATACCTCACTTACCATGAAGCCTGAATCTCCCCCTGCTTCGCTACTTCCATCTGAGGTCGCTCCCCCTTCATCGATGCTGGGTTCTGATGTACTTTGTCCTTTGTGGCTTGCCATCAGTGCAATCCCCGCATATTCTTGAGCTTCTGATTCAGATGAAGAAGTGTCATCCCAAGTTGCTTTTAGGTTGTGTTTCTTAGGTGTCTTCATTTTGACCTTCTTGAGTTCTGGGCAGTCTTCCCTTAGGTGTCCCTCCTTCTGACACTAGTAGCACCGTACCTTTCTTCTACCTTTTTGATTCTTTTTATTCTGCATTTTAAATTTATTAGATCTAAAAAACTTTTTAAAGTTTCTTATCATGTACGCTTCTTGATCGTCTTCGGAGTCTGACTCGGGTTCATCCTTGTTGGTTGCGTTCAGCGCCATAGTTTGGGTTGTGTCCTTTGATATCTCTGCATATCTAGTTTTGTGTAATTCAAGGGCAGAAAACAACTCTTCTAAAGTACTTACTGTTGGGTTCTTCGGGCCGCGAAAACCGCTTTTTCGCGTCGCGGAAACCCCGAGTCACCCAAAGTCGTAGATCCGTGCAAAGATTCGTAAACAAAACTTTTCGAAAAACCTTTTCTTGTACGAGTTTGTAAAACCTTTAGATCTACACTAGATAAGGGTTATACCTTCGAAGCGTGCCTTTCGCTTATCCCGCTCGTCCAAGGAGTTGCCGGATCTCTAGACCGTCAAGCGCCGGTCCTCTAGAAGTATCCACACGGACACGTAGGTGGAGAAAAACCTCACACAAAGGTGTGCTAGCACCTTGGTGAGATTCGGCCAAGCAAGGAGGAGAGGGAGAGGGAGAGCTTGAGAGGAAGAAGGAGGAAGATTTACCACACTTGAATGAAAATGAATGAAAATCAAAATTCCATTCAAAAGTGGTCGGCCACATCTCATCAAGAGTAACTCCCCATTAAATGCAATTAATGTGAAGTTAATAAGAAAATGGCTTTGTAACTTCCATGAGGTGGCACACCATGATGATGTGGAACATCATCATTGGTCCACCTAATGCCAACTCACCAATGAGGTGGCAAAAGGTCAAGTTAAAATTGACCTTTGGTCTTCCTTCTCTAGTCAAGTCCAACTTGACCCAATCTCTACCATGGTTGATCTAATCCAACAATTTGATTCGAGCCAACTTAATATAATGAATCTAATTCATTAAATTAAATTGATTTAATAAATCATAATCTAAATTAGACTCATTAAATACATGAATCAACTTGAGTCGAACTCAAGTTAGCCCAATTAGGATTACTCTTAATCTAATTTGATTCATCAAATGAATCTAATCCTCTTGGTTCATCATATGAACCTAATCTCCATCTAATTGTCCTAAGTGTGTGACCCTATTGGTTCTTGTAACGTTGACAATGCCCTAAACCCATTTAGGAGCATAAGTAATGAGCGGTATCTAGCAACACATCATTACTACCCAAGTTACAAGAATGTCGAGATCCGACATCACCTTGTGACTACTAATTGTGACTCCTCATAATATGTGACATTGTCCTTCTATCCTAGACATCTAGATTGATCAATGTGAGGTATAGACCGTGTCATCCTCTAATCAATCTAAATCTTGAACTCCAAGTAGACTCACTCGATCAAATGAGCTCAACATCTAATGTTGACTCATTTGGGCATGGCCATGCGCTTAGTGGTCTCACTCTATCAAGAATAGCGATGTCGCTCCCGTCATATGGGAGGGATAGATCCCATCTACATCACTCACATCCCTCTGCATAATTCGTTACATACCCAGTAATCGCCTTTATAGTCCACCCAGTTACGGGTGACGTTTGACGAAACTAAAGTACATAACTCCATATGTAGGGATCCATGGTGACTTCAGGTCTAAGGACTAATAGTCATACTAATAGCCACATGAGAAAGTATATGACACTCATATAACGATCCATGATACTTTCTCATGGCGGGTCATTCAGTATACATTCTCTAATGCATACCCATGTGTCAGCTTGATATCTCTATATCCATGACTTGTGAGATCAAGTCATCGAGCTGACCTACATGCTAGTCTTATTGTATTAACATTGTCCCTGAATGCTAATACTCGACTAGGAATGATTTAGAGTAGTGTTCCCTATATCATCTCACTATCGATTCAACTAATCGATTGATATAGGTATGAACCTTCTACTCAAGGACGCTATTATACTTAGTCTATTTGGCACTAATATAAATAAGTATAATAACCAAACAAATGCCTTTATTAATATAAAAGAATATGATATACATGAGTCCATACAATCATCAAATGATTGGCTCTAGGGCTCTAACTAACAATCTCCCACTAGCACTAGTGCCAATCAGTATAGGCTCTAAGGCCTAAAGACCTAGTGTGACCATCATGCTTCCTCTGTGCCAAAGCCTTGGTCAAGGGATCTGCGATGTTAGCCTCTGTAGGTACTCTGCAAATCTTCACATCTCCTCTATCGATAATCTCTCGAATGAGATGGAAGCGCCGTAGTATATGCTTGGTCCGCTGGTGTGAGCGAGGTTCCTTCGCCTGTGCTATAGCTCCATTGTTGTCACAATAGAGCTCAACTGGGTCAGCGATGCTAGGAACCACCCCAAGTTCAGTGATGAACTTGCGGATCCAAACTGCCTCCTTTGCTGCCTCTGATGCAGCAATATACTCGGCTTCTGTTATCCTGCTTCGAACTCTTCCAGCTGACAGCACCACCATTAATGCAAAATACGAACCCTGACTGCGATCGGTAATCATCCTGATCGGTCTGAAAGCTGGAATCACTGTAACCCTTTACAGTTAGCTCATCATTGCCTCCATATATCAAGAAATATTCTTTAGTCCTTCGTAAGTACTTAAGAATATTCTTGACCGCTATTCAGTGACTTTCATCTGGGTCTGACTGGTATTTGCTCGTCATGCTCAAAGCATACGAGACATTAGGTCGAGTACACAGCATGGCGTACATGATCGATCCTATGGCTGAGGCATAAGGGATCTGATCCATGCGGTCTCTCTCCTCTCTAGAAGAGGGACCTTGAGTCTTCAAAAGACTCACGCCATGTGACATAGGCAGAAATCCCTTCTTCGAGTTCTGCATGGCAAACCGAAGGAGTACCTTGTCAATATATGTACTCTGACTTAGGCCAAGCAATCTCTTAGATATATCTCTATAGATCTGTATCCCTAGAATGCGGGATGCCTCACCTAAGTCCTTCATTGAGAAACAACTCCCTAGCCAGGTCTTGACAGACTGAAGCATAGGGATGTCCTTCCCAATGAGTAGTATGTCATCCACATATAATATGAGGAAGACAACTATGTCCCCTACAACCTTCTTGTAGACACAAGGCTCATCTTCGTTCTTGATGAAACCAAACTGTTTGATCGCATCATCAAATCGAAGATTCCAGCTCCGAGAAGCTTGCTTTAGTCCATAAATGGACCTATGCAGCTTGCATACTCTGCTAGTATGCTGTGGATCTACAAAACCCTCAGGTTGTGTCATGTACACATCCTCGAGTAGGTTTCCATTCAGAAACGCGGTTTTGACATCCATCTGCCATATCTCATAGTCATGGTAGGCTACAATAGCAAGCATGATCCGAATGGACTTAAACATCGCCACTGGAGAAAAGGTTTCATCATAGTCAATACCATGAATCTGCTTGAAACCTTTAGCTACCAAGCGACCCTTATAGATAAGTCCATCCATGTCAGTCTTTCTCTTAAAGACCCACTTGCACCCAATGGGTTTTACCCCTTCAGGTGGATCAACCAAAGTCCATACTTTGTTGGTGTACATAGATTCTATCCCGGATCTCATAGCTTCTAGCCATTTCTCAGAATCTGGTCTCATCACAGCTTCTTGATAGGTGGTAGGCTCATCCTCTATGAGCACAATGTCATCATGGTCAGACAAGAGAAATGAGTATCTCTCAGGCTGACGACGTACCCTATCAGACCTACGAAGAGGTATGTCTACTTGAACTGGTTATTGTTCCTCAACTCTTTGTGGAACATCATCCACAACACTTTGTGGTTCCAGTTCAATTTCCATCTGGGCATCAGTGCTATTGTTCGCATCTTGAACTTCTTCAAGATCGAACGCGCTCCCACTAGTCTTTCTAGAAACAAAGTCCCTTTCTAGAAAGACCCCAGTCTTTGCCACAGTGCTGACTGGGAATGTAGAAGTAATATCCCTTAGTTTCCTTGGGATATCCAATGAAATAGCACTTGTCGGATTTGGGTCCTAATTTGTCTGAGACTTGACGTCTTACGTAAGCCTCACAGCCTCAAATCCTTATGAAAGACACCTGGGCATCTCTCCCAGTCCATATCCTATATGGTGTCTTTATCACGGCCTTTGATGGAACTCGGTTGAGTCTGAAAGCTGCCGTGTCTAGAGCATATCCCCATAGATATGTCGGAAGATCTGTGTGACTCATCATAGATCGTACCATATCTAATAAGGTACGATTTCTCCTTTCGGATACACCATTCCACTGTGGTGTTCCAGGATGAGTGAGTTGAGATAAAATCCCACACTCAGCTAAGTAGTCACGAAACTCATGGCTTAAGTATTCACCACCTCGATCTGATCGAAGTACCTTAATACTCTTGCCAAGCTGGTTCTGTACTCCATTCTTGAATTCTGTGAACTTTTCAAAGGATTCAGACTTATGTGTCATCAAGTACACATAATCGTATCTACTGAAATCATCAGTAAATGTGATGAAGTACCTATAACCGCCTCTAGCAGCAACATTGAAAGGGCCACATACATCACTATGTATGAGTCCTAACAAATCAGTTGCTCTCTCGCTATGCCCACTAAAGGGCGTCTTGGTCATCTTGCCTCGTAGGCATGACTCGCATATCTCATATGATTCAAAATCAAATGAGTCCAGCAAACCATCCTTATGGAGCTGGGATAAGCGCTTGTCATTTATATGACCTAAGCGACAGTGCCAGAGGTAGGTTTGGTTCATGTCATTTGACTTGAACCTCTTGGTACTAATGTAATAGATAGGGCTCTCAAGGTCTAGAATATAGAGTTCGTTTATTAGAGATGCACTACAATAGAACATATCTTTTAAATATACAGAACAACATTTGTCTTTTATTATAAAAGAGTATCCTTTCTTGTCTAAACAAGAAACTGAAACTATGTTCTTAGTAAGAGCAGGCACATAACAACAATCATCTAAATCTAGTACAAGCCCAGAGGGCAGAGATAGCTGATAAGTTCCTACAGCAACAGCAGCAACCCGTGCTCCATTGCCTACTCGTAGGTCCACCTCACCCTTTGCCAATGCTTTGCTATTTCTCAGCGCCTGCACATCAGTACAAATGTGAGAAGCATATCCAGTATCTAATACCCATGATGTAGAAATAGATAGATTGACTTCTATAACATATATACCTGAAGTGGAAGTCTCACTTCGCTTCTTCTTTAGATCCTCCAAGTATACCTTGCAGTTCCTCTTCCAGTGCCCGGTCTGACCGCAGTGGAAGCAGGTAGCATCCTTGGCGACCCCTCCTTTAGGCTTCAGTGCCTTGCCTTTGCCCTTGGTTTGGGACTTTCCCTTACCTTTGGCCTTGCCCTTGCCCTTGTGCTTCTGGACCATCAGAATGGGCTTAACCTTCTTAAGGTTAATCTCAGCAGTTCGTAACATACTAAGTAGCTCGGGCAGTGGCTTGTCAATCTCGTTCATGTTATAGTTGAGAACGAATTGACTATAGCTATCCGGCAAGGACTGCAAGATCAAGTCAGTGGCCAGCTCTTGGCCAAGTGGGAACCCCAGTCTTTGTAGGTTCTCTATGTACCCAATCATCTTGAGTACATAAGGACCTACAGGAGCCCCGTCTGACATCTTGCAGTGCCTTCGAGATCTCAAATCTCTCATGCCTCGCTTGTCCCTGATATAGTTGGCGAAGATGCTCAACCATATCAAAAGCGTCCATCAACTCATGTTGCTTCTGAAGCTCTGAGTTCATGGTCACGAGCATTAGACAGGACACATCTAATGCGTCGTCTTGATGCTTCTTGTAAGCATCTTTGTCGGCTCGCGGGGCATTGGCAGGAGGAGCCTCCGGAATGGGCTGCTCCAGAACGTACAGCTTACGCTCCTGGGTGAGAACTATTCTCAAGTTCCTATACCAGTCCAGGAAATTGGCTCCGTTGAGCTTGTCCTTCTCAAGGACAGATCGCAGGGAGAAGGAATTCGTGTTCGACGTCATGGTTATCTACAACAGAAAATTTGCAGAAATAAATATCATATTCTTTAAAAATCATTTAATTAGGCCTTTAATTAAATGATGCTCCCACTGAATTCTATAATTCTTGTGGGACAAGATCCACATCATACTAACCCTTGAGTTAGCTTTGGCTAATACGCCCAAGGCTTAGTATGATCGGTAGGTAACGATTACCAATTACATCTCTATGCAACTCTTGTTTATAGAATCAATATCCGCATTTATATTAAAACTCGAGTTAGCTTTGGCTAATACGCCCGAGAGTTAATATAGATGTGATTTTGACCTATCTTTCCAACTATTGGAAGAATGCCTATAGTTGACTCGATCCAACCGAGTAACTATGAATACTCAATCTAATTGAGTTTGTATTCACCCATGCGTTGATAGACGGGACCAAGATTGTCCCTCCGTACCCTACCAAGATAATATGTATTGCTCTGCTTTGGCAGATTCAACAATACATGTGATCGAGGTAGTGATAGGTATCACGGCACGGTTAGGCATTTAGAGTTGGTTCGATCGAGATCTAATCTAATCGAAAAGGATGCATCTTGTGCACGACTTAGATCTAATCTAATCGCAAGGGTGCATCATGTGCACGACTTAAATCTAATCTAATCGTAAGGCACTAATTAATTAACTACTTATTAAATATGCATCACATACACAAGCAATTAATTAATCTATTTGTGATTTAGTCATGGCCCTACTACGATCTTCTCAAGCCAATGAGAAGATCGATTGGTCAACCTAGGGTCAACAGCTTCTTCAAGCTCCTCCCTTTGACCACCTTGTGTTGCTCGTGCCCGCCTCGGAACTCCGTCTCGTGTGGACCCTCCACCGCTCCAATTTGTACATTACAATTTGAAACTCGAGTTACATTCGAGTCTAAATCTAATTTACAACAAGAAAATAAGAGAAGGCACGACGCGCAGGTCGCGAATATAATACAACACATAACGGCACGCAGGCCGTATTATGAATTACAACACAACCAATCATATTGGGCTTTGGGCCATGACTATCACAAATTAATATATAATTCAAAATTATATATTTTTCATAATTTTCTATAATTTTAAAATAATTTTTACAATTTTTATGAATAAAATTTCCCGGCGGTCCCGTTTAGCGGATCGCGGAACGGATCCCCTTGCGAGGCCCAGGGGCAGCGCCCCTACCCGCGATCTAACCATCGCGAGGGTTCCTTTGCGATCCAACAGCGCCTAAACCCGCTGTCCCAAAAAGATTTGGGTCGAGACATTGCCGTTTCGGAAAAATCTTCCCGGCGGGTTCGTTTTTAGCGATTTCGGGTGCAATCGCGAAGCAAATTCCCTTGCGGGGTTAGGGGCTATGCCCCTACCCACGATCTAACCATTGTGAGTTGCTCCTTTGCGATCTAATGGCACCCGACCCCGCTGTCCCAAATGGATTTTGGGCGAAATGAAGCCGTTTAAAAGAAAACTTTCCGGTAGCCAAAGCCTACAAGTGCCGAGACACTTGTGCTTCGCTTCTACAGAAAAATTACTCATAAAAACTCTAAAAACTCAATTTTTACAGAAAATTACAGAAGGTTTATTTTTCATAAAAATACAAACGAACTCGTACAAGTCTTTGCACGTGGCTCTGATACCACTGTTGGGTTCTTCGGGCCGCGAAAACCGCTTTTTCGCGTCGCGGAAACCCCGAGTCACCCAAAGCCGTCGATCCGTGCAAAGATTCGTAAACAAAACTTTTCGAAAAACCTTTTCTTGTACGAGTTTGTAAAACCTTTAGATCTACACTAGATAAGGGTTATACCTTCGAAGCGTGCCTTTCGCTTATCCCGCTCGTCCAAGGAGTTGCCGGATCTCTAGACCGTCAAGCGCCGGTCCTCTAAAAGTATCCACACGGACACGTAGGTGGAGAAAAACCTCACACAAAGGTGTGCTAGCACCTTGGTGAGATTCGGCCAAGCAAGGAGGAGAGGGAGAGGGAGAGCTTGAGAGGAAGAAGGAGGAAGATTCACCACACTTGAATGAAAATGAATGAAAATCAAAATTCCATTCAAAAGTGGCCGGCCACATCTCATCAAGAGTAACTCCCCATTAAATGCAATTAATGTGAAGTTAATAAGAAAATGGCTTTGTAACTTCCATGAGGTGGCACACCATGATGATGTGGAACATCATCATTGGTCCACCTAATGTCAACTCACCAATGAGGTGGCAAAAGGTCAAGTCAAAATTGACCTTTGGTCTTCCTTCTCTAGTCAAGTCCAACTTGACCCAATCTCTACCTTGGTTGATCTAATCCAACCATTTGATTCGAGCCAACTTAATATAATGAATCTAATTCATTAAATTAAATTGATTTAATAAATCATAATCTAAATTAGACTCATTAAATACATGAATCAACTTGAGTCGAACTCAAGTTAGCCCAATTAGGATTACTCTTAATCCAATTTGATTCATCAAATGAATCTAATTCTCTTGGTTCATCATATGAACCTAATCTCCATCTAATTGTCCTAAGTATGTGACCCTATAGGTTCTTGTAACGTTGACAATGCCCTAAACCCATTTAGGAGCATAAGTAATGAGCGGTATCTAGCAACACATCATTACTACCCAAGTTACAAGAATGTCGAGATCCGACATCACCTTGTGACTACTAATTGTGACTCCTCACAATATGTGACATTGTCCTTCTATCCTAGACATCTAGATTGATCAATGTGAGGCATAGACCGTGTCATCCTCTAATCAATCTAAATCTTGAACTCCAAGTAGACTCACTCGATCAAATGAGCTCAACATCTAATGTTGACTCATTTGGGCATGACCATGCGCTTAGTGGTCTCACTCTATCAAGAATAGCGATGTCACTCCCGTCATATGGGAGGGATAGATCTCATCTACATCACTCACATCCCTCTGCATAATTCGTTACATACCCAGTAATCGCCTTTATAGTCCACCCAGTTACGGGTGACGTTTGACGAAACTAAAGTACATAACTCCTTACGTAGGGATCCATGGTGACTTCAGGTCTAAGGACTAATAGTCATACTAATAGCCACATGAGAAAGTATATGACACTCATATAACGATCCATGATACTTTCTCATGGCGGGTCATTCAGTATACATTCTCTAATGCATACCCATGTGTCAGCTTGATATCTCTATATCCATGACTTGTGAGATCAAGTCATCGAGCTGACCTACATGCTAGTCTTATTGTATTAACATTGTCCCTGAATGCTAATACTCGACTAGGAATGATTTAGAGTAGTGTTCCCTATATCATCTCACTATCGATTCAACTAATCGATTGATATAGGTATGAACCTTCTACTCAAGGACGCTATTATACTTAGTCTATTTGGCACTAATATAAATAAGTATAATAACCAAACAAATGCCTTTATTAATATACAAAAATATGATATACATGAGTCCATACAATCATCAAATGATTGGCTCTAGGGCTCTAACTAACACTTACCTCCAGGTCTTTTGAGATGTAGTAAGCATCGACGATTGATGTCCACTCCGGAGTTTTTGGAAACGCGTTGAGCGCGTAGCGTATAGTGTCTCGGTTTGTTACCGTTTCACCAAGGTTTTCGAGACCAGTAACTAGTTCTTTTACCTTTGCATGTAGACTGGCTACTTTCTCACCTTTCTCCAGACGGATATTCATCAGTTTGTTGCGGAGGATGTCCCTTCTAGCGAGCTTTGCTTCGGACGTGCCTTCGTGGAGTTCCAAGAACTTCTCCCAATGTTCTTTAGCAGATAAATAGTTTCCGATGCGGTTGACCTCTTGAGGCGGTAACACGCTCAGCAGGTGATGTTCCGCACGGCTGTTTGCTACCGACTCATTCTGCTCCTTCTTTGTCCAATCGCTCTTTTCTTTTTCTTTTCCATCTTTATCTATTGGAGCTAAAAAATCATATTTCATAATAAACCGAATTTCAAAATCAGTTTTTAGGAATACCTCCATACGACGCTTCCAGTCTGCGAAGTTCCCCTCGAATTTTGGTGGGACGATGCTTGGTCCGACCATCTTGTTGCTTCGATCGGCGGTTAGTCCTCCTGAAGCGCGCCTTGCTCTGATACCACTTGTTGGTCCATTTGGAGGTCGGCAAGAGGGGAGGGGTGAATTGCCCTACAAAATAAAACTCAAACCTTTCTCGGATTTCAACTATATAATGAACACTTGTAAAAAGTAAATAAAAGAGACTAAGTAAAGAAAAGCAGACACCAGAGTTTTACTTGGTTTTCAATCAGGGGATTGCTAATCCAAGGAATGTAAGCGCACTATCCGATTCTCCTCTGGGCGGAGTAGCCTCTTTACAACGTTGACAGCACAAATGAAAAGAACAGAATTGAAAGCACAGAAGGAATTGATTACAAGTGAGTTCTGATGATCTGTGCAAACCAGTGCTATATTTATAGCACTGGTCGGGGCGCCCCAAAGGGGTTCCGGGCGCCTTGGGGGGATAAAACTTTATCCCCCAACGTTCAGATCGAGTTTGACTCGATCTGGTCAAAAACATCATTCCGGGCGCCCCGGACCCCAAAAGTCAACTCTGGTTGACTTTTTCCATCCGGTCGCTCCGCTTTGGTTCAGCTCGTCTCGGTCCGGGTCTTCTGTTCCGGCTCCACTAGCTTGGGTGATCTCGGCCATCCGGAATAGGGCTCACCCGAACCCATGTTCCGGCCTTCTCCTCGAGTAGCCTTCCTTCCCGGTTTCTCGTCCCTCGAACGCCGCGCATGTTCTTCTCGTCCACCGGTGTACTCTTCTGCGGTCACCTCATCCCTCGGATGCACCGAGCCCGTCGGCTCTCTCCCGTGCCGTCCTTCTCGCTAGTCGCGTCTTCCGCTCGACTTCCTGTGTTCCTAAGCTCCTGCACACTTAGACACAAGGGTTAAACAAACGCAGACCTAACTTAGCTTGTTTGATCACATCAAAACACCTTGGGGTTCCAACAGATGGTTCTGAGCCACACTTTCAATGATGTCCTCGGCCTCATCTAGACTCTTATTCATTAGTGCCCCCCTAGCTGCGGAGTCTAGGGGCACCTTGGTGTGGTAGTTGATGTTGTTATAAAATATATGTAGTACTAACCATTTGTTAAGTCCGTGATGTGAGCATTGTCTGAGCATATTATTAAATCTATCTCATGCTTCAAATAGTGATTCAGAGTCTGACTGTCTGAAGCTTGCTATCAAATTTCTCATATGAGCAGTTTTGCTTGGATGATAAAATTTGTCCAAAAATTGTTGCTCACATTGCTCCCAAGTTGATATGCTATTAGTTGGCAAGGAATTTAGCCATTGTTTAGCCCTATCTCTCAAAGAAAACCCAAATAATAGTAGTCTCACTGCCTCTGCCGGAACACCGTTCATTTTCATTGTGCCACAGATTTTCATAAAAAATTTCAAGATGTTGATTCGGGTCTTCATGTGGTCCGTCCCCAAACTGGTTCTATTGTACCATGGTGATTATCACAAGTTTTATTTCAAAATTATTGGCCTCAATGGGTGGTCTGGTGATACTAAACTGAATCCCACATGCATATGGTACTGAATAATCCTTTAGAGGTTTGTTTGCCATGTTTGAAAATTCTCGTTCTTCTTGATGTCTATGCAAGATTCTTCTTCTACGATAAGTTTTACCAATCTCAAAGTCAAAAGGTAATAGGTATCCTGCAAAGTTAGATCTATGCATACAAAAATAATATTGCAAATTGTTCAAACACAAACTAAAGTGTTGAAAATATAAAGTGCGGAATTTGAATTGCAAAAAAAGAAATAAGAAATAAGAAATGCAGGATGAAATGGTACAAAAAAAAAATTGAGACTAGTTTCAAGTATGAAATAGAAAAGAAAAGAAAAGTTTAGTCTAATTTAAATGATTATCGCTAATGTTATAAGCGCAGTCCCCGGTAACATCGCCAAAAACTTCTTATGCAACCGCAAGTGCATGGTTTTGTCGTTAGTAATAAAAGATATCGAATCCATAAGGACTGGTTATAAGCACTAACGATGTCTCACAAAGAATTAGCTAAACGATTATCTAAAGAAAATAGGGTACTAAGTAAAGAAAGAAGACTTAAAACAAGAAAATCAAGTGAGAAACTTGGTTTTTGTGAAAGTTCTAGGAGTGCAGTTTCATTGTGTAAAATACCGAAAAATGGCGAATAATGATAAGGTTATTTTTCAGAATTTTTAGAAATTTTTCTGGAATTTTTCGGAGACCGTATGGACACTAGTTTACGGGGATGAAAACTGGGTCCCGGGAAAGCCTGTTTAGACTACCCCGTTTTAACGAGGAAATGTTTATTTTCTTTAAATCATTTCCTTTTTCTTTTTTTCTTTTCTTTTATTTTCTTTTTCTCCTCTCCCCCGCCATTTCCCTCATTTTTCCCCCACGTGTCTTTCCTCTTCTCCTCCGCCGAACTCACCCCGTGCCCTAACTTCCTCGCGCTGGCGGTTTCCTTCTCCTTTTTCCCTTTATCTTCTATGACAGCAAAGACTCGCCTCTGCCCGACTCTTCTCCTCTTCATCGTCTTCATCGCGCCGGCCACCACAACCGACGTTGCTGTGCCCTAGCCCTCTCCACATCGCCTAACTTTCTATGCCCCTGCGCACCACTGCCGATCCAGCCACCGATTTCTCTCCTCTCCCGAGCGTCGACTAGCCGGCCGAATTCCTCTGCCCTAGATATGTTCCGCGTGGCCTTCACTGTTCCCTGCCGACGCTGCCATCTCTCGACCCGAACAGCGTCGGCCTCCTCCACGCTGTGCTCTAGTTTCCAGATGTCGAGTTCTTTCTTCCACTGATCTGGAATAGAGGTAGGGATCTCATTTACAATTTCTATTGTGGAGGGATTAACACTGACTTAGTTTTGATTTGTATGAAAGATTGGGGTTTTTAGTTTACTGAGGTTGATCTTGCTTCAGTTGAGGGTTTTTAAAGGAGGAAGTTGACTTAGTCTAAGTTGTTGTCATTTGGTAAGTTTTGGATAGATAATGTTGCTACTGGATTGTGGTTGTAAAAAAAGTTTATGATTGTTTCCTTGATCCTCTTTTGTCAAGGCAATGCGGAGGTTTCCAACAAGAGTAGTGGTGTTCTTCCGAGGATTCCCAGCAGTTACGATCCCTAGCAGTGGTTGTAAGCAGAGGTAAGGTCAGTGGGTACATTTTCTAGTGATGATTTGTGTATCTCATCTTGGTATTGTGTTGATTGGGTGTTTCCTTTTTGGGATCCGGGCAATGAAGAAGTGTCCGACAAGAGCTGTGGTGTTTCCAGCAGCTGTTACATCCTTCCGGCAGCAAACTTCCTTGGCTGTGGATTAACAGGAGCGGTTGAGAAGTAAGGTAAGGTGAGGGGCATTTGATGCATGCTACAGATCATAGTGAATTTGGATTATTTGATTAGTTGATATATGTGTTGAATTAGGGCTAAATTGGGTAAGTTGCTATGATTGATTATGCTTATTGCAAGTCCTATTAGAATGTATTAGTTAGAATCGATTGAGGAGTTAAATGATCCAATTAGGATTTAAAATTGGATCTAGATTTATGTTAGTTTCTCGAGGAATTGATTTAGCTAATTTATTTATATGTAATTAGCTAAATCTAGATACCATGTATTACAGGACTGATTCGAGACGAGCGTCTTGACGTTGGATTTGACTGGATTGGACCTACTATTGGAGGCAGGTACCTTGACTTATCTTTGATAAAGTCATGTTGATATGTTTAGTAGGTTATAACCTTTAGTAATGATTATGTTCGTCTTTGCTTCGGTTGGTCACTACATGATATGTTACATGCTTGTTTCTCCCCTGTTATGCATTTTATGTTAGTACCCACATGATTGTATAAATGCTCATAGAGGTAGTGACATACCATGCCTTATTGTGCTCAGGACCTAGGTTTTTGTTACCTTATCTGATTTGTGTACCTTTGATTTGGTTCATTGTCCTATGGTACACATTTTATATCTATATATGGATATTGCTATGCTGTTCAGGATATTGCCATGTTTAGTGTCATGCATCATCTCGCATGATTGCATGCTGTGCGATAGTCTTCTCCATTATTGTCAAGCACATCGCCAGTTACATGTATCTGTACACACCACCACTCATGGGTTAGTGGTATATCAGACAGGTGTGTGGCAATTCTGCTGTTTGGTTCCGTTGGTCAGGTGACTCAGCGTGGTAGCCGGCAGACAGTTCTGCTCTATTTGGCTCTGCTAGTTTAGTATAGCAGCGTGGTAGCCGGCAGGCGGTTGGACTTTGTTTGGCTCCGTTGATCCGCTCATGGGTAGTGTGACGTAGCGTGGTAGCTGGCAGAGATTCCTCCCCGTCATCGTGTACCGTGAGATGAGAGCATTGAGCTCCCCCATTTATGATTTGGGGTAGGAGGATAAGTGTACTCCGATAGCATCCCGTCCACTTGGCCACTCATCAGGAGTAGTGACGGCAGAGTGCATGGTTGTCACTGCTCTACCCACTCGGTCTCACCATTGTGTGTGAGATGGCTGACTGGCGTCAGGGGTGACCATGTCATTGGCATCATATGCATTTATGCATTTACTGATTATATTTGCTGCACTTATATGTTGCATTTGGATGGATGCATATGTTTGACATGCATACAAGATTTATGATACTCTCGGTCTGATGACCTGACTATTCTGATAGGAGGCCCTGGTGAGTACAATTCTCTTCAGCCCTTTGCTATTGTGCATTTCCAGCTTTTGTCCAGGAGACTGTAGTCCATAATTATTACTGTCTGTTATAGCTTACTATGCATGTCAACGGGTATCTGCTGAGTTGTTGAACTCACCCCCATGGATACTATTTTTTTTCAGGTACCAGGTTGTTTATGGAGTTGCTTGGAGTATCCTACCTGCCGGTTCCCACGTCACGTCAGAAGATCTGTCTCCGTTTTTTTGTTTATTTGTATTTTGATATATGAATTTGTGTATTTAGCTTTTTGTTCCAGCTTTGTTCATGGAGTGTTGTTCTGTTGTGTGGTGTAAGCTTAGCCAGCTAGCAGTCTTCGTTTATAGTTGTATGTGTTGTCTATTGGATTTCCGCTGTGATTGGTTTTTGTACAGCCGAGTGGGCTGCTAGATTTACATATAATTGTGTGGTTGTATTTTTTGTGGTATCAGCCGAGTAGGCTGCATATAAACTACGTGGTTGTGTGTATATTCCAGACGCCTATGACTGATGTATATTGTGTCTGTAGAAATGTTTCAGATTGTCACCCGTACAGGAGAGGTGCTGCCAAAATTTCTTCGGGCAAGGACTTCCCCGGGGCGTGACACATTGTGATATTCATCAATATAACATGATTTACCAATTCACATCCTCAATTCACATGCATATGTAGGAAGTTGTCAGTTCTCCCCTACAGAGGACAACCGACAAGGGATTTTGATCAACACCATTAGTAATCGAATAGGTATGATTCCTATGAAGTCCGTTAACGAGATCTGCCTGTCACTAGCGTCCCTCGTTCATACAACATAGAAACACATGAACAACTCAACATACATAGAGATTATGGTGATAATTGCATTCAACCATCCCACTTCCTCGTGAGGACCTACTTCACCTTTCAAGATGATACCCTAGACGTTTGTTAGCGGGATCTGCCTGTCACTAGCGTCCCTCAGTCATACAATCTAGGTTATCCCTCTATAGGATCCAAAAGCACATACAAACATCCAATCAAACATGATAATTAAGTCCAAACACAGGAATTCACATAAGATCGAATAGATACAAAGCATAATAACATCATTTGGATAGGAAATTGGCAAATCCATGAGTTCTTACATCAAATCATACCACAACTACTCCCTTAATCCTAAAACAAAGGATATACTCCATGGCACTAAGATAGAGATCCAAAGACATATAGATCGCAAGCATTCAAATCCCAAATTAAAGAGAAAAGAAGAGAAATGTTTATCCAATGACGTTGAGTGATCTTTGGATCCAATCTAGAGCTTTCGGAGTTGATGCGGAGATGAAGATGATCTCGGATCGTCGGATGAAGGTCGAAGAAAGTGAAAATCAGCACCAAGATGGATCTTCTCAAAGGGAGAGCCTTCCTTCCCTAGAAAGAGGGAGAAACTCCCTTTTATAGAGCTGGGCACGGGCACCACACGGCCCATGGCACGACCATGTGGATTCCGCACGGCCTCCTTCTTTCTACTATCTGCTAGGGTGACATGGTTGTGTGGGTCACACTGTCGTGTTCTGCTTTGGCTCTGGATGGGATAAAGGGCTGTGTGAATTCACACGGCCGTGCTCTTCTTCTATTCTGCTTTGGCCACACGGTCGTGTGACCCACACGGTCGAAGTCTTATTGCTTTCTGGAAATGATGCATAGCCGTGTGGATCCACACAACCATGATCTGGATGTTGATGGGGTGACATGGTCATGTGCGTAACACGACCATGTCCTGCTCCTCCTCTGGTGAAGCCACACGATTGTGTGGATTCACATAGCCAATATCGGTTGCCTTCGTTTGCTATCCGGATCAACCACGAACTCCATTTTCTCTTCGAATTTAACTCCTATCAACAGAAAATGCACAAAGAGTATATCTCCGAACAACGAAAAATAATTATGCTGAAAGTAAGACAAGGGGTATAAAAATGCATAGATAAAGTATGCGTAAAGTATGTGAATGTGTGTCAAAACATGCATAAAAGTATATATAATCTACACACATCAAATAATTGCTACAACTATGCAGTAGCTACTATAGTGGTACAGCAACTGCTACAACAATACAATAGTTGCTTCAACAGTATAGTAGCTGCTATAATAGAGTAGGTAACTACTATAACGTGTAGCTATTATTTAGTAGCAGTTATACTTTTAAAAATTAGTACCACGATGATTATTGTATACAATTATAGAAGAGAGAAATGAGAATTTTATTTTAATTTAAGAAGGAAAAGAGATAAATTACTTATGTTAATTTAAAATGAAAGAGAAAAATTATTGAAAAAAAACATAAAAAATAGAAAACACGCTGTCACGGAACATAACGTCTACAGTATGGTGACTAGGTCTTACACTACACACCCCCGTGGGCATTCCACGTGGGTGCCTTAGTGAAGCTGGGCGCCCAATGTGGGTGCAAACGTGCATGCGCCCAATGTGGGTGCAAACGTGGGGTGCCCAGCATATGCTCATCCTAACCTAATCCAACTTCTATTCTACGCCAATCCAACTTCAATTCTACCCTCAAATCTTCTTCATCATCTCTTTACCGCCATGCTATTCATAGCTCCCCCCAAATCATCTCATCACTGCATCCCTAAATGAGAGGAGTGGAGGAGCAACCTCGTACGCACTTTTCCTTCCCTTAGGCGTTCTTGAGGCTTCTGTCAAGGAGACCAACTCCCTCATTATCCTACCTCACGATCATTGCCACTCATTGCACCTGCATTTTTCTTGATGATCTCAGAAACTTCAAAGAACATGCCCAGTATAAGATGACCTAATAAACCCATCTTGATCGTTTCAATGATACATCTATCCTATTTGATACCTGTGATCTCCTATATCTACCAGCATATTTCCTTATCCATATCCTACTGATAGCAATCTTATTTCCATTCATCATATAATTATGGTATATTTAGATATATGATTCTTCTGCCACACCCATTTTAATCTCTCCTTACCATGTCAGATTATAACTAATACAATTGTTAAGAAATGAAATATTAGAGATCTCACAATGGAATTTGCCGATCCAATCTAATGGGATAAAACTTGATAGTTGCTATTGTCACTATGGAATTCAACTGAACAAGCATAGGAAAAGCTCTTGAGAAGCACTATATGCAAGAAGCAGTAACCAATTTAAATAAACTCATTATCTTGATTAACAGGCAGGACCTCAAGCAAATAAGCTAGGCATGCTTAGCAAAATTTTATGCATTAAACAATAAAAACGTGATTCAGAGATACAATAGAGTTAATATGGTATGTCAAACCTGAAAACTAATGTTCTTCACCTTAACACAGACATCCAGTGACGCAGCAGGGCTTAGCACATTTTGGTAAATGACATGCATCTGTACACCTAGAGCAGGACCAGACACATCCACAAGAATACTCTGGGCAGGAGAGTTTGGGAAAGGAACAGCAGGAACTGGAGCATGAAGGCCTAGAGCTACAGCAGCACCATTTTCGAGAGCAGCATGGTAAGAAGCATGAAGGTATCCAGCCACTGCACCATGAGCAACCACAAGGTTTTTGGCAACCCCTAAGTTTCCAGCCACAACATTGTTGATCACAGCATGAACTGGAACATGATGGCTTACAATCACAGCAGAAGGATCGAGCACGCCACAAATTTGAGCATGATGTGTTGCAGTCACAGCAACACGGTTTATCACCGCATGAACAACAGCAGGATGGCCGACATGTTCTCAAGCAGGAACTACTCGAACAATGACATCGTCTTTTGAAGAAACACACATCTGAGCAGCTGCAGCATGTGCCATAACTACTGCACTGAGTTTTTGGGCAACTGCAGCATGTTGGGATGCAACTGCAAGGCTTTTTTAGGCAGCAAGTTCCATTGCAAGTGCAAGGATCTTTTGAGCAGCTGCAGCATGTTGGACAGGTGCTAGGAACTTTTGAGCAAAAGCATGTTTCACCAGAACTGCAAGGAACTTTTGAGCATTTGCTGCAGGAACTGCAGGGAGTTTTTGAGCAGCTGATGCATTTTATGCCACAAATGCAAGGAACTTTAAGGCAAACACAACATGCTCCAATGCAACTACAGATAGACTTTGAACAACTACCGCATGCTTTGCTGCAGCTACAAGTAACTCCTGAACTACTGCAGCAACGTCTGCATGACATATCATGACAACATTGAGAGATTGGACATCCACATTGACAACAGGTGCAAATCTGTGAACAAGAGCAGCTTGGTCTTTGCAGCCCAAGTGCACACCCACTGAAGCAGCAAATCCATGAGAAATCGAAGCACAATTTAGACCTGAGATAGAAAAATAATGAAACTTATTATGAGGTAAAGAAAATGAATAAACAATCTTACAGATGTTATCCTATAAAAATTTTTATCAATATCATAGTAGTAATTTTCGCATCATCCCAGCACTAAATTTGTTGAAAGGCCTTCAGAGTATGATGCTAACAGCTTCGTAGTCTATAGTATATTTTGCAGCTAATTAAAAAAAACATGATATGATCAATTAAAAGATTTAACAACAAGGTAAAAGTCTATCCTACAAGTGGGTCACAAGTAACAGGATCTTAACTAAAACAAAAAGGATCTAACAAATTATACAATTAATCAAATAATTTTGGTGATGTTAGTTTAAAAGCAAGTCTTGCAGTTAGCATGAACGTTTACAGTGAACATGAATGCCACTGAACTTTCTAACATCAATCTTTATTCTAATAGAAAAAGATTTACATGTGGTCACTTTCACATTACATGAATCTTCGAGAAGGCGTATTCATAAAGTACCAAGGTACATTGTCCAGCTGATATCCTCCCTCTAGGTAACATTAGTATTTTTCAGTAGCAACTATCAACAAAATGTGAATTTTCAAAAAACATAGTTTCTTTGATCCTACTATAATTGCCACGGCTTGCTTATGATTCTCACTGATAGTAATACAAAGAACAAATAAAATAAAGAAATATCCAATATAAAATATTGATGCCTCAACAGTTAACAAGAAGCCATAGTAACTTAAACTATCTATTAACATAGGAGAAGATCAATCTTTCCCTTTGCAAACTAACTTAGGTTTATTCTCAGCTGCTTGGGTTAACATAGGCAACCTATGATTGGGAGTTGTAAACTAACAGCATATATTAATTGCATGAAGAACTGATAAATGTCAAAAGAACTGAGAAAGTACCCAAGCCATCTCCACAAGCAACAAGATCTGTGAATCTTCGTATTTCTAGTTGACAGAAAAGCATGGATGTTATGAATTTTTACATAAAATGTAAGTATATAACAGGGGAAATGGAAGAATCATACATAGGCACCATGGGATCAGGTTTTGTCCCTACAAACTCGTTGACCCTGAAACGCATGATATATACAAGTTAGGACTCCGGTCAACAAATGTTACAGAATATTTAAACAATGCAATTGTACAAATGCAAGGTAAGAAGCCATTTTAAGCCATGTAAACTAACAGACCATAAAAATATATCAATACCAGTACCTGTTTTTCAGGGTGATATTCTGTCATGATCAAAAGAAAGCTAGAAACTTCACAATTGTTTTCTGTCAACCATCCCGTAAGTTTAATAAAGAAAAGAAAATTTAGGCCAGGCTATATAGGAATTGGGGAATCGGGCCTGAACCCAGACTAGAAAAAACAGCCACAGGGAAATAGATTTTAAAGGAGATACCATATGCCACAAACGGGTTACAAACTCTTCACTCAAATATCTTTAAGCTATAAAATCAGAGAGGAATAAGTTTATGATTTCAAGTATAGAAAGATGAAGATGGTAAATCTATACATTCTCAAAGATTTTACAGGATGTGTATCTATGGGTAACCTACATTGTTGCTTTCTCAATCACAGATGGGAAAAAACAGAGCAATGTGGAAGACAAAATAAGTAGATCATACTCTTTGCAGCATCTGGACACAGGTTGACTTCCTTCAAGAGATTGTAATTCCTCCTGTTTGAATAAAAAACAAAACAATAGAATTGTGCCGGACAAAGATCAAACAGACAGCACAACAAAAATAACCACCAACTATAGTTTGCAGGTTCATGCTGTAAGAGTAACAATAACATCAAAACTATACAGTAAGCATATGGTTAGAAATCGGTAGATCTTCAGCTGTAATGTTGATATTACAAAATCTAGGAACTGAAATACATATAATGTAGTCGTAATTTGGAGGGCTTTTTTTTTTTTTTAAAAAAACACCATTCAACAAAAAGAAAAAAAAAAAAGGAAAAAGGCAACTAAACGGATATAACATCTATAGGTTGCATTCTGGTTTACAGGCTGCAACATCAAGTTCCCGGAGAACATTTGTCGGAAGCCTAATCAGGTATGCACCGAAGAAAAAAAAATGTCACCAAGCACAGTCCCCCAAATAGTTTAGGCTGAAGACATGTGGATCCGTTTCAGAAGCCACCTCAGCAACTTTTCCTATTAAAAAAATCTTCTTTTTCGTTTCGTATTGGCTTAATGCCCGTCTTGCTTGACAAAATCGAAAATTTTTGGCATCCATTCAATTGGATAAGACTTTTTTTCCCTCAGTTTTGTGTGTAGGTAGACAAGCCCCTTCTCTTTACCTATTTTGCTTATCAATTTCCAATTCTCAAATCAAATGGTAGGAAAAGAAGCGTCCAAGAATCCAAAAGAAGAAAAACTAAACCACCAAGGGTTCCACAAATTAGTCAACAGAAGCCTCCCAGCAACAAAAAAGATGAATGATTTGCTAGAATTACCTCAATAAAGCCGATCTCGCGGTTCAAGATCTGGAGTTGGAGCTGCAGCCTCCGTCGGCCACAGAGGTCTGGGTACCTGGGCGGCGACTTGGGGGAAGGTGCGACCACCACCACCGGCGGCGGCACGGTCGGCTCCATGGTGACGCGATGCAGATCCGCAGCGCTGGAAATGGCCTCGCCCGAAAAGGCGTGCGCGCATTAGTAGTAGCTAGCCATAGGAATGGGAATGGGAATGGGAATGGGATCGCGACGCAAGCAGGGGAGACACTGCCTGCGCGCGCTGCAGGTGGGGCATAGCGTGGTACGCGGCGGAGGACGGGAATCCGAGAGACGGTGAAGGGTCGCTTAGCGTCACCGGCGCAGCACCCGAAGCGCGATCCGTGGGCGTGGGCGTGGAAATAATAGCGTCGCTGACACCAGCAGCTGCTCTGCTGCTACAGCAGCAGTTGCCAAACCAGGCGTCTTCTTTTTTTTGCTTTTTTTTTTCTCGATCAATAAATCCATCGATCATTCTTGTAGTTGGATCACTGACACCGCTGCAACCCACAATTTCTACCCCGATTTTGATCGCAGTACGGCGGCAGCGTGTGGTGATGAGCAAAAGCCTGCAAGCGTGGCACTCTTCGGAGTGCTCATACGTCGTGTTCGGTGGCGTTGCCATTGACGCCATTGGCAGCAGAGCGAGAAGCAAGGAGGAGGGAAGAAACAGGAATTTGAAAAAAAAAACAAAAAAAAAAAGAACGTAGCGCCGTACTGCTCACCGCACGTGACATCCACACACTGTGGGGGCCGCAAGGCTCATCACTGACTCATCTCTTCCCCCACCTCCATCCTCCGCATTCATTTCTTATTCCTCCTTCACTGAAAATTATCCTTACAATTATTTTCAATTAATACATAACTGATTAATTAAAATAGAGATGTTTCCCGAGATTTATTCAAGCGCCTGAATTATCAATAAATAAAATTAAAAAATAAATAAAATAAAATAAAAAATATGAAAGTCCACCACTGACATAACTTTCTTTACAATTTCCAAGTAGTCTACTCTAAAGAGCTTAACCTACAAATACGATTTTTTTTCTTATTTCTTTTTTATGTTTATAGCATATAAATCAAAACTAATTTTGGATGCTTCCGGAACCAGATTTCCTCGGTATCCTTGCATTGAGACCCAACTAGCCAGGTATATTATCGAGTAAAAACGTCTTAGTTTAAGATGTAATGGTAAGGGATGGGATGGGATGAACTCCTTGAATAATAAAAATTTAAATTTTATTTATGACATATTACAGATGAGGAATTAACAAAAATTTATGAAGCGTCCCTCAAGATCAAGATCTGTTTTTAAATTTATTTTGATATACAATAAAAAATGGGATCGAATTTGAAGAAAGTTTCTTCAAAATTAATAGAATCATCTAAATTGAATATCTAAATTAAAAAATCTCTATAATTTTAAAGAAAATAAATAAATAATATCGAAATCTGTTTCGTCTACCCGAAATGGAAGCAGGTGACGCGTTAATGTCTCTCTTCCTCTCAAAGCATTTCGCCATCGCCACCCACGAGGGACGATGACCGGCAGCGCCGGCAGCCGGCAGCCGGCAGCGGCAGCGAATCGATCGACTTGGGAGCGCGGCCCGCTCTCCAACGTAGCCTCGGGATGCCCGCGCCACCGTGGGCCCCGCCGAGGACTATATGTGGGCCAGGTCGGCCTGACCTCCGTGGGTGTGCCTCGGGAGTGGGTAAATGAGTGAGATCGGAAGCGAAGAACAAGCGGCAACGTGTGATGAGATGTCGGGAAACGTGCACCGCATAGGGTTTTAGGCGCGCCGAGGTACGACATGTGTCTTATCGGCGCGTGGCCTGTCGGTGAGTTGTGTTCGTGTTCTTATTCTACTAGTGGAAAGGTTTTGACTCGATAATCGCCCTACGACGTGGGTTTTATTGGGAGGCGATCGAGGTGGAGTTCCAATTCTGGCGAGTGCACCAATCGGAGGAGTTGGATTCTGATGGCTGGAGGACGAGGTTACAGGATTCGCCCTAGTAATTAAACTAATGAGCCCTTAAAACCTTTACAAGACTTTACTATGGAATTGCCTATTTGTGTTATTTTATCCTCGAGAGGACGTCCGCACGTTATCAAAAGTGTTCATGCTTACGTTTCTCCAAATTGTTTAAGCTAAATATTTTAGTAAGACTTGGTGCATTGAAGTCCACGAAGCAAAGTCACCGATTCTCGTATTAAAAAAAATTCATTATATTGATTTTAATACTTTTCATAGTTTGACAACATCATCTATTATTTATAAAAATAATTAATAAAATCCTAATTATTCTATTAAAATTTAATATATTTTTTAGAAAATAAAATAATTTTAAAACTTACAACAAATTATATAAATTAATGACTTAGATACTTTTTAATAAAATTAAATTATGAATTATATTATTTTCCTTAATTGAAAAGAATTTGACTCGCTTGAGAAAGTGAAGATGCTATGAAGTGGAGATGCCTTTTTAATTGTCATTTTTATGCTACTGTGTTCCTTTTTTATATATATTATTCTCCTCCATTTAGGAGAATATGACTCCTTGTGAGTTATTGAATCTTCATATTGGATTATCCTTTTTTAGTGCAAGGAACAATTGCTTTGATAACTCGAAGTTAATAGGATGAGAAGGTTGTGTCACCGTTGGGAGTATAAAGGGAGATACTAACGGTACGTGACCTATAAGCAATTCAACAAATAAAGAAAAATGCTTGAATGTCCCTGATAGGATAGTAAGCTTTCAATATTAAAAATTGAATTAATATTTAAATAAGTAGGCAAATTAACAATATATGCATTAGTATTAATTTTTCTTATAATTTGAAAAGAACCGTGCTCATGATTTTGTTTTTTTTTAAGGAGCTTTTAGGAAAGTACTTGGGGTGACCACATAGTCTCATACATTAATTTTACAATGTGAAATTTAAAAGGCTCATTAATCGGTACAACCTTTCTCCTTCAATTACATGGATCTCTACTATTGAGCTTAGTAAAACTCCCTACTGATTTAGATAAATAAGAAATGGTAAGTAAGACAGATAGACTTACAAGTTATTGAGCTTTTGACCCATACATGATTTTGAATGTACTATAACTGGTAGATTAGCGGATCTGAGTTGTTGTGAGCAAATCTAGCAAGTGGAAGGTTCGCTAAAAAAACCCCTTGATTTAGGGATGAAAAATTTTCATCCTAAATTTACAATAAAACAATAAATCGTTGCTAATTAGTAATGAATTTTACAACGAAATAGTTCTATAACACCCGTAAATTTTCTTTCCTACAAAAAGTAAAAAAAAAAGAAATAAAAAATATATACATAATGGAAGGTTCGCTAAAAAAACCCTTGATTTAGGGATGAAAAATTGTCATCCTAAATTTGCAATAAATTTTGCAACAAAACAATAAATCGTTGCTAATTAGTAATGAATTTTGCAACGAAATAATTCTGTAACACCCGTAAACTTCCTTTCCTCCAAAGGAGCAAAAAAAAAAATAGAAGAAGAGAAAAGAAATAAAAAATATATACATAAATGACCCGGGCTGGAATTTGAATCCTACACCCTTAATTTAAGATTGATTTAAGTAGCCATTAGGGTAGTGGTAAAGCAACACACTAAAAATATGAAACTATTCATTATATGTTGACTATGGGTGAAGAGATGCTTCAATTTCCACTTAGTATAAAAGGGGAAGGGAAGAGAAGAAAACCTAACTTTTCATTTCCTCTTCTCCTCCCTAGCCGAAATCTCCTTTTCCCTCTTCTTAGTTTTCGGCCAAGAACCCTAGGGTTCCGAGGTTCTAAGTTCTTCAAGAGGAGAATCTAAGAGAAGAGTTTTCACAAGGATTAGTACGCGCAAGAAGGGTGACTTGGAGATTTAGGTGTTAGCAATTCGAGCAGCAAAAACCGTTTTTTGCATTACGGAAACCCCGAATGCTAGCCACGGATCCATGCGAAAAATTAATAAAATTATTATACTTATTTCCTACTCTAGATCGATCTACTTTAGATCTACATAGTAAGTGTTATACCTTTGAAGCGAAGCCCTTCGCAAATCCCTCTCGTCCAAGGTCCTTCGGATCTCGAGTGTGTTCAAGCGTACACACCTCTAGTAGTATCCACACGAACAAGAAGTGTTCTCTAACACTCAAGGATGGAGAAGAGAGCACCACAAGTGTGCTAGCACTCCCTAGAGCTCTCGGGTGGGATTGGAAGAAAGGTAGGAGAAAAGAGAAAGATATAATCTCAAACGCTCCTCTTATTTTTCTATGTGACTATCACTCTACCTTTATTCTTGGATAAACTCACTAACTTTCTTGTCTTGCTTGGAGCTCTCGACCAAGAGAGGAGAAGGAGCAAGGAAGAAGTAAGTAAGATGATACAAAATGAATGAATTAATTCAATGTCTATGAATCTTCCATCCATATGGTCGGTCACACAAGGAATGCAATTAATTGCATTCAATGAATCTTAATGCATTCATTTGGGCGGCCAATGAAACTTCCATTCATGTGGCTAGCCACACTAGGAATGCAATTAATTGCATTCAATGAATCTTAATGCATTCATTTGGGCGGCCAATGAAACTTCCATTCATGTGGCTAGCCACACTAGGAATGCAATTAATTGCATTCAATGAATCTTAATGCATTCATTTGGACGGCCAATGAATCTTCCATTCATATGGCCGGCCACACTAGGAATCTTGCTCTCCCTTGATGATTTGGCAAGGATGTGTTGGCTAGCCATGCCATGTAGGATAAGTTATCCTTCATGAGGTGGCATCAAGTCAAACTTGATATTTCCACTTCCATATGGTCAAGTCAAACTTGATCACTCATCTTCCTTGGTGAGTTAAATCCAACCTAATTGAGTCTAACTCAAAAAGCCTAAATTAGATTACTCTTAATCTAATTTTTGATTCATCACATGAACTTAATTCAATTGGTTCATCATATGAACCTAATCTCCATTCACTTGTTCTTTGTGTGTGACTCAATAGGTTCTTACAACGTTGGCAATGTTTCTAAATCTTATTTAGAAACATAAGCAATGAGCGGCATCTAGCAATACATCATTGCTACCCAAGTTGCAAGAATGTTGAGATTCAACATTACCTTCGTGACTACTAATTATGACTCTCACAATATGTGACAATGTCCTTCTATCCACGATATCTAGATTAATCAAATGAGGCATAGACCGTGTCATCCTCGAATCAATCTATGTCTTGAACTCCAAGTTGACTCACTCTAATCAAATGAGCTCAATATCTCATATCGACTCATTTGGGCATGGTCATGTACTTAGTGGTCTCACTCTATCAAGAACCAAGATATCACTCCCGTCATATAGGAGGGATAGATCTCATCTACATCACTCACATCCCTCCGCATAATTTATTACATACCCAGTAATCGCCTTTATAATCCACCCAGTTATGAGTGACGTTTGACGAAGCCAAAGTATGTAACTCTTTATGTAGGGAACCATGGTGACTTCAGGTCCAAGGACTAATAGTTATACTAATAGCCACATGAGAAAGTATATGACACTCATATAACGATCCATGATACTTTCTCATGGCGGGTCATTCAGTATACATTCTCCAATGCATACCCATGTGTCAACTTGATATCTCCATATCCAATGCTTTTGAGATCAAGTCATCGAGTTGACCTACATGCTAGTCTCGTCGCATTAACATTGTTCCTGAATGTTAATACTTGACCAGGAATGATTAAGAGTAGTGTTCTTTATACCATCTCACTATCGATTCAACCAATCGATTGATATAGATAAGAACCTTTTACTCAAGGACGTTATTATACTTAGTTATTTACCACCAATACAAGTAAGTATAATAACCAAAAACAAATGTCTTTATATATATAAGAATATGATACAATGAGTGCATACAACAATCATCATATGATTGGCTCTAGGGCTCTAACCAACAATCTCCCACTAGCATTAGTGCCAATCAGTGTAGGCTCTAAGGCCCAATGACCTAGTGTGACCATCATGCTTTCTCTATGCCAAAGCCTTGGTCAAGGGATCTGCGACGTTAGCTTCTATGGGTACTCTACAAATATTTACATCTCCTCTATCGATGATCTCTTGAATGAGATGGAAGCGCTGTAGTATGTGTTTCGTCCGCTGGTGTGAGCGAGGTTCCTTAGCCTGCGCAATTGCTCCATTGTTGTCACAATAGAGCTCAATAGGATCTGCTATGCTAGGAACCGCCCCAAGCTCAGTAATGAACTTGCGGATCCAAACTGCCTCCTTTGCTGCTTCTGATGTAGCAATATACTCGGCCTCTGTTGTAGAATCAGCGACTGTGTCCTGCTTCGAACTCTTCCAGCTCACAGCACCACCATTTATGCAAAACACAAGCCCAGACTGCTATCGATAATCATCCTGGTCAGTTTGGAAGCTAGCATCACTGTAACCCTTTACATCTAGCTCATCATCGCCTCCATATATCAAGAAATATTCTTTAGTCCTTCTCAAGTACTTAAGAATATTCTTGACTGCTATCCAGTGACTTTCACCTGGATCTGACTGGTATCTACTTGTCATGCTCAAAGCATACGAGACATCAGGACGAGTACATAGCATGGCGTACATGATAGATCCTATGGCCGAAGCATAAGGGATCTGATCCATGCGGTCTCTCTCTTCTCTAGAAGAGGGACCTTGAGTCTTCGAAAGACTCACACCATGTGACATCGGCAGAAATCCCTTCTTGGAATTCTACATGGCAAACCGTAGGAATACCTTGTCAATATATGTACTCTGACTTAGGCCAAGCAACCTCTTAGATCTATCTCTATAGATCTGTATGCCTAGAATGCGGGATGCTTCACCTAAGTCCTTCATTGAGAAACAAGTCCCTATCCAAGTCTTGACAGACTGCAGCAAAAGGATGTCTTTCCCAATAAGTAGTATGTCATCCACATACAATATAAGGAAGACAACTGTGCTCCCAACAACCTTATTGTAGACACAAGGTTCATCTTCATTCTTGACGAAACCAAACTGTTTGATTGCATCATCGAATCGAAGATTTTAGCTCCGAGAAGCTTACTTTAGTCCATAAATGGACCTATTCAGCTTGCATACTCTGCTAGTATGTTGTGGATCTACAAAACCCTCAGGTTGTGTCATGTACACATCCTCGAGCAGGTTTCCATTCAGAAATGCGGTTTTGACATCCATCTGTCAGATCTCATAATCGTGGTATGCTGCAATAGCAAGCAAGATCCGAATGGACTTAAACATCGCTACTGGAGAAAATGTTTATCATAGTCAATACCATGAATTTGCTTGAAACCTTTAGCTACCAAGCGACCCTTATAGATAAGTCCATCCATGTCAGTCTTTCTCTTAAAGACCCACTTACACTCTATGAGTTTGACACCCTCAGGTGGATCAACCAAAGTTCATACTTGGTTGGTGTACATGGATTCCATCTCGGATCTCATGGCCTCTAGGTATTTCTCATAATCTGGTCTCATCACAGCTTCCTGATAGGTGGTAGGCTCATTCTCAATGAGCATAGCGTCATCAGGGTCAGACAAGAGAAATGAGTATCTCTCAGGTTGACGACATACCCTATCAGATCTGCGAAGAGGTATGTCTACTTGAACTGGTTGTTGCTCAACTCCTTGTGCAACAATCTCATCATCCACAACTCTTTGTGGTTCCAGTTTAACTTCCATCAAGGTCTCGGTGCTATGGTCCATATCTTGAACTTCTTCAAGATTGAACGTCCTCCCACTAGTTTTTCTAGAAACAAAATCCCTTTCTAGAAAAACCCAGTCTTAGCCACAAACACTTTGTGCTAACTGGGAATATAGAAGTAATATCCCTTCATTTCCTTGGGATATCCTATAAAATAGCACTTATCGAATTTGGGTCCCAATTTTTCGGAGACTTGACGTCAAATGTAAGCCTCACAACCCCAAATCCTCATAAAAGACATCTTAGGATTTCTCCCAGTCCATATCGTATATAGTGTCTTTATCACAGCTTTAGATGGAACACGGTTAAGTGTAAAGGTTGCTGTGTCTAGAGCATATCCCCAAAAGGATATAGGAAGATCTGTGTGACTCATCATAGATCGAACCATATCTAATAGGGTATGATTCCTTCTTTCGGATACACCATTCCACTGTGGTGTTCCAGGAGGAGTGAGTTGGGATAGAATCCCACACTTAGCTAGATAGTCATGAAACTCATGGCTAAGGTATTCACCACCTCGATCTGATCGAAGTATCTTGATACTCTTGTCAAGCTGGTTTTGTACTTCATTCTTGAATTCCTTGAACTTTTCAAAGGATTCTGATTTATGTGTCATCAGATACACATAATCATATCTATTGAAGTCATTAGTAAATGTAATGAAGTACCTATAACTACCTCTGATAGCGACATTGAAAGGGCCACATACATCACTATGTATAAGTCCTAATAAGTCTGTCGCTCTTTTGCTATGTCTATTAAAGGGAGTTTTAGTCATCTTGCCCAGTAGGCATGACTCACATATCTCATATGATTCAAAATCAAATGAGTCCAGTAAACCATCTTTATGGAGCTGGGATAAGTGACTCTTATTTATGTGACCTAAGCGACAGTGCCAGAGATAGGTTTGGTTCATGTCATTTGACTTGAACCTTTTGGTTCTTATGTTATAGATAGGGTTTTCCAAGTCTAGAATATAGAGTCCGTTCATCAGAGGTGCACTACAATAGAACATATCATTTAAATAAACTGAACAACATTTATTCTTTATCATAAATGAAAAACCTTTCTTGTCTAAACAAGAAACTGAAATGATGTTATTAGTTAAAGTAGACACATAATAACATTTATCTAATTCTAGTACAAGCCCAGAGGGCAGAGATAGAAAATAAGTCCTTACAGCAACAGCAGCAGCCCGTGCTCCATTGCCTACTCGTAGGTCCAACTCGCCCTTTGTCAATGCCCTGCTATTTCTCACCGCCTGCACATTAGTACAAATGTGAGTAGCACATCCAGTATCCAATACCCATTATGTAGAAATAGATAGATTGACTTCTATAAAATACATACTTGAAGTAGAAGTCTCAATTCTCTTCTTCTTAAGATCTTCCAGGTATACTTTGCAAAAAAAAAAAAAAGAAATAGAAGAAGAGAAAAGAAATAAAATATATATACATAAATGACCCGGGCTGGAATTTGAACTCTACACCCTTAATTTAAGATAGATTTAAGTAGCCATTAGGGTAGTGGTAAAGCAACACACTAAAAATATGAAACTATTCATTATATGTTGACTATGGATGAAGAGATGCTTCAATTTCCACTTAATATAAAAGGGGAAGGGAAGAGAAGAAAACCTAACTTTTCATTTCCTCTTCTCCTCCCTAGCCGAAATCTCCTCTTCCCTCTTCTTAGTTTTTGGCCAAGAACCCTAGGGTTCCGAGGTTCTAAGTTCTTCAAGAGGAGAATCTAAGAGGAGAGTTTTCACACAAATAAGTACGCACAGGAAGGGTGACTTGGAGATTTAGGCGTACAAGAGAGGATTGTCTTCCCTACGCCCTATAATAGTAAGATCTAGTGAAAGGATGTAAGTACTACTCACCTATAGTATGAGTTACTTCGCTGATACATGTTGTGAAATGTTTTTATGTATATTAAAGAAGATACAAGTTGTTGATATGTTTTTATGTATGTTAAGAAGATACAAGTTATGATATGTAAGATGTCCTTTGAAGTTTTGGGATTAAGGGCATGTTTAGAGGATTTTGAATTTCTTCCCATTTAGTTTTGGGGGTAAGAAGCATATTCAAGTGCCCTAAAGTGCTTCCCTATAAGTTGTGGAGGATTCAGCACACATAAGATGCTTGTTTAAATGACAAGTAAGTGCAAGTATACGAACGCAATATGTAAAAGAAAGTATTTTACTTTAAAGTGGCATGTACTGGACACAAGGTCCATGGGTGGGCTCCTAGATCGCCCCTAGGCCCCTAGATCGCCTAGTAGTACCTTAATAGGTTTGGGATTAGCTACCTTGGGTCTTATTAAGGATGTGCACAAAGTGGTATAATGCCGGGCCCAAGCAAATTTATTATTATTTTCACTTGTTATGTAATATAAAATTTTCAAACATCGTTAATTATCTTAGTAGAAGCCTTCTTAAGTTTGAGAACTTGAGTTATGAAGTGTAGCATGGATGAACTCTATAGTATGGCAAGATTTATGTTTCCATTACATGTTTACCTTGCTAGAATGGTTTTAAGTTGATGTTTTGCATGATAAACCTATCTAAAAATGCATGTCGTGTACAGATTTCCGAATTATGCATTTTAGCGTGAAGTATGGTCAAGTGTGAGTTTTGTGTTTTCCCCAAGCAGTTTTGAAAGCATGTTGATTCTTTTATGCTTGTTTTGTGAGAAGATGGTACTTACTAAGCATTCGCTTATAGATTTGCATTTTCTTTTGCTGTAGATAAGGGTAAAGGAAAGCTCGAGTAGGAGGAGGCAGCAGGAGTAGTGTTTTATGTGTGTGTGACCCTCACACGATCGTGCATTGCCAAGGTGACATGGCTGGTCATCGATACACGGCCAGGTCTTGCTCCTTCTCGGGCAAGGCTACAAGGCCGGTCAGGGCCACATGACCCAGACACGCTCGAAGCTCTAGACTCCCTTCCAGCTCTGCTTAGCTCCAAGTCACGTCCTATCAGTCGGAACAAGTTTATAGTAGATCTCTAAACTGAGCAGTATATAATAAGTAAGAATGTCAAAATTTAGATATGAAAAGAGTAACACCTGTCTTGTAAGGTAAGGATAGAAGGGTGGGTGGTTACAGTTTGGTATCAGAGCAAGTTCCATCCTTCCGCCACACACATCAAGCATTGATCCTACAGCTTCCAAGTAAGAAAGTACCTTCTCACAACTTTTATACATTCTATTTCTGTTATGATTAGAACTGTTAGTAAGACTAAGCATGCTTATACATGAAAGTATTAAGGGCAACAAGTAAGAATGATGATGGGCTGACGTTGTTAACGTTCCGCAAGTGTACGAAAATGTCGTAAGTAATAATAAAAGATATCGTATCCACAGGGACTGGAATAAACACCAAAGATGTCTCAATTAGAATTAGCCAAACAACTATTCAATTGGTTTTCAAAAGGCTAAGTATGACTATGAAATATAAACAAGAAATGAAAGAATAAGAAACAAGAATAAGGGTGACGATAAAGGAAATGTTTTAGGAGTTTTGGTTTCTTTGTAAGGATTGTTCCATGTAAATGATCTATCAAATCTTATTCCTCAATTGTCCATCATTTGTAGAAGGTTGCTGGTTCTCTCTTACAATAGACAACCGACCTAGGATTGAAATCTATACCTAAATGTGATCAATTAGGAATGAACCTATGTTGTCCTTACACGGGCTTACCTGTCACGTGCGTCCCTTGGATAATCAACATACGAATTCATCACTCATCAACTGCATCAAGATATAAAGATTAATGCACACAATCTATCCTACCTCCTTGAATTATCCTATTTCACCCTCAAGATCGTTCCTCAATCGTCCTTACACGGGCATGTTCCTGTCACGAACGTCGCTCAAAAAATTGAATGAGATACAATCTCTACAAGATCCACAAGATATCCAAACATCCAATCAAACATGGTAATTAAGCCCTAATCACAACAATCCATACAAGATAGAATGAATACAAATAGGGCAAAATCATAGAAATAGAAAATTGACACATCTACAAGAGTTTTACATCAAATCATCCTTACAATTACTCACTCAATCATAGAACAAGAAATTTACTCCATAAAAAAAAGGAAAGAAACCTGAAGAAAATAAGATTACAAGCATTCTTAATCCCCTCAAATCCAAGAAAAGAGAGAAAGAAAACTTATCTATAAAGAAGAACGTCTTCGGATCTAATCCTTACTTTTCCGGAGTTGATTCGGTGAATATCCGCCCTTAGATCATCGGAAATCCCTCCAAGATTAGCAAGGAACGCCCCAAATCTTGTTTCCCCCCAAAAGGGAGAAGATCCCCTTTCAAATGAGGAAGAACCCCTTATATAGAGGGGGAAGTTCGAGCGCTACACGACCCCAAGACCTGGCCGTGTGTGGGACACGGCCTGGTTCACTCCCTTCTCTGCCTGTCTCACACGGCCGTGTAGTGCACATGGCCATGAAATGCTCTACCTCTACCATCCTTGTACGGCCGTGTAGATCTACACGGCCTGCACTGCCTCCTATTCTGGTACTCCTTCACGGTCGTGTCTGGGACATGGCCATGTTCTTCTCCTGCTCTGTCAAGGTTACACGGCCGTGTGGATTCACATGACCATGTCATTATTTTCCTATGGAAACATTACACAGCCGTGTGGCTCACACAGCCATGGGTCATGTAGCTCACACGGCCATGTGGAGCTCACATCCCCTTGTATGGCCCTTGCACACCCCTTGTCATGGACCTTGTCATAGCTCTAAATGGCAATGTTTCATTTCAACATATTTTAGACCATCAAGATGGGGTTTTCTCTAGTTTAAATCTTCATCAGAGTTGTAGATCTTGAAGTTATCTACAAATTGGTATAAAGAACATCCTAAAACTCCAACCGAGCACAAAGTTATAGCTATTTTACTTTTGGTCTGTAGTGTTGGAAATCTCACATGGCCTGCACACAACCGTGTGATGTTCACACGGCCTCAACACGCCCCCCACATGGCTTTAACAAGGCCATGTGGGTGCCACACGGCCAGAACATGAAGAAAATTTAGTTTTGCATGCCTGTGTCACTCTGGAAGCTCTCGATTTCATTTAAACTCCGTTTTTGCTCCAAATCATGTGCTATCAATCAAAACAAGCAAAGAGTAGATCTCCGAACAAAATATAATGGAAGTATGACATTATAATGAAATAGGGTGCAATAAATATAGATTTTTCTTATGAAGTACAAGTAGATGTGCGTCAAAGTATGTATAAAAGTGTATATAATGTTGGGGCAATTTCTATTATTCAAGTTTGACCAGTTTGACTAAGCTTGAGTTGAGTCAATCTTGAGTCGAGATTTGAGTTTTGATGTTCGACAATATATGGAGATTTCTTGAGCAATCGTCTAGTTGTGGAGATGGTCAAAGGGTTGACCAGGTTGATGAGAATACAAGTCAAGTAGGTCAAGGTTGACAGGAGACTTGACTGAGAAAGTCCTAACTAGAGGTTAGGCGTATGGAAGTCCTAACTGGAGGTTAGGCGTATGGAAGTCCTAACTGGAGGTTAGGTGTATGGAAGTCATAACTGGAGGTTAGGCGTATGGAAATCCTAACTGAAGTTTAGGAAGTAGTAGAAGTCCTAACTAGAGGTTAGGCAAATTGGAAAGTTCTGGTGAGGATCCAGGCAATGGGAAAGTCCTAGTGAGGAGCTAGGCAGGAGAAAATCCTAGTGAGGAGCCAGGCAACTGAAAGTCCAAATGTGATCTTGGCTAAGGAGAAAGTCCTCCTAGTGAGGAGCCAGGCAAGTGGAAAGCCCAAGTGTGATCTTGGCAAAGGTTGTAAGTCCAATCATGTGGTCTTGGCAAAGTAAGTCCTAGTGTGACTTGGCAAGGAGAACTCGATAATTAGGATGAGATCGAAGGAAGCTCCTAAAGGCAAGGCGTGAAGGATGGGAGATATCTGACGGACGCAAGGCTGATGGAGGAGGCTAGAAGGCTAGTTCGGGGTTGGTCAGGTGTGGCCAAATGCTAGGCATAGAGACCCAACAGGTCACGGTTGACCAGGAGTTGGGTTGAATATTTTGGACTTGAGTTTGAGTCAAGTCCAGGCTGGTCAATCGATCGGGTGATCGATTGAATTAACCAGAGTCCAATCGATCAGTGGATCGATTGGAGTGTGCTGCGATTATGGAAAGTCCCAATCGATCGACCGATCGATTGGGTTGTGAAATCGTGAGCACAAAAGCTTTCCTAATCAATCAGGCGATCGATTGGGAGCTGCCAATCGATCGGTCGATCGATTGGGCAGGGGAGTTCTCGCGCGATCGCGAGAACACAGAAAGCTTCTGAATCGATCCACTGATCGATTCAGATGTTCCCAATCGATCGGTCGATCGATTGGGATTCGACCATTGGGCAGGATGTAGGTGATGGACGGTTGCGATGAAGCGGTGCTGACGTGACAATCGATTGGGGATGAATTGGATCAATTGGGAGCACTGTTTAAAGCCTTGGTGGAGCGTTTTCTCCGTAGATCTTTTGCGATCTTTTCTTGCAAGCTCACAACAATTTTTTGGCGATCTTCTCCGAGCTTCTCCACCAGTTCTTGAAGGCTCTTGGGATGTATCCCCAAAGTTCAAAAGGCAACAACAATCAACAAGTAAGTAAGAAAAAGGGTGTATTTCAGTTGTATTTTTGTATCTTCTTCTTGTGTGAGTGTTGTAGTGTTGTGTGTCTTTGTACGAGGCTTCTCCGCCTCCGGCTATGACCGAGAAGGAGTTATTTACTAGTGGAGAGTGCTCAAGTGTGTGAATCCTTGGATTAGTCACCTCTTCTTGAGGTGGACACCAAGTAAATCCGAGTGTTAGCGTTGTGGTTGTTTTTGTATTTGTATTCCGCTACACATCATCAAGACGAAGCAAGCACAAGTGCGCGACGAACCGCTATTCACCTCCCCTCTAGCGGACACAAAGGTCCCAACAATTGGTATTAGAGCAAGGTCGCTCTTCTACGGACTAACCGCCAAGAGAGCAAGAAGCTAGAGGAAGAAGAAGATGGATTTGGAAGGACCAGTCAGATGGGACATCCAGATTCCACCTCCATACGACAAAGAAGAGTTTAGTTAATGGAGGAATCGATTGGAGACTTGGTTCCAAATAGATTGGAACTAATGGATGGTCTTGGAGGACTCGTTTGAAGCTCCTATGGATAAAAAGGGTAAACGCCTCCGACCTCGACATTGGACCAAGGAACAAAAGGAGCAAGCGGAGGTGGATAAGGAGGTAACAAAAGTTTTGTTAAATTTATTACCTTCTAATATCATTGTGAGTGTAGGTGAATGAACAAGTGCATGTGATCTTTGGAAAAAGATCATTTCCTATCATAAAGACCCGCCACAATTCCAAGGAGTAGAGGAGTCCAAGGAGAAGGGCTCATTGGTCCAAGAAAAGAAGGACTAATCCGATGTTGACATAAGGTCAACATTCGAGGAGAAGAAGGAAGAGGAGGAGAAAGAAGAAGATGAGAGATCTTCTACATCTTCAAGTGAGGAAGAGATGGAAGTATCCACATCTTCAAGAGAGGAAGAGGTGGAAGTATCCACATCCTCAAGAGTTGAAGAGGTGGAAGCACCCACATCCTCAAGAGGAGAAGAAGAAGATGATGCTACCTCCACAATTCAAGCTACATCAAATGGAGAATCAAGCATCATCTCTACAAGCAAAGGTATAGAAACTTCAATTGTAAATAACAAAAATCATATCATTTATTTTGAGTGTAGGGAGCATGAGCACTACAAGAGCAAGTGTCTCAAGTTGGCCAAGAAAAGAGTCAAGTAGTACCAAATGGCAAGGAGAAGCCCAAGGAGACAATCCCTATAACAAAGAAGAGTAAGAAACACATTGTATGTTTCTTGTGTAATCAAAATGGACATTATCGAAGTCAATGTCCAAAGGGGAAGAAGTCGGTCAAGGTCAAAGGAGGAAGCACAAGTCTAAGGGGAGCTTCCAAGTTAAAAACCAAGGTATCATTTAATGAACCTATTCCTTTGACACATGATAAAAAGCATGCTAGAAATAACTTTTATCATTTTGATGCTAATTATCATGAGAATAGGAGGCATGATGGCTTTAAGGACAAATATATCCCTCCTCATGCTAGATTTACCACACCTAAGGTTAGGAAGGTATATAACTATTTAGGCAATAACTCTAAGGATTATAGATACATGCCTAAGTATAGAAATTCTCATAGGGGTCAAGAAAAATCCAAACCTATGGATTTAATGACGGAAAACCAAGTCTTGAGGTCAAGACTTGATAAATTAGAGAGGACTCTAGCAAGAATAGAAAATATTCTTAAGGGTCAAAATGAGCAAACTCTAGGGAGAACTGGACAAAAGTTGTAACGCCCCGCCCTTCCTGCTTAAGCTGACGGGGGTTACTTATCTTTTCTTCTTAAAACAGCGAAAGTCTTATCTATAGTATATATTTTTCTTTAAACTTTTCTTTTACTTTTCAAATCATCATCCCTAACTACCTATCATATGAGTCACATAACATGCTTAACATAAATTTAAACCATAATACTAAAGAGCATGATGGAGTGTCATAGAGTCGTAAAAGAACAACATGAATATAATTCTTATTAATTAGAAGCAGGTCTTTCTCTTTAGCCAAGTCACTACTACACACGTCCTTCTTGCCCCCCCCCCCTCCTGCTACTCCCTTAGTACATCCATTCTTTGCCCTTATCTGTGGTACAAGGAAAGTAAGCTGTGAGCACTCAAGACTCAGTAAGATCCTTTTCTACTCACAAAAACCGTATAGCATAAATAAAACTTCAAGGCATAAAGCATAAAGACAACTCATCATATCATATATGGAAGCATCATATCATAACATAATCGTAAGGTATCATGGCATATCCTAATAAAGTCATAAAGTGCATTCTAGCATAACATAATCATAATCATAACATATCATAACATAATCATAGAGTTCATCCTAACATAACATAACATAATCATAAAGTTCATCCTAACATAACATAACATAATCATGAGCATCATGGTATATCGTAACATAATCATAAAGTGTTATGCGAGATGACTTTCAAAAACATGATTCATGCAATAATATATGCAACATGTCCTTTGAAAAACTTATTACTTACATACTTAAACATAATCATAACATGGTTAGGGCCCCGGCTTGTACCACATACATAAATGCGCGCGTCCTATGTAGGTCCAAGGTAGCAAGTCTTGAACCCTACAAGGCATACATACTAGGCCCGTTTCTTAGTCCATCGACCTAGGGGCACTTAGGAGCTCATCCCTAACGAGGCCCGTTTCTTAGTCCATCGACCCCGGGGCGCTTATGGAGTCCACCCTTGGTACAAGCCATATAAAGTAAAGTAGCATGTCATACATATCATGGCTCTTATCATTTCATGCACATCGTATTTCTTATCATATCATACCATATAGAATTTGGGCACACAGCTCATCATAATGGTATGTAAAATTTGGGCACACAGCACATCATAAATACATGCATAGTTTGGGCACACAGCTCATCATAAATAGCATGCAAAACTTGGGCACACAGCTCATCATAAATGTCATGCATAAATTAGGCACACAGCTCATCATAAACAACATACAGCATAGCATAAGGGTTACCATCATGTATAGATCATAAGTGTGCATAATTAAACATAGAAGCATAGCAAGCTCATAAAACATGGCATATAAGATACATGGGAAACATATTTAGATTTCTAACCCTAATGTCTTATAGTGGCCGAAACATATAGTTGGGTTTTAAGTAAAAACAACCCATACCAACATGTGAACTCTAAACAAGTATCATTTCATATACCATAAGAAAACACCATGAACAAGTTTAGGTAGAGTTCTAGGTTTCTTAAGCTTACAACTTATCATGGCCGAACTTTATCAAGCATACATTGGGTTAAAAATTATCATTCAAGCTTGTGAACCCTAAACAAATTCCATAGCAAATAATTACAAGGAACATCATGAGCATAATTAGGTTAGGTTCTAAGTTTCCTAGGCCCTTAAACATAATGTGGCCGAAACTTGTAGGGCTTAAAGCTAGGGTTCAAGTGTCATAAAAGCATGAGAACCTTAAATAACTTTCATAGCAATTATTTCAAGGAACAACATGAGCATAGTTGAGTTAGGTTCTAAGTTTCCTAAGCCCTTAATCATAATGTGGCCGAAACTTGTAGGACTTAAAGCTAGGGTTCAAGTGTCATAAAAGCATGAGAACCTTAAACAACTTTCATAGCAATTATTTCAAGGAACAACATGAGCTTAGTTGAGTTAGGTTCTAAGTTTCCTAGGCCCTTAAACATAATGGGGCCAAAAGTTGTAGGACATAAAGCTAGGGTTCAAGTGTCATAAAAGCATGAGAACCTTAAACAACTTTCATAGCAATTATTTCAAGGAACAACATGAGCATAGTTGAGTTAGGTTCTAAGTTTCCTAGGCCCTTAAACATAATGTGGACGAAACTTGTAGGACTTAAAGCTAGGGTTCAAGTGTCATAAAAGCATGAGAACCTTCAACAACTTTCATAGCAATTATTTCAAGGAACAACATGAGCATAGTTGAGTTAGGTTCTAAGTTTCCTAGGCCCTTAAACATAATGTGGCCGAAACTTGTAGGACTTAAAGCTAGGATTTAAGTGTCATAAAAGCATGAGAACCTTAAACAACTTTCATAGCAATTATTTCAAGGAACAACATGAGCATAGTTGAGTTAGGTTCTAAGTTTCCTAAGCCCTTAAACACAATGTGGCCGAATACATATGAGCATGGAATGAAGTTAATTCATCATATGAGCATAACAAGTTAACAACTTCCTCATCATGAGGCACCTATCATAAATCAACAATAGAAGACATGCTTGGTTTGAGTCTTAGCTTACCTATTCTTTTTTTCTTCCTTTTTTTTTATTCATGTTTATCCGAGAGTCTTAGGGGTGTGATTCTAAGTTCTAATCAACATTCTAGCATATGAACATGAGATAAATCCCTACCATAAAATACATGTCACAAGGAACATATTGAGCATGTCAAAATTTAGATCTTTCCATTTCCTAGGTCCTTCTTTTTGGTCTTACCTTGGCTGAAATTCTTCATGAGGTTTTTCTTAGATTTTATGTAACCAAATCTCATAGAACACACAAAAGCTATTGTAGCACAGGTGAGGGAAACTTACATCCTTTCGCTGGTGGTTTTTCTTAAGGAGAAAAGTATCCTAAGTGCCAAGGAAGGAGAAAGCTTCTTCTTCTTGTACCTCCTTTTGCTTCTTTTTGCTTGGAAGGAATAGAACTTGAAGGCTTCTTCTCGGAAATTAGTTTTCTTGGAAAAGAACTTAACTTAGATATTGGAATGAGGAGAGGGAAGGGGTTCTTGGTTCGGTGAAGAATGAAGAAGGAGGAAGGAGGAAGAAAGAAAAGGATTTAATCTCTTATTTTTCTTCTCCCAAACTATTTATTCCTTTTGCCAATGAAACATGTCTTCATTCATTCCCTCACCTCCTCTTTTCCCTCATTCCTTTAATTCCCACGAAAATAGAGAGAGGGAGGGAAGTAGACAAGTCATCTTTTGCTTGCTCCTTTTCTTAACCAAGAGGAAAAGAAGGAAACAAACTTGGTTTTCTCTTGCTCTTTTGCTTAGTTTTCTTTTTATTTTCTTCTCACCTTTAACTAAAATTCCATTCTTTTCCATCCATATATTATTCATTATCCTAGTGGTTATCATATAATCAATTTATCTCCATTATTTGTGGGAGGTTCAAAGTTCAATCCTTGACCTCACCTCTTCTTATTCTATTTTTGGGTTTCTATTTTCCCTTTTTCTCTTATCCTTTTTATTTTCTATACTCTAAAGAAAATAATATCCATATGCCTATCTTATAATTTCGTGGGTGTTACAGTACCCCATACCTCATAGAAAGTTCATCCTCGAACTTAGAATAGTGTTGTCAGGTGGTACCGGACTTCCGGCTGAGTGCATCGGCCACCTTGTTCGCTTTCCCGGGATGGTAAAAGATTTCGCAATCGTAATCCTTGACCAGTTCAAGCCATCTGCGTTGTCTCATATTTAAATCTTTCTGCATGAAGAAATATTTCAGGCTCTGGTGGTCAGTATAAATCCTGCACTGGGCTCCATATAAGTAATGCCTCCATGTTTTTAGAGCGAAGACCACCGCTGCTAGTTCTAGATCGTGAATGGGGTAATTTCTTTCGTGCTCTTTAAGTTGCCGGGAGGCATAGGCGATGACTTTGCCGTCTTACATGAGTACAGCTCCAAGTCCTATTAAGGAAGCATCGCTATACATATCAAAGTCTTTGTTACTTCCCGGAAGAGTAAGGATCGGAGCACTGGTCAGTCTCCGTTTTAGTTCCGTAAAACTCTTCTCGCAGTCTTCCGTCCATTCATACTTTTATTTTTCTTGGTGAGATTTGTCATAGGGGCTGCAATTTTGGAGAAATCCTCTACGAATTTCCTGTAGTAACCCGCTAATCCTAGAAAACTTCTGATTTCGCTGGCATTCTTTGGTCTGTTCCAGTTACTTACGGCTTCAATCTTGCTTGGATCTACCATGACTCCATCCTTGGAGATGACATGACCTAAGAATATTAATCGATCTAGCCATAACTCGCACTTGGAAAACTTTGCATACAGTTGTTTTTCTCAAAGGATCTGCAGTACAATATTCAGATGTTCGGCATGTTCTTCCTGGGTTCTTGAATAGATGAGAATATCGTTAATGAAGACGATCACACATTTATCGAGGTATGCCGCAAATACCCGATTCATCAAATCCATGAACATAGCAGGGGCATTTGTCACTCCGAAGGGCATAACTACAAACTCATAGTGTCCGTATCTTGTTTGAAAGGCTGTCTTTGGTATATCATCTTGTTTCACTTTCACTTGATGATAGCCAGACCTTAGGTCAATCTTTGAGAAGACAGTTGCTCCCTTCAATTGGTCGAACAGATCGTCGATCCACGGAAGGGGGTATCTGTTCTTGATCGTCGCGTTATTCAGTGCTCGGTAATCTATACACATTTGCATAGACCCATCCTTCTTTTTCACAAACAGTACCGGAGCTCCCCATGGAGAGTGACTAGAGCGAATAAGTCCCTTGTCGAGTAACTCCCGTAACTGTTCTTGAAGTTCCTTCAACTCAGTCGGCGCCATCTGGTAAGGTGCTTTAGAAATTGGTTTAGTACCCGGAACTACTTCAATCGTAAATTCTATTTCTCTATCGGGTGCTAATCCCGGTAGTTCATCAGGAAATACTTCCGGATAGTTGCATACTACCCTGACCTCTTCTAGCTTCTGGCTCCCGGTTTGTCTTGTATCAGCCACGTGTGATAGAAATCTAGTACATCCTTTGTCTAACATGCTCTGTACCTTTACAGCTGATAAAAATCTTTCAGTTTCTTTCCCAGATTCCCCAATAAACTCAAACATCGGTTCAGCTTCAGGTGGAAGACTACCTTCCTATTACGGCACTCGATTGAGGCACCGTACTTGCTCAGAAAGTCCATGCCCAGTATAATGTCATAATCCCGCATGTCAAGTACTATCAGATTGCAGTAGAGTTCTCTATCTGCGATTCGGATAGGTACGACCCACAGCATATGATCCGATGGCATAACTTTCCCGGATGGTAGGGTTGTTAAGAACGTGACATTTAGTGCTTGGGGTGGTATGTCTAATTTCTTTGTAAATGGTGTTGAGACGAACGAGTGTGTCACCCCAGTATCAAACAATACTAAAGCATACTGACTGAAAATAGGCAGCTGACCTGTAACGACAGTAGAGGCGCTTGCCACATCCTCTTTAGTAAGCGAGAAAACCCTGGCGTTCGTTGTAGTTGGTGGAGCTTCCAATCTCCCTTAGCTAATCGGTGTTCCTTCAATAATATCTTGCATCTGATGTAGTTGTGAGGGGGTACTCTTGTTCTGGTTGTTCTGCTGAGGTGGTGCCTGAAATCGGTTAGTGCAGTCTCTGGCCAGATGTCCTTCCCCTCCGCAATTATAACACCTTCTTGTACCCTTGTGACATACTCCGGGATGCAGCTTTCCGCAGATAGTGCACTGGGGGTACTTCGGTTGCTTATTCACTGAGCTACCTTTTGCATTGTCCCATTGTTTCCTTTTTCCAGTAGAGGTCCCTTTCCAGCTTGTTTTGCTACCTGAGGGTCTCTGCCCTTCTGTTCGGGCCTGACTCTTATTCTCGTTCATCGCTTTCTGATAATGTTCTGTGATGAGGGCACTGCTGACCAATTCCTCTGTAGTCTGCGGCCGGCCACGTTCAGGGCTATTTCGGGTCAAAGCATCTTCACATCAGTCCGACCCTTTCTCTTTCGGTGTGAACCAACTCGGACATAGGCGTGCAAACGGTTGAAGTTTCTTCGCCTCCTTCATCGATAGGTCACCTTGCCGAAACTCGGTGAATTCGTCGTAGTGCCGGTTCGTCACTTGCATATGGAAGAACTCCTCGAAGAACTCTGTCTCGAAGTCCGTCTAGTTCATCAGATTAATCTGTCTCTTTGCCTTTACTCTTTCCCACCACATCCTTGCGTCTCCGGAAAAACAGAATGATACACATTTGATCTTTTCCGCTACGGGCCAGTCCAGTAATTCCACTATGTTTTCCACTGTCTTGAACCAGGCCTGAGCGTCCCATGGCTCGCAAGTACCTGAGAAATTTTCCGGCTTCAGCCTTAGCCACTGTATCAAGTAGGTCTCCTGTCTGACCACTGGAGCAGGGGCTATCGGTGGTACTGGTGCAACTACTGGGATGATGGGTACTGCATTCGGATTTACTGGCGGGGTGACAAGATTTTCTTGCTGACCCATCAAAGTCGTGATCAGCTGTTGTTGCTCCATGATTTGACGTTGGAGGTCGGTAACTACCTGAGTCAGATCTGGTGGAGTTACTGTCTCGTCTGCTCGGGTAGTACATCTCCTAGCCACGCTTATCTTCATTAAATAACAATAAATTATCGTTATTTCTATCCAGGCTAAAATAAGATCGTTATTATTCCTATCCTACCATCATGCATACCTAAGCTAAAATTGTGACTTAACTTCATAAAAAAAAACAAAATAAGAGATTATACATAATATTAAAGAATCATAGAAGAATTACTTTAAGCATATAGATTTTTACTTGGAGCGGCAGGATGGAGGCTTGACATGTGTGTAGTGAAAAGGCTAAACCTGGCTCTGATACCAAACTGTAACGCCCCGCCCCTTCCTGCTTAAGCTGACGGGGGTTACTTATCTTTTCTTCTTAAAACAGCGGAAGTCTTATCTATAGTATATATATTTTTTTAAACTTTTCTTTTACTTTTCAAATCATCATCCCTAACTACCTATCATATGAGTCACATAACATGCTTAACATAAATTTAAACCATAATACTAAAGAGCATGATGAAGTGTCATAGAGTCATAAAAGAACAACATGAATATAATTCTTATTAATTAGAAGCAGGTCTTTCTATTTAGCCAAGTCATTACTACACACGTCCTTCTTGCCCCCCTCCTGCTGCTCACTTAGTACATCCATTCTTTGCCCATATCTGTGGTACAAGGAAAGTAAACTGTGAGCACTCAAGGCTCAGTAAGATTCTTTCCTACTCACAAAAACCGTATAGCATAAATAAAATTTCAAGGCATAAAGCATAAAGACAACTCATCATATCATGTATGGAAGCATTATATCATAACATAATTGTAAGGTATCATGGCATATCCTAATAAAGTCATAAAGTGCATTCTAGCATAACATAATCATAATCATAACATATCATAACATAATCATAGAGTTCATCCTAACATAACATAACATAATCATAAAGTTCATCCTAACATAACATAACATAATCATGAGCATCATGGTATATCGTAACATAATCATAAAGTGTTATGCGAGATGACTTTCAAAAACATGATTCATGCAATAATATATGCAACATGTCCTTTGAAAAACTTATTACTTACATACTTAAACATAATCATAACATGGTTAGGGCCCCGGCTTGTACCACATACATAAATGCGCGCGTCCTATGTAGGTCCAAGGTAGCAAGTCTTGAACCCTACAAGGCATACATACTAAGCCCGTTTCTTAGTTCATCGACCTAGGGGCACTTAGGAGCTCATCCCTAACGAGGCCCGTTTCTTAGTCCATCGACCCCGGGGCGCTTATGGAGCCTACCCTTGGTACAAGCCATATAAAGTAAAGTAGCATGTCATAGATATTATGGCTCTTATCATTTCATGCACATCGTATTTCTTATCATATCATACCATATAGAATTTGGGCACACAGCTCATCATAATGGTATGTAAAATTTGGGCACACAGCACATCATAAATACATGCATAGTTTGGGCACACAGCTCATCATAAATAGCATGCAAAACTTGGGCACACAGCTCATCATAAATGTCATGCATAAATTAGGCACACAGCTCATCATAAACAACATACAGCATAGCATAAGGGTTACCATCATGTATAGATCATAAGTGTGCATAATTAAACATAGAAGCATAGCAAGCTCATAAAACATGGCATATAAGATACATGGGAAACATATTTAAATTTCTAACCCTAATGTCTTATAGTGGCCGAAACATATAGTTGAGTTTTAGGTAAAAACAACCCATACCAACATGTGAACTCTAAACAAGTATCATTTCATATACCATAAGAAAACACCATGAACAAGTTTAGGTAGAGTTCTAGGTTTCTTAAGCTTACAACTTATCATGGCCGAACTTTATCAAGCATACATTGGGTTAAAAATTATCATTCAAGCTTGTGAACCCTAAACAAATTCCGTAGCAAATAATTACAAGGAACATCATGAGCATAATTAGGTTAGGTTCTAAGTTTCCTAGGCCCTTAAACATAATGTGGCCGAAACTTGTAGGGCTTAAAGCTATGGTTCAAGTGTCATAAAAGCATGAGAACCTTAAATAACTTTCATAGCAATTATTTCAAGGAACAACATGAGCATAGTTGAGTTAGGTTCTAAGTTTCATTGGCCCTTAATCATAATGTGGTGTTCCAGGAGGAGTGAGTTGGGATAGAATCCCACACTCAGCTAGATAGTCACGGAACTCATGGCTAAAGTATTCTCCACCTCGATCGGATCGAAGTATCTTAATACTCTTGTCAAGCTGGTTCTGTACTTCATTCTTGAATTCTTTGAACTTTTCAAAGGATTCAGACTTATGTGTCATCAAGTACACATAACCATATCTACTTAAATCATCAGTAAATGTGATGAAGTACCTATAACCGCCTCTAGCAGCAACATTGAAAGGGCCACATACATCACTATGTATGAGTCCTAACAAATCAGTTGCTCTCTCGCTGTGCCCACTAAAGGGAGTCTTGGTCATCTTGCCTCGTAGGTATGACTCGCATACCTCATATGATTCAAAATCAAATGAGTCCAGCAAACCATCCTTATGGAGCTGGGATAAGCGCTTGTCATTTATATGACCTAAGCGACAGTGCCAGAGATAGGTGTGGTTCATATCATTCGATTTGAACCTCTTGGTACTAACGTTATAGATAGAGCTCTCAAGGTCTAGAATATAGAGTCCGTTCATCAAAGGTGCACTACAATAGAATATATCGTTTAAATAGACAGAGCAACATTTGTTCTTTATTATAAACGAGAATCCTTTCTTGTCCAAACAAGAAACTGATATAATGTTCTTAGTCAATACAGGCACATAACAACAATCGTCTAACTCTAGTATAAGCCCAGAGGGCAGAGATAGAAAATAAGTCCCTACAGCAACAGCAGCAACCCGTGCTCCATTGCCTACTCGTAGGTCTATCTCGCCCTTTGTCAATGCTTTGCTATTTCTCAGTGCTTGTACATTAGTACAAATGTGCGAAGCACATCCGGTATCTAATACCCACGACGAAGAAATAGAGAGGTTGACTTCTATAACATTTATACCTAAAGTAGAAACCTTATTTCTCTTCTTCTTAAGATCTTCCAGGTATCCTGTGAAGTTCCTCTTCCAGTGCCCTGCTTGTCCTTGATATAGTTGACAAAGATGTGCAACCATATCGTTAGCACTCATCAACTCATGTTGCTTCTGAAGCTCAGAGTTCATGGTTGCGAGCATAAGACAGGACACATCTAATGCGTCATCTTGATGCTTCTTGTAAGCATCTCGGTCTGCTCGCGTGGCAGTGGCAGGAGGAGCCTCCGGAATGGGCTGCTCCAGAATGTACAGTTTACGTTCCTGAGTGAGAACTATTCTCAGGTTCCTGTACCAGTCCAGGAAATTTGCTCCGTTGAGCTTGTCCTTCTTAAGGACAGAACGCAGGGAGAAAGAGTTCGTATTCGACGTCATGGTTATCTACAACAGAAAATTTACAGAAATAAATATCATATTCTTTTAAAATTATTTAATTAGGCCTTTTAATTAAATGATGCTCCCACTGAATTCTATAATTCTTGTGGGACAAGATCCACATCATACTAACCCTTGAGTTAGCTTTGGTTAATACGCCCAAGACTTAGTATGATCGGTAGGTAACGATTACCAATTACATCTCTATGCAACTCTTGTTTATAAAATCAATATCCGCATTTATATTAAAACTCGAGTTAGCTTTGGCTAATACGCCCGAGAGTTAATATAGATGTGATTTTGACCTATCATTCCAACTATTGGAAGAATGCCTATAGTTGACTCGATCCAACCGAGTAACTAGGAATACTCAATCTAATTGAGTTTGTATTCATCCATGCGTTGATAGGCGGGACCAAGATTGTCCCTCCGTACCCTACCAAGATAATATGTATTGCTCTGCTTTGGTAGATTCAACAATACATGTGATCGAGGTAGTGATAGGTATCACGGCACGGTTAGGAATTTAGAGTTGGTTCGATCAAGATCTAATCTAATCGAAAAGGATGCATCTTGTGCACGACTTAGATCTAATCTAATTGCAAGGGTGCATCATGTGCACGACTTAGATCTAATCTAATCGTAAGGCACTAATTAATTAATTACTTATTAAATATGCATCATATACATAAGCAATTAACTAATTAATATATTTGTGATTTAGTCATGGCCCTACTACGATCTTCTCAAGCCAATGAGAAGATCGAATGGTCAACCTAGGGTCAACATCTTCTCCAAGCTCCTCCCTTTGACCACCTTGTGTTGCTCGTGCCCGCCTCGGAACTCCGTCTCGTGTGGACCCTCCACCGCTCCAATTTGTACATTATAATTTGAAACTCGAGTTACATTCGAGTCTAAATCTAATTTACAACAAGAATATAAGAGAAAGGCACGACGTGCAGGTCGCGGAAAAATAAAAACATACAACACGCGCAAACACATAACGGCACGCAAGCCGTATTATGAATTACAACACAATCCAATCATATTGGATTTTTGGGCCATGACTATCACAAAATTAATATATAATTCAAAATTATATATTTTCATAATTTTCTATAATTTTAAAAATAATTTTACAATTTTTACGAGTAAAATTGCCCGGCGGTCCCGTTTAGCGGTTTCGGGCGCAATCGCGGAACGGATCCCCTTGCGGGGCCAGGGGCAGCGCCCCTACCCACGATCTAACCATCGTGAGGGTTCCTTTGCGATCCAACAGCACCCAAACTCGCTGTCCCAAAACGATTTGGGTCGAGACATTGCCGTTTCGGAAAAATCTTCCCGGCAGGTTCGTTTTTAGCGATTTCGGGTGCAATCGCGGAGCAAATCCCCTTGCGGGGTTAGGGGCAGTACCCCTACCCATGATCTAACCATCGTGAGTTGCTCCTTTGTGATCTAATGGCACCCAAGCCCGTTGTCCCAAACGGATTTGGGGCAAAACGAAGCCGTTTTGGAAAAATCTTTCCGGTAGCCGAAGCCTACAAGTGCCGAGACACTTGTGCTTCGCTTCTACGGAAAAATTACCCATAAAAATTATAAAAATCATAATTTTGCAGAAAATTACAGAAACTTTAGTTTTCATAAAACCAAAAATTAAACTCGTACAAGCCTTGCACGTGGCTCTGATACCACTGTTGGGTTCTTCGGGCCGCGAAAACTGCTTTTCGGGTCGCGGAAACCCCGAATCACCCAAGGCCAATGGATCCGTGCAAGGAAAAACCGAACGAAAATACGAGTACGAGTTTCAAAGACTCTAGATCTACACTAGATGAGAGTTATACTGTAATGCCCGAAAATTCTCAAACTTGCATTAGAATTATTCTATGATTTTTCTGGAATTTTTAGATATTTTTCCGAAATTTTCCGAGTAGCGGAAGTCGCAAAAATAATTAAAAGAATAAAATACCTTCGGCGGGAATCGAACCCGAGACCTATGGTGTAAGGGATAATGCTAGTAACCAGTTGAACCCAGCAGGGCCGTGCTGAAAGGAAAGGGAAACAATTTTATTTAAGTTGGATTTGGGCGGAACTTTACCACTTAATATAAATAGAAAATTTAAGTGGGGTTTGGTTTATTTTCTATTTGGGTTCGTGACCTTTCCTCCTCCCCAACCTAGTTCCGCCGACCACCTCTTTTTTCCTCCTCCTCCTCTCGGCACACCAAGCCAAGGGTCAAGGGAACATCTTCCGGCGACGACTCCAACACGAAAGAGGTTCTTCTCCGCGAGAGGAACGCAAAGACGTGAGCGGATCATCGAGAAGGTCATCTCCACCGGAACTCTAGCGATTAGAATCGTAAGGAATTATGAATAGGAGGTAAGAAACCCCTCACCTGCAGTATAATAGCTACCGTTTGATTTTCTGTGCATCGGTTTAGTTATATGCGTATGTTTTCGACACATAGGGTGTATTTAACCCTCCTTGCAGGTTTAGGGATTTAGTGAGTACCTTTAGATGGGCCGAACACGTCTTTTCTCCTTCAGTTAGAGGTTTAGATGTTGTTGGGTGCCTAAAGGTAGTCTCCTTAATAGAGAGGGGAGTTAAAGCACACTAGGTGTTCGATTAAATAACTAGCTTAGAAAAGAATGCAACTTAGGCATTTTTATTAGCACAGTTGAATGCATTAGAAGCATCTAAATTAGTAAATCAGTTTATTCTAGCTTATATGGGACTATGGTCCAATGGGTGGGCTCCCACAGTCGCCTCTAGGTTCAGACAACCTAGCTCTAGGTTCAGATAACCTAGAAACAGTAATTTAGAACAGTTTAGCTATACTCAGTATTTTACTTTTCAGTTGGCACTGTACTGGATTAGATATCCATTGGGCTGGGCTCCCATAGTCGGTCCCTAGGTTTAGATAACCTAGTAGCTCTACTAAATTCGGGACTTGCAACCCCGGGTCTAGTTAGAGATGCGCGCATAGCACGTACAGTTGCCGGGCCCTCAGCAGCATGTTTAGTATTTTCACCTACTATATGTATATGGTTTTCAACCTTTCACAAATTAGTTCGTGAATTCAGTACAGTTTTAGCAGTAGCTCAGTATTAGCGTAGCTCAGTTCTTAGTATCAGCTTAGTTTTCCCTTTGAATAAACATGATGACTTTATGTTCAGCTTTAGATATGCCATGATTGTATGCTTATATGCCATGTCATGCTTAGTTTATTCAGTATATCCAGCATATGTTTTAAACAGCATGATTTAAAATCATATTTGCATCGTTGCATGTTTTGTGAGGTAGATGGTTTCTCACTAAGCTTTTTAGCTTATAGATACTACTTTTCTTATACTGCAGATAAAGGTAAAGGAAAAGTGGATCAGTAGCGGAGGCTGGAGGGCAATGCTATCAAGATGTGTGTGGGCAGGAGTTGGAATAAAGATCTTTGGGATCTACACAGTTTTACTTCAGTATTAGCACTTTGCGTTTTTAGTTTTCATTATTCAGTTTTGATTGTTAAGTGTTATGAAATAGTAAACCATGCACTATGTAGTATGCCAGGTTTAGAATGTTAGTAGTTTTATATTAGTGTGATTTGCATTGGTTTAGAGTTGTTGTGTGAGGTTTTGCACGCCAAAGTGTGAAATCGAGTTCCCGGCGAATAACTCGATCGGTCTGCACCGATCGGGGCTCGAGTACCGGATCGGCCACCGACCGATCCGCACAGATATAAGATACTATATCCTCCGGATCGGTCCACCGACCGATCCAAAGACGATACAAGAGCGTTGAGAGTTTCAGTGCTGGATCGGTCACCGACCGATCTAGATACCGATCGGTGCCGACCGATCTAGAACACTGGATCGGTCGCCGACCGATCCGGTTGGGAAAGAATGATCATAGCCTCTGATCGATCTGTGGATCGATCGGCAAGTCTGTGAGTAGTTGGGAAGTTAGTTTCTAGCCCCTAGCTCAGTTGGGATGTTCAGTTTCTCCTCCTTAGCATATGTACCCCAGCAAAGAAGGTCTTTAGACCTTTCTTATCAGTTGTATCCGTCATTAGTAGAGTAAAATTTTAATTAGCCCAGCTTTCCGCACAGTATAGTTTAGCATTATTGTGACGATCGGCCTTACAGCCAGTACCCAGAAGGTGGGTCGTTACAGAGTGGTATCAGAGCAGTGTTCCATACTTCCTACACACACATCAGCATTGTACCTGCAGCTTCCAAGTAAGAATACCTCTACTTAATTTATGCTCCTTGTTTTTGTTATTACAGTTCATGTTCATATGCCTACTGCTTGCTAGTATGTATTAGTTTTTAAACATGATATCAGTAGTTATATAACTGCGATTACATTAGTTATGTTATGTTCTCTATGTCTTTAGAAATGGCACGAGGACGCCCAGCTAGAAGGGCACTAGCTACTGAGCCCCAGCAAGAGGCAGGCAGTTCAGTGCCTCCTCCAGACCTTACAGCATTAGTGGCTCAGTTACAGCAGCAGCTAGCTGAACAGCAACAGGAAATAGCCACCTTAAAGGCTAATCAGCAGAATACCCCCACAGTCACCCCGGAACCGAATTTGACGACTCCGGTAGTCTTAGAGGTTCCACCAGCTCAGCCTACAGCACCAGCAGTCCTAGCAGATGAGCCAAGAAAGGAAGCCTATCTGATCCAGTGGCAGCGAGTCAAGCCAGAGAACTTCTCAGGCACTAGTGAACCATGGGATGCACAAGCCTGGTTCAAAACACTGGAGAGCACGATGGAGCTTCTGGACTGGCCAGAACACGAGAAGGTGAAGTGTGCCTCCTTCTGCCTGACAGGAGACGCACGCATGTGGTGGGAAAGGATCAGAACGAAGCGCCCAGTGAACCAGATGTTATGGGCTGACTTCGAGAAGGAGTTCTTCGAGGAGTTCTTTCATATACGGGTCACAAACCGCCACTACGACGAGTTCACTGAGTTTCATCAGGGCAACCTTTCAGTGGAGGAAGCCGTGAAGAAATTCAACAGGTTGGCTCGTCTATGCCCAGAGCTAGTCAGCACAGAGAAGGAACGAATCCGGTTGATGCTCAAGATGCTGAGGCTAGAGATAGCAGTGAACGTGGCTGGTGGCATACATAGGCCACAAACCACAGAGGAGTTAGTGAGCAGTGCCTTGACCACAGAGCATTACCAGAACAGCATAAAGCAGCAGAAGCAAGTCTCCTCAGAGTCCAAAGGCCAAGGAAACTCTCACACTCAAAAACAGCAAGGCCACAACTCTAACTGGAAAGGGAACTCCAACAGCAAGCGCAAATCAGGGAGTGACCCAAAAGGAGGACCATCTAGCAAACGACCCAGTTATCCAAAGTGTGCTACTTGTGGGAAATTCCACCCAGGGGTTTGTCGCAAGGGCACACGAGGATGCTTTGAATGTGGACAAGAAGGGCACATGACCAAGTAGTGCCCGAACAAGACCGGTCTTCCTCAGCCACAGCAGATTCAGTATGCAGGCCAACCAGCTCAGTTATATCAGATGCAGGCCGCTCTAGAAGGTCCACTTATCAGCCAGGGCAGGTTAGAAGCCCCTCCAGCTACGGCGAATGCGAGGATCTACTCACTCACCAGAGAGGACGTAGCCAATGCCTCGACAGTTGTCACAGGTCAGATTAGCATTTTCCAGTATAGTGCTACTGTTCTATTTGATACTGGGGCAACCCATTCATATATAGCCAGGGTGTTCTCTGAAAAATTAGTGGTCAGTTTCTGACGGCACTACCTTCGGGAGAGATCATGGCATCCACGCATCGGCTCGCAAAGGCCGGTCCATTATAGCATGGAACTCTTCCGTGATCCGATCCTGCTGAAATGATCGACTACGACGTCATCCTTGGAATGGACTTCCGATCGATACGGTGCTTCCATAGAGTGCCGTAAACGGAAAGTCGTATTCACAGAAACACAGTTCGAGTACATCGGGGAACCAAAGAGAAAAGCCAGAAAATTTCTCTCAGCTATGAAGGCACAGAAGTTGATGTATTCGGGTTGTACGGGGTACCTAGCACATGTAGTCAATACCAGCCAGGACAAGGACCAACAGCTAGCAGGAGTCCGAGTTGTATGTGACTACCCAGCAGTCTTCCCTGAGGAGTTACCAGGCCTAGCACCAGTCAGGGAGATTGAATTTGAGATAGAGCTCTTCCCCGGCACCAATCTTATTTCCAAAGCGCCATATCGCATGGCTCCAGCAGAGCTGAAGGAACTTCAGGAGCAACTACTGGAGCTACTTGACAAGGGCTTCATACGCCCTAGTCACTCACCATGGGGAGCGCCTGTGTTGTTCGTGAAGAAGAAGGATGGAAGCATGCGACTGTGCGTAGACTACAGATCACTGAACCAAGTCACCATCAAGAACAGGTATCCCCTTCCCAGAATCGATGACCTATTCGACCAGCTGAAGGGAGCAGCAGTGTTCTCCAAGATAGATCTCAGATCAGGTTATCATCAGGTCAAGGTTAAAGAAGGGGATATACCCAAGACAGCATTCAGAACCAGATACGGACACTACGAGTTCGTAGTTATGCCCTTTGGCGTGACCAATGCTCCAGCTACATTCATGGATCTCATGAACAGAGTATTCAGGGAGTATTTAGATAAGTTTGTTATTGTGTTTATCGATGACATTCTTATCTACTCGTGAACTCGTGAAGAACATGCGAGCACCGAAGATAGTACTACGTACACTTCAAGCAGTAACCGCCTATACGCCAAGTTCACGAAATGTGAATTTTGGTTAGATCAGGTGTCCTTCCCGGTCACATCATCTCCAAGGATGGTATTATGGTAGATCCCAACAAGATAGAAGTAAGTAACTGGAAGAGACCTAAGAACGCCAAGAAATCAGCTCTGGGATTAGCAGGATACTACAGAAAGTTTGTAGAGGACTTCTCCAAGATAGCCTCCCCACTGATAGCGGAAAGAGGACTGTGAGAACAGCTTGAGCTAGCTAAAAGGAGATTGACCAGTGCTCCCATTTTGGCTCTACCGGACACCAACAACTTTGACATCTATAGTGATGCCTCTAAGTTGGGACTAGGAGCAGTACTGATGCAAAACGGCAAGGTGATCGCCTATGCCTCCAGACAACTCAAGGATTATGAGAAGAATTACCCTACTCATGACCTCGAGCTTGCAGCAGTAGTGTTCGCTAAAATTTGGAGACATTACTTATATGGAGTTCAGTGCAGAGTGTATACAGATCATCAGAGTTTGAAGTACTTCTTCACTCAGAAGGATCTGAATATGCGACAGCACAGATGGCTTGAGCTGGTCAAAGACTACGATATAGACATCCTCTACCATCCAGGGAAAGCCAATAAGGTAGCCGACGCACTTAGCAGAAAATCCAGTGCTACCTTGTTATCTCTTACGGCCATGTCACCACCCCTACAGAAGGAGATCGTAGATTTCAGTCTCGAACTCATCGTTGGACAGCTCTCTACTATGACCTTAGAGTCTACCTTGCTTGGTGATATTCAGTCAGCTCAGGAAAAGGACCCTGAAATTTAGAAAATCAAGCAAGGGCTAGCAGAATCAGAAAGTAGAGAATTCAGAGTGTCCGATAGCGGGGTGTTGTATTTTGGTGACAGACTCTGTGTTCCAGATCAGGAGGAGCTACGGAGATAGATTTTAGATGAGGCTCACAAGACTCCCTATGCGATGCATCCAGGTTCCACCAAAATGTACCAAGACCTGAAGAACCGTTTTTGGTGGCCCGGGATGAAGCGAGACATCGCCAGATATGTTAGCATCTGCCTCACCTGTCAGAGGGTCAAGGCAGAACATCAGCGACCAGGAGGAGTTCTGCAGCCTATACAGATTCCAGAGTGGAAGTGGGAGGATATCTCTATGGATTTCATAGTGGGACTGCCCAGAACCACGAATGGTTTTGACGCCATCTGGGTAATAGTCGACAGGTTGACTAAATCAGCCCACTTCTTAGCTATCAAGATATCTTACTCCATGGAGAAGCTAGCTTAGTTGTATCTCCAGGAGATCGTCAGACTACATGGAGTCCCACGAACCATCATTTCAGACAGAGACAGCAGATTCACATCACACTTCTGGGAGTGTGTACAGTCAGCGTTGGGCACTAAGTTAAAGTTCAGCACAACATTCCATCCTCAGACAGATGGTCAGACGGAGAGAGTAAAACAGGTACTCGAAGATATGCTCCGAGCGTGTGCCCTAGACTTCAAGGAAAGTTGGTGAAAATATCTGAGCTTAGCAGAATTTGCATACAACAACAGCTATCAGGCCACTATCGGCATGGCACCTTACGAGGCTCTCTATGGGCGGAGGTGTAGATCTCCAATCTGCTGGTATGAGAGTGGTGAACAGAAGGAACTAGAGCTTCAGACAGATCTAGTAGCAGATACCACAGCAGCCATACAGCAGAGGATATCAAGAATAACCCCGAACCAAAAGCACCCTTAGAGTTTTCAGTCGGGGATTCACTGTTCCTCAGAGTGGCTCCCATGAAGGGAGTAATGCGTTTTGGGAAAAAGGGCAAGCTAAGTCCCAGATATGTGGGACCATACCTTATCAGCAGAAGAGTGGGCAAGGTAGCATATGAGCAAGAGCTACCCCAGGAAATGTCAGCTGTCCACAATGTATTTCATGTCTCTATGCTGAAGAAGCATACCCCAGATGCCACCCAGGTGATTGAGCCCCAGTCGTTACAGATCCGCGAAGACCTCAGCTATGATAGTCGGCCTATTCAGATAATAGACCGAGCAGTTAAGAAATTGAGGAACAAGGAAGTACCATTAGTCAAAGTCATTTGGCACAGTCACACAGCAGAAGAGGCAACTTGGGAGACAGAAGTACCCAGAATTGTTCTAAGTTCGAGGATGAACTTTTTATAAGGTATGGGGGATTGTAACGCCCGAAAATTCTCAAACTTGCATTAGAATTATTCTATAATTTTTCTGGAATTTTTAGATATTTTTCCGGAATTTTCCGAGTAGCGGAAGTAGCAAAAATAATTAAAAGAATAAAATAGCTTCGGCGGGAATCAAACCCGAGACCTATGGTGTAAGGGATAATGCTAGTAACCAGTTGAACCCAGCAGGGCCGTGCTGAAAGGAAAGGGAAACAATTTTATTTAAGTTGGATTTGGGCGGAACTTTACCACTTAATATAAATAGAAAATTTAAGTGGGGTTTGGTTTATTTTCTATTTGGGTTCGTGACCTTTCCTCCTCCCCAACCTAGTTCCGCCGACCACCTCTTTTTTCCTCCTCCTCCTCTCGGCACACCAATCCAAGGGTCAAGGGAACATCTTCCGGCGATGACTCCAACACGAAAGAGGTTCTTCTCCGCGAGAGGAACGCAAAGACGTGAGCGGATCGTCGAGAAGGTCATCTCCACCGGAACTCTAGCGATTAGAATCGTAAGGAATTACGAATAGGAGGTAAGAAACCCCTCACCTGCAGTATAATAGCTACCGTTTGATTTTCTGTGCATCGGTTTAGTTATATGCGTATGTTTTCGACACATAGGGTGTATTTAACCCTCCTCGCAGGTTTAGGGATTTAGTGAGTACCTTTAGATGGGCCAGACACATCTTTTCTCCTTTAGTTGGAGGTTTAGATGTTGTTGGGTGCCTAAAGGTAGTCTCCTTAATAGAGAGGGGAGTTAAAACACACTAGGTGTTCGATTAAATAACTAGCTTAGAAAAGAATGCAACTTAGGCATTTTTATTAGCACAGTTGAATGCATTAGAAGCATCTAAATTAGTAAATTAGTTTATTCTAGCTTATATGGGACTACGGTCCAATGGGTGGGCTCCCACAGTCGCCTCTAGGTTCAGACAACCTAGCTCTAGGTTCAGATAACCTAGAAACAGTAATTTAGAACAGTTTAGCTATACTCAGTATTTTACTTTTCAGTTGGCACTAGATGGGCTGGGCTCCCATAGTCGGTCCCTAGGTTTAGATAACCTAGTAGCTCTACTAAATTCGGGACTTGCAACCCCGGGTCTAGTTAGAGATGCGCGCATAGCACGTACAGTTGCCGGGCCCTCAGCAGCATGTTTAGTATTTTCACCTACTATATGTATATGGTTTTCAACCTTTCACAAATTAGTTCGTGAATTCAGTACAGTTTTAGCAGTAGCTCAGTATTAGCGTAGCTCAGTTCTTAGTATCAGCTTAGTTTTCCCTGTGAATAAACATGATGACTTTATGTTCAGCTTTAGATATGCCATGATTGTATGCTTATATGCCATGCCATGCTTAGTTTATTCAGTATATCCAGCATATGTTTTAAACAGCATGATTTAAATCATATTTGCATCGTTGCATGTTTTGTGAGGTAGATGGTTTCTTACTAAGCTTTTTAGCTTATAGATACTACTTTTCTTATACTGCAGATAAAGGTAAAGGAAAAGTGGATCAGTAGCGGAGGCTGGAGGGCAATGCTATCAAGATGTGTGTGGCCAGGAGTTGGAATAAAGATCTTTGGGATCTACACAGTTTTACTTCAGTATTAGCACTTTGCGTTTTTAGTTTTCATTATTCAGTTTTGATTGTTAAGTGTTATGAAATAGTAAACCATGCACTATGTAGTATGCCAGGTTTAGAATGTTAGTAGTTTTATATTAGTGTGATTTGCATTGGTTTAGAGTTGTTGTGTGAGGTTTTGACACGCCAAAGTGCTGAAATCAGAGTTCACGGGCGAAATCAGAACTCTGATCGGTCTCCAGACCGATCAGGGCCTGAGCAGTGCCACTGGATCGGTCAGCCGACCGATCCAGACAGATACAGTATGCTACTGTATCCTCCTGGATCGATCAGTCGACCGATCCAGCACGATATAGTAGCATTCCAGGAGAGTTTCAGGTGCCTGGATCGGTCAGCCGACCGATCTAGACATACCTGGATCGGTCTGCCGACCGATCCAGCCACACCTGAATCGGTCTGCCGACCGATCCAGTTTGGAACAGAACGACCGCAGCTCTGATCGATCTGTGGATCGATCGGCAAGTCTGTGAGTAGTTGGGAAGTTAGTTTCTAGCCCCTAGCTCAGTTGGGATGTTCAGTTTCTCCTCCTTAGCATATGTACCCCAGCAAAGAAGGTCTTTAGACCTTTCTTATCAGTTGTATCCGTCATTAGTAGAGTAAAATTTTAATTAGCCCAGCTTTCCGCACAGTATAGTTTAGCATTATTGTGACGATCGGCCTTACAGCCAGTACCCATAAGGTGGGTCGTTACATATACCTTCGAAGCGAGCCCTTTCGCTTTCCCGCTCGTCCAAGGAATTGTCGGATCTCGAGAGTGTCAACGTAGACACTCCTCTAATGATATCCACATGAACAAGGAGTGTCTCTCACACTCAAAGGATGGAGAAGAGAGCCCCAAGTGTGCTAGCACTTTCTAGAGCTCTCGGGTAGGATTTGAAAAAGGGAGAAAGGAGAGAAAGGAAAGGAATCTCACATACTCCTCTAGGTGTCCTCCTTTGTGACCTTCACTTCACCCTTTTCTTTGGACCTTAACACATTCCTCTTCACCTTGCTTGAAACTCTCGGCCAAGAAGGAGGAAAAGGAGAAGAGAATGGCTAGAGGAAGGAGATGAAATGAATGAGACCAATGAATGAAAATTCATTCCCATTCATTCACTTGTGTGGCCGGCCACATGAGTAACTCCTACTCATTTAATGTGGCCGGCCACATTAATGAGAATGGAGGCTTGTAACCTCCATGATGTGGCATACCATGATGATGTGGAGCATCATCATTGGTCCACATCTTGCCATCTCACTAATGATGTGGAAATTAGTCAAGTCAAACTTGACTCTTCCTCTCCCTCTCAAGTCAAGTCAAACTTGACCAAATCTCTTCCATGGTTGATCTAATCTAACCATTTGATTCAAGCCAACTTAATATAATGAATCTAATTCATTAAATTAAGTTGATTTAATGAGTCATAATCTAAATTAGACTCATTGAATACATGAATCAACTTGAGTCCAACTCAATTAGCCCAATTTGGATTACTCTTAATCCAATTTGATTCATCAAATGAATCTAATCATCTTGGTTCATCATATGAACTTAATCCAATTGGTTCATCATATTAACCCAATCTCCATCCACTTGTTCTTTGTGTGTGACCCAATAGGTTCTTGTAAAATTGGCAATGTTTCTAAACTCCTTTAGAAACATAAGCAATGAGCGGCATCTAGCAATACATCATTGCTACCCAAGTTACAAGAAATGTTGAGATCCAACATCACCTTATGACTACTAATTGTGACTCCTCACAATATATGACAAGTGTCCTTCTATCCTAGACATCTAGATTGATCAATGTGAGGCATAGACCGTGTCATCCTCTGACCAATCTAAATCTTGAACTCCAAGTAGACTCACTCAATCAAATGAGCTCAATATCTCATATTGACTCATTTGGGTATGGTCATACACTTCATGGTCTTACTCTATCAAGAATATCGATGTCACTCCTGTCATATAGGAGGGATAGATCCCATCTACATCACTCACATCCCTCTGCATAATTCGTTACATACCCAGTAATCGCCTTTATAGTCCACCCAGTTACGGGTGACGTTTGACGAAACCAAAGTACATAACTCCTTATGTAGGGATCCATGGTGACTTCATGTCTAAGGACTAATAGTCATACTAATAGCCACATGAGAAAGTATATGACACTCATATAACGATCCATGATACTTTCTCATGGCGGGTCATTCAATATACATTCTCCAATGTATACCCATGTGTCAGCTTGATATCTCTATATCCATGACTTGTGAGATCATGTCATCGAGCTGACCTACATGCTAGTCTTATTGCATTAACATTGTCCCTGAATGTTAATACTCGACTAGGAATGATTTAGAGTAGTGTTCCCTATATCATCTCACTATCGATTCAACTAATCGATTGATATAGGTATGAACCTTCGACTCAAGGACGCTATTATACATAGCCTATTTGACACTAATATAAATAAGTATAATAACCAAACAAATGCCTTTATTGATATACAAGAATATGATACAATCATCAAATGATTGGATCTAGGGCTATAACTAACATTAAGTGTCATAAAAGCATGAGAACCTTAAACAACTTTCATAGCAATTATTTCAAGAAACAACATGAGCATAGTTGAGTTAGGTTCTAAGTTTCCTAAGCCCTTAAACACAATGTGGCCGAATACATATGAGCATGGAATGAAGTTAATTCATCATATGAGCATAACAAGTTAACAACTTCCTCATCATGAGGCACCTATCATAAATCAACAATAGAAGACATGCTTGGTTTGAGTGTTAGCTTACCTATTCTTTTTTTCTTCCTTTTTTTTTTATTCATGTTTATCTGAGAGTCTTAGGGGTGTGATTCTAAGTTCTAATCAACATTCTAGCATATGAACATGAGATAAATCCCTACCATAAAATACATGTCACAAGGAACATATTGAGCATGTCAAAATTTAGATCTTTCCATTTCCTAGGTCCTTCTTTTTGGTATTACCTTGGCCGAAATTCTTCATGAGGTTTTTCTTAGATTTTATGTAACCAAATCTCATAGAACACACAAAAGATATTGTAGCACAGGTGAGGGAAACTTACATCCTTTCGCTGGTGGTTTTTCTTAAGGAGAAAAGTATCCTAAGTGCCAAGGAAGGAGAAAGCTTCTTCTTCTTGTACCTCCTTTTGCTTCTTTTTGCTTGGAAGGAATAGAACTTGAAGGCTTCTTCTCGGAAATTAGTTTTCTTGGAAAAGAACTTAACTTAGATATTGGAATGAGGAGAGGGAAGGGGTTCTTGGTTCGGTGAAGAATGAAGAAGGAGGAAGGAGGAAGAAAGAAAAGGATTTAATCTCTTGTTTTTCTTCTCCCAAACTATTTATTCCTTTTGCCAATGAAACATGTCTTCATTCATTCCCTCACCTCCTCTTTTCCCTCATTCCTTTAATTCCCACGAAAATAGAGAGAGGGAGGGAAGTAGACAACTCATCTTTTGCTTGCTCCTTTTCTTAACCAAGAGGAAAAGAAGGAAACAAACTTGGTTTTCTCTTGCTCTTTTGCTTAGTTTTCTTTTAATTTTATTCTCACCTTTAACTAAAATTCCATTCTTTTCCATCCATATATTATTCATTATCCTAGTGGTTATCATATAATCAATTTATCTCCATTATTTGTGGGAGGTTCAAGGTTCAATCCTTGACCTCACTCTTCTTATTTTATTTTTGGGTTTCTATTTTCCCTTTTTCTCTTATCCTTTTTATTTTCTATACTCTAAAGAAAATAATATCCATATGCCTATCTTATAATTTCATGGGTGTTACAAAAGTCATCCAATAGCTATAAAGGTTTGAGATACAAACCTAAAGTTAAGAAGGATGTGATTTCTTTTCATAGGGTTCTATATAGCTATGGGACCAACCTTAGGTGTAGAGGTCAAGTCAAGGATACTAGGGAAGGAATCCCTAAAGGTTCTTTTGGCAAGATCAAGGTGACTAAGGCTCCAAAAAGGCCTAATAAAGTCACAAAGAAAGTTACATGGGAAGTTATCTCTAGAAGTGACCTAGTAGAAGTGACCAAGGCTTCTAAGAAGCCTAGAAAGGTCCTTAGGAAGGTATCTAGGGAAGTTATCCCTAGTGAGTACCTAGAGAATCCAAGGAGCACCAATAGGTATTAGGTTCCTAGGAATATATCTCTACACCCTAGATGGGTTTAGAGAGTGTCAACTCCAATTGGAAGGGTAGTTAACCCAACTTTGTTAAAGTTGACACTTGAGAGCATTTTCAAGGTGATTGTTAACCTTTGAAAATGAAAAGGATTGTAGGGTTACTCTTTGAAAGAGTAATATATGTGCCAAAATTTGAAGAGTTGAACTTAATTTAAATTGGCACACTTAAGAAAAGTATAAGAAAAATCAAGTTAGAATTTTGATACTTTCTTAAGGAATTAAGAGAAAACCCATGCTTTAGTCAAATGTGATTAAACCTTGAAGAGCAAAAATGTGTCAAAGTTTGAAAAGTTGAACTAAGTTAAAATGACACACTTGAGAGAAGCAAAAGTAATGCCAAATTTGGAATTCGGCATTTTCTTGTGGAATTAAGGGAAAAGTAAACCTTAATCCAAATTGTCACTCTTGGAAAGAGTAGCATGTGCCAAATCTTAAGGAATTATGTTTGAATTAAATTGGCACAATTTGAAGAATCATAAGAAATACCAAGTTGGGATTTTGGTATCTTCTTAGTGATTTAAGGGAAATCTAAGTGTCAATCTAAAGTGTTACTATTTGGATGAGTAAAATGTGCCAAGTCTTGAGGAATTGGACTTAAATTTAAATTGGAACAAATGAAAAAAGAAATACCAAGCTGAAAATTTGGTATTCTATTGAGGGGTTAAGGGAAAATTTAAACCTTAATCAAATTAATTACTCTTTGGAAGAGTAAGTTATGCCAAACCTTGAGGAATCACATCAAAGGTAAGTTGGCACACTTGGAGAAAGGATAAGAAATGTCTAGTTGAGATATTAGTATGTTCTTAAGGGATTAAGAGCAAAAATCAAGTCTCAATCTAAATGTTTGATCCTTAAAGAGAATAATATGTGCCAAACAAATATTTGAGGATTGAATTCTTAATTTCAATTGGCACAAATAGAAAAGGGGTAAAAGGAAATGCCAAGTTGGGTTTTGGCATTCCTTCAAGAGATAAGCAATCTAGGCTTAATTTTAAGAGCTTAGCTAAGGGATTAAGGATACTTAGATAGTCTATCTAGGTATATTTTATCTATGCTAAAGTGCCATGATTGATTGCCTATCATATGTCATGGCATCATGTGCTACATTCATTTTTATTATGAAAAACACAAAAATACCATGTCATGTCATACATGCATCATGTAGCTATAGCATGCTTTTCTTTTAAAAATTACTTATTTTGATGTATGCCATTAATCATCATGCGTTATATTAATTTCCTTGTAATTAAGGACAAAAGACATTTATTAAGAATGGTAAATATCACAACAAGTGGGATTATACCAAATGACATCCTAGGTGGATGATCATAAGTCTCTTAATGCCTAGATAGATATACATGATCCCTTAGTTTAGGGCAAAACCAAATATACATCTCACAAAAATCATAAGATGACTTGTATGTGTTTTAGCACACATTAGATACAAGTGAGATGTTAGGATGGTGAACAAAACTCAAAATGTTGATTTAATGCATCCTATTGAGTTTTAGGTTCATCAAAGCACATAGTCATGTGACTTCCAATCATTAGGAAAGTGAATGTACAAGTCATGTGCATCGAGCCCAAAGAACATGGTTGGATATTGGTTTTGAAAATGATATTAAAATGCTTTTGGAAAATCTTGGTGAAGACTATCTTTTGATAGTGATCATCATTGAATAGTTAGACACAAACTTGAAGAAAACACTAAAGTTTTTACAAGTTTTCAAATTTGTGTCAATCTTTAAAAATAAGAAGTATTTTCATAGAAAACTATTTTTCCTTAATAAAGTATACCCTAAATAATGTCTACATGAATTTTCATGATTTTTAGAATTTTGTAGAATTTTTGGGGAGTTTCTGAATTTCGTTGAAATTGAATTTCAGGAAATCAGGAACCTAATCGATCAGCTGATCGATTGGGATGGGTTTGATCGATTAGCCGATCGATTGGAAAGCTAATTCCTACAAACAAAAGGGTAGTGAATCGATCAGTCGATCGATTCAGAGGGAATTTCTGTGAGCAGTAGCTTGCGGAATCGATCAATGGATCGATTGAAGTGATTTCAATCGATTGAGTCCCAACTTCAATCGATTGGGAAGTCTGATTTTGGCTTGAAAAGACTGATTTCAGCACTTCAAGTCACTTAGAGTCCCATTAACCACTCCAAACCCCTTTGAATACATTTGTATACTTTTAGGGGGAGTTTTTCATGATGAAAATAAGTATGGATTGGTTAAGAGAAACCAAAGTGAAGTTTAGGATAAGGTTTAGTTTTAATTCTGAATTTTGAAATCTTAAAACTTCAAGTTTTGGTTTTCAAGGGTCATTAACCATTCCTAACCCTTTGGCATACACTTGTATCCATTTAGGGAGAGCTTTCATGTTGAAAGTAAGTATGGATTGGTTAAGGTAGATTTAGGTGAAGTTTAGGTTGGGGTTTAGTTTCATTATTGAATTTTGAACCTCAAAACTTTAAGTTTTGGTTTTCCTAACTGTTTAGGAATTCCAAGTCATTGTTGGTGCAATGATAGAAGTTTGACCATATTTTTAGGGGGAGTTACTCTTTGAAAACATAAAAATCTTTTCAAAGACCTTGGAAGGGGGTTAAACCTTCGTGATGAATTAATACTCAGGGTCGAGTATTGGGGAGCAATGGAAGATTGGTTATCTTCATTGCTAGGATGATAAATGCTCTTGGATGAGCATTGTGGAGTAGATTACTACTCAAGAGGGAGCATTGGATTAATGAAGGGGATCAGACCTTCATTGGTAAAGTGGAAAATGCTCTCAGATGAGTATGGAGAAGAAGATTACTGCTCAAGGGGGAGCATTGAATACAATGAATGGGAGTTTCATTGAGAAGTTGAGGCATGCTCTAGGATGAGCATTGTGAAGTGAAATAGAGCTCAAGGGGGAGCTTTGGCGGCAATGAAAAATATGAGATCTTCATTGTGGGGTTGTTAACAACATATGAGGTTGTAAACAACGAAGAGTTAACTCTTATGGAGAAGAGTTTGTTTTCAATTTTTGATGTATGACAAAGGAGGAGAATGAAAGGTTAAGTTAGGCCTTCATCCCAAGTAGGGAGAGTTTGCCCTCTAGGAAAGGGAGAGAATGAAGGAAACCTTCATTCAAGCCTTGTGATAAAGAAGAGGGTAAGGCTATGGGATTTAGCCTTGTGATAAAGAAGAGGTTAAGGCTTTGGGATTTAGCCTTGGTATGAAGAAGAATTAAGGCTATGGGATTTAGCCTTGTGTAAAGAAGAAGTTAAGGCTATGGAATTTAACCTTGGTATAAAGAAGAGGTCAAGGCTATGGGATTTAGCCTAACTTAGAGGTATTGTCAAACATCAAAAAGGGGGAGATTGTTGGGGTAATTTCCATTGGTCATGTTTGACCAGTTTGACTAAGCTTGAGTTGAGTCAAGCTTGAGTCGGGATTTGAGTTTTGATGTTTGACAATATATGGAGATTGCTGGAGCAATTGTCTGGTTGTGGAGATGGTCAAAGGGTTGACTAGGTTGATGAGAATACAAGTCAAGTAGGTTAAGGTTGACAGGAGACTTGACTGGGAAAGTCCTAATTGGAAGTTAGGCGTATGGAAGTCCTAACTGGAGGTTAGGCGTATGGAAGTCCTAACTGAAGGTTAGGCGTATGGAAGTCCTAACTGGAGGTTAGGCGTATGGAAATCCTAACTGGAGTTTAGGAAGTGGTGGAAGTCCTAACTGGAGGTTAGGCAAATTGGAAAGTTCTGGTGAGGAGCCAGGCAACGGGAAAGTCCTAGTGAGGAGCTAGGCAGGAGAAAGTCCAGGTGAGGAGCCAGGCAACTAAAAGTCCAAGTGTGATCTTGGCTAAGGAGAAAGTCCTGGTAAGGAGCCAGGCAAGTGGAAAGTCCAAGTGTGATCTTGACAAAGGTTGTAAGTCCAAGCATGTGGTCTTGGCAAGGTAAGCCCTAGTGTGACTTGGCAAGGAGAACTCAATAACTAGGATGAGGCCAAAGGAAGCTCCTGAAGGCAAGGTGTGAAGGATGGGAGATATCCGACATACGCAAGGCTGATGGAGGAGGCTAGAAGGCTAGTTCGAGGTTGGTCGGGTGTGGCCAAATGCTAGGCATGGAGACCCAACAGGTCACGATTGACCAGGAGTTGGGTTGGAGATTTTGGACTTGAGTTTGAGTCAAGTCCAGGATGGTCAATCGATCGGGCGATCGATTGAACCAGAGTCCAATCGATCAGTGGATCGATTGGAGTGTGCTGTGATTGTGGAAAGTCCCAATCGATCGACCGATTGATTGAGATGTGAAATCACGAGCACAGAAGCTTTCCTAATCGATCGGGCGATCGATTGGGAGCTGCCAATCGATCGGTCGATCGATTGGGCAGGGGAGTTCTCGCGCGATCTCGAGAATACAGAAAGCTTTTGAATCGAACCATCGATCGATTCAGATATTCCCAATCGATCGGTCGATCGATTGAGATTCGACCGTTAGGCAGGATGCAGGTGATGGACGGCTGCGATGAAGCGATGCTGACGTGGCAATCGATTGGATCGATTGGGAGCACTGTTTAAAGCCTTGGCTGAGCGTTTTCTCTGCAAATCTTTGCGATCTTTTCCTGCAAGCTCACAACGATTTTTCGACGATCTTCTTTGAGCTTCTCCGCCAGTTCTTGAAGGCTTTTGGGGTGCATCCCCAAGGTTCAAGAGGCAACAACAATCAACAAGTAAGCAAGAAGAAGGGTGTATTTCAGTTATATTTTTGTATCTTCTTCTTGTGTGAGTGTTGTAGTGTTGTGTGTGTTTGTACGAGACTTCTCCGCCTCCGGATGCGACCGAGAAGGAGTTGTTTACTAGTGGAGAGTGCTCGAGTGTAACACCTATAAATTTTCTCTATTCAAAAAGGCCAAAAAGAACTAGAAGAAAAGAAAAAGAAATAAAAATAGATTTAAAAATGGCCTTGGGTAGGATTGAACCCAAGACCTCTTATATATAATTGGTTAGAGTTTCCATTAGGGTGGTGGTAAAGCATCACGCTAGCAATAGGAAACAATTCCTTATATGCAGATTTTGGGAGAAGAGATGCTTCAACTTCCACTTAGTATAAAAGTTGAGGGATGAGATCAAAACCTAAATCAATTCATTTTCCCTACTCCCATACCTAGCCGAAACTCCTTCCCTCTTCTTCTCTTGTAGTTCTGGCCAATAATTCTAGGGTTCCAAGGTTCTAGGTTCTTCAAGAAGAGAATCTAGAGGGGAGTTTTCATTAGGATTCGTACGTACGGGGTGGGTAGTTTGGAGATCAAGGCATACAAAAGAGAGTGTTGCTTTTCTTACACCCTATAAGAGTAAGATCTAGCGAAAGGATGTAAGTACTCCTCACCTGTAGTATAAGTTGTTTCGATTATGCATGAAGGAACCTATTTGTAGTAGGTTTGTATGGTCTATGCATGGTTAAGAAATTTCATGTTAAAGTGCATGTTAAAGAAGATATAATGCATGATATGTAAAGATGCCCCTCTAAGTTTTGAGATTAAGAGCATGTGAGTACTTTGATTTGTTTCCCATTAAGTTTCTGGGACTAAGAAGCAAAATCAACTGCCCTAAGATGCTTCCCAATATGTGTGGGGGATTAAGTGAACATAAGGTGTTTGTCGAAATGACAACAAGTGCAATTATAAGAAAGTATTGAGTAGAAGAAAGTATTTTACTTTAAAATGACATGTACTGGACACAAGGCCCATGGGATGGGCTCCTAGATTGCCCCTAGGCTTAAGTTCGCCTAGTAGTACCTTAATAAGTTCGGGATTAGCTACCTCTGATTTTATTAAGGATGCGCACAAGTGGTATATTGCCAGGTCCAAGAAAGTTGATTACTATGTTCACTAATATGTATGATAAAGTTTTCAAAGTGCATTGGTTGTTGAAGTGAAACCATCATTAAGTGGAGAACTTGAGTTATAAAGTGTAGTGTTGGTGAACTCTATGATATGCCAGGATTTCTGTTTTGTTACATTACTAGCAAGGTTTAAGTTGGTGTTTAGCATTTCTAAAATTATTTAAAAATACATATCATGTGCATATTTACAAAGTATATGTTTTAGCGTGAACTATACTCAAGTGCATGTTTGTTGTTTTCTTCTCAAGCAGTTTTATCATAAAAAGGCATGTTCTCTTTAATGCATAGTTTTGTGAGTAGATGGTACTTACTAAGCCTTTTCTTATAGTTTGCATTTCCTTATACTACAGATAAAGGTAAGGGAAAGATGAAGTAAGAAGGGGCAGTAGGAGAAATGTTTGATGGTATGGGTGACGGAACAATGGGAAGCGATTCTGGAATTTGCTAGTATCTGACCATGTTAGATTTTGGTGGGATGGACATATGTTCTTATCTCCGCTTAGTATAAAAGTACTATTAAGAATGGTGTACAATGAATTTACAGTTTGGTAGTAGTTGAAGTGTCAAATATTCTCCCTAAGGTTGTAGGATAAAATGATAAGTCAAGAAGGAGTACAAAGGGGGAGAACCACTCCTTTTTGGGTGCAGGGCATGACCCCCACACGGCCATGACACGGCCGTGTGGAGTCACACGAGCCCAACCCTCTCCCTCTCGGCCAGGGTTGCACGACCGTATGCCACACACGACTATGCATGGTTTAGTCTCTGGAAAAGTTGCACGGTCATGTGCCACACACGACCATGCAAGGCTTGGCCTCTGGTAAGGTTGCACGGTCATGTTCCACACACGACCATGCACCTCTCCTCCTCAGGAAAATGACACGACCGTGTGGATTCACACGACCGTGCACCCCTTTTGACTCAGCCGAGGTGACACGGCCGTGTGAGCCACACGACCATGCCCCTCTTTGTTACGACCAAGGTGACACAGCCGTGTGGAAGCCACACGGTCGTGCCCTACTTCAGCAAGGAGGACCTTACACGGCCGTGTGGCACACACGACCATGCCCTGCTTCAGCAGGGAGGACCTTACATGGTCGTGTGGCACACACGGCCGTGCCTAAGCTAAGGCTCAGTAAGGCTACATGGCCGGTCATCACCACACGACCCAAATCCTCAAGCAGTTCTAAACTTCATCTTAGCTCTATTTCGCTCCCAAAACATGACTTAACAGTCTAAGCAAGTTCAGAGTAGATCTCTGAACTGAATAGTGTACATACAATAAGGTCCTTAGTAGTATGGAAAGAAGTAACGTCCGTGGCTTGGGTTAGGGTTAAGAAGTGCGGTCGTTACAATTATGGTATCAGAGCCAGGTTCCATCCTTCCGCCACCCACATGTCAAGCATTGATCCTGCCGCTTCCAAGTAAGAAAGTACCTTTTCTTCATGTACCTAGTTACTATTATGTTTAGTAAGAAATTCTTGTTAAATTTTAGCATGCTCATATATGAAAGTAGTAATGATAGCAAGTAGGGATGATGAGTGGCTGACGTATGTTTTCACTATTTTTGACTTATGATATGTAGAATGGCTAGAGGAAGACTAGCTAGACAGCCGAGCGTTAATGAACCTCAGCCAGGGGAAAATGAGTCAGCACCACAGCCCAACCTTTTAGAAGTAGTAGCTCAACTTCAGAGACAAGTGACTGAGCAGCAGCAGGTTATTGCCTCTCTAACTGCTAACCAACAAGCTTCCCTTGTAGTCCCACCGGAAGGAATATAAAAGAGAGGGTAGAGCTGCCTCACCTCACAACAATACATCTTCTATTCCTCTCCTCTCTTCCTTGGTGGTGGCTGGACCTTACTCTTTCTCTCTTCTCCTTTGGTGGCCGGTGGCATATTGGTGTAGAGATCTATTAATGGCTGGTTGCTTGAAGGAGAAGAAGAAGAGAAGGAGGTTCTCTTGGAGGAAAGTTGGTGGCAGAATTTCATCATCTCTTGGAGAAAGTTGGTGGCCGAAACTTGAAAGGAAGAAGAAGGCTTGGGTGGATTCTCGTCTTGGTAGATCATCACCCACACGACATCCGAGATAAGAAGATGAGCACAATAGAAGATCAAGAGGTCTATAAGTTACAAGAGGATAACTAGCTATTAGTTTCCGCATTATAACTAGTTCATCTTTTGTATAGATCTTGAAAAACCAAACACAAGAGGTTATCGATTTTAATTATCATTTTTGTTATTGATTTTCTTTTCGATTTCATGTTTCGATAATGTGTTTCTATTGAGGTGTCTATTGTTAAACCTTGTTTACTGTAAGAAATTTAAATATCCGATTTCTTTGAAAGGCTTTGTCTACGCAGTGGTGGATGATCTCATACCCAAGAAGGCCTAGTGCCTCGCCACGTTTGACCAGGAAGCCGATCCTTGAAATAGATATTTGATCAACTTCTGTAATATGGTTTAACTTAGGAAGATCACATCGGTTGAACTTAAAGTAAGAATGTTAAGTTTCGTTCCCAATTCAAGTTTAACTTCTAAACGAAAAATTTGGATTAATAATGTTAAACATCGGTTGCAATCCAAATTTAACTTTAGTAGAACACATGGGTAGCTAGGATAGTTCTATGCTTGAACAAATTTGTGTACAGGGGAACTTGGATGGTATTCCGAGTAGCAACCAACACCTCTTTCTCGTTAGTGAGCTGTCATTGAAGCAAAAGATTAGATGGCAACAAAACACCGCTGGGAGCTCCTTGCTATTGTTGTCGCTATTGCAATGCCCTTTGGACTCGAGTGTTGATGAGTAGATATAGGTCCTCTTACGTCAAAATAATAGTGGTTGTTGGTTGGTCCTAGGAATATCGTACTGATTTCCCTGTACAAAAATTTTGTACAAGTCCTGAACCTTTCCTAACAACCTATTGTGTTCTTTAGAAATTAAATTCGGAATCGCAAACGGAACTTAACATTATTGATTCCAAATTTAACTTATGTAACGCCCACCCTTCTTACTCTACTACTCTCTAAGGGTGAACGTTACTTAACTACTAACTTTCTATTTCTTTTTTTTTTTACAACTGAAAACATGTTAAATCTGTGAGTACCGGCTACTGTTTGGCATAACCTTCTACTAACAAAACTAACTATAATCAAGCATGTATCCAGAAATAATATTTCCTAAGCTTAGACATGAAGCTTTTCCCACTGTTCTATTTTTTTTTTCTTTCGGCAAGTATCGCATATCATGAAATCCATAAACGAGCATGGTGAAGTACTTAAGTAGCTAACCAACTGGAATTCCACGTAACCTTATATACATAATATACAAAGAGATGTTACATAATATACAAGAACAATAACTTAATATATCTACACATCCTATATCATTTCCAACTAATCTACACATGATATACCAAAGCATGCATCACTAAATCTACACATGTTGAATTATTTCCCATTAAGCAAAGTATAAGAAAAGGATGCTTCTACTGGCAATAAAGATGAATTCTGCACATGCTCACATAACAACGAATACAAACTGCTCATGCTTATAAAATAAACAAGCAAACTAAATTTGCAATGCTATTAGAAACAAAACTAAATCAAATCCAGCAATACAAAATAGCATGTGCAACTTCTAATTTCTCTAGCAATTTAAAGAAAGACTCCTAATAAACTCTCAACAAATTCTTAGCAAGAATCCCATTTAAATCCTTTAGCAAGGTCCCAAGCTTCCATAGATCCAAACATCATACACATCCATCACGCATCCTCCTTGTCGCCTTCCTCTTTATACTTTAGCTTTCCCTTTATCTGCAGTAGGAGGAAAATAAATCTATAAGCGAATTGCTTAGTAAGTACTAAAGTATCTCACAAAAACTCGAAAGTGCATAAGATACAAAGGATGCTAAAACTGAAATGCTAAAAAGAAAAGTTACTCATGCTCATCTAATAGCAAAGCACTAAAATAATCTGCATGCTCATGATATACAAGAATAAATCTGCATGCTGGAAATAAAGCTAATCATGCTCAATAAACTCTAAGGAAAGCAAATGAAAACTAATGTTGTATGCTTAAAATTATAAGAGCTAAACTTTGCTGGTTCTAAACATAGGTGATACTTGTTTCATTTACTTATAGCCATATACTTGAAATTAATATTTAACTTTCTTCTTCTTTTTCTTGGGCCTAGACTTAGTACCAACTGCGCGCTCCCTAATAGAGACTGAGGTAGCGAGCCTCCAGTCCTATGAGGGTAAAGACCTTGGTCTTACCAGGGCCAAGACCTTGGAATTGGTCACCTGGATTTGTTTAACGATAACCTTGGAAGTCGGGTACTAGCCTCTTACTTTAAATTACTTGTTATCTTTTCTAACTAGACCTTGGTCTTTTCTCTACTCATAACTTCTCATAATCTCCTAATAGAGCTTACTAGAACACTGTAAGTATATCTAACAAGTAGAGAATTGCCACTAACTGAGCATGCTATAAAAATAAAGCAAAGCCAATCAAACTACAAGGTAAGCTTAATAGCTGTTCATGTTCAAGAAAACCAAGAAACTAACATACATACTTTAAATAAAGGTTGTTCTTGCCTTTTTGAGTAGCAAGGGAAATGCTAAACCCATTCTAACTAAATAAAGGGATGTTCTTGCCCTTTGAGTAGAAAGGAAAATGCTATTCATGCTTACGGTAGTACAGGAAGATTACAAAACTGCAAGGAGCTAAATACTAGGATGCTAGATAAGGTAGCAAAACAAACAAATCCCAAATCCTTATAATATGGCTGTTCATGCTAACCAAAATAAGCAAAGAATTCAGAATTGTAATGCTAGAAAAATAGGGATGTTCGTACTTGTTAAAATAGAAAGTAAAGGTCTAAAATCTGAGATGCTAAAATGAAAGCTTTTTATGTTCAATGGGAAACACTGCATGCTACGGTTTAACTAAACTTACATACAACTGAAACATGTTTTGAGCAATAGCAGGCTACGGATTCATATAATCAAGAACGAATTCTGCTATAAAGGAAACTAACCACAAACTGAAACTACGGTTTCATCATGGAACTTTCCAGCATAAAGAATCTAACATCACTAACAGGCAATTCATACAAATGGAATGGAAAGGAAAACCCTAGCACAGTAATTCGGCATAGCAAACCTAACCTTAGCAATTCGGCTAGATAAACAGAGCATGGAAAGAAAAGCTCTAGCATATAATTCTACTCGGCACAGCAAAATCTGAAAGCAAGGAAACGAAAACCCTAAGTTCAGAGCAACTCCTACCACAGGTGAGTAGTACTTACAGTGGTTTTCTTGGACTTACAACCGAGAGAGAGATCTAGGGTTCGGATGAGTTCCCAAACTCGGCGTTTCCTCTGTGTCCGCGTGCCCTCCTCGACGGGATGACCTTGCTTCTTCGCTACCGTCGCCCGAGAGGAGGAGCCCTAGCCTTGGTTGCGCTTTCACCCGAGAAGAATCGCTTGAAGAAGGGGAACAGCGCCGTCGCGGGAGGAAGAAAGGGAAGAAGGGCAGATAGGTTTTTGGGAGAAAGAAAAACCTAATCCTTTTATAACTAGGTCTAACTTTGGGTTCTCATTATAACTTAACTATATTTAGATATAGGTTTAATTAAGAAAAGTTCGGCTGGTCTGTTGGTTAAGCGAATCTCTGCTTAACCCGAGGTTTCCGGTTCAAACCTCGGCTTGGGCATTTTTGTCAAAATTTCTTTCATTTTGTAAAAATACCAAACGACCTCCAAAATTGCGTAAAGATACTCTAAAAATCTCTAGAATATTTCTAAAGCATTTCCAAATATTTTTAAGAACTTTTGGAACTTAAAACAAGGAAATTTGGGTCGTTACAACTTATCTCTTCTTAGAGGTTTAGACTTGGATCGCAAATGATATTTAACATTATAGATCCTAATCCACCTATGTTACAAACTCAATTAAATATTTATTTCCGAAATTGTCTCCCTGGTCAAACATGGCGAGACACTTGGCCATCTTGGGTATGGAACATCCACCAACCACTGTCTCGACAAAGCCACTTAACAAAATTCAATATTTAATTTTCTTATATAACTCTAGGTTTAACCAAAAAGAACAATCGAATCATAAGATCAAAAAAATAAAAGAAACACAAATTCGAAACAAATCCGAACATCTAGAATCTCTAGGCTCTTGTGTTTGAAATTCATACAAAGAAAAACTAGTATGATGCGGAAAATAATTACTAGTTATACCTTTCTTTGTATGCAACAACCTCTTGATCTTCTACCGTATTCCTCTTCTTGTCTCGGATGTCGTGTGGGTGACGATCTTCAAAGATGAGAACCAGCCAAGCCCTTCTTCTGCCTTCTTCCAAGTTTCGACCAAGCAAATTTCTCCAAGAGATAGCAAGTCTCGGCCACCACCACCAAGCTCCAAGGGATGCTAGAAACAAAGTCTCCTTTTCCTCCTTCTTCTCCTAGCAAGATCTGGCAACCTTCCAAGCTCCAAGAGATGATGAGGTTCAGCCAAGGAGAAGAAAGAAAAAGGAAAGGGGAGAATAAGAGGGCTGGCCACACCAAGGAAGAGAGGAGAGGAATAGAAGAGAGTTCTTATTGTGAAGGCACCCCCTCCCTCTCTTTTATAATCCTTGGTCTTGGCAAATAAGGAAAGATTTAAAAAAAACTTCCTTATTTTCTTTTCCATGAAAAGGAAAATTTAATTGATAAAAAATAATTTCCTTTTCTTTTATTAAAGTGGTCGGCCACCTCTAATTCTCCAAGCAAGGAAAGTTTTAATCACAAGAATTAAAACTTCCTAATTTGTTTCCGAAAATTTTTAAAATAAAAATTTCTCTATTAATTTTTCCTTCATGGTTGGTAATAAAAGGAAATTTTATAAATTAAAATTTCTCTATTAAAACATGTGGAATGTGGATGATTTCCAAAAAGGAAAGTTATCTTTAAAATTAAAATCTTCCTCTCAATCTACAAATAAGGAAAGATATCAAATCTTTTCTTAATCTTTTGTAGAAATTATAATAGAAAAAATTTAATTTTAGAACTCTCTTTTAAAATCATGAACACAATTTCATAAAAGGAAAGTTTTATCAAAAATTAAAATCTTTCTTTCAATCTATAAATAAGGAAAGATATCAAATCTTTTCTTAATCTTTTATAGAAACTATAAAAGGAAAGATTTAATTTTAAAACTCTCTTTTAAAATCGTGAGGATGGTTTCATAATAGGAAAGTTTTATAAAAAATTAAAATCTTCCTTTTAACTATAAATAAGGAAAGATATCAAACCTTTCACTTAATCTTTTGTAGAAAGCTATAAAAGGAAAGATTTAAATTTTAAAGTCTCTTTTAAAACCATGGTATCCACATAAGAATGATTTAAAATATAAAATCCTTTTTAAATTAATGTGGCCAGCCACACCAAGCTTGGATTCAAGCTAGGGCTGGCCACACAACTTGGATCATCCTATTTGCTTGGTCGACCCAAGCTTGGGTTCCAAGCTTGCTTGGCCGGCCACCTTAGGATGGGTATAAAGGTGGTTATAGGTGGGTATAATACTTTATTAATAAGAGACTACGATAGGGACCGAGAGAAGGAATTGGTTTTGGTCTCCTGATGAAATTAAGCTTCCCGTGTTCGCCCTGAACACCCAACTTAATTTCATCAATAATAATTCATTCCACTAAAGAATTATTATTGAACTACCGCACCAATCTCAAATTACATTTTGGGCTACTTCTTATCATGAGTGTGTTAATCTCCCTGTGTTTAAGATGTCTGATGTCCACTAATTAATTGAGTTACTAACAATTCACTTTAATTAATATCTTAGTCTAAGAGTAGTACCACTCAACCTTATTATCGTGTTAGACTAAGTCCACCTGCAGGGTTTAACATGACAGTCCTTATGAGCTCCTCTTGGGGGCATTATCAACCTAGATTACTAGGACACAGTTTCCTTCTATAATCAACAACACACACTCTAAGTAATATCATTTCCCAACTTATCGGGCCTATTGATTTATCAAGCTAAATCTCACCCTTTGATAAGTCAAAGAAATAAATACTAAATATATGTGCTTGTTATTATATTAGAATTAAGAGCACACACTTCCATAATAACTAAGGTCTTGTTCTTTTATTAAGTCAGTATAAAAAGAACTTACCTTAAATGGTCTTGCTTAATACACTCAGAGTGTACTAGTGTAATTTATCAGTCAAGATAAACTAATACTAATTGCACTATGACTATTCTAATGGTTTGTTTCTTTCCATCTTAGTCGTGAGCTACTGTTTATAATTTATAAGGAATTGATAACATGATCTTCTGTGTGTGACACCACACACCATGTTATCTACAATATAAATTAATCGAACAATTACACTTAACTTATAAATGTAGATATTTGAACAATATGATTCTTATTTCTAAGTAAATGTTTATACAAAAAGCTAGGCTTTTAGTATACATTCCAACAATCTCCCACTCATAATAAAAGACTATGCTGCCATATACCCTGCCATACATCTGATTTCTATCCCTTCAACATGCCCATCAAAAGCTCTTGACTTAAGGGCCTTAGTGAAAGGATCTCCTAGGTTATCACCTGATGCAATCTAGGCGGCAACAACTTCTCCGCGTTATCCGATGTCTCGTATTGGGTGGTACTTGCGCTTTATTGTGTTTACTTGCCTTATGGACTTATGGTTTCTTTGAGTTTGCTACTGCACCACTATTATTACAATAAATTGTAATAATTTTTGGGCAAACCAGAAATCATGTCGAAGCCCATTATGAAGTTTCTGAGCCATATAACTTCTATGGCCGCCTCAGAGGCTGCCACATACTCAGCTTCTATGGTGGAGTCCGGAAAAGCACCTATGCTTAATACTCCTCCATTGTTATGGCTCCATCTCCTAAGGTAAACACAAAACCCCAAGGTTAACTTACTATTGTCCCTATATGATTAGAAGTCTGAATCCGTGTAACCCACAGGGAGCAAATCATCTGTCTTGTAAACTAGCATATAATCTATAGTCCCTCTACGGTACTTTAATATTGTTAGTGAGAGTCCTAGAGCCTAATCATGTGATGATTGTTGTATGGACTTGATGTATCATATTCCTATATATATTTATAAAGACATTTCTTTATGGTTATTATACTTACTTGTATTGGTGCCAAATAACTGAGTATAATAGTGTCCTTGAGTAGAAGGTTATTATCTATATCAATCAATTGGTTGAATTGATAATGAGATGATATAGAGAACACTACTCTTAATCATTCCTAGTCAAGTATTAACATTTAGGGACAATGTTAATGCGATGAGACTAGCATATAGGTCAACTTGATGACTTGATCTCATAAGTCATGGATATTAGATATCAAGTTGACACATGGGTATGCATTGGAGAATGTATACTGAATGACCCGCCATGAGAAAGTATCATTGATCATTATATGAGTGTCATATACTTTCTCATGTGACTATTAGTATGACTATCAGTCCTTGGACCTGAAGTCACCATGGTTTCCCACATAAGGAGTTGCATACTTTGGCTTCGTCAAACGTCACCCGTAAATGGGTGGACTATAAAGGCAACTACTCGGTATGTAATAAATTATGCGGAGGGATGTGAGTGGTGTAGAAGGGATCTATCCCTCCTATATGACGGGAATGACATCGACCACTAAGTGCATGGCCATGCCCAAATAGGTAAATATGAGATATTGAGCTCATTTGATTAGAGGGAGTCTACTTGGACTTCAAGACATAAATTGATTAGAGGATGACACGATCTATGCCTCAATTGATCAATTTAGATGTCAAGAATAGAAGGGCATTGTCACATATTGTGAGAGTCACAATTAGTAGTCACAATGGTGATGTTGGATCTCAACATTCTTGTAACTTGGGTAGTAATGATGTGTTGCTAGATACCGCTCATTACTTATGTTTCTAAATGGGTTTAGGAGCATTGGCAATGTTACAAGAACCTATAGGGTCACACACAAAGGAAAGTTAGATGGAGATTAGGTTCATACGATGGACCAAGAGGATTAGGTTCATGTGATGAACTAAATTGGATTAAGAGTAATCCAGATTAGACTAATTGAGTTGGACTCCATTTGATTCATGTGTCTAATGAGTCTAATTTAGACTATGATTCATTGAGTCAATTTAAACCAATGAATAGAGATTCATTAAATTAAATTGATTTGAATCAAAGGTTAGATTTGATCAACCATGGGAGATAAGAGGTCAAGTTTGACTTGACTCTAGAGGGAAGATGTAGGGTCAAGTTTGACTTGACCAAATGCCACCTCATTGTGACTTGGCATGGGCCGGCCAATGATGATGTTCCACATCATCAAGGCTACATCATTATGTGCCACCTCATGAGGAAGACCAAGAGCCATGACTCTTGTTATTACATGGAGGTATAAGATGCTCCATTAAGTGGCCGACCACATGAGATGTGCATTCAAGGCTTCTTCTTCTTCCTCCTCTCTTCATCTTTCTCTCTTTCTCCTCCATTGCCGAGACCTCTCAAGGGTGCTAGCACACTCTAAGTGGTTCTCTCCATCTTTTGTCCGTGTGGATACGTGTAGTGGAGAGTACACTTGACACTCTACGAGATTCGGCAACCATTTGGACGAGCGGGATAAGCGAAGGGCAACGCTACAAGGGTAATACCTTTTTCATGTAGATCTAAGGTAGATCTAGTGTAGACAAACATATACATGAATATTTTTATTTATCTTTGCACGGATCCGTGTCTAGCTTCGGTGTTTCTGCAACGCAAAAAGCGGTTTTTGCGACTCGAAAGTCTAACAGTGATATTAGAGCCACGTGCGAAGCTTGTACATGTTTGTATTTGTTATTATGAAAAGATTTCAGATCTTTAAGTTTCTGTAATTTTTCTACTTTTATAGATTTTGTGAGTATTTTTCTTGTAGAGGTGAAGCAACAAGTATTTGGACATTTGTAGGCTTCAAATACCAAGAAAAATCTTCCGAAACGACAAGGTTTCGCCCAAATAAAATTATTTTTTTTTGGACAGCGGCTTAAGGTTCTATTAGATCAGTTTGGATATTCATTTCATGAGAAGGGGTGCTGCTCCTAACCCCGCAAGGGGCATTGTCTCGCGATCGCTCCCGAAAATCGCTAAACGGGACCGTTGAGAAGTTGTGACTCATAAAATTGATAAAACAGTAGTAAAATTATAGAAATTTATGTAAAATACATAATTTAGAATTATGTATGATATTGTGATGGTCATGGCCCAAAAACCCCAATGTGATTGGTTAAAATTGCGTTGTAATTCATAATATGGCCTGCGCGCCATTTTTTGTATTGTGCATGTTGTATACGATATGCGACCTGCGCGCTGTGCCTTCCTTATTATGTTCCTGTTGTAAATAGATTTTAGACTCGAATGTAACTCTAGTTTCATATTTGTAATGTACAAAATGAAGCGGTGGAAGGTCCACTCAAGAAGGAGTTACGAGGAGGGTGCTATTAACACATGGCGGTCAAAAGGAGGCGCTTGAAGAAGCCGTTGACCCTAGGTTGACCGTCCGATCTTTTCATTGGCTTGAGAATATCGTAGTAGGGCCATGACCTCATGACAAATTGATTAATCGATATTTATGTATATATATATATATGTATCTATCATTGCTTATGTGTATGTGATGCATGCTAATGTAGGGTAATTAGTGCCTTAATGCGTATATGATACACATTCATGATTAGATTAGATCTTAATCAAGTCAACTCAAAATGCCTACCAAGTTTTGATACCCATCACTACCTCAATCATTTGTTGTTGTTAAATCTACCAAAGCAGAGCAACGCATATTATCTTGGTAGGGTGCGGAGGGGAAATCTTGGTCTGCCTATCAAAGCTTGGTTGAGTACAAACTCAATTAGATTGAGTATAACTAGTTAAACTCAATTGGATTGGGTAAAATTATAGGCATTTTCCAACGGTTGGGAAGATAGGATAAAGATCACATTTATCTTGATCCTATAAACAAGAGTTTCATAAAGATGTAATTGATAATTAGTTATCTACCGATCATACTAAGTCTTGGGCAATTTAGCTAAAGCTAACTCAAGGCGTAGTATGATGTGGATCTTATCCCGTGAGAATTATAGCTAATTGGGATGAATCTAGTAGTGTGGTTTGACCACATCCATGACTTGATTCTACAAAAACTCTATAATTCAGTGAGAGCATCATTTAGTTAAAAACCTAATTAAATGATAAGTGGAATATGATATTTACTTTCTACTTTATTTATGTTGTAGATTTCCATGTCAATGAACACGAACATTTTCTCTCTGCGTTCTATACTTGACAAGGACAAGCTCAATGGATCTAATTTCCTGGGCTGGTACAGGAATCTGAGAATCGTTCTCACACAAGAAAGAAAACTATGCGTCCTGGAGTAGTCCATTCCGGAGGCACCTCCTGCCACTGCCACTCGAGTCGACCATGATGCTTATAAGAAGCATCAAGATGATGCATTATATGTGTCATGCCTCATGCTCGCAACCATGAACTTTAAGCTTCAGAAGCAACACGAGTTGATGACTGCTTATGATATGGTTGAACATCTTCTTCAACTATATCAAGGACAAGCAAGGCACGAGAGATTTGAGATCTCTAAGGCACTGTTTCAGAGAAAGATGCAAGATGGGACTCCCGTAGGTCCATATGTACTCAAGATGATTGGGTACATAGAGAACCTACAGAGGTTGAGATTCCAACTTGGCCAAGAACTGACCACTGACTTGATCTTGCAATCCTTGCCAGAAAGTTATAGTCAATTTGTCATAAATTACAACATGAACGAAATTAATAAGCCACTGCCTGAGCTGCTAAGCATGTTACGAACTACTGAGCTAAACCTTAAGAAGGTAAAGCCCAACTCCATTTTGATGGTGCAAAAGCATAAAGGCAAGGGCAAGCCTAAAGTTAAGGGAAAGTTCCAAGCCAAGGGCAAAGACAAGGTAATGAAACCTAAAGGAGGTGTTGCCAAGGATGCTACCTGCTTCCACTACGGTCAGACCGGACACTGGAAGAGGAACTGCAAAGGATACCTGGAAGATCTTAATAAGAAGAGAAATGAGATTTCTACTTCAGGTATATATGTTATAGAAGTCAATCTATCTATTTCTTCATCGTGGGTATTAGATACCGGATGTGCTTCTCACATTTGTACTAATGTGCAGGCGCCGAGAAATAGCAGGGCATTGATGAAGGGTAAGGTGGACTTATGAGTATGCAATGGAGCATGAGTTGCTGTTATTGCTGTAGGAATTTACTTTCTATCTCTGCCCTCTGGGGTTGTACTAGAATTAGATGAATGTTGTTATGTGCCTGCTCTCACAAAGAATATTATTTCAGTTTCTTGTTTAGACAAGAAAGGTTTTTCATTTATAATAAAGAACAAATGTTGTTCCATTTATTTGAAAGATATATTCTATTGTAGTGCACCTCTAATGAACGGACTCTACATTCTAGACTTAGAGAACCCCATCTATAACATAAGTACCAAAAGGTTCAAGTCAAATGAAATGAACCGAACCTATCTCTGGCATTGTCGCTTAAGTCATATAAATGAGAATCGCTTATCCCAGCGCCATAAAGATGGTTTGCTGGACTTATTTGATTTTGAATCATATGAGACATGTGAGTCATACCTACTGGGCAAGATGACCAAGACTCCCTTTAGTGGGCACAGCGAAAAAGCAAATGACTTGTTAGGACTTATACATAGTGATGTATGTGGCCCTTTCAATGTCACTACTAGAGGTGGTTATAGGTACTTCATTACATTTACTGATGACTTCAGTAGATATGATTATGTCTATCTGATGACACATAAGTCACAATCCTTTGAAAAGTTCAAAGAATTCAAGAATGAAGTACAAAACCAGCTAGGCAAGAGTATTAAGATACTTCGATCAGATCGAGGTGGTGAATACCTTAGCCATGAGTTTTGTGACTATCTAGCTGAGTGTGGGATTCTATCTCAACTCACTCCTCCTGGAACACCACAGTGGAATGGTGTATCCGAAAGGAGGAATCGTACCCTATTAGATATGGTACGATCTATGATGAGTCACACAGATCTTCCTATATCTTTTAGGGGATATGCTCTAGACACAACAACCTTCACACTTAACCGTGTTTCATCCAAAGCTGTGATAAAGACACCATATAGAATATGAACTTGGAGAGATGCCCAGATATCTTTTATGAGGATTTGGGGTTGTGAGGCTTACGTTCGACATCAAGTCTCGGACAAACTGGGATCCAAATCCAATAAGTGCTATTTTTATAGGATATCCCAAGGAAACAAAGGGATATTACTTTTACATTCCCAGTCACCACAAAGTGTTTGTAGCTAAGACAAGGGTATTTCTAGAAAAGGACTTTGTTTCTAGAAAAAACTAGTGGGAGTACGTTTGATCTTGAAGAAGTTCAAGATATGGACCATAGCACTGAAGCCTTGATGGAAGTTAAACTGGAACCACAAAATGTTGTTGTACAAGGAGTTGAGGAATAACAACCAGTTCAAGTAGATCCACCTCTTCGCAGGTCTGACAGGGTACGTCGTCAGCCTAAGAGATACTCATTTCTCTTGTCTGACCATGACGACGTTATGCTCGTTGAGAATGAACCTACCTCCTATCAGGAAGCTGTGATGAGACCAAATTCTGAGAAATTGCTAGAGGCCATGAGATCCGAGATGGAATCCATGTAAACCAACCAAGTATGGACTTTGGTTGATCCACCTGAAGGTGTCAAACCCATTGGGTGTAAGTGGGTCTTTAAGAGAAAGACTGATATGGATGGACTTATTACCTATAAGGGTCGTTTGGTAGCTAAAGGTTTCAAGCAAATTCATGGTATTGACTATAATGAAACGTTTTCTCTAGTAGCGATATTTAAGTCCATTCGGATCATGCTTGCTATTGCAGCATACCACGATTATGAGATCTGGCAGATGGATGTCAAAACCATATTTTTGAATAGAAACTTGCTCGAGGATGTGTACATGATACAACCTGAGGGTTTTGTAGATCCACTGTATACTGACAGAGTATGCAAGCTACATAAGTCCATTTATGGACTAAAGCAAGCTTCTCGGAGCTGGAATCTTCGATTCGATGATGCGATCAAACAGTTTGGTTTCATCAAGAATGAAGATGAACCCTGTGTCTATAAAAAGGTTGTTGAGAACACAGTTGTCTTCCTTGTATTGTATGTGGATGACATACTACTCATTGGAAATGACATCCCTTTGCTACAGTCTGTAAAGACTTGACTGGGGAATTGTTTCTCAATGAAGGACTTAGGTGAAGCAGCCTGTATTCTAGGCATAAAGATCTATAGAGATAGATCTAAGATATTGCTTGGCCAAAGTCAAAATATATATATTGACACGGTATTACTACGGTTTGCTATGTAAAATTCCAAGAAAGGATTTCTGCCGATGTCACATGGTGTGAGTCTTTCGAAGACTCAAAGTCCCTCTTCTAGAGAGGAGAGAGACCGCATGGATAAGATCCCTTATGATTCAGCCATAGGATCTATCATGTACGTCATACTATGTACTCGTCCTGATGTTTCGTATGCTTTGAGCATGACGAGCAGATACCAGTCAGATCCAGGTGAATGTCACTGGATAGCGGTCAAGAATATTCTTATGTACTTGAGAAGGACTAAAGAATATTTCTTGATATTTGGAGGCGATGGCGAGCTAGCTATAAAGGGTTACAGTGATGTCAGCTTCCAAACTGATCAGGATGATTATAGATCATAGTCTGAGTTCGTGTTTTGCTTGAATGGTGGTGCTGTGAGCTGGAAGAGTTCGAAGCAGGACACAGTTACTGATTGTACAACAGAGGCCGAGTATATTGCTGCATCAGAAGCAACAAAAGAGGCAGTTTGGATCCGCAAGTTCATTATTGAGCTTAGGGTGGTTCCTATCATAGCCGATCCTATAGAGCTCTATTGTGACAACAATGGAACAATTACGTAGGCTAAGGAACCTCGCTCACACCAGCGGACCAAACACATACTACGATGCTTCCATCTCATTCGAGAGATCAACGATAGAGGAGATGAGAAAATTTACAGAGTACCCACAGAGGCTAACGTCGCAGATTGCTTGACCAAGGCTTTGGCACAGAGAAAGCATTATGGTCACACTAGGTCATTGGGTGTTAGAGACTACCCTGATTGGCACTAGTGCTAGTGGGAGATTGTTAGTGAGAGCCCTAGAGCCGATCATGTGATGATTGTTGTATGGACTCGATGTATCATATTCCTATATATATTTATAAAGACATTTCTTTATGGTTATTATACTTACTTGTATTAGTGCCAAATAACTGAGTATAATAGCGTCCTTGAGTAGAAGGTTCTTATCTATATCAATCAATTGGTTGAATTGATAATGAGATGATATAGAGAATACTACTCTTAATAATTCCTAGTCAAGTATTAACATTCAGGGACAATGTTAATGCGATGAGACTAGCATGTAGGTCAACTCGATGACTTGATCTCACAAGTCATGGATATTAGATATCAAGTTGACACATGGGTATGTATTGGAGAATGTATACTGAATGACCCGCCATGAGAAAGTATCATGGATCATTATATGAGTGTCATATACTTTCTAATGTGACTATTAGTATGACTATCAGTCCTTGGACCTGAAGTCACCATGGTTCCCTACATAAGGAGTTGCATACTTTGGCTTTGTCAAACGTCACCCATAAATGGGTGGACTATAAAGGCGACTACAGGGTATGTAACAAATTATGCTGAAAGATTTGAGTGATGTAGATGGGGTCTATCCCTCCTATATGACGGGAGTGACATCGTGATTCTTAATAGAGTGAGACCACTAAGTGCATGGCCATGCCCAAATAGGTCAATATGAGATATTGAGCTCATTTGATTAGAGTGAGTCTACTTGAAGTTCAAGACATAAATTGATTAGAGGATGACACAGTCTATGCCTCAATTGATCAATTTAGATGTCAAGGATAGAAGGGCATTGTCACATATTGTGAGAGTCACAATTAGTAGTCACAATGGTGATGTTGGATCTCAACATTCTTGTAACTTGGGTAGTAATGATGTGTTGCTAGATACCGCTCATTACTTATGTTTCTAAATGGGTTTAGAAGCATTGGCAATGTTACAAGAACCTATAGGGTCACACACAAAGGGCAGTTAGATGGAGATTAGGTTCATATGATGGACCAAGAGGATTAGGTTCATGTGATGAACCAAATTGGATTAAGAGTAATCCATATTAGATTAATTGAGTTGGACTCCATTTGATTCATGTGTCGAATGAGTCTAATTTAGACTATGATTCATTGAGCCAATTTAAACCAATGAATAGAGATTCATTAAATTAAATTGATTTGAATAAAAGGTTAGATTTGATCAATCATGGGAGATAAGAGGTCAAGTTTGACTTGACTTGAGATGGAAGATGAAGGGTCAAGTTTGACTTGACCAAATGCCACCTTATTGTGACTTGGCATGGGCCGACCAATGATGATGTTCCACATCATCAAGGCTACATCAATATGTGCCACCTCATGAGGAAGACCAAGTGTAACACCCACGAATTTCTTAAGCTAAGTAGGTGAAGATTTCTTTTAGAATAAAAGAAAATAAGATAGAAAATATATATATATATATATATATATATATATATATATATATATATATATATATATATATATATATATATATAAAGAATTAGTCAAGGATTGAACCTTGAACCTTCTTAAGCTAAGAATTATAGAATTACCACTAGACCATCATGAGTTATTGTTAAACAGAGGATGGATATTGTAGATAAAGGTAAGACCATGATTAAGAGAAGAAAGCAAGAAAAAGACAAATTGTCTTCTTCTTCTTCTTTTCATTTGCGTGGATAACAAGAGAGAAGGAGAGGAGAGGAAGTAGGGGGATGAATGAAGACATTTCTTCATCATTAAGAGACTAAAAGATGAGTTAAGAAGAGGGGAAAGCAAAGCCTCTTTTTGCTTCTTACTTCCACCTAGCATAAAGGGAAAAATCAAGAAGACACTTCATTTTTTCTTCCCTTCCATCACCTTGCCGTGACCTAGAGCCCCCTCTTTTCTTTCCCAAAAATCTAACTAAGGTTTTCTCCCTAAGAAAACCAAACTACAAGGAGGACCCCTCAAGATCTACCTCTCACAAGCAAGAAAAACACAAAGGAGCACTAGGAGGAGGAGCTCTCTTCTTTCTTTTCACCAAGGGTACCCTCTCTTAGGAAAAGACCAAGCAAGAGGATGTGAGTATCCCCTCACCTGTGGTACAAGTGGTTCTATGGTTTTCGTTTGAGTTTATATGAAATTTTAACCTAGAGCTCTCCTTTAGAAATTTCGGTTATGATGCTTGTGAAGTTATGGAAGCTTAAAAACCAAAATCCCTAAGTTTAAGTTTTCCTCATGATATGTTATGAATATAACCTTGATATTTCATGCTTGTATAAGGCTTAGGGTTGGGTAATACCCTACCTTAGGGTTCGGCCATGAAGAGGTTTAAAAACCTAGGAAAGCTCAAGTTAAAAACTAACATGTCTATGACCTATTCTATGATGTTATATGAATGTTTTCTTGATGTTTGTACTTGTATGTTGCTTAGAACTAGTAGACCCCTACTTTAAGGTTTCGGCCATGAAGGGACTTAATACCTTAAGGAGGTTAAACCTCAAATTTAGCTTGCTTATGTTTCTCTTTATGAAGAGATATGAAAAATGACATAAAGCACTTGGGATTCATGTTGTTTAGGGTTAGGTTTTACTTGATAAACTTTCGGCCAACATGAAATGTAAGGCTTAAACAAGCCTAAATTCAACCCTAACATGTTTATGTTCCTCCCCATGATATGCTATGAAATTCATAAGGTACTCACATGCTTGTAAATTCTAGAAGAGGTATTAAGTATGAAGTTTTCCACCATATGTTGTTAATGTTCTCTTGTTGTTTATAACTTGTATGTTGCTTAGAACTAGGAGGACCCTATCACAAGGTTTCGGCCATGTAGGGATTTAACTACCTTAGTGAGGCTCAACCTCAAATCTAGCTTGCTTATGTTTTATCTTATGAAAAGATATGAAGATAACATTATGCACTTGAGTTTTCAAGTTGCTTAGGGTTATGTTTTTCACATGTTAAACATTCGGCCACCATGAAATGTAGGGATTAGGCAAGCCTAAATTCAACCCTAACATGTTTATGTTCCTCTCCATGTATGCTATGAAATTTATGAGTACCCACATGTCTAGAATCCATGCTTTGGTGGCATTCGGCCACTTACATTGGTAAACTTAGGAAGCTTGAACTTTAACCTAATATGCTCATGTGAATGCCTATGATAAATGCATGGAAAAATTCATTTAGAATCACATGCTTACATGCTATATGTAACCTAGTTGGAACCTTGTATGTTTTGGCCAAGGTGGGTTTAAAACCCTAGGAAGCATAGAACTTAAAATCACATATGCTTATGATGTTCCCTATGTTAAATGTTATGGAAATGAATGTGGGTTCATTTGCTTGTATGATTTCATGAAACCTAAGTGAGCCTATGCATGTTTCGGCCAACCTTAGTGGGTTGAGAATTTAGACTAAGTTATGACTCAATATGTACTTCCCTTGCCATGACATTGTTGGATTTTTCGGGCAGCGAAAACCGCTTTTCGCGTCGCGGAAACCCCGAATCACCCATAGCCGTAGAATCCGTGCAAGGAAAACCGAACGATAAATACGAGTAGGAGTTTGAAAATCTTTAGATCTACTCCTAGATCTATATGTTGAGAACTTTACCCTTGTTGCGTGCCCTTTCGCGTTCCCGCTCTTCCAAGGAGTTGCCGGATCTCAAGACCGTCAAGCGACGGTCCTCTAGAAGTATCCACACGGACACGTAGGTGGAGAAACCTCACCCAAAGGTGTGCTAGCACCTTAGTGAGATTCGGCCAAAAACAAGGAGGAGAGGGAGAGGGAGAGCTTGAGAGGAAGAAGGAAGAAGATGCACACTTGAATGGAAAAATGAATTCACCATTCAAACCAAAGTGGCCGGCCACTCTTCTTGTGTAACTCCCCATTAAATGCAATTAATGTGAAGTTATTAAGAAAATGGCTTTGTAACTACCTTGAGGTGGCAACCATGATGATGTGGTGCATCATCATTGGTCCACATCAATGCCAACTCACCAATGAGGTGGCATAAAGTCAAGTCAAACTTGACTTATAAATTAAAATTTCTCTATTAAAACATGTGGATGATTTCCAAAAAGGAAAGTTATCTTTAAAATTAAAATCTTCTCTCAATCTACAAATAAGGAAAGATATCAAATCTTTTCTTAATCTTTTGTAGAAACTATAATAGGAAAAATTATATTTTAGAACTCTCTTTTAAAATCATGAACACGGTTTCATAAAAGAAAAGTTTTATCAAAAATTAAAATCTTCCTTTCAATCTACAAATAAGGAAAAATATCAAATTTTTTCTTAATCTTTTATAGAAATTATAATAGGAAAAATTTAATTTTAGAACTCTCTTTTAAAATCATGAACACGATTTCATAAAAGGAAAGTTTTATAAAAAATTAAAATCTTCCTTTCAATCTACAAATAAGGAAAGATATCAAATCTTTTCTTAATCTTTTGTAGAAACTATAAAAGGAAAGATTAATTTTAAAACTCTCTTTTAAAATCATGAGGATGGTTTCATAAAATGAAAGTTTTATCAAAAATTAAAATCTTCCTTTTAACTACAAATAAGGAAAGATATCAAACCTTTCACTTAATCTTTTGTAGAAAGCTATAAAAGGAAAGATTTAAATTTTAAACTCTCTTTTAAAACAATGGTATCCACATAAGAAAGATTTAAAAAATAAAATCCTTTTTAAATTAATGTGGCCGGCCACACCAAGCTTGGATTCAAGCTAGGGCCGGCTACACTACTTGGCTCATCCTATTTGCTTGGCCGGCCTAAGAGTAGTACCACTCAACCTTATTGTCGTGTCAGACTAAGTCCACCTGTAGGGTTTAACATGACAATCCTTATGAGCTCCTCTTGGGGGCGTTATCAATCTAGATTATTAGGACACAGTTTCCTTCTATAATCAACAACACACACTATAAGTAATATCATTTCCCAACTTATCGGGTCTATTGATTTATCGAGCTAAATCTCACCCTTTGATAAGTCAAGGAAATAAATACTAAATATATGTGTTTGTTATTATATTAGGATTAAGAGCACACACTTCCATAATAACTAAGATCTTGTTCTTTTATTAAGTCAGTATAAAAAGAACTTACCTTAAATGATCCTGCTCAATACACTCAGAGTGTATTAGTGTAATTTATCAGTCAAGATAAACTAATATCTAATTACACTATGACTATTCCAATGGTTTGTTCCTTTCCATCTCAGTCGTGAGCTATTGTTTATAATTTATAAGGAATTGATAACATGATCTTCTGTGTGTGACACCACACACCATGTTATCTACAATATAAATTAATCAAACAATTACACTTAACTTATAAATGTAGATATTTAACCAATATGATTCTTATTTCTAAGTAAATGTTTATACAAAAAGCTAGGCTTTTAGTATACATTCCAACAATGGTGAGTTTTCCAGCCTCCTCCATCTCCAATTCTCATATTCAGGCAGAGATTCCCATAGATGACACCATATTTAATCCTATATAAGACCTACAGAGATGGTGATCTGATGATGATAGCTTGATCATTGATGAAGAGAAGGCCTCCTGGTTTCGGGAAGGTGATTTCCTTTAGATATTGCTCACACTTAGACGATCCAACAAAGTTTTAGTAACTAAAGACTAGGGAAAGGATCCCTAGCAAGGCCCTCTAATACTTAAGTCAGTACGATCTCCAGCGAGTGAAATGAAGAATAGTAGAGGATTGTAACGCCCGAAAATTCTCAAAATAAATATTAGAAATATCCTAGTATTTTTCTGGAATTTTAGGATATTTTTATGGAATTTTTAGATTAGCGGAAGTAGCAAAAATAAATAGAGAACGAAAATAGCCTACGCGGGAATTGAACCCGAAACCTATTGGGTCCTACGACTTATAGCGAACTCCAGTAACCAAGTGAACCCAGCAGGGCTGTGCTGAAAGAAAAGGGAGACAATTAAATTTATATTAGAGTTGGGCGAAATTACCCACTTAATATAAATAGAGAATTAATAAGTGAAGAGTTATTTTTAACGTAACTTTTCTCCTCCTCACCCTAACCTCACGCCGCCTCCTCCCTCTTCTCCTCTTTCTCTTGGCGCCAACCACAAGCACACCTAGGGTTCCGTCCCTAGGGCCATAGGAGTACTTTCCGGCGATGACTCCGACACGAGGACACTCCCCTCCGCGAGAGGAACGCATAGACGCGAGTAGATCGTCGAAGAGATCTCTCCTCCGGAAAGCCTAATGATTAGATTTGTAAGAAAATCTGAACAGGAGGTAAGAAACCCCTCACCTGCAGTATAAGTAGCTTCCGTATGAATTTTAAGCTTTAGTTTTGTAGTATGTAGACTTCCGGCACAGGGGATGCGAACTAGCGCATACCAGGTGTTCGAATAAATTGTTAGCATAGTTAAAATGCGACTTAGGCATTTTATTAGCTTAGACAAATGCAATAGAAGCATTTTTACAGCTTACATAGTCTTGCTACAGCTTTTATGGACTAGACGTCCAATGGGTGGGCTCCCAAAGCCACCTCTAGGTTTAGATAACCTAGTTCTGGGTTTAGACAACCTAATAAAAGCAAGACAAGAATTTATTAGCTTATATTCAGTATTTTATTTTCTCAGTGGCACTGTACTGGATTAGATATCCATTGGGTTGGACTCCCATAGTCGTCCCTAGGTTCAGCTAACCTAGTAAACCCTACTAGATTCGGAATTTGCAACTCCGGGTTTAGTTAGCGATGCGCGCACAGCAAGTACAGTTGCCGGGCCCAAACAGTAGCATGATTATTATTTTAACCTACTTATGAATATAGTCTTCAAACATCACAAAATAGTTATGTGAATTCAGTTCAGCTTTAGCATCAGATTAGTATTAGCTTAGCTCAGTTTTATATCGGTGTAGCTTTCTGTTGATACAACATGATAGTTTATGATTAGCTCTATTGTTATGATCAGCTTTGCTTTTATGTGTTGTATGCCATGCCATGCTTAGCATATTCAGTATGTATTTCAAATAGCATGTTTTAAAAATATAAATTACATCGTATGCATGTTTTGTGAGGTAGATGGTTTCTTACTAAGCGTAAAGCTTACAGATACTCTTTCCTTATACTGCAGATAAAGGTAAAGGAAAGATGAACTAGAGGAGGCTGGAGGGCAATGCGATGAAGATGTGTGTGGATGGAACTTGGAATAAAGACCTTGGAGAAACTAGAAATACATCTGAAACTTTAGCATTTTATTAAGTTGTTACTTTCTTTATTTTCAGTTATTTTAATGTTATGAATCATGAAAGACCTGTTCAGTTTATTAGTGTTCATGCTTAGAATGTCAGTTAGTGTTATTAGAATGTTCCCAGTCATCTTAGAACTTGTGTGTGTGATTGAGGCACGAAGCAGTGCTGAAATCAGACTTCTAGTACGAAATCAGAAACCCCCAATCGATCGGCTGATCGATTGGAGGCTTCTCAATCGATCAGTCGATCGATTGAGAAGTTTGTACCGCAAACAGTAAGCTCCTGGATCGATCAGCCGATCGATCCGGATGCCTTTTGTCACGAACAGAAAGCCCTGAGATCGATTGGCCAGTCTAGATCGATCAGCCGATCGATCTAGAATATTGCCCCGAGCACAGTAGCGTGCTGAATCGATCACTGGATCGATCCGACCTAAGTTCCGCATACAGTAGCATGTTGAGTCGATCACTGGATCGATCAGACCATTCCAATCGATCCACCGATCGATTGGGAGGCCTGATAACAGCTGCAAACCCCTTAGTTCAGTTCCTTGACCACAAGGAAGGTAATATATGACATGAATGGTTTAGATTACACCCCTTAGCCCATATAGAATCAAGAAATGATAATAGTTAGCAAAGTTTTAATTAGTACAGCTTCCGCATCTAGACTTAGTGATGGTCAGGGATATAGCTTAGCACAGCATAATGTGACGGTTCGGCCTTACAGCTTAGTTAGTAGAAGGCGGGTCGTTACAGAGTGGTATCAGAGCAGCTTCCATACTTCCTACACACATATCGACATTGAACCTGCAGCTTCCAAGTAAGAATACCTCTCACTTTGTTATGTTTATTGCTTTCATGTTTGTAGATAACTAAATTATGCTTAGTGGAGATAGTAACTAACATGATAGAGATAGTAGTTATATACACGTGATGATTTAGTTATGTTGTCCTTTGTTCCTTTAGAAATGGCACGAGGACGCCCAGCTAGAAGGGCACCAGCCACTGAGCCCCAACATGAGGCAGGCAGTTCAGTGCCTCCCCCATACCTGACAGCATTAGAGGCTCAGTTACAGCAGCAGTTAGCTGAATAGCAACAGGAGATAGCCACCTTAAAGGCTAATCAGCAGAATACTCCCACAGTCACCCCGGAACCAAACTTAGCAACCCCAGTAGTTATGGAGGTTCCACCAGTCCAGCCTACAGCACCAGTGGCCCCAGCAGTAGAGGCAAAGAGAGAAGCCTATCTGATCCAGTGTCAGAGAGTCAAGCCCGAGAACTTCTCAGGCACCAGTGAACCATGGGATGCTCAAGCCTGGTAAAAGACACTGGAGAGTACAATGGAGATTCTGGACTGGCCAGAACAGGAGAAGGTGAAGTGCACCTCCTTCTGCTTAACAGGAGATGCACGTATGTGGTGGGAGAGAATTAGAGCGAAGCGCCCAGTGAACCAGATGACATGGGTAGACTTCGAGAAAGAATTCTTCGAGGAGTTCTTTCACATGCGGGTCACAAACCGCCACTACGACGAGTTCACTGAATTTCGCCAGGGCAACCTTTCAGTGGAGGAAGCCGTGAAGAAATTCAACAGCTTGGCTCGCCTATGCCCTGAACTAGTCAGCACAGAAAAAGAACGAGTTCGGTTGATGCTCAAGATGCTGAGGCCGGAAATAGCGATGAACGTGGCTGGCGGCATCCATAGGCCGCAAACCACCGAAGAACTAGTCAGCAGTGCTCTGACCACCGAGCACTACCAGAATAATATTAAGCAGCAGAAGTAAGTTCTCTCAGAATCCAAAGGTCAAGGAGGCTCAGGCACCCAGAAACACCAGGGCCACAGCTCCCACGGCTCTAACTGGAAAGGGAACTCCAGCAACAAGCGCAAACCAGGGAGTTACCCAAAAGGAGGGCTAGCTAGCAAACAACCCAATTATCCAAAGTGTGCTACTTGTGGGAAATTTCATCCAGGAGTTTGTCGTAAGGGCACACGAGGATGCCTTGAGTGTGGACAGGAAGGGCATATGACTAAGTAGTGCCCGAACAAGACTAGTCTTCCTCTACCACAGCCGATTCAGTATGGAGGCCAGCCAGCTCAGTTACAACAGATGTAGGCCACTATAGAGGGTCCACAGATCAGCCAGGGCAGACTAGAAGCCCCTCCAGCTATGACAAATGCACGGATCTACTCACTAACCAGAGGGGACGTAGCCAATGCCTCGACAGTTGTTTCAGGTCAGATTAGTATTTTATAGCAAAGTACAACTGTCTTATTCGATATTGGGGCAACCCATTCTTATGTATCCAGGGCATTTGTCGAGAAGTTAGCAATACCCCCAGAGGTACTCAGTAGTCAGTTTTTGACGACCCTACCTTCAGGAGAAATTATGGCATCCACGCACTGGCTCAGAGCAGTGTCAGTCATTATAGCAGATAGAGAACTCTTTTGTGATCTGATAGTGCTAGATATGACTGATTATGATGTCATCTTTGGAATGGACTTCTTGAGCAGATACGGTGCCTCCATCGAATGTCGTAAACAGAAAGTCGTATTTCAACCTGAAGCAGAAGCACAGTTCGAGTTCATCGGAGAACCCAAGAGAAAGGCTAAAAAGTTTCTCTCAGCTATGAAAGCACAGAGATTAATGGATTCAGGATGTACGGGATTTCTAGCACACGTAGTTAGTACCGGTCAGGACAAGGACCGACAGCTAGCAGAGGTCCGAGTCGTATGTGACTACCCAGCAGTCTTCTCTGGAGAGTTACCAGGCCTAGCACCAGACAGGGAGATTGAATTCGAGATAGAACTCATTCCCGGCACAAATCCTATCTCCAAAGCACCTTATCGCATGGCTCCAGCAGAACTGAAGGAACTTCATGAGCAACTACAGGAGCTGCTTGACAAGGGCTTCATACGTCCGAGTCACTCACCATGGGGAGCGCCGGTATTGTTCGTGAAGAAGAAGGACGGGAGCATGCGCCTGTGCATAGATTACAGAGCACTGAACCAAGTCACGATCAAGAACAGGTATCCTCTTCCCAGAATAGATGACCAGTTCGACCAGCTAAAGGGAGCAGCAGTGTTCTTTAAAATAGACCTCAGATCAGGTTATCATCAGGTGAAAATTAAAGAAGGGGATATACCCAAGTCAGCATTCAGGACTAGATACGGACATTACTGTTGGTGCGGGTAGCACTAACGGTCTAACCCAGGTTTTGATGAATGACAAATAGGTTAAGTTAGTTGTGTTGTTGTCTGACACTTTGATCAAGTGTGCAGGAAAAGTCCAGCTAGGTCGACGGGCTGACCGAATAGCTGGCGAGAAGTCCAAGCGGGTCGACGGGCTGACCGGACGCTTGGCGAGAAGTCCAGCTAGGTCGACGGGCTGACAGGATAGCTGGCGAGAAGTCCAAGCGGGTCGACGGGCTGACCGGACGCTTGGCGAGAAGTCCAGACGGGTCGACGGGCTGACCGGACGTCTGGCAGGTAAGAAAGGTAAGTCACTGGAAGGGAGTGACTGTGGACGCGTTCCCGGGAAGGGGACATTAGGCGTCGATCCGGCTTAGATCCATTTCGGATGTCTAAGTCGAGATCGTGACTAGATTCCGGTCTCGGAGAGACGGAATCTAAGTCATACTAACTTGTGCTAATTCATACCATTATAAATGTGCTAATAATCTATGTTGCAGGGTATATATTGCCTCGGACTAACTTTGTTTTGCAGGAAAAGGGAGTTTTCTGGAACAAGGTGGTCCGGGCGCCCGGAGGTCCGGGCGCTCGGAAGGGATCCGGGCGCCCGGAAGGCGAATTTTATCCAACCAAGTCGTCGCCACGTGGAGCATCTTGGTTTGAGCAGTCACGTCACACTCCAAGCGCCCGGAAGGAATCCAGGCGCCCGGAACAGCATATAAAAGAAGCCCCAGGCAGGAGCTTCAGAAATCAATCAAGCTGAGAACTCTTCTACTGCTGGTCTTGCTGCTCGACGCTCAGTGCGACGCCAACAAAGCTCCGACACTACGCTTCGTCTTTTCCCTTTTGTCGGTATTTGTTTTTCAGTTTCATTAGCATTCCCTGTACGGTTCTTCTGTAATTATTATTCCGAATTGCTAGTGATTGCCCAACGAAAGTGGTCAAGGACCACGGGCCTTCGAGTAGGAGTCGTCACAGGCTCCGAACGAAGTAAAACCACTGTGTCTATTTTACTTTTCCGCTGCGTTTAAACTCTTGTTTTTTCGAATCAATATTCACTCCCCCCTCTATCGAATCTAACGGTCCTACAAGTGGTATCAGAGCGGGTACCGCTCTGATTTGGTGCAACCACCAATCAGACAGGGGGTGAATTGTTTTTGTTTTTTTAATAATTAATTTTAAAACTGGTGTTTCGTTAACTTAATATTTCTCTAATCAATTTAAATTAGTGCAACACGAATCTAGATTTTTTTTCTCTATTTTTCTCTTCCTGCACTACTAATCCAAGACCAAGTCTTGAGATTTTTTTTGGTTATTTACCTGTGCACAGAATGTCCCAACAAGAAGGATTCAGCACAGTGCGACCTCCACTCTTCAACGGGGACGACTTCCCTTACTGGAAGAAGCGCATGGAGGTCTACCTCAAAACAGACTTCGACCAGTGGATGAGCATTACGAAACCTTACAAAATTCCAGTGGACAACGCCGGGAATCTAGTGGATCCTGAAGACTGGACAGCAGATCTCAAGAAAAAAGCATCAACAGAAAATAAAGCGATCAACACTCTACAGTGCGGATTGACAAGAGAAGAACTGAACAGAGTCGGTCCACACAAAAACGCTAAAGAGCTATGGGACAAGCTGATCGAACTGCACGAGGGAACGAGCGACGCTAAGGTAACAAAACGAGACCTGCTTCTAAATAGAATTTTTAATATAAAAATGCAGGAAGGAGAAACAGCGAATCAACTACACGCGAGGATCAAGGACATCCTCAACGGGCTTCATGCGATAGGCCACCAAATGGAGAACAGAGACTTAATAAGGTACGCTTTAAACGCCTTTCCACGTAATAGTTTGTAGGCATCAATAGTGGATGCCTATAAAATTTCTAAGAATCTTTCCAACTTAAAATTAGACGAGCTGTTTTGTGAATTAGAATTACACGAACAAACTAATGCTGGAGCCGAGAAAGGTATAGCTCTATTTGCAGGTTCCTCCAAAGAAAAGAAAAGCAAGCCTGAACTTGAAGAAGACTCCGATCAAGATTCTGAAGACGAAGAACACCTGGTGAACTTGGTAAGAAAAATGTTCACCAGGAGAAAGAGGAGCTTCAGCAAAAAGGATCTTCAAAAGATCAGCTCTCCCTCAGAACAAAAGAACGTGACTTGCTACGGCTGCAACAAAAAGGGACATTACAAGAACGAATGTCCAAAACTAAAGTTTGAAAAACCAAAGCCAACCAAAAAGAAGGCACTCAAAGCAACGTGGGACGACTCCTCGGACGAATCGGAGGAAGAAGAGCAGAAACATCAAAGCCACCTCGCACTGATGGCCCGCGAAGCCGAAACAGAAAACGAGTCGGAAGATGAAGACGGGTCTGAACCCGAAACAAGCCACGAGTCCGTACTCGTTTCCGAAGGCCCGAATGAGGTATACTTTTTTAAACAAATTTTTTTTTAGAATTATCTCCTGTTTAAATAGTAAATTAACTAAATTAGAAAATGAAAATAAATCACTTCTTGAGGAAAATCAAAACCTCAAGGAACAATTAAAAAATTCGAATCCAACTCAAGATCTAACACTTGAAGAGGAAAATCTATCGTTAAAAAATGATGTTAAAGATTTAAAAGAAATGCTAGAAAAATTTACAACAAGATCAAAAAATCTAGACTTAATCCTAAATAATCAAAAAGCATGTTATAATAAAACCGGACTAGGATATAAGTCAAATTCAAATAAAACCTTCAAATCATTAATAACCCAATACAAGTCAACCAATTTAGCTTGGGTTCCGAAAGCGTGTCTGACCACGCAAGTAGGACTTAATCAATATTATATACCTAAAGAAAAAATACATTATATAAAATTAAATAAACCAAACCAAAATCCAAAATACAAACCTAAATCAAATTCAAAATCTAAACAGTTTAAGAAACAACAAAATTATCACCAAGTTAACTATAACTATAAAAAGAATCGACACAAGCCTAAAATTAAAACTTAAATTAATGGCCAATAATTCAGGGGGAGGCTCCAGAATAGCTGGCACCTCCAAAACTAACCTACCCGACAGGGTAAACCAAAACAAATTAACCCGGCAGGGTAATTAGGATTAGTTAAAAAGAGACCAAGTTTAACTTGAATCATGGTACTGGTGAAATTTTTGGATGATAGTACGTTAGGGAAACTTGGGCATCGCATGTCTAGAAAGATATGGTTTCGATCTGGTGCATTTGGCCAAGTGGAACTGACCGAAGCTACCCTTAAACGAATCCTAACCAGTTAGACCAAGATTTAGTACTAAGTTCCGTGGATAGGACTATTCGGAAAACCTCGAAAGGTTGGTTACTTCTAATGATGTCCTTGTGACTCACCAAGCTTAGAAGTTTATCCGAAGAATGCCTATTTGTGGAAACCAAAGCTAAGTCTGAATCTAACACAAGTTAAACCAAAAGTCTGTAATCAAACCAATTTCATCTCACAAAATCATAGGATTCCCTGATTGATAACATAGTTCGGGTGAGATGAATAAGGCTTAAAACTTAATTTCAAAATTTTTAATTTTAACTTTAAAAATTAATTTCAAAATTTTTAATTTTAACTTTAAAAATTAATTTCAAAATTTTTAATTCTAACTTAAAAACTAATTTCAAAATTTTAATTTTAACTTAAAAATTAATTTCAAAATTTTAATTTAAAAGATTAATTTCAAAATTTTAAATTTTAACTTAAAAATCAATTTCAAAATGTTAATTTTAATTTCAAAATTTAAATTTTAACTTAAAAATTAATTTCAAAATTTTAATTTTAACTTAAAAATTAATTTTAAAATTTTAATTTTAACTTAAAAATTAATTTCAAAATTTTAATTTTAACTTAAAAATTAATTTCAAAATTTTAATTTTAACTTAAAAATTAATTTCAAAATTCTTAATTTTAACTTAAAAAATTAATTTCAAAATTTTTAATTCTAACTTAAAAATTAATTTCAAAATTTTTAATTCTAACTTAAAAATTAATTTCAAAATTTTAATTTTAACTTAAAAATTAATTTCAAAATTTTAATTTTAACTTAAAAATTAATTTCAAAATTTTAATTTTAACTTAAAAATTATTTTCAAAATTTTTAATTTTAACTTGAAAAAGTAATTTCAAAAATTTTAATTTTAACTTAAAAATTAATTTCAAAATTTTAATTTTAATTTCAAAATTTTTAATTTTAACTTTAAAAATTAATTTCAAAATTTTTAATTTTAACTTTAAAAATTAATTTCAAAATTTTAATTTTAACTTTAAAAACTAATTTCAAAATTTTAATTTTAACTTAAAAATTAATTTCAAAATTTTAATTTTAACTTAAAAATTAATTTCAAAATTTTAATTTTAACTTAAAAATTATTTCAAAATTTTTAATTTTAACTTTAAAAATTAATTTAAAAATTTTAATTTTAACTTTAAAAATTAATTTCAAAATTTTTAATTTTAACTTAAAAATTAATTTCAAAATTTTAATTTTAACTTAAAAATTAATTTCAAAATTTTAATTTTAACTTAAAAATTAATTTCAAAATTTTTAATTTTAACTTTAAAAAGTAATTTCAAAATTTTTAATTTTAACTTAAAAATTAATTTCAAAATTTTTAATTCTAACTTAAAAATTAATTTCAAAATTTTAATTTTAACTTAAAAATTAATTTCAAAATTTTTAATTTTAACTTTAAAAAGTAATTTCAAAATTTTTAATTTTAACTTTAAAATTAATTTCAAAATTTTTAATTTTAACTTAAAAATTAATTTCAAAATTTTAATTTTAAACTTAAAAATTAATTTCAAAATTTTAATTTCAAACTTAAAAATTAATTTCAAAATTTTAATTTTAAATTTAAAAATTAATTTCAAAATTTTTAATTTTAACTTAAAAATTAATTTCAAAATTTTAACTTAAAAATTAATTTCAAAATCTTAATTTAAACTTAAATTAATACATGCTCAAAAGACTAACTTTAAATCCTACTTACTGTAGGAAACCAAGTGGATTTTGGACAGTGGTTGCTCTAAACATATGACTGGAGATCACACCAAGTTCACTCAACTCACTTACAAAAGCCTAGGAACAGTTGCCTTTGGAAACAACGGCAAACTCAAGGTAATTGGTATAGGTAATATTGAATTAAAATTAGACTTTATAATTACAAATGTCTTACTTGTTGAAAACTTTAAATATAATCTTCTAAGTATAAGTCAATTGTGTGATACTAGGTATAAGGTCAAATTTCTATCTACAGAATGCTCAATCAAACATCTAGATAATCCTACCATAAGCCTAAAAGGTTTTAGAAAAGACAACATCTATGTCATCAACTTAACCATTTCTTCCATTAAGTGTTATTTAACACAAAAAGAAGAAACTTGGTTATGGCATAGGAGGATGTCTCACACCAACTTTAGAAATATAAGTAAACTAAATGGACTTGTAAAAGGATTACCAAAGTTACCTAACTTAGATTCAACCATATGTAATGCTTGTCAACAAGGCAAACAAACTAAATCAACCCACAAACAAACAAATCAACCACAAACTATCTCAATCTTAGAACTCCTACATTTAGACCTTTTTGACTCCCATGGAGTCAAATCTATAAATGGAAACTTATATTGCTTAATAATTATAGACGATTATTCTAGGTTTACTTGGGTCAAATTCTTAAAACATAAAGATGAAACTTTTGAAATTTTTTCAAATTTTTACAAACAGATTGAAAACGAAAAAGATATCAAAATTAAAAGAATTAGGAGTGACAACGGGGGAGAATTTAAAAATCACCACTTTAACAGTTTTTGTGTAGAAAACGGTTACCATCATGAGTTCTCATGCCCTAAAACCCCCCAACAAAATGGAATTGTAGAAAGAAAAAATAGAACCTTACTTGAAGCTTCTAGAACAATGTTAAATGAGTATAACCTACCTAAATACTTTTGGGCAGAAGCCGTTAGTACAGCCTGCTATGTCCAGAATAGAACAACAATAAATAAAACTCATAACAAAACGTTCTTCGAACTGTTTTATAATAAACAACCAAATATAAAATATTTTAAGGTATTTGGGTGCCCAGTTTTCATCTTAAATACAAGAGAACACTTAGGAAAATTCACCTCTAAAATTGAAAATGGAATTTTTGTAGGATATTCCCTAAATAGTAGAGGCTACAGAATTTACAATAAGGTTACCTTAAAAATTGAAGAAACTACTAATGTAAAGTTTGAAGAAACTAAACAAGACATAGGATCTACACAAAAACCTGAGTTTGTTCCAGAAACCAACCAAACTCTAAGTCATGAAGAAGAGGAACAACATCAAGAGAATCAACCTCCTAGAACAATAAGGGTTAACCCAAATCATCCAATTGATCAAATAATCGGTGACCCAGACTTAAGAGTTCAAACCAGATCATCCTTTAGAAACCTAAGTCAAATTTCATTAATCTCAAAAATTGAACCCAAAACTGTGGATGAATCCCTCCTAGACCCAGATTGGATAATAGCTATGCAAGAAGAACTAGCCCAATTTGAGCGTAATGAGGTCTGGGACCTAGTTCCACCACCTAAGAATAAGAAAATAATAGAAACAAAATGGGTATTCAGAAACAAACTAAGTGAAACTAGGGAAATTACTAGAAATAAGGCTAGGCTGGTTGCCAAAGGATTTAGTCAAGTTGAAGGACTTGACTATGATGAAACATATGCCCCAGTAGCCAGATTAGAATCCATTAGAATGTTACTAAGTTATGCAGCAACATTGTGTTGCTCTATCTACAACTGAGTCAGAATACATAGCCATAGGTGAATGTGTTGCACAATTACTATGGATGATGCATACTCTAAAAGATTTCAACTTAAACATTACAAATGTAAAAGTATTAATTGACAATATAAGTTCAATTAACTTAACCAAGAACCCTGTGCATCATTCAAGAACCAAACATATTGAAGTTAGGCACCACTTTATCAGGGATCATGTTACTAAAGGTGATATTGAACTCAAATACATTGAGTCCAAATCAAATTTAGCTGACATTTTCACAAAACCACTCCCTGAAAGTGAGTTTAGCAACTTACGCCGAAAATTAGGAATGTGCTCAATAGACTAGAAATTTTAAGTTTCAAAATTGCTTTCAAAAATCACTCTTTCAAATTATAAGTCAAATTTGGTTGTTTTCAAAACTTTCCATTTTTAGATTTTCAAAAACAGTTTTGGCCTTAGACTAGTTTTGAATCCTTAGAAAGCATGTACCCATAAGACTAGTTTTTGAGCATCTCACCAACACCTTAGGTTTACCTTGCTTGTGTTTGACAAACATAGAAAGGGGTGAGATGCATAGGCCAACTGTCTGGACTTAAGATGCTTATTTCAGTGCATCAACATAAGTCTGGACGTTAAATACAATTCAGACATTAATCAGATTAAAGTTCATCAGTCAAGTCAAACACTGACTGGTTATAATTAACTTAATCTGACTAACCAAGTGAAAGCTACTATCTTCTGATAGTCAGTTAGTAGCTAATTGGTTAGACAGCTGGTTAGAGTAAGTATCAAGTTCAGGGGGAGAATAAACTCAAATTTTGTATGTTTGAAAATGCCTTTTAAAACCTAACCTATGTTTGAACATTGATTTACAAAAAAAAAAAAAAAAAAAAGTTAAATTTAACTAAGTATTTGAAAAATGTGAAAGTTTAACCCCACCTAATTTTCAAACCTGATTTGAAAAATTAACTATTTCCAAAATTAGCCTTAAAAATTAATTTTGACAAAAATTTTATTTCTTGAAAAATTTAATTTTTGCTTTGTTTCAAAACTCAACTTGTCTACCCCAAGTCAACTTGACAATTTTTTTTAACTTGGTGTTAAAAATTACACTTTTATCTTTCAAATTTTGAACCAAACTTAGCTATCTTTCAAAATTTGATTACCTGTTACAGTAACTCTTCACTATGGTTATTTACCTTTGTTCATTTTTTTTGATGAATGTCAAAGGGGGAGGAGGGTTAGGTGGTTAAGTTAGTTAAGTTAGCTAAACCAATTTGAAAATACAAACTAACAAACTTTACAACCACATAAATGCATGTTGTTTTCTTGCATATGTTTTCACTAACTTAACCAGGTTGTCATTCCATCAAAAAGGGGGAGATTGTTAGTGCGGGTAGCACTAACGGTCTAACCCAGGTTTTGATGAATGACAAATAGGTTAAGTTAGTTGTGTTGTTGTCTGACACTTTGATCAAGTGTACAGGAAAAGTCCAGCTAGGTTGACGGGCTGACTGGATAGCTGGCGAGAAGTCCAAGCGGGTCGACGGGCTGACCGGACGCTTGGCGAGAAGTCCAGCTAGGTCGACGGGCTGACCGGATAGCTGGCGAGAAGTCCAAGCGGGTCGACGGGCTGACCGGACGTCTGGCAGGTAAGAAAGGTAAGTCACTGGAAGGGAGTGACTGTGAGGACGCGTTCCCGTGAAGGGGACATTAGGCGTCGATCCGGCTTAGATCCATTTCGGCTGTCTAAGTCGAGATCGTGACTAGATTCCGGTCTCGGAGAGACGGAATCTAAGTCATACTAACTTGTGCTAATTCATACCATTATAAATGTGCTAATAATCTATGTTGCAGGGTATATATTGCCTCAGACTAACTTTGTTTTGCAGGAAAAGGGAGTTTTCTGGAACAAGGTGGTCCGGGCGCCCGGAGGTCCGGGCGCCCGGAAGGGATCCGGGCGCCCGGAAGGCGAATTTTATCCAACCAAGTCGTCGCCACGTGGAGCATCTTGGTTTGAGCAGTCACGTCACACTCCAAGCGCCCGGAAGGAATCCAGGCGCCCGGAACAGCATATAAAAGAAGCCCCAGGCAGGAGCTTCAGAAATCAATCAAGCTGAGAACTCTTCTACTGCTGGTATTGCTGCTCGACGCTTAGTGCGACGCCAACAAAGCTCCGACACTACGCTTCGTCTTTTCCCTTTTGTCAGTATTTGTTTTTCAGTTTCATTAGCATTCCCTGTACGGTTCTTTTGTAATTATTATTCTGAATTGCTAGTGATTGCCCAACGAAAGTGGTCAAGGACCACGGGCCTTCGAGTAGGAGTCGTCACAGGCTCCGAACGAAGTAAAACCACTGTGTATATTTTACTTTTCCGCTGCGTTTAAACTCTTGTTTTTTCGAATCGATATTCACCCCCCCTCTATCGAATCTAACGGTCCTACAATTACGAGTTCGTAGTCATGCCCTTTGGCGTGACAAATGCTCCAACTACTTTCATGGACCTCATGAACAGAGTATTCAGAGAATACTTAGATAAGTTCGTTATCGTATTCATCGATGACATCCTTATCTATTCAGGAACTCAGGAAGAACACGTAGAGCACCTGAGAATAGTACTGCAGACCCTCCAGCAGAACCAGTTGTACGCCAAGTTCACAAAATGTAAATTTTGGTTGGATCAGGTGTCCTTCCTAGGTCACATCATCTCAAAGGATGGTATCATGGTAGACCCCAGTAAGATAGAAGCCGTGAGTAACTGGAAAAGACCCAGGAACGCCAGTGAGATCAGAAGCTTTCTGGGATTAGCAGGTTATTACAGAAAATTCGTAGAGGAGTTCTCCAGGATAGCCTCTCCACTGACAGCTCTTACCAGAAAGAACATAAAATTTCAGTGGACAGAGGACTGTGAGAACAGCTTTAGCGAGCTAAAGAGGAGATTGACCAGTACACCTATTCTGACTCTACCAGAGAACACAGATAGCTTTGATATATATAGTGATGCCTCTAAGTTGGGACTAGGAGCAGTGCTGATGCAAGATGGCAAGGTAATCGCCTACGCCTCCAGACAACTCAAGGAATATGAGAAGAATTACCCTACTCATGACCTCGAGCTTGCAGCAGTTGTGTAAACCCTCAAAATTTGGAGACATTACTTATATGGAGCTCAGTGCAGAGTGTATACAGATCATCAGAGTCTGAAGTACTTCTTCACTCAGAAGGATCTGAATATGCGACAGCGCAGATGGCTAGAGCTGGTCAAAGACTACGATATAGACATCCTCTACCACCCAGGGAAAGCCAATAGGGTAGCAGATGCACTTAGCAGAAAGTCCAGTGCTACCTTATTATCGCTAGCAGCCATGTCACCACTCCTACAGAAAGAGATCATAGATTTTGGTATCGAACTCATAGTTGGACAACTCTCTACTATGACATTAGCATCTACCCTGCTTGGTGACCTTCAGACAGCTCAGGAGCAGGACCCTGAAATTTAGAAAATCAAGCAGGGGTTAGCAGAATCAGAAGGTAGAGAATTCAGAGTGTCCGATAGTGGGGTATTGTACTTCGGTGACAGACTCTATGTTCCAGATCAGGAGGAACTAAAGAGAAAGATTTTGGATAAGGCTCACAGGACTCCTTATGCGATGCATCCAGGTTCCACCAAGATGTATCAGGACTTGAAGAAATGTTTTTGGTGGCCTGGGATGAAAAAAGACATCGCTAGATATGTTAGCACCTGTCTGACTTGCCAGAGGGTTAAGGCAGAACATCAGAGACCAGGAGGAGTTCTGCAGCCTATCCAGATTTCAGAATGGAAGCGGGAAGACATTTCTATGGATTTCATAGTGGGATTACCCAGAACCATGAATGGTTTTGATACCATCTGGGTAATAGTCGACAGATCGACTAAATCAGCCCACTTCTTAGCTATCAGGATATCCTACTCCATGGAACAGCTAGCTCAGTTGTATCTCAAGGAGATCGTCAGACTACATGGAGTCCCACGAACCATTATTTCAGACCGAGACAGTAGGTTCACATCACACTTCTGGGAGTGTGTACAGTCAGCATTGGGCATGAAGTTAAAGTTCAGCACAGCTTTCCATCCTCAGACAGATGGTCAAACAGAGCGAGTAAATCAAGTACTCGAAGATATGCTCCGAGAATGTGCCCTAGATTTTAAAGGAAGTTGGTGCAAATATCTGAGCTTAGCAGAATTTGCATACAACAACAGCTATCATGCCACTATCGGCATGGCACCTTACGAGGCTCTCTATGGGCGGAGGTGTAGATCTCCAATCTGTTGGTATGAGAGTGGTGAACAGAAAGAACTAGAACTTCAGACAGATCTAGTAGCAGATACTACAGCAGCTATACAGCAGATCCGCCAGAGGATAGAGACAGCTCAGAGCCGCCAGAAAAGCTATGCTGATACACGGCGCAGACCCTTAGAGTTTTCAGTTGGGGATTCAGTGTTCATCAGAGTAGCCCCCATGAAGGGAGTAATGCCTTTTGGGAAGAAGGGCAAACTAAGTCCCAGATATGTGGGACCATACCTTATCAGCAGGAGAGTTGGCAAGGTGGCATATAAGCTAGAGCTACCCCAGGAAATGTCAGCTATTCATAATGTGTTTCATGTCTCTATGCTGAAGAAGCATATCCCAGATGCCACCCAAGTGATTGAGCCCCAGCTGGTACAAGTCCGCGAAGACCTCAGCCATGACAGTCGGCCTACTCAGATAGTAGATCGAGCAGTTAAGAAATTACGGAATAAGGAGGTACCATTAGTAAAAGTCATTTGGCAAAATCACACAACAGAAGAGGCGACTTGGGAGACAGAAGCCAGTATGAGACAGAAGTACCCAGAGTTATTCTAAGTTCGAGGATGAACTTTTTATAAGGTATGGGGGATTGTAATGCCCAAAAATTCTCAAAATAATTATTAGAAATATCCTAGTATTTTTCTGGAATTTTAGGATATTTTTATAGAATTTTTAGATTAGCGGAAGTAGCAAAAATAAATAGAGAACGAAAATAGCCTACACGGGAATTGAACCCGAGACCTATTGGGTCCTACGACTTATAGCGAACTCCAGTAACCAAGTGAACCCAGCAGGGCCGTGCTGAAAGAAAAGGGAGACAATTAAATTTATATTAGAGTTGGGCTAAATTACCCACTTAATATAAATAGAGAATTAATAAGTGAAGAGTTATTTTTAACGTAACTTTTCTCCTCCTCACCCTAACCTCACGCCGCCCCTCCCTCTTCTCCTCTTTCTCTCGGCGCCAACCACAAGCACACCTAGGGTTTCGTCCCTAGGGCCATAGGAGTACTTTCCGGCGATGACTCCGACACGAGGACACTCCCCTCCGCGAGAGGACCGCAAAGACACGAGTAGATCGTCGAAGAGATCTCTCCTCCGGAAAGCCTAACGATTAGATTTGTAAGAAAATTCGAACAGGAGGTAAGAAACCCCTCACCTGTAGTATAAGTAGCTTCCGTATGAATTTTAAGCTTTAGTTTTGTAGTATGTAGACTTCCGACACAGGGGATGCGAACTAGCGCATACCAGGTGTTTGAATAAATTGTTAACACAGTTAAAATGCGACTTAGGCATTTTATTAGCTTAGACAAATGCAATAGAAGCATTTTTACAGCTTACATAGTCTTGCTACAGCTTTTATGGACTAGACGTCCAATGGGTGGGCTCCCACAGCCGCCTCTAGGTTTAGATAACCTAGTTCTGGGTTTAGACAACCTAATAAAAGCAAGACAAGAATTTATTAGCTTATATTCAGTATTTTATTTTCTCAGTGGCACTGTACTGGATTAGATATCCATTGGGTTGGACTCCCATAGTCGTCCCTAGGTTCAGCTAACCTAGTAAACCCTACTAGATTCGGAATTTGCAACTCCGGGTTTAGTTAGGGATGCGCGCACAGCAAGTACAGTTGCCGGGCCCAAACAGTAGCATGATTATTATTTTAACCTACTTATGAATATAGTCTTCAAACATCACAAAATAGTTATGTGAATTCAGTTCAGCTTTAGCATCAGATTAGTATTAGCTTAGCTCAGTTTTATATCGGTGTAGCTTTCTGTTGATACAACATGATAGTTTATGATTAGCTCTATTGTTATGATCAGCTTTGCTTTTATGTGTTGTATGTCATGCCATGCTTAGCATATTCAGTATGTATTTCAAATATCATGTTTTAAAAACATAAATTGCATCGTATGCATGTTTTGTGAGGTAGATGGTTTCTTACTAAGCGTAAAGCTTACAGATACTTTTTCCTTATACTACAGATAAAGGTAAAGGAAAGATGGACTAGAGGAGGCTGGAGGGCAATGCGATGAAGATGTGTGTGGATGGAACTTGGAATAAAGACCTTGGAGAAACTACAAATACATCTGAAACTTTAGCATTTTATTAAGTTGTTACTTTCTTTATTTTCAGTTATTTTAATGTTATGAATCATGAAAGACCTGTTCAGTTTATTAGTGTTCATGCTTAGAATGTCAGTTAGTGTTATTAGAATGTTCCCAGTCATCTTAGAACTTGTGTGTGTTATTGAGGCACGAAGCAGTGCTGAAATCAGACTTCTAGTACGAAATCAGAAACCCCCAATCGATCGACTGATCGATTGGAGGCTTCTCAATCGATCAGCCGATCGATTGAGAAGTTCGTACCGCGAACAGTAAGCTCCTGGATCGATCAGCCGATCGATCCGGATGCCTTCTGTCGCGAACAGAAAGCCCTGGGATCGATCACTGGATCGATTGGCTAGTCTGCATTGATCAGCCGATCGATCTAGAATATTACCCCGAGCACAGTAGCGCGCTGAATCGATCACTGGATCGATCCAACCTAAGTTCCGCATACAGTAGCATGCTGAGTCGATCACTGGATCGATCAGACCATTCCAATCGATCCACCGATCGATTGGGAGGCCTGATAACAGCTGCAAACCCCTTTGTTTAGTTCCTTGACCACGGGGAAGGTAATATATGACATGAATGGTTTAGATTACACCCCTTAGCCCATATAGAATCAAGAAATGATAATAGTTAGCAAAGTTTTAATTAGTACAGCTTCCGCATCTAGACTTAGTGATGGTCAGGGATATAGCTTAGCACAGCATAATGTGACGGTTCGGCCTTACAGCTTAGTTAGTAGAAGGCGGGTCGTTACAAGTGTTGGTGCGGGTAGCACTAACGGTCTAACCCAGGTTTTGATGAATGACAAATAGGTTAAGTTAGTTGTGTTGTTGTCTGACACTTTGATCAAGTGTGCAGGAAAAGTCCAGCTAGGTCGACGGGCTGACCGGATAGCTAGCGAGAAGTCCAAGCGGGTCGACGGGCTGACCGGACGCTTGGCAAGAAGTCCAGCTAGGTCGACGGGCTGACCGGATAGCTGGTGAGAAGTCCAAGCGGGTCGACGGGCTGACCGGACGCTTGGCGAGAAGTCCAGACGGGTCGATGGGCTGACCGGACGTCTGGCAGGTAAGTGAGGTAAGTCACTGGAGGGGAGTGACTGTGAGGACGTGTTCCCGGGTAGGGGACATTAGGCGTCGATCCGGCTTAGATCCATTTCGGATGTCTAAGTCGAGATCGTGACTAGATTCCGGTCTCGGAAAGACGGAATCTAAGTCATACTCTCTTTATCTATCTGTTGAACTTTAACTGTGCTAACCATTTGTTTAACAGGATATATATTTGCCTCGGACTAACCTTGTTTTGCAGGAAAAAGGAGTCTTTCTGGAACAAGGTGGTCCGGGCGCTCGGAGGGGATCCGGGCGCCCGGAGGTCCGGGCGCCCGGAAGGGATCCGGGCGCCCGGAAGGCGAATTTTATCCAGACAACTCGTCGCTACGTGGAGCATCTTGATTTGAGCAGTTACGTCACACTCCAGGCGCCCGGAAGGGATCCAGGCGCCCGGAACAGCATATAAAAGAAGCCCCAGACAGGAGCTTCAGAATTAACTTTGACTGAGAACTCTTCTGCTGATCTTGCTGCTCGACGTTCAAGTGCGACGTCAACAACGCTCCGACAAAAGTGCTCTTCCGATTTTTGCTTAATTTTCTCTTTGTCGGTATTACTTTATTATTACTAGCATCTCCTGTACCTTTTCTGTAATCATATTTCGACTTGCTAGTGATTGCCCTACGAAAGTGGTCAAGGACCACGGGCCTTTGAGTAGGAGTCGTCACAGGCTCCGAACGAAGTAAAAATATTTGTGTCTACTTTATCTTTTTCCGCTGCGTTTATACTCGTCGTTTTCGAATCGATATTCACCCCCCCTCTATCGAATCTAACGGTCCTACAACAAGGATACGCACGAGCATGGGTTCTAAATGCAAATGATGCATACCTTGCCAACGGAGAGGATCCCCTTTATATACCACTGATGTGTGTAGATTGTATACACTTGTTTAGCATGATTTGACGCACATTCACATATTTTATGCATGTTTTATCTATGCATTTTCATACTCCTTGCTTTACTTTTAGCATATTTACTCTTCTTTGTTTGGAGATCTGCTCATGTGCATTTTCTGTCTATAGGAGTCAAATTTGGAGAAGAATTGATGTTCATGGCCATCTCTACAAGCAAGTAAAGGAAGACAACATTAGCCATGTGAGTGAGCCACATGGCCATGCCAAGGGAAAATGACCTTGGTTGTGTGGAGCAGACAGCCCGTGCAGCATCAGCAGAGGAGAAGCATGGCATGGTCGTGTGGATTCACACGGTCGTGCCATCCCTGAAGCAATTCCAAAACACGACTATGTAGATCTACACGAACGTGCAACCTTTCCATAGCCAAAGCATTGTCAGGTCGTGTGTGCCACACGGCCGTGTGATATTTCCAGAGGCATAACATTGCTAGGTCGTGTGGATCTACGCGACCGTGCAAGACATCCAGTGACAGAGCATCGCATGGCTGTGTGAGAGCCATATGATCGTGTGACCTTGGCCGAGAGGAAACACTACCAGGCCGTGTGAGATCCACACGGCTATGGCACGGGCCATGTGGCGCCCAAACCCCCTGCTCTATATAAGGGGTTCTCCTCCTTTGAAAGAGGGGGGTCTCCCTTTGGGGAGATCGAATCTTGAGGCTTTTCTTCACCTTTCGGGCATTGATCCGGTGATCTCAAGATGTTTCCATTCCCGAATTGACTCCAATAGCAAGGATTGGTTCCGAAGATCACTCGTCGTATCTAGATAAGCATTTCTTTTCTATCTTCTTGATTGGGATTGAAATATTTATGATCTTCTTGTCTTCAGATCTTTTCTTTTGTATCATGGAGTAGATCTCCTTGTTCTAGGATGGAGGGAGTATTTGTGATGTAAATTGATGTAAGATCTTATGGATTTACCAACTTCTTAATTCAATGATGTTGTTATATTTTGTATCAATTCAATCTTGTATGGATTGTTGTGCTTGGATCTAATTACCATTCTTGATTGATCGTTTTGTAAATCTTGATGATCTTGTAGAGGAATTCTTTAGATTGTATGACCGAGGGGCGTCGTGATAAGGTTGCCCCATTAACGGACGTCTAGGGGATCACCTTGAAGGGTGAAGCAAGAATTTATAAGGAAGAGGGATAGATAGATGTGCTATGTCCTATATCTTGATGTGAATTGATTAGTGATATGTTTCTATGTCATATGACCGAGGGGCGTTGTGACTGGGTTGCCCCACTAACGAACTTCATAGGGATCATAACTATTTGATTACTTAAGGTGTAGATAAAAGTCCCTTGCCAGTGTTTTCTGCAGGAAATTACCGGTGACTTCTTACAAATGCAGGACAATTGAGGATAGTATTGGTAGATTATATTACATTGATAAGTATCATAAAGAAACCAAATCTCCTAGAACTTTCATTAAACTTAGTTTTCTGCATTTACCTTTTACATTTCTTTTCTAGTTACATCTTAGATCGTATAACTACTTGTTTGGTTATTTAGCTAATTCGCTTTGAGACATCTTTAGTGGTTATAACTAGCCCCTATGGATTCGATATTCTTTTATTACTGATGACGAAACTATGCACTTGCGATTGAGTAACAAGTTTTTGGCGTTGTTACCGACCGGGGGTTGTGTCTATAACATTAGAGATTATTATTTGAGTTAGACAAAACTTTTCATTGTTTTTCTTACATCTAACTTGTAACTAGTTTTCTAATTCTATTCTTTAGATTTTCTTTGTATTTTTTATTCTTTTTGTTTGTGAATCAAATTCTTTGTGTTCTTTATTCTTTTCTTTGTAAATCAAATTTTGCAATCTTGTTCTTGTGTATGCAAAGATCTAACGTTTCAAGAGATTTATTTCCTCTTGATCCTGAAATTGATAGAACCTTTCATAGAAGGAAAACCTCACAAAGACAACAAGAAGAACAAGAACACTTAAACATGGGGAACGAACCACTTAAAGATTATGCAGCACCATATGCTAGAGGGCTTCGTTCAAGTATTATTAGACCATCTATTAAAGCCAATAATTTTGAGATTAAGCCTGCAATAATCACTATGGTGCAACAAAATCAATTTGGCGGAGGACCGCATGAAGATCCGAATCAACACTTAGAAGTTTTCTATGAAATATGCGGTATCATGAAAATGAATGGTGTACCTTCAGAAGCAGTGAGATTATTATTATTTGGGTTTTCTTTACGAGATAGAGCTAAACAATGGTTGAATTTTTTAACTCCAAATTGCATTACCACTTGGGAGCAATGTGAGCAACTATTCTTAGACAAGTTCTATCCTCCAAGCAAGACAGCTCATATGAGAAATCTTATTACAAGCTTCAGACAGTCAGATTTAGAATCCTTATTTGAAGCATGGGATAGATACAATAATATGCTCAGACAATGCCCATATCATGGATTAGAGAAGTGGTTAGTGTTGCACACATTTTATAACGGCATCAACTACCATACTAAAGTATCCCTAGATTCAGTTGTTGGAGGGGTACTTATGAATAAGAGTTTAGATGAGGCTGAAGATATCATTGAAAGTGTAGCACAGAATCATCATCAATGGGCAACTAAAAGAAGTGGAGGCAATTCTTATTCAAACCCAACAAAGGCGTCAGGTAAATTTGACGTAGATCACTATGATGTCTGTAAAATTGGATGCTCTTACAAAGAAGCTAGAAAATATGGGAACAAGTACTGGTACAGTCAATGCCATTGTATGTTGTTGTGAAACATGTGGGAGTTCTGATCATGCTCAAGACTCATGTCCTCTAGGAGCTATCTCAGCATAAATCAATCAATTAGAACAATGTGATGCTATCATGAGCTATAATCAGAGACAGAACAATCCATATTCAAACACACACAACCCTGGGTGGAAGAATCATCCTAATTTTTCCTATAGGAACAATCAAGAACAAGGACCACCTATGGGGGCAAGACCAATTTTCTAGCCTGGGTAATAAAATTTCCAACAACAATTACCTTCTCAAGGCTATCAATCTTCTAAAATTGAGAAAATTCTTGAGGTAATTATTTCCAATCAAAATTAAATGAAGCAAGATATCTTGAAGTTAACTCAGAGAATGGATAATTCTGGCAAGCATCAAAAGATTTAGATAGCCAAATTGCCCAGTTAGCTTCATCATCTTCAAGAGCACAAGGATAATTTCCTGGAAAACCTGATGTTAATCCAATGGAGCACTGCAATTGAAATGAACTTAGGAGCGGACGAACCTTGGGGGATCCTCAAGTGACTGCTCCAAAAGGGATGAAAACTAAAGAAGAGCTCTCTCCTCCAGCACTTGAACCTATTCAGATTCAAGATGAAGAGGAGAGTACCAATAAGGTTGAAGAGACTCTTCCACTAAACCCACAAAATCAAGTAGTCCCTTTTCCTCAAAGATTAGTTATGTTAAAAAAGGATGAAGAGTTTGGCAAAATTTTGGAAAAAGTTAAGGAGATTTGTGTTGAAGTTCCTTTAATTGATGCAATCTTACAAATGCCAAAGTTTGCCAAATATCCTAAGTGTTGGTTGCTACTAGGAAAACCTAGAGGTTCCACTGTACAAAAATTTTGTACAAAGATCTGAACCTTTTCCTAGCTACCATGTGTTCTTTTAAATTAAATTTCGGATCGCCTACGGAACTTAACACGTTTGATCCAAAACTTAATTTATTTGTTCTTTTAGGTTTAGACTTGGATCTCCTACGGAACTTAACACGTTCGATCCAAATCACCTAAGTTATTAATTCCATTAAATATTAATTTTCATAATTGGTTCCCAGTACTGACGTGGCGAGGCACATGGCATTCTTGGATATGGGAGCAACCACCACCGACTAAACAAAACCTTTTAAGGAAAGTTAATATTTAATTTCCTAAAATAACTTTAGGTTAACCGAAAGGAACAATCAAATCACAAGGGAAAGTAAAAACAAAAGAACACAACATCGAAAAATATATTCGAAATACTAGAATCGTAAGCCTCTTGTATTTGGTATTTATTTCCAAAAATAACTAGTATGATGCGGAAAGGAAAAATTACTAGTTATACCTTTTAGAAAGACCTCTTGATCTTCTACTGTATTCCTCTTCTAACCTCGGACGTTGTGTGGGCAACGATCTTCCGAGATGAGAAATCACCAACACACCTTCTTCTCCTCCTTGCTAGATTCGGCCAAAACAAGAGCTTCACCAAGGATGAAGAAAACCACCAACCAAGCTCCAAGGGATGCAAGCTTTCTCTCCTTCTTCTTCTTCTTCTCCAAGTAGTATCCGGCCACCACAAGTGCTCCAAGGGAGATGAAGAATTCGGCCACCACAAAGAGGAAGAGAGAAAGAGAGGATGGTCGGCCACAACACCAAGGAAAAGAGGGAGAGAACAATAGAAGTTGTAACCCATGAAGGCACCCCTACCCCTTCTTTTATATTCCTTGGCTTTGGCAAATAAGGAAATAAAATTTCCTTAACTTTCCTTGACAACAATTAATTAAAAAAAATTAAATAAAATTTCTTAATCAATTAAACATGGCCGGCCACCTCAAATAGACAAATTAGGAGAGTTTTAATCAACAATAAAAACTTCCTTATTTGTCTTTGGAAATTTTAAAAAATAAAATTTCCTTTTAAAATCCCTTCATGGTTGATAAAAAGAAATTTCTATAATTTTAATTTTCAACATGTGAATAATTTTCAAAGAGAAAAAATAAAATATCTTTCCAATCTACAAATAAGGAAAGAGATCTAATCTCTTTCTTTTAATCTTTTGTAGATTCTTTAAAGAGAGATATTTTAATTTTAATTCTCTGTAATAAATTATATCTTCCACATAATAAAAATTAAAATTAAAATTCTTTTTAATTTAATGGGGGTCGGCCACCTAAGCTTGGGTTCAAGCTAGGGTCGGCCACCCATGAACCAAGGCTTGGCCGACCCTAGCTTGAACCACAAGCTAGCTTGGCCGACCCCCTTATCATGGGTATGAAGGTGGGTATAGTACTCTATAAATAAGAGGCTACGATAGGGACCGAGAGGAGGAATTGATTTTGGTCTCCCGATAAAATTAAGCATCCCGTGTTCGCCCCGAACACATAACTTAATTTTATCAATAATAATTCATTCCACTAGAGAACTATTATTGAACTACCGCACCAATCCCAAATTACATTTTTGGGCTCCTTCTTATTTTGAGTGTGTTAGTCTCCCTGTGTTTAAGATGTCGAATGTCCACTAATTAAGTGAGTTACTGACAACTCATTTAATTAATATCTTAATCCAAGAATAGTACCACTCAACCTTATCGTCATGTCGGACTAAGTCCACCTGCAGGGTTTAACATGACAATCTTTATGAGCTCATCTTGGGGACATTATCAACCTAATTACTAGGACACAGTTTCCTTCTATAATCAACAACACACACTATAAGTGATATCATTTCCCAACTTATCGGGCTTATTGATTCATCGAACTAAATCTCACCCTTTGATAAATTAAAAAATAAATATCAAATATATGTGCTTGTTATTATATTATGATTAAGAGCACACACTTCCATAATAACTGAAGTCTTTGTTCCTTTATAAAGTCAGTATAAAAGAAAACGACCTCTGATGGTCCTACTCAATACACTCTAAGTGTACTAGTGTAATTATATAGTTAAGATAAACTAATACTTAATTACACTACAACCTTCCAATGACTTGTTCCTTTCCATTTTGGTCGTGAGCTACTGTTTATAATTTATAAGGTACTGATAACATCATCTTCTGTATGTGACACCACATACTATGTTATCTACAATATAAATTAATTGAACAACTACAAACAAATGTAGATAATTTGACCAAATGCGATTCTTTATTTAAAATAAATGTTTACAAAAGCTTAGGCTTTCAGTATACACTCTAACACTAAGGACATCATGTCAAATAAAAGAATAAGAGGAGACATTGAGACCATTGCTCTAACCGAGGAATGTAGTGCTTTGTTTGAAAAGAACACTTCCCCAAAGCTTAAAGATCCAGGGAGTTTTTATATTCCTTGCAATATAGGAGCTGAATTTATAGAAAAAGCTTTTTGTGATTTGGGGACAAGTGTTAGCCTCTTCTATATTCAATTTGTAATAAATTAGGTCTCAAAAACTGTAAACTTACTACTATGGTACTGCAATAAGCTGACCATTCTTGCAGGTACCCTATGGGTATTGTAGAAGATGTGTCGGTAGAAGTTGGTGGGAGTGTTATTCCCACGAATTTTGTGGTGCTGGACATGGAAGAAGACCCGAAGATTCCAATCATATTAGGAAGACCATTCCTTGCTACAGCTGGAGCAATAATTGATGTCAAAAACCATAAGCTTTCATTGGTAATTGTAAGAAAAGGTTGGAGTATGATTTGTCTAACTCTTCTAATCATGTCTCTTCTCTTTTAGTAAGTTTTTAAAGCGGGGCGGACGCTCACAAGCTAGAGGATTGGAATTTCCATCCTCATGGGAGGTCGCCGGACGAGGTACATGATCTGGCAAGTGATGTTGGGAGAAGGCCTCCCATAAAAAATAAAAAGTACATATACTCTCCGAGGGTAAGAAGACGACAAGAAGACGGGGATTGGTAAAGCTAATGACCTTAAACAAGCTCTTCTTGGGAGGCAACCCAAGGGTTCTTTAAATTAGATTCAATTTGCAATTATCTTTTCATCAATTAGTTATTTTAAATTTGTTGTTATTTTTATTTTTCAGGTTGAAATTTGTTTCCATGGAAATGGAGAAGATGGAGAGGAAGAAATATAGCATTATGGGTCATGAAATAGCTCGGCCATGTGCTATACACGGGACGTATGAGACTTATAGAGAAGAAGGAACACTCGGTCGTGTACCATACACGGGCCGTGTGAACTTACCCGAGGAGGAGACATGTTCGGTCGTGTACCAAACACAGTCGTGTGAAGATTCCAATGAAGAAAGCTGCACTGCTCGTGTCCCATACACGGCCGTGTGAGAATTCCTGAGAAGAAGAAGGACTCGACCGTGTCTCAGACATGACCGTGTGAGGCTAAATCAAGATGGAACAGAATTCGGCCGTGCATCACACACGACCATGCAAAAGAAGCCGAGAGGGAGCCTACATTGGCCGTGTCAATTGACACGGCCCTGTGGACTTACCCGAAAAGGAGAAGGCTTGGGCTGTGTAGATCTACATGGTCGTGTGGAGCAACTTAACCCTGGTCGTGTCTAAAAGACAAGGTCGTGTTGGATCGTGAAACGTCGATAGAGGGGGGGGGGGGGGTGAATATCGATTCGAAAAATAGTGTTAAAGAGAGTTAAACGCAGCGGAATTTAAAAACAATAGACACAATAATTTTTTACTTCATTCGGAGCCTGTGACGACTCCTACTCGAAGGCCCGTACTCCGTGAGTACTTTCGTTGGGCAATTCACTAGAAATTCGAAATAATGATTACAAAAATAGTACAATAAATGCTAATGAAAGTTAAAACAAATATCGAAAAGAATTTAATAAAAAAAGGAAAGGAGCGTATTGTCGGAGCTTTGTTAGCGTCGCAGAAGCGTAGAGCAGTAGAGCAAGCAGTAGAAGACTTTCTTTTTGTTGTTATTCTGAAGCTCCCCTCTGACCCTCCTTTTATATGAGGCTCGGGGCGCCCCAGATCCCTTCCGGGCGCCCTGGTGGGACGTGGCAGGTCCAACCAGCAAGCTCCACGTGGCGACGCGTGAGTTTGGATAAAACTTACCTTCGGGCGCCCGGACCTCCTATTTCCAGGAACTCCTTCTCCTGCAAAATAGAGTTAGTCCGAGGCAAATATATTTCCTGTAAAACAGATTGTTAGCACAGTTAAAGTTCAACAAAGTAATAGAAAAGAGTATGACTTAGATTCCGTCTTTCCGAGACCGGAATCTAGTCACGATCTCGACTTAGATATCCGAAATAGATCTAAGTCGGATCGACGCCTAATGTTCCCTTCCCGGGAACGTGTCCTCGCAGTCACTCTCCTCCAGTGACTTACCTTACTTACCTGCCAGACGTCCGGCCTGTCACGCCCAGGTAGTCCCTGTCCGAAGAAATTTCGGCAGCATCTCCCCTATACGGCGGATAATATGAATCTCAGTATACATATATCTATACCTCGGCCACACTCGGCCGGAACAATACAATACAAATAAAAAACAAACCACGCAGTTTATATCAATATTCCACACAGCTCAACATATAATCAATCCACGCAGTTTAATAAGGAAGAACGATATAAAACCAACGAAGATATACGTACACATCCTACTCCACTACAACGAAGAAAACAAATCCACGAAGTAGTGTGAAAATCTGCAGCGGAAAACAAAAGTAGCAAACCCAAAGGTTCGACATAAAGTCCACAATACAAACCCACAATACAAGTATATAAGATGCAAAAGCAAAATATAATCCGACAAAGAAAATCCTCGCGATAATGGGGCTAGCGACTGGAATATCTCCCGACGGCCTCAACCTGAAAAATAGTAACAACGGGGTGAGTTCAAGAACTCAGCAGGTAAACCAATAGACATGTACAGCAATATATATCCACCAGTAATAACCTAAGGTACAATCTCCTAAACCATAGAATCAATAGTACAGTTCTCTAACCATACAACCTACGGTATAGTACACTAAACCATAGAGCCTACAGTACAGTTTTCTAACAGTACAACCTACGGTACAGTCTCCTAACAGTATAACGGATATGCATAGCTGAAATAAACTGTAATAACCAGCAATAGGCATAACGTACAGTCTATAGCAAGAATAATAAGAAAATGCATAACTGAAATAAACTGTACTCACCTGCGAGGCTTGGGCAACTGACTGTGGACATACACAGAAAAAGATAGTCAGAGCAAATAAGCATGTATCCTGTATGCATGTCAATCATATGCAGTCACCCAAGTGCAGCATCCAATATGCAACAATCACAATAAATGCAATATGTGCATATGATGCAATATGACATGGTCACCCCTGTCAACCAGTCAGCCGTCTCACACACAATGGTGAGACCGAGTGGGTAGGGCTGTGACACCGTGCACTCTGCCATCACTGCCCCTGAAGAGTGACCGAGTGGACGGGATGCTGTCGGAGTACACTTATCCTCCTACCTCAAAAATAGTGAGGGAGCGCAATGCTCTCAACTCCCGGTACGCGATGACGGGGAGGGATCCCTGTCTGCTACCACGCTGCAGTCACACTACCCATGAGCGGACCAGCGGAGCACTACAGAGCTACTTCCATACACACCCTACTGTGCTGTGCCACTACCCATGCAGTGAAACACGTTGTGTGCAGGCCTATGTAGCCGGCCGACGAGCTCAACAATAATGGAGTCGTCAATCGCCCAGCATGCAATCATGCAGGATGGTGCATGATGCTACAGTATGTCATACCTGAACATAGCCTCCTCCATATTTGTGTGTGCCCAAAAGGTAAACGCATATATATATAACCATGATATAAACAGCATAAATCCAAAGACATCACATATAACAATGATATAAGCATCATGAATCCAAGAGCATGTATCACACATGAACAGCAACTAATCCAGTAGAGTAGAGCACTATAGATATGCATCTCTATGAACATATACACATGGCAAACAATAAAAATATCCAATCCTAAAGTAAAGCAACTACCAGATGAAGCATGTGATAGGTATCAACTAGCTAAGACCAAGAGGGAGAATAATCTACTATCTACCACTAGTAAGTATATATAAGCTACACATATCATAAGACATTATCAAAAGATAAGTCAGAGGGTACCCGCCTCGAATAGAAGGTACAATCCAGTCCTAATCCAATATCGAGATGCTCGTCTCGAATCAGAGTCCTGTGTAAATACATTTACTTTTATTTAGCTAGAATACTAACAAATAGCTAAATAAATCTTAAATAGAAATTTAGGAACAAACCCTAAACCATATCCCACAACCTTTCTAACGGTTAACTAGGGATAGTTTCCTAATCCCTAATCAACCACTAGATTAGCAAATCAAACCTAAATCCATATAACCTAATTAATCTACACAACCTAATGATAATTAATTATCAATAGGTATCAAGATCATACCTAATCATCTAACACATAATCTATAACATGTTCCAACCAAAATTCATTTCAAACCTAACCCTAAATCAACACTACACATGTATCAAAATCCCTACACATACCTCAATTCCCAGCTGAACTAGGTGCTGTATCAAGTACACTGAGGTACGGATGACTGCCGATCCAAACTGAGCTGGCTGGATGAGGTGTCTGCCGAAGCCAAAGACACCACAGCAAGAACCAAAACAGATCTTCACCTTGCTGGATCAGAAAACCCACAGCAACCTCTGCTGGATCCACTTCACGATCACAGATTCTCATTTCCTTGAAGTCAATCCGATCACAAGAGATGAGATCAACAATTCAACACACCCAATCTTGTGACCTAATTCAGCCACAAAGAGAAGAGGATCAGATTTGATCAAGGGAACAGCAAGAACGTGATCCAATTCCTTTCCCAAACCAGAACAGAGTATTAATCCGTGAATCAACAAGAATCCGATGATGAATCAAGAGGGAAATCGACAAGATGGGTTTCGGTTAAGTCTAGCTTACCCTCGCAGACGATCGAGTGGCACAAATCCGGACTAGGGCACCTCTCTAAGCTTCGGTGGCCGATGGTGGAGGGAGACGCGATCCGGCGATGCCCTGCCTCCAAGATCACTGCTAGGTGATGTCGCTCGGTCCAATCCGGCCAGCGAAAAGGTAATCACCCTGTGTCCAGCGTGAGGAGAGAAGAGGAATGGTCTACCGATGGGAGACGATGCATGATCTGTCTCTCACCGTGCCCTAGCCACAGCGCCTTCGACGATCGGCCTCCAAATTCGCCGGACAGAACCCCTCGATCATATCCAGCTCCTCGGCACCGTCAAGCTCTGGTGATCCCACTAGTTTCCGTCGAGGTCGACGATCGCCGGAACCCCCGGCTGTGCTTCGTCCGCGAGAAAGAGAGGTCGAGAGGAGTTGGGGAGATCGGGGAAAGAAGGTGTTCGGGTTGGGTGAAGAGTCGGCATTTGGGGGAAGGAAATAAGAAAAAGAAAAAGGAATTTATATAATAAACATTTCCTCACTTAAACGGGTATCCCAAACAGGCTTAATCCGAACCCGAAATTGATCCCCTCAAAACCCGTCTTACGAGCTCGGAAAAATTCCCAGAAAATTTCTAAAAATTCCGGAAAAATTCTATAAGGCTATTTTCCAAATAACCCTATTAATTAAATTTTTCGAGATCTCACATCCTCCCCTACTAATAAAAATTTGGTCCCCAAATTTCGCTATAACCAATAGCAAACACCATAATATAACCAAACAGTATAAATGCTGAAAGAAACTCCAACCCACATACCTCAAGTAAAAAGATGAGGGTATCGAGCTCGGATCGTATCCTCCAGCTCCTAAGTAGCCTCTCGTCAGAATGAGGCTGCTATCCGACTTTAACCAGTCGGACAGTCTTGTTCCGCAGCTGACGCTCTCTATGGTCCAGAATCCGCACCGGAACCTCCTCGTAAGTAACATCAGGTTGAATAGGAACAGATATATCTGATAGAACATGTGCCGGATCGGATACGTATCTCCTCAGCATTGATACATGAAATACATCGTGAATACCAGCTAGAGATGGTGGTAGCGCCAGACGGTAAGCTACTGCTCCAATCCTCTCCAAGATCTGGAATGGTCCAATATATCGGGGAGCTAGCTTACCTCGGAGACCCAATCTCTTCACCCCTTTCGTGGGTGAAACTCTAAGAAATACATGATCACCAATGGAGAACTCCAGGGGTCTCCGTCTCTGATCAGCATAACTCTTCTGACGGTCCTGAGTCTCTGACATCCTCCGTCTGATAGTGCGAACTAACTCTGCATCCTGCTGAGCTCTCTGAGGTCCTACCAACTGAGCCTCCCCAACCTCTTCCCAGAGGATGGGTGTCCGACAAGGCCTACCATACAACGCCTCAAACGGTGCCATCTGGATAGCCGAATGATAGCTGTTGTTGTAGGCGAACTCCACTAATGGCAGGTGGTCCTCCCAACTGCCTCCGAAATCCATAACGCAAGACCTCAGCAAGTCCTCCAAAGTCTTAATGGTCCGCTCTGACTGTCCATCTATCTGCGGATGGAATGCCATACTGAAACGGAGTTGTGTGCCCAAGACCTGCTGCAGACTCTGCCAGAATCGGGACGTGAACTGTGGATCTCTATCTGATATGATGCTCAAAAGAACACCATGTAATCTAATAATCTCACGACAGTATAACTCTGCTAATCGATCCAGAGAATCAGTCTTCCGGATCGCTAAAAAATGTGCGGATTTGGTTAATCGATCAACGATTACCCAAATCGCATCATGGCCTCGTCAAGTCCTAGGCAGTCCTACCACAAAATCCATAGTAATATGCTCCCACTTCCACTTTGGAATAGGGATCCTCTGAAGTAAACCAGCAGGTCTCTGGTGCTCAGCCTTCACCTGCTGACAGACAAGACATCTAGCTACAAAATCTATGATGTATTTCTTCATGCCGTTCCACCAATAAGAACGTCTCAAATCGCGATACATACGAGTCCCACCTGGGTGGATAGCAAATCTAGAACGATGCGCCTCCTGAAGTAACTCCTCCATGACCGGGTGAGATTGAGGCACACATAATCTACCTCGGAAATAAACAATACCCTCGTCATCTCGTGTAAACTCGGTCTGCTGTCCGGAAGCTATCTGGCTGCTATTGAACTGTAAATGCTGATCTCCGGCCTGGGCCTCTCGAATCCTCATCCTGATCGACGACTGAGCAACCATGGTAACCAGAATACCCTGCTCTGTCCGTCCCTGCTCCTCAAGGCCCAACTCGGAGAATCCCTGAATCAAGTCCGTGACTAAAACTCGGTGACAAGCTAAAGTCCCTCTGGACTTCCTGCTAAGTGCATCAGCAACCACATTAGCTTTACCCGGATGGTAGCTAATAGTACAATCATAGTCCTTCAGGAACTCCATCCATCTCCTCTGTCGGAGATTGAGTTCCTTCTGTGTGAAAATATATTTGAGACTCTTATGATCAGTAAGAATCTCAAAAGTAATACCATAAAGATGATGTCGCCAAATCTTCAAAGCAAAGATAATAGCGGCTAGCTCTAAATCATGTACTGGGTAGTTCTTCTCATGCTCCTTCAACTGACGAGAAGCATAAGAGACTACCCTACCGTGCTGCATCAATACAGCGCCCAAGCCCTGAAGAGATGCGTCTGTATAAAGTACGAACCCATCATCACCAGAAGGTAAAACCAAGACTGGTGCTGATACTAATCTCCGCTTCAGCTCCTGGAAGCTGGTCTCACAAGCCTCTGACCACGTGAATTTCACGCCTTTCCTAGTCAGACGTGTAAACGGCATATCAATACTGGAGAAACCCTCAACAAATCGTCTGTAATATCCAGCTAGTCCCAAGAAACTACGGATCTCTTGGACTGACTTCGGTTGCTCCCAGTTAGTGATAGCCTCGATCTTCTGAGGATCTACTAAAATACCTCGGCTAGACACCACATGTCCCAGAAAACCAACTGAGGGTAGCCAAAATGCACATTTGCTGAACTTCGCATACAGATAATGTCGTCGAAGAGTCTCCAAGACTATGCGAAGGTGCTGCGCATGTTCCTCCTCGGAACGTGAATAGATCAATATGTCATCGATAAACACAATCACAAACTGATCTAAATACTCCAAAAAGATACGGTTCATCAAATCCATAAATACTGCAGGAGCATTGGTAAGCCCGAATGGCATTACCAACAACTCATAATGCCCGTATCTGGTGCGAAATGCTGTCTTCTGAATATCAGAATCTCTAACTCTCAGCTGATGATATCTAGACCGCAGATCAATCTTAGAATACACTGATGTATCTCTGAGCTGATCAAATAAATCCTCAATCCGTGGCAAGGGGTACTTATTTCTGATAGTCACTGCATTCAGCTGCCTATAATCGATGCACAACCTCAGAGTACCATCCTTCTTCTTGACGAATAGTACAGGAGTACACTAGGGCGGAATACCGTGGGGTTCTCCACAAAGACCCTGGAATACTCCTGCCCGTGCATGCCATACGCAGCTGCTACAGGGGAAGCTGTCCTCTGCTGACGATGCGAAGATTGGGCTTTCGGCCCACCTCACTGAGTCCCGGACTGACCAAACTGTCTTCCAAGAACAGAAATCCTGGAAGCTACAGGCTGAGCCTTCAGCGAACAATTTCAACTCATGTGCCCAGGCAGTTTGCAATAATAGCAAACTGGCTGTCCCAAGGTACATGCAGAGGTGATGTGATCTCGGGATCCGCATCAGGTGCAGTAAGGGTCACCGGTGGACTATTTCCGGTTCTGCTGAGAAGACCAGGAACGTCCTGATGAAAATCATCCTGACTTCTGGGGTCGGCCAGATGCCCCAGAAGTACCCTGACCCGTCTGAGTGTAACTGCTCTGCTGCTGTCCAGTAGTCTGTGGCTGCTGGCTCTGTCCGGAAGTCCGATCAGTCTGCTTCCTCTTCTTATCTGCATTCACTCTCCGATGAGTAGACTCAATCATGAGAGCTCTATCTAATGTCTCAGTGTATGATGAAGTACTAAAACCAGAAATCTTCAGCTGAAGATGCCCGTCCAGTCTCTGGACAAACTGAAGCATACAAGATCTGTCCTCGGCAACCAACTCAGGACAGAATCTGGCCAACCGATTAAATTCGGCATTATATTCCATAACTGAGCGGTTATTTTGCCGAAGACTCAGAAAATCCAGCCGACATGTCATCTGATACGCCCGGGGAAAATACTGACTCTCGAATGTCTCCCTAAATCTCGTCCAGGTAATATGCTGCTCGCCGATAATCGAGCGCTGCGTGTCCCACCAGATCTCTGCCTCATCTCGTACCTCAAGTACGCAGTAGTAGGCACGACTAGAGTGGGTGCCGAGTATACTAAAGGTGATACCACTAGTGGAACTACAGAGTAGGCATAAGTAGGGACGACTAAAGGTACGATGGGCGGTACCGGGTAAGATGTAACCGGTACTGCTGGTGCAGGTACCGAGTATGTAGTAACCAGCACAGATGTCTGTGGTGATACCGAGTACGTAGTAGGCACGGCTAGAGAAGGTGCCGAGTACCCTGTAGGTACTACTGGCGGTATAGGCGAGGTAGGTACCTCTGAAGTCGGAACCGTCAGGATCTGACAGTCTAACGTGGTCACAATACCCTGAGGAGTCTATCCCTGACGGACAGGCTCAACCCTAACAGAACTCTCTGGAGACTCTGTCTCTAGAGAATTGATCGCCCTCATACATGTGCGACCACGTTTAAGTACTAGAACACGTATCATATATGTAAAAAAATGTTATCCAGATATCACTACAGGTATGAAAACTATAAAATTACCTGATTTACCTATTACCGTCTGGAGATGTCCTGTCGCTGCATAGCCCCCAAATAGATCCAATAAAACCTCGTCAAAATACCTCGGAATTCCGAATCAAAAAAATCGACAGAAATCCACAATTCCGAACATATCCAGATAAGCACGCAAAACTCGTAAGAACCAGTATCAGAACTGCTCTGATACCAAATAAATTGGTATCAGATAAAATCCCAAAAATCCAGATACGCTAACAAACTCTAGGACACAAAAATCTGAAATCGGAGCCTAGCTCTGATACCAAATAAATTGTCACGCCCCAGGTAGTCCCTGTCCGAAGAAATTTCGGCAGCATCTCCCCTGTACGGCGGACAATATGAATCTCAGTATACATATATCTATACCTCGGCCACACTCGGCCGGAACAATACAATACAAATAAGAAACAAACCACGCAGTTTATATCAATATTCCACACAGCTCAACATATAATCAATCCACGCAGTTTAATAAGGAAGAACGATATAAAACCAACGAAGATATACGTACACATCCTACTCCACTACAACGAAGAAAACAAATCCACGAAGTAGTGTGAAAATCTGCAGCGGAAAACAAAAGCAACAAACCCAAAGGTTCGACATAAAGTCCATAATACAAGTATATAAGATGCAAAAGCAAAATATAATCCGACAAAGAAAATCCTCGCGATAATGGGGCTAGCGACTAGAATATCTCCCGACGGCCTCAACCTGAAAAATAGTAACAACGGGGTGAGTTCAAGAACTCAGCAGGTAAACCAATAGACATGTACAGCAATATATATCCACCAGTAATAACCTAAGGTACAATCTCCTAAACCATAGAATCAATAGTACAGTTCTCTAACCATACAACCTACGGTATAGTACACTAAACCATAGAGCCTACAGTACAGTTTCCTAACAGTACAACCTACGGTACAGTCTCCTAACAGTATAACAGATATGCATAGCTGAAATAAACTGTAATAACCAATAAAAAGCATAAAGTACAGTCTATAGCAAGAATAATAAGAAAATGCATAACTGAAATAAATTGTACTCACCTGCGAGGCTTGTGCAACTGACTGTGAACATACACAGATAAAAATAGTCGAGCAAATAAGCATGTATCCTGTATGCATGTCAATCATATGCAGTCACTCAAGTGCAACATCCAATATGCAACAATCACAATAAATGTAATATGTGCATATGATGCAATATGACATGGTCACCCCTGACGCCAGTCAGCAGTCTCACACACAATGGTGAGACCGAGTGGGTAGGGCTGTGACACCGTGCACTCGCCATCACTCCCCTGAAGAGTGACCGAGTGGACGGGATGCTGTCGGAGTACACTTATCCTCCTACCTCAAACATAGTGAGGGAGCGCAATGCTCTCAACTCCCGGTACGCGATGACGGGGAGGGATCCCTGTCTGCTACCACGCTGCAGTCACACTACCCATGAGCGGACCAGCGGAGCACTACAGAGCTACTTCCATACACACCCTACTGTGCCACTACCCATGCAGTGAAACACGTTGTGTGCAGGCCTATGTGGCCGACGAGCTCAATAATAATGGAGTCGTCAATCGCCCAGCATGCAATCATGCAGGATGGTGCATGATGCTACAGTATGTCATACCTGAACATAGCCTCCTCCATATTTGTGTGTGCCCAAAAGGTAAACGCATATATATATAACCATGATATAAACAGCATAAATCCAAAGACATCACATATAACAATGATATAAGCATCATGAATCCAAGAGCATGTATCACACATGAACAACAACTAATCCAGTAGAGTAGAGCACTATAGATATGCATCTCTATGAACATATACACATGGCAAGCAATAAAAATATCCAATCCTAAAGTAAAGCAACTACCAGATGAAGCATGTGATAGGTATCTGTTGGTGCAACCTTAGGTCAAGGTTGACCTGGTTGACCCGACTCGAGTTGACGTGACTCGAGTTGTATTTTGATGTTTGACTTGGAAAGATTGTCGGTGCAACCTTAGGTCAAGGTTGACCTAGTTGTGTTGCATGTTGATGTTTGACACTCGTGAGAGAGTTCTATTCTTGATGTGGGACAAGAATAGATGTTTGGGAGATTATTGGTGCAACCGTAGGTCAGGGTTGACCTGGTTGACCTGATTCGGGAAAAGTCCAAGTATGGAGACTTGGCACGGAAAAGTCCAAGTAGGGAGCTTGGCACTGGAAAAGTCCAAGTATGGAGACTTGGCACGCGAAAAGTCCAAGTATGGAGACTTGGCACTAGAAAAGTCCAAGTATGGAGACTTGGCACTGGAAAAGTCCAAGTATGGAGACTTGGCACGGGGAAAGTCCTGGTGAGTGAAGCTAGGCAGTGGGAAAGTCCTAACTGGGATGTTAGGCAGTTGGAAAGTCCTGGTGAGTGAAGCCGGTGGGAAAGTCCTAAGCGGGATGTTGGCGGTGGAAATCCTGGTGAGTGAAGCCAGGTGGAAAGTCCTGGTGAGTAAAGCCGGGCAAGGGAAAATCCAGATGGATCAAGGGTGATCGGACATCTGGTGTTGAGAAGTCCAAGTGAGTGAAGCTTGGCATATGGAGTCGGAGAGGGCTCGGTAGCTCGTTCTCCGAACTAGGTTAGAGAGGGCACTCTAAACCTAGGAGTTGGATCGGACTGGTGACCGATCATAATCAGATCAGTGGCTCACTGATTATAATCTGATCGGTCTGGAGACCGATCAGGAGGCAACGCAACTTGCGAGAAGAAAGCCGTGGATCGGTCTGCTGACCGATCCACCCATGGCCTGATCGATCGGCAGACCGATCAGGCATAGATCAGTGGCGTGAGGAGCCGAAGCCTGATCGGTCTATGGACCGATCAGGAGGTTCCCTGATCGGTCCACAGACCGATCAGGGCTTCGATCGCGACACCTGATCGGTCTGGGGACCGATCAGGTGACAAACAGAAGCTTCACGCGCCTAGGCTGATCGGTCTGCAGACCGATCAGGGTTCTAGCCGTTGTGATGCAACGTCGTTGTCTTCTTCGCAGGTATAAAGGGGTCGAGAGCTGTAGCTGCACTACTTCTTCTTCCTCTTCTCTTCTTCTACAGAGCTGCTGTTCTGGTGCTTGAGCTTTGTTGAGCTCTTCTTCACAAGCTTCGCGTGAGCTTCTCGACTGGGATATCCTGCTGTTGTAGGTGTTCTGAGGAGCTGCTGCTTCAACGAATCCAGTCGGCGAGGAGGCAAGAAAACCTGTGTTTTTACATTTATTGTTCTTGTCTTCTTGTATTTCTTGTTGTATTCCTTTCTTGCTGTTGCAAGAATATTGTGGCGAGGTTTCTCCACCCACAAGGAGTATATTGTATTAGCCGGTTTTCCGGGGACTCATCCACCGACGGATTGATAGGCTTCGTCCACCTTACGGACACGCCGAGGAGTAGGAGTTTCATCTCCGAACCTCGTTACATCGACGAGTTGAGGTTTGGTTTGTTTTGTTTTCGTTTCCTTTTGTTATTTCCGCTGCTAACCTAATTTGTAGAAAGAAACGAGCAAAGATTTGGGGTCGGCTATTCACACCCCCCCTCTCTAGACGTACGAGTACAAAGGATCCTAACAAGTGGTATCAGAGCGAGGCCGCTCTTCATCGGATCAACACCCATGGGAGCAAAGCTAGAGATGGATCTCTATGGAGAAGATGTCACAATTCAACCCTTCTACGAGTCTCACGACAACTTCACATATTGGAAGGTAAGGATGATGTATTTTCTTAGGACTAATATGTTAAATTGGTTTTGTGTACAAGAAGGGCTTTCCCCTCCGATGGATGAGGAAGGAAAACCTATCAAGAAGAAGGAGTGGACGAAAGAGCAAATCCGACAATCCGAAATCAATGACGAGGTAACGAAAATCATTGAATTTTCTTTACCTAATGATGTTTTGTGTAGGGTAGAAGGATACAATAGTGCCAAGGAGTTGTGGAACAACTTGGCCAAACTTCATGAGAAGACTCCACTTCAAGTCATGAAGAGGAGACAAGTGAGTCATCAAGTAGCTCACTTCATGGAGATAGAGAATTAGGAGTTGAGGGTTACTCAACATCTAAGGAAGAAGAGGAGGAGAGTTCTTCTTCAAGTTCGGAGCAAGAAGAAGAAGCTTCTACCTCCGGAAGGGATGAAGAAGAGAGCTCGCATCCACCCTCATCCCTAGGTAACTCAAGCATTTTAGTTTCAAATAAATTACATATATTATGCTTTGAGTGTAGGGAGTATGGACATTACAAGAGCAAATGTCCAAAGAGAGTTAGGAAGACTCCACCGGCGCCAAAGGTCAAGGTAGCTGGAGTCCCGACACGCAAGGGCAAGGAGCACGTGGTGTGCTTCCAATGCAAGCGAAGGGGACATTATCGGAGTCATTGTCTGAGGGGGAGGCAACCTCACAAGGGCAAGAGACCGAGCACATCGATAGGGGGAGCTAAGGCAAACCCTAAGGTAACCTCTAAGGTTCATTTTTGCAACTCTAATAAAATGCATGCTAGGAATTTTATTGCACTTGTCGATAATAACAAGCATGATAACCTTAGGAATCAATACATGTGCTTAGGAGCCAAGCATGTTAGCCTAGATAAGAACAATTCTAGAAATGCTAACCCTAGAATTAACTCATCTAAGGCTAAGGAGAACCTAGGTAGAAACCCCAAAACAACTAGACACATGCCTAGGAATACCTCAAAGAAAAATGACAAATCAAAAATTGAGGTATTAGAGAAGGAGAATCAAGTCTTGAGGTCAAGACTTGATACTTTGGAAAAGGCTCTTAAGAACTTGGAGAAGTCATCTCTAGGGTTTAAGGGTCAAAAACCAAAGCCCAAGGACAAGAAAGGTTTGGGTCACAAACCTAAGTCCCAAGTGGTCAAGCCCACTTACCACAATGTTCCATTCGATTATGGAATAAAACCTAGGGCTAGGAAGACCATTACCAAGGTTACAAGGGGAGTCACCCCTATAGTTGACCTTGATGAGACCCAAATGACCAAGGCTTCAAAGCCTAAGAGGGTCATTAGGAGGGTTGCTAGGGAAGTCATCCCTAGTGAATATTTAGTGAACCCAATGAGCTCAAGTAGGTATTGGGTTCCTAGGAGCATCTTCTCTACCCCATAGATGGGTTAGAGAGTGTCAACTTCAATAAGAAGGGTAGTTAACCCAACTTTGAGGAAATTGACACTCAAGGAGCATTTTCAAGGTTTTTGGGAACCTTTGAAAATGAAATGGAATAATCTTTATCATTCACTCCTTGGAAGAGTAAAGTGTGCCAAAGTGAATATATTAATCTTACTTTAAATTGACACAATTTGGAAAAATCTAGAGAAATATCAAATTGGGATTTTGATATTCTCTTAGGTAATCAAGGCAATCCGGGCCTTAATTTAGAAATGCTACTCTTGTAGAATTTTAAATGGTATAAATCAAACAAGAGATCAAGAAATGCCAATTTGGGTTTTGACATTTTCTTGGAGCACTTTTGGCAATCTAGGATTAGAATTTAAGTTAGCTAAGTGATTAAGGATACTTAGATAGGTAATCTAGGTATTTTATTTGTGTTAACTTACCATGGTTGTTTGCCATATGCCATGTCATGACATCATATTTAATTTATGATCATTTGAAATGTCATGATAATGCTTAGGTTATTATATGTCATGCTCTAGTTAAGTTTCATACTTTATGCCATGACATCATGACATTGACACATGTTTTCCATTTATGATATCATTTTATGTCATGTCATCATCTCTTGCATTAATAATCAATTGAATTGATTTAAGGATGAAAAACACATTTTGATATTGAGATCAAATTTGTGTTTAGAAAATGCATGAGACCTTAGTCTAAGATACCTAAACCCATATCTCACATCAAAATTGACATGGATGTGTTTGATACACTTTAGATGTGTGTGAGATATTAGGATCATGAGTTAGGATCAAGGTGCATAGTTCTTGTACCTAGATGAGCCTAATTCAAGAAATGGAGGATCATAGGGAAAGCTTGTGTACAAGTCATGTACATTTAGCCCTAAGATTATGGTCCTAAATTAAAAGGTTTAAAATCATTTTGAAATTGATTTGTAAAACCTTGATGAAGCCATCTTAGTGATAGCATTCATCATTGAACATTGTGATACAAAGTTGAGTTAAACTTGAAATATTTCAAAGTTTTTGAACTTTGTATCAAGATTGAAAAATGGAAGTTATTTTCATAGAAAACTATTTTTCCATGATAATATATGATATGAGGAATGTATCCTCAAAATTTTACGATTTTTGGAATTTTCTGGAATTTATTAGGAGTTTCTGAATTTCCGGGAAGGGAAATCAGAAATCTCTGATTTCAGAGTGTGGATCGGTCACCGGACCGATCCAGGGAAGTTCTGATCGGTCTGGTGACCGATCAGTGACGATCCAGTGCGATCAGTGAAGCGTGGATCGGTCTAGGGACCGATCCAGGGGGATACTGATCGGTCTGGGGACCGATCAGTGCGTGCCAGTTTCTGATTTTCAGCTGTTGGTCTGAAATTTCAGCTGGAAGTTGGGTTTTGTGGATTTCTAAAGGTTTGAAACTCGCCAAGACATTGTTGGTGCAATGGTCAAGGGGGAGTTGACCTTTAGGGGAAGTTTTACCTAATTGTCAAGGGGAAGTTGACTTTTAAGGGGAATTTTTACTCCAAAAGACTTTTAAGGATTAGTGATATGGGATTATCACTAAGTTGATTGTTGAGTTTAGTATCAAGGGGGAAATTAAGAGTTTCAAATGAAAGGTATGGGACTTTCATTAGGAAGAAACTCTTGACCTTGATACCCTCCTTGTTCTTTTTGATGTGTGTCAAAAAGGGGAGAGTGTTCATTGGAGAATTATTGGAGAACCCAAGCTAGGTTATCGGGTTAACCTAAGCTAGGGGAAGAATGTCAAGGAATGTTCAAGGAAGAATATTGGAATTCTTTTTGATGTGTGTCAAAAAGGGGGAGAATTATTGGGGAACCCAAGTTAGGTTATCGGGTTAACCTAAGTTTGGGGGAGAAACGTTCAAGGGAGAATATTGGAGTTTGGAAAGAATGTTCAAGGAAGAACATTGGAAAACCTGAGTTAAGGTTATCGGTTTAACCTAACTTGATTATGGTTTTGTCAAACATCAAAAAGGGGGAGATTGTTGGTGCAACCTTAGGTCAAGGTTGACCTGGTTGACCCGACTCGAGTTGACGTGACTCGAGTTGTATTTTGATGTTTGACTTGGAAAGATTGTCGGTGCAACCTTAGGTCAAGGTTGACCTAGTTGTGTTGCATGTTGATGTTTGACACTCGTGAGAGAGTTCTATTCTTGATGTGGGACAAGAATAGATGTTTGGGAGATTATTGGTGCAACCGTAGGTCAGGGTTGACCTGGTTGACCTGATTCGGGAAAAGTCCAAGTATGGAGACTTGGCACGGAAAAGTCCAAGTAGGGAGCTTGGCACGCGAAAAGTCCAGTATGGAGACTTGGCACTGGAAAAGTCCAAGTATGGAGACTTGGCACTGGAAAAGTCCAAGTAGGGAGCTTGGCTGGAAAAGTCCAAGTATGGAGACTTGGCGAAAAGTCAAGTATGGAGACTTGGCACTAGAAAAGTCCAAGTATGGAGACTTGGAAAAGTCCAAGTATGGAGACTTGCACGGGAAAGTCCCGGTGAGTGAAGCTAGGCGGTGGAAGTCCTAACTGGGATGTTAGGCGGTTGGAAAGTCCCGTGAGTGAAGCAGCGGGGAAAGTCCTAAGCGGGATGTTAGGCGGTGGAAATCTGTGAGTGAAGTCGGTGGAAAGTCACCGTGAGTAAAGCGGGCAAGGGAAAATCCAGATGGATCAAGGGTGATCGGACATCCGGTGTTGAGAAGTCCAAGTGAGTGAAGCTTGGCATATGGAGTCGGAGAGGGCTCGGTAGGCTCGTTCTCCGAACTAGGTTAGAGAGGGCACTCTAAACCTAGGAGTTGGATCGGACCGGTGACCGATCATAATCGATCGATGGCTCATCGATATAATCTGATCGATGCGGAGACCGATCGTGAGGCAACGCAACTGCGAGAAGCGTGGATCGGTCACGACCGATCCACCCATGGTTGATCGATCGGCGGGCCCGATCGGGCATAGATCGATGGCGTGAGGCGGCTGATCGGTCTATGGACCGATCGGGCTTGATCGCGACACCTGATCGATCGGGACCGATCGGTGACAAGCGAAGCTTCACGCGCTGGGGCGATCGATGCGGGCCGTCGAGGTTCTAGCTGCGACGCAGCGGCTAGTTTCTTCGTCTTCTTCGCAGGATAAAAGGTGTAGCCGCACTACTTCTTCTTCCTCTTCTCTTCTTCTCTGAGCTGCTGTGCTTGAGCTTTGTTGAGCTCTTCTTCACAAGCTTCGCGTGAGCTTCTCGACTGGGATATCCTACTGTTGTAGGTGTTCTGAGGAGCTGCTGCTTCAACGAATCCAGTCGGCGAGGAGGCAAGAAAACCTGTGTTTTTACATTTATTGTTCTTGTCTTCTTGTATTTCTTGTTGTATTCCTTTCTTGCTGTTGCAAGAATATTGTGGCGAGGTTTCTCCACCCACAAGGAGTATATTGTATTAGCCGGTTTTCCGGGGACTCATCCACCGACGGATTGATAGGCTTCGTCCACCTTACGGACACGCCGAGGAGTAGGAGTTTCATCTCCGAACCTCGTTACATCGACGAGTTGAGGTTTGGTTTGTTTTGTTTTCGTTTCCTTTTGTTATTTCCGCTGCTAACCTAATTTGTAGAAAGAAACGAGCAAAGATTTGGGGTCGGCTATTCACACCCCCCCTCTCTAGCCGTACGAGTACAAAGGATCCTAACAGTATCAACTAGCTAAGACCATGAGGGAGAATAATCTACTATCTACCACTAGTAAGTATATATAAGCTACACATATCATAAGACATTATCAAAAGATAAGTCAGAGGGTACCCGCCTCGAATAGAAGGTACAATCTAGTCCTAATCCAATATCGAGATGCTCGTCTCGAATCAGAGTCCTGTGTAAATACATTTACTTTTATTTAGCTAGAATAATAACAAATAGCTAAATAAATCTTAAATAGAAATTTAGGAACAAACCCTAAACCATATCCCACAACCTTTCTAACGGTTAACTAGGGATAGTTTCCTAATCCCTAATCAACCACTAGATTAGCAAATCAAACCTAAATCCATATAACCTAATTAATCTACACAACCTAATGATAATTAATTATCAATAGGTATCAAGATCATACCTAATCATCTAACACATAATCTATAACATGTTCCAACCAAAATTCATTTCAAACCTAACCCTAAATCAACACTACACATGTATCAAAATCCCTACACATACCTCAATTCCCAGCTGAACTAGGTGCTGTATCAAGTACACTGAGGTATGGATGACTGTCGATCCAAACTGAGCTGGCTGGATGAGGTGTCTGCCGAAGCCAAAGACACCACAGCAAGAACCAAAACAGATCTTCACCTTGCTGGATCAGAAAACCCACAGCAACCTCTGCTGGATCCACTTCACGATCACAGATTCTCATTTCCTTGAAGTCAATCCGATCACAAGAGATGAGATCAACAATTCAACACACCCAATCTTGTGACCTAATTCAGCCACAAAGAGAAGAGGATCAGATTTGATCAAGGGAACAGCAAGAACGTGATCCAATTCCTTTCCCAAACCAGAACAGAGTATTAATCCGTGAATCAACAAGAATCCGATGATGAATCAAGAGGGAAATCGACAAGATGGGTTTCGGTTAAGTCTAGCTTACCCTCGCAGACGATCGAGTGGCACAAATCCGGACTAGGGCACCTCTCTAAGCTTCGGTGGCCGATGGTGGAGGGAGGCGCGATCCGGCGATGCCCTGCCTCCAAGATCACTGCTAGGTGATGTCTCTCGGTCCAATCCGGCCAGCGAAAAGGTAATCACCCTGTGTCCAGCGTGAGGAGAGAAGAGGAATGGTCTACCGATGGGAGACGATGTATGATCTGTCTCTCACCGTGCCCTAGCCACAGCGCCTTCGACGATCGGCCTCCAAATCCGCCGGACAGAACCCCTCGATCAGATCCAGCTCCTCGGCACCGTCAAGCTCTGGTGATCCCACTAGTTTCCGTCGAGGTCGACGATCGCCGGAACCCCCGGCTGTGCTTCGTCCGCGAGAAAGAGAGGTCGAGAGGAGTTGGGGAGATCGGGGAAAGAAGGTGTTAGGGTTGGGTGAAGAGTCGGCGTTTGGGGGAAGGAAATAAGAAAAAGAAAAAGGAATTTATATAATAAACATTTCCTCACTTAAACGGGTATCCCAAACAGGCTTAATCCGAACCCGAAATTGATCCCCTCAAAACCCGTCTTACGAGCTCGGAAAAATTCCCAGAAAATTTCTAAAAATTCCGGAAAAATTCTATAAGGCTATTTTCCAAATAACCCTATTAATTAAATTTTCCGAGATCTCACATCAGCCCGTCGACCCGTCTGGACTTCGTGCCAGCTATCCGGTCAGCCCGTCGACCTAGCTGGACTTCGTGCCTAAGCGTCCGGTCAGCCCGTCGACCCGCTTGGACTTCGTGCCAGCTATCCGGTCAGCCCGTCGACCTAGCTGGGCTTCGTGCCAAATATCCGGTCAGCCCGTCGACCTGTCTGGACTTCTCCTGCACACTCGATCAAAGTGTCAGACAATAATAAACTAACTTAACTTGATTTGTCATTCATCAAAACCTGGTTTAAATCGTTAGTGCTAACCACACCAACAATCTCCCCCTTTTTGATGGAATGACAACCTGGTTAAGTTAGTGAAAACATATGCAAGAAATAACATGCATTTATGTGGTTTTAAAGTTAGTTTGTATTTTCAAATTGGTTTAGCTAACTTAACTACCTAACCCTCCCCCTTTGGCATTCATCAAAAGTAAGCATGGATAAAGTAAGCATAGACACAGACCTCAGACAAAGTAAGAAATAATGTCAGGTTAATCTGGGGGAGTTTAAACTTTTGAAAACTTGTTTAAAGCATTAGCTTTTAGCTTTTAGAAAAATTGCTAAGTTTAGATAGTCTAATTTTCAAACATAAGTGCATAAGTTCTAAATTTCAAGATCAAGTTTTAAATTTTCAAAACAAGTTTCAACTTTGAAACGCTTTTCAAACATAAGTTTTCAAAACCAAAATTCCAAAACTAAGTTTGAAAAATCTATTTTTCAAAACTGATTGAAATTTATTTTTCAACACTAAGTTTGTAAAAGATTCAATTTCAAAATTAAGGAAAATGATTTTGAGAATCTTAGTTTGTAAACTTAAGTTTTGAAAAATCTAATTTCCATAATTTTCAATAACAAAGCAATTTTTAAAACTAATTTTTGTAAAATTTAACTTTCAAATCAAATTGTCAAAATTAAGTAAAATCAAATTTTAAGAACTAGATTTTTAAATTCAATTTTCAAAACTAAGTTAAATCTAATTTTCAAAATCAATTTTCAATAAAAAGTAAAACCCAATTCTTAAAAACAACTTAGTTTTATAAGAGTTAGTTTTAAAAAATAGGTTTAAGAAATTTTTAAGAAAACATTTTTCAAACACAAATTTTAAAATATTTTAAATAAAGGGAAATTTTTAATTAATTCCTCCCCCTGAACCTGACATAAAATTTTGAAAATATTTGCTAAAAATATTCAAAGTAGAAAAAAAAATTGAGGTAGAATTTTCTAGAGAGATTTTAAAGAGAAGATTAAAAAATAACACTTAAGGAGATAATTAAAAAAATAAACCTCCCCCTAAATTTGATAATCCTTTAATTTATTAGTCCTCCTTATTTATTACTCCCCCTTAATATAATGCTAAGGTTTGAGTGTGTTAAATATCAAGCCCTAACACATTTGTCTACCTAAGTGTTCTAGGGGATTTGGTGATACTTATATTATTTACATATTTATCTCTGTATCGTTGATATAATTGTTTACTTAAGTTTGATTAATCAATAATTAATATTAGATTCAGGTGGTTAAGCTTCAGTTTAAAGTTTAATAAGATAAACTTTATTAAATCAAAAACAGTTGGCCATTATCAATAATTTATTGATTAATTTTTGCTTGATTTAATAAATTAATACTTAATAAAATAATTTAAATTTCATATTAATTGATTGAGTTGGTCAATGATAGTGTTAGTTATAATTTTTTTTTATTTACTTCCTTTTAAGTGGGATTAATTTAGTTTGAAGTTAGCATGAAGTTAAAATTATTAGACATAGTTAAGTAAGGTTTAATTCAAGTCAATTTTAGTTCTCAAATGAAGTTAAACTTAAATAGTTAAGTTTTACTTATTAATTACATAATTAAGTTTAAAGTTAAAGTTAACAGAATTTAAGTTTTTAAGTTAGGTGTCTAAGTTTTAAATGAATTTAAAAGAATTAGTATTATTATTATTTTTAAGGGATTTCTAACAGGATTTCCAAAACAGTGTTTAAAAGGATTTTAAAACGAGTTTTATAATTATTTAATGGCAATTAACATACGTTCAATTCAGTTTTGATTTTAGATTAATATCAGTGATTAATTTAGGTTTAAGTTTTAAGTTTAAGTTAAATTTTTAAATTTTAATTGTAATTTCAATATTAAGTTTTAATTTTAAGTTAGGTTAAATTAAGTTTAAAAATAATTTTAAGATTAAAATAATGTTTAAGGTAATAAAAAGTTAAAAATCTAAATAATAATTTTCAAAGTTTAAATACCCAATAAGAATATTTTTTTTTAAGTTCACAAAATTTTATTAAAGTGAAAAATAATATTAAGAATAATTTTTCAAAATGATATATAAAAGATTTAATTTTAAAAGACTTTTTTTTTAAACTGATTTTTTAAAGAGTTTAAAAGTAATTTTTAAATAATTTTTAAAATGGTTTTTAAAAGAATTTTTAAATAGTTTTTAAAATAATTTTTAAAAGAATTTTTAAATGATTTTTAAAAGAGTTTTTTTTTAAAAAAAAATTAAAATAATTTTTAAAAGAGTTTTTTAAATAATTTTTAAAATAAGTTTTAAAATAATTTTTAAAAGAGTTTTAAAATAATTTTTAAATGAATTTTTAAAAGAGTTTTAAAATAATTTTTAAAAAGTTTATAAATAATTTTTAGAAACAATTTTTAAAAGGATTTTTAAAAGAGTTTTTAAATAATTTTTAAGATGATTTTTAAAAGAGTTTTTAAATAATTTTTAAAATAATTTTTCAATAATTTTAAAAGAGTTTTTAAAAGAATTTTTAAATAATTTTTTAAAATAATTTTAAAAGAGTTTTTTAAAATAATTTTAAAATAATTTTTAAGAGTTTTTAAAATGATTTTTATATGAGTTTTTAAAATGACTTTTATATGATTTAAAAGGATTTTTAAAAGGATTTTTAAAATAGTTTTAAAAAGATTTTTAAAATAATTTTTAAAAGGATGTTTAAAAGGATTTTTAAAAGAGTTTTTTAAAAAGATTATTAAAATAATTTTTAAAATAGTTTTTAAAAAGATTTTTAAAAGAATTTATTTTTAAAATAATTTTTGAAAGGATTTTTAAAAGTATTTTTTAAAATAATTTTTAAAAGGATTTTTAAAATAGTTTTTAAAAAGATTTTTAAAAGTATTTTTAAAAAGATTTTTAAAAGTATTTTTAAAAGGATTTTTAAAATAGTTTTTAAAAGTATTTTTAAAAGGATTTTTAAAATAGTTTTTTTTTAAAATGATTTTTAAAATAATTTTCAAAATAGTTTTTAAAAAGATTTTTTAAATAGTTTTTAAAAAAATATTTTTAAAATAATTTTAAAATAGTTTTTAAAATGATTTTTAAAATATTTTTTAAAAAATAATTCTTAAAAGGATTTTTGAAATAATTTTTTTTTTAAAAAAATAATTTTGAAAATGATTTTTAAAATTATTTCAAAAATAGTTTTTAAAAGGATTTTTAAAAGCATTTAAAAATATTTTTTTTTAAGTTAAAAATAATTTTTAAAGTTAAAATAATTTTTTTAAGAGAAAATAATTTTTTAAAGTTAAAATAAATTTTTTTTTTTAAAAGTTAATTAAAAATAATTTTTAAAGTTAAAATAATTTTTTAAAGTTAATAAAAAATAATTTTTAAAGTTAAAATATTTTTTTTTAAAGTTAATTAAAAATAATTTTTATAGTTAAAATAATTTTTATAGTTAAAATTGTTGATACAGTCTGACTTGGCTGTTGTTTTGATGTTGACACGGATTTAAGTTTGTATCAGATAGTGTTTAAACTCAGAATGACTACTGATCGAGGTTGATCAGTTGGGAGGGAAAGTCCTGGTGAGTGAAGCCAGGCAAGGGAAATCCAGATGGGTCAAGACATCTGGTGAAAAGTCCAAGCAGGGAGCTTGGCACGGGAAAAGTCCAAGTATGGCGACTTGGCACGGAATGGTCAGAGAGGGCTCGGTAGCTCGTTCTCTGGACCGGACGAAGTCGGAGAGGGCTCGGTAGCTCGTTCTTCGGACTAGGTCAGAGAGGGCTCGGTAGCTCGTTCTCTGGACCGGATGAAGTCGGAGAGGGCTCAGTAGCTCGTTCTCCGGATTAAGTCAGAGAGACTTAAGTGGACTTTCAATGGCACACTGGATCGGTCGGTAGACCGATCCAGTGACACAAGAATCAGTGGATCGGTCGGCAGACCGATCCAGTGAAACTAAGTTCCACGGATCGGTCTGATGACCGATCAGATGACACTCAGTAGCACACTGAGTGAAATCTGATCGGTCTACGCACACTGAGTGCAATATGATCGGTCAGGGAGACCGATCAGGAGAAGAGACTGCAAAGAAAGAAAAGAGGTGGATCGGTCTGTGGACCGATCCACACTCAATCTGATCGGTCACTACGACCGATCAGAATGGTCTCAGACCGATCAGGCTTTTGCCTGATCGGTCCAAGGCACTGTGATCGGTCTGGTGACCGATCCACACACTCTGATTTGTTCGTTGTATCAACGATTCCTTCACTGCTTTTGATATATCTCATTCATTTATGTGATGTAATCCTCTGTGCTGTTAGCTTTTGAGTTTGCAGGTTAACAGGTATCATTCCAAGCCTAATTTCAAATTAAGTTCATAAGAGGAATGCGACAAATGGTCTTTCTGCTGGTTTCAGCGGCGTATGGTGCATTTCAGGCATCAACGGATACTGCTGTGATCTGGCTGCGATCTGCTTGACTCCTGGGGATTGGTTCGAGCTCAGAAGACGCCAGTGTTGACTGTGATACCATTGGTGTGAGTTCAGAGAACCAGAGAAGGAGGAAGAGGGATTGGCTGCAGCGCTGATTTGCGCAGTTTTGACCAGATCTGTGACAACATAGATCAGTTTTTGAGAAGCAGTAAAAACAGCGAGAGGGGAACAAGAACAAAAACAACGAAGAAAGCTTGAAAAAAAAAAGTCTGTGATGTTGTGCGAAGTTCTTGAGCTCTCGGGTGAACTGCGATCTCTGTTTTCTGCTACTGATTCTCGCGTGGTTGTAAGCATTTCTATTCTCCTTTGCCACCAAGTTTCTGTAAGTCTCGTGCCTTAACTTAGATATTTCTTGAGACTTTGTGGGAAGGTTACTCCACCTAGAAGGAGGATCTTTAGCCGGAATTCTTCCGGGGTGCGATCTACCGAAGATCAAGGAGTCGTCCACCTTACGGACACGCCGAGGAGTAGGGGCAAGTTATCCCCGAACCTCGTAAATCTATGTATCAGTGTTTGTGTGCTATTTTTCGTTTTGTTTTAGTTTGCTTATTCCGCTGCGCTAACTAGTTTCTGTGTAGAACTCTCTGCTTGAGTTTTTAAAGAGGCTATTCACCCCCCCTCTAGCCATCTAAGATCCCAACAAGTGGTATCAGAGCAAGGGGCTCTTTGATTCGGATTAACACCCAAAAGAGCAAACAAGGATGGCTATGAAGGAAGGCTTCAGCACAAATCTACCACCCTACTTCGAAGGAGCAGATTTTCAATATTGGAAGGGCCGCATGGAGTATTACCTCAAGACCGACATTGCCATGTGGTTTTCCGTCAAGGAGGGTTTTACACCACCAAAAGATGAAGAAGGTAAGGAACTTGATTCGTCTAGGTGGTCTACCGAACAACTACGCAAAGCACAAGCCGATGCCAAGGCTATGGTCACCTTGCAATGTGGAATCGCCAAGGACCAACTCGTCAAGGTAGGTCCGTTCTCGAGTGCAAGAGACCTATGGAACAAACTCATCGAGCTCCAAGAGGGAACTCGAGATTCTCGGATTGCCAAGAGGGACCTTTTCTTGAATCAACTCCAAAATCTAACTATGAAGGACAATGAAACGGTAAGTGAGCTTCATGGGAGATTCAAGGAGATCATCAACGGTCTACACTCGGTGGACGAACGAGTGGAGAATCGCGATCTCGTAAGGTATGCTCTAAAAGCTTTTCCTAGGAATGCCTTGTGGTCATCTATGGTAGATGCCTACAAGGTATCCAAGGATCTTTCCATCGTTAAATTAGATGAATTTTTCTGTGAGATGGAACTCCATGAGCTTGCTAACAAAGGTCAAAAAGAGAAGGGTATTGCTTTGTTTGCAGGACCAAAGAGCAAGGATGGAAGAAGGAAAAAGGAAAAGAAGAAAGAAAAGGAGATTTCCTCATCCACCTCTTCCTCAGAATCCGATGATGAAAGTGGATCATCATCAAGTGAGATGGCGAATTTCGTAAGAAGAATCATGAGAAGGAGCAGGAGATACAAAGGAAAAGGTAAACCTAGTGAACAAAATATTGACAAAATTAATGTTACGTGTTATGAGTGCAGCAAAAAGGGACACTATCGAAGTGAGTGTCCAAAACTTAAGAAGAAGGAGGAACGAGCCAAAAAGAAGGAGGAAAGAGCCAAGAAGAAGAAGGCTCTCAAGGCCACTTGGGATGAGTCCTCATCAAGCTCATCGGAGGAAGAAGAGAAGATGGAAAAGAGCACACGACAATTAGCACTTATGGCAAGGGAAGTTTCGGACTCCGGAAGTGAGGAAGATTCGAGCGACGCCTCAACCGACTTCATCATCGTCGGATGATGAAGAGGTAACCTCTTCTCATATAGAAAAGTGTTATAAGACTAACACTCATTTATCTACATTGCTTAAAAAGTCAAAAATAGAAAATAAATTGTTAAAAGAAGAAGTAAAAACCTTAAGGACCCTTAGGGAAGATGAGGTCGATGACCTACATCTAGAAGTCCTTGAGGATGAGAACAAGGCGTTAAAGGGTGAGGTTGAGAAACTCAAGAAAATGCTTGAGAAATTCTCAACTAGCTCTAAGACTCTAGACATGATCCTAAATGCCCAAAGGGCAGTCTACAACAAGGCCGGGCTAGGGTATCAACCCAAGGAGTCGAGTTTCATTTCTCTAATGTCTAGAACTCAACATAGTAGATCACATGTTTCTAGGGCTCATGGAACTAGGAAAGGTATGACCAAGGCATGGGTTCCTAGGTCTTTCGTTGTAGAAGCATTAGGTCCCAAGATTTGGGTACCTAAAACCTCTATCTTCCGTGTCTTGTAGGCATTGGTCGAGGGGGAGCATCTATCAACTTGGTTTGTTGATAGTGGATGCTCCAAGCACATGACCGGGATAGATCACTGTTTTCTACCATTCAAAACAAAAATAGAGGTAATGTGTCATTTGGTAACAATGGTAGCCTTAAGGTTGTAGGAGTTGGAGACATTCATATATCCGAATGTCTCCATATCAAGAATGTCCTTCTAGTCAAGGGGATGACTTTTAATCTCCTAAGTGTCAGTCAATTGTGTGATACGGGTTACACAATTGAATTTCATTCAAGTCAATGTTTGGTTAAACACATTGACACACTTGACACGGTACTAGTAGGCACAAGGGTTGATAATATTTATCAAGTATCGTTTAAAAGTGCTACTAATGCTTTGATTAAGTGTTTCATGTCGAAAGAAGAAGAGTCTTGGCTATGGCATAGAAGGTTGGCACATGTAAACATGAAGAACATCCGGAAGTTGGCCAACCAAGGATTAGTGCGAGACTTACCCAACATCAAGTACCACAAGACCAAACTATGTGATGCATGTCAAAAGGGTAAGCAAACAAAAGGTGTTCATAAAGGTAAAAGCACTGTAAGTACATCTACTGCTTTAGATTTATTGCACATGGACCTATTTGATTGCAGTAGTGTAATATCATTGAATGGAAGTAGATATTGCTTGGTAATCGTTGATGATTTTACTAGATACACATGGACTTTCTTTTTGAAACATAAGGACCAAACTATAGATATTTTTATTTCCTTTTGTAGAAGAATTGAAAATGAAAAATCTACAACAATTAAAACCATTAGAAGTGATCATGGTGGGGAATTTCAAAATCATAGGTTTCTAGAGTTTTGTCAAGAAAAGGGATATAGGCATGAGTTCTCTACTCCAAGGACCCCACAACAAAATGGGGTTGTGGAGAGAAAGAACCGAGTCCTACAAGAGGCTGCACGAAGCATGCTCAATGAGTACTCACTACCGAGCTACTTATGGGCTGAAGCTGTGAATACAGCTTGCTATGTGCAAAATCGAGTTTTAATACATAGGTTTTTAGGAAAGACTCCCCATGAACTTTGGTTTGGGAAACCGCCTACAATTAAACATCTTAGGGTGTTTGGTTGTAAGGTGTTTATCTTGAACACCAAGGATCATCTTGGGAAGTTCACGGCTAAGGCTGATCAAGGGATACTGGTCGGGTACTCTTTTACCAGCAAAGCCTATCGAGTCTACAACAATAGGACTAAATTGATTGAAGAGTCCTCTGATGTAGCTTTTGAAGAAATCCCTAACTTAAATGATCAACCAAGGGATATAGGAGAAATTCAATTTGAACTTAGAAATCTAAGTTTGAATGATCAAAATGAAGAACGAGTCGAAGTTGACTCTGATGTTGATGAGCAAAGGCAACAAAGAACTCAATCTGATCCTTTGCCTGATATTGAGTCCTTGCCTGTGCCGAGTGAGACCACTCATGAGGCACCGCCAACACCAAGACAGTCTAGGTTAGCCACTAGTCATCCCCAAGATCAAATTGTGGGAGACATCCAACAAGGGGTTAGGACTAGGTCATTCTTTAGAAATGAATCTAATGAAGTCGCATTGATTTCAGAGATTGAACCAAAAATAGTTGATGAGGCATTGCACGATCCTGATTGGATCTTAGCTATGCAAGATGAGTTAGGTCAATTTGAAAGGAGCCAAGTGTGGGACTTAGTTCCTAGACCTAAGAAGACCACCATTATTGGAACTAAATGGGTCTTCAAAAATAAGTTAAATCAAAAGGGAGAAGTTGTAAGAAACAAGGCAAGACTTGTAGCCAAGGGCTATAGTCAAGTCGAAGGTCTCGATTATGATGAGACTTATGCTCCCGTGGCCCGATTAGAGTCCATTCGTTTGATGCTAGCTTTTGCTGCACATAGAGGTTTCAAACTCTATCAAATGGATGTTAAATCTGCCTTCTTAAATGGTTTTATTAAAGAAGAAGTCTATGTTAAACAACCACCGGGGTTTGTGAATACCGAAGCTCTAAACCACGTGTACAAGCTCAAGAAAGCACTTTATGGGCTTAAACAAGCACCACGAGCTTGGTACGAAAGGTTGTCAACTTACCTATTAGAAAAGGGATTTGTAAGAGGCCAAATAGACCCAACACTATTTCTACGTAGAGATGGTGAAAACACATTTGTAGCCCAAGTGTATGTCGATGACATAATTTGTGGCTCAAATAACAAGGGCTATTTGAATGAATTTATTTCTCACATGTAAAGTGAGTTTGAGATGAGTCTAGTAGGAGAGTTGACATTCTTCCTCGGACTTGAAATCAAACAAACTCGAGATGGAATTTATGTCCATCAGACAAAATACACTCAAGAGATGCTTAGAAAATTCAATATGAGTGACTCTAAGGAAGTGTCCACTCCAATGGCGACAAACACTCGCCTTGACAATGATGTGAGTGGAAAACCAATTGATCTAACGCAATATAGAAGCATGATTGGTAGTCTTCTATATCTCACAGCTAGTCGACCAGACATACTCTTTGCTGTGGGCATGTGCGCTAGGTATCAAGTCTGTGCCAAGGAATCTCACTTAATTGCAGTTAAGAGAATTCTGAGATACCTTAAAGGCACAATTAGAGTAGGTCTTTGGTACCCACGTACTGAGTCTTTTGACTTGATAGGTTATACCGACTCCGATTATGCTGGGTGCAAATTGGATCGGAAAAGTACTAGTGGGGGCTGCCAATTCTTAGGTTCATCTTTAGTTAGTTGGTCGAGTCGGAAGCAACATTGTGTTGCTCTCTCCACGACCGAGGCCGAATATATTGCCATGGGAGAGAGTGTATCACAGTTGTTGTGGATGATACACAACCTAGAGGATTATGGACTTTCTTATAAGGGTGTACAAGTGCTATGTGACAACATTAGCACGATCAACCTAACTAAAAATCCAGTCCATCATTCGAGGACCAAACACATTGAAGTGCGTCATCACTTCATAAGAGATCACGTAGCTAGGGGAGACATTGCACTCACATATGTTGAGTCAAAGTCAAATATAGCTGATATTTTCACCAAACCCCTTCCGGAGAATGAATTTAGTCATTTAAGGAGGGAGTTGGGAATGTGTTTGGCTCCTTAGGTCCTTAGGACTTCATCATGATCATTAAGGACTATTAAAATGACAAGAGTAATTGGGACAATAATTTGGGCAACTTGGGAACATCTCACACAAACTATAAGGTTTAACAAAATATTTTTGTTTGCTAGAAATGGGGTGAGATGCTAGGATCAACCAAATTATTCAAAATGTATCATGCATCCCTTGAATAATTAGGTTGAAGAGACATAAAGTGAGTATGGGGAAGGCCATTACATAATTCATGTGTATTTGGCTCCTAGATCTTACTCATATATTCCAATCAAGGAATCTTGGTTGGACTTTTGCCTAGAAATTATCTATTTATGGTTGTTGGTTGATGTGTTGATTGATATGGTTGTATGATTCATTTCATGACTTTGATTGTCAATACGATAGGTTGTTAAAGGAAATAATATTAACTTGGATATATTTTGACAAACTTGAAACTGATCATGGCAATCCTAGGTCTTAATTAATACCTTGTTTCACTATATGGTTTTTATAAGGTTTTCTGAGATTGGAATTCTAAGATTCCAAATGTCTGAGTTTTTGGATTTAAAGTCTGCAACTTTCGGGCTCTACACAAGCTAAGACCATAAGAGCTCATATTTTTTAATATACTTGTGGGTGTTGATTCTAGGTTATGAATTTGGGAGATTCTGAATTCTTGAATTCTGAAATTTTCAAAATTCCCGATAGATAACGGCTCATATTTTCAGTTACTGAAAATTATATCAGACACTGATCGGTCCAGGGACCGATCAAGATGGTGCCTGATCGGTCTCCACGACCGATCAGGAGATTTGACGATACCTGATCGGTCTCCACGACCGATCAGGACAGGAAATTCCTGACACAGAAGGTTCACTGATCGATCCAGGGATCGATCAGGAGACACCGGCATAGATCGCAGCCCACTGATCCACATCTGATCGGTCCAAGGACCGATCAGGAAGATCCCTGATCAGTCTCCATGACCGATCAGAACGATCACTGACCGATCAGGATGTTTCCTGACCGGTCAGGATTTCTCTGTTCGGACAGCCGTCCGATCAGATCACACTGTGCACTATCCCCTCATTAACACCTCCCGACCCACTCTCTTCCCGATCTTCTTTCACGCGGAACCCTAGCCGACTCCTTCCCTAACCTCACTCTCTTCTCGTTGCACGCCGAACCCTAGACGAAGCTCTAGCCCTCGGAAGCCCTAGCCTAAAGTTAAATGGCACCAAGGTAACTCTCTACCTCTCTAGACCTTTGGCGTTTCGGTTTCATTTCTCACCATATATGTTTTTTTTGTGCTGGTGGCTCCGGTGCTCACTCATTGCCCCATTTTACCACATTGTTGACCCTTAGAAAGAAAGTAGTGGTTGAAGGGAGCTCTAAATCTAAGTCACCTGAGAAATCCAAGTCCCAGGCACCCACCCGATCTCAACCTTCCTCCTCTTCAAGGTTCCCGAACCGCCATTTTGAGCAAGCATTTCAACAGAGGACATTCAAGCTGCTTCCATGTCGATCTGTGGATCGAAAGTATATGGATGAATTTTGTCCTTCTGTGTCCGAAACCCTAGCCTATTTTAAACTTGACTCGGTAGTCTACTTAGAAAGGGACATCAACCTTGACCTAGTTTCTGAGTTTTATAACAATCTTCATCAGAACAGTGATGGTGTTTATAAAACCCGAGTCGCTAAAAGACCTATCGATTTCTCCATCAGAGAATTTTTTTGGGTATCTAGGCTGCCGAATGTGTTCGGGATCTTTTTCCCATTTATCCCGATTTACGAATCATTACGTCCTCCACTTGATGTCTCACGACTCCATCTATGAGTACTTCTTGGTCATCCTAGACCGGATGACTGGATGAGTTGGATGTTGACTTTCCCACTTTTGCTGCCCTACGACTATCTGCCCCTGACTATATTCTTTTTAAGATAGTCACAAACTGTATTCTTCCAATCACATCCAAACCTCTTGCTGAGATCCGACCCTATCATTGTTTGATGCTTTATGGGTTACGTCGGCGTCTCGACTTTGACATTATGTCCAGCATCTACACTTCGATCATCTCATATTCTCAGCCCAGCGGCTCCACTGTTTATATGCCTTATGGGCATATAATTACAGATTGGCTCGAGACCCTTCAGATAGATGTGTCTAAGGGTAGGGTAGTCAAAATGGTCAGGCAGGATTGCCGACTTGGGAAACGGGCATTTTCCAAGTCTGGCATCATTGGACAAAATGGGGGTGTTCAGTGGAAGGATGGGCGAGCACTGGGTGAGTTACCACGGGGACCTCCACGACAGGCTGCTCCTGTTGCTGCTGCTCCTGCTGCTGACGATGGAGAGGCCGATCCTGATCTGCGCTGGCAGATCGCCGAGCTGGAGAGCCGCTTTGATCAGCATGATGAGATGATATCTGCTGAGCTGGATGGCCTGCGTATTCGGATAGACCAGCGCTATGATGACCTGCGTGGGCATATTGACCAGCGTTTCGATGATATGCGCAGTCATCAGGTGGTGACACAGCAGTTGCTACTCGGATGGATGGCACGCTACCCGCCTCCGCAGTCTTACCCAGGCTATCCATCCTCCAGCGTGCCGCCTCAGGATTTCACCCCTCCTGCCGATGATGGTGATGTTCCTCGGTGTGAGGATGTTGATTGATACAGTTTGTTTGTTGACTGCCTGTATTTTGGATGTTATTTGTTAGTCTTTATGACTGACCTGGATGTTTGCACTTCTAATGTTACTCCTGTATTTATGCTACTCAGTTTTATATTTACTTGCTCTTTATTATATTTCATTTTCTATCCGTTATTAATATGCTGTTCACTTGCATGTCTTGTTTGTCTTTTATTTCCTTATTACTGTCTTATAATACACTTAGAGGGAATTCTCAGTGCTTTAAGAACCAGACAGTAAGGGTTAAGGGGGAGTTCTTTAAGTTATCTTACCTTATTCGCACCTTTTCGGTGTTTGACAAAGGGGGAGAAGATAACTAAGTTTAGATGAATGCAAATTTGATTTTAGAAATTTGATTTTAGAAGATCCTCACATAGTGTTGTATCCGTCTTAGGGGGAGGATCTTGATTCCCCTAAAATTATGAAAATTTGAACAATTCTGATCTAAACTTAAATCGTGTTGTCAAACAACAAAAAGGGGGAGATTGTTGATACAGTCTGACCTGGCTGTTGTTTTGATGTTGACACGGATTTAAATTTGTATCAGATAGTGTTTAAACTTAGAATGACTACTGATCGAGGTTGATCAGTTGGGAGGGAAAGTCCTGGTGAGTGAAGCCAGGCAAGGGAAATCCAGATGGGTCAAGACATCTGGTGAAAAGTCCAAGCAGGGAGCTTGGCACGGGAAAAGTCCAAGTATGGCGCGTTCTCCGGCAATAGGTCAGGGAGGGCTCGGTAGCTCGTTCTCTGGACCGGACGAAGTCGGAGAGGGCTCGGTAGCTCGTTCTCCGGACTAGGTCAGAGAGGGCTCGGTAGCTCGTTCTCTGGACCGGATGAAGTCGGAGAGGGCTCGGTAGCTCGTTCTCCGGATTAAGTCAGAGAGACTTAAGTGGACTTTCAATGGCACACTGGATCGGTCGGTAGACCGATCCAGTGACACAAGAATCAGTGGATCGGTCGGCAGACCGATCCAGTGAAACTAAGTTCCACGGATCGGTCTGATGACCGATCAGATGACACTCAGTAGCACACTGAGTGAAATCTGATCGGTCTGCAGACCGATCAGAAAACACTCAGTAGCACACTGAGTGCAATCTGATCGGTCGGGGAGACCGATCAGGAGAAGAGACTGCAAAGAAAGAAAAGAGGTGGATCGGTCTGTGGACCGATCCACACTCAATCTGATCGGTCACTACGACCGATCAGAATGGTCTCAGACCGATCAGGCTGCTGCCTGATCGGTCCAAGGCAGTGTGATCGGTCTGGTGACCGATCCACACACTCTGATTTGTTCGTTGTATCAACGATTCCTTCATTGCTTTTGATATATCCAGTTCATTTATGTGATGTAATCCTCTGTGCTGTTAGCTTTTGAGTTTGCAGGTTAACAGGTATCATTCCAAGCCTAATTTCAAATTAAGTTCGTAAGAGGAATGCGACAAATGGTCTTTCTGTTGGTTTCAGCGGCGCATGATGCATTTCAGGCATCAACGGATACTGCTGTGATCTGGCTGCGATCTGCTTGACTCCTGGGGATTGGTTCGAGCTCAGAAGACGCCAGTGTTGACTGTGATATCATTGGTGTGAGTTCAGAGAATCAGAGAAGGAGGAAAAGGGATTGGCTGCAGCGCTGATTTGCGCAGTTTGGACCAGATTTGCAGCGCTGATTTGCGCAGTTTGGACCAGATTTGTGACAGCAGAGATCAGGTTTTGAGAAGCAGTAAAAACAGCGAGAGGGGAACAAGAACAGCAGAAGAAAAGCTTGAAAGAAAAGTCTGTGCTGTTGTGCGAAGTTCTTGAGCTCTCGGGTGAACTGCGATCTCTGTTTTCTGCTACTGATTCTCGCGTGGTTGTAAGCATTTCTATTCTCCTTTGCCACCGAGTTTCTGTAAGTCTCGTGCCTTAACTTAGATATTTCTTGAGACTTTATGGGAAGGTTACTCCACCTAGAAGGAGGATCTTTAGCCGGAATTCTTCCGGGGTGCGATCTACCGAAGATCAAGGAGTCGTCCACCTTACGGACACGCCGAGGAGTAGGGGCAAGTTATCCCCGAACCTCGTAAATCTATGTATCAGTGTTTGTGTGCTGTTTTTCGTTTTGTTTTAGTTTGCTTATTCCGCTGCGCTAACTAGTTTCTGTGTAGAACTCTCTGCTTGAGTTTTTAAAGAGGCTATTCACCCCTCTAGCCATCTAAGATCCCAACAAAAATAATTTTTTAAAGTTAAAATAAAATATTTTTTTTTTAAAAGTTAATTAAAAATAATTTTTAAAGTTAAAATAATTTTTTAAAGTTAAAATAAAATAAATTTTTTTTAAAGTTAATTAAAAATAATTTTTAAAGTTAAAATAATTTTTAATTTTAATTTTAATTAATTTTAACTTAATTTGAAAATTAATTAATTTAGTCCTTATTCATCTCACCCGATCTAGATTATCAATCAGGGTATCCTATAATTTTGTGAGATGAAGTTAATTTGATTAATTATTGAGTTTGATTTAACTTGTGTTAGATTCAGGTTTAGCTTTGGTCTCAACAAATAGACATTCTTCGGATAAACTTCTAAGCTTGGTGAGTCACTTGGACGTCATTAGAAGTAACCAACCTTTCAAGGTTTTCCGAATAGTCCTATCCACGGAGCTTAGTACTAAACCTTGGTCTAACTAGTTAGGATCCATTTAAGGGTAGCTTCGGTCAGTTCCACTTGGCCAAATGCACCAGATCGAAGCCATATCTTTCTAGACATGCGATGCCCAAGCTTCCCCAACGTACTATCATCTAAAAACTTCACCAGTACCATGATTCAAGTTAAACAGGGTCCCTTTTTAACTAATCCTAATTACCCTGCTGGGTTAGTTTATTTGGGTTACCCTGTTGGGTAGGTTAGTTTTGGAGGTGTCAGCTATTCTGGAGCCTCCCCCTGATTTATTGGCCTTTAGTTTAAATTTTTAGGTTTGTGTCTATTTCTTTTATAGTTATAATTAACTTGGTGATAATTTATATTTTGTTGAGTTCTAATATGTTTGAATTTTGAATTCTTTGATTTAGATTTGTATTTTGGTTTTTGATTTGGTTTATTTGAGTTTATATAATATATTTTTTCTTTAGGTATGTAATATTGATTAAGTCCTACTTGCGTGGTCAAACACGCTTTCGGAACCCAAGCTTGATTAGTTGATTTATATTGAGTTATTAGTGATTTAAAAGTTTTATTTGAGTTCGACCTGTATCTAAGTCCGGTTTTATTATAACATGCTTTTTGATTATTCAGGATTAAGTCTAGATTTTTTGATCTTGTAGTGAATTTTTCTAGCATTTCTTTTAACTTATTAATTTCTGATTTTAATGATGAATTCTCTTCAAGTATTAGATCTTGAGTTGGATTTGACTTTTTTATTTGTTCCTTGAGGTCTTGATTTTCCTCAAGGAGTGATTTGTTTTCATTTTCTATTTTAACTAACTTACTATTTAAGCAGGAAATAATTTTGAAATTTTTTTTGTTTAAATTAAAATATACCTCATTCGGGCCTTCGAAAACGAGTACGGACTCGTGGCTCGATTCGGGTTCGGACCCGTCTTCCGATTCATCTCCCGATTCGTCTTCCGTTTCAGCTTCGCGGGCCATCAGCGCGAGGTGGCTCTGGTGCTTCTGCTCTTCTACCTCCGATTCGTCCGAGGAGGAGTCGTCCCACGTTGCTTTAAGGGCCTTCTTTTTGGTTGGCTTTGGTTTGTCGAATTTCAGTTTTGGGCATTCGTTCTTGTAGTGTCCCTTTTTGTTGCATCCGAAGCAAGTCACATTCTTTTGTTCCGCGGGAGAACTGATCTTTTGAAGGTCCTTTTTGCTTAAGCTCCTTTTTCTCCTAGTGAACATTTTTCTTACCAAGTTCACCAGGTATTCTTCGTCTTCGGACTCTTGACCAGAATCCTCTTCAGATTCAGACTTGCTCTTCTTTTCTTTGGATGAGCCTGCAAATAAGGCAATACCTTTCTCGGCTCCAGCATTAGTTTGTTCATGTAATTCTAACTCACAGAAAAGCTCGTCTAATTTTAACTTAGATAGATTTTTTGAAATTTTGTAGGCATCTACGATTGATGCCCACAAGCTATTACGAGGAAAGGCATTTAGTGCGTACCTTATTAAATCTCTGTTTTCCATCTGGTGGCCTATCGCGTGGAGTCCGTTGAGGATGTCCTTGATCCTCGTGTGCAGTTGACTTGCCGTTTCCCCTTCCTGCATTTTTATATTAAATATTTTATTTAAAAGTAAATCTCTTTTTGTTACCTTTGCGTCGCTCGTTCCTTCGTGCAGCTCGATCAATTTGTCCCATAATTCTTTAGCATTCTGATGCGGTCCGACCCGGTTCAGCTCTTCTCGTGTTAGGCCGCAGTGTAGCGTATTGATTGCTTTGTTTTCCGTTGACGCCTTTTTCCTCATGTCCGGAGTCCACTGTGTCACGCCCCAGGTAGTCCCTGTCCGAAGAAATTTCGGCAGCATCTCCCCTGTACGGGTGGCAATATGAATCCAGAATACATATATTTATACCTCGGCCACACACGATCGGAACAATACAATACAAATAAGAAACAAACCACGCAGTTTATATCAACATTCCACACAGTTCAACATATAATCAATCCACGCAGTTTAATATAGAAAGACGATAAAGAATCCTCGAAGATATATGTAAACATCCTACTCCACTACAACGAAGAAAACAAATCCACGAAGTAATGAGAAAATCCGCAGCGGAAAACAAAAGTAGTAAACCCGAATGTTCAATGTCCACTATACAAACCCACAATACAAGTATATAAGATGCAAAAGTAAAATATAATCCGACAAAGAAAATCCTCGTGATAATGGGGCTAGCGACTGTAATATCTCCCGACAGCCTCAACCTGAAAAATAGTAACAACGGGGTGAGTTCAAAGAACTCAGCCGGTAAACAAATAGACATGTACAACAATATATTGTAGGACCGATGCGGCCGTCTAGAAGGGGGGGGTTGAATAGCCCTGAGTAAAACACAACCCTTTCTCGGACAATTAAGCTAACACTTGAAAAAATAGATTAAGCAGAAAATAAAGCATAAAAACGAGGCACCGGATTTGACTTGGTTACAACCGGGGAGGTTGTTAATCCAAGGAAGATTGTTGCACTAAAAACTCCTTCAGGCGGAGAAGCCTCGTTTACAGCAGTGTAGTCACAAAAAGAAAGAAGCTAATCAAAGCAATGGAAGCACACAAGTGTTGTTACAATTTCTGAACTGATGAAAAGCTTCTGGACCAAGGCTATATTTATATCCTTGGTCGGGGCGCCTGGAAAGGTTCCGGGCGCCCTGGGGGGGATACAATTTATCCCCCAACGTTCAGATCGAGATAATTCTCGATCTGGTCAAAATTACTGTTCCGGGCGCCCGGAATGGTTCCGGGCGCCCCGGACCCCGAAAGTCAACACAGTTGACTTTTTCATCCGGGACCGCTTCTCTGGTTCAGTCCCGCTTGGTCCGGTTCTTCCGCTCCGGATCCGCTCGCTTGGGTGATCTCGCCTTCCGGAAAAGGGCTCACCCGAACCCAACTTCCGGTCTTCTCGAGCGTGCTTCCCTCCGGCTTCTCGTCCCTCGGAATTGCCGCGTGTTTCCTTCTCGTCCGCCAGCGTACTCATCCGCAGTCTTCGTCCCTCGGTCGTCGACCTTCTCGCTAGCTGCGTCTCTTGCTCCCTGAGCAATCTTCCGCTCCGGCTTTCGTCCCTCGGAACCACCGCGCACTTCCTTCTCGTCCGCCGGTGTACTCTTCCGTAGCGCCTCGTCCCTCGGACGCATAGCGTGCCGTCCTTCTCTCTAGCTGCGTCTTCCACTCAAGTACCTGTGTTCCTAAGCTCCTGCACACTTAGACACACGGTTAAATACACAGGACCTAACTTAACTTGTTGATCACACCAAAACAACCTTGGGGTTCCAACAATCTCCCCCTTTTTGGTGTGATCAACCCAAGTTAAGCTAGGGTTAAAATAGACATAAAATTGAATTAAGTAAATTAACTTAAATTGTAATTTAAAAAGATAGAAAAAAAAATTAAATCTATCTACCTCCCCCTAGACTTATACTTTCCCTTCTCCCCCTTTGATCACAAAAAAAATGGGGTTCCAAGAAAAATAATCTAAGGGTTAAAGACTTAGAAAAAGTATTTCTAAAAAAAATCTAAGTTTTTAAGAAATTTAGAAAATTTTTCTAAGTAATTAAAGCTGAGATTTCTAGTTTCAAGAAAAAAATTCTTAACTTAAAATATTTTTTTTTTGAGAATATTTCTAAGTATATAAATAAAATCAAAAAAAATCCTAAGTAGGTAAATTGAAATAAAATGTTTTGAATAACCTTTTTCAAGCACTAATTAATTCTTGTATTAATGCTTCATTAGTAAGTTAATTAAACATTTATTTCAATATTTTGGCTTCCAGGTCGTGGCGAGGCACTAGGCCTTCTTGGTTATTGGAGCAACAACCACTTCCTTAGACAAAGCCTTATAAAGAAATTCTTTATTTAATTTTCTCACTTAAAGCGCTAATTTTACTTTTAAAATTAATTTAAGCATGATTTAGGAACCCAATATAGGTTCCAACCTACTGGATTAACTAAAAAGTTTTTAGGGACATATTTTCTAGAGATATTTTTGATTTGTCCCTGGTGATATCTATAATACCAATTCAAATTATTGAACCTTCTAAAATTAGATGAGCAAGCAGAGTTTTTCAAGTTTTCTACTTGAATTTTTAAATTTTGAATTTCTAATTTTAATTTTTCATTTTCTAAATTTGATTTATCTAACATTTCTAACGGACAAGATGTAGCTAATATTGCTTTTAAATCTTTATTTTCATTTTCTAATTTGCAGCAATCTTTTGTTAAAATTTTAACGAATTTAAACATTTTATTTGGAGGAAGAGATCGTACCTCACTTACCTTGTCGATCTCGTTGTCGGTTTCTCCCCCTGAACTGCTTCTGACGTGGCTCCCCTTCATTGATGCTTTCGATGCTCATTTCGGAAGAGCTTGATTCGCAGTCGTCGTCTTGATGACTCGCCATTAATGCGAGCCCGGAGAACTCCTTGACTTCTGATTCCGACGACGTATCGTCCCACGTCGCTTTTAGGGCCTTGCGATTTTGGATAGGCTTCTTACCCTTGTCCTTCCCGTTGTTCTTCAGTTTAGGGCAATTGTCCTTGACGTGCCCTTCTTCATCGCAATGGTAGCAGCGGATGGTTCTTTTCTTTCTTCCCTGCGGATGGTTAGATTTCCTAGATTTACAAATATTTTTAAATCGCCTTACCATCATTACCATTTCCTCGTCGTCGAGAGAAGATTCTGACTCAGGTTCGTCTCTCGAAGCTTTAAGAGCGACATTATTCTTGGGCTCCTTCGGACCTGCACATCTTGACTCATGCACTTCAAAAGTTGAAAAGAATTCGTCTAATGAAATTTTTTCTAGATCTTTTGAAATGTAAAAGGCATCTACTAGTGATGCCCATTTTGAGTTTCTAGGAAAGGAATTTAGGGCATACCTTAGCGAATCTCGGTTACTTACCTCTTCTCCGAGATTCGTAAGTCTGGTGATGAGTTCTTGAATCCTCGAGTGTAGATGTGCAATTGTTTCACCTTCTTCAAATCGGAGGTTTGTAAGCTGGTTACGAAGTAAATCCCGTCTTGCAAGTTTGGCTTCGGATGTTCCTTCGTGTAACTCAAGGAATTTCTCCCAAAGCTCCTTTGCCGAGTTGTAGGTACCGACTCGATTGACTTCTTGTGTTGGAAGTACACTTAGCAGATGAAATTCTGCTTTCTTGTTTGCCACGTGGTCAGCTTGCTCCTTCTTTGACCATTGATTTCTTGCTTTGCCCTCTGGTGCTTCATAGCCAAATTCCATTGTTAGTAATAAATCATAATCTGTTTCAAGAAATACCTCCATTCGCTTTTTCCAGCTAGCGAAGTCCCCTTCGAATTTTGGTGCGTGGATGTTGGATCCGGCCATCTTGTTGCTTCGTTCGGCGGTTAGTCCTCCTGAAGCGCCTCGGCTCTGATACCACTTGTAGGACCGATGCGGCCGGCTAGAAGGGGGGGTTGAATAGCCCTGAGTAAAACACAACCCTTTCTCGGACAATTAAGCTAACACTTGAAAAAATAGATTAAGCAGAAAATAAAGCATAAAAACGAGGCACCGGATTTGACTTGGTTACAACCGGGGAGGTTGTTAATCCAAGGAAGATTGTTGCACTAAAAACTCCTTCAGGCGGAGAAGCCTCGTTTACAGCAGTGTAGGCACAAAAAGAAAGAAGCTAATCAAAGCAATGGAAGCACACAAGTGTTGTTACAATTTCTGAACTGATGAAAAGCTTCTGGACCAAGGCTGTATTTATAGCCTTGGTCGGGGCAACTGGACGCCCTGGGGGATAAAATTTATCCCCAACGCTCAGATCGAGATAATTCTCGATCTGGTCAAAATCTTGCGGCGCCGGAAGGGTTCGGCGCCGGATGGGTCCGGCGCCTCGATCCGGCGCCGGACTCAAAGTCAACACATTGACTTTTCATCCGGACCGCTTCTCGGTTCAGTCCCGCCGTCCGGTTCTTCCGCTCCGGATCCGCTCGTTTGGGTGATCTCGGCCTTCGGAAAAGGGCTCACCCGAACCCAACTTCCGGTCTTCTCGAGCGTGCTTCCCTCCGGCTTCTCGTCCCTCGGAATTGCCGCGTGTTTCCTTCTCGTCCGCCAGCGTACTCATCCGCAGTCTTCATCCCTCGGTCGTCGACCTTCTCGCTAGCTGCGTCTCTTGCTCCCCGAGCAATCTTCTGCTCCGGCTTTCGTCCCTCGGAACCACCGCGCACTTCCTTCTCGTCCGCCGGTGTACTCTTCCGCAGCGCCTCGTCCCTCGGACGCACAGCGTGCCGTCCTTCTCTCTAGCTGCGTCTTCCACTCAAGTACCTGTGTTCCTAAGCTCCTGCACACTTAGACACAAGGTTAAATACACAGGACCTAACTTAACTTGTTGATCACACCAAAACAACCTTGGGGTTCCAACATATATATCCACCAGTAATAACCTAAGGTACAGTCTCCTAAACCATTGGATCAATAATACAGTTCTCTAACCATACAACCTACGGTATAGTCTCCTAACAGTTCAACAGATATGCAGAGCTGAAATAAACTGTAATAACCAACAATAGACATAAAGCACAATCTATAGCAAGAATAATAAGAAAATGCATAACTGTAATAAACTGTACTCACCTGCGAGGCTTGGGCAAATGACTGTGGACATACACAGACAAAGATAGTCAGAGCAAATAAGCATGTATCCTGTATGCATGTCAATCATATGCAATCACCCAAGTGCATCATCCAATATGCAACAATCACAATAAATGCAATATGTGCATATGATGCAATATGACATGGTCACCCCTGACGCTAGTCAGCCGTCTCACACGCGATGGCGAGACCGAGTAGGTAGGGCTGTGACACCGTGCACTCTGTCGTCACTACCCCTGATGAGTGACCGAATGGACGGGATGCTGTCGGAGTACACCTATCCTCCTACCTCAAACATAGTGAGGGAGCGTAACGCTCTCAACTCCCAGTACGCAATGACGGGGAGGGATCCCTGTCTGCTACCACGCTGCAGTCACACTACCCATGAGCGGACCAGTGGAGCACTACAGAGTTACTGCCATACACACCCTATTGTGCTGTGCCACTACCCATGCAGTGAAACACATTGTGTGCAGGCCTATGTAGTCGGCCGACGAGCTCAACAATAATGGGGTCGTCAATCGCCCAGCATGCAATCATGCAAGATGGTGCATGATGCTACAATATGTCATACCTGAGCATAGCCTCCTCCATGTATGTGGGTGCCCAAAAGGTAAACGCATATATATATAACCATGATATAAACAGCATAAATCCAAAGACATCACATATAACAATGATGTAAGTATCATGAATCCAAGCGCATGTATCACACATGTAAAGCAACTTGTTAGTTAGAACCCTAGAGACAATCATTTGATGATTGTATGGACTCATTGTATCATATTCTTGTATATTAATAAAGGCATTTGGATTTTGGTTATTATACCTACTTGTATTGGTGCCAAATAAACTAAGTATAATAATGTCCTTGAGTAGATGGTTCTCACCTATATCAATTGGTTAGTTGAACCGATAGTGAGATGATATAGGGAACACTACTCTTAATCATTCCTAGTCAAGTATTAACATTCAGGGACAATGTTAATGCAATAAGACTAGCATGTAGGTCAACTCGATGACATGATCTCACAAGTCATGGATATAGAGATATCAAGTTGACACATGGGTATACATTAGAGAATGTATACTGAATGACCCGCCATGAGAAAGTATCATGGATTGTTATATGAGTGTCATATACTTTCTCATGTGGCTATTAGTATGACTACTAGTCCTTAGACCTGAAGTCACCATGGATCCCTACATAAGGAGTTATGTACTTTGGTTTCGTCGAACGTCACCGGGTGGACTATAAAGGCGATTACTGGGTATATAACGAATTATGTAGAGGGATGTGAGTGATGTAGATGGGATCTATCCCTCCCATATGACGGGAGCGACATCGGTATTCTTGATAGAGTGAGACCACGAAGTGCATGGCCATGCCCAAATGAGTCAATATGGGATATTGAGCTCATTTGATTTAGTGTGTCTACTTGGAGTTCAAGATTTAGATTGATTAGAGGATGACACGGTCTATGCCTCATATTGATCAATCTAGATGTCTAGGATAGAAGGACATTGTCACATATTGTGAGGAGTCACAATTAGTAGTCACAAGGTGATTTTGGACCTCGACATTTCTTGTAACTTGGGTAGTAATGATGTGTTGCTAGATACCACTCATTACTTATGCTCCTAAATGGGTTTAGGGCATTGCTAACGTTACAAGAACCTATAGGGTCACACACTTAGGAAATTTAGATGGAGAATTGGTTCATATGATGAACCAAGAGGATTAGATTCATTTGATGAATCAAATTGGATTAAGAGTAATCCAAATTGGGCTAATTGAGTTAGACTCAAGTTGATTCATGTATTTAATGAGTCTAATTTAGATTATGACTCATTAGATCAATTTAATTTAATGAATTAGATTCATTATATTAAGTTGGCTTGAATCAAATGGTTAGATTAGATCAACCATGAGAGAGATTGAGTCAAGTTTGACTTGACTAGAGAGGAAGAGGAAGAGTCAAGTTTGACTTGACTCTTTGCCACATCATGAGTGAGGTGGCAAGATGTGGACCAATAGTGTTGTTCCACATCATCTTGTTTTGCCAACTCATGGAGGTTACAAGCCTCCATTGTATTTAATGTGGGTTGGCCACATTAAATGAGTGGAGGTTACTCATTTGCCACATCATTGTGAGGTGGCAAGATGTGGACCAATGGTAATGGTCCACATCTTCATGGTGTGCCACCTCATGGGAGTTACAAGACACCTCTTAATGGCCTCCACTTAATTGTAATTAAGTGGAAATGGGGGTTACACAACCAAATGTGGCCGGCCACTTTAGTGAGGGGAAGGAAATGAATTTTTGATTCAACTCCTCATTTACTCCTTTCTTCTTCCTCAAGCTCTCTCTCTCCCTCTCCTCTTTTCTTGGCCGAATCTCACCAAGGTGCTAGAACACCTTTTTGTGTGAGGGTTCTCCACCTATGTGTCCGTGTGGATACTTCTAGAGGACCGACGCTTGACGGTCTTGAGATCCGGCAACTCCTTAGAAGAGCGGGAATGCGAAAGGGCACGCAACAAGGGTAAAGTTCTCAACACATAGATCTAGGAGTAGATCTAAAGATTTTGAAACTCGTACTCGTATTTTTCGTTCGGTTTTTCCTTGCACGGATCCGTTGGCCTAGGGTGATTCGGGGGTTCCGCGACACGAAAAGCGGTTTTCACGGCCCGAAAAACCCAACAGTGGTATCAGAGCCACGTGCAAGGCTTGTACGAGTTTAATTTTTGGTTTTATGAAAACTAAAGTTTCTGTAATTTTCTGTAAAATTGTGATTTTTGGGTTTTTATGAGTATTTTTCTCGAGTAATCGAAGCACAAGTGTTTAGTCGCTTGTAGGCTTCGGCTACCGGAAAGATTTTTCCAAAACGGCTTCGTTTCACCCCAAAATCGTTTGGGACAGCGGGCTTGGGTGCCATTAGATCTCTTAGGAGCATCTCGCAATGGTTAGATCGCGGGTAGGGGTACTGCCCCTAACCCCGCAAGGGGATTTGCTCCGTGATTGCACCCGAAATCGCTAAAAATGAATCCGCCGGGAAGATTTTTCCGAAACGGCAATGTCTCGGCCCAAATCGTTTTGGGACAGCGGGTTTAGGCGCTGTTGGATCGCAAAGGAACCCTCGCGATGGTTAGATCACGGGTAGGGGCGATGCCCCTGGCCCCGCAAGGGGATCCGTTCCGCGATTGCGCCCGAAACCGCTAAACGGGTCCGCCGGGAAATTTTACTCGTAAAATTGTAAAAATTATTTTTAAAATTACAGAAAATTATGAAAAATATATAATTTTGAATTATATATTAAATTTTGTGATAGTCATGGCCCAAAAACCCAATGTGATTGGATTGTGTTGTAATTCATAATACGGCCTGCGTGCCGTTATGTGTTTGCGAGTGTTGTATTATATTCACGACCTGCGCGTCATGCCTTCTCTTATATTCTTGTTGTAAATTAGTTAGACTCGAATGTAACTCGAGTTTCAAATTGTAATGTACAAATTGGAGCGGTGGAGGGTCCACACAAGACGGAGTTCCGAGGCGGGCACGAGCAACACAAGGTGGTCAAATGGAAAAGCTTGGAGAAGCTGTTGACCCTAGGTTGACCATTTGATCTTCTCATTGTCTTGAGAAGATCGTAGTAGGGCCATGACTAAATCACAAATAGATTAATTAATTGCTTGTGTATGTGATGCATATTTAATAAGTAGTTAATTAATTAGTGCCTTACAATTAGATTAGATCTAAGTCGTGCACATGATGCACCCTTGCGATTAGATTAGATCTAAGTCGTGCACAAGATGCATCCTTTTTCGATTAGATTAGATCTCGATCGAACCAACTCTAAATGCCTAATCGTGCCGTGATACCTATCACTACCTCGATCACATGTATTGTTGAATCTACCAAAGCAGAGCAATACATATTATCTTGGTAGGGTACGGAGGGACAATCTTGGTCCCGCCTATCAACGCATGGGTGAATACAAACTCAATTAGATTGAGTATTCCTAATTACTCGATTGGATCGAGTCAACTATAGGCATTATTCCAACGGTTGGAAAAGATAGGTCAAAATCACATCTATATTAACTCTCGGGCGTATTAGCCAAAGCTAACTCGAGTTTTAATATAAATGCGGATATTGATTCTATAAACAAGAGTTGCATAGAGATGTAATTGGTAATCGTTACCTACCGATCATGCTAAGCCTTGGGCGTATTAGACAAAGCTAACTCAAGGATTAATATGATGTGGATCTTGTCCCACAAGAATTATAGAATTCAGTGGGAGCATCATTTAATTAAAGGCCTAATTAAATGATTTTAAGAATATGATATTTATTTCTACAAATTTTTCTGTTGTAGATAACCATGACGTCGAATATGAACTCTTTCTCCCTGCGTTCTGTCCTTAGGAAGAACAAGCTCAACGGAGCAAATTTCCTGGACTGGTACAGGAACCTGAGAATAGTTCTCACTCAGGAACGTAAACTGTACGTTCTGGAGCAGCCCATTCCGGAGGCTCCTCCTACCACTGCCACGCGAGCTGACCGGGATGCTTACAAGAAGCATCAAGATGACGCATTAGATGTGTCCTGTCTAATGCTCACAAACATGAACTCTGAGCTTCAGAAGCAACATGAGTTGATGTGTGCTTACGATATGGTTGAACATCTTCGTCAACTATATCAAGGACAATCAGGGCACTGGAAGAGGAACTTCACAGGATACCTGGAAGATCTTAACAAGAAGAGAAATAATATTTCTACTTCAGGTATAAATGTTATAGAAGTCAACCTCTCTATTTCTTCGTCGTGGGTATTAGATACTGGATGTGCTTCGCACATTTATACTAATGTACAAGCACTGAGAAATAGCAGAGCATTGACAAAGGGCGAGATAGACCTACGAGTAGGCAATGGAGCACGGGTTGCTGCTGTTGCTGTAGGGACTTATTTTCTATCTCTGCCCTCTGGGCTTATACTAGAGTTAGACGATTGTTGTTATGTGCCTGCATTAACTAAGAACATTATATCAGTTTCTTGTTTGGACAAGAAAGGATTCTCGTTTATAATAAAGAACAAATGTTGTTCTGTCTATTTAAACGATATGTTCTATTGTAGTGCACCTCTGATGAACGGACTCTATATTCTAGACCTTGAGAGCTCTATCTATAACGTTAGTACCAAGAGGTTCAAATCGAACGGTATGAACCACACCTATCTATTGCTTAGGTCATATAAATGACAAGCGCTATCCCAACTCCATAAGGATGGTTTGTTGGATTCATTTGATTTTGAATCATATGAGATATGCGAGTCATGCCTACGAGGCAAGATGACCAAGACTCCTTTAGTGGGCACAATGAGAGAGCGATGATTTGTTAGGACTCATACATAGTGATGTATGTGGCTCTTTCAATGTCGCTGCTAGAGGCGGTTATAGATACTTCATCACATTTATTGACTTCAGGAGATATGGTTATGTGTACTTGATGACATAAGTCAATCCTTTGAAAAGTTCAAAGAATTCAAGAATGAAGTACAGAACCAGCTTGGCAAGAGTATTAAAATACTTCGATCAGATCGAGGTGGTGAATACTTAAGCCATGAGTTTCGTGACTATTTAGCTGAGTGTGGGATTCTATCCCAACTCACTCCTCCTGGAACACCACAGTGGAATGGTGTATCCGAAAGGAGGAATCATACCCTATTAGATATGGTACGATCTATGATGAGTCACACAGATCTTCCGACATATCTATGGGGATATGCTCTAGACACGGCAGCTTTCATTCTCAACCGAGTTCCATCCAAGGCCGTGATAAAGACACCATATAGGATATGGACTGGGAGAGATGCCCAGGTGTCTTTCATGAGGATTTGGGGCTGTGAGGCTTACGTACGACGTCAAGTCTCAGACAAATTATGACCCAAATCCAACAAGTGCTATTTCATCAGATATCCCAAGGAAACTAAGGGATATTACTTCTACATTCCCAGTCAGCACAAGGTAGTTGTGGCAAAGACTGGGGTCTTTCTAGAAAGGGACTTTGTTTCTAGAAAGACTAGTGGGAGCGCGTTCGATCTTGAAGAAGTTCAAGATGCGAACAATAGCACTGATGCCTCGATGGAAATTGAACAGGAACCACAAAGTGTTGTGGATGATGCTGATCCACAAGGAGTTGAGGAACAACAACCGGTTCAAGTAGACATACCTCTTCGCAGGTCTGATAGGGTACGTCGTCAGCCTGAGAGATACTCATTTCTCTTGTCTGACCATGATGACATTATGCTCATAGAGGATGAGCCTACCACCTATCAGGAAGCTGTGATGAGACCAGATTCCGAGAAATGGCTAAAGGCCATGAGATCCGAAATGGAATCCATGTACACCAACCAAGTTTGGACTTTGGTTGATCCACCTGAAGGGGTAAAATCCATTGGGTGTAAGTGGGTCTTTAAGAGAAAGACTGACATGGATGGACTTATTTATAAGGGGCGCTTGGTAGCTAAAGGTTTCAAACAGTTCATGGTATTGACTATGATGAAACCTTTTCTCCAGTAGCGATGTTTAAGTCCATTCGGATCATGCTTGCTATTGCAGCCTACCATGACTATGAGATATGGCAGATGGATGTCAAAACCGTGTTTCTGAATGGAAACCTGCTCGAGGATGTGTACATAACACAGCCTGAGGGTTTTGTAGATCCACAGCATACTAGCAGAGTTTGCAAGCTGCATAGGTCTATTTATGGACTAAAGCAAGCTTCTCGGAGCTGGAATCTTCGATTCGATGATGCAATCAAACAGTTTGGTTTCATCAAGAACGAAGATGAGCCTTGTGTCTACAAGAAGGTTGTAGGGGATATAGTTGTCTTCCTCATATTGTATGTGGATGACATACTACTCATTGGGAAGGACATCCCTATGCTTCAGTCTGTCAAGACCTGGCTAGGGAGTTGCTTCTCAATGAAGGACTTATGTGAGACATCCCGCATTCTAGGGATACAGATCTATAGAGATAGATCTAAGAGATTGCTTGGCCTGAGTTAGAGTACATATATTGACAAGGTACTCCTACGGTTTGCCATGCAGAACTCCAAGAAGGGATTTCTGCCGATGTCACATGGCGTGAGTCTTTCGAAGACTCAAGGTCCCTCTTCTAGAGAGGAGAGAGACCGCATGGATCAGATCCCTTATGCCTCAGCCATAGGATCGATCATGTACGCCATGCTATGTACTCGACCTGATGTCTCGTATGCTTTGAGTATGACGAGCAGATACCAGTCAGATCCAGGTGAAAGTCACTGGATAGCGGTCAAGAATATTCTTAAGTACTTAAGAAGGACAAAAGAATATTTCTTAATATATGGAGGCAATGATGAGCTAGCTGTAAAGGGTTACAGTGATGCTAGCTTCCAGACCGACCAGGATGACTATAGATCGCAGTCGGGGTTCGTATTTTGCATTAATGGTGGTGCTGTTAGCTGGAAGAGTTCTAAGCAGGATACAGTAGCTGATTCTACAACAGAAGCCCAGTATATTGCTGCATCAGAGGCAGCAAAGGAGGCAGTTTGGATCCACAAGTTTATCACTGAACTTGGGGTGGTTCCTAGCATCGCTGACCTAGTTGAGCTCTATTGTGACAACAATGGAGCTATAGCACAGGCGAAGGAACCTCGCTCACACCAGCGGACCAAGCACATACTACGGCGCTTCCATCTCATTCGAGAGATTATAGATAGAGTGTTGGTGCAATATCCCTTAGGTCAAGGTTGACTGGTTTGACCAAGCTTGAGTCTTGGTCATAGTTTCGATGTTTGACAATACATGTAGACACATGGACAATGCAGGTGCAGTTGTTCATATGGGGAGATTCTGATCAGGAACTGATCAGTGTGAATGAAGAAGAGTCAAGTAGGTATACTTGACTAGAAGGAAACCCTGGTGAGTAAAGCCAGGTGAAAGTCCTAGTGAGTGAAGCTAGGCAGATGGAAACCCTGGTGAGTGAAGCCAGGTGAAAGTCCTAGTGAGTGAAGCTAGGTAGATGGAAATCCTGGTGAGTGAAGCCAGGTGAAAGTCCTAGTGAGTGAAGCTAGGCAGTATGGAAATCCTGGTGAGTGAAGCCAGGTGAAAGTCCTAGTGAGTGAAGCTAGGCAGATTGAAAACCCTAGTGAGTGAAGCTAGGTAAAAGTCCAAGTAGGTCAAGAGAGTGACCGGATACTTGGCATGAAAGAAAAGTCCAAGTGGGTCAAAGGGATTGACCAGACACTTGGTGAGGGAGTCCTAGCAGGTCAAGGGAGTGACTAGATGCTAGGCATGACGTACCAACAGGTTAGGGTTGACCGGATGTTGGTTTGGGAGGTTTGGGACTTGGTTTTGGGCAAAAACCAGATGCTGGATCGATCAGTGGATTGATCCAGGATCTGGATCGATCAGTGGATCGATCCAGACCTTTCCCAGCGAACAGAAAGCTTCTGGATCGATCAGTAGATCGATCCAGAGGTCCCAATCGATCAGTGGATCCATTGGGACGCTGCTGTTTCGCGCGATAAGCGCTCGATCGATCCGTGGATCGATCCAGGCGTTTCTCTAGAGCACAGAGGCGCTCTGGATCGATCCGTGGATCAATCCAAAGCCTCCCCGATCGATTGGGAATAATCGAATCGATCGGGATCCGACCGTTGCGTCATATTTGAGCCATAGGCGGGCGTTGTCTTCGGCACTTCTTCACCGATTCATTTCAGATCTTCACCAGCTCCTCCACAGCTCTTCTCAAGCTCGAGATCGCCAGTTCTTGAAGGTTCTTGGAGGCTCTTCCAAGTCAAGAGGCGGATCAAAGCAAGAAGAAGAAACTAGGGTTAGGGTTTGTGCACTCATTGTAAGCTTGTAAGCTTGTATTTCTTTACTACCCTTTCTTCTTCTTGTATTGAGTCTTGTAGGGCTTCTCCTCCCTTGGTAGTTACCATAAAGGAGTGTTATTCATAGTGGAGGGTGTGTGCATTGGTGTAGATCCTTGGATTAGTCACCTCTTGTGAGGTGGATACCAAGTAAACCAACCGTGTTAGCGTTGTGTGAGTGTTTCTGTATTTTCCGCTGCACATCTTCGAAGAAACAAGCAACGACGACCACCGAGCGAAAGCGACGAGCTATTCACCCCCCCCTCTAGCTACTTTTGGTCCTAACAAGTGGTATCAGAGCGAGACCGCTTTTCACCGGAATCATTGCCGGAAGGGTCAAACATAACAAGAAAAGTTAGAGGGCGAAGAAGTTGGAGCAAATTCATCAAAGTCAAAGAATTCAAAAGGCTCAACTTCAAGATGCAATTCTAAGATGGACTTGGATTTGACACAAGGGTGGCTCCACCATACACATCCACAAGCTTCGATTCTTGGAGATCAAGAATCGAAATTTTTTTGATGATGGAGATAGAGCAATGGTTTGCTCTCATGGAAGGTTTTGAGGCTCCAACAAACTCCAAGGGCAAGCCTCTCAAGAAAAGCAAATGGAGCAAGAGCAAGTTCAAAAGAGCAAGGCAAACGATAAAGTGACCAAGCTTTTGGTCAACTTATTGCCAAGCAATATTTTGGCTCAAGTTGGAGAATTCAAGGATGCCAAGGAGCTTTGGAGCAAGTTGGCATTAATCCATGAGATCCCCTCCACTGTACCGAATCAAGAGGAATACAAAGAGGGCGACTCAATGGATCAAGATCAAGAGGAGGACTCCGAAGTTGAGAGATGTTCAACTTCCGAAGAAGAAGTCCAAGAGGAAGCTTCATCCTCAAAGGAGTGCAATCAAAAGAGCAAGGAAGTAGTATATTCCTTGTTTCATGTATAAGAGGATGAAGAAGAAGGAGAAGCCTCGACCTCTAGGATTGAGGGGGAGCAATCTTCATTGACACCGGATCAAGAAGAAGGAGAATTCTCCACATCCGGGTCAAGAGAAGAAGAGGATGAAGAAGCGTCCACCTCCACAAGTCAAGCAAAATCAAATGGAGGAGTATCAAATTTGGATCAAGAGGAAGCTTCTACCTCCGGATCCAAAGGAAAAGATGTCACCCCTACAAGCAAAGGTATAAATATTTCAATTAATAATAAAAATCATATTATATGCTTTGAATGTAGGGAACATGGGCACTACAAAAGCAAGTGTCCTAAATTGGCCAAGAAGAAGGGTCAAGTGGCACCAAAGGGCAAGGAGAAGCCAAAGGAGACCGTCCCCAGAACAAAGAAGAGCAAGGAGCACATTGTGTGTTTCTCTTGCAATCAAAAGGGGCATTAGCGGAGTCAATGCCCTAAGGGGAAGAAGATGGTCAAGGCTCAAGGAGGAAGCTTAAGTCAAGGGGGAGCCTCTAAGGTAAAAAGGAAGGTAACTTTTATTGAGCCTACCCCTTTACATTATGGTAAAAAGCATGATAGTTCAAATTTTTATCATTTTAATGCAATTTACCATAAGAATAGAAAGCATGAGGGCTTTAAGGAAAAGCATGTGGCCCTACATGCCAAAACTACCCAACCTAAGGTTAGGAAGGTAGATAGACGCTTGGGCGGGAACACTAAGGATAATAGATACATGCCCAAGAACAAAAATGCTCATGGACTAAAACCTAAGGATTTAATGATAGAAAATCAAGTCTTGAGGTCAAGACTTGATAAAATGGAAAAGACCCTAAAAAGGATGGAAAATATCCTACAAGGGCAAAATGAGAAATACCTAGGGCTAGGAAAATCAAAGCCATCAAATGGCCATAGAGGGTTGGGATACAAACCAAAGGCTAAGAAGGATGTGCCCTCTTACCATAGGGTTCCATATAGTTATGGAACAAACCCTAGGTCCAGTGGTCAAGCCAAGAATACTAGGGAAGTCATCCCTAAGAGTATTTTTGCGATAAATGTGACTAAGACTTCTAAGAAGTCTAAGAAAGTCACTAACAAGGTCACAAGGGAGGCTATCCCTAGAGTTGACTTAGAAAATGTGACCAAGGCTTCTTAGAAGCCTAACAAGGTCACTAGGAAAGTATCTAGGGAAGTTATCCCTAGTAAATACCTAGAGCATCCAAGGAGCACCAATAGGCGTTGGGTTCCTAGGAGCATCTTCTCTACCCCATAAATGGGTTAGAGAGTGTCAACTCCGATTAGAAGGGTAGTTAACCTAACTTTGAGGAAATTGACACTCAAGGAGCATTTTCAATGTTTTGTTAACCTTTGAAAATGAAATGGAATTATTATTTACTCCTTGAAAGAGTAAAATGTGCCAAATGGTGGAAGAATTGATTTTAATCTTAAATGGCACATATTGGGAAAATCATAAGAACTACCAAGTTGGAATTTTGGTATGTTCTTAGGAAATTTAAGGCGATCCGGGCCGTAATTTAAAGGTGCTACTCTTGTGGAAAAATGAAATATGCCAACATTTGAGGATATGCTTATTTTCAATTAGCATACATTAATCAAGGGAATTAGAAATGCCAATTTTGGCTTTGGCATTTTCTTGAAGCACGTTAGGGCAATCTAGGTTTAAGTTGTAAGTTTAGCTAAGATTTTAAGGATACTTAGATAGTTGATCTAGGTATATTTTATTTATGCTAAATCTTGCCATGATTGTTTGCCCATCATATGCCATGACATCATGTCTATTTTTGAATTCATGTTGTATTATGAAAAATCCAAAAATACCATGTTATGACATTTATACATCATGTAGTTATAGGAATCTTTCTTTTGAAAGTTATTTTATTTTGATGTATTCCATAACATTATCATGCATTAGTTTAATTCCTAGTAATTAAGGACAAATGGCATTTAACAACACTGATTAACAAGTGACATTCTAGGTGGATGTCTAATATCTTTAAAATGCCTAGATAGATATGCATGATCCCTAGATTAGGGCAAAACCAAAATCTACATTTGACAAAGACTATAAGGTGACTTGTATGTGTTTTAGTGCACATTAGATACAAGTGAGATGTTAGGATGATGAACAAAGCTCAAGATGTTGATTTAGTGCATTCTTTTGAGTTTTTAGGTTCATCAAAACACATAGTTATGTGTTTTCCCATCATTGGGAATGCTAATGTACAAGTCATGTGCATTAAGCCCAAGGAACATGGTGGGATATTGGTTTGAAAATGGTTTCAAATTGATTTTGGAAAACCTTGGTGAAGGCTATCTTTTGATAGTAATCACCATTGAATAGTTAAACACAAACTTGAAGAAAACACTAAAGTTTTTGCAAGTTTTCAAGTTTGTGTCAATCTTTGAAAATATGAAGTATTTTCATAGAAAACTATTTTTACTTGATAGTAAATGCCCTAAATAATGTCTACACGAAATTTCATGAATTTTGGATTTTTGTAGAAATTTCTAGGGGTTTCTGAAATTGACTGAAATGAAATTTCAGCAACTATCAGAGCTCCGATCGATCCATGGATCGATTGGAGTGCCTGAATCGTTCTGTGGATCGATTCAGAAGGCAAGTCTCCCGCGAGCAGAAGCTCGCTGGATCGATCAGCCGATCGATCCAGGAAGTCTGAATCGATCAGTGGATCGATTCAGAAAGGTTTAATCGATTGGAACCCAACTCCAATCGATCCAAGTTGCTGATTTTGGCTGGGAAAGCCTGATTTCAGCATCGTTAAACCTATTTTAGTCTTGGTAACCTTTCCAAACCCCTAAAAATACATTTGTATACATTCAAAGGGTGTTTTCATGTGAAAACAAGGATGGATTGGTTAAGGAAGGCTAAGTTGAAGTTAAGGTTGAGGTTTGTTTCAAATTTTTAATATTTGAACCTCAAAACTTCTACAATAGGGTTTCCTAAAGTTTTAGGGATCCCAAGTCATTTTTGGTGCAATGACAGAAGTTACCACCATGTCTTTAGGGGGAGGGACTCTTTAAAGGCATGAAAATTATTTTTCATACACCTTGGAAGGTGGTTAACCTTCAGTTAAGTGAATAATGCTCACGGATGGGCATTTGCCTACATTGAGGAAGAATGTAGGGTTAAGGATAATGAAGGGTATTGGACCTTCATTATCGTTTGTTGGTCACAACAAGTAATGTTGTGAACAACGATGAGCAACTCTTCAGGGGGAGAGTTTTCAACAATGGGACATTTGTTGAAGTGTGTCCAAAATTGAGGCACGAGTTTATGTGTGCTCAGAGATGGGTTGATGTGTGCCAATAGGGGGAGAATGTGTGGTTTAGGTTAAGCCTTCATTACCTATGGGGGAGGTCATAGGGTGAGAATGAAGGGAACCAACAATTACTTTGGCATGAATGGAGTTAAGGCTATGGGATTAGCTTAACTCAGAATGGTCCAAACTTAAAGGTATTGTCAAACATCAAAAAGGGGAAGATTTTTGGTGCAATATCCCTTAGGTCAAGGTTGACTGGTTTGACCAAGCTTGAGTCTTGGTCATAGTTTTGATGTTTGACAATACATGTAGACACATGGACAATGCAGGTGCAGTTGTTCATATGGGGAGATTCTGATCAGTGTGAATGAAGAAGAGTCAAGTAGGTACACTTGACTGGAAGGAAACCCTGGTGAGTGAAGCCAGGTGAAAGTCCTAGTGAGTGAAGCTAGGCAGATGGAAACCCTGGTGAGTGAAGCCAGGTGAAAGTCCTAGTGAGTGAAGCTAGGCAGATGGAAATCCTGGTGAGTGAAGCCAGGTGAAAGTCCTAGTGAGTGAAGCTAGGCAGTATGGAAATCCTGGTGAGTGAAGCCAGGTGAAAGTCCTAGTGAGTGAAGCTAGGCAGATTGAAAACCCTAGTGAGTGAAGCTAGGTAAAAGTCCAAGTAGGTCAAGAGAGTGACCGGATACTTGGCATGAAAGAAAAGTCCAAGTGGGTCAAAGGGATTGACCGGACACTTGGTGAGGGAGTCCTAGCAGGTCAAGGGAGTGACTAGATGCTAGGCATGACGTACCAACAGGTTAGGGTTGACCGGATGTTGGTTTGGGAGGTTTGGGACTTGGTTTTGGGCAAAAACCAAGTGCTGGATCGATCAGTGGATCGATCCAGACCTTTCCCAGCGAACAGAAAGCTTATGGATCGATCAGTGGATCGATCCAGAGGTCTCAATCGATCAGTGGATCGATTGGGACGCTGCTGTTTCGCGCGATAAGCGCTGGATCGATCCGTGGATCGATCCAGGCGTTTCTCCAGAGCACAGAGGCGCTTTGGATCGATCCGTGTATCGATCCAAAGCCTCCCCGATCGATTGGGAATAATCGAATCGATCGGGATCCGACCGTTGCGTCGTATTTGAGCCGCAGGCGGGCGTTGTCTTCGGAACTTCTTCACCGATTCATTTCAGATCTTCACCAGCTCCTCCACAGCTCTTCTCAAGCTCGAGATCGCCAGTTCTTGAAGGTTCTTGGAGGCTCTTCCAAGTCAAGAGGCGGATCAAAGCAAGAAGAAGAAACTAGGGTTAGGGTTTGTGCACTCATTGTAAGCTTGTAAGCTTGTATTTCTTTACTACCCTTTCTTCTTCTTGTATTGAGTCTTGTAGGGCTTCTCCGCCCTTGGTAGTTACCATAAAGGAGTGTTATTCATAGTGGAGGGTGTAAAATACTGGAAAATAGGCGAATATTAATAAGGGAAATTTCCGGAATTTTTGGAAATTTTTCGGGAAATTTTCGGAGCTCGTATGGACGAGTTAACGGGGACAAAAATGGGGCCCGGAAAAGCCTGTTTAGGCTACCCCATTTAAGTGAGGAAAAGTTGAATTTACTTATTTATTTTCCTATTTTCTTTTTCTTTCTCCCTACACGCCGTTTCCTTTTTCCCCCACAAACCTGCGCGTGCCCAGCTTCTTCTCTTTCCCTCACGCGAGCCCTAACCGGCGCCGCAAACCGCCGGTTCCTCCCTCTCCTCTGTCGACGCCGACGACGCCAGGGACCAGAGAGCCGCCTCTCCTCTTCGCTGGCCGACGCAGACCCGGACTCCTATCTTCTACCTTAGCATCGTCTGGCATTCTCCCATCTCTGCCGACGACGCCACTTCCGCTGAGCACCGCCGGTTGCCGCTGTCTGTGAGCCCTAGCCTGTGTCCAGGCACGACCATCCCGTCCTCGTGCGCTGCCCTGTTGATCACCGCCGACTCCTTGTTCTTGAGCCGTGCCCTAGACCCGAGCCAACAAGGTGAGATTGTACCGAAGGATTTGGATTGGTGGAGCACCCGATTGTTTGATCTCAGGCTGTGGTGTTGTTTCTTGTTTCCAGCAGGACCTCTAGCTTGTTCCGGCAGCCAACATCTTTGACTTTGGATCAACAGTGATACATTCACATTGAGGTGAGGTTTGTTTTGTTTTTGGGTTGATGCAGAGTGATAATATTGTCGTAATGGATTGTTTTAATTTGTTGAGGAGAAGGAGGTTGGATGTTTGTTTGGGTAAGGAACTGAATCCGATTAGACATCTAGTTGATAATCTTTAATTGATTTTTGAATTCATTAATCTGTTGAGATTGGAGATTTGATTTCATTTCCAATTGTGGATTTAACTAGAGTTTAGTTACAGATTTAGATTCATTAGTAATCATTTATTTGAGGAATTGTTAAGGTGGATTATGTTAATAGAAAATGATTATCAGGTGTTGGACGAGTTTTGGAAGAAAAGGGTGAGGTCATAATATTGGATTTATTGAGGTTTCGGCTTGCATTATCCTATCTACGATAAACCTAAGTGTTGATTGTATATTTATTTCAGTGTTTTGATTTGAGACAAGAGCTCTGATTAGAGGACATACAACACGATCTACATTGGAGGCGGGTGCCTCTTGACTTATCTTTTATGATATTGTCATTGGATATGCATAGTATTTTATAACTACAAGCAATGAATATGTTTGCCTTTGGTATGTCACTGTTTGATATCCATAGCATGTTAGATTTGTCACCTGTGAAGTATCCGTACTTATATCTCGTGATTTGTTGCCATGAGTACCTTATTGCCATGAGTATCTTAGTTTCTAGAGTGACATACCATGTTTTACTGAGGTTAGGGTTAGACTCTGGATTTTTGTTTCTGACATGTATATCCAAATTATCTGATACTTAGGTTTTTATGTCATGCTTGGATTGTGTATTTCTATTGGTATATCATATATGACTCGTGTACCTAGATCTTGTGGTTTTGATCTGTGCATATTGTAGGTACATATGCTATGAAAGGGGGATATGTTTAGGATCTAGGTTGATATACCATAGAGGACCAGTATACCCTAGATCCGTGGATTTGACATACTGATACTGTGGTACCCATATTATGTATATATGGATTTTTTCTTTATGCTGATCAGGACATTCCATACTTATTATGTTCAGGACAGGTTTTTGATATTCTATCTGACCTGTGTACTCTAGATCTTGATATGTGACCATCGATTTTACCGTGCTCATTTTATACATATGGATATGGTTATGTTGATCAGTTTATGACCATGCTTAGTGTCATGCATCATGATTGCATCCTGCGCGATTGTCGGCTCTACTATGGTTGAGCACATCGCCAGTTACATGTACTGCACACACCACCACTCATGGATTAGTGGTATATCGAGCAGTGTGTGGCGGTTCTGCTTTTAGCTCCGTTGGTCCGAGGACTCGGTAGTGGCCGGCATCGATTCCTCTGTTTGCTCGCTGGCATTTAGTGTAGCATGTAGTAGCCGTGACGGTGGACTCTTTGGCTCCGTTGTTCGGTGACTCAGTGGTAGGGCAGATTTCCTCCCGTCATCGTGTCTGGAGATGAGAGCATTGAGCTCCCCATTTATGATTTGGGGTCACGGGACAGGAGTACTCCGACAGCATCCGTCCACTCGGTCACTCATCGGGAGTAGTGACGACAGAGTACAGTTGTCACAACCCTACCCACTCGGTCTCACCATTTGTGTGTGAGATGGCTGACTGGGTGTTGCAAGGCATCATTAGCATCATATGCATTGATGCATTTATATTTTTATGATTGTGTTTGCTGCATTGGTTGTTGCATTTTGGTTGGATACATACTTTTGACTGCATACGTGATTATTGACACTTCGGTTTGTGACCCTTTTATGCGGATAGGAGTTCTGGTGAGTCTGACTTCCTCGATTACCTTTCGGTTTTGCGTATTCACTATATATGATTAGGAAGTTGTATTCCATGTTTGTTGCTATTAGATATATCTTACTACTCATGTCCATTGGTATTCGCTGAGTTGTTGAACTCACCCCGTTGATACTATCTTTTCAGGTACCAAGTTATTTATGGTGTCGCTTGGAGCATCCTGTCTGCTGGTCCCCACGTCACTTCAGAAGACTTATCGGTTTCACGTATGTTTTGTTTGTTTTATGTATCGGTTTGTTTAGCTCTGTACTCGGTTTTATTTTTGGAGTGTTGACGTTGTTATGTGGTATTTTGTATTTATGTTATTGGTTGTGTAAGTCTAGTCGGCTAGCAGTTTGGTTTTGACAGTTAGAGGTGGGTATCTTTATTAACTGCGTGGTGTTTGTTTTCTTTTATTGTTATTATTCCAGCCGTATGTGGTTGAGGTATATAGTGCTTGTAGAAAGTTTCATTGTCCAGCGGGAGATCTTGAAATTTCTTCGGACAGAGACTCCTCCGGGGCGTGACAATTTAGTGGTATCAGAGCCGGTATACGATACTTGCTATGTGTTCTGGATTTTTTGAGATTTATCTGATACCAATTTATTTAGTATCAGAGATCGGCTTACGAGTTTTATTTCTCGTGTTTCGGATTTCATGTTTTAGTCTTCTCGATGTGACTTTTTGGATTTTGGGACCTGGCAGCAGCAGGACATCTCCAAGCTATAGGAGGTATGTTGGTATACTGTTATCCTACATTTTTGTTAGTATATGCACCGTTGACTATTATAGTTTGTGACATGTATTAGCACTCTTTACTAGTACCTGTCTAGTTGAGATAGTAGATATTTTATGTATTAGGTAAAACCCTGATGATGATCGACCTTGATAGCGATTAAGGGTTACAGTTTCTGGTGATTTATCATATCATACACTAGTAGTTTTTAGCTTATGTTATTACTAGTTGGTTAGCAGATTGAGGCACATACCAGCCTCTGCTTTTAATAGCTGGGTAGTGGATAGTATTTATATCTTTATGTTGACCTAGCCAGTAGTATGCCATGTTATCTTAGTTAATTTCATTAGAAGATAGATTGATGTTTGTTGACTTGGGTAGTCGTGATCGATTTACCTTAGATGCTTGTAGAGGCTTTATTTACTCTTGATTAGTTAGTAGATGACCGATTAGTTTTGTTGATCCGATTAGTAGGGGATTGACCTACTTTACTTTTAGATGTTTGAATCTTGGGTTATTCGTGCTTAGTTGGATATCTTGAGCACATCGAGTACCTAGCTTATACTGACGTGGGAAAGGATTGAATTAGCCATATACTAATGACGACTTGGTCAGTCGATAGAGGATCGATGTATCCTATTCCATGAGTACTTTAATTTTGGACTGTATGTACCTAATTGGATAACTTAGAAGGTGGCGTAGGGTTTGTGTGGTAGATTGGATTTAAAATATGTTGATTATGCATATTTATGTGGTGTGTAGATATGATTGTTATGAGTTGAAGGAGTTCTATGATGGATAGTTCATTTGCAGATAGTGTGGGTATTCTCATCTTGATGTGGTTATTGTAGGTTTCTTGTGGATTATAGCTATTTAGTTAGATGTACGTGCCTGATTGACATATTGGAGGTATCTTATCGATTTAAATCTGTGTCGTGGTATGTGCACATGGGTGTGAATGTCATGTTGGAAATATCTTGTCGACTACATCGGTGTTGTGGTATGTACATATGTGTTTGGTGTGGTATTTGAGGTATCTTGTTGATTTTGTGTGATTTGTGAATGCACCTGGGTTTTAGTATGCCTTATTGGAAGTATACGTTGATTATACTCTTGGCATATGTGTATATATATCAGGTGAGTGTTGTTTGAGGTGTATTGTCGATTATACCTATATTGATATGTGTACACGGATTCGGTATGCATTGTTGGAGGTATCACGGTGATTTATACCTATGATGTGAGTATTTTTTGTGTGTACTAATCGGAGGATTATGTCGATCGTACATATGTTGTGTGTGCACGTGTGTCAGATGTATGGTTGGTAGCATCATGATAATTCTACCTATGTTAAATGTAGAATATTAAATGTCTACATTATGATATTGGTTGTTTTACCCTGTCAACTAATTCTCCCATTAGTGGGTGACCGACCCACTAGAAGGATGATAGAGTTGACTATGGATTTGATATTGCTTACTGGGTGGTTATACCCTAGGCTACCCACAGTGATCTGTGGTAGAGAGATCTTGTGCAGTCTCTAGCTAGATAGTTAGGTGCTTTGGGTACTTATGTATTGCCCACATGTTATGGATCGTTTGTGGTAGAGCGTAGTTTCCACCTATTCTGGATTCCCGCATATTTAGGGATTGTTTTGTAGTGGAGCGTTGCTCCTACATATTGCGGATTGTTTGTAGCAGAGCATTGCTCCCATATTTATTGTGGATACATATTTTGGATTATTTGTGGTGGAGCGTTTCTCCCACATATGGAGGATTTCTTGTGGTAGAGCGTTGCTCCCACATATGAGGTATTTCGTGTTATAGAGCATTGCTCTCACACTGGAGGAGCTATTCTTTGGTGATTATATATCGTTGGTGATTAGATCTGTTTATTGTTGTGGATCTTATGGTTAGGAATGTCTGTGATACGAACATTATGTGTCTTGGTTTTACCATTCGTGCTTGCGGTGCCCTAGATGTTATCATGGACTCGATGATATGGGTGTTCCTAGGATGTTTAGATTGGTTTCCATTGTCTTTGTTGACGATGTGGTGATCTATTTCGGATCCGAGGTGAGTCACGTGCACCACCTTTGCATAGATCTAGAGATGATTCGACGAGAATATCTATATGTGATTATCAGTAGTGCTGATTTGGATTGTCTTATGTGATGATGTTTGGGACACACGGTCACCAGTAGGAGTGTACCGTGGTTCCACAGGAGATAGAGGTTGTTCACAGTTAGGAGCACCAAATCGGTCTGAGAGATCCGATCCTTGGATGGCGGGATATCTGAGACCTTTAAATCGGGGTTTCTTCGCATAGTTATACTACACGCTGACGGAAAGGCGTGAAGTTCACTTGGACTGAGGATTGCAAGACCAGCTTCTAGTAGCTGAAGCAGATACCAGTGTCGGCTCCGATTTTGGTTTTTTGCTTTTGGAGAGGACGGATTCATGCTTTATACCGACGCATCTCTACAGGATTTGGCGCTGTTCTGATGCAGCACGACACGATAGTCTTCTATGTTTCTCGGTGGTTAAAGGAGCATGAGAAGAACTACCCTGTATATGATCTGGAGCTAGTCGCCATTATTTTTGCCATGAAGATTTGGCGACAATGTTTATATGACGTTACATTTGAGATTCTCACTGACCATAAGAGTCTCAAATATCGGTTTACTCAGAAGGAATCTAATCTCCGACAGGGAAGATGGATAGTGTTCCTAAAAGGTTTTGATTGTACCATTAGCTATCACCCAGGAAAAGCTAATGTGGTTGTCGACGCACTTAGCCGGAAGTCTAGAGTGACTTTGGCTTGCCACCGAGTTGTGGCTACAGACAGAGCAGGGTATTCTTGTTACCATGGCTGCTTAGTTGTCGATCAGGACGAGGATCCGAGAGTCCTAGGCTGCTGATCAGTATTTGCAGTTTATTTGCAGCTAGATAGCTTCCGGCAGTAGACCGAGTTCACACGAGACGAGGAGGGTGTTATACACTTTTGAGACAGATTTTTGCGTATTTCAGTCTCATCCGGTCTTATAGAAGTTACTTCCGGAGGCTCATCGCTCATGATTTGCTGTCCACCCTGGTGGTACCCGTATGTACCCAGAATTTGAGGTGTTTCTATTGGTGGAACGACATGAAGAAAGACATCGCGAATTTCGTAGCAGGATGTCTTGTTTGTCAGCAGGTGAAGGCTGAGCACCAGAGACCTACAGGATTAATTCAGTGGATTCCTATTCCTGAGTGGAAGTGGGATCACATTACCATGGACTTTGTGGAAGGGTTGCCGAGGACACGACGAGGACATGACGCGATTTGGGTAATTGTTGATCGATTAACCAAATCCGCGCACTTCTTAGCGATCCGGAGGACTGATCCTCTGGATCGATTGGCAGAGTCTGCAGCAAACCTTGGGTATACAGCTCTATTTTAGTACATCCTTCCATCCACAGACAGATGGACAGCCAGAGCGGACCATTCAGACTTTAGAGGACCTGCTGAGGTCATGTGTTATGGATTTCGGAGGCAGTTGGGAGGACCATTTGCCATTGGTAGAGTTTGTCTACAACAACGGTTTGCATTCGGTTATCCAAATGCCACCGTTGAAGCGTTGTAAGGTAGGCCTTGTCGGACACCCATCCTCTGGGATGAGGTTGGGGAGGCCCAGTTATTAGGACCTTATAGAGCTTAGCTTGAGACAGAGTTGGTCCATACTATCGGACGGAGGATGTTAGAGGCATAAGACTGCCAGAAGAGTTATGCTGACCGGAGTCAGAGACTTTTAAAGTTCTCCATTTGCGACCAGGTATTTCTGTGAATTTCACCCACGAAAGGGGTGAAAAAATTGGCCTCAGAGGTAAGTTAGCCTGCGATACATTGGAACTTTCCAGGTCTTGGAAATGGTTGGAGCGGTAGCTTATCGTTTAGTGCTACCACCAGCGTTGGCGGGCGATCACGACGTATTCCAGGTGTTTATGCTGATGAGGTATATATCCGACTCGACACACGTGCTGACAGATATCTCAATTCCTTTTCAGCCTAGTGTTACCTACGAGGAGGTTCCGGTATAGATTTTAAACCGGAAAGAGCGTCAGTTGCGAAACAAGACTATCCGGCTGGTTAAAGTCGGATGGCAGCATCATACGGACGAGGAGGCTGCTTGGGAGCTCGAGGTTACTATTCGAGCTCGATGCCCCCATATGTTCATATGAGGTATGTGGTTAAATTTACCATTCAGTATCTATACTCTTTGCCTGTTGTTAGTATTTGCTGATGGTAGAGAATAAAATTTGGGGACCAAATTTTTATTAGTGGGGGAGAATGTAAAATACCGGAAAATAGGCGAATATTAATAAGGGAAATTTCCGGAATTTTTGGAAATTTTTCAGGAATTTTTCGGAGCTCGTATGGACGAGTTAACGGGGACAAAAATGGGGCCCGGAAAAGCCTGTTTAGGCTACCCCATTTAAGTGAGGAAAAGTTGAATTTACTTATTTATTTTCCTATTTTCTTTTTCTTTCTCCCTACACGCCGTTTCCCTTTTCCCCCACAAACCTACGCGTGCCCAGCTTCTTCTCTTTCCCTCACGCGAGCCCTAACCGGCGCCGCAAACCGCCGGTTCCTCCCTCTCCTCTGCCGACGCCGACGACGCCAGGGACCAGAGAGCCGCCTCTCCTCTTCGCTGGCCGACGCAGACCCGGACTCCTATCTTCTGCCTTAGCATCGTCTGGCATTCTCCCATCTCTGTCGACGACGCCACTTCCGCTGAGCACCGCCGGTTGCCGCTGTCTGTGAGCCCTAGCCTGTGTCCAGGCACGACCATCCCGCGGCCACTACAGCCTGTCCTCGTGCGCTGCCCTGTTGATCACCGCCGACTCCTTGTTCTTGAGCCGTGCCCTAGACCCGAGCCAACAAGGTGAGATTGTACCGAAGGATTTGGATTGGTGGAGCACCCGATTGTTTGATCTCAGGCTGTGGTGTTGTTTCTTGTTTCCAGCAGGACCTCTAGCTTGTTCCGGCAGCCAACATCTTTGACTTTGGATCAACAGTGATACATTCACATTGAGGTGAGGTTTGTTTTGTTTTCGGGTTGATGCAGAGTGATAATATTGTAGTAATGGATTGTTTTAATTTGTTGAGGAGAAGGAGGTTGGATGTTTGTTTGGGTAAGGAACTGAATCCGATTAGACATCTAGTTGATAATCTTTAATTGATTTTGAATTCATTAATCTGTTGAGATTGGAGATTTGATTTCATTTCCAGTTGTGGATTTAACTAGAGTTTAGTTACAGATTTAGATTCATTAGTAATCATTTATTTGAGGAATTGTTAAGGTGGATTATGTTAATAGAAAATGATTATCAGGTGTTGGACGAGTTTTGGAAGAAAAGGGTGAGGTCATAAGATTGGATTTATTGAGGTTTCGGCTTGCATTATCCTATCTACGATAAACCTAAGTGTTGATTGTATATTTATTTCAGGGTTTTGATTTGAGACAAGAGCTCTGATTAGAGGACATACAACACGATCTACATTGGAGGCGGGTACCTCTTGACTTATCTTTTATGATATTGTCATTGGATATGCATAGTATTTTATAACTACAAGCAATGAATATGTTTGCCTTTGGTATGTCACTGTTTGATATCCATAGCATGTTAGATTTGTCACCTGTGAAGTATCCGTACTTATATCTCGTGATTTGTTGCCATGAGTACCTTATTGCCATGAGTATCTTAGTTTCTAGAGTGACATACCATGTTTTACTGAGGTTAGGGTTAGACTCTGGATTTTTGTTTCTGACATGTATATCCAAATTATCTGATACTTAGGTTTTTATGTCATGCTTGGATTGTGTATTTCTATTGGTATATCATATATGACTTGTGTACCTAGATCTTGTGGTTTTGATCTGTGCATATTGTAGGTACATATGCTATGAAAGGGGGATATGTTTAGGATCTAGGTTGATATACCATAGAGGACCAGTGTACCCTAGATCCGTGGATTTGACATACTGATACTGTGGTACCCATATTATGTATATATGGTTTTTTCTTTATGCTGATCAGGACATTCCATACTTATAATGTTCAGGACATAGGTTTTGATATTCTATCTGACCTGTGTACTCTAGATCTTGATATGCGACCATCGATTTTACCGTACTCATTTTATACATATGGATATGGTTATGTTGATCAGTTTATGACCATGCTTAGTGTCATACATCATGATTGCATGCTGCGCGATTGTCGGCTCTACTATGGTTGAGCACATCGCCAGTTACATGTACTGCACACACCACCACTAATGGATTAGTGGTATATCAGACAAGTGTGTGGCGGTTCTGCTGTTTGGCTCCGTTGGTCTGAGGACTCAGCGTGGTAGCCGGCAGTCAGTTCCGCTCTGTTTGGCTCCGCTAGCATTTAGTGTAGCAGTGTAGTAGCCGGCAGACGGTGGACTCTGTTTGGCTCCGTTGGTCAGGTGACTCAGCGTGGTAGCCGGCAGAGATTTCCTCCCCGTCATCGTGTACCGGGAGATGAGAGCATTGAGCTCCCCCATTTATGATTTGGGGTCACAGGACAGGAGTACTCCGACAGCATCTCGTCCACTCGGTCACTCATCAGGAGTAGTGACGACAGAGTGCACGGTTGTCACAGCCCTACCCACTCGGTCTCACCATTTGTGTGTGAGATGACTGACTGACGTCAGGGGTGACTAGGACGCATCATTAGCATCATATGCATTGATGCATTTATATTTTTGTTTTTATGATTGTGTTTGCTGCATTTGGTTGCTGCATTTTGGTTGAATACATTCTTTTGACCTGCATACAGGATTATTGACACTTTCGGTTTGACGACCCTTTTGTCTGGATAGGAGTTCCTGGTGAGTACAGCTTCCTCAGTTACCTTTCAGTTTTTGCGTATTCCCTATATATGATTAGGAAGCTGTATTCCATGTTTGTTGCTGTTAGATATATCTTACTACTCATGTCCATTGGTATTCGCTGAGTTGTTGAACTCACCCCCGTTGATACTATCTTTTTCAGGTACCAGGTTATTTATGGTGTCGCTTGGAGCATCCTGTCTGCTGGTCCCCACGTCACATCAGAAGACTTATCGGTTTCACATATGTTTTGTTTGTTTTATGTATCAGTTTGTTTAGCTCTGTACTCCGGTTTTATTTTTGGAGTGTTGACGTTGTTATGTGGTATTTTGTATTAATGTTATTGGTTGTGTAAGTCTAGCCGGCTAGCAGTTTTGTGTTTTGGTTTTGGTACAGCCGAGTGGGCTGCTTTATTTTTAACTGCGTGGTGTTTGTTTTCTTTTTTTGTTATTATTCCAGCCGCATGTGGCTGAGGTATATAGTGCTTGTAGAAAAGTTTCAGATTGTCCGCCGTACAGGGGGATGCTGCCGAAATTTCTTCGGACAGAGACTCCTCCGGGGCGTGACAGAGGGTGTGTGCGTTGGTGTGGATCCTTGGATTAGTCACCTCTTGTGAGGTGGATACCAAGTAAACGAACCGTGTTAGCGTTGTGTGAGTGTTTCAAGCCTCTCAAGAAAAGCAAATGGAGCCAAGAGCAAGTTCAAAGGAGCAAGGCAAACGATAAAGTGACCAAGCTTTTGGTCAACTTATTGCCAAGCAATATTTTGGCTCAAGTTGGAGAATTCAAGGATGCCAAGGAGCTTTGGAGCAAGTTGGCATTAATCCATGAGATCCCCTCCACTATATCGAATCAAGAGGAATACAAAGAGGGCGACTCAATGGATCAAGATCAAGAGGAGGACTCCGAAGTTGAGAGATGTTCAACTTCCGAAGAAGAAGTCCAAGAGGAAGCTTCATCCTCAAAGGAGTGCAATCAAAAGAGCAAGGAAGTAGTATATTCCTTGTTTCATGTACAAGAGGATGAAGAAGAAGGAGAAGCCTCCACCTCTAGGATTGAGGGGGAGCAATCTTCATTGACACCGGATCAAGAAGAAGGAGAATTCTCCACATCCGGGTCAAGAGAAGAAGAGGATGAAGAAGCGTCCACCTCCACAAGTCAAGCAAAATCAAATGGAGGAGTATCAAATTTGGATCAAGAGGAAGCTTCTACCTCCGGATCCAAAGGAAAAGATGTCACCCCTACAAGCAAAGGTATAAATATTTCAATTAATAATAAAAATCATATTATATGCTTTGAATGTAGGGAACATGGGAACTACAAAAGCAAGTGCCCTAAATTGGCCAAGAAGAAGGGTCAGGTGGCACCAAAGGGCAAGGAGAAGCCAAAGGAGACCATCCCCGGAACAAAGAAGAGCAAGGAGCACATTGTGTGTTTCTCTTGCAATCAAAAGGGGCATTACCGGAGTCAATGCCCTAAGGGGAAGAAGATGGTCAAGGCTCAAGGAGGAAGCTTAAGTCAAGGGGGAGCCTCTAAGGTAAAAAGGAAGGTAACTTTTATTGAGCCTACCCCTTTACATTATGGTAAAAAGCATGATAGTTCAAATTTTTATCATTTTAAAGCAATTTACCATAAGAATAGAAAGCATGAGGGCTTTAAGGAAAAGCATGTGGCCCTACATGCCAAAACTACCCAACCTAAGGTTAGGAAGGCAGATAGACACTTGGGCGGGAACACTAAGGATAATAGATACATGCCCAAGAACAAAAATGCTCATGGACTAAAACCTAAGGATTTAATGATAGAAAATCAAGTCTTGAGGTCAAGACTTGATAAAATGGAAAAGACCCTAAAAAGGATGGAAAATATCCTACAAGGGCAAAATGAGAAATACCTAGGGCTAGGAAAATCAAAGCCATCAAATGGCCATAGAGGGTTGGGATACAAACCAAAGGCTAAGAAGGATGTGCCCTCTTACCATAGGGTTCCATATAGTTATGGAACAAACCCTAGGTCCAGTGGTCAAGCCAAGAATACTAGGGAAGTCATCCCTAAGAGTATTTTTGCGATAAATGTGACTAAGACTTCTAAGAAGTCTAAGAAAGTCACTAACAAGGTCACAAGGGAGGCTATCCCTAGAGTTGACTTAGAAAATATGACCAAGGCTTCTAAGAAGCCCAACAAGGTCACTAGGAAGGTATCTAGGGAAGTTATCCCTAGTGAATACCTAGAGCATCCAAGGAGCACCAATAGGCGTTGGGTTCCTAGGAGCATCTTCTCTACCCCATAAATGGGTTAGAGAGTGTCAACTCCGATTAGAAGGGTAGTTAACCTAACTTTGAGGAAATTGACACTCAAGGAGCATTTTCAAGGTTTTGTTAACCTTTGAAAATGAAATGGAATTATTATTTACTCCTTGAAAGAGTAAAATGTGCCAAATGGTGGAAGAATTGATTTTAATCTTAAATGGCACATATTGGGAAAATCATAAGAACTACCAAGTTGGGATTTTGGTATGTTCTTAGGAAATTTAAGGCGATCCGGGCCGTAATTTAAAGGTGCTACTCTTGTGGAAAAATGAAATATGCCAACATTTGAGGATATGCTTATTTTCAATTGGCATACATTAATCAAGGGAATTAGAAATGCCAATTTAGGCTTTGGCATTTTCTTGAAGCACGTTAGGGCAATCTAGGTTTAAGTTGTAAGTTTAGCTAAGATTTTAAGGATACTTAGATAGTTGATCTAGGTATATTTTATTTATGCTAAATCTTGCCATGATTGTTTTCCCATAATATGCCATGACATCATGTCTATTTTTGCATTCATGTTGTATTATTAAAAATCCAAAAATACCATGTCATGACATTCATACATCATGTAGTTATAGGAATCTTTATTTTGAAAGTTATTTTATTTTGATGTATGCCATAACATTATCATGCATTAGTTTAATTCCTAGTAATTAAGGACAAATGGCATTTAACAACACTGATTAACAAGTGACATCCTAAGTGGATGTCTAATATCTCTAAAATGCCTAGATAGATATGCATGATCCCTAGATTAGGGCAAAACCAAAATCTACATTTCACAAAGACTATAAGGTGACTTGTATGTGTTTTAGTGCACATTAGATACAAGTGAGATGTTAGGATGATGAACAAAGCTCAAGATGTTGATTTAGTGCATTCTTTTGAGTTTTTAGGTTCATCAAAACACATAGTTATGTGTTTTCCCATCATTGGGAAAGCTAATGTACAAGTCATGTGCATTAAGCCCAAGGAACATGGTGGGATATTGGTTTGAAAATGGTTTCAAAATGATTTTGGAAAACCTTGGTGAAGGCTATCTTTTGATAGTAATCACCATTGAATAGTTAAACACAAACTTGAAGAAAACACTAAAGTTTTTGCAAGTTTTCAAGTTTGTGTCAATCTTTGAAAATATGAAGTATTTTCATAGAAAACTATTTTTCCTTGATAGTAAATGCCCTAAATAATGTCTACACGAAATTTCATGAATTTTGGATTTTTGTAGAAATTTCTAGGGGTTTTTGAAGTTGACTGAAATGAAATTTCAGCAACTATCAGAGCTCCGATCGATCCATGGATCGATTGGAGTGCCTGAATCGATCCGTGGATCGATTCAGAAGGCAAGTCTCCCGCGAGCAGAAGCTCGCTGGATCGATCAGCCGATCGATCCAGGAAGTCTGAATCGATCAGTGGATCGATTCAGAAAGGTTTAATCGATTGGAACCCAACTCCAATCGATCCAAGTTGCTGATTTTGGCTGGGAAAGCCTGATTTCGGCATCGTTAAACCTATTTTAGTCTAGGTAACCTTTCCAAACCCCTAAAAATACATTTGTATACATTCAAAGGGTGTTTTCATGTGAAAACAAGGATGGATTGGTTAAGGAAGGCTAAGTTGAAGTTAAGGTTGAGGTTTGTTTCAAATTTTGAATATTTGAACCTCAAAACTTCTACAATAGGGTTTCCTAAAGTTTTAGGGATCCCAAGTCATTGTTGGTGCAATGACAGAAGTTACCACCTTGTCTTTAGGGGGAGGGACTCTTTAAAGGCATGAAAATTATTTTTCATACACCTTGGAAGGTGGTTAACCACTCATTACTTTTTTTCATGAAAATTATTTTTGATAGAGTGAGACCACGAAGTGCATGGCCATGCCCAAATGAGTTAATATGGGATATTGAGCTCATTTGATTTAGTGTGTCTACTTGGAGTTCAAGATTTATATTGATTAGAGGATGACACGGTCTATGCCTCATATTGATCAATCTAGATGTCTAGGATAGAAGGACATTGTCACATATTGTGAGGAGTCACAATTAGTAGTCACAAGGTGATTTTGGATCTCGACATTTCTTGTAACTTGGGTAGTAATGATGTGTTGCTAGATACCACTCATTACTTATGCTCCTAAATGGGTTTAGGGCATTGCCAACGTTACAAGAACCTATAGGGTCACACACTTAGGACATTTAGATGGAGATTTGGTTCATATGATGAATCAAGAGGATTAGATTCATTTGATGAATCAAATTGGATTAAGAGTAATCCAAATTGGGCTAATTGAGTTAGACTCAAGTTGATTCATGTATTTAATGAGTCTAATTTAGATTATGACTCATTAGATCAATTTAATTTAATGAATTAGATTCATTATATTAAGTTGGCTTGAATCAAATGGTTAGATTAGATCAACCATGAGAGAGATTGAGTCAAATTTGACTTGACTAGAGAGGAAGAGGAAGAGTCAAGTTTGACTTGACTCTTTGCCACATCATGAGTGAGGTGGCAAGATGTGGACCAATAGTGTTGTTCCACATCATCTTGTTTTGCCACCTCATGGAGGTTACAAGCCTCCATTGCATTTAATGTGGGTTGGCCACATTAAATGAGTGGAGGTTACTCATTTGCCACATCATTGTGAGGTGGCAAGATGTGGACCAATGGTAATGGTCCACATCTTCATGGTGTGCCACCTCATGGGAGTTACAAGACACCTCTTAATGGCCTCCACTTAATTGTAATTAAGTGGAAATGGGGGTTACACAACCAAATGTGGCCGGCCACTTTAGTGAGGGGAAGGAAATGAATTTTTGATTCAACTCCTCATTTACTCCTTTCTTCTTCCTCAAGCTCTCTCTCTCCCTCTCCTCTTTGCTTGGCCGAATCTCACCAAGGTGCTAGCACACCTTTTTGTGTGAGGTTTCTCCACCTACGTGTCCATGTGGATACTTCTAGAGGACCGACGCTTGACGGTCTTGAGATCCGGCAACTCCTTGGAAGAGCGGGAATGCGAAAGGGCACACAACAAGGGTAAAGTTCTCAACACATAGATCTAGGAGTAGATCTAAAGATTTTGAAACTCGTACTCGTATTTTTCGTTCGGTTTTTCCTTGCACGGATCCGTTGGCCTTGGGTGATTCGGGGTTTCCGCGACGCGAAAAGTGGTTTTCGCGGCCCGAAAAACCCAACACAACTAATCCAGTAGAATAGAGCACTATAGATATGCATCTCTATAAACATATATACACATGGCAAGAGATAAAAGTATCCAATCCTGAAGTAAGGCAACTAGCAGATGAAGCATGTGATAGGTATCAACTAGCTAAGACCAAGAGAGAGAATAATCTACTATCTACCACTGGTAAGTATATATAAACTACACATATCATAAGACATTATCAAAAGATAAGTCAGAGAGTACCCGCCTCAAATAGAAGGTACAATCCAAATCCGAAGTCGAGACGCCCGTCTCGAATCAGAGTCCTCGATCAAGCTTCTGGAATGGGGTTGCTGCCGAAACAGGAACACACAACAGAACAGAACAACCTACTGGGATCAACTCCTCTGTTCGGATCAAACTTGCTGCTGACAACAAGAGAAGTTGTTGAACTAGAAACGCTGCTGTAAACCACCTCAATGACCTCAATTCCGGCATCACAGCAACACAACCTCGCTGCTAAATCCTTCCTACTTGCTGCTATCAATCGGATCAAGCAGGAATCCAGCAGGAAGACTACTGATCAAGCACAACCAAAGCTCAAGAAACACCTCTTCAACCGAATCCCCACAGAATAAACTCATTGATCCCCTCCAATCCGTGACCTAATTCAGCCGCAAAGAAGAATAAGGATCAAGATCTGATAGGGTAAACATCTAGCACCAATGATCCGAAGGGGCAAAGCACCGGCAATGGATCTAGGGCATGGATAGCAACCAGAACGCAACCACAGCGAGAAAGAAGGTTTGATTGCTTACCCGTGGAACCCTAATTGTCCCTTCATGCCGGTGATCGGCGATGGCTCGGCTCGATCCAGCGGCGCCGAACCTTGTTCCTCACCGTGCCCTAGCCACCAAAGGGTCGTCGGATCATCCGTGAGAGAACAGAGAGATCAGAGCGAGAGGAAGAAGGGCTTTGGCTGGATCGGAGCTCAATGGATGTCGATGCCGGCGGAGAAAGCTCGCCGGAGCTGAAGCTTCACTCCTGTCGTCGTCGCCCGTCCGTGAGAGAGAACAGAGAAGGAAGAGAGGGGAGATCGGGATCGCGTCGGGGCAAAGAGGGGAGGAGAGGAAATAGAATCGGGTTCAGCGTTTGGGAGAAATAAAAAGAAAATGAAAAAGGGATTTATATATTAGAACATTTCCTCACTTGAATTGGTATCCCAAACAGGCTTTATCCGAACCCGAAATTTCGTCCCCGCAAATCCTGTCGTACGAACTCCGAAAAATTCCCAGAAAATTTCTATAAATTCCGAAAAAATTCTATAAGGCTATTTCCAAAATAACCTTATTATTTAAATTTCCCGATATCTTACATTCTCCCCTACTAATAAAAATTTGGTCCCCAAATTTCGCTATAACCAACAGCAAACACTAGAATATAACCAAATAGTATAAATGCTGAAAGAAACTCTAACCCACATACCTCAAGTAAAAAGATGAGGGTATTGAGCTCGAATCGTATCCTCCAACTCCCAAGTAGCCTCCTCGTCAGAATGATGCTGTCATCCGACTTTAACCAGCCGGACAGTTTTGTTCCGCAACTGACGCTCTTTATGGTCCAGAATCCGTACATGAACCTCCTCGTAAGTAACGTCAAGCTGAATGGGAACCGATATATCTGACAGAACATGTGCCGGATCGGATACGTATCTCCTCAGCATAGATACATGGAATATATCGTGAATGCCAGCTAGAGATGGTGGTAACGCCAGACGGTAAGCTACTTCTCCAATCCTCCCCAAGATCTGGAATGACCCAATATATCGTGGGGCTAGCTTACCTCGAAGACCAAATCTCTTCACCCCTTTCGTGGGTGAAACTCTCAAAAATACATGATCACCAATAGAGAACTCCAGGGGTCTCCGTCGCTGATCAGTATAACTCTTCTGACGGTCCTGAGCCTCTGACATCCTCCGTCTGATAGTGCAAAGTAACTCTACATCCTGCTGAGCTCTCTGAGGTCCTATCAGCTGGGCCTCCCCAACCTCTTCCCAGAGGATGGGTGTCCGACAAGGTCTACCATACAACGCCTCAAACGATGCCATCTGGATAGCCGAAAGATAGCTGTTGTTGTAGGCGAACTCCACCAATGGCAGGTGGTCCTCCCAGCTGCCCACAAAGTCCATAACACAAGACCTCAGCAAATCCTCCAAAGCCTGAATAGTCCGCTCTGACTGCCCATCTGTCTGCGGATGGAATGCCGTACTGAAACGAAGTTGTGTGCCCAAGGCTTGCTGCAGACTCTGCCAGAATCGGGACGTGAACCGTGGGTCTCTATCAGATATAATGCTCAACGGAACTCCATGCAATCTGATAATCTCTCGACAATATAACTCAGCTAATTGACCCAGAGAATCAGTCTTCCGGATCGCTAAAAAAATGTGCGGATTTGGTAAATCGGTCAACGATTACCCAAATTGCATCTTGGCCTCGTCGAGTCCTAGGCAAACCAACAACGAAATCCATAGTAATATGCTCCCACTTCCACTCTGGAATAGGGATCCTCTGAAGTAAACCAGCAGGTCTCTGGTGCTCAGCCTTCACCTGCTGACAGACAAGACATCTAGCTACAAAATCTGCGATGTCTTTCTTCATGCCGTTCCACCAATAGGAACGTCTCAAATCGTGATACATACGAGTCCCACCTGGGTGGATAGCAAATCTAGAACGATGAGCCTCCTGAAGTAACTCCTCCATGACCGGGTGAGACTGAGGTACACATAATCTGCCTCAGAAATAAACAATCCCCTCATCATCTCGTGTAAACTCAGTCTGCTATCCGGAATCTATATAAATGCTGATCTCCGGCCTGGGCCTCTCGAATCCTCATCCTGATCGACGACTGAGCAACCATGGTAACAAGAATACCCTGCTCTGTCCATCCCTGCTCCTCAAGGCCCAACTCGGAGAATCCCTGAATCAAGTCCGTAACTAAAACTCGGTGACGAGCTAAAGTCCCTCTGGACTTCCTGCTAAGTGCATCAGCAACCACATTAGCTTTACCCGAATGGTAGCTAATAGTACAATCATAATCCTTCAGGAACTCCATCCATCTCCTCTGTCGGAGATTGAGTTCCTTCTGTGTGAAAATATATTTGAGACTCTTATAATCAGTAAGAATCTCAAAAGTAATACCATAAAGATGATGTCGCCAAATCTTCAAAACAAAGATAATAGCAGCTTGCTCTAAATCATGTACTGGGTAGTTCTGCTCCTGCTCCTTCAACTGACGAGAAACATAGGAGACTACCCTACCATGCTGCATCAAAATAGCGCCCAAGCCCTGAAGAGATGCGTCTGTGTAAAGTACGAATCCGTCATCACCAGAAGGTAAAACCAAAACTGGTCCTGATACTAATCTCCGCTTCAGCTCCTGGAAGCTGGTCTCGCAAGCCTCTGACCACGTGAACTTCCCGCCCTTTCTGGTCAGACGTGTCAATGGCATAGCAATACTGGAGAAACCCTCAACGAATCGTCTGTAATATCCAGCTAGTCCCAAGAAACTACGAATCTCCTGGACTGACTTCGGCTACTCCCAGCTAGTGATAGTCTCGATCTTCTGAGGATCAACTAAAATACCTCGGCTTGACACCACGTGTCCCAGAAAACCAACTGAGGATAGCCAAAATGCACACTTGCTGAACTTCGCATACAGATGATGTCGTCGCAAAGTCTCTAAGACCGTGCGAAGATGTCGTGCGTGCTCCTCCTCAGAACGCGAATAGATCAATATATCATCGATAAACATAATAACAAACTGATCTAGGTACTCTAGAAAGATACGGTTCATCAGATCCATAAATACTGCAGGAGCATTGGTAAGCCCAAATGACATTACCAAAAACTCGTAATGTCCGTATCTGGTGTGAAATGCTGTCTTCTGAATATCAGAATCTCTAACTCTCAGCTGATGATATCCAGACCACATATCAATCTTAGAATACACTGATGTATCTCTGAGCTGATCAAATAAATCCTCAATCCGTGGCAAGGGGTACTTATTTCTGATAGTCACTGCATTCAGCTGCCTATAATCGATGTACAACCTCAAGGTACCATCCTTCTTCTTGACGAATAGTACTGGAAGACACTAGGGCGGAATACCGTGGGGTTCTCCATAAGGACACCGGAATGCTCCTGCCCATGCATGTCATATGCAGCTGCTGCAGGAGGAGCTGTCCTCTGCACACGATGCGAAGATTGGGCTTTCGGCCCGCCTCGCTGAGTCCCGGACTGACCAAACTGTCCTCCCGGAACAGAAATCCCGAAAGAAACATGCTGAGTCTTCAGCTAATAGTTTTGGCTCACGTGCCTAGGCAGTTTACAATAATAGCAAACTGACTGTCCCAGGTGCATGCAGAGGTGATGTAATCTTGGGATCCACATCGGGTGCAGTGAGTCACCGGTGGACAGTTTCCGATTTTGCTGAGAAGACTGGGAATGTCTTGATGAAGATCATCCTGACTTCTGGGGTTGGCCAGATGACCCAGAAGTACCCTGACCCGTCTGAGTACGACTGCTCTGCTGCTGTCCCGTAGTCTGTGGCTGCTGGATTTGTCCGGAAGTCCGATCAGTCTGCTTCCTATTCTTGTCCACATTTACTCTCGGATGAGCAGACTCAATCATAAGAGCTCTATCTAGTGCCTCGGTGAATGATGGAGTACCAAAACCAGAAATCTTCAGTTGAAGATGCCCGTCCAGTCCCTGGACAAACTGAAGCATACGAGATCTATCATCGACAACTAACTCAGGACAGAATCTGGCCAACCGGTTAAATTCGGCATTATAATCCATCACTGAGTGGGTATTCTGTCGAAGACTCATAAAATCCTACCGACGTGTCATCTGATACTCCCGGGGAAAATATTGACTCTCGAATGCCTCTCTATATCTCGTCCAGGTAATATGATGCTCACCTATAATGGAGTGCTGCGTGTCCCACCAAATCTCTGCCTCATCTCGTACCTCAAGTACGCAGTAGTAGGCACGACTGGAGGGTACTGGGTATACTAAAGGTGATACCACTAGTAGTACAATCGAGGTATGTACCTCTGAAATCGGAACCGTCGGGGTCTTATAATCCGACGTGCCTATAATATCCTGATGAGTCTATCCCTGACGGACAGAATTGACCCTAGCAGATCTCTCTGGAGACTCTGTCTCCGGAGAATCTATCGACCTCTTACGTGGACGACCACGTCTCGATACCAGAACACGTGTATGTGTTATATCTGAAAATAAAATGCTATCCAGATATCACTACAGGTATAAAAACTATAAAATTACCTATTTTACCTATTTGCCGTCTGGAGATGTCCTGTCGCTGCTTAGCCCCCAAATAGAACCTCGTCAAATATCTCGGAATTCCGAAAAAAAAATCGACGAAAATCTGTACACTCCGAAGATCCCCAGATAAACTCGTAAACACCTGAATACGAGAAACAAGTTTCAGAAAACTGCTCTGATACCAAATAAATTGGTATTAGAGAAAATCCCGAAAATCCATATACGCTAACAAACTCCAAGACACAAAAATCCGAAATCGAAGCCTAGCTCTGATACCAAATAAATTGTCACGCCCCAGGTAGTCCTTGTCCGAAGAAATTTCGGCAGCATCTCCCCTGTACGGGTGACAATATGAATCCAGAATACATATATCTATACCTCGGCCACACACGGCCGAAACAATACAATACAAATAAGAAACAAACCACGCAGTTTATATCAACATTCCACACAGTTCAACATATAATCAATCCACGCAGTTTAATATAGAAAGACGAAAAAGAATCCTCGAAGATATATGTAAACATCCTACTCCACTACAACGAAGAAAACAAATCCATGAAGTAATGAGAAAATCCGCAGTGGAAAACAAAAGTAGTAAACCCGAATGTTCAATGTCCACTATACAAACCCACAATACAAGTATATAAGATGCAAAAGCAAAATATAATCCGACAAAGAAAATCCTCATGATAATGGGGCTAGCGACTGGAATATCTCCCGACAGCCTCAACCTGAAAAATAGTAACAACGGGGTGAGTTCAAAGAACTCAGCCGGTAAACCAATAGACATCTACAACAATATATATCCACCAGTAATAACCTAAGGTACAGTCTCCTAAACCATAGGATCAATAGTACAGTTCTCTAACCATACAACCTACGGTATAGTCTCCTAACAGTTCAACAGATATGCAGAGCTGAAATAAACTGTAATAACCAACAATAGGCATAAAGCACAATCTATAGCAAGAATAATAAGAAAATGCATAACTGTAATAAACTGTACTCACCTGCGAGGCTTGGGCAAATGACTGTGGACATACACAGACAAAGATAATCAGAGAAAATAAGCATGTATCCTGTATGCATGTCAATCATATGCAGTCACCCAAGTGCATCATCCAATATGCAACAATCACAATAAATGCAATATGTGCATATGATGCAATATGACATGGTCACCCCTGACGCTAGTCAGCTGTCTCACACGCGATGGCGAGACCGAGTAGGTAGGGCTGTGACACCGTGCACTCTGTCGTCACTACCCCTGATGAGTGACCAAATGGACGAGATGCTGTTGGAGTACACCTATCCTCCTACCTCAAACATAGTGAGGGAGCGTAACGCTCTCAACTCCCGGTACGCAATGACGGGGAGGGATCCCTGTCTGCTACCACGCTGCAATCACACTACCCATGAGCGGACCAGCGGAACACTACAGAGCTACTGCCATACACACCCTACTGTGTTGTGCCACTACCCATGCAGTGAAACACGTTGTGTGCAGGCCTATGCTGCCGACCAACGAGCTCAACAATAATGGAGTCGTCAATCGCCCAGCAAGCAATCATGCAGGATGGTGCATGATGCTACAGTATGTAATACCTGAGCATAGCCTCCTCCATGTATGTGGGTGCCCAAAAGGTAAACGCATATATATATAACCATGATATAAACAGCATAAATCCAAAGACATCACATATAACAATGATGTAAGTATCATGAATCCAAGCGCATGTATCACACATGTAAAGCAACTAATCCAGTAGAGTAGTGCACTATAGATATGCATCTCTATGAACATATATACACATGGCAAGAGATAAATATCCAATTCTGAAGTAAGGCAACTAGCAGATGAAGCATGTGATAGGTATCAACTAGCTAAGACCAAGAGAGAGAATAATCTACTATCTACCACTGGTAAGTATATATAAGCTACACATATCATAAGACATTATCAAAAGATAAGTAAGAGGGTACCCGCCTCAAATAGAAGGTACAATCCAAATCCGAAGTCGAGACGCCGGTCTCGAATCAGAGTCCTCGATCAAGCTTCTGGAATGGGGTTGCTGCCCAAACAGGAACACACAACAGAACAGAACAACCTACTGGGATCAACTCCTCTGTTCGGATCAAACTTGCTGCTGACAACAAGAGAAGTTGTTGAACTAGAAACGCTGCTGTAAACCACCTCAATGACAGCAATTCTAGCATCACAGCAACACAACCTCGGTGCTAAATCCTTCCTACTTGCTGCTATCAATCGGATCAAGTAGGAATCCAGCAGGAAGACTACTGATCAAGCACAACCATAGCTCAAGAAACACCTCTTCAACCGAATCCCCACAGAATAGACTCATTGATCCCCTCCAATCCGTGACCTAATTCAGCCGCAAAGAAGAATAAGGATCAAGATCTAATAGGGTAAACATCTAGCACCAATGATCCGAAGGGGCAAAGCACCGGCAATGGATCTAGGGCATGGATAGCAACCAGAATGAAACCACAGCGAGAAAGAAGGTTTGATTGCTTACCCGTTGAACCCTAATTGTCCCTTCACGCCGGTGATCGGCGATGGCTCGGCTCGATCCAGCGGCGCCGAACCTTGTTCCTCACCGTGCCCTAGCCACCAAAGGGTCGTCGGATCATCCGTGAGAGAACAGAGAGATCAGAGCGAGAGGAAGAAGGGCTTTGGCTGGATCAGAGCTCAATGGATGTCGATGCCGGCGGAGAAAGCTCGCCAGAGCTGAAGCCTCACTCCCGTCGCCGTCGCCCGTCCGTGAGAGAGAACAGAGAAGGAAGAGAGGGGAGATCGGGATCGCGTCGGGGCAAAGAGGGGAGGAGAGGAAATAGAATCGAGTTCAGCGTTTGGGAGAAATAAAAAGAAAATGAAAAAGTTATTTATATATTAGAACATTTCCTCACTTGAATGGGTATCCCAAACAGGCTTTATCCGAACCCGAAATTTCGTCCCCGCAAATCCTGTCGTACGAACTCCTAAAAATTCCCAGAAATTTTTTAAAAATTTCGGAAAAATTCTATAAGGCTATTTCCAAAATAACCTTATTATTTAAATTTTCCGATATCTTACACACTGTTCCGTGTCTAGTGGATTTCCGGAGTTGTCGGTTGGAGCTCGGTAGGCCTTTATAACGTTGAACCATTGATCGTAATCCGTCTTTAGGTACATCTCCATTCTTTTCTTCCAGTACGAGAAATCATCCCCGTTGAATAGGGGAGGACGTACTGTGCTGAAGCCTTCTAGTTGAGACATTCTGCACACAAGTAAACAACGAAAAAAAATATCCCAAAACTTGGTCTTGGATTAGTAGTGCGGAAACAATAATAGATGTATCTAAATTGGTGTTGCACCAATTTAGATTTAATTGCAACGAAAAAGGTTTCAAAATAGGTAATAATACCAGATTGGAATTAAGCGTAAAAAAAATGAAACAAAAATAAAGGTTAATCTTTCACCCCCTTGTCTGATTGACGGTTGCACTAAATCAGAGCGGTACCTGCTCTGATACCACTTGTTGGATCGTGAAACGTCTGTAACGACCCAATTTTCCCCATTAGGAGTTTTAAACATTCTTAAAAATATTTAGAAATGCTATAGAAATATTCTAGAGATTTTTAGAAATTTTTAGAGTATTTTTATGAAATTTTTGGAGGTCGTTTGGTAATTTTACTAAACGAAAGAAGTTGCAAAAAAATAATGTCCAAGCCGAGATTCGAACCGTGGATCTCGGGTTAAGCCAAGCCTTAAATGAATCTGATTAGCCAACTGTTCCACGACTATTTTGTTATAATATAAGGGAATTAAATATAGTTAAGCGGTCTTAAGAAATGAAATAAAATTTCCGTTGAAAAAGGAGCCGAGGGCGGCTCGAACCCAAGACCTTCGGGAATTCACCTTTCCAGCGGACCAAGTGCGCACGCTGATGTTTCGTGAACAAATCAATCACGAATTGGTCTTAAGCCATAACTGAATTAGAAAATACCTAAGTAATAAGAAGAGATTATTTTCCTCTCCCATGACCTAACCTTTCCCCTCTCCTCCTCCCTTCTGCGTGCGACGGCGTTTCGGCTCGAGCGAAGACGAAGCCGACGGAGCTAGGGCTCGACTCCGGCGGTCGGCCAAGGCAAGGCTCCGTGGGTTCTTCACAGATCCGAGCTCCCCTCGGCAAGGAGAGCGCGTGGACAGAGGAGTTGCTGGAATATCGAGTTCTCCGAAGCCCTAGAAGTTTTCTCCTTCGGTTGTAAGTCAAGGAACTCCAAGAAGCAAGGTAAGTTGCTACTCACCTGCAGTAGGATAGCTCCGAGATTTATTCCTTGTTCCTTTCTTTGTGTCCGAAGCTTTGCACGAAACCTTAGAGTTTGTTTGTAAGTGAATTGTTGCTAGGGATTTAAAGGAGATTCCCGAAGCGTTGCATGAGTTTCCAGTAGAAATTCTCTTTTTTTTTGGTTCCTGCCGTGAGTTCTTAAGAAGAGGAGAAGGGGGTTTGAAATAGTATGGATAGTTGGTTCTAGAAGTGTTTTGATCTCAATTTTGACTCATTGGTTGTGCTGTGTAGTTAAATTACAGAAGTTCCTTTTTCTAAGCATGAAGGGTAATTGTTGTAGCAATTGTTTTTTTTTTGTTCTTCTTCACTGCCGTAGCATATGATAGGAGGAATAATTGTTGTGGTAATTGGTTTCTTTTTATCTTCTTGATGAGGTACCGAACATGAAAAGATTTGGTTTTATTTGAGCTTATAGTTTAATAAGTATGCACTGCCTGGTGAATTAGAAATTCTGTTCTTACCACTTAGCAAGCATGAACAACCTCTTAATTACAGAGTTCGACTTTTATAATAAGGCTTACAGTTTGCCCCGCCATGGAACAAAACTGTCCAATTACATAAAGCTTGCAAATTTGTGTTTCCCTCTTTGCAATTCCTGAACAGGGGCAGTCCATATATAATGAGCATTGTAGTTTAGTTTTCCTTGCTAGTTAGTGAGCATGAACGCATTGGCATATTTTGTTTATTATTCCAGTAGGCATGAAGTTCGGGTTTTCTTAACTGCAGTTCAGTGTTTTTGTGGCTGCCGTGAACAGGATAGCCCTTAGTCTCGTTCTGGATTTTTGCCACCTATGCATACATGTGTTAGTAGATATGATTTCCTTTGATTTACAACTGTTGTAGCATACTTGAAGAAGTCAGACTTGCTCTTACGATTCAGATTTTCTGTTTAGCATTGTAGTTCTCGATTAAAACATGCAATTTAATATAGTGCAGATCTTTTTATAAGTATTGTACGCAAGATTTTTATAAGTATTGTTTGAAGATTTTGATAAGTGTTGCATGCAGAACTCCAATCTTAGAATAAATTTTTATTAAGCTTATATGCAGATTTTTGTTAAACATTTTTGTTTTAAAGAAGCATTCTTTTGTTAGAAGTATTAACAAGTATAAGAAAGATAAAGAAAAGAAAGAAAAAGGCCAAGGCCTTAAGTAGATCCCAAAGTCAAGACTTTAGGGATTTTGGCACACAAGGTGCTTATTAAAATGCCGAGGCATTATATATTAGAAGTATTAAAAGATAACAAGTATTTTACTTTTATTAGTGGCACTGTACTAGACTCTCAGTTGTCCTTGGGTTGGGCTCCCATAGTCGTCCCTAGGTTTAGATAACCTAGTATGCATGACTCTCAATAGTCCTTGGGCTGGGCTCCCATAGTCGGTCCCTAGGTTTAGATAACCTAGTAAACCCTACTAGAGTCGGGACCAGCTATCTCGGATCTAGTTAGGGATGCGCGCATAGCAAGTACAGTTGTCGGGCCCAAGAAGAAAGTTGATTATTATTTTGAAGTATTATAAGTATAAGTTTTTGAACAAACAAAATAAGTTTCACATAAGTACAAAAGTATAAAAGAATAATTTTAGAATAAATGAATCAAGTTTCACTTTGTTTTAAAATCAGCAAGTTTAGTTCCCTTTTATGCTACCATGTTATTTAGATTAGCTTACTGTCTTTGCTATTAGAAGAGCATGAGTAGCTTTACATGTTTAGCACTTCAGTATGTTTGTTTATTTACTAGTAGATGAGCATGAGTAGTTTTTCCTTTGAGCATTCAGTTTTAGTTTTTAGTATATTCATATGCATATCGAGTTTTTGTGAGTTAGATAGCGCTTACTAAGCATTTTGCTTATAGATTACATTTCCTCTTACTGCAGATAAAGGAAGGTTACAAGGTGGCGCAGATGATGTGTGATGCCAGGACTATGGAAGTCTTGGGACTAGAAAGGAGTTCCTTTAGTCTTCTTTCCTTATTTTTAGTTTCAACATTTTAGTTATTGTAAACATTTGAGTTGTATTTTAAGTTCATGTCATTTGAGATTATTCTGTTTAGATTGCATGTAGGATGAGTTCAGTCTAGTAAGTAGATATTTGTGTGTTGATACTTATTTAACTGCGGGGGTGTTTGATAAATGTTCCAGTCGCCTGTGGCTGATGTATACTATGTTTGTATCTCATTTTAAGGTCACCGGTAGAGGGGAGACTCTGTCAAAATTTTTCGGTAGAGACTCCTCGTGGTTTCGATCATACCGGTTAAGTAAAGTTAGTAGTTAAGTAACGGTCATCCTTAGAGTGTAGTAGTAGTAAGAAGGGTGGTCGTTACAACGTCGATAGAGGGGGGGGGGGGTGAATATCGATTCGAAAAATAGTGTTAAAGAGAGTTAAATGCAGCGGAATTTAAAAACAATGGACACAATAATTTTTACTTCGTTCGGAGCCTGTGACGACTCCTACTCGAAGGCCCGTACTCCGTGAGTACTTTCGTTGGGCAATTCACTAGCAATTCGAAATAATGATTACAAAAACAGTACAATGAATGCTAATGAAAGTTAAAACAAATATCGACAAGAATTTAATAAAAAAAGGAAAGGGGCGTATTATCGGAGCTTTGTTAGCGTCGCAGAAGCGTAGAGCAGTAGAGCAAGCAGTAGAAGACTTTCTTTTTGTTGTTATTCTGAAGCTCCCCTCTGACCCTCCTTTTATATGAGGCTCGGGGCACCCCGGATCCCTTTCGGGCGCCCTGGTGGGACGTGGCAGGTCCAACCAGCAAGCTCCACGTGGCGACGCGCGAGTTTGGATAAAACTTACCTCCGAGCGCCCGGATCCCTTCTGGGCGCCCGGACCTCCTATTTCTAGGAACTCCTTCTCCTGTAAAATAGAGTTAGTCCGAGGAAAATATATATCCTGTAAAATAGATTGTTAGCACAGTTGAAGTTCAACAAAGTAATAGAAAAGAGTATGACTTAGATTCCGTCTTTCCGAGACCAGAAACTAGTCACGATCTCGACTTAGATATCCAAAATGGATCTAAGTCGGATCGACGCCTAATGTTCCCTTCCCGGGAACGTGTCCTCGCAGTCACTCCCCTCCAGTGACTTACCTTACTTACCTGCCAGACGTCCGGTCAGCCCGTCGACCCGTCTGGACTTCGTGCCAGCTATCCGGTCAACCCGTCGAACTAGCTGGACTTCGTGCCTAAGCGTTCGGTCAGCCCGTCGACTCGCTTGGACTTCGTGTCAGCTATCCGGTCAGCCCGTCGACCTAGCTGGCCTTCGTGCCAGACATCCGGTCAGCCCGTCGACCTGTCTGGACTTCTCCTGCACACTCGATCAAAGTGTCAAACAACAATAAAATAACTTAACCTGAATTGTCATTTATCAAAACCTGGGTTAAATCGTTAGTGCTAACCGCACCAACAGGTCATGCCTAGGCTGTGTCGGCCACACCCCCAAGCTACTTCTCTCTTGCAAACTCTTCTCATCTTCAACTTTTCTTCTCAACCTCTCAGATCTAGATCTCAAATTTTTTTTTCCTAAACTTCATCAAGATCTAAATCTCAACAACAATTCTCCTCTCTTATTTTCAAGATCTATAATTTCCTTTCCTAAAAGATCTTACTTTTTAAGATCTATTCTTGCAAGATCAATCTACTCCAACAAAACAACACCTTTCCCTATTTGAGCTTGACAATATGTCTAATCTTTTGAAGAAACTTTACAAAGGAAGTGGTGGATCAAGCGGAGGAAGGGAGCTAATAAAGGAAAAAGGAAAGGAAAAGGTCACAAAGGGCAAAGGAAAGAGGATTTCACGTGACGAAGGTAACGACAATGAATTCAATATTATTTTTAAAAATGAAGATCATAAATCTAGATTTGATATTTTTGTCAATAGAAATATTGTGTGTACACGTTATATGGGTCCAACTATTTGAATATTTTAGGAATTAGAGATGATGTAGATTGGATGATTGGGTCTCTTGATTGGAATGATATCATGTACACACATCTACCTACATATCCTCGTATCATACTAGAGTTTTTGAGTTCACTAAATGTTCACTTTGCTAATGAAGATGATTATATTAGAAAAATAACTTTTAGATTAATGAATCAAGAATTTCAGTGGACATTTAGTGACTTCAATAATTGTTTTAAATTGTCCACTGGTAGCTCTCGAAGCTTTGACTCAAGATTTAATTGGAATCATTTTTGGAATTCGATTACTGGTTTAGATTAATCTTATGAGGCCTCTAGAGCTAAAGCTTCCCATATGCAAACCCCCATTTTTAGGTACTTACATCGAGTTATGAGTCTATTTTTGGTAAAGGGGAAAGAGATGGAGTTGTTAGAAAAGTGGAGCTTTAGGCTTTGTGGGCTATGTTACATAAGGTTGATTTTGATTCTATTTTCCATTTTTTGCAAACCTTAGTGAGAGCCAGGAAGGCATCCTGAGGATCGATTACTTTTGGTGGTTTGATTACTCTATTGGATCGAGATACGCTAGAGGGGGGGGGGTGAATAGCGCTCGTGGCTAATTCATTTACAATTTAAAACTTTATCAAAGAAACGTAGCGGAATAAAATAAGAGACAACCACAGAGAGACAGGGTATTTAATTGGTTCGGAGCCTGTGGCGACTCCTACTCAAAAGCCCACGCTCGTTGAGCGTTTACGTTGGGCAATAACTAATATCGTAAAAGATTTACAAATAAAGTAAAATTAATAGCAAATAAATATACCGATGACAAAAGAAATGCCAGAAATAGAACTCTAGGTCGTCGGCGTCAAGTTGTAGCTTCATCGGAACTTCTCGTTAGCAGCCGGTTGCAGAAAGGTCACTTGGAATCTGATGATGTTGCTGCTGCCTCGAGACCTGCTTAAATACTTCGTTGAGGGCGCCTCCAATGCCCCATGGAGGCGCATCGAAGAAGAAGTCCAAGGCACCTCCAGCTCCTCTACGCAGACAGCTCATGTTTGCACCCGAGGCGCCTCCAAGCTCCATGGAGGCGCCTCGGACACTGTTCATCTGAGGCTTAGCTTGTTCCTTTTGTACCTACAAGATATGTTAATCCCAAAACAACAACATACCCTACAAGACAAAGTTAGAACAGATATAAACATGATAAATCAAGTGATCGACAATCAATAGACTGTCCAGGTCTGACTTCGGATTTCCGCCCGGAAACCCTAGGTCGACCCGACGCCTACTGTTCTTTCAGCGGGGAACGTGTCCTCACCTACTCTCCTTAGGAGAGATTAACTGATGTCAGTCCGGTCCTCCAAATCGATTAGACTTTCTGCCTAGGGTTACCACCCCCTAGGGTTTTTCTCCACCTAGGGTTACCTCCCCCTAGGACCTAAGGTTATCCTCCCTAAGAATTTTCACCACCTAGGGTTACCACCCCCTAAGACCTAAGATTGCCATCCCTTAGGGTTTTTATCCACCAAGGGTTACCACCCTCTAGGACCTAGGGTTACCACCCCCTAGGTTATCTTTCACTCAGGGTTACCACCCCCTAGGACATAAGGTTACCGCCACTTAGGATTTTCCACCTACCTAACCGTAGTTAGAACTTTCCTGAAACCTCATTTAAGCATGTTAGATAACAAGAAATCTTAACTTTGAATCTATTTGCCATTATCAAAACCTAGGTTCGATCGGCGAATGCTTCCCGTACCAACAATCTCCCCCTTTTTGATTATGGCAACAAAAATTCAAAGTTAAGAAAATAATACCATAAAAAGATAAGCATGAAAAAATAAGCATAAAATTAAGTGCAGAGCTCCCTCTTAGTAAAAAACTTAAGTATAAAGACTCCCCCATAACAAAAGCTCCCCTTGAATTTAAACAATTTCAAAAATTTTATTCTAAAATTTTCTTTAACTTTGAATTTTCGTATACTCTCCCTCTTTGCCATATATCAAAAATAAATGAAAGAGTAAAAGGAGAGTTGAGTATAAGCTTTAGCTAGTTTTGAGAAATCATAATAACTTTAAAAAGATGGATGAAAAGTTTAGCTTGGGAAAAAAAATTTTAAATAGAGGAAAAAACTTTGATAAACACTTAGCTTTTTAGAACTGATTTTCTTGTAAACCTTTTTAGCTAACTGAAATTAGAAGATTTATTACATGTGTAAAGGGAAAATTTTTTGAAAAGGATTAAGTTTGAAACATACTTTAGCTAAGAAAAACTATTTTTAACTTTGAAGAGTAACTTAGCTAATTTTGAAATAGCTTTGAAAAATTACTTAGTAAAGTTTGATAAGCTTTTGAAGAAATACTTAGTAAAGTTTGATAAGCTATTGAAGAAATACTTAGTAAATTTTGAAAAAGTTTTTTTTTGAAGAAAAACTTAGTTGAATTCGAAAGACAACTTGGCTTTAAAGAGATATTGATAAAAGCTTAGTTAAGATAATAAACAGTTTAAAGCATAATTAAGAACTTATTTTTCTGGATAAAAATAATTGAATTTGCTTTAACTTTTCAAAGAGTTTAACTGTTAAATAAAAAACTTGGATTGACTCCACTCACTCCCCCTTAATTAAGGCCTAATTTTCCATCTCACCCATTTTAGGTTATCAAGCATGTTCAACTTATGAGTGAGTATGAGATGGAATTATCTTTATTTTAAATTGATATTTAAAATAAGTTTGAGTATGACTTTTAAATGAGTAAAACATTTAAAATTTTGAAAATTGAGTTTGAAATTATAATATGAACATATGGTTTGAAAATTAGTTATGATTTAAAAATTAATAATCATTGGTTTTTTTAAATAATTATGATAACAAATCAGATTTTGAGATAATTTTTAAATTATTTTAAAAGGATTTTTAAAATAAATTTTAACTGATTTTCAAAAGGATTTTTAAAATAATTTTTAAATGATTTTTAAATTTTTTTTTTGAAAATATTTTTTTAAATGATTTTCAAAAGGATTTTTTAAAATAATTTTCAAGAGGATTTTTAAAAATAATATTTTAAATGATTTTCAAAAGGTTTTTTAAAATAATTTTTAAATAATTTTCAAAGCTTTTTTAAAATAATTTTTAAAATAATTTTCAAAAGGATTTTTAAAATAATTTTTAACAGATTTTCAAAAGGATTTTTAAAATAATTTTTAAATTATTTTCAAAGGATTTTTAAAATAATTTTTAAATTTATTTCTAAAGGGGATTTTTAAATAATTTTTAAAAGGATTTTTAAAAGGATTTTAAAATAATTTTTAAATGAATTTTTTAAATAAGGTTTTAAAGAATTTTAAAATAAGTTTTTAAAAGAATTTTAAAGAAGTTTTTAAAAGAATTTAAAAAATATTTTTATTTCAAAGGATTTTTCAAATAATTTTTAAATGATTTTCAAAAGGTTTTTTAAAATAATTTTTAAATGATTTTCAATGAATTTTTTAAATAATTTTTGAATTGATTTTCAAAGGATTTTTAAAATTGGATTATATTTAAATGATTTCCAAAGGGATTTTTCAAATTATTTTTAAATGATTTTCAAAATTAAGATGAAGTTGTTAGAAAAGTAGAGCTTTTGGCTTTGTGGGCTATGTTACATAAGGTTGATTTTGATTCTAGTTTCCATTTTTTGCAAACCTTAGTGAGAGCCGGGAAGGCATCCTCAGGATCGATTGCTTTTGGTGGTTTGATTACTCTGTTGGATCGAGATGAGCTAGAGGGGGGGGTGAATAGCGCTCGTGGCTAATTCGTTTATGACTTAAAACTTTATCAAAGAAACACAGCGAAATAAAATAAGAGACAACCACAGAGAGACAGGGTATTTACTTGGTTCGGAGCCTGTGGCGACTCCTACTTCAAGACCCACGCTCGTTGAGAGTTTACGTTGGGCAATACCTAATATCGTAAAAGATTTACAAATGAAGTACAATTAATAGCAAATAAATATACCGACGACAAAAGAAATGGCAGAAATAGAACTCTAGGTCATCGGCGTCAAGTTGTAGCTTCGTCGGAACTTCTCGTTTGCAGCTGGTTGCAGAAAGGTCGCTTGGAATCTGATGATGTTGTTGCTACCTCGAGACCTGCTTAAATACTTCGTTGAGGGCGCCTCCAATGCCCCATAGAGGCACCTCCAAGAAGCAGTCCAAGGCTCCTCCAAGCTCCATGGAGGCGCCTCCAGCTCCTCTGCGTAGACAGTTCATCTTTGCACCCGAGGCGCCTCCAAGCTCCATGGAGGCACCTCGGACACTGTTCATCACAGGCTTAGCTTGTTCCTTTTGTACCTGCAAGATATGTTAGTCCCCAAACAACAACATACCCTGCAAGACAAAGTTAGAACAGATATAAACATGATAAATCAAGTGATCGACAGTCAATAGACTGTCCAGGTCTGACTTCGGATTTTCACCCTTAAATCATAGGTCGACCCGACGCCTACTGTTCTCTTAGTGGGGAACGTGTCCTCACCTACTCTCCTCAAAAGAGATTACCTGATGCCAGTCTGGTCCTCCAGACCGACTGGACTTTCTGCCTAGGGTTACCACCCCCTAGGATTTTTCTCCACCTATGGTTACCTCCCCCTAAGACCTAAGGTTACCCCCCCTTAGGATTTTCACCACCTAGGGTTACCACCCCCTAAGACCTAAGATTGTCGCCCCTTAGAGTTTTCCTCCACCTAGGGTTAACACCCCATAGGATTTTCCTTCACCTAGGGTTACCACCCCCTAGGACCTAAGGTTATCGCCCCTTAGGATTTTCCACCTACCTAACCGCAGTTAGGACTTTCCTGAAACCTCATTTAAGCACGTTAGATAACAATGAATAGTTGAGTATAAGCTTTAGCTAGTTTTGAGAAGTCATAATAACTTTAAAAAGATGGATGAAAAGTTTAGCTTGGAAAAAAAACTTTTAAATAGAGGAAAAAACTTTGATAAACACTTAGCTTTTTAGAACTGATTTTCTTATAAAACTTTTTAGCTAAGTAAAATTAGAAGATTCATTACATGTGTAAAGGGAAAAATTGCTGAAAAGGATTAAGTTTGAAACATACTTTAGCTAAGAAAAACTATTTTCGACTTTAAAGAGTAACTTAGCTAATTTTGAAATAATTTTGAAAAATTACTTAGTAAATTTTGACAGGCATTTGAAGAAATACTTAGTAAAGTTTGATAAGCTTTTGAAGAAATACTTAGTAAAGTTTGAAAAAGTTTTTTTTTTTGAACAAAAACTTAGTTGAATTCTAAAGACAACTTGGCTTTAAAGAGATATTGATAAAAGCTTAGTTAAGATAATAAACAGTTTAAAGCTTAATTAAATACTTATTTTTCTAGATAAAAATAATTGAATTTGCTTTAACTTTTCAAAGAGTTTAACTGTTAAATAAAAAACTTGGATTGACTCCACTCACTGCCCCTTAATTATTGCCTAATTTTCCATCTCACCCATTTTAGATTATCAAGCATGTTTAACTTATGAGTGAGTATGAGATGGAATTATCTTTATTTTAAATTGATATTTAAAATAAGTTTGACTATGACTTTCAAATGAGTAAAACATTTAAAATTTTAAAAATTGAGTTTGAAATTATAACTTGAACATATAGTTGGAAAATTAGTTATGATTTAAAAATTAATAATCATCAATTTTTTTAAAAAATAATTATGATAACAAATCAGATTTTCAGATAATTTTTAAATTATTTTCAAAGGATTTTTAAATTAATTTTTAACTTATTTTCATAAGGATTTTTGAAATAATTTTTATATGATTTTTAAAGTTTTTTTTGAAAATATTTTTTAAAATGATTTTCAAAAGGATTTTTTAAAAATTATTTTCAAGAGGATTTTTTAAAATAATTTTTTAAATTATTTTCAAAAGGATTTTTAAAATAATTTTTAAATGATTTTCAAAGGTTTTTAAAAATGATTTTCAAAAGGATTTTTAAAATAATTTTTAATTGATTTTCAAAAGGATTTTTAAAATAATTTTTAAATTGATTTTCAAAGGATTTTTAAAATAATTTTTAAATTGATTTCCAATGGGGATTTTTTAAAATAATTTTTAAAAGGATTTTTAAAATAATTTTAAAATGAATTTTTTAAATAAATTTTTAAAGAATTTGAAAATAATTTTTAAAAGAATTTTAAAATAAGTTTTAAAAGAATTTGAAAATAAATTTTTATTTCAAATGATTTTTAAATTAATTTTTAAATGATTTTCAAAGGATTTTTAAAATAATTTTTAAATTGATTTTCAATGGTTTTTTAAAATAATTTTTAAATTGATTTTCAAAGGATTTTTAAAATAATTTTAAATTGATTTTCAAAGGATTTTTAAAATTGGATAATATTTAAATCATTTTCAAAGGGATTTTTCAAAATATTTTTAAATGATTTTCAAAGTTAAGATGGAGTTGTTAGAAAAGTGGAGCTGTCACGCCCCGAGAGTAAGGTTGTCCGACGAAAATCGGACAGCACCTCCTCTGTAGCAGTGACAAATGGAACCGATATACATCACCAACAGATAGTACATATGCAAATTAAATCACAACCACGCAGATAATATGCAGCCCACACGGCTATAAAATCAAACACAGCGGAAAACAAGAATAACAAGTATAAAGTAACGAAAACTCACCGCGGGCCGGCCCGGCTTGACTTCTTGACAAAACAATCAAATACAAAATAACAAGTCCACAGCCCAATTATTACAATGCTAAATTCAAAGGTTTAACTCACAATAAAATGAAAACCAAAATCACAAAACCGTCCTCGGAAGCGACGTGGGACCGGCAGTCGAGGACCTCCTCCGATGTACTGGTATCATCTATCGACTACCTGGTGAAATTACCAATGTGGGTAGTGAGTATAAAGACTCAGCGGGTAATAGAATAGACAGTGCATAAGTATCATAATGAACAGGAATACAAAAGGATACAGTCTCGGAAAGATAAGTAGCAGATACTACTGGGTAAACAAAGCATATATCCATACCTGAAACCATATCCTAGGCTAACAGTGTAAGGTCTGAGATAAAATAAACTGCTAGAGTACTACTCATAATCACCCAGATCACATGTAAGGTATACTGTAAAAAAAAACAGTGTCCAAGCATACATAACAAATATGTAGTATCAGAATATAGCATAAGTAAACATATAACAGCAGAAACAAGTATAATAGAACCAACGTATGCACGGATGGTCACCCCGCCCACCTCTCTGCACCACGACCCCTGTATGATCGAGAGGCCGGATCAATGACAACTGTACAACACTACAGCCGCCACTACTCTCGAGTGACCGAGTGGACAGTTCGCATAGTAGCTATATAGCTACATAGCAATAGGGTCCCTGCGGCTCAACTCCAGCCGCCACTACCCATGAGTGACCGAGTGTAGCGCGACAGGACAAGCGGCACGCTCCAGCTGCCACTACCCATGAGTGGCCGAGCGTGCGGCTTTGGCCAATGACCGTCTCAACCACAAGGAAGCCAAGGTCATCGGCGATGCATGCATGACATGATGTGAATAATGCAACAGTCATCATATATACAAAAATCAGGTATGCTACATGAATCCGCATGCTCAATACTAAGCATAAATAAATAGTAGTCAAACAGGTAAACATGGCATATAGTATCTGCTAGTTATCAAAAATAATAACGGGAGACTGTATAGATACGAAAGTGAGCATCTCGAAGATTGAGTGGATAAAGTATCAAGCACAAGAATAAAATGAGTAGAGTCAAGATAAACTCTACTTTATCTGAGCTACTCATGCACCAAGAACAATAACTAAAGAAACAAGTAAAAAGTACCCGCCTCTAAAGTACCCGCCTCTAAGTGTAGGCTGAATCCAACGCCAATCTCGTCACGCCGCTCGTCCCGATCAAAGTCCTGTGTCAACGTATCAATTTTAGCTAAATACATATGCAACTGATTAACTATACTACTGTACAAGACAAGCTACTTTAATCCGAGTTCCATTTATTAACCAAATAAAGCCACACGGATCTACTCCCAAACAATCCAAAACCCTAATTTATGCCTTCCGATCACCAAAATTTCCCAGCAAAACATTAATACTATTAGCATTACCAAATCACCAATTTGTTCCCTTGATACAAATAAACATCCACTGAATAATGCATCCTAAAACAAATCTATAGCTCAATCTTCTGAGTATCAATCAAACAACCTTCTCAATTATTTCCACACTTCCAATTTCAAACAGAATCAACATACCTTATGAAAACTCCCACTGTCAACCCACTGTCGGGAGGTGTAATCTCCAGCAATAGCTCACTGGTGCTGCCCGCTGCCGTAAATCCACAACCACAACCTCTACCAAGCTAGAACATTAGAAACTCCTCTAATCAGTACGTCAACCACTGAAACACATGCCAAGATTCACAACCTGAGCTACCACGGAGCTGCAACTATACATAATCACTTCAATCAATACAAACTCCCTACTGAAATCTAACACTTTAAACTTCAGGCTTATAATCGAAGCTAAAGGTGACTTACCCAGTGACTCACGCCCGGAAAATCCCACTGCTGAAGATGCCCCTCCGGCGAGGTATGCTTCTGGAGGTTCTACCCGAGTCCTGCACCGAGAGGCACTGCTACGAAACAGCTCACGTTACCCCAATTCCCCTATTGACCTCAATTAGCAGATCCAGAACAATAAATCCCTAATCGAGACAATCCATACCTCAACACCTTGATGCCGGGAACCTCTACCGTTGACGAAGAGAACTCCAACGAACTCAGCTCAGTTCTAGAGTTCGGGAAAGCGAGACCTCCGTCTGGAGTGTACCCTCTCCACCAAAAATGACCCGGGACTCGTCGATCCAATCTCCAGCGACGCCGAAGCCCAAACCTCCTCACCCAACCTAGAATACCTTGTGTGAAACAGCGATCTGTAGAGGGGAGGAGGAGTTGTAGACAAAGGGGAAAGAGGCTCCGGCGAGCAACGGCTAAACGTCGCCGTGAGCTCGGGTGCAGAGATCGTCGCGGCGCTAGGTCGACGAGATCGGGTGAAGGGGCGTGAGTTCGGCGATATCAGAGGAAAAAGGCAGGGAGGCGGCGTTTAGGGCTCGAGTTACCGTAGCTTCTTGTTTATATTGGTAGGGTTTAATTACTCCATCTAATTAACTCCCTAATAAACCTCTCAAATGGTGATTTCCATTATCCCTTTAAACATTGTCATAAGTCCTCTAAATAAATCCAGAAAAATGTCTAAAATTTCCCTAAATCATTATAGGTTATTTTATTTTGTCGTATCTCACATTCTCCCCCTCTAATAAGAATTTGGTCCCCAAATTTACAACATAAATGCAATAAACGACAAACGACAAACGACATGCGAAGTCAAACATTAAATAAAATAACTTACATACCTTCATCAAACAACCGCGGGTACCGCGCTCGGATCTCATCCTCCGGCTCCCAAGTTGCCTCATCATCGGAATGATGCTCCCATCCAACCTTGACCAGTCGGGTGGTCTTATTCCGCAGCAGGCGTTCCTTACGATCCAATATCCACACTGGAACCTCCTCATATGTTACATCTGGCTGAAGGGTGATCGAGACATCTGTCAAAATATGCGTAGGGTGTGGCACTTATTTCCTCAACATAGTTACGTGAAATACATCATGCACCCCAGCAAGTGAAGGTGGCAGCGCCAGTCGATATGCTACCTCACCGATCCTCTCAAGTATCTGAAAGGGTCCGATGTAACGAGGAGCTAACTTCCCTTTTAATCCAAACCTCCTCACTCCCTTGGTAGGAGACACTCGCAGGAACACATGATCGTCCACAGAAAACTCCAAAGGTCTCCGTCTCCGATCTGCATAACTTTTTTGTCGGTCCTGGGCCTCTGACATTCTGCGTCTGATGGTGCCAACCAACTCTGCATCTCGTTGAATACGCTGGGGCTCCAAGACTGACGATTCTCCAACCTCGTCCCATAAAGTAGGAGATCTACATGCTCTACCATATAATGCCTCGAATGGTGCCATCTGAATCGCTGAGTGGTAACTGTTATTGTATGCAAACTCCACCAAGTGCAAATGATCCTCCCAGCTACCACCGAAGTCCATAACACAAGATCTCAATAGATCCTCCAATGTCTGGATGGTACGCTCCGACTGCCCATCCGTCTGAGGGTGAAATGCAGTACTAAAATGGAGTTCCGTACCCATGGCCTGCTGGAGACTCCGCCAAAATGGAGAGGTAAATCGTGGATCTCTATCTGATATAATACTCAGAGGTATACCATGCAATCTGGTGATCTCTCTACAGTATAACTCTGCCAATCGATCCAACGAATCCGTCTGACGGATCGGTAAGAAGTGTGCAGATTTGGTTAACCGATCAACGATTACCCAAATCGCATCATGACCCTTCCGGGTCCGGGGTAGTCCTACCACAAAGCCCATCGTGATATGCTCACATTTCCATTCCGGTATTTCTATCTTCTGCAGTAACCCAGCTGGTCTTTGATGCTCTGCCTTAATCTGCTGACAAACTAAACACTGCGCCACAAATGCCGCAATATCCTTCTTCATACCATTCCACCAGTATGATCGTTTCAGATCCTTGTACATGCGAGTATCTCCTGGATGAATCACAAATCTAGATCGATGTGCTTCCCGTAATAAGTCCTCCTGAACAGGATGTGACTCAGGGACGCATAATCTGCCACGGAAATACAGAATTCCACTATCATCACAGGTAAACTCTGTCTGCTATCCTGAGGTAACTTTGCTACGTAAACACTGCAGATGCTGATCCGTAGCCTGAGCCTCTTTGATACGCTCCACTATAGGTGACTGAGCAACCATGGTGACTAGCAAGCCTCGCTCTGTCTGTGCTTGCTCCATCAACCCCAACTCAGGGAAGCTCTGCATCAACTCTGTAACCATCACTCGGTGGCATGCCAAAATTCCACGGGATTTTCTGCTCAAAGCATCAGCCACCACGTTGGCTTTCCCCGGGTGATAGTTAATTGTGCAGTCATAGTCTTTAAAGAATACCATCCATCTTCTCTGTCGCAAATTCAGTTCCTTCTGGGTAAACAGATATTTGAGACTTTTATGATCTGTATAAATCTCAAAGGTGATCCCATATAAATGATGTCGCCAAATCTTCAATGCGAAGATGATAGCTGCCAACTCCAAATCATGGACTGAATAGTTCCTCTCATGATCTTTCAGCTGAGGTGAGGCATATGACACCACACGATTGCGCTGCATAAGTACGGCACCCAATCCCTGATATGATGCATCCGTGAAAAGTACAAATCCATCCACGCCAGAGGGAAGTACTAACACTGGTGCAGTAACAAGCCTCCGCTTGAGCTCCTGGAAGCTTTGCTCACAAGATTCTGTCCAGCTAAACTTCTCTCCCTTCCGGGTCAATTGTGTCAATGGCAAGGCTATGCTGGAAAAGCCCTCAACAAATCTCCGATAATACCCAGCTAATCCCAAGAAGCTACGAATCTCCTGTACTATCTTCGGCTGCCCCAACTAGTGATGGCCTCAGTCTTCTGTGGATCTACAGATATTCCTCTGCTGGAGACAATGTGTCCAAGAAATCCCACCGAAGGTAGCCAAAAGGCGCATTTACTAAACTTCGCATAGAGGTGTTCTCGCCGTAGCGTCTCTAAAACTATGCGAAGATGTCGCCTGTGTTCCTCCTCAGATCGGGAATATATCAGAATATCATCGATAAACACAATAACGAACTGATCCAAGTACTCGAGGAATACTCTGTTCATCAGATCCATGAACACTGCTGGGGCATTGGTAAGCCCAAATGGCATTACCAAGAACTCGTAATGACCATAACGAGTGCGAAATGCTGTCTTCGGAATATCTGCATCTCCAACCCTGAGTTGATGATAACCTGAGTGCAAATCAATCTTTGAATATACACAGGTATCCTTCAGCTGATCAAATAAATCCTCTATACGTGACAATGGATACTTGTTCTTGACAGTGACCGCATTCAGCTGTCGGTAATCAATACATAATCTCAGTGATCTGTCTTTCTTCTTAACGAAGAGTACTGGTGCTCCCCACGGAGAAACATTGGGACGGATAAATCCTCTGTCCAACAGCTCCTGCAACTGAGTCTTCAGCTCCTCTAACTCCTTTGGTGCCATGCGATAGGGGGTCTTGGATACCGGTGTGGTTCCCGGAACCAACTCAATCGTAAGCTCGACTTGCCTTTTAGGAGGCAAACTGGGGAGTTCGTCAGGGAACACATCTGGAAATTCTCGGACGATAGCAACATCTGAGAGCTGTGGTAATGCATCTGAACCAGCTTTAACCATGGACAGCAAATATCCCTGACAACCCTGTGCCAACAATCTCTTCACTTGCATTGTTGATATGACTGCTATCCCATCACTTCTGGTTCCAAAGAATACCCAAGATGGTAGACCGAGAGGTCCGAAAGTGACTACTCTAGCTCCGCTATCGACTGTGGCATGGTTCATGGCCAACCAATCCAAGCCTAATATAATATCAAATTCCACCATCTCTAATACCTGCAGATCCACCATAATAGTCTGACCATTGAAGTCTAAAGGACATCCTTTGACTTCCAGACTAATACTTAGTACCTCGCCAGATGGTAGAGATACTGTCAGCCCGTGTGTCCGACGACTAGGCAATTGTAACGCCCGCCCTCCCTGCTATCCCTAAGGGACGGGGCTACGATACTCTATGTACAAATTTTCTTTTTAAAACAGCGGAAGACTTAAAATAATTTTCTTAGTTTAATAAAAACTTTTCTTTTATTTTCTTTTTCATCAAATCCGAACTACACTATCATGGCCTCAATAACATGATATCAAAATTAGTAGAAACATAACATCAAGTCACACATACGGTACTACAATTCATGATACCAAAGCGTATTTCTTTAAAGGTTTTAAAAGCAGGTTCTTATTTTGTTGCCTAGCCACTGCCACACACATCTCCTTGCCTCTCCTGCTGCTCCTCTAGCTCATCCAGCTTTTTCCTTTATCTGTGGTACAAGGACATTAAGCTGTGAGCACTCATGGCTCAGTAAGTTCCTTTCCTACTCACTAAAACCGAAAATCATAGTATAATCAAATAATGTCTCAACATGGCGTCATATCAACTAGTCATGACATAATGTAACATACTCTTTTAAGCATATCATGCAACATGAAGGAATCATAACTAGTCATGACATATCATAGCGTAAAGCATAGCATGAAGCATAACATAATCGTATCTAATCATGGCATATCGTCATAAGGAGTCATGGCATATCATACACATGGACATATCATGGAACATAACATAATCATATCCAACCATAGCATATCATAAATCGTCATAAGGTATATGCAATATGATTTGAAAAACATGTATTCGAAAAACATGTGTATGTCTCATGATCTTTAAAACCATTTCTTCTTACATATATATTTGAACATAATCTCAACTTAAAGGGGATCCCGGCTATGTACCACTTACATATTGCGCGCAACCTATGTAGGTCCAAGGTAGCAAGTCTTGAACCCCACAAGGCAAACATACTAGGCCAGAGTCTTACTCCATCGACCTAGGGGCACTTAGGAGCCCATCCCTAACGAGGCCTGAGTCTTATTCCATCGACCCCGGGGCGCGAATGGAGCCCACCCTTGGTACAAGCCATATAAAGTAAAGTACATGTCATACTTATACATATCATACATCATAAAAGCATGCATCACTTAGGCACACATCATATCATAAAAGTATGCATCACTTAGGCATACATCATGTCATAAAAGTATGCATCACTTAGGCATACATCATATCATAAAGGTATGCATCACTTAGGCATACATCATGTCATAAAGGTATGCATCACTTAGGCATACATCATACCATAGAAATATGCATCACTTAGGCATACATCATATCATAACAATATCCATCACTTAGGCATACATCATATCATAACAATATGCATCCCTTAGGCATAGATCATAAAAACATGCATATCTTAAGCATAAAGCATATCATCAAGCATGCATAATTTAACCACATAGCATATCATAAAAGCATGCATATTTTAAGCACTAACCATAGCATCAAAGCATGCATAATTTAACCACATATCATAACATAAGCATGCATATTTTCAGCTCATATCATATCATCAAAGCATGCATAATTTAACCACATAGCATATTATAAAAGCATGCATATTTTAAGCACTAAACATAGCATCAAAGCATGCATAATTAACCCACATATCATAACATAAGCATGCATATTTTCAGCTCATATCATATCATCAAAGCATGCATAATTTAACCACATATCATAACATAAGCATGCATATTTTCAGCTCATATTATTGTTAGGACCAAAAGTAGCTAGAGGGGGGGGGGGGGGTGAATAGCTCGTCGCGTTCGCTTGGTGCGCTTCGTTGCTTGGCGTTGCTTGTTTCTTCTTGGATGTGCAGCGGAAAATACGGAAACAAACATAAAACGCTAACACTAGGATTTTACTTGGTATCCACCTCACAAGAGGTGACTAATCCAAGGATCCACACCAACGCACACACCCTCCACTAAATAAAACCTCCTTTGTGGTAACTACCAAGGGCGGAGAAGCCCTACAAGACTCAATACAAGAAGAAAGGGAAGGAGTACAAGAAATAGAAGCTTACAAGCTTTACAATGAGTACAAACCCTAACCCTAGCTTCTCTTCTTGGCTTTGATCCGCCTCTTGACTTGGAGAGCTTCCAAGATCCTTCAAGAACTGGCGATCTGAGCTTTGTGAGTGCTGTGGAGGAGCTGGCGAGAATCTGAGAAGTTGTCGTTAAAGTTCTGCCGAAGACCGCGCTCCGGCTTTAACCCGCGACAGCGGTCGGATCCGATCGATTCGAATGTTCGAATCGATCGGGAGGCTGGATCGATCACGGATCGATCCAGAGCGCCTTGCTCGAAAGCGCTGGATCGATCCACGGATCGATCCGGCGCTATCGCTCAGCGGCATCGTCGATCGATCGGTGATCGATCGGGACCTCGAATCGATCCGGATCGATCGAGCTTCTGATTGGGAAGAATGCGGATCGATCCACGATCGATCCAGCTCGATCGACGGATCGATCCAGCGCTGGATTTTGCCCAAAACCAAGTCCCAAACCTCCTCACCAACATCCGGTCAACCTTGACTGTTGGTACATCATGCCTCGCATCTGGTCACTCCCTTGACCTGCTAGGACTCCCCACCAAGTGTCCGGTCAATCCTTTGACCCACTTGGACTTTTACTCGTCGTGCCAAGTATCCGGTCACTCCATTGACCTACTTGGACTTCCACTAGATGTCGGTCAACCTTGACCCATCCGGATTTCCTTCCTTGCCAAGTATCCGGTCAATCCTTTGACCTACTTGGACTTCCAACACCGGATGTCCGATCATCCTTGATCCATCTGGATTTCCTTCCTTGCCTAGCTTCACTCACGGGACTTTCACCTAGCTTCACTCACTAGGGTTTTCCATCCGCCTAGCTTCACTCACTAGGACTTTCACCGGCTTCACTCACGAGGATTTCCTTACGCCTAGCTTCACTCACTAGGACTTTCACCGCTTCACTCAGACTTTCCCGCCTAGCTTCACTCACTAGGACTTTCACCGCTTCACTCACTTTCCTTCGCCTAGCTTCACTCACTAGGACTTCCTTCGCCTAACATTCGGTTAGGACTTCCCGATCAAGTATCCAGTCAACCTTGACCTACTTGACTCTTCTTCAATCAATATCTTATTGTCAAACATCTAAACCCTAACCAAGACTCAGCTTGGTTAACCAGGTCACCCTTGACCTGAGGGATATTGCACCAACAATCTCCCCCTTTTTGATGTTTGACAATACCACAAAAACACTTACAATCCCACATGTAAGTTAGGCTAATCCTATAGCCTCCTTGTTCATGCCACTAGGTAATGAACCCATAAATTAAGCTTTCCATTCTCCCCCTAAGAGGGCAAACTCCCTCTAGGTAATGAAAACCTAACTTACTTCCTTTCATTCTCCCCCTATTGGCACACATCAACCCCCTACAAAAAAACATCAACCCGTTTTTGGACACACATCAACCTATGCTTCAATTTTGGGCACACTTCAACAACTCCATTTGTTGAAGACTCTCCCCCTGAAGAGTTGCTCATCGTGATCACAATTTCACTCATGTGATCAACTCAATATTGAAGGTCCCATACCCTTCATTATCCTTAACTTCTCCCTCAATGTTGACAAATACCCAACCTTGAGCATTTTCAACCACTTGAGTTGCCACTTGAAATGATGAGGATATCCACTCCCCATTTATCCCCATTTCAAGTTTAAATGCTCAACCTTGAGCAAGTTCACAACAGAAGGTTAACCACCTTCCAAGGTTCATGAAAAATAATTTTCATGCCTTTAAAGAGTCCCTCCCCCTAAAGACATGGTGGTAACTTCTGTCATTGCACCAACAATGACTTGGAAATCCTAAACCTTTAGGAAACCCAAATTTAGAAGTTTTGAGGTTCAAATGTTCAAAGTTTGAAACAAACCTCAACCTAAACTTCAACTTAGCCTTCCTTTACCATTCCATCCTTGTTTTCAACACAAAAACACCCTTTTTATGTATACAAATGTATTTTAAGGGTTTGGAAAGGTTACCTAGACTAAAATAGGTTCAAAGTGCTGAAATCAGGCTTTCCCAGCCAAAATCAGCAACTTGGATCGATTGGAGTTGGGTTCCAATCGATTGAACCTCTCTGAATCGATCCACTGATCGATTCAATCGATCGGTCGATCGATCCACAAGCTTCTGTGAGTCGCCGAATCGATCCATGGATCGATTCAGACTCCGATCCATGGATCGATCGGAGCTCTGATAGTTGCTGAAATTCCATTTCAGTCAACTTCAGAAACCCCTAGAAAATTCTACAAAAATCCAAGAATTATGAAATTTCGTGTAGACATTGTTTAGGGCATATATTATCAAGGAAAAATAGTTTTCTATGAAAATACTTCATATTTTCAAAGATTGACACAAACTTGAAAACTTGCAAAAACTTTAGTGTTTTCTTCAAGTTTGTGTCTAACTATTCAATGGTGATTACTATCAAAAGATAGCCTTCACCAAGGTTTTCCAAAAACATTTTAAAAACATTTTCAAAACCAATATCCCATCATGTTCCTTGGGCCTAATGCACATGACTTGTACATTAGCTTTCCCAATGATGGGAAAACACATATCTATGTGTTTTGATGAAACTAAAACTCAAAAGAATGCACTAAATCAACATCTTGAGTTTTGTTCATCATCCTAACATCTCACTTGTATCTAATGTGCACTAAAATACATACAAGTCATCTTAGAGGTCTTTGTGAGATGTAGATTTTGGTTTTGCCCTAATCTAGGGATCATGCATATCTATCTAGGCATTTTGGAGATATTAGACACCCACCTAGGATGTCACTTGTTAATAAGTGTTGTTAAACGCCTTTTGTCCTTAATTACAAGGAATTAAACTTAATGCATGATAATGTTATGGCATACATCAAAATAAAATAGCTTTCAAAAGAAAGATTTCTATAACTACATGATGTATGTATGGCATGACATGGTATTTTTGTATTTTTCATGATAAGTCATGAATGCAAAATACAAATAAGATAAAATATGATGTCATGGCATATTATGAGCAAACAATCATGGCAAGGTTTAGCATAAACAAAAATATACCTAGATTAGCTATCTAAGTATCCTTAAAACCTTAGCTAAACTTACAACTTAAACCTAGATTGCCCTTAAGTGCGTCAAGAAAACGCCAAAACCTAAATTGGCATTTCTAATTCCCTTGATTAATTTATGCCAATTGAAATTAAGCATATTCCTCAAATGTTGGCATATTTCATTTTTCCACAAGAGTAGCACTTTAAAGTTAAGGCCCGGATTGCCTTAAATTTCCTAAGAACATACCAAAATCCCAACTTGGTAGCTCTTATGAATTTCCCAATATGTGCCTTTTAAGATTAAAATCAACTTTTCACCACTAGGCACATTTTACTCTTTCAAGGAGTAAATAATAGTTCCATTTCATTTTCAAAGGTTAACAAAAACCTTGAAAATGCTCCTTGAGTGTCAATTTCCTCAAAGTTGGGTTAACTACCCTTCTAATTGGAGTTGACACTCTCTAACCCATTTATGGGGTAGAGAAGATGCTCCTAGGAACCCAAACCCTATTGGTGCTCCTTGGATGCTCTAGGTACTCACTAGGGATAACTTCCCTAGATACCTTCCTAGTGACCTTGTTGGGCTTCTTAGAAGCCTTGGTCACATTTTCTAGGTCAACCCTAGGGATAGCCTCCTTGTGACCTTGTTAGTGACTTTCTTAGACTTCTTAGAAGTCTTAGTCACTTTGGTTGCAAAAATACTCTTAGGGATGACTTCCCTAGTATTCTTGACTTGACCACCAAACCTAGGGTTTGTTCCATAACTATATGGAACCCTATGATAACTAGGCACATCCTTCTTAGCCTTTGGTTTGTATCCCAAACCTCTATGGCTATTTGATGGCTTTGACTTTCCTAGCCCTAGGTTTTGCTCACTTTGCCCTTTTAGGATATTTTCCATCCTTTTTAGGGTCTTTTCCATTTTATCAAGTCTTGATCTCAAGACTTGATTTTCTATCATTAAATCCTTAGAATTTGGTTTTTCATTAAGTCCATGAGCATTTTGGTTTCTAGGCTTGTATCTAAAATCCTTAGAGTTATTGCCTAGACTTTTACCTACATTCCTAACCCTAGGAGTGATAGTCTTAGCATGTAGGGCCACATGCTTTTCCTTAAAGCCCTCATGCTTTCTATTCTTATGGTAAATTGCATTAAAATGATAAAAGTTAGACCTATCATGCTTTTTACCATAATGTAAAGGAGTAGGCTCAATAAATGTTACCTTCTTCTTTACCTTGGAGGCTCCCCCTTGACTAGTGCCTCCTTGAGCCTTGACCCTCTTCTTCCCCTTGGGGCATTGACTGCGATAATGCCCCTTTTGATTGCAAGAGAAGCATATAATATGCTCCTTGCTCTTCTTTGTGTTGGGGATGGTCTCCTTGGGCTTCACCTTGCCCTTTTGTGCCACTTGGCCCTTCTTCTTGGCTAATTTAGGGCACTTGCTCTTGTAGTGCCCATGTTCCCTACATTCAAAGCATATAATATGATTTTTATTATTAATTGAAACATTTATACCTTTGCTTGTAGGGGTGGCATCTTTTTCTTTGGATCCGGAGGTAGAAGCTTCCTCTTGATCGGACCTTGATTCTCCTCCATTTGATTTTTCTTGACTTGTGGAGGTAGAAGCTTCTTCCTCCTCTTCTTCTCTTGACCCGGATGTAGAGGCTTCTCCTTCTTCTTGATCCGGTGTCACCAAGGATTGCTCCCCCTCAATCCTAGAGGTGGAGGCTTCATCATCTTGAATATGAAACAAGGAATATGCTCCCTCCTTGTTCCCTTCGTTGCATTCCCTTGAGGATGAAGCTTCTTGGATTTCCTCTTCTTCGGAGGTTGAGCATCTCTCAACCTCGGAATCCTCCTCTTGGTCTTGCTCCAAAGAGTCTCTCTCTCTGGATTCTTCTTGATCTCGTACAGTGGAGGGGATCTCTTCATGAAGCTTGGCCAATTTGCTCCAAAGCTCCTTGGCATCTTCGAATTCTCCAACTTGAGCCAAGATGTGGCTAGGCAATAAGTTGACCAAAAGCTTGGTCACTTTGTCATTTGCCTCGCCCCTTTGAATTTGCTCCGAGCTCCATCTGCTTTTCTTTAGAAGCTTGCCCTTGGAGTTTGTTGGAGCTTTGAAGCCTTCCATTAGAGCAAACCATTGCTCTATCTCCATCATAAGAAAAGTTTCGATTCTTGATTTCCAAGAATCGAAGCTTGTGGATGTGTATGGTGGAGCCACCCTTGTGTCAAATCCAAGTCCATCTTGGAATTGCATCTTGAAGTTGAGCTTGATAAAATCTTGAACTTGAAGAATTTGCTCCAACTTCTTCACCCTCTAGCTTTTCTTGATATGCTTGACCCTTCCGGCGATGATTCCGGTGAAGAGCAACCTTGCTCTGATACCACTTGTTAGGACCAAAAGTAGCTAGAGGGGGGGGTGAATAGCTCGTCGCGTTCGCTTGGTGCGCTTCGTTGCTTGGCGTTGCTTGTTTCTTCTTGGATGTGCAGCGGAAAATACAGAAACAAACATAAAACGCTAACACTAGGATTTTACTTGGTATCCACCTCACAAGAGGTGACTAATCCAAGGATCCACACCAACGCACACACCCTCCACTAAATAAAACCTCCTTTGTGGTAACTACCAAGGGCGGAGAAGCCCTACAAGACTCAATACAAGAAGAAAGGGAAGGAGTACAAGAAATAGAAGCTTACAAGCTTTACAATGAGTACAAACCCTAACCCTAGCTTCTCTTCTTGGCTTTGATCCGCCTCTTGACTTGGAGAGCTTCCAAGATCCTTCAAGAACTGGCGATCCGAGCTTTGTGAGTGCTGTGGAGGAGTGGCGAGAATCGAGAAGTTGTCGTTAAAGTTCTGCCGAAGACCACGCTCCTGCGGCTTTAAACCCGACGCAACGGTCGGATCGATCGATTGAATGTTCGAATCGATCGGGAGGCTGGATCGATCACGGATCGATCCAGAGCGCCTCTTACGCGAAAGCGCTGGATCGATCCACGGATCGATCGGCGCTGCTCAGCGGCGATCGTCCCGATCGATCGGTGATCGATCGGGACCTGGATCGATCCACGGATCGATCCAGAAGCTTTCTGTTCGCTGGGAAGAATCTGGATCGATCCACAGCCTGGATCGATCCACGGATCGATCCAGCACTTGGTTTTTGCCCAAAACCAAGTCCCAAACCTCCCTCACCAACATCCGGTCAACCTTGACCTGTTGGTACATCATGCCTCGCATCTGGTCACTCCCTTGACCTGCTAGGACTCCCCACCAAGTGTCCGGTCAATCCCTTTGACCCACTTGGACTTTTACTCGTCGTGCCAAGTATCCGGTCACTCCATTGACCTACTTGGACTTCCACTAGATGTCTGGTCAACCTTGACCCATCTGGATTTCCTTCCTTGCCAAGTATCCAGTCAATCCTTTGACCTACTTGGACTTCCCAACACCAGATGTCCGATCATCCTTGATCCATCTGGATTTCCTTCCTTGCCTAGCTTCACTCACCAGGACTTTCACCTAGCTTCACTCACTAGGGTTTTCCATCTGCCTAGCTTCACTCACTAGGACTTTCACCTGGCTTCACTCACCAGGATTTCCTTCTGCCTAGCTTCACTCACTAGGACTTTCACCTGGCTTCACTCACCAGGATTTCCTTCTGCCTAGCTTCACTCACTAGGACTTCCTTCTGCCTAACATTCCAGTTAGGACTTCCCAGTCAAGTATCCAGTCAACCTTGACCTACTTGACTCTTCTTCAATCAATATCTTATTGTCAAACATCTAAACCCTAACCAAGACTCAGCTTGGTTAACCAGGTCACCCTTGACCTGAGGGATATTGCACCAATAATTATATCATCAAAGCATGTAAAATTTACCCACATATCATAACATAAAGCATGCATATTTTTAACTCATAACATATTGTAGAAATTCTCATCTTGTATAGCTCCCAAGCATACATGTCTAAGCATAAAAGTGTATCATGTGCTCATCCAATCATAAGGAACAATGTAACATGATTAATTTGGGTACTAAGCTCCCTAATCCCTTGGGTTCTTATCTTGGCCGAAACCCTCTTAGGTGCCAATTTAGGTTTTAAACAACATTCAAGCATGTAGAACCTAATTCATCCACATATCATTTTCATAGGAAGTATTATAAACAAGATTTACTTGGACTCTAAGTTCTCCAAGTCCTTAAACCTCATTTGGCCGAACCTTAACAAGTGTGAAACAAGGTTCTAAATGACATAAAGCATGGAAACCTTAACCATATTTATAGCATTTGTTTCAAGGAATATGGTAAGCACAATTGGGTTAATTCCTAAATCCTTTAAGCCCTTAAAATTATGTCATGGCCGAAACTTATAAGTACTCATTTAGGTTTTCAAGCAAGCATATAAGCATGTGAACTTCCTCTAACATCATGTATAAATTTATAAATGGCATAATACAAGTGGTCATGGCCAAAACTTCCCTTAGCATCAATTTAGGTCACTAACAACATATAGAATGTGAATTTGTAGCTTTCTACATTTCATATTTCATGGAGAGTGACAAGAGCATGTTCAATGTAAGTTCTAGGGTTTCTAAAGCATGTATCCCTTCATGGCCGAGACTTTAAAGTGTCCATTTGAATCATAGTTAAATATATAAGCATGTGAACACAATCAACATGTTATCTCAATTTCATAAGAAGCATCTTTAACACATGAGGTCTTAATTTTAAGGTTTCTAGGTCTTTAAACCCTACATGGCCGAACCTCATCAAGCATGGAATTTGTTCAAATGGCATAAAAACATAGAAAGTCATTACACATTTCATAACATGTATAAAAGTCAAGCACTATAAGCATACATTTAAATTGTGTCTTAGGTTTCCTAGGTTTTTCCTTTCTTTATCTCATAGCATATGTTTGGCCGAAACCTTCCAAGTCTTTAAACTAGGTTTTAGGTGGCCTAAAGTATGGAAAACCTAAACAAGTTTTATGGCAAAAACATCAAGGGAACTATACATATAAGTTTGGTTCACAAACAAGCTAGGACCCTTGTGGTCATAATTATCATATATCATGCAACCAATTTTCCTATACTCTAATTAAGCATGGGAGCATCAAACAACTTTCATATCTTATTGTCATGGAGGTTTTGAGCATGTTAAAAATCTGTTTAAGCTATTCTAAAGCATCCATCTTACCATGGCCAAAACATTAAAAGTGATGTTCATGAGTTTCTATCAACATACAAGCATGCAACTCTTTAAGAAACTCTATATTCTATCATATAAACATGGTGAGTTTAAATTCAAAGTCTTCCTAACCCTAAACCCTTCCTTGGTCGAAACTTGTGAGTGGGGTACTTTTGGTTCCAAGTAACCTTCAAGTATGAAAACAAAATAATGGATCCTTAACCATTTATTTAGAGGGTTTTGTGCAAGTTAGGTAAACAAATAAATTTCCTAGCCCTTATAAAATCTTTTTGGCCGAAACTCTAGGGTTAGGTACATCTCTAATCCAGCATCACATATATATAAAAATATGAGAGAAAACCTTCTAACAAAGTATAGAAAAATTATCATGAATCAAGGCTTATATTAAACATTTCTAGGATCAACAAGTCCTTTCTTTGGCCGAATTTTCACAACTTTGTTTCTAGGTTTTAAAGTCCTCATAAAATCCAAAAACACATTAAAACCACTTGTACCACAGGTGAGGGGATACTTACATCCTTTTCTCTTGTGGTTCTAAAGTGTGGTGATGGAAGAATGAGTCTCTTCTTCTTGTTCTCCTCCTTTGATCTCCCTTGGTAGCCTTCCTTGTATCCTAGGAGGAACCTTGTTTTTGGGGACCGAAAATGGAGGAGAGGGGCTGAGGGCTCTCGGTGGTGAAGAGGAGAGAATGAGAGAAATGAGAGAAAAATAAAATCTTCTCTTTACATGCTCCCTTTTATGTTAAGGGGGAAGAGGTAGCAAACTTGGTTTTTGTTTTCCTTCTCCCTTAGCCCTTTTTTTTCATTTTATTTTTATTTTATTTATTTATTTGTTCTCATCATTCATGATGAAACAAAGGGGGAATGAATCCCCTTAATTCTCCTCTTTAAGTCACGGCAAAGGGAGAGGAAGAGGGAGGGAAAAGAAGGAAGGCAAGTTGCCTTTCTCTTGCTCTTTTCTTGTTTTATTTTGGCTAGCTTTTACTCTCATCCTTATCATGAGTTTCCCTCCTTTGCTATCAATATATCATTCCTATCCCAACTGGTTATTACCCATTAATCCTATTATTTACATCATGAGAGGTTCAAGGTTCAATCCTTGACCACTCCCTATTTTTATTTCTTTTTATTTCTTTTTGGTTCAACATTCTACTAATATTTTTATAAGGCAAATTCATCATTCTCATATTTATCTTAAAAGCTTAGTGGGTGTTACAGTATCCCGTACCTCATAAAAAGTTCATCCTCGAACTTTAAAATAGCTCCGGGTACTTTTGTTTCTTATCATCCTCGCGTTCCCAGGTGGCTTCTTCAAATCGTTGATTCCGCCATAGAACGTTTACTAAGGGTATTTCTTTGTTCCTTAACCTCTTGACTTCTCGGTCCAAGATCTGAATAGGTCTACTTTCATAACTTAGGTCCTCTTGAACCTGTACCGACTGTGGTTCAATTACTTGATCTGTGCTGGGAGTACACTTCTTGAGCATCGATACATGGAACACATTGTGAATAGCTGCCATGTCTGGAGGTAGTTCTAATCTGTATGCGACTTGGCCCACTCTTTCTAAAATCCGGTACGGTCCTACGTATCGTGGGCATAACTTGCTCCTCTTTCCGAACCTCATTATCCCTTTCATGGGGGATACCTTAAGGAATACCAAATCTCCGATGTTGAATTCTAGCGGCCTGCGCCGTTTATCGGCATAATTCTTCTGCCGACTCTGAGCAGTTTCTATTCGTTGGCGGATCTTCTGTATAGCTCGGGTGGTGTCATCAATAAGTTCCGTTCGGAACCCCATTTCCTTCTTTTCACCACTTTCATACCAGCATATAGGGGATCTACACTTCCTCCCATACAGAGCTTCGTAAGGTGCCATTCCAATAGTAGCTTGGTAACTAATTCTGCCAGGTATAGATATCGACACCAGCTTCCCTTGAAGTCCAGGGCACAAGCTCTTAACATATCTTCTAATATTTGGTTCACTCTTTCAGTTTGCCCATCGGTCTGAGGGTGGAAAGCTGTACTAAATAACAACTTCGTGCCGAGGGTCTTCTGAACGCACTCCCAAAAGTGTGAAACAAAACGACCGTCTCTATCAGAAATAATGGTCTTAGGAATACCATGTAGCCGAATGATTTCCTTAACATATAACTGGGCTAGTTGTTCAGTTGAATAAGTCATTTTGATCGCCAAAAAGTGTGCAGACTTCGTCAATCTGTCTACAATCACCCATATAGCGTCATATCCGTTTGTCGTCCTGGGAAGACCCGAAATGAAATCCATAGAGATTTCTTCCCATTTCCATTCTGGAATTTGGACAGGCTGTAGTAATCCGCCCGGTCTATGGTGTTCAGCTTTTACCCTTTGGCAGGTCAGGCAAGTACTGACATACTGAGCCACTTCTCTTTTCATACCAGACCACCAAAATTTATTTTTCAGGTCCTGGTACATCTTAGTGGAGCCCGGGTGTATTACATAGGGTGTTGTATGAGCTTCTTCCAGTATTTTCCTTCGCAACTCTGGGTCCTCTGGATTGCATAACCGATCCCTGAGGTATAATATCCCGTTGTCCGCGATACGGAACCCGTCATTTTTTCCTTCAAAAGTCTCTTGTTTGTTCTCTGGAGGTTTTGGTCACTGGTTTGCTTTTCCAGTATACTCTCAAATAACGTCGGTGTTATGGTGAGGGTAGAAAGTCGCCCGGACATAGTTTTGACCCAAGGATACGAAACACGTCTCGGTTCCTCGATGGATTCCCATATTGGTTCGTTTCCAGCATTAAATAAAACTTTAGCATATTGATTGAAATTAGATAGTTGACCTGAGATGATGGCAGAGGCGTTCGCCACGTCATCCTGAGCGAGAGAGTAGACTCTGGCATTGGTCATAGTGGGAGGGGCCTCCAATCTTCCTTGGCTGATTGAAGTCCCTTCTATGGCAGTATGCATCTGGTGAAGCTGTGCAGGGGTACTCCTATTCTGGTTGTTCTGCGGAGGTAGTGCCTGAGACTGAGTAGGGCAATTTCTTGCCAAATGTCCTTCCTTTCCGCAGTTGTAGCACTTTCTGGTGCTTAGGAGACATACTCCAGAATGCATCTTTCCACATGTGGCACACTGAGGGTACTTGGTTTGCTTATTGGCCGGACCACCTTTTGTGTCGTTCCACTGTTTCCTCTTTCCACCTGAGTTTCCTTTCCAGCCGGTTCTGGTATTGTGCGATTTTTGTCCTCCGGTCAGTGCTTGGTTCTTGCCCTCGTTCATTGCTTTCTGGTAGTGCTCGGTAATCAGGGCACTGCTGACTAGCTCCTCTGCAGTCTGCGGTCTATTAACTCCGCCGGCTACGTTCAGAGCTATCTCGGGTCGGAGCATCTTTAACATTAACCGGACCCTTTCTTTTTCAGTACTGATCAGTTCTGGGCACAGACGTGCTAGGCGGTTGAACTTCTTGACGGCTTCGTTAACTGACAGATCACCTTGCCGGAACTCAGTGAACTCGTCATAGTGCTTGTTGGTCACTTGCATATGGAAGAATTCTTCTAAGAACTCTGTCTCAAAATCCGTCCACTGCATCTGGTTTATTTGTCTTTTCGCCTTTACTCTGTCCCACCACATCCGGGCATCTCCGGTAAGGCAGAACGACGCGCATTTGACCTTCTCGTGTTCAGGTCAGTCCAATAGTTCCATTATGCTCTCCACGGTCTTGAGCCAGGCTTGCGCATCCCACGGTTCGCAGTTTCCCGAGAAGGCTTCCGGCTTAAGCCTTTGCCACTGAATCAGATAGGCCTCTTGTCGTACTATCGGAGGGGCTGGGGCACTAGTCTTGGTATAACAGGTGTGTATTCCGATTCTGGGGTAATTGGCCTTGCTGACCCATTAAGGTAGTGATCAGCTGCTGTTGTTCTGTGATCTGACGCTGGAGGTCTGTGACTACCTGTTTCAGGTCTGGTGGAGTCACTGTCCCCTCGGTTCGGCCATTGTGTGTCCTAACCATGTTTATCTAAATAATGACAAATATATCAGTGTAAGTGGTTATCGTTTTTTTTAGCCAATCTAACATACTGTTTTGTTTCTATCTATTTATTCTGGTATTATTCCTAACCTACTAATATGTAATCCTAATCTAAATTATAACTAAAAGCATAGAATAAAGCATCAAACATAAGCAAGCAAAACATGAAACTAAAGCATAAGCACATAAGGAAAAATAAAGAATAGAGTGACAAACAATATAACATAAGGAAATAAAGCATAAGCAATATAGCAAAGAAAATAAAGCATAGGCAATATAACAAGGAAGAAAAATAAAGCATAAGTCATATAACATGAAACTAAGCATAAGCATATAACAAGAAAATTAAGCATAAACATTCTTACTTGGAGCGACAGGTCGGAGGCTTGATGTGTGTGTAGTGAGCTGGCAAAAATCTGGCTCTGATACAACCTGTAACGCCCGCCCTCCCTGCTATCCCTAAGGGACGGGGCTACGATACTCTATGTACAAATTTTCTTTTTAAAACAGCGGAAGACTTAAAATAATTTTCTTAGTTTAATAAAAACTTTTCTTTTATTTTCTTTTTCATCAAATCCGAACTACACTATCATGGCATCAATAACATGATATCAAAATTAGTAGAAACATAACATCAAGTCACACATACGGCACTACAATTCATGATACCAAAGCGTAGTTCTTTAAAAGTTTTAAAAGCAGGTTCTTATTTGGTTGCCTAGCCACTGCCACACACATCTCCTTGCCTCTCCTGCTGCTCCTCTAGCTCATCCAGCTTTTTTCCTTTATCTGTGGTACAAGGACAGTAAGCTGTGAGCACTCATGGCTCAGTAAGTTCCTTTCCTACTCACTAAAACCGAAAATCATAGTATAATCAAATAATGTCTCAACATGGCGTCATATCAACTAGTCATGACATAATGTAACATACTCTTTTAAGCATATCATGCAACATGAAGGAATCATAACTAGTCATGACATATCATAGCGTAAAGCATAGCATGAAGCATAACATAATCGTATCTAATCATGGCATATCGTCATAAGGAGTCATGGCATATCATACACCTGGACATATCATGGAACATAACATAATCATATCCAACCATAGCATATCATAAATCGTCATAAGGTATATGCAATATGATTTGAAAAACATGTATCCGAAAAACATGTGTATGTCTCATGATCTTTAAAATCATTTCTTCTTACATATATATTTGAACCTAATCTCAACTTAAAGGGGATCCCGGCTATGTACCACTTACATATTGCGCGCAACATATGTAGGTCCAAGGTAGCAAGTCTTGAACCCTACAAGGCAAACATTCTAGGCCTGAGTCTTACTCCATCGACCTAGGGGCACTTAGGAGCCCATCCCTAACGAGGCCCGAGTCTTATTCCATCGACCCCGGGGCGCTTATGGAGCCCACCCTTGGTACAAGTCATATAAAGTAAAGTACATGTCATACTTATACATATCATACATCATAAAAGCATGCATCACTACGGCACACATCATATCATAAAAGTATGCATCACTTAGGCATACATCATGTCATAAAAGTATGCATCACTTAGGCATACATCATATCATAAAGGTATGCATCACTTAGGCATACATCATACCATAGAAATATGCATCACTTAGGCATACATCATATCATAACAATATGCATCACTTAGGCATACATCTTATCATAAAAGTATGCATCACTTAGGCATACATCATGTCATAAAAGTATGCATCACTTAGGCATACATCATATCATAAAGGTATGCATCACTTAGGCATACATCATGTCATAAAGGTATGCATCACTTAGGCATACATCATACCATAGAAATATGCATCACTTAGGCATACATCATATCATAACAATATGCATCACTTAGGCATACATCATATCATAACAATATGCATCCCTTAGGCATAGATCATAAAAACATGCATATCTTAAACATAAAGCATATCATCAAGCATGCATAATTTAACCACATAGCATATCATAAAAGCATGCATATTTTAAGCACTAACCATAGCATCAAAGCATGCATAATTTAACCACATATCATAACATAAGCATGCATATTTTTAGCTCATATCATATCATCAAAGAATGCATAATTTAACCACATAGCATATTATAAAAGCATGCATATTTTAAGCACTAAACATAGCATCAAAGCATGCATAATTTACCCACATATCATAACATAAGCATGCATATTTTCAGCTCATATCATATCATCAAAGCATGCATAATTTAACCACATATCATAACATAAGCATGCATATTTTCAGCTCATATCATATCATCAAAGCATGTAAAATTTACCCACATATCATAACATAAAGCATGCATATTTTTAACTCATAACATATTGTAGAAATTCTCATCTTGTATAGCTCCCAAGCATACATGTCTAAGCATAAAAGTGTATCATGTGCTCATCCAATCATAAGGAACAATGTAACATGATTAATTTGGGTACTAAGCTTCCTAATCCCTTGGGTTCTTATCTTGGCCGAAACCCTCTTAGGTGCCAATTTAGGTTTTAAACAACATTCAAGCATGTAGAACCTAATTCATCCACATATCATTTTCATAGGAAGTATTATAAACAAGATTTACTTGGACTCTAAGTTCTCCAAGTCCTTAAACCTCATTTGGCCGAACCTTAACAAGTGTGAAACAAGGTTCTAAATGACATAAAGCATGGAAACCTTAACCATATTTATAGCATTTGTTTCAAGGAATATGGTAAGCACAATTGGGTTAATTCCTAAATCCTTTAAGCCCTTAAAATTATGTCATGGCCGAAACTTATAAGTACTCATTTAGGTTTTCAAGCAAGCATATAAGCATGTGAACTTCCTCTAACATCATGTATAAATTTATAAATGGCATCATACAAGTGGTCATGGCCAAAACTTCCCTTAGCATCAATTTAGGTCACTAACAACATATAGCATGTGAATTTTTAGCATTCTACATTTCATATTTCATGGAGAGTGACATGAGCATGTTCAATATAAGTTCTAGGGTTTCTAAAGCATGTATCCCTTCATGGACGAGACTTTAAAGTGTCCATTTGAATCATAGTTAAATATATAAGCATGTGAACACAATCAACATGTTATCTCAATTTCATAAGAAGCATCTTTAACACATGAGGTCTTAATTTTAAGGTTTCTAGGTCTTTAAACCCTACATGGCCGAACCTCATCAAGCATGGAATTTGTTCAAATGGCATAAAAACATAGAAAGTCATAACACATTTCATAACATGTATAAAAGTCAAGCACTATAAGCATACATTTAAATTGTGTCTTAGGTTTCCTAGGTTTTTCCTTTCTATATCTCATAGCATATGTTTGGCCGAAACCTTCCAAGTCTTTAAACTAGGTTTTAGGTGGCCTAAAGTATGGAAAACCTAAACAAGTTTTATGGAAAAAACATCAAGGGAACTATACATATAAGTTTGGTTCACAAACAAGCTAGGACCCTTGTGGTCATAATTATCATATATCATGCAACCAATTTTCCTATACTCTAATTAAGCATGGGAGCATCAAACAACTTTCATATCTTATTGTCATGGAGGTTTTGAGCATGTTAAAAATCTGTTTAAGCTATTCTAAAGCATCCATCTTACCATGGCCAAAACATTAAAAGTGATGTTCATGAGTTTCTATCAACATACAAGCATGCAACTCTTTAAGAAACTCTATATTCTATCATATAAACATGGTGAGTTTAAATTCAAAGTCTTCCTAACCCTAAACCCTTCCTTGTCCGAAACTTGTGAGTGGGGTACTTTTGGTTCCTAGTAACCTTCAAGTATGAAAACAAAATAATGGATCCTTAACCATTTATTTAGAGGGTTTTGTGCAAGTTAGGTAAACAAATAAATTTCCTAGCTCTTATCAAACCTTTTTGGCCGAAACTCTAGGGTTAGGTACATCTCTAATCCACCATCACATATATATAAAAATATGAGAGAAAACCTTCTTACAAAGCATAGAAAAATTATCATGAATCAAGGATTATATTAAACATTTCTAGGATCAACAAGTCCTTTCTTTGGCCGAATTTTCACAACTTTGTGTCTAGGTTTTAAAATCCTCATAAAATCCAAAAACACATTAAAAACACTTGTATGACAGGTGAGGGGATACTTACATCCTTTTCTCTTGTGGTTCTAAAGTGTGGTGATGGAAGAATGAGTCTCTTCTTCTTGTTCTCCTCCTTTGATCTCCCTTGGTAGCCTTCCTTGTATCCTAGGAGGAACCATGTTTTTGGGGACCGAAAATGGAGGAGAGGGGTTGAGGGCTCTCGGTGGTGAAGAGGAGAGAATGAGAGAAATGAGAGAAAAATAAAATCTTCTCTATACATGCTCCCTTTTATGTTAAGGGGGAAGAAGTAGCAAACTTGGTTTTTGTTTTCCTTCTCCCTTAGCCCTTTTTTTTTATTTTCTTTTTATTTTATTTATTTATTTGTTCTCATCATTCATGATGAAACAAAGGGGGAATGAATCCCCTTAATTCTCCTCTTTAAGTCACGGCAAAGGGAGAGGAAGAGGGAGGGAAAAGAAGGAAGGCAAGTTGCCTTTCTCTTGCTCTTTTCTTGTTTTCTTTTGGCTAGCTTTTACTCTCATCCTTATCATGAGTTTCCCTCCTTTGCTATCAATATATCATTCCTATCCCAACTGGTTATTACCCATTAATCCTATTATTTACATCATGAGAGGTTCAAGGTTCAATCCTTGACCACTCCCTATTTTTATTTCTTTTTATTTCTTTTTGGTTCAACATTCTACTAATATTTTTCTAAGGCAAATTCATCATTCTCATATTTATCTTAAAAGCTTAGTGGGTGTTACAGTAATCTCCCAATTTTACCAAGAAATACCCGAGATATGAATGAATGGGAACTACCAGTATCTATCAACAAATCTGCAGTAAATGTATAAACTGAAATAGTACCTCGAAAAACCGATCCCTCAGCTCGCTGCGCCTCCTCCCGTGTAACAGCATAAACACGACCCACCTCTGAGCTCGGCTGTGGTATCCCTGAAGTGGTCTGTGCTGGCATCGTAGGTGTGGGAACCGTCTACTGATACTGAGTCTGAGGCTGATATGCTGGATAAAGCTGAGGTGGATGAAAATCTGGCTGTACTGGAAGGGCCTAATGAGAAGACGTCGCAGCAGAATACTGTGTAGTCGCTGGTTCCTGACCCTGAATATGATATATCTGTCCCTGAGAAGACGGTGGTCACTGCTGACATGGAGCACCCTGACTCATCTGTGATCCTTTCTGTGGTCGCGTTTGTGAGGGCTGTCCCCCCTGTGATGTACCCTTAGTAGCCTCCAACTGTGCCTTCAACGTACAATCCCGACTCTCATGCCCTGGTTGTTTACAATAATAACAAATGGGATGATCCAAGGGGCAATGAAATTTGGTATGGCTCTTGGAGCCACACTGGTAACATCTGGATCCCGTTCTATCTTTCTTCCAACCATGTTGAGGAGGACGAGATGTTCCATCAGATGTCCGTCCTGACTTCTGCGGCCGAGAAGATCCTCCCGTGGTAGCCTGTGAACTCTGACCTTTGTTCCCTCTCTTTTGTGACGACTGCTTATCATGGCCTTTCTCTTGATTTACCTGCTGCTGAGTCATCTCGATAAACAGTGCACGATCCAAAACTTCTCGATAGGAGCTACCTGGAAATCCTGACATCCTGAGCCGAATATATGCTGCTAAGCCCTGGGTGAACTGCTACATCCGGTCATAATCCTGTGCCACCAAATGAGGGCAAAACTCAGCCAATCTACAGAATTAAGCGTTGTACTCCATCACCGATCGATCGCCCTGCTTGAGATTCAGAAATTCCTGGCGTCGAGCTAAATAGAATGTGGCTGGAAAATACTGGCGCTCAAAAGCATCTCGGAACATCACCCATGTGATGCGCTGTTCCCCAAAGATTGTCTTCTGCATCTCCCACCATGTGACTGCCTGATCCCGGAGATGATACGCAGCCAATTCCACTTTCTCTTCATCTAAACAACTCATGTATCCGAAAGTGCTTTCCAAATTCTTCAACCAGCTACGAGTAGCCTAGGGGTCTGCTCCGCCTTGGTATAGAGTAACCCTGTCCTTGACGGACCTTGCCAACAGTGGTATACGCGCTCTATCCCTCATCCAGTCAGTAGTAGCAGGAGTAGGAAATGCTGATGGTATCCCGGAGGGAATCCCCTGAGGCTGAAATTCTCGATTTCTACCAGATGGTATGATTGAAGGGATCTCCTGAGGCTGACGTCCCTGATCTTTAGGAGTCTGATGGGTCTGTCCCCGACTAACCGTCTCAACATCCGTTGGATCCCTAGAAGAATCTTCCTCCTGAGTCACTGGTTCTGGTTCCTCAGCCTCAATGGGTTGTTTTCGTGGTCATCCCGGACCACGACGAGCACCGACTACCGATAGACCACGTCTCATACCTGGTGTAAACTACTAATAAGTACTACAAACAATATAAGTTCGTACTTATAAAACTTACAGCCTATAACTTGGAGGTGTTCCGCCGCTGCCTGGTCCCAAATCCAAAAAAGTCACTTCGAGGAATAAAATCACGAAAAAAAATCCAAAACGTACGAATCTAGCATCGTAAACCTGTAGCTCTGATACCAATAAATTGTCACGCCCCGAGAGTAAGGTTGTCCGACGAAAATCGGACAGCATCTCCTCTGTAGCAGTGACAAATGGAACCGGTATACATCACCAACAGATAGTACATATGCAAATTAAATCACAACCACACAGATAATATGCAGCCCATACGGCTGTAAAATCAAACACAGCGGAAAACAAGAATAACAAGTATAAAGTAACAAAAACTCACCGCGGGCTGGCCCGGCTTGACTCCTCGACAAAACAACCAAATACAAAATAACAAGTCCACAGCCCAATTATCACAATGCTAAATTCAAAGGTTTAACTCACAATAAAATTAAAACCAAAATCACAAAACCGTCCTCGGAAGCGACGTGGGACCGGCAGTCAGGGACCTCCTCCGGTGTACTGGTATCATCTATCGACTACCTGGTGAAATTACCAATGTGGGTGGTGAGTATAAAGACTCAGCGGTTAATAGAATAGACAGTGCATGAGTATCATAATGAATAGGAATACAAAAGGATACAGTCTCGGAAAGATAAGTAGCAGATACTACTAGGTAAACAAAGTATATATCCATACCTGAAACCATATCCTAGGCTAACATTGTAAGGTCTGAGATAAAATAAACTGCTAGAGTACTACTCATAATCACCCAGATCACATGTAAGGTATACTGTCAAAGAAAACAGTGTCCAAGCATACATAACAAATATGTAGTATTAGAATAGCATAAGTAAACATATAACAGCAGAAACAAGTATAATAGAACCAACGTATGCACGGATGGTCACCCCGCCCACCTCTCTGCACCACGACCGCTGTATGATCGAGAGGCCGGATCGATGACAACTGTACAACACTCCAGCCTCCACTACTCTCGAGTGACCGAGTGGACAGTTCGCATAGTAGGTATATAGCTACATAGCAATAGGGTCCCTGCGGCTCCACTCCAGCCGCCACTACCCATGAGTGACCGAGTGTAGCGCCACAGGACAAGCGGCACGCTCCAGCCGCCACTACCCATGAGTGACCGAGCGTGTGGCTTTGGCTAATGACCGTCTCTACCACAAGGAAGCCAAGGTCATCGGCGATGCATGCATAACATGATGCGAATAATGCAACAGTCATCATATATACAAAAATCAGGTATGCTACATGAATCCGCATGCTGAATACTAAGCATAAATAAACAGTAGTCAAACAGGTAAACATTGTTAGTTAGAGCCCTAGAGTCAATCATTTGATAATTGTATGGACTCATGTATATCATATTCATGTATATATATTAAGGCATTTGGTTTTTGGTTATTATGCTTATTTGTATTAGTGCCAGATAAAATAAGTATAGTAACGTCCTAGAGTAGAAGGTTCATACCTGTATCAATCGATTAGTTGAATCGATAGTGAGATGATATAGGGAACACTACTCTAAATCATTCCTAGTTGAGTATTAACATTCAGGGACAATGTTAATGCAATAAGACTAGCATGTAGGTCAGCTCGATGACTTGATCTCACAAGTCATGGATATAGAGATATCATGCTGACACATGGGTATACATTGGAGAATGTATACTGAATGACCCGCCATGAGAAAGTATCATGGATCGTTATATGAGTGTCATATACTTTCTCATGTGGCTATTAGTATGACTATTAGTCCTTAGACCTGAAGTCACCATGGATCCCTACATAAGGAGTTATGTACTTTGGTTTCGTCAAACGTCACCCGTAACTGGGTGGACTATAAAGGCGATTACTGGGTATATAACGAATTATGTAGAGGGATGTGAGTGATGTAGATGGGATCTATCCCTCCCATATGATGGGAGCGACATCAATATTCTTGATAGAGTTAGACCACGAAGTGCATGACCATGCCCAAATGAGTCAACATGAGATGTTGAGCTCATTTGATCGAGTGAGTCTACTTGGAGTTCAAGATTTAGATTGATTAGAGGATGACACGGTCTATGCCTCACATTGATCAATCTAGATGTCAAGGATAGAAGGACATTTGACATATTTTGTGAGGAGTCACAATTGGTAGTCACAAGGTGATGTCGGATCTCGACATTCTTGTAACTTGGGTAGTAATGATGTGTTGCTAGATACCGCTCATTACTTATGCTCCTAAATGGGTTTAGGGTATTGCCAACGTTACAAGAACCTATAGGGTCACACACTAAGGACAATTAGATGGAGATTTGGTTCATATGATGAACCAAGATGATTAGATTCATTTGATGAATCATATTGGATTAAGAGTAATCCAAATTGGGCTAATTGAGTTGGACTCAAGTTGATTCATGTATTCAATGAGTCTAATTTAGATTATGACTCATTAAATCAACTTAATTTAATGAATTAGATTCATTATATTAAGTTAGCTTGAATCATATGGTTGGATTAGATCAACCATGAGAGAGATTTGATCAAGTTTGACTTGATTTGAGAGGAAGAGAAAAAGTCATGTTTGACTTAACTTTTTGCCACATCACTAGTGAGTTGGCAAGATGTGGACCAATAGGATTGCTCCACATCATCAATGTGTGCCACCTCATGGAGGTTACAAGCCTCCATAGCATTTAATGTGGCCGGCCCACATTAAATGAGGAGGTTACACTTGTTGCCATGTCATTTAGTGAGGTGGCAAGATGTGGACCAATAGTGTTGATCCACATCATCCTAGAGTGCCACCTCATGGGGGTTACAACTCTTAATGGTGTCCACATTAATTGGAATTAATATGGGGGTTACACCTCCTAGAGTGGCCGGCCACTTGATGGCTAAGGGGTTTTTTGAATTTCCTCTCATTGATTCATTCACTCTTCTTCTCCCTTGGGTGCTCTCTCTTCTCCTTCTCCCATTCCTTGGCCGAACACTCCATTGGTGCTAGCACACCTTGTGTTTTGGTCATCTCCTTCTACTTGTGTCTGTGTGGATATATATAGAGGTTGTCTACTTTGACAACTAGAGATCCGGCTACATCTTGGACAAGCGGGAACGCGAAGGGCTTCGCTACAAGGGTAATGATCTTAACTTTAGTGTAGATCTAAAGTTTTTACAAACTCGTACAAGAAAAGATTTTTCGAAAATTTTGAACACGAATTTTTGCACGAGATCCATGGATTTGGGTGACTCGGGGTTTCCGCGACGTGAAAAAGTGGTTTTCGCGGCCCGAAGAACCCAACAAACATGACATATAGTATCTGCTAGTTATCAAAAATAACAACGGGAGACTGTATAGATACGAAAGTGAGCATCTCGAAGATTGAGTGGATAAAGTATCAAGCACAAGAATAAAATGAGTGGAGTCAAGATAAACTCTACTTTGTCTGAGCTACTCATGCACCGAGAAAAATAACTAAAGAAACAAGTAAAAGGTACCCGCCTCTAAGTGTAGGCTGAATCCAACGCCAATCTCGTCACGCCGCTCGTCCCGATCAAAGTCCTGTGTCAACGTATCAATTTTAGCTAAATACATATGCAACTGATTAACTATACTACTGTACAAGACAAGCTACTTTAATCCGAGTTCCATTTATTAACCAAATAAAGCCACACGGATCTACTCCCAAACAATCCAAAACCCTAATTTATGCCTTCCGATCACCAAAATTTCCCAGCAAAACATTAATACTATTAGCATTACCAAATCACCAATTTGTTCCCTTGATACAAATAAACATCCACTGAATAACGCATCCTAAAACAAATCTACAGCTCAATCTTCTGAGTATCAATCAAACAACCTTCTCAATTATTTCCACACTTCCAATTTCAAACAGAATCAACATACCTTATGAAAACTCCCACTGTCAACCCACTGTCGGGAGGTGTAATCTCCAGCAATAGCTCACTGGTGCTGCCCGCTGCCGTAAATCCACAACCACAACCTCTACCAAGCTAGAACATTAGAAACTCCTCTAATCAGTACGTCAACCACTGAAACACATGCCCAGATTCACAACCTGAGATACCACGGAGCTGCAACTATACATAATCACTTCAATCAATACAAACTCCCTACTGAAATCTAACACTTTAAACTTCAGGCTTATAATTGAAGCTAAAGGTGACTTACCCAGTGACTCACGACCAGAAAATCCCACTACTGAAGATGCCCCTCCGGCGAGGTATGCTTCTTGAGGTTCTACCCTAGTCCTGCACCGAGAGGCATTGCTACGAAACAGCTCACGTTACCCCAATTCCCCTACTGACCTCAATTCACAGATCCAGAACAATAAATCCCTAATCGAGACAATCCATACCTCAACACCTTGATGCCGGGAACCTCTGCCGTTGACGAAGAGAACTCCGACGAACTCAGCTTAGTTCTAGAGTTCGGGAAAGTGAGACCTCCGTCTGGAGTGTACCCTCTCCACCAAAAACGTCCCGGGACTCGTCGATCCAATCTCCAGCGACGCCGAAGCCCAAACCTCCTCACCCAATGGAGAATCCCTTGTGTGAAACAGTGATCTGTAGAGGGCAGGAGGAGTTGTAGACAAAGGGGAAAGAGGCTCCGGCGAGCGACGGCTAAACGTCGCCGTGAGCTCGGGTGCAGAGATCGTCGCGACGCTAGGTCGACGAGATCGGGTGAAGGGGCGTGAGTTCGGCGATATCAGAGGAAAAAGGCGGGGAGGCGGCGTTTAGGGCTCGAGTTACTGTAGCTTCTTGTTTATATAGGTAGGGTTTAATTACTCCATCTAATTAACTCCCTAATAAACCTCTCAAATGGTGATTTCCATTATCCCTTTAAACATTGTCATAAGTCCTCTAAATAAATCTAGAAAAATGTCTAAAAATTTCCCTAAATCATTATATGTTATTTTATTTTGCCGTATCTCACAGGAGCTTTAGGCTTTGTGGGCTATGTTACATAAGGTTGATTTTGATTCTAGTTTCCATTTTTTGCAAACCTTAGTGAGAGCCGGGAAGGCATCCTCAGGATCGATTGCTTTTGGTGGTTTGATTACTCAAGTAGCTATAAATTTGGGTTGTGGTATAAATGAACTAGAGATCATTCATGGTAATAATATGATTGATATTGATGCATGTCTTGCTATGAAAATGATTTGTCGGGATGAGAATAGTTTTGCTTTTCCTAGGAGGAATGATTTTCCACTACCCCTTCCTTATCCCGAGCGAACTTCTGTTCGCAACCCTACTAATTGTGTGATCACTGATGTAGATCCGGAGAATGTTCCTTCTTTATTCGAAGACACTGAGCCCCACCTTGAGCCCTCGTCATCTGGACACGTGCAACCCTCCGGGCATCCGGAACCTGCTAGGCATTCTTTCGCCTATGGTACAGGTCATTCCAGATTAGATTTTTCTGATTTTCACGCATCTCTAGACTCACTTCATGAGAAGCAGGAGGCCCAACGTGTGATGTTGGAGGGTCGTTTCTCTTTATTAGATGAGCAGTTTAGCGAGGTACAAGATCATTTTCAATTTTTGAGGAATTTTCAGGGTCAAGTGGCTGAGTTTGTTCAGGACTATGATATTGATCAAGCTAGGATGAGAGAATTCATGCAGGGCATGAGTATTACAAGTCAACAAGTTAGTTCTCTCTATGAATATCATAAGTTCCTAAGCGAAACTCTGGGTTTCCCTAGTTTTCCTATTGGTCGTCCATGTAGACCCCCACCTCCTCCTCCACCACCATATTGATTTCATCGGGACGATGAAAAGTTTAAGTCGAGGGGGGGGTGTTTGTAATAACCTAATTTTTCTTTTCATTTTTTAGTTTTTCTATTTCATTATGCATTTTGTTTTGTTTTTTTGGTTTCTTGAGTTGTTTTTGACTTTCATTTGATTGTCTTTTGAAATATTATGGCATACATATTGAGAACATCAATCTTCACTTTTATACTTTCTTGTCTTTAAGTAAAATGGTTAGCACAATTTTTATCTTGATCCATGATATTGTAGTGTACATCTTTTCTCTATCTTAAGTAGTATGATATGAGCTAAGTATCGTATGGAGATAAGTTTGAGATTTGGCTTAACCTTAAGAATCTTACTTTCACTTTACTTGAGCTTGAATAGTTGATATCATTGAAATAGTCAAGATTTATCCTATTTGTTTAGTACTTGGTTTCTATGGTGATTTCTCAAACTTCATTTTGGTTACTGGATGAGGCTCGAATCATGTAAGCTCATTTGAAAAAAATCAAAATATCCCAACATTTGTGCTTATATACATTTATGTTTAAGTGTTGCACCTTGCAATCACTTAGAAAAAAATAAAAAAATGCAAAAAGGAAATGAAGAGAAAAAAAGTTGAATAAGGGATATAAAAAATAGTTGTCGTGGGTGGAAACTAGAAGTTACCCCTTTGAGACCAAGTTAGGTTACTGGGGAAATAACTGCTATGATTCTCTTGATATCGAGCACGCCTTTGAGACCTTGGTTTGATTGAGAAATATGAACCAAGTGTGTGGTAGGTAAGTGTCTATCACCGGTAACATTAGGAACTCAATTGGATGATGACTTGACTAGGATGAAGATTGAAACTTGAAGAGTTTGAGTCACTTATTTGCACTGTTCACAAAGAGACTTATGCTTAAGCCATACTTGAGTTATTTCCATGATCATTCTTATCAATGAAACTTTTGGATAGAGATAGGAAAGTACATTAGGGATTATGATGCATTATAGAACATATGAATCTAGATTGCGGCATTTTGCTTGAGGGCAAGCAAAAGTTTAAGCCAGTACGATCTCCAACGAGTGAAATGAAGAATAATAGAGGATACGCGTGAGCGTAGGTTCTAAATGCAAATGATGTGTACCTTGACAATGGAGAGGATCCCCTTTATATACCACCTCTCATAACCTCTATGATCATGAGGTGGCATCGTGTGTCAGAGTTTGTTAGGTTATGGAAAAAAATATAGTCTAGATGATACGCAGTAACAATCCAAGGAATCTTTTTTCTACCCACAGATGTACCTCTTTTATCATTTATGACTTAGGCCTTTGATGAAATTATTGAAGAAGTAAGCCGTTTGGCTAGCCTTCACAGGAAGTGCCCAAAGAATATTCCCCGACAACTCTCACTAGTTGTTCAAATATTTTCCGCTGCTTGTCTATTGAGTGTATCTCAGTTGTCCTTAAGCAGCCTCTTTGTTAGGCTAATGTAATTTGCGCTGAATGTATCTCGGTTGGTCCTTAAGCTAGCCTCTTTATTAGGATGATATAATCTGTACTAAATATATCTCGGTCAGTCCTTAAGCCAGTCGCTTGATTGAAATACCTACGGAATATAACCTGGCCGGTCCTTAAGCTGGTTGCACTGTTGAAACATTTAGTTGCATTCTGTATAAGTGACTTTATCGTGTGCTATACTGCATGCATGTATCTTGGTCGGTCTTAGTTTGTCTTCAATCCAACCTTCTTGTTATGTTGCTGTTCGCTGAGTATATTTTGGCCAATCTTTGAGTCGGTCACCTTATTAGAATACTGTTTGCTAAGTATATCCCGGCCGATCTTTAAGCTGGTCGCTCTATTAGAATGTTCAGTTGAGCTCTCGACCATTAAGCCACTCTATTATATTTTTCATAACTCTAAAACATTTGTTTAAAAAATGATATAGTGCTTTAGTCATGTTGGAAATCTACTTGAGAAATAATAAATAACTTGTACTTTTCTAGGATCCCGTCTAGGAGGAAATAAAAGGATAATTGCTATAGACCCAGTTGTCCTTCTATCCGCTTGGGAGCCTTCCATCCTCACGAGTCTATAAAGGGTTATTAAGAGAGATGCAACCATACTATGTCATTTCCCAGCCAGATATTTGTATGGTTAGATATTTGTACGATCAGAGCATACATGTTCGCCCGGCTTTAAGACTGGGTGGATACACGTGCGTGCTACCCTTTATAGTTGGTCTATTATATAGAACGAGTCTATCATTCCAACTAATGCATAAGGCTAGTCGGTCTTAATCTTGACCACCCCAAGGTCTGACCACCCTTAAGATAATAAATAACTTGATTCGCTCGGCCTAAAGGATGGCCATCTTTCCCCAATCAACTTAAACCCCAGTCTGGTCAACCTAAGAACCATAACACATGGCAGTTATTCTAGGCCAAAGGAGAGGATGTTACTCCTTTTGGAGTAGGATTGCCATGTAACGACCACCCTCCTTACTACTACTCTGAGAGCGACCGTTACTTAACTAACTACTCTACTTAACTGGAATGATCACAACCCAGAGGAGTCCCTACCGAAAAATTTCGACAGCATCTCCCCTGCACCGGTGACCATAAACTTTAATACATATGATCCGGCAGTAAGAATGGGAGTCCCCATTTAGCAGAGTCAATGCCACGTGGAGGTCGAAAGGTAAAAGGCCAACCAGAAGCTTGGCCGAGCGGATAATGATGGTGACGACCAGCTGAAGCTTCCGAGCGGAAGCAATACACCCCGGCGGGAAGTCGGGGTTCCGACGCTCATGATGAACAGTATAGTAGTGCCGACCGGATGGCCCGCTCGGCCGAAGGAATAAAGTATCAACACTGCGAACAGTCCAGAGCACATGACCAGGAATACCCAGAACGGACGTATACCTTAGTCCGGTCGGACGTGATGGGACTGCCGAGCGGCATGCCGCTCGGTGCGGAAATAGAAGGGCTAGAATGACAAGATAGAAGATTATACTATCTCATCAGAAGATTATGCTATCTCATCAGAAGATTATGCTGTCCCATCAGAGACGTGCTCGGACTGTAGCAGTAAGGGGTCAGGCAAGCTCCTCTGACAAGCCCATGCTGGGTATGGGCTGAGGACACGTGTGTGCCTCGGTGTATGTGCATCAGCCTCCTCAGAGCTCTATATAAGAGCCCGCAGACTTCGCCGGAGGTATGAAAACTCTGATCTTCGGAGCTATTTCATCGTCTTCTTCTTGCCTGACTTGAGCGTCGGAGGGTCGTCGCCGGGGACCCCTCCCCGGCCCGACTTCTGTGCAGGTTCGCCGGAGGTCTGTGCAGCTGGTCGGAGATAGAGGAGAGCGCCACGTGCCCAGCGTCCGTCGATTCAGTGACTCGGACAGGATCAAATTGGCGCCGTTTGTGGGAACGCACCTGTATCCGAGCGGAATAGATGGACGAGGCTGGATGACCTCACACCGTGATGCTCTCCCAGGAGAGGCCCGACGCTCTAATTGAGGCAAGAGCAGCTAAGCTCGTGGAGCAACAGAAACAGAAGGCTCAAGCTGAGCGGATAGCACTGCTGAGTGGACCGACCGGAGCAACAAGCGAAATGGGGGCAAAATGGGGGCCCGACCGGAATTCAAGTGGGAGCAACGCTTGCCCCGATATCGGTCCGACGAGGAAGCCTTGATGAGTTTCGACAAGTATATATATTCTTCTCACTCCACGGGTATTCGGGAGTCAAGAAATTTGGTCAGATCCCCTGCTGGTCGGCAGGTCAGTTCTTCAATTATTTCTGTTGCTCATAAATTTGTAGTTTCTTGAGTAAAAACTCCCGTGCCGCTCGGCCGGGAGTAAATAAACCGAGCCCCGAGCTCGATGGGAAGCCCGTGCCGCTCGGCCGGGAGTGTATTAGCCGAGCCAAAAGCTCGATGGGAAGACCCCGTGCTGCTCGGCCAGGAGTGTATTAGCCGAGCCAAAGGCTTGATGGGAAACCCGTGCCGCTCGGCCGGGAGTAAATAAACCGAGCCAAAGGCTCGATGGGAAACCCGTGCCGCTCGACCGGGAGTGTATTAGGCGAGCCAAAGGCTCGATTGGATAAATCCCATGCCGCTCGGCCGGGAGTAAATAAACCGAGCCCCGAGCTCGATGGGAAGACCCCGTGCCGCTCGGCCGGGAGTGTATTAGCCGAGCCCCGAGCTCGATGGGAAGACCCCGTGCCGCTCGGCCGGGAGTGTATTAGCCGAGCCCCGAGCTCGATGGGAAGACCCCGTGCCGCTCGGCCGGGAGTGTATTAGCCGAGCCAAAGGCTCGAGGGGAAGACCCCGTGCCGCTCGGCCGGACGTAAATTATCTGAGCCAAGCGCTCGACGACGAAGGCCCCGAGCTGCTCAGCCGGAGGTATAGTATTTGAAGGCCCCGTGCCGCTCGGCCGGAGGTAAATTATCTGAGCAAAGCTCGAGGCCCGAGCTACCCAGTGGAGGTATAGTATCTGAAGGCCCGTCGCTCGGTAGGAGGTAAATCGAGCCAAGCTCGGCAGAAGGCCACTCGGTAGGAGGTATAGTGTCTGAAGGCCCCGTGCCGCTCGGTAGGTAAAATGCTCGAGCCAAGCTCAGCGATGAAGGCCCAGTGCTCGGTAGGAGGTATAGTATCTGAGGCCCCGTCTTGGCTCGTAGGAGGTAAAATTATCGAGCCAAGCGCTCAGCGAAGGCCCAGTGCTCGGCCGGGGTATAGTGTCTGAGGCCCGTCTGTGGCGGAGGTAAGTGCTCCGAGCCAGCGCTCGATGATGAAGGCCCCGAGCCAGGTATATTGTACGAGCCAAAGGCTCAATTACGAAGACCCTGTGCCGTTCGGCCAGGTAAACGTTGTCCAAATTAGGCTTAAAAGCCCGACGAGCTCCGTCGTTAAAGATTGAGAGCCGCGCCGACCGGCTATAAATATCCGCGCCGACGAGCTCCGTCGTTAAAAATCGAGAGACGGTCCGGCGTCTATAAACCCTCCGGCCGGGAAACCGGGAGACGGTCCGGCGTCTATAAACCCTCCGGCCGGGAAACCGGGAGACGAGCCGGCGTCTATAAATCCCCGAGCAGAAGACCGACGAGCTCCGTCGTTAAAAATCGAGAGACGGTCCGGCGTCTATAAACCCTCCGGCCGGGAAACCGGGAGACGGTCCGGCGTCTATAAACCCTCGGAGCGGAAGGCCGTAGTATAAATCCCGAGCGAAGACCGAGCGAGCTCCGTCGTTAAAGATCGAGCCGTGCCGGCTATAAATATCCGCACCGGAGCTCCGTCTTTAAAATCGAGGCGGTCGGCGTCAATATACCTTCTGGTAGGAAGCGGAGGCGGTCGGCGTCTATAAACCCTCCGACGGAAGCGAGCCGGCGTCTATAAATCCGGGCGGAAGACCGGCGAGCTCCGTCGTTAAAGATCGAGGGTCGAGCCGGCTATAAATCTCCGCGCCGCCGAGCCCCGTCGTTAAAGATCGAGGGACGACCGGCTATAAATATCCGCCCCGTCGAGCTCCGATCGCGCCACCGGTCGAAATACCGGCGAGCTCCGTCGTTAAAGATCGAGGCCGCGTCGATCGGCTATAAATATCCGCGCCGATCGTTAAAAATCGAGAGACGGTCGGCGTCTATAAACCCTCCGTAAAACCGAGAGACGGTCGGCGTCTATAAACCCTCGGTAGGAAGCGGGAGGCAGGCGGTGTCTATAAATCCCGGCGAAGCCGGCGAGCTCATGCGTTAAAAATCGAGAGGCGGTCCGGCGTCATAAACCCTCCGAAAACCGGGAGGCGGTCGGCGTCTATAAACCCTCCGGCCGGAAGCCGGAAGCCGAGGCATACTATCCCCAGCGAGAAGACTCGAGTCGTTAAAGATCAAGAGCCGCACCGACCGGCTATAAATATCCGCGCCGACGAGCTCCGTCGTTAAAAATCGAGAGCCGCTCCGACGTCTATAAACCCTCGGTAGGAAGCGGAGGCGGTCTGCATCTATAAACCCTCGGCCGAGCGGGAGGCGTGCGTCAATAAATCCGAGAAGACCGGCGAGCTCCGTCGTTAAAGATCGAGCGCCGCGCCGACTATAAATATCCGCGCCGGCGAGCTCCGTCGTTAAAGATCGAGAGCCGACCGGCTATAAATATCCGCGAGCTCCGTCGTTAAAGATCGAGAGCCGCGCCGACCGGTTATAAATATCCGCGCCGACGAGCTCCATCGTTAAAGATCGAGAGCCGCGCCGACCGGCTATAAATATCCGCGCCGACGAGCTTCGTCGTTAAAGATCGAGAGCCTCGCCGACCGGCTATAAATATCCGCGCAGATGAGCTCCGTCGTTAAAAATCGAGAGACGGTCCGGCGTCTATAAACCATCCGACCGGGAAACCGGGAGATGAGCCGGCATCTATAAACGTCCTAGCGGAAGATCGACGAGCTCCGTCGTTAAAGATCAAGAGCCGCGCCGACCGGCTATAAATGTCCACGCCGACGAGCTCCGTCGTTAAAGATCGAGAGCCGCCCCGACCGGCTATAAATATCCTCGCCGACGAGCTCCGTCGTTAAAAATCGAGAGACGGTCCGGCGTCTATAAACCCTCCGGCCGGGAAACCGGGAGACGAGCCGGCGTCTATAAACCCTCCGTCGTTAAAGATCGAGAGCCGCGCCGACCGGCTATAAATATCCGCGCCGACAAGCTCCATCGTTAAAAATCGAGAGACGGTCCGGCGTCTATAAACCCTCCGGCCTGGAAACCGGGAGACGAGCCGGCGTCTATAAACGTCCGAGCGGAAGACCGACGAGCTCCGTCGTTAAAGATCGAGAGTCGCGCCGACCAGCTATAAATATCCGCACCGACGAGCTCCGTCGTTAAAGAAACCGGGAGACGGTCCGGTGTCTATAAACCCTCCAGCCGGGAAACCGGGAGACGAGCCGGCGTCTATAAACGTCCGAGCGGAAGGATAAGGCAACGTACGACCGTTCGACTCGCTTATCAAGAATACTGCGACTGAAATCCCCTTTGGAGCACAAGAAAGGAGGGACGATGGCGTTAACGGAGGCCGTAATTACCGCCTCATTGGCCGAGCGGATAATGATTTCCTGGAAGAGCCGTTCGGCGAAACAATAGTCCAGTCAGTCGGACTAATCGCCTCCTTCGACTAGACTTGAAGGGGAGGCAAGTGATCCGGCAGTAAGAATGGGAGTCCCCAGTTAGCAGAGTCAACGCCACAAGGAGGTCGATAGGTAAAAGGCCAACCAGAAGCTTGGCCGAGCAGATAATGATGGTGATGACCAGCTGAAACTTCCGAGCAGAAGTAATACACCCCGGCGGGAAGTCGGGGTTCCGACGCTCATGATGAACAGTATAGTAGTGCCGAGCGGATGGCCCGCTCGGCCGAAGGAATAAAGTATCAACACTGCGAACAGTCCAGAGCACATGACCAGGAATACCCTGAACGGACGTATACCTTAGTCCGGTCGGACGTGATGGGACTACCGAGCGGCATGCCGCTCGGTGCGGAAACAGAAGGGCTAGAATGACAAGACAGAAGATTATGCTATCTCATCAGAAGATTATGTTATCTCATAAGAAGATTATGCTGTCCCATCAGAGACGTTCTCGGACTGTAGCAGTAAGGGGTCAGGCAAGCTCCTCTGACAAGCCCATACTGGGTATGGGCTGAGGACACGTGTGTGCCTCGGTGTATGTGCATTAGCCTCCTCAGAGCTCTATATAAGAGCCCGCAGACTTCGCCGGAGGTATGAAAACTCTGATCTTCGGAGCTATTTCATCGTCTTCTTCTTGCCTGACTTGAGCGTCGGAGGGTCGTCATCGGGGACCCCTCCCCGGCCCGACTTCTGTGCAGGTTCGCCGGAGGTCTGTGCAGCTGGTCGGAGATAGAGGAGAGCGCCACGTGCCCAGCGTCCGTCGATTCAGCGACCCTCCGGCCGGGAAATCGAGATACGGTCCGGCGTCTATAAACCTTCCGGCCGGGAAATCGGGAGACGGTCCGGCGTCTATAAACCCTCCGGCCGGGAAACCGGGAGACGAGCCGGCGTCTATAAATCCCCGAGCAGAAGACCGACGAGCTCCGTCGTTAAAGATCGAGAGCCGCTCCGACCGGCTATAAATATCCGCGCCGACGAGCTCCGTCGTTAAAAATCGAGAGACGGTCCGGCGTCTATAAACCCTCCGGCCGGGAAACCGGGAGACGGTCCGACGTCTATAAACCCTCCGGCCGGGAAACCGGGAGACGAGCCGGCGTCTATAAATCCCCGAGCAGAAGACCAACGAGCTCCGTCGTTAAAGATCGAGAGCCACGCCGACCGGCTATAAATATCCGCGCCGACGAGCTCCGTCGTTAAAAATCGAGAGACGGTCCGGCGTCTATAAACCCTCGGTAGGAAATCGAGGCAGTCCGTCTAAAAACCCTCGGTCGGAAGCGGAGATGGAGCGTCTATAAATCCGGCGAGAAGACCGGCGAGCTCCGTCGTTAAAGATCGAGGGCCGCGGCGCGGAATATCCGGCGAGCTCCGTCGTTAAAGATCGAGAGCCGCGCCGCTATAAATATCCGCGCCGACGAGCTCCGTCGTTAAAGATCGAGAGCCGCGCCGACCGGCTACAAATATCCGCGCCGACGAGCTCCGTCGTTAAAGATCGAGAGCCGCGCCGATCGGCTAGCCGGCGAGCTCCGTCGTTAAAGATAGAGAGCCGCGACCGGCTATAAATATCCGCGCCGAGCTCCGTCGTTAAAAATCGAGAGCGGTCCGGCGTCCATAAACCCTCCGAGCGGCGAGCCGTGGCGTCTATAAACGTCCGAGCGGAAGACCGACGAGCTCCGTCGTTAAAGATCGAGAGCCGCGCCGACCGACTATAAATATCCGCGCCGACGAGCTCCGTCGTTAAAGATCAAGAGCCGCGCCGACCAGCTATAAATATCCTCGCCGACGAGCTCCGTGGTGAAAAATCGAGAGACGGTCCGGCGTCTATAAACCCTCCGGCCGGGAAACCGGGAGACGAGCCGGCGTCTATAAACGTCCGAGCGGAAGACCGATGAGCTCCATCGTTAAAGATCGAGAGCCGCGCCGACCGGCTATAAATATCCACGCCGACGAGCTCCGTCGTTAAAAATCGAGAGACGGTCCGGCGTCTATAAACCCTCGGCACAGGCGGGAGGCAGGCGGCGTCATCGCGTCGAGGCGGAAGACCGACGAGCTCCGTCGTTAAAGATCGAGAGCCGCGCCGACCGGCTATAAATATCCGCGCCGACGAGCTCCGTCGTTAAAGAAACCGGGAGACAGTCCGGCGTCTATAAACCCTCCGGCCGGGAAACCGGGAGACGAGCCGGCGTCTATAAACGTCCGAGCGGAAGGATAAGGCAACGTACGGACGTTCGACTCGTTTATCAAGAATACTTCGACAGAAATCTCCTTTCGAGCACAATAAAGGAGGGACGATGGCGTTGACGGAGGCCGTAATTACCGCCTCATCGGTCGAGCGGATAATGATTTCTTGGAAGAGCCGTTCGGCGAAACAATAGTCCAGCCAGTCGGACTAATCGCCTCCTTCAACTAGACTTGAAGGGAGGCAAGTGATCCGGCAGTAAGAATGGGAGTCCCCATTTAGCAGAGTCAACGCCACATGGAGGTCGAAAGGTAAAAGGCCAACCAGAAGCTTGGCCGAGCGGATAATGATGGTGATGACCAGCTGAAGCTTCCGAGCGGAAGCAATACACCCCAGCGGGAAGTCGGGGTTCCGACGCTCATGATGAACAGTATAGTAGTGCCGAGCGGATGGCCCGCTCGGCCGAAGGAATAAAGTATCAACACTGCGAACAGTCCAGAGCACATGACCAGGAATACCCCGAACGAACGTATACCTTAGTCCGGTCGGACGTGATGGGACTGCCGAGCGGCATGCCGCTATGTGCGGAAACAGAAGGGCTAGAATGACAAGACAGAAGATTATGCTATCTCATCAGAAGATTATGCTATCTCATCAGAAGATTATGCTGTCCCATCAGAGACGTGCTCGGACTGTAGCAGTAAGGGGTCAGGCAAGCTCCTCTGACAAGGCCATACTGGGTATGGGCTGAGGACACGTGTGTGCCTCGGTGAATGTGCATCAGCCTCCTCAGAGCTCTATATAAGAGCTCGCAGACTTCGCCGGAGGTATGAAAACTCTGATCTTCGGAGCTATTTCATCGTCTTCTTCTTGCCTGACTTGAGCGTCGGAGGGTCGTCGCCGGGGACCCCTCCCCGTCCCGACTTCTGTGCAGGTTCGCCGGAGGTCTGTGCAGCTGGTCGGAGATAGAGGAGAGCGCCACATGCCCAGCGTCCGTCGATTTAGCGACTCAGACAGGATCAACATACATAGTATACATCAGCCACAGGCGGCTGGAACATATATCAAACACCCATGCAGTTAAATGGAAGAATTTTAAAGCATAAAAACATTCTATGAACAAATCAGCAACATAAAAGGATAATTCCAACAATGCAAGTAGGACTTAATCCACCTAATTTCACTAACAATCTAAATACAAAAAATCTTAATGAACTTCTTAGCAAATCCCCAGATCTCTCTCCATAGTCCAGGCATCACACACCTCTCTTGCATGTCCTTGTCGCCTTCCTTCACATTGGCTTTCCTTTTCCTTTATCTGCAGTAGGAGGAATGCAAACTATAAGCCAATGCTTAGTAAGCGCTATCTAACTAACAAAACTTGAAAAGAGCATATAATACAAAGAATGCAAAAACTGAAATGCTAAAGAGAAAAGCTACTCATGCTCAACTAATAGCAAAGCTCTGAAAATAATCTGTAAACTCATGATATACAAGAATAAAACTGCATGCTAGAAATAAGACTAATCATGCTCAATAGACTAATAAGGGAAGCAATTAAATCTAATACTGCATGCTTAGAATTCTAAAGAACTAAACTTACTGATTCTAAGCATCTTTGAAGCTTGTTTCATTTGTTCCAAAAACTTATACTTTAATACTTCAAAATAATAATAAACTTCTTCTTCTTGGGCCCAGGCTTAGTACCAATGCACGCTCCCTAATAGAGACTGTGGTAGCTAGTCATCAGTCCTACGAGAGTAAAGACCTTGGAATTGGTCACCTGGTTTTGTTTAACGACAACCTTGGAAGTCGGGTACTAGCCTTTCTAAAATAAAATACTTGTTATCTTTTAATATTCTTATAATAAAATGCCTTGCCATTTCCTTGAGCACTTGGCGTGCAGCTGATCTCAATTCTTAAAGTTTAGAGATCCTATCAAGTCCTTGGTATTTTCTTACTTATAGCTACTCATAATCCTAAAAAAAAAGGTTTAATAGAACTCTTATCTTTTCCACCTACAAGCAGATCCTAGAGTTTTTATAGAGCAACAGGATTCTTTAAGCATGTATCAACAGAATAAATCAAAGGAAAGAAAATATGACTTCTTTAAGCATGCTACAATAAACTTAAATCAAAGAAAAGCAAATCTGAACTCTCTAAGCATGCTACAATAAACATAAATCAAAGATAACTGCTCATGCTCAGCTAAGGAAAAATGAAAACCAAACATGCTCAGCTAAGGTAAATGAAAACAAAACATGCTCAGCTAAGGGTAAATGACAACAAAACAAAGGAATCGATGTTGCACAGCCAAAGGGCCGGCTGGTTATACCTGTCGAACTAGCAGGGAAATCAAGACAACCTAGGATGCATAGTAGGGAAATATCTAAATCTGCAATACTTAAGAAAGAATCTATTCATGTTGGTTAAGCAGGCAAGGAATTCTGAATTGGAGTGTCAAATGTAGAATTGTGCAGGCTCATCACAACTCAAAAAGGTCTAATCTTTACATGTTTAAATACACAACTGCTCATGCTAATTGAATGACAAGGAAACTAACACTGCATACTTGACTAAGGAGTTGTTCATGCTCATTAACTATACGGCTAAATCCCTAGCAACCATTCTGCACAGTAAAATCTGAAACAAAGGAGCATGATGCGGATGGTAAGGAGTGAAAATAAAACCCCGAAACTACTCTTACTGTAGGTGAGTAGCAACTTACCTCGTGTTCTTGGACTTTCAACCGAGAAAGGAGGTTCTAGGGTTCGGAGGAGCTTGAGCTTCCCGGCCTCTTCCTCGTGCCTACGAGCTCTTCTCGTCGAGAGGATCGTGAGGATGGAAAGGGCTCTCGGAAAACCCCCTCGATCGGCCGCCGGAGTGAAGCCCTAAGTTCGGCTTCGTCTTCGCCCAAGCAACGCCGACACCGTCGCACGCGAGAAAGAGAAGGAGAAAAGATTTCAGGAGAAAAGAAATAACCTAATCCCTCTTAACTTATCCTTTTATAACCTAGGGTTATTTTAAATAGGTTCATTTATTGCTTAAGATAATTCCGTGCCTTACTCTTTCACGAAATACCGGCAGAACACTTGGCAACCCGGTTTTCTTAAGGTTTGGCTTAACCCGAGGTCCACGGTTCGAATCTTGGCTTGGACATTATTTTTGTCCAAACTTCTCTCGTTTAGTAAAAATATCAAACGACCTCAGAAAATTCCATAAAAATACTCTAAAAATTCCTAAAAATCTCTAGAATATTTCTATAGCATTTCTAAATATTTTTAAGAACTTTTATAACTCGAAATAGGAAAAATTGGGTCGTTACAATCCCCTATTCCTTATAAAAAGTTCATCCTCGAACTTAGAATAATTCTGGATATTTCTGTCTCATACTATCATCACGCTCCAAAGTGACTTCCTCGTGCTTCTGGTTCTGACAGATGACCTTCACTAGTGGCACTTCTTTGTTTCCTAGTCTCTTGACTGCTCTGTCCACTATCTGTGTAGGTCTGCTCTCGTAGCTAAGATCCTCTTGGATCTGCACTATCTGAGGCTGAATCACTTGGCTAAGATCGTGAATGCACTTCTTTAGCATAGAGACATGAAATACATTGTGTATGGCTGACATGTCTTGTGGTAAGTCCAGCTTGTAAGCTACCTTCCCAATCCTCTCTGTAATCGGGTAGGGTCGTACATAGCGAGGACTTAACTTGCCCTTTTTGCCAAATCTCATCACTCCCTTCATAGGAGCGACTTTGAGTAAAACTGAATCCCCTACTTAAAACTCAAGTGGCCTACGACGTGTGTCAGCATAACTCTTCTGTCTACTCTGGGCAGTCTCAATTCTCTGTCTGATCTTCTGGATAGCCTGAGTAGTCTTATCTATCAGCTATGTCTGAATGCCTAGCTCTACTTCCATTTATTTCCTTTCACCTGCTTCTTGCCAGCAAATGGGTGATCTACACTTCCTGCCATACAGTGCCTCGTAAGGTGCCATCTTGATAGTTGCCTGATAGCTATTGTTGTAGGCAAACTCAGCTAAGCATAGATACTTGCACCAACTTCCCTTGAAATCTAGTGCACAAGCCTGAGCATATCTTCTAAAATCTGATTTACTTGCTCTGTCTATCCATCAGTCTGAGGATAGAAGGCTGTGCTGAACTTGAGTTTGGTGCCTAGTGCATTCTGAACACACTCTCAAAAATGAGAGGTGAAGCGCCCATCTCTATCAGACACAATAGATTTTGGAACTCCATGAAGTCTGATCACCTCCTTAACATATAGCTGTGCCAACTGCTCTATAGAGTGGGACACCTTGATGGCTAGAAAATGGGCAGACTTGGTCAATCTGTCCACTACTACCCATATTACGTCATATCCATTTGTAGTTCTTGGAAGACCTGTTATGAAGTCCATGGATATATCTTCCCACTTCCACTCTGGTATTGGGAGAGGTTGTAACATTCCTCCTGGTCTCTGGTGTTCTGCTTTGACTCTCTAACATGTCAGGCATGTACTGACATATTTTGCAACATCTCTTTTGAGTCCAGACCACCAGAATCTCTGTTTCACATCCTGATACATCTTGGTGGAACCAGGATGCATGGAGTAAGGTGTACTATGAGCTTATTCTAAAATTTTCTTTCTCAACTCTTCATCATTGGGGACACAAAGCCAGTTCCCCTTATAGAGAATTCCACTATCTAATACTCGAAACTCCGAATTTTCCCCTTGTCGTATCCCTTGCTTGATCTTTTGGATATCTGTATCTTCACTTTGCTTTCTCTGTATATCCTCAAGTAGGGTTGACTCTAAGGTCAATGCAGAGAGTTGTCCATAAATAACTTCAAGTCCAAAATCTGACAACTCCTTCTTCAGTGGCAGGGCTAATGATGACAAAGACATCAGGGATGCACTGGATTTTCTGCTTAGTGCATCTCCCACTTTGTTAGCTTTACCTGGGTGGTAGAGGATTTCACAGTCACAATCCTTGATCAACTCTAGCCACCTACACTGTCTCATGTTTAAGTCCTTCTGGGTGAAGAAGTACTTAAGACTCTGATGGTCTGTGAAGATTCTGCACTGAACTCCATACAAATAATGTCGCCAGAGTTTTAGTGCAAAGACCATAGCTGCCAGCTCAAGATCATGAGTGGGGTAGTTCTTCTCATAATTTTTGAGTTGTCTGGAAGCATAAGCTATCACTTTTCCTTCCTGCATGAGTACAGCTCCTAGGCCCATCTTGGAAGCATCACTGTAGATGTAAAAACTCTTGTCACTTTCTGGATCAGTCAGAATGGGAGCACTGGTCAGTCTCTTTTTCAGCTCTTGAAAACTCTGCTCACATTTGTCTGACCATTCAAACTTCTTGTTCTTTCTGGTTAGGGCTGTTAGTGGAGAGGCTATCTTGGAAAAGTCCTCCATGAATTTTATGTAATATCCAGCTAGACCAAGGAAGCTTCTGATCTCCCTGACGTTCTGAGGTCTATGCCAATCGTTGACTGCTTCTATCTTGGCAGGATCCACTTGGATACCTTCCTAAGAAATGATGTGGCCCAAAAACGCCACCTGATTTAACCAGAACTCGCACTTTGATAATTTAGCATAAAGCTGTCTTTGCTGTAGGGTCTGCAGTACTATTCTCAAGTGCGTGTCATGCTCCTCTGGGGTCCTGGAATAGACTAGAATGTCGTCGATGAACACAATGACAAATTTGTCAAGGTATTCTCTGAACACCCTGTTCATCAAGTCCATGAAGACCGCTGGTGCATTAGTCACACCAAAAGGCATGACTACAAATTCGTAGTGTCCGTATCTGGTCCTGAAAGCTGTTCTAGGTATATCACTTTCTTTCACTTTCAGCTGATGGTACCCAGAGCGCAGGTCTATCTTTGAGAACACTGTTGCCCCTCTCAACTGATCAAATAAGTCGTCGATCCTGGGAAGGGGGTACTTGTTCTTGATTGTCACTTGATTCAGAGCTCTGTAATCAATGCACATTCACATAGATCCATCTTTCTTCTTAACAAACAACACAGGAGCTCCCCATGGTGAATGACTAGGGCGGATGAAGCCTTTGTCAAGCAGCTCATGAAGTTGTTCTTGTAACTCTTTTAGCTCTGCTGGAGACATGCGGTATGGAGCTTTTGAAATTGGACCGGTACCAGGAACCAATTCAATTTCAAACTCCACTTCTCTGTTGGGAGGTAGTCCAGGTAGCCCTTCTGGAAATACCTTTGGATACTAATAGACTACCCGAACATCTTCCTGCTTGGGTCTTTCTTGTTATCTTTGTCCTTCCAGTTCTGATTACTTGACTGGGGTCTCTGTTTCCCCACTGTCTTGTCTTCGATCTTGACTGACTTGTGTTGCGTTTGTTTTGCCTTGATGCTGTTTAGATAGTGCTCACTAATACCCTGCTGACCAGCTCTTCACCAATCTGTGATCGGTGAGTTTCATTATTCACATTAAGTGCTATTTCTGGTCTCAGCCTTCAGAGCATCAGTCTGACTCGTTCTTTCTCTAGTCTTACTAACTCTAGGCAAAGATGAGCTAGCCTGTTGAATCTTTTGACTACTTCTTCTACTGGTAGGTCACCTGGTCTAAATTCTATAAACTCCTCATAATGTTTATTGGTGATCCGTTGGCGGAAGAACTCTTCATAAAACTCTGTCTCAAAGTCAGCCCAGCTCATCTGGTTGACTACTCTCCTACTCTTAACTCGCTCCCACCACATACGAGCATCTCCAGATAGGTAGAAAGAGGCACACTTAACCTTCTCGACTTCTGGCCAGTCAAGAAGCTCCATTATGCTCTCTAGTGTCTTGAACCAAGTCTGGGCATCCCAGGGCTCAATCGTGCCTGAGAAGTTTTCTGGCTTCAGCTTTAGCCACTGTATCAGGTATGCTTCTTGTCTTCTAGGTGCTGTGGCGACTTCCAGGGCAGCTGATGGGACTTCAGTCACCACTGAGGTCTCCACATTGATGGTTGGGGGAGTGGGAGGAACTGGCTGTTGATTGGTCATCAAGTTGGCAATCACTTGTTGCTGCTCTACTACTTGTCTCTGGAGTTGGGCAACAACTTCAGAGAGATTGGGCTCAGTTGATCTAAGCTCTTCATTCTCCTGATCTTGGTTCTCAGTATGAACGGTATGGGAATGTCCTCTTCTTGACATCTAGTTATGCAGAGAAAAAGACTTGATATCTTCTCTATCCTTTCTAAACATACTTATGTATATGAATAAAAGAGAAACAAAACTTCTATCTTACTAAAGCGCATATAAGCAATTACTCCATACTGCAATTAATAAAGAAAGCATAAAAGGAAAAACTTAAATACTTTCTTACTTGAAGACGGCAAGGCTGATGCTGATGTGTGTGTGATGCTGGAGAATGGGAACTGCTCCAATACCAACTGTAACGACCACCCTCCTTACTACTACTCTGAGAGCGACCGTTACTTAACTAACTACTCTACTTAACTGGTATGATCACAACCCAAAGGAGTCCCTACCGAAAAATTCCGGCAGCATCTCCCTTATACTGGTGACCATAAACTTTAATACATACATAGTATACATCAGCCACAGGTGGCTGGAACATATATCAAACACCCATGCAGTTAAATGGAAGAATTTTAAAGCATAAAAACATTCTATGAATAAATCAGCAACATAAAAGGATAATTCCAACAATGCAAGTAGGACTTAATCCACCTAATTTCACTAACAATCTAAATACAAAAAATCTTAATGCACTTCTTAGCAAATCCCCAGATCTCTCTCCATAGTCCAGGCATCACACACCTCTCTTGCATCTCCTTGTCGCCTTCCTTCACATTAGCTTTCCTTTTCCTTTATCTGCAGTAGGAGGAATGCAAACTATAAGCCAATGCTTAGTAAGCGCTATCTAACTCACAAAACTCGAAAAGAGCATATAATACGAAGAATGCTAAAACTGAAATGCTAAAGAGAAAAACTACTCATGTTCATCTAATAGCAAAGCTCTGAAAATAATCTGTAAACTCATGATATATAAGAATAAAACTGCATGCTAGAAATAAGACTAATCATGCTCAATAGACTAATAAGGGAAGCAATTAAATCTAATACTGCATGCTTAGAATTCTAAAGAACTAAACTTACTGATTCTAAGCATCTTTGAAGCTTGTTTCATTTGTTCCAAAAACTTATACTTTAATACTTCAAAATAATAATAAACTTCTTCTTCTTGGTCCCAGGCTTAGTACCAATGCATGCTCCCTAATAGAAATTGTGGTAGCTAGTCACCAGTCCTACGAGAGTAAAGACCTTGGTCTTACCAGGGCCAAGACCTTGGAATTGGTCACCTGGATTTGTTTAACGACAACCTTGGAAGTCTGGTACTAGCCTTTCTAAAATAAAATACTTGTTATCTTTTAATATTCTTATAATAAAATGCCTTGCCATTTCCTTGAGCACTTGGCGTGCAGCTGATCTCAATTCTTAAAGTTTAGAGATCCTATCAAGTCCTTGGTCTTTTCTTACTTATAGCTACTCATAATCCTAAAAAAAAGGTTTAATAGAACTCTTATCTTTTCCACCTACAAGCAGATCCTAGAGTTTTTATAGAGCAACAGGATTCTTTAAGCATGTATCAACAGAATAAATCAAAGGAAAGAAAATCTGACTTCTTTAAGCATGCTACAATAAACATAAATCAAAGGAAAGCAAATCTGAACTCTCTAAGCATGCTACAATAAACATAAATCAAAGAGAACTGCTCATGCTTAGCTAAGGAAAAATGAAAACCAAACATGCTCAGCTAAGGTAAATGAAAACAAAACATGCTCAGCTAAGAGTAAATGACAACAAAACAAAGGAATCGATGTTGCACAGCCAAAGGGCCGGCTGGTTATACCTGTCGAACTAGCAGGGAAATCAAAACAACCTAGGATGCCTAGTAGGGAAATATCTAAATCTGCAATACTTAAGAAAGAATCTGTTCATGTTGGTTAAGCAGGCAAGGAATTCTGAACTGGAGTGTCAAATGTAGAATTGTGCAGGCTCGTCACAACTCAAAAAGGTCTAATCTTTACATGTTTAAATACACAGCTCCTCATGCTAATTGAATGACAAGGAAACTAACACTGCATACTTGACTAAGGAGTTGTTCATGCTCATTAACTATATGGCTAAATCCCTAGCAACCATTCTGCACAATAAAATCCAAAACAATGGAGCATGCTGCGAATGGTAAGGAGTGAAAATAAAACCCCGAAACTACTCTTACTGGAGGTGAGTAGCAACTTACCTCGTGTTCTTGGACTTTCAACCGAGAAAGGAGGTTCTAGGGTTCGGAGGAGCTTGAGCTTCCCGGCCTCTTCCTCGTGCCTACGAGCTCTTCTCGTCGAGAGGATCGTGAGGATGGAAAGGGCTCTCGGAAAACACCCTCGATCGGCCGCCGGAGTGAAGCCCTAAGTTCGGCTTCGTCTTCGCCCAAGCAACGCCGACGCCGTCGCACGCGAGAAAGAGAAGGAGAAAATATTTGAGGAGAAACGAAATAACCTAATCCCTCTTAACTTATCCTTTTATAACCTAGGGTTATTTTAAATAGGTTCATTTATTGCTTAAGATAATTCCGTGCCTTACTCTTTCACGAAATACCGGCGGAACACTTGGTCAACCCGGTTTTCTTAAGGTTTGGCTTAACCCGAGGTCCACAGTTCGAATCTCGGCTTGGACATTATTTTTGTCCAAACTTCTCTCGTTTAGTAAAAATATCAAACGACCTCAGAAAATTCCATAAAAATACTCTAAAAATTTCTAAAAATATCTAGAATATTTCTATAGCATTTTTAAATATTTTTAAGAACTTTTATAACTCGAAATAGGAAAAATTGGATCATTACAATCCCCCATTCCTTATAAAAAGTTCATCCTCGAACTTAGAATAATTCTGGATATTTCTGTCTCATACTGTCATCACGCTCCCAAGTGACTTCCTCGTGCTTCTGGTTCTGCCAGATGACCTTCACTAGTGGCACTTCTTTGTTTCCTAGTCTCTTGACTGCTTTGTCCACTATCTGTGTAGGTCTGCTCTCGTAGCTAAGATCCTCTTGGATCTGCACTATATGAGGCTGAATCACTTGGCTAAGATCGTGAGTGCACTTCTTTAGCATAGAGACATGAAATACATTGTGTATGGCTGACATCCCACTTGGTTACCAGGATTCATAAACTCTAATACTTAAGCCTGGAGGTCTAGAGTTCGAATCCTGGGGAAGGCAAAAATCCACTGCCAGGGGTGGAAAGTCCTAGTGAGTAACGGCACGGCCAAGGGTCGTCGGTCGATGACATTAGAGGTCGCCAAATGGGCCGACGACATAAGGGGCCGCCAGTAGGCCGCCGCAAAGGCCGCCCAAGAGGCCAAAGAGCCGGGTCGTTACATGCCATGTCATCTTAACTTTGACCGCCACATCATCCTCTGGATCCATCCATCATAACCCACATCATTGGGTATTTCATGCTCATAAGGTTGTTCCATCCTAGCCTCTCAAGGAGCCAATCCATATCATATCTAAAACATAAAACATCTAAGGTTGTATGATCCATGAACCTAGTGCTTAAAATGGAATGTTTAGACAATGAATTATAATAATGCATTTGTTCATCACTAGAAAAAATAATTCCAAAGTCATTAATCATACCCTTGAAGTGTGTATCTTGTTCTTTTAGAGCATTCATCTTCTCCTTCCCTTTTCTTGTTGGAGTGCTTTCTTTGATAGAATTTGACATTGTGGATGATGGAGAGGTTGAGTCTAAAATGGGGTGAAAACTCTAGGTATGGAGAAGGAAGTTTATGGTGGAGTTGAAGGAAGCAAGTTGTGGCCTTTTGGAAGAAGGGGGAATTGGAAAGGGGTGTGGGAGAAGGAGTTGGCAGGCATAGCCGTGTGAATCCCACACGCTTATGCCCTAAATTGAGTCTATATGAGTTGGACCGTGTGGTGCTACATGGCCCCTTTCCACGGTTTTCTTACATGGCCATGTCAAATGACACGGTCGTGGTCTTCTTTGCCTTGGCCACAATCACACGACTGTGTTGATTAACACGACCTAGTTTGCCTCCCTCATGGGTTGAGTCACACGACCACGTGAATTTACAAGGCCGACCTCTTCTTCCTCTCTGCTAAAGCCACACAGTCGTGTGGATCTACATGGCCTCATTCTTCTCCTTCACGATGGGCCTCACACGACCATATGGTATCGCACGGCCAACTCTAAAAGTGTGTGAGGGCTGAGTTTTTCTATGGCTCTTCTTCTCTTCAACTTCACCAGCGCCTCCACACCCATGAGAGAATCATGGCCAGCTCGTGGAGGCCATGGAAAACCTGAAAGTAAAATTAAAAGATAGATTAAACAACTAATAAAGAAAGAAAATTGTAATTTAAGCTGAATTGAAAGCTTGGGTTGCCTCCCAAGAAGCGATTGTAGGTCTTTAGCTTGACCCCTTGCTTAGTTCAATTAGGTGGTTGTGGTTTTGAAAAGTACAATATTTCACATTCATAAACAGGCAATCTCAGGAAATACCTCTTGAGGCGTTGCCTATTTACTTTGCAAAGTCGGGATCCTTCGTTCCAAATATCAACCGCTCCATATAGATACAACTTTTGAATTTTGAATGGTCCTGTCCACCTTGCTTTTAGTTTTTTGGGGAATAGTTTTAACCTAAAATTGAACAATAGTACCAAATCTCCTTCTTTGAATTCCCGGCGTAAATGTGTTGATTGTGCTTTTTTTTGTTCTCTCTTTATAGGGCCTTGCATGTTCATATGCATCCATTCACAATTCATCGAGTTCATTAAGTTGAAGTTTTCTTTTCTCACCAGCTACTTTCAAATCAAAATTGAGGCATTAAATTGCCCAATAGGCTTTGTATACCAATTCTACTAGTAGATGACATGGCTTTCCATAGACTAGCTGAAACGAGATCATTTTGATTGGGGTTTTGAAAGCAGTTCGGTATGCCCACAAGGTGTCATCTAATTTTAGAAATCAATCCTTTTGTGATGTAGATACTATCTTCACCAAAATTTCTCTGATTTCTCAATTGGAGATTTCAACTTGCCCACTGGGTTATAGATGGTAAGGTGTTGCAATCTTATGACTCACTCCATATTTTTTTAGCATATTTTCAAATTGGATCTCAATAAATGAGACCCCTCCCATCGCTTATTATAGCTCTTGGGACTCCAAAGCAGGGAAAGATTATGTTCCTAAATAATTTGATAATTATTTTAGCATCGCATGTAGGGGACACTGTTGGTGCAGCGGAGACCGGCAAGAGGGGGGTGAATTGCTGAAAACAAAAACGAAAATACCCTCCTCGAATTTCAACTCAGAATAAACGCAGTAGTAAAATAATAAAGACAGAAACTAAAAGCAGAAATAGGAATTTAACCTGGTTACAACCAAGGAGGTTGTTAATCCAGGGCAGTGAAAAACACACTAAGAAAATTCTCCTTCTCTGAAGGTGGAGATGCCTTTTACACTCTAATTGCTCAGAACTACTGCTAGGAATTGCTTACAGATTGAATGCTTGAGTTGTTCTCTAATTCCTAGCTCCAGGGGCCTTTAAATAGCCTCTGGAAATTCTATCCCGAGGGTCCAAGGCGCCTCCAACAAGGTTCAAGGCGCCTCCACAGCTCGGTCAGCGGATAGAACTCTATCCGAATGCAAACGGTCATTTTGACCTGTTGAAGGCGCCTCCAATCAGGATGAAGGCACCTTCAAGCTGGAGCCGCCTCCAGTCAGGTTGGAGGCGCCTCCAAGCTGGCAGCTCAGCTCTTTTGACTTCGTTTCCAGCTTGTTGCGACTTCCGATGCTTCGATCTTTTGGGTGATTGTGGCAAACCGAAATAGGGCTCACCCGAACCCAATTTCCGGCCTTCCTCGAGTAGCCTTCCGTCCCGGCTTAACGTCCCTCGAATGCCGCGCACGCTCTTCACGCCCACCGGAGTACTTTTCCGCAGCTCTCTCGTCCTTCGGACGCACCGAGCCCGTCGGCTCCCTTCCCGTGCCGTCCTTCTCGCTAGCTACGTCTTCCGCTCGACTTCCTGTGCTCCTAAGCTCCTGCACACTCAGACACAGGGATCAAATACAACGCAGGACCTAACCAACTTGGTTGATCACATCAAAACTACCATGGGGTCCAACAATCTCCCCCTTTTTGATGTGCATCAACCCAAGTTCAAGTTAGGGACAACATAGACATAAATAGTAATTTTAAAGGTAAATTACTAAACTGACAAGTTAACCATAATTTTTGCAATTAGTAAAATTGCAGCACTTTTTATAATAACAAAAATTTTAAATTTTTTCTAACTCCCCCTAAACTTGTACTTCTGTCTCCCCCTTTGATCACATCAAAAATGGGGTCTTAAGAATTTTCAAGTAAGATTGAAGTTTTTGAAAAATTTCTAAGTTAAAAAATGAATTTTTGAAAAAATTGCTAAGTTAACATAAATTTTTAAAAAATTTCTAAGTATAAAAAATTCTAAGTAAAAAAAAATTTCTTAGTTAAGTGAAATGAACTTTTAGAATTTTAAAAATTCTAACCTAAAAAAAATTAGAAAAAAAAATTTCTTAGGAATTTTTGTTTATTTTAACAAATATTTGATAAACTTTCAAAGCATTATTTAATACTTGTTTAATGCTTTTTCAGAAAGTTAATTAAATATTTTCTTTCAATATTTTAGCTTCCAAGTCGTGGCGAGGCACTAGGCCTTCTTGGTTATTGGAGCAACAACCACTTCCTTAGACAAAGCTTCCATAAAGAATTTCAATGTTTAATTTTCTCACTGTAAGCTTTTTAATTTTTGAAAAATTAATTAAGCACAGATTTTGGAACCCAATAGAAGTTCCTTCCTACAGGATTATTCAAAAATCTAGGGGGTACATAGTTTCTTGGTATTTTTCTAAGTTGACCTTGATGCTTCATTATATACCAATTTAATTTACCATAAGTTCTAATTTTTGACTTTGGAAATTTCTTTAAGCATGCATCATTTTTCAATTTTTCAATTTCTAATTTTAAATTTTCATTTTCTGATTTTAGATGATATATCTAATGGGCATGCTCTTGCTAAGTTCAACTTTAATTCAGCATTCTCTTTTTCTAATTGATCTAACTCTTTAGAAAGAGACTTGATAAATTTGAAAGATTGAGTTGGGGTTAGATTGCGTACCTTACTTACCTGGTCTGGTGACGCTCCCCCTTCACTGCTGCTTTCTTCTTCTGATGTTCCTCCCCCTTCGTCGATGCTCATCTCTGAGCTAGACGTTTGTGTTGCTGATGGTTGGCCATCAGTGCTAGTCCCGAGAATTCTTCGACTTCTGATTTAGAGGATGACGAATCATCCCACGTTGCCTTTAGATTCTTGTGCTTGGAGGGTTCTGGTTTCTTATATTTTGGCTTTGCCCTTTCTTTCTCCTTTCTCTTTAGCTTTGGGCAGTCATCGTTGATGTGCCCCTCTTCGTTGCAGTTATAGCAGCGAACCGTCCTCTTCTTTCGATGATGCCTCTGCGGTTTAAATTTATTAGTACTGAAAAACTTATTGAAGCGTCTTACCAGTAGTGCCGCTTCGGATTCGTCGACTGAGGCTTCGGAGTCAGAACTGTTCATCTTTGCCTTTAAGGCAATATTCTGACTTGTCTTCTCTGCTCTGTTGGGTTCTGAAACTCGAGACTCGTGAAGTTCGAAAGTGGAAAATAATTGTTCTAACGTACTTACCTCGAGGTCCTTAGAGATGTAATACGCATCTACTAAGGAGGCCCACTCTGGAGTTCTCGGGAAGACATTGAGCGCGTATCAGATAGAATCCCGGTTGGTTACCTCTTCTCCAAGGTTCGTTAGTTGCGTTATCAGCTCCTTGATTCTCGCTTGGAGTTGCGCTACCTTCTCACCTTGGTTCATCCGGAGGTTCGTTAACTGGTTCCGGAGGATGTCGCGCTTTGCTAGCTTCGCTTCGGAAGTACCTTCGTGAAGCTCCAGGAATTTCTCCCAGAGATCTTTCGCTGAGTCGTAGCTTCCGATCCGATTTATCTCCTGCGGCGGCAGCACACTGAGCAGGTGGAACTCTGCCTTTCCGTTGGCGATGAAATCGGCTTGCTCCTTCTTGCTCCATGTGTTTTCTTCTTTGTCTTTCGGTGCTGCAAAACCATATTTCATTGTAATAAGAATATCAAAATCCGTTTTAAAAAATACCTCCATTTTGTGCTTCCATGTGGCAAAGTCTCCGTCGAACTTCGGGGGATGGATGTTCGCGCCGGCCATTGTCTTGATCGTAGTGCTTCAGTTGGCGGTTAGTCCTTCTGAGGCGATCAGGCTCTGATACCACTTGTTGGTGCAGCGGAGACCGGCAAGAGGGGGGTGAATTGCTGAAAACAAAAAAGAAAATACCCTCCTCGGATTTCAACTCAGAATAAACGCAGTAGTAAAATAATAAAGACAGAAACTAAAAGCAGAAACAGGAATTTAACCTGGTTACAACCAAGGAGGTTGTTAATCCAGGGCAGTGAAAAACGCACTAAGAAAATTCTCCTTCTCTGAAGGCGGAGAAGACTTTTACACTCTAATTGCTCAGAACTACTGCTAGGAATTGCTTACAGATTGAATGCTTGAGTTGTTCTCTAATTCCTAGCTCTAGGGGCCTTTAAATAGCCTCTGTAAATTCTATCCTGAGGGTCCAAGGCGCCTCCAACAAGGTTCAAGGTGCCTCCACAGCTCGGTCAGCGGATAGAACTCTATCCGAACGCAAACGGTCATTTTGACCTGTTGAAGGCGCCTCCAATCAGGATGAAGGCGCCTCCAGCCTGGCTGAAGGTGCCTTCAACCTGGTTGAAGGCGCCTTCAAGCTGGAGGCGCCTCTAGTCAGGTTGGAGGCGCCTCCAAGCTGGCAGCTCAGCTCTTTTGACTTCGTTTCCAGCTTGTTGCGACTTCCGATGCTCCGATCTTTTGGGTGATTGTGGCCAACCGAAATAGGGCTCACCCGAACCCAATTTCTGGCCTTCCTCAAGCAGCCTTCCGTCCCGACTTAACTTCCCTCGAACTCCGCGCACGCTCTTCGCGCCCACCGGAGTACTCTTCCACAGCTCTCTCGTCCTTCGGACGCACCGAGCCTGTCGTCTCCCTTCCCGTGCCATCCTTCTTGCTAGCTGCGTCTTCCGCTCGACTTCCTGTGCTCCTAAGCTCTTGCACACTCAGACACAGGGATCAAATACAACGCAGGACCTAACCAACTTGGTTGATCACATCAAAACTACCATGGGGTCCAACAGACACGACATCTTCCACCCACTTAGACACATAGTCCACTGCAACAAAGATATAATTGTTTCCACATGATGAAGGAAATGGACCCATAAAATCTATTTCCTAAACATCAAATAATTCAACTTCAAGAATTTCATTTTGGGGGCATTTTGTGTCGCTTAGTGATGCTTCCAGTTTTTTGACACTAATCACAAGCTTGAACATATTCCTTTGTACCTTTGAATAAATGTGGCCAGAAAAATCTAGGTTGTAATATTTTTTGTGGCCATTTTTATAATCCATAAATGTCCACCGTAGGCTGATGAATGACAATAAAATAAAATTTCCTTAACTTCCTCTTCAGGAATGCATCTTCTGAAAATTGCATCACTGTATTTCTTATAAAGGAAAGGTTCATCCCATGCATAATATTTAATATCAGAAAATAATTTCTTCTTTTGTTGACGTGAAAAGTATTAGGGAATGACCTTGCTGGCAAGATAATTTACAAAATCTGCATACCATGGCGCCTTCACATTGGATATGGATAGAAGGTGCTCATTAGGAAAAGAGTCATTGATAGGCAAGTCATTTTCCAGATTTCTTTGTTTGTCTTGCCCTATTCTAGATAGATGGTATGCTACCACATTCTCTAAAGAAGCAGTATCCATCTTATCAGTTGTGGTTTGACATCTTTTTTTATTAAGTAGGTATCGTATAGCTGTATGATCTGTATAAAATATGACTTGTGAACTCACCAAATATGATCTGAATTTATCAAATGAAAAAACCACTGCCAATAATTCTTTTTTATAGTAGCAAAGTTTATTTGGGCTCCACATAGGGTCTTGCTTGCATAATGGATGGCATGTAGCTTCTTGTCCTTCCTCCCAGCACTGTTCCAACTACGAAATCACTAGCATTGCACATTATTTCAAATGGAAGTTCCCAATCCAGGGCTTGGATTACCAGAGCACTGATAAGAGCACTTTTGATTTTCTGAAAGGCCTTCAAGCAATTTTTATCAAAAATAGAATTTCGCATCCTTAATCAAAAGAATAGTCAATGGCTTGGAGATTTTGAAAAAGATTTTTATAAATCTTCGATAAAATCCTGCATGCCCCAAAAAACTCCATACTCCCTTCACATTAATTAGTGAGGGGAGTTTTTCAATAGCTTCTATCTTCTCTTGATCAACCTCTATTCCATGTTCCTAAATTTTATGTTCCAACACTATTCCTTCTTTAACCATAAAATGACACTTCTCCCAATTGAGGACCAAATTAACTTCTTAACATCTCTATAAAACTCTAGAGAAATTAGATAAACAAGCATCAAAATTTGTCCCGTACACTGATAAGTAATCCATAAACACTTCCATTATATCTTCTATCAAATATGTGAAAATGGCCATCATACGACATTAGAAAGTTGCGGAAGCATTATATAATCCAAAAGGCATGCATCGATAAGCAAAAGCTCTATAAGGGCATGTAAAAGTAGTCTTTTCCTGATCATGGGGGTGTATTGGAATCTGATAAAATCCAAAGTATCCATCCAAGTAGCAGAAATAGGAATGTTTTGCCAGCCTTTTGATCATTTGATCAATAAAGGGAAGAGGGAAATGATTTTTTCTCGTTTCTTGGTTTAATTTCTGGTAGTCAATACACATCTGCTATCCAATAACTGTTCTTGTTGGAATTAATTCGTCATTGTCATTCTTGATCACTGTCATTCCTCCCTTCTTCGGAACTACATATACTGGGCTTACACATTCACTATTAGAAATGAGATATATAATTTCTGCATCTAGTAGCTTTAGTACCTCCTTTCATACTACCTCTTTCATATTATGGTTGAGTCTCCTTTGATATTCAACGGAGCTTCTATGGCCTTCTTCTAACAAAATCCTATGCATGCATAAAGAATGACTAATCCCTTTTATGTCATCAATAGAATACCCAATCACCTTTCTATGTAGGTTTAACTCTCTAAGCAGTTTCTTGGTTTCCAACTCACTCAGATTTGTATTGATTATTATAGGAAATATAGAGGTTGGTCGTAAGAATTCATATCTAAGATTGGATGGAAAAGGCTTCAATTCCACTTGAGGTGGTAAGATTTCGAGTACAATAGAGTTCTGCTTAATTATCATCACTTGTTCATCTTCCTGTATTGGTCTAGTGATTCTGTCCATGTCTCCCTCTATTTGTTCATATCTCAAACTTTCCTCTAGGGGGTCTTCTATAGTAGGAAGGAGCAAACAATCACCGCCATACCGATTTCCATCTAAGGAATCTCCATAATCCAAGTTCATAATTATTTTAGTTGGAGAATTCATACCTTCTAACATCTGTGACAGTGCTCCATTACACCAAGGTGGTAGCTCTTTAAGGTCTTCATGGTGGAGATAAATGTCTTCCTCAAAATGGTTTTAGGTTTTTTCACTCTCTAGACTTTTGAATGAGAGTCATATGGTTTTCTAGTGACCATTCTTTAGGATTTGTTGTTATCTGGTCGATGATTTCACATGCTTCATTCAAACTCTTATTGAGTAGAAAATCCTCAGATACCTAATCTAGTATATTTTTGTTCTAAAAAGATATCTATATATATGGATTATGTTGGATCGAAAGCGCTAGAGGGGGGGTGAATAGCGCTCATGGCTTTCACAATCGATTTCGCAAAACACGAGTGATAACGCAGTGAAAATAGTAAAATGCACAAACACATAGAAGACGCGAGAAGTTACTTCGTTCGGAGCCAATCTCGACTCCTACTCGAAGGCCTGCGATCGTTAACCGCTTTCGGTGGGAAACAACTATAGTATCGCAAGAAGAATTATAGCTTTGAAATGCAATTGAAGTGAAAGCAAATAATAAGACTAATTATACCGATGACAAGAATAGTATCTCGAAGCTTCGGGTCATCGGGGTCTTGTAGCAGCACTTTCGGGCGTCTTTTGGAGCAGCACGATGAAGAAAGAAAGCTTGGAAATTGTTGTCTTAAGCTGCTGCTCGAAACACCCTTTTAAACAGTGTTCAAGGCGGCTTAAAACCCCTCCAAGGCGCCTCAAACTCAGCGAGTCAGCCGCACGGATCAGTGCAGACTCCTTCTGTGCTTATCCTCCTCAAGGCGCCTTCAGGCCAGTCCAAGGCGCCTTGAACCCTAGCTCCAAGGCGCCTTCAAGCCCTTCTAAGGTGCCTCCAGCATTTCTGGACAGCTGTCTTCGGCTAGCACCCGAGGCACCTCCAAGCCCCATGGAGGCGCCTCGGACACTGTTCATCCGAGGCTGAGTTCTGAATTTTGGCCCAGCAAAACATGTTAGTTCACAAATACAAAACACATCCTGCAAAACCAAGTTAGCACAGAAATAATATGATAAATGAAATTGTCGATAGTCATTGGACTGCCTGGGTCTGAATTCGGATTTCCAACCGGAAACCCTAGGTCAACCCGACGCCTACTGTTCCCTCTGCGGAGAACGCGTCCTCACATACTCCACTCAGGAGATTTACCTATTGCCAGTACGATCCTCCAGATCGACTGGACTTTTGCTCAACGTTCGAAACTTCTAGACTTTCTGCTGGACTTCCGCTTCCTGGCTGGTCTAGTCTTTTAGGGGTGTAAATGAACCAAGCTGCTCGCGAGCTATCCGAAGCTCGATTCGATAAAAGCTCGTTTGAGCTCGTTTAATAAGGCTTGTTAAGATAAACAAACCAAGCTCAAGATTCGCAATATTCGGCTCGTTAGTTCGTGAACACGTTCGTTAAGCTCATTAAGCAACTTTTAAATAAAAAAAATAATAGTTTTGATATTGAATTTATAAATTTTATACTTTACTTATGAAAAATATAGACAAATATATTATATTTATTTATTAGAATAAAATTATAAATTTTAATAATAATATTATAATTTTTTCTAAATATATAATTTAGTTTTTAATGAATATTTAAATTTATTATTTATATTTATTAAGCTCATTTAGGCTCGATAAAAGCTCGAATAAGCTCGTGAACCATGAATATATTCGTTAAATAAAGCTCGAGCTCGACTCGATTATAAACGAGCCAAGTTCAAACATTCAAGAGTTCGGCTCGGCTCGGCTCGATTACACCCCTACAGTCTTTCACCTAGTTCGCGACACCAGGACTTTCCACCTAGGGTTACCCCCCCTAGGACTTTTGATTGAAGCTCACGACCCGCCAAGACTTTTCGCATAGGGTTACCACCCCCTATGACCTAGGGTTACCACCCCCTAGGGTTTTCTCCCTGTCTAACCGCAGCTAAGACTTGTCTGAAACACTCAATTAAGTATGTTAGATTACAAAACAACTTAACTTTGAATTCCTTTGCCATTATCAAAACAACGGTCGATCGTTGGATACTTCCCGCACCAACAATCTCCCCCTTTTTGATTATGGCAACTAAAATTCAAAGCTAAGTAAAATAGATTTATAAAATTTAAGCAAGTATGCTTAATAAATTTTGAATGCACGCATGGTTAAGCTAAAGCTTAAATTTTGTCAGGCTCCCCCTTAATAATGGCATTTTAAATTTTCATTTTTGAATTTCTTTTTTCTACTCTCCCCCTTTGCCATTTATCAAAAAGAATGAACATTTTTTAAATAAAATTTTAACTTTTCACAAGGAAAGGGAAAAGACTAAGTAAAAAATATCAATTTGCTAAAAATAGATTGAGCTCAAAATTAGTTTTGCAAAAAAAAAAAAAATCTTTTGTAGCATTGCACCTTTTAGCAAATTTTTAAAACTTTAGGCTTTAAAACAACATTTTGGTAATCAACATTCTTAGCTAAAGAGTTCTTTCAACTGAGTTTAAAAGGCTAAGTAAAAGGTTATTTTGAAATATAGCTTTAAGCCAGTTTTGAAACTTAGTTGACTTTTTTTTTTGAAAAACTTTAGATTTTAGCTAAATTTTGTGAATCTGTTAGAAAATACTTAGTTAATTTTTCAAAATAGTGTGTTTTAGAAGAAATTAGAAAGTCTTAGATACTAAGCTTTGGTAGTAACTATTAAAAAATGTTTCAGAGTTTTGAAAGTTTAATAAAGTTAAAGTTTTGAAAACTTAGCTAATTTGTAAGAATTTTTCTTTTAGACGGAGAATCAATTTAAGACTTTTGATGGAAAGGGGAGAGCTTAAATCCTTAATTTCCAAGCATGAGTTCAGTTAGACTGATTGTAAGTTTGTTAATTTTTTTTTAAGTGAGGTATCAGAGCCTTAATGTGCATGCCTAAAAAAAATTAAAAACTCAAGCACTTGGGTTCGCGGCCACATGTCTAACCAGTTAGCTACTAGCTGATTACCTAGAGGGCAACAACTTTCACTTGGTTAGTCAAGTTAAGTCTATAGATCCAGTTAGATTTGACTAGCGCTGTAAGACTTGACTTGATTACTGTTAACTAGGTATTTAACGTCCAAACTCATATTGATGCACAAATATAAGCATGCTTGAGTTCAGGCTGTACCCTATGCATCTCACTCCTTTCTATGTTTTTCAAACACAAGCAAGGTAATCCTAGGTGTTTGTGAGATGCTCTGGCTGAATTCTAGGGGAGCATGATTTCTAAGGTGGAGCCTAGGCTAAATCCATATTTTGAAAATCTAGTAAAATTGGAATTTTAAAACCAATGTTTTCCTAGAATGTAAAAGATAAGGAAAATAAATTGTAGGAAACTGATTAAAAAAAACTATTCTACCCAACACATTCCTATTTGCCTTTTAAGTGCACTGAACTCAAGTTTAGGTAAGAGTTTTGTGAAAATGTCGACTAGGTTTGACTTGGCTGAGTACAATTTCACCCTTAGCCACATGATCTCTTACAAAATGGTGTTTTACCTCTATGTGTTTGGTCCTGGAGTGGTGAATTGGATTTTTGGTTAAGTTAATTAAACTTATATTGTCAATTAAAATTTTTGTATTTTTATATTCTAGCTGATAATCCTTTAGTGTATGCATCACCCACAAAAGTTAGGAAGCACATTCTCCTAGTGCTATGTATTCAGCTTCAGTGGTGGATAGAGCAACACAATGTTGCTTTCTGCTTGACCAGCTTACTAGGCACTGACCTAGAATTTGGTAGCTCCCACTTGTACTTTTTCTATCTAACTTGCACCCGGCATAGTCTGAATCAGAGTAGCCAAAAAGGTCAAGGGTGCAAGTTCTAGGGTACCATAGTCCTACATTTAGGGTTCTCTTTATATACCTGAGTATTCTTTTAACATATGATAGGTGTGACTCTTTTGCACAAGATTGGTATCTTGCGCACATACCAACTGCAAATAATATATCTGGTTGACTTGCAGTTAGATAGAGTAAGCTACCTATTGCACTCCTATAGTATTTTGGATCTACTGGTTTTCCTTCTGGGTCGGAATCAATATTGACATTAGTGGCCATTGGGGTATTTATAATTTTTGAATTTTCCATGCCAAATTTTTTAATTAGTTCCTTAACATACTTAGTTTGATAGATATAGATTCCGTCTTTCGTTTGTTTAATTTGTAAGCCTAATAAAAAATTAAGTTCCCCTACCAAGCTCATTTCAAATTCACTTTCCATTAATTTGATAAAATCTTTTAAAAGTTTAGTATTAGTTGAGCCAAAAATTATATCATCAACGTATATTTGGGCTATAAAAATATTTTTTTCTAGGGTTTTGACAAATAAGGTCTGATCTATTTGTCCTTGGTTAAAGCCCTTGGATATTAGGTAATTGGATAATCATTCGTACCATACCCTAGGGACTTGTTTTAGTCCGTATAAGGCCTTTTTTAGTTTAAATACATGGTTTGGGTGATCTAAGTCCTCAAATCCTGGGGGTTGACTTACATAGACTTCTTCTTTAATAAACTCATTTAGGAATGCGGATTTTATATCCATTTGGTATAACCTAAACCCTTTATGTGCTACATAGGCAAACAGCATCCTTATGGATTCAAGTCTAGCTACTGGTGCATAGGTTTCATCATAGGCTAAACCCTCAACTTGACTAAACCCTTTGGCTACTAGTCTGGCCTTATTTCTTATTATTTCACCCTGATCATCTAACTTGTTCCTAAATACCCATTTGGTGTCAATTATTGATTTATCTATGGGTTTAGGTACAAGTTCCCAGACCTGGTTTCCATCAAATTGGGCTAACTCTTCCTGCATAGCAATAGCCCAGTCTGGATCTGGTAGAGCTTCTTCTATAGTCTTAGGCTCAATCTTAGAGATAAGAGCAATCTAACTCAGGTTTCTGTAAGAGGATCTAGTTCTAACTCCTAGGTTTGGGTCACCCAAGATTTGGTCTGGTGGGTGAGAGGTACCTATCCTTGTTGGTCTTAAGTTTGTGTTGGGAGTTAGTTCGTCTGGTTTTCTAGTGTTGGAATGAATTTCATCGTCATCTATAATGCTTGGATTAATGTCAACATTTTCATTTACATTGGGAAGTTTATTTTCTTCATCAAATATTACATTAGTTGTTTCTTCAATTTTTTTGGTATTTTGATTATAGACTCTATAGGCTCTACTGGTTATAGAGTACCCTAAAAAGATTCCTTGGTTTGATTTGGGTGTAAATTTTCCTAAGTAATCTTTAGTGTTTAAGATATGGACTTTACATCCAAATACTTTTAAATAGTTTAAGTTGGGAATTCTATTATAATATATTTCATAAGGGGTTTTATTCTGACGTTTATTAATTAGAATTTGATTTTGAATATAGTTTGTCATATTTATTGCTTCAGCCCAAAATTGATGATTTAAATTATATTCATTTAGCATGGTTCTAGCGGCTTCTTGTAGGGTCCAATTTTTACGTTCTACAAGGCCATTTTGTTGGGGGGTCCTAGGGCAAGAGTATTCATGTTTATACCCATTTATTTCACAGAATTGGGTAAACCTCTGATTTTCAAATTCCACCCATGATCACTTCTTATTCTTGTAACTTTAGTATCTTTTTCATTTTCTGTTAATTTGCAAAAGTTACGAAATACTTCAAACATTTCATCTTTTGTTTTTAAAAATTTCACCTAGGTGAACCTGGAGTGGTCATCAATTATAACTAAACAGTACTAGTTCTTGTTTAGCGACTTGGCTCCATGTGAATCAAATAGGTCTAGGTGAAGGAGCTCAAGTAAAGAGTTAGTTCTTTCTATATTGGTTGCCTTGTGGTTAGACTTGGTTTGTTTTCCTTGTTGACAAGCATTACAGATTGAGTTTTCAATAAATTTTAGTTTGGGCAAACCTCTAACTAGACTGTTTTGGCTCATTTTTGAAATGAGTCTCGTGTGAGTGTGACCCAATCTTCTGTGTCATAGCTCAGTTTCCTCTTGTTGTGTTAGAAAAGACCTTATTGAGGATGTAAAAAACCGTAAAATTTAAATAATAAATGGTATTGGACGAAAAATCTTATTGGATTTTTTAAGAATTTTTAGAAATTTTTTGGGATTTAAATGGAGTCCGTATAACTCGTTTAGAGGGAATGGATTCAGGGTACAGTGAAGGCCTGTTTGGAACACCATTTAAGTGGGAGTTGATTTGGGAATGGACTTAGACTTTAATTAGTCTAACCTAAGTTTAAATCTGTAACGCCCGAAAATTCTCAAAACTATTTTAGGAATATTCTATGATTTTTCTGGAATTATTAGATATTTTTCCAGAATTTTCCGAGTAGCGGAAGTAGCAAAAATTATTAGAAAGGTAAAATGGCTTAAGCGGGAATCGAACCCGGGACCTCTTGGGTCCGCTAAACCTTTAGTTAGCCTTAGTAACCGGTGAACCCAGCAGGGCCGTGCTGAAAGGAAAGGGAATCAATTATATTTATAATTGGTTTGGCCGAATTAATTACTTAGTATAAATAGGAAATTTAAGTTGGGGTTTGGTTTATTTTTAGAACTTGGTTCGGCAACCCCTCTCCAAAACCCTCACGCCGACGCCAACCCCTCTTCCCCCTCCTTCTCTCGGCGCCACAACAAGGGAAGAACTAGGGTTCCATCCCTAGGGTCCCAAGGTCAATTTCCGGTGACGATTTCAGCACAAGGGCGTTCCCCTCCACGAGTAGAGCACGTGGACGCGAGCGAATCGTCGAGAAGTCATCTCCACCGGAATTTCTAGCGATTAGATTTGTAAGAAATCTAGCACACAAGGTAAGAAACCCCTCACCTGCAGTATAAGTAGCTCTCGCGTGTTTTCTGTTATGCATTAGATTAGTTTTATTGAATTTTGTCAGCATATAGTGTGTAGTTTAACTCTTCTCACAGATTTAGGGATTAGTGAGCATCTCTAGATGGGCCGACCACGTGTATCCTCTGTAGATAGGGGTTTAGACGCTGCTGGGTGCCTAGAGGTGGTCTCCCTGATCGAGAAGAGAGTTAGAGAGCGCCAAATGCTCGACAAAATGCCTAGCACAGCCTTATGATACATTGGGCATTTAGTTAAATGCCATAGAACATGTTAATTAGCATGATCAGTTTTTATTTCAGCTTTTACGAGACTAGATGTCCAAATGGGTGGGCTCCCACAGTCGCCTCTAGGTTCAGACAACCTAGTTCTAGGTTCAGATAACCTAGATTCAGCAAAATAGTATTAGCTATTTCAGTATTTTACTTTTCAGTGGCATTGTACTGGATTAGATATCCATTGGGTTGGGCTCCCATAGTCGTCCCTAGGTTTAGCTAACCTAGTAAACCCTACTAGATTCGGAACTTGCAATCCCGGGTCTAGTTAGGGATGCGCGCACAGCAAGTACAGTTGCCAGGGCCCATCAGCAGCATGTTTAGTATTTTCACTTACTATATGTATATGGTTTTCAACCTTTCACAAATTAGTTCGTGAATTCAGTACAGTCCTAGCAGTAGCTCAGTATTAGCTTAGCTCAGTTTTTAGTATCAGCTTAGTTCTTCATTGATACCATGTGATTGATATCATGTTCAGCTTTAGATATGCCATGATTGTATGCTTATATGTCATGCCATGTTTAGTTTATTCAGTATACTTAGCATATCCTTTCAAACAGCATGATTTAAAATCATATTTGCATCGTATGCATGTTTTAGTGAGGTAGATGGTTTCTTACTAAGCTTTTTAGCTTACAGATACTATTTTCCTTATACTGCAGATACAGGTAAAAGGAAAATGGACTAGCAGTGGAGGCTGGAGGTCAATGCAGATCAAGATGTGTGTGGAAGGAACTGGAATAAAGATCCTAGGGATCTAGTTTTATTTTATTATGCATTAGAACGTGTTCAGTATGCATTAGTACTTATAGCAAGCGTTATCTTATGTTTCTGTTAGTTAGCAAGAGAACAGTTTAAAACCTTGTTAGTTTTGGTTTCCATATGTTTACATGCCATGAATTAGTATTCTATGCTTTAATCATGTTTAGTATGTTAGCCATTACCTAGTAGAATGTTTCTCTTAGCTTTTATAGTGTTGTGTAATGGCTTTGGCATCGGTCTTGATATCGAGGGCGATCTGAAATCGAAACCCACGATTGGTCGTGCCGATCATGGAGTCTCGATCGGTCGGTAGACCAATTAGGGACTGGTTTCTGCGACGAAGCTTTGTTCGTTCCGATCGATCCGTGGATCGATCGAGGGCTCGCGAAAAAATGGCTCAGCGATCGGTCGGACCGATCGATTATGATCGATCGGCCGATCGGTTATCAACGATCGGTCTCATTGGCCGATCGAGGACCAGATCGGTCGGCGACCGATCGGCATCTGAGATACGGTGTAGTTTATGGATCGGTCGGTTGAGCGATCCGGAGTTTCCGTGCGATGTCGGTAGATCGATGCGTGGATCGATCCGAAGTTTATTATCGATTGTAAACATCTTCCTAACATGTGTACAACTCCTAGGTACACCTGAACACTAAGTTAAACTTTCTGACATTTAGTTCAAGGTAAAATTTTAAATTAGCGATTTTCATTCGCATTAATAGTCGGCCGGCATAATGTAGCGATCGGCTTCGCAGCCTAGCTAGTAGGAGGCGGGTCGTTACAGAGTGGTATCAGAGCAGTGTTCCATACTTTCTACACACACATCAGCATTGAACCTGCAGCTTCCAAGTAAGAATACCTCTACTTTATTTATGCTTTCTGTTTCCTTGTTATAGATCATGTTTATAGATAAACTGCTGCATGATAGTATGTGATAGTATATAACATGATAACGATAGTTATACAATTATGATTGTAATAGTTATTCATGTTCTGTCCTCTATGTCTTTAGCAATGGCACGAGGACGCCCAGCTAGAAGGGCACTAGCTACTGAGCCCCAATAAGAGGCAGGCAGTTCAGTGCCTCCTCCCGACCTTACAGCATTAGTGGCTCAGTTACAGCAGCAGCTAGCTGAACAGCAACAGGAAATAGCCACCTTAAAGGCTAATCAGCAGAGTACCCCCACAGTCACCCCGGAACCGAACCTGACGACTCCAGAAGTCTTAGAGGTTCCACCAGCCCAGCCTACAGCGCCAGCGCCAGCACCAGTAAGGAAGCCTATCTGATCCAGTGGCGTGAGTCAAGCCAGAGAACTTCTCGGCACTAGTGAACCATGGGATGCACAAGCCTGGTTCAAAACACTGGAGAACACTTCTGGACTGGCCAGAACACGAGAAGGTGAAGTGTGCCTCCTTATGCACAGGAGATGCACGCATGTGGTGGGAAAGAATCGAGCAGGCGCCCGGTGAACCGGATGTCATGGGTGACTTGAAGGAATTCTTCGAGGTTCTTTCACATCGGGTTACAAACCGCCACTCGACGAGTTCGAGTTTCGTCGGGCAACCTTTCGATTGAGGATGCGGTGAAGAAATTCAACAGTTGGCTCGTCTATGCCCGAGCTAGTCGACAGAAGGAACGAATCCGGTTGATGCTCAAGATGATGAGGCCGGAGATAGCGATGAACGTGGCGGGTGGCATACATAGGCCACAAACCACGGAGGAGTTAGTGAGCAGTGCCTTGACCACAGCATAAAGCAACAGAAGCAAGTCTCCTCAGAGTCCAAAGGCCAAGGAAACTCTCACACTAAAAAATAGCAAGGCCACAGCTCTAACTGGAAAGGGAACTCCAACAGCAAGCGCAAATTAGGGAGTGACCCAAAAGGAGGACCATCTAGCAAGCGACCCAGTTATCCAAAGTGTGCTACTTGTGGGAAATTCCACCCAGGGGTTTGTCGCAAGGGCACACGAGGATGCTTTGAATGTGGACAAGAAGGGCACATGGCCAAGCAGTGCCCGAACAAGACCGATCTTCCTCAGCCATAGCAGATTCAATATGCAGGCCAGCCAGCTCAGTTATATCAGATGCAGGCCTCTCTAGAAGGTCCACTTATCAGCCAGGGCAGATTAGAAGCCCCTCCAGCGATGGCGAATGCGAGGATCTACTCACTCACCAGAGAGGACGTAGCCAATGCCTCGACAGTTGTCACAGGTCAGATTAGCATTTTATAGTATAGTGCTACTGTTCTATTTGATACTGGGGCAACCCATTCATATATAGCCAGGATGTTCTCCGAAAAATTAGAAATACCCTCAGAGGTACTCAGTGGTCAGTTTTTGACGGCACTACCTTCAGGAGAGATCATGACATCCACGCACTGGCTCAGAGCGGTCATTATAGCAGACAGAGAGCTCTTTTGTGATCTGATAGTGCTAGAGATGACCGACTATGACGTTATCTTTGGAATGGACTTTCTGATCAGATACGGTGCTACCATAGAGTGCCGTAAACAGAAAGTCATCTTCCAACCTGAAGCGGCAGTGCAATTTGAATACAGCGGAGAACCAAAGAGAAAGGCCAAGAAGTTTCTCTCAGCTATGAAAGCACAGAAGCTACTGGATTCAGGATGTACAGGATTCCTAGCACACGTAGTCAACGCCAGCCAGGACAAGAACCAACAGCTAGCAGAGGTGTGACTACCCAGCAGTCTTCCCTGAAGAGTTACCAGGCTTAGCACTAGACAGGGAGATTGACTTTGAGATAGAGCTCATTCCCGGTACAAACCCTATCTCCAAAGCGCCTTATCGCATGGCTCCAGCAGAACTGAAGGAACTTCAGGAGCAACTACAGGAGCTGCTTGACAAGGGTTTCATACGCCCGAGTCACTCGCCGTGGGGAGCACCTGTATTGTTCGTGAAGAAGAAAGATGGAAGCATGCGACTGTGCATAGACTACAGATCACTGAACCAAGTCACGATCAAGAACAGGTATCCCCTTCCCAGAATCGATGACCTGTTCGACCAGCTGAAGGTAGCAGCAGTGTTCTCTAAGATAGATCTCAGATCAGGTTATCATCAGGTGAAGGTTGAAGGGGGTATACCCAAGACAGCATTCAGAACCAGATACGGACACTACGAGTTCGTAGTCATGCCCTTTGGCGTGACCAATGCTCCAGCTACATTCATGGAGCTCATGAACAGAGTATTCAGGGAGTATTTAGATAAGTTTGTTATTGTGTTTATCGATGACATCCTTATCTACTCAGGAACTCAGGAAGAACACTCAGAGCACCTGAAACTAGTATTGCAGACCCTTCAGCAGAACCAGCTATACGCCAAGTTCACGAAATGTGAATTTTGGCTAGATCAGGTGTCCTTCCTGGGTCACATCATCTCAAAGGATGGTATTATGGTAGATCCCAGTAAGATAGAAGCAGTAAGTAACTAGAAGAGACCTAAGAACGCCAGTGAAATCAGGAGCTTTCTGGGATTAGCAGGATATTACAGAAAGTTTGTAGAGGACTTCTCCAGGATAGCCTCCCCACTGACAGCTCTTACCAGAAAAACAGGAAATTTCAGTGGACAGAGGACTGTGAGAACAGCTTCAGCGAGCTAAAAAGGAGATTGACCAGTGCTCCCATTTTGGCTCTACCAGACAACACCAGCAGCTTTGACATCTATAGTGATGCCTCTAAGTTGGGACTAGGAGCAGTACTGATGTAAAACGGCAAGGTGATCGCCTATGCCTCCAGACAACTCAAAGATTATGAGAAGAATTACCCTACTCATGACCTTGAGCTTGCAGCAGTAGTGTTTGCTCTCAAAATTTGGAGACATTACTTATATAGAGCTCAGTGCAGAGTGTATACAGATCATCAGAGTCTGAGGTACTTCTTCACTCAGAAGGATCTGAACATGCGACAGCGCAGATGGCTTGAGCTGGTCAAAGACTATGATATAGACATCCTCTACCATCCAGGGAAAGCCAATAAGGTAGCCGACGTACTTAGCAGAAAATCCAGTGCTACCTTATTATCTCTTACAGCCATATCACTGCCCCTACAGAAGGAGATCGTAGATTTTAGTCTTGAACTCATCGTTGGACAGCTCTCTACTATGACCTTAGAGTCTACCTTGCTTGGTGATATTCAGTCAGCTCAGGAGCAGGACCCTGAAATTCAGAAAATCAAGAAAGGGCTAGCAGAATAAGAAAGTAGAGAATTCAGAGTGTCCGATAGCGGGGTGTTGTATTTTGGTGACAGACTCTGTGTTCCAGATCAGGAGGAGCTACGGAGATAGATTTTAGATGAGGCTCACAAGACTCCCTATGCGATGCATCCAGGTTCCACCAAAATGTATCAAGACCTGAAGAACCATTTTTGGTGGCCCGGGATGAAGCAAGACATCGCCAGATATGTTAGCATCTGCCTCACCTGTCAGAGGGTCAAGGCAGAACATCAGCGACCAGGAGGAGTCCTGCAGCCTATACAGATTCCAGAATGGAAGTGGGAGGATATCTCTATGGATTTCATAGTGGGACTGCCCAAAACCACGAATGGTTTTGACACCATCTGGGTAATAGTCGACAGGTTGACTAAATCAACCCACTTCTTAGCTATCAAGATATCCTACTCCATGGAGAAGCTAGCTCAGTTGTATCTCCAGGAGATCGTCAGACTACATGGAGTCCCACGAACCATCATTTCAGACAGAGATAGCAGATTCACATCACACTTCTGGGAGTGTGTACAGTCAGCGTTGGGCACTAAGTTAAAGTTCAGCACAGCATTCCATCCTCAGACAGATGGTCAGACGGAGCGAGTGAATCAGGTACTCGAAGATATGCTTCGAGCGTGTGCCCTAGACTTCAAGGGAAGTTGGTGCAAATATCTGAGCTTAGCAGAATTTGCATACAACAACAGCTATCAGGCCACTATCGACATGGCACCTTACGAGGCTCTCTATGGGCGGAGGTGTAGATCTCCAATCTGCTGGTATGAGAGTGGCGAACAGAAAGAACTAGAACTTCAGACAGATCTAGTAGCAGATACCACAGCAGCTATACAGCAGATCCGCCAGAGGATAGAGATAGCTCAGAGCCGCCAGAAAAGCTATGCTGATACACGGCGCAGACCCTTAGAGTTTTCAGTCAGGGATAAGTGTTCCTCAGAGTAGCTCTCATGAAGGGAGTGATGCGTTTTGGGAAGAAGGGCAAACTTAGTCCCAGATATGTGGGACCATATCTTATCAGCAGAAGAGTGGGCAAGGTAGCATATGAGCTAGAGCTACCCCAGGAAATGTCAGCTGTCCACAACGTATTTCATGTCTCTATGCTGAAGAAGCATACCCCAGATGCCACCCAGGTGATTGAGCCCCAGTCGGTACAGATCCGCAAAGACCTCAGCTATGATAGTCAGCCTATTCAAATAATAGATCAAGCAGTTAAGAAATTGCGAAGCAAGGAAGTACCATTAGTCAAAGTCATTTGGCACAGTCACACAGCAGAAGAGGCAACTTGGGAGACAGAAGCCAGCATTAGACAGAAGTACCCAGAGTTATTCTAAGTTCGAGGATAACATTTTATAAGGTATGGGGGATTGTAACGCCCGAAAATTCTCAAAACTATTTTAGGAATATTCTATGATTTTTCTGGAATTATTAGATATTTTTACAGAATTTTCCGAGTAGCGGAAGTAGCAAAAATTATTAGAAAGGTAAAATGGCTTAAGCGGGAATCGAACCCGGGACCTCTCGGGTCCGCTAAACCTTTAGTTAGCCTTAGTAACCGGTGAACCCAGCAGGGCCGTGCTGAAAGGAAAGGGATTCAATTATATTTATAATTGGTTTGGCCGAATTAATTACTTAGTATAAATAGGAAATTTAAGTTGGGGTTTGGTTTATTTTTAGAACTTGGTTCGGCAACTCCTCTCCAAAACCCTCACGCCGACGCCAACCCTCTCCCCTCTCCTTCTCTCGGCGCCACAACAAGGGAAGAACTAGGGTTCCATCCCTAGGGTCCCAAGGTCACTTTCCGGCGACGATTTCAGCACAAGGACGTTCCCCTCCGCGAGTAGAGCACGTGGACGCGAGCGAATCGTCGAGAAGTCGTCTCCACCGGAATTTCTAGCGATTAGATTTGTAAGAAATCTAGCACACAAGGTAAGAAACCCCTCACCTGCAGTATAAGTAGCTCCGCGTGGTTTTATATGCATTAGATTAGTTTTATTGAATTTTGTCAGCATATAGTGTGTAGTTTAACTCTTCTCACAGATTTAGGGATTAGTGAGCATCTCTAGATGGGCCGAGCACGTGTATCCTCTGTAGATAGGGGTTTAGACGTTGCTGGGTGCCTAGAGGTGGTCTCCCTGATCGAGAGGAGAGTTAGAGAGCGCCAAATGCTCGACAAAATGCCTAGCACAGCCTTATGATACAGTGGGCATTTAGTTAAATGCCATAGAACATGTTAATTAGCATGATCAGTTTTTATTTCAGCTTTTACGAGACTAGATGTCCAAATGGGTGGGCTCCCACAGTCGCCTCTAGGTTCAGACAACCTAGTTCTAGGTTCAGATAACCTAGATTCAGCAAAATAGTATTAGCTATTTCAGTATTTTACTTTTCAGTGGCACTGTACTGGATTAGATATCCATTGGGTTGGGCTCCCATAGTCGTCCCTAGGTTTAGCTAACCTAGTAAACCCTACTAGATTCGGAACTTGCAATCCCGGGTCTAGTTAGGGATGCGCGCACAGCAAGTACAGTTGCTAGGGCCCATCAGCAGCATGTTTAGTATTTTCACTTACTATATGTATATGGTTTTCAACCTTTCACAAATTAGTTCGTGAATTCAGTACAGTCCTAGCAGTAGCTCAGTATTAGCTTAGCTCAGTTTTTAGTATCAGCTTAGTTCTTCATTGATACCATGTGATTGATATCATGTTCAGCTTTAGATATGCCATGATTGTATGCTTATATGCCATGCCATATTTAGTTTATTCAGTATACCTAGCATATCCTTTCAAACAGCATGATTTAAAATCATATTTGCATCGTATGCATGTTTTAGTGAGGTAGATGGTTTCTTACTAAGCTTTTTAGCTTACAGATACTATTTTCCTTATACTACAGATACAGGTAAAAGGAAAATGGACTAGTAGTGGAGGCTGGAGGTCAATGCAGATCAAGATGTGTGTGGAAGGAACTGGAATAAAGATCCTAGGGATCTAGTTTTATTTTATTATGCATTAGAACGTGTTCAGTATGCATTAGTACTTATAGCAAGCGTTATCTTATGTTTCTGTTAGTTAGCAAGAGAACAGTTTAAAACCTTGTTAGTTTTGGTTTCCATATGTTTACATGCCATGAATTAGTATTCTATGCTTTAATCATGTTTAGTATGTTAGCCATTACCTAGTAGAATGTTTCTCTTAGCTTTTATAGTGTTGTGTAATGGCTTTGGCACGCATCAGTGCTGATATCAGGGGCCTGATACAAAATCAGAAACCCCTGATCGGTCAGCAGACCGATCAGGGAGTCTCTGATCGGTAGGTAGACCGATCAGGGACCTGGTTTCTGCGAACAGAAGCTTTCTGTTCGTTCCCTGATCGATCCGTGGATCGATCAGGAGCTGGGTCACGAAAAAAAAATGGCTCACTGATCGGTCAGCAGACCGATCAGTAAGCTACTGATCGGTCTCATTGACCGATCAGGGACCAGCTGGATCGGTCGGCAGGCCGATCCAGCAGCGTACAGGATTGCAGTGTAGTTTATGGATCGATCGGTTGAACGATCCGGAGTTTCCTACCGTGCTAGTATCAGTAGATCGGTCTGTGGATCGATCCGAAGTTTATTATCAGTTGTAAACATCTTCCCTAACATGTGTACAACTCCTAGGTACACCCAGAATACTAAGTTAAACTTTACAGCATTTAGTTCAGTAAAATTTTAAATTAGCCAGTTTTCATTCCGCATTAATAGTCCAACACATCATAATGTAGTGATCGGCTTCGCAGCCTAGCTAGTAGGAGGCGGGTCGTTACAAAATCCCATCTATTTATTTTCTTTCCCCCGATTCATTTTCCTCCCTCGTCAACTTCTCTGCCCGAAACCCACACTCCGGCGATTCCTCACCTCACCGATGGCGAGCTCGCAATCGCCGGCCATTAGACGTCGACATAGACAGAGGGCTTCCTTTTTTCCCCGACCATCTTCCCTAGCCGATTCGCCCGTTTCCTCCTCCTTAACCCCTCGGTTCACTGTGTTTTCTCCGTTCTGATTTGTCGAGTGCCGCTGCCATCCGTCGACGAATGAGACGCCGGAGCCAAGTCGCCCTTTTCTGATGTCATCATCTCACGGTCTTCAATCGCCTCTTCTCGCCGGATCTTGGACCAGGGGGTTCGACAACGCCTCTTCTCCCTTGTCGGAGCGTTTCTTGAAGTTATGCCCTAGCTTTGGGCAGCGCCACCATCTCCCTTCAATCGAGCCCTAGCTTTCTTCTTCTTGGTCATTTTCCTATTGTGAGTATGACTCGGTTGCCACCAATCATCTCTGATCGTCGGGACATCTGATCCCAGCCATTCTATGGCTTAACGAGGGGTTTCTGCCACAAGAAGGTATGGTTGTCTCCTTACCTCTTCTTGCTATGTTGTGGTTCCATTTGTTGCTGTATTGGATTGATTTTTGAAGGAATGGATTCTTTACTAGGGTTGATATCAGCAGAGCAATGTTTGGCGGAAGGATTGGAGGTCTATTAAGGTGAGTAATGTCTCTGTTTGTTGGGGTTTTATAAAATTATTTACTCTACAGCTAGGTGTTGGGTTTGATCTTGGAGGAATTGGTGTAGGTGAGGCTCTGAGTGGCTGTTGGCAGGGGTTCGTGTGGGGCTGTGAGCTTGGATTGGCTTCCATATATTAAGGTAAGAGATGTTCCAATAGGGTATTTCTACTGGTTTCATTAGTAGTATGTTACTATATTAGGTTTCTAAAGGATGGTAGGGCTTGTGCTTGCTTTGATTTATGAGTGGTGTGATGTGGATTGTATAAATTATTGTGGATTAAGAATTAAGGTGATTTTAATTCTACATTGGTTTGGATTAGTAGTAATGGATTGTAGGAATTTAAATTAAGTTGTATTGGATTGATTAGTAGATTTAGAAGGATTTATGATGAGTTTGGATTAGTGTTTGATTGATGATGAATTATGTGAATTGAATTGGATTAATTCATGAGGAGATTTGATTAGTGTGATGATTGTGGATTATGGTAGGATTTAGAAAGAGTGGAGTTTAAGGATGGACCTATCATCTACTTTGGTTTGGATCATTGGGTGGAAACTAAACAGGGTTACCTAATCGACGTCTGATTAGGTTTTGGGTTTAGTTTGTTGTTGATTATGTGATTAGCTAAACATTATATATATACCATGTGATTCGCAGGACTTGGATTCGGGACGAGCGTCTCGAAGTGGAATTGATTTATCTGACGCGGTCGACAGATAAAGGCGGGTATTTCTTCCTTGGCTCTATGTAGATTTTTATTGAGCTTAGTGCATGGTTATTATGTGATGGTTTAGGCTGCTTTACCTTATATCGTGTTCGTTGGTTACTTTCCTGCTTGATACTTATGCTTGACCCTTGTGATGATCTATTTAATTCTTATACAGTCTACACTTTGGTTTATCTATACTCTGTGGTATTTGTGCACATGTAGAGTGTGTATGGTAGTGTATGGTTCGTTGGCAGTGTTCATATGATGACTGTCCATTTGTATGTCGTGTATACATTTGTCCGGTGTGATGATTGGAGGAGTTGTGTTGATTGTATATTTGTTGTATATACATGTGTTTGATGTGTTTTTACTGGAGGATATATGTTGATTGTACCTATGTTCGGTGTACATGTGTTAGGGGGATTATCGGAGATTCTTGGTTGATTATGCATATGTTGGGGTGTATATGTGTTTGGTGAGATATGTGGAGGTATCTTGATGATTATACTCATGTTGTGGTGTACTTAGGTGGATTTAGAGTTGCATGGATGATGACGGTGTTCGTATCATGATTATATATATATATCATGTTCATCATTCATTGCATGCTGACGACTATTGTCTTCCTTGTGGTGGAGAGAGTCGTTAGTCGTTTATAGTTATCCTTTCGACCACTGATGGAGAGTGGTAGCTAGGAGTGGAGCTAGTCCTGTCGCGCTTACTCTGCCGCTCAGTGTTCTATCAGCCTCGACCACTCTGGAGTAGTGAGTCTTGAGGGTACAGTACTCAGAGAGCTAGAGATGTGAGTAGTCAGGGACCCTTAGCTATGTAGTTATATAACTACTTAGCTGATCGTCCGCTTCGGCTGCCTATAGTGGTGCATGTACTGGAGACTAGTACGGTTTGTCACGAACCCAAGCCTCTCAGCCATACAGGGGTCGTGGTGTCTAGAGAGGTGGCGGGGGTGACCATGGAGCATGCATGCACATTGGCATTTGATGCGTGGTGCATCTTTGGAGATATATTTGCATACATGCCTAGTAGATACTAGTTGCATGTGTTTGTGGTATGTTGCATTTGTTTGCGATATGATTGTTGCATATGGTTGTCATGCTGCATACATGTCATTAATTTTACATGTATTTGCAGTCGTATTTATATTGCACAGGTGTCACGAGTAGGTCTGTTTCAGATCTTGTTAGTTTACTGACCATTGTACCAGGTGTCGATTCCAGATTGGGTATGTATCTATCATTATGTCGGTTGTGGTTTGTACAGGATGTATGTCAGGTTAGTAGGTCTGATATATTCAGATGCATTGATTATGATAGTTGGATCATGTTCTTTGATTCCCTACTGAGACTGTATACCTTTGATCTCTATGTTTATTTATAGACCATGCACTATCTTTTCTATTACCCGCTGAGTTACCTATACTCACCACCGCATGTATATCTTTATGTTTTCAGGTAGATGGTTGGAGTGTCGCTCGGAGTATCCTGTCTGCCGGGTCCTACGTCACATCTGAAGAGCGTTTTGGGTTTCCACTTATGTTTTACTTGTATTCGTTATTTGGTGCATTCGGTGCATTTGGTGTTGTTGTTGTATTTGTGTTGTTGTGGTTGTTGTATAAAGCCTAGCCGGCTAGCAGTGTCTTGATGTGTTTTGTATGGGCTTGTTTTATGTTTTTCCGCTGTGTTGGTTTTGATTTCAGCCGAGTGGGCTGATAGAAATATATATAACTACGTGGTTGTTGTTATATTTATCCAGCCGTGTCGGCTGAGATTATTAACTGCGTGGTTGTGTATATATTCCAGCCGCATGTGGCTGATGTATATTTTGTTTGTACTTATGGTTCAGATTGTCACCGGTACAGGGGAGATGCTGTCGGATTTTTGTCTGGCAGGGACTCCTTTGGGGGTGTGACAATTTTTGGTATCAGAGCGGGTTCGATGCTTGTTTTATTATTTGTGTTCTGTTTTTGAGTTAATCTGATACCAAATTTTGGTATCAGAGCAGGTACGATGCCTGTTATTGGTGTTTTTAGATTTTGTGTTTCGATTTTCTTGATGTGACTTTCGAGCTTTAGGACCAGGCAGCAGCTGGACATCTCCAGGCTATAGGAGGTATGTTTGCATATTGTTATCAAACATTTCTGTTGGTGTATGTATTGATGCCCATGATAGTTTGTTATGACATGTGTTAGTACTCTTCTGCTAGTACCTGTCTTGTTATTTGTTGCATGCATTTCATGTGTTGGGTCAATCACTGATCACGGTTGACCCTATTGGAGATCAAGGATTTATAGTCTCAGGGGATTCGTCATATCATACTACCAGTAGTGTTAGTGTCTGCTACTACTGTTGGTTGATAGTTAGTATCACATACCAGTTGTCTGTTACTATTAGTTGGGTTATGGATAGTATTCGTGTACTATTGTTGACTCTGTTAGTAGAGTATCGATTTACTCTTGTTGGCTCGGTCATTCTAGGATTGATTTACCTGGTTGCTGGTATAGTTGGGGTTTGATTTATCTTAGTTGCTTTTGTACTCCTGTTGTTTTGATTAGTAGATTATTGATTTACTCCTGTTTGTTAGGTTTGTAGATTACCCTCGTTGACTTGGGTAGTGGTGGATCAATTTTACCTTAGTTGCTTTTGACGAGGATTGATTTACCCTTATTAGATCAGTTAGTTGATGACCGATTTATTTAGCAGTTTGATCATTAGGGTATCGTCATACTCTATTTTTAGAGATTCCTATCTTTGGGGTTATCTCGAGCTTGGTTAGATATTTTAAGAGACTCATTTGAGTACATGACTAGTATCGTCATGGAAATGACTGAATTAGCAGTATACCATCGTCGGCTTAGTTAGTTTGTAGAGGATTGTCGTATCCTATTCCATGGGGACTTTGACCTTGGACCGTCTGTACCTTATTGGATGACTTAGAAGGTATTCGGATAGGATACCCCACGGTATAGAAGAGTTGGAATTAGCTGCTTAACCCTTACGTGACCCGGTACCACATGAAGGGGGAAGCAGAGAATGCATTTTGGAGATCAGGGCATCACTTAGTGATTTTTGGACGTATTTGGAGAGAGAGTACTTCTTTACCTCTTTCGATAGCATGATGGTTTATAAGGCGATGATCAGTCGACTCACCTAACGCTGTTTCATGGGAGATCCTGACTCATGGAACTATTGGATTTGATTAGATATCCATGATGTACTTAGTGATATATAGCCCGCAATGGTGCGGAGGAAATGATGTTAGTTGCGCAATACCTAGGAGGTCCGACCGTAACTAGGTATAATTTCATATGATGATCTTCGAGGGGTAGAGCGTCGATTGACGCATATTTTGATCAGCTATTTAGTTGTAGCGTTCCTCTATCTTTGGGTGCATTGCTCGATACTGGAGGTTATTGAACCTCAGATGGAGCAATCACAGTAAGATGGGGTACAAGACAATGGTTAGACGACTCAGCTAACATTGTCTCTATCAAGTAACTTAAGACCTTGACCCAATGATCATCTTACCAGGTCTTGTAGTCTATATCTCATATTAGAGGGTTTGATCTTTTATCGATATTTGTCGAGGGACATTTATGGGATGATTATGAGAGTTGTGGAGATACTTTCTAGATGGGTAGACTCTTAGTCAGGAGATTGTGTGACCCTTTGACTTTGGATTGACATTCCTTTACTGTGGATATTCGATTATCAGAAAGGATGAGATGATGAGATTTGGCAGATTTTCTGGATATATTTAGTTTGTTGGTAGTGTGTGTTGAAGGTTGGATGATTTCCTTTTACTCTATCAATATTTAGGAGACTATCTAGTATGATTGATTGATGTTGAGGATGATTAGGATTGGTGGATATTGTGAGATCAGGTGTGGCGATATGTTGTCTATTGATGATTTATTAGAGGATATTTGACTTGAGGATATACTATTTGATACTTGAGGTTGATAATGACATGGAGTGTGGTATGTCTGTGATATGTATGGATTTGTTGATTTGTAGTGCGTGATCAGATCACAGATTTGTCGGGGATCTTACGGTTGTGTGTGCCAGTTGTACGGATATTATGAGTCTATAGTTTATCGTTTAGGCTTACAGTACCCTAGACGTTATGTTTTCATGGACTCGATGTATTTGGTATTATTAGGGTGTTTAGATCAGTTTTCATTATCTCCATTGGCGATGTTGTGATCTATTTTCGATCCGAGATGGATTACGTACACTAGCTCCGCATAGTTCTAGAGATGTTTCGACGGGAACATCTATATGTGAAGTTCAGTAGTGCGCATTTTGATTGTCTTGTGTGGGATTTTTGGGACACATTGTCTCTGGTAGAGGGATATCAGTAGATCTACAGGAGATAGAGGTTATTACTAGTTCGGAGTAGTCGTAGTCTATACACGAGACTCTCAATTATCTTGGTTTGGTTGTATATTACCGGAGATTGGTTGTGAGTTTATTCAGCATTATGTCATTGACTGGACTGTTTAGAAAAGGAATAGAACTTTCCTGGACAGATGCTTACGAGATTAGTTTTAGGAGTTGAAATGAAAAGTTATTAACTGCACCGTCTTAGTTGTACTTTCTAGTGTAGACGGATTTGTACTCTACACAGATGTATCGTACCTGGGGTTTGGTGCAGTTCCGACGTGGTATGAGCGGAGCGGTCTCGTACCAGTAGTTAGAATTCTCATGAAATGAGAATTTGATTTTATTTTCATGGGAGATTATGTGTGTTTCCGAGTCACTTCTTATCCGAGAGGAGTTACTATAGGAAACACCTTGATCTGGAGTTATGGTACATCCGGGTGACACCCGATGTATAGAGATTTGAAGCATTCTTATTGGTGGAAAGATATGAAGGAAGACATTGCGGATTTTGTAGCTTGATGTCTAGTGTGTCAGCACGTGGAGGTTGAATATCAGAGACTAGCAGGATTGTCGCTGTTGATTTGGATACTGGAGTGAAGTTGGGAGCATGCTTGACGGATTTTGTTGTGGGATTATCCAGGACTTGGAAAGGATATTTTGGTTTGGGTAATCATTGTTGGGTGACGACTTTGCGCCCTAGCCGTCGATTTGTAGGACGGATTCTTTTGGATTGAGTAGTAGGGTTATACTCTAGAGAGATTACTGAACCTCATGGTATATCTCTGAGTGTAGTATTGGATGGAGTTCAGTGATTTCGCATCATAGTTTTGACTGAGGTTACAACAGACTTTGGATTAGGAGCTTAACTTTAGTATAATTTTTTTTTACCTCAGATTGATGGATAGTTTGACTGCCCTATACAGATGTTGGAGGATCTGAGGATAGTGGATTTTGGATTTCAGAGGTAGTTGATTTTTCCACAGTTGGGTAGATTGTAGAGTGGGTGTAGCAGAAGTAGGGTGAGCTCAAAACCCACAGAGTCATCACTATTCACTTGGAGGTGGATTGTCATGGTTGGAGATATGTTTATGATGTTATGACGAAGTAGTGGATGAGGATACTGTTTGGATGTTACCCTTGGATGAGGATCCCCGAGTTGACCAGTAAATTTGGGGACCAAATTTTTATTAGTGGGGGAGAAAGTAAAATACCGTAAAATTTAAATAATAAATGGTATTAGACGAAAAATCTTATTGGATTTTTCAAGACATTTTAGAAATTTTTCGGGATTTAAATGGAGTCCGTATGACTCGTTTAGAGGGGATGGATTCGGGGTACAGTGAAGGCCTGTTTGGAACACCATTTAAGTGGGAGTTGATTTGGGAATGAACTTAGACTTTAATTAGTCTAACCTAAGTTTAAATCCCATCTCTTTATTTTCTTTCCCCCGATTCATTTTCCTCCCTCGTCAACTTCTCTGCCCGAAACCCACACTCCGGCGATTCCTCACCTCACCGATGCCGAGCTCGCGATAGCCGGCCATTAGACGTAAACATCGACGGAGGGCTTCCTTTTTTCCCTGATCATCTTCCCTAGCCGATTCGCCCGTTTCCTCCTCCTTAACCCCTCGGTTCACTGTGTTTTCTCCGTTCCGATTTGTCGAGTGCCGCTGCGATTCGTCGACCCATGAGACACCGGAGCCAAGTCGCCCCTTTTCTGATGTCATCATCTCACGATCTTCGATCGCCTCTTCTCACCGGATCTTGGACCAGGGGGTTCGACAGCGCATCTTCTCCCTTGTCGGAGCGTTTCTTGAAGCTATGCCCTAGCTTTGGGCAGCGCCACCATCTCCCTTCAACCGAGCCCTAGCTTTCCTCTTCTTGGTCGGTTTCCTATTGTGAGTATGAGTCGGTTGCCACCAATCGTCTCTGATCGTCGGGACATCTGATCCCAGCCATTCTATGGCTTGACGAGGGGTTTTTGCCACAAGAAGGTATGGTTGTCTCCTTACCTCTTCTTGCTATGTTGTGGTTCCATTTGTTGCTGTATTGGATCGATTCTTGAAGGAATGGATTCTTTACTAGGGTTGATATTAGCTGAGCAATGTTCTGCGGAAGGATTGGAGGTATAGTAAGGTGAGTAATGTCTTTGTTTGTTGGGGTTTTATAAAATTAGTTACTCTACAGCTAGGTGTTGGGTTTGATCTTGGAGGAATTGGTGTAGGTGAGGCTCTGGGTGGCTGTTAGCAGGTGTTCTTGTGGGGCTGTGAGCTTGGATTGGCTGCCATATTATTAAGGTAAGAGATGTTCCAATACGGTATTTCTACTGGTTTCATTAGTAGTATGTTACTATATTAGGTTTCTAAAGAATGGTAGGGCTTGTGCTTGCTTTGATTTATGAGTAGTGTGATGTGGATTGGATGAATTATTGTGGATTAAGAATTAAGGTGATTTTATTTGTACATTGGTTTGGATTAGTAGTGATGGATTGTAGGAATTTAAATTAAGTTGTATTGGATTGATTAGTAGATTTAGAAGGATTTATGATGAGTTTGGATTAGTGTTTGATTGATGATGAATTATGTGAATTGAATTGGATTAATTCATGAGGAGATTTGATTAGTGTGATGATTGTGGATTATGGTTGGATTTAGAAAGAGTGGAGTTTAAGGATGGACCTATCATCTACTTTGGTTTGGATCATTGGGTGGAAACTAAACAGGGTTACCTAATCGACGTAGGATTAGGTTTTGGGTTTAGTTTCTTATTGATTATGTGATTAGCTAAACATTATATATATACCATGTGATTCGCAGGACTTGGATTCGGGACGAGCGTCTCGAAGTGGAATTGATTTATCTGACGCAGTCGACAGATAAAGGCGGGTATTTCTTCCTTGGCTCTATGTAGATTTTTATTGAGCTTAGTGCATGGTTATTATGTGATGGTTTAGGCTGCTTTACCTTATATCGTGTTCGTTGGTTACTTTCCTGCTTGATACTTATGCTTGACCCTTGTGATGATCTATTTAATTCTTATACAGTCTACACTTTGGATTATCTATACTCTGTGGTATTTGTGCACATGTAGAGTGTGTATGATAGTGTATGGTTCGTTGGCAGTGTTCATATGATGACTTTCCATTTGTATGTCGTGTATACATTTGTCCAGTGTGATGATTGGAGGAGTTGTGTTGATTGTATATTTGTTGTATATACATGTGTTTGATATGTTTTTACTGGAGGATATATGTTGATTGTACCTATGTTTGGTGTACATGTGTCACGCCCTTAGAGGAGTCCCTGCCAAACAAAAATCCGGTAACATCTCCCTTGTACCGGTGACAATATGAAGCATCACTACAAAAAAAATACCTCAACCACATGCGGCTGGAATATATATGTATACAACCACGCAGTTATAATCACAACCCACTTGGCTGGAAAGAAACAATTACAACCACGCAGTTATATATAAAGCAGCCCACACGACTGCACTAGAAACACAGCAGAAAAACGAAGGAAAGCCCACATAAACCAAATAAATACAATGCATGCCGGCATGACTTAAACACAAATACAATACCAAAACCATAAGATAGCCACATGGCTACACATAAATACAATGCCAAAAATAATAAAAGGATATACAAAAGAAAACAAGCACGGTTTTCGGATGTGACGTAGGACCTGTTAGAGTGTATACTGAAGGCCTAAGCTTTTGTAAACATTTATTTCGAATAAAAAATCACATTTGGTCAAATCATCTACATTTGTTGTAGTTGTTCAATTAATTTATATTGTAGATAACATAGTATGTGGTGTCACATACAGAAGATGATGTTATCAATACCTTATAAATTATTAACAGTAGCTCATGACCAAAATGGAAAGGAACAAACCATTGGAAGGTCATAGTGTAATTAGGAATTAGTTTATCTTGACTATATAATTACACTAGTACACTTAGAGTGTATTGAGTAGGACCATTTGAGGTCGTTTCTTTTATACTGATTTTATAAAGGAACAAATACCTCAGTTATTATGAAAGTGTGTGCTCTTAATCCTAATATAATAACAAGCACATATATTTGATATTTATTTTTTAATTTATCAATGGGTGAGATTTAGTTCGATGAATCAATAAGCTCGATAAGTTGGGAAATAATATTACTTATAGTGTGTGTTGTTGATTATAGAAGGAAACTGTGTCCTAGTAATCTAGGTTGATAATGTCCCCAAGATGAGCTCATAAAGATTGTCATGTTAAACCCTGCAGGTGGACTTAGTCCGACATGACGATAAGGTTGAGTGGTACTATTCTTGGATTAAGATATTAATTAAATGAGTTGTCAGTAACTCACTTAATTAGTGGACATTCGACATCTTAAACACAGGGAGACAAATACACTCATAATAATAAGGAGCCCAAAAATGTAATTTGGGATTGGTGCGGTAGTTCAATAATAGTTCTCTAGTGGAATGAATTATTATTGATAAAATTAAGTTGTGTGTTCGGGGCGAACACGGGATGATTAATTTTATCGGGAGACCAAAATTAATTCCTCCTCTCGGTCCCTATCGTAGCCTCTTATTTATAGAGTACTATACGCACCTATACCCACCTTCTATACCCACCTAAAGGGAGCCGGCCAAGCTAGCTTGGGAACCAAGCTAGGGTCGGCCTAAGCATTGTTTTGGGTGGCCGGCCCTAGCTTGAACCCAAGCTAGAGGGGGCCGACCACATTAAATTAAAAAAGAATTTTAATTTTAATTTTTATTATGTGGAAGATATAATTTATTACAGAGAAATAAAATTAAAATATCTCTCTTTAAAAGATCTACAAAAGATTAAAAGAAAGAGATTAGATCTCTTTCCTTATTTGTAGATTGGAAAGATATTTTATTTTTTCTCTTTGAAAATTATTCACATGTAGAAAATTAAAATTATAGAAATTTCTTTTTATCAACCATGAAGGGATTTTAAAATAAATTTTTTTTTTTAAATTTCCAAAGACAAATAAGGAAGTTTTAATTGTTGATTGAAACTCTCCTAATTTTTCTATTTGAGGTGGCCGACCATGATTAGTTGATTAAGAAATTTTATTAAATTTTTCTTAATTAATTATTGTCAAAGAAAGTTAAGGAAATTTTATTATAAATAAATTTCCTTATTTGCTAAAGCCAAGGAATATAAAAGAAGGGGTAGGGGTGTCTTCATGGGATACAACCTCTATTATTCTCCCTCTCCTATTTCTTGGTGTGGCCGGCCAACATCCTCTCCCTCTCTTACTCTTTGTGGTGGCTGAAACATCCCTCTTGCTTGGAGTTCTTGTGGTGGCCGGATACTACTTGGAGAAGAAGAAGAAGAAGGAGAGAAAGCTTGCATCCCTTGGGGCTTGGTTGGTGTTTTTCTTCTTCCTTGGTGAAGCTCTTTTGTTTTGGCCGAACCTAGCTAGGAGGAGAAGAAGTTGTTTGGTGGTTTCTCATCCTGGAAGATCGTTACCCACACAACGTCCGAGGTTAGAAGAGGAATACGGTAGAAGATCAAGGGGTCTTTCTAAAAGATATAACTAGTAATTTTTCCTTTCCGCATCATACTAGTTATTTATAGAAATAATAGCAAATACAAGAGGCTTACGATTCTAGAATTTCGAATATGTTTTTCGATGTTGTGTTTTTTTGTTTTTTATTTTCCTTGGGATTTGATTGTTCCTTTCGCTTAACCTAAAGTTATTTTAGGAAATTAAATATTAGCTTTCCATAAATGGTTTTGTCTAGTCGGTGGTGGTTGCTCCCATATCCAAGAAGGTCATGTGCCTCGCCACGTCAGTATTGGGAACAAATTATGGAAATTAATATTTAATGGAATTAATAACTTAAGGTGACTTGGGTCGAACGTGTTAAGTTTCGCAGGAGATCCAAGTCAAAACCTAAAAGAACAAATAGATTAAGTCTTGGATCAAACGTGTTAAGTTCCGCAGGCGATCCAAAATTTAATTTAAAAGAACACATGGCAGCTAGGAAAAGGTTCAGATCTTTGTACAAAATTTTTGTCCAGTGGAACCTCTAGGTTTTCCGAGTAGCAACCAACAATTGGTATCAGAGCTAGGGTTTTGCCTCTGTGTATTTGGTATTAGTTTAATTATGCACATGTCATACATAATTTAGGCAGGTTAATAGTAGGATGTGCTAACTTTGTAGATGCAGGATCAAACTATTATGACTTATAGTTTTATATGTGTGTGATTTGACTCTTGGACATGTCAAGGGCAATTTATATGTGCGTGCATGATTGTATTATAAAATACAGCAGGAGCTGTATTTAGTTTTTAATTTGGATTTTATTTTTGATCTAGTTACATGTACATTCCTTTTATGGAATATAGGATCGATGGATGTAAATTTTTATTTTATGTTCGATCTAGTTTACATGTACATTCCTTCGAGGAATATAGGATCAAAATTGTAAAATTCTATTTATGTCGTGGATCGAATCTTGCAAAGCGTGGAACCTTCTGAGGACCAGAGGCGCAGCAGAACAAGGAGCAAGATGGATGCGACAGCTAGACCCGGTGGCGGTGGCCAAATATGGCAGCAGCTTGGGATGACAACACACGGAGAACAATCATAGATAAAAGCCATAATAGTTGAAAATTAGATTTTCTATTTATTGCTTTTATATTGTGCTGTGTGTGCATGTTAGTATACATGTCTAGTAGGCTAGCATAGTTAAAATTCCTCATTTATAAATAACTAAGTGGGAGAGGGATTTTAAATAAATTCCACGGTCTCCATTACTGGTTTGTAAGTGATGCAAACAAGCTTGCGCGTTGGCTCTGAGTGCCTTCCTCCATATCGGATGAGCTTTTTTGTGGATCACTAGAACAAACTTCCATTTTGGATGGCTATAGGAAGTTAATTAAGAGCGTGTGATCTTCCCCATCGGAAGGGGCACAATCTTATTAATGGACTTAGTGTCAAGTAGTGGTATACACTTAGGCACGTCTAATGGTATCCTCCCCATCGGAGTCACTGCTATTATTCGTGTGACCAAAGGATACCAACTATTAATTTTATTTATCAAAAAGTTAGGTTGACAAGATAGTAAAATTAAAGGGTTAAACCCTCCTTTTACAAATGCTGAATTTGTATAAGTCCACACTATCGTGGCATACAACATTCACGGTGTTTTAAGGTGTTGGTTAATTTAAAATAGTATTGTTTGAGGAATCAATATTATTCTAAATTTAGAGTTCTGACCAAAAGTTATTTGTGATTCTTAGGATGACTTTCAACCCACTGTTTATCATACTACAACAGAATAGACTTACTGGTCCTAACTATATAGATTGGAAAAGGAACCTGGACATTATTCTTACTGCTGAAAGCTATAAGTTTGTACTAACTGAACCTTGTCCTGATGCACTTACTGGGGAATCCACCCAAGAGGAGATTGAATATCATAGGAAATGGGTAAAAGCAGATGAGATGGCGCGGTGTTACATTTTGGCTTCAATGTCAAATGTATTGCAACATCAGCATCAAGATTTACCAACAGCCTATGATATTATGAACAATCTCAAGGAACTCTTTGGTCATCAGGATCAGGCTTCTAGGCAAGCAGCCATGAGAAAGATAATGACAGCCACCATGCAAGAGGGTACTCCTGTGAGGGATCATATCCTAAAGATGATGGCTTATCTGAACGAAATACAGATCCTTGGAGGAGAAATTGATGGGGAAACCCAGATCAATATGATCCTCCAAACACTACCTAGAAGTTTTGAGCAATTCCGCCTGAATTATAATATGAACAAAAGGGTATATTCATTGGCGGAACTACTGACAGAACTTCAGGCAGCAGAAGGTTTGTTTCATCACAATTCTCATATTCACTATGCTGAAAATGGTTCTACTTCTAAACCGAAAGGAAAGAAGAAGAAGAAACAAGTTGGTTGAGCAAAGAAAGTGAATAAATCTCAAAGTACGGGACCTAAAGCTGGAATGAAGAAGCCGAAGGGCAAGTGCTTCATCTGCAAGCAGTAAGGGCATTGGAAGGCGGACTGTCCTCGTAGGAATCAGAACAAAGGTATATCTCATGCTCTAGTTGTTGAAACATGTTTAGCGGTGTTATCTACCAGCACCTGGTGTGTAGATACGGGAGCCACTGATCATGTCTGCAATTCCTTACAGGGGTTCCAGGAAACCCGACGACTATCTGAAGGAGAGATTACCGTCTACATGGGTAATGCTACTAAGGTGGTGGCTGTTGCAGTGGGAGATGTCTATTTATCTTTTAATAGAAATAGAAATTTGGTTTTAAGAAATTATCTTTATGTACCCAGTTTTAGAAAGAATTTAATTTCAGTTTCAAAACTATTTTTGGATGGATATTCAGTTTCATTTAGTAACGATGTAGTTATTAAGAGAAATAAAGTGATTATCTGTTCTGGTGCATTAGTTGGCAATTTGTATACTTTAAATCCAATTTCTCCCACAAAGCAAAACATGGAAATTTATAATTCATCTTGTAACTCTAATAAGAGAAAAGAACCTTCGAAAATGAACCAAGCATATCTTTGGCATCAGAGGCTTGGTCATATTAACTTAAGAAGGATTCAGAGGCCTATGGCCGATGGACTTTTGAGTTCATTAGAGTTGGAAAATTTTTCAACTTGTGAATCTTGCTTGGAAGGTAAAATGACCAAGAGGCCTTTCAAAGCCAAGGGGTATAGAGCCAAAGAAGTGTTAAAATTGGTTCATTCTGATTTGTGTGGTCCTATGTCTGTCCAGGCAAGAGGAGGTTTTGAATATTTTGTCTCTTTTATAGATGATTATTCAAGATACGGATACATTTACCTAATGCGCCGCAAGTCTGAGTGCTTTGATAAGTTCAAAGAGTACAAGGCTGATGTGGAGAAACGACTAGGTAAAAGTATCAAGACACTACGCTCTGATCGTGGTGGCGAATACCTCTTAGGAGAGTTTAGGAATTACTTATCAGAGGCCGGGATTCAATCCCAACTGTCCGCACCTGGTACACCCCAACAGAATGGTGTGGCAGAACGAAGGAATAGGACTCTTATGGAGATGGTTAGATCGATGATGAGTTATTCAGAATTACCAAATTCGTTTTGGGGATATGCACTGGAAACAGCAGTGTACATTCTGAACTTAGTACCTTCTAAATCAGTTTCTTCTACTCCCACGGAATTGTGGAATGGGCGAAAGCCCAGTCTAAGACATATTCAGATTTGGGGGTAGTCCAGCACATGTGCTGAAACTAGATGCTGATAAGTTAGAATCTCGTACAGAAGTTCGCGTGTTTGTGGGGTATCCCAAAGGAACGAAAGGTGATTTATTTTATAGTCCTAAAGACCAGAAGGTCATTGTTAGCACCAATGCCCAGTTTTTAGAAGAAGACTATATAATGGATCATAAGCCCAGTAGCAAAGTTGTTTTAGAAGAACTTAGAGAGGACACGTCTACTTCAGTACCAACAGTACAAGATGAAGTACCACAAGAGACTACAACACGTGTCACACATGATACACAACCACAGACAGTGCCTCATCGTAGTGGGAGGGTTATAAGGCAGCCTGAAAGATTCATGTTTTTGGGAGAGTCTTCGGACTTGATCCCGGGTAAACATGAACCTGATCCCCGAACATATGACGAAGCACTCCAAGATATAGATGCAGCATCTTGGCAAAAGGCAATGAATTTTGAAATAGAGTCTATGTACTCTAATAAGGTCTGGGAGCTCGTAGAACCACCTGATGGTGTAAAAGCCGTTGGATGCAAGTGGATCTACAAAAGGAAAAGAGGGACAGACGGGAAGGTAGAAACCTTCAAAGCTAGGCTTGTTGCGAAAGGGTACACTCAGAAAGAGGGAATCGATTTTGAGGAGACTTTTTCACCAGTTGCCATGCTTAAGTCTATCCGGATACTCTTATCCATTGCTGCTCATATAGATTATGAGATTTGGCAAATGGATGTCAAGACAGCTTTCCTTAATGGAAGTCTTGAAGAGAACATCCATATGAAGCAACCAGAAGGGTTTATTGAAAAAGGCAAAGAGCATCTAGTGTGCAAGCTCAATCGGTCCATTTATGAACTGAAGCAAGCTTCAAGGTCTTGGAACATCCGGTTTAATGAAGTAATCCAGTCATATGGATTTATTCAGTGTCCGGATGAGTCTTGTGTATACAAGAAGTGTAACGGAAACGTGGTGGTATTTCTTGTACTATACGTAGATGATATTTTGTTAATTGACAACAATGTCAAGGTATTATCAGACGTAAGGGTATGGTTGTCCAAACAATTTGATATGAAGGACTTAGGAGAGTGTGCACACATTCTTGGGATCAAAGTAATAAGGGATCGCAAGAAAAGAATGTTGTGTCTGTCCCAAGCTTCATATATAGATACGATCCTTGCTCGTTTTAGCATGCAGGATTCCAAGAAAGGTTTCTTACCTTTTAGGCATGGAGTAGCTCTATCTAAAGAGATGTCTCCAAAGACATCAAAGGAGATAGAGGACATGAAAACAGTTCCTTATGCTTCGGCTGTAGGAAGCCTAATGTATGCAATACTATGTACGAGACCTGATATCTATTTTACCGTGGGCATGGTTAGCAGATATCAGAGTAACCCTGGACAAGGACATTGGACTGCGGTAAAGCATATATTAAAGTACCTGAGAAGGACTAGAGATTATATGCTAGTTTACCAAGCAGATGATTTGCTCCCTGTGGGATACACGGATTCAGATTTCCAATCAGATAGGGACAACAGTAAGTCTACATCAGGCTATGTGTTTACTTTAGGAGGTGGAGCCATTGCATGGAGGAGTGTTAAGCAGAAATGTGTTTCGGACTCAACCATGGAAGCTGAGTATGTAGCAGCCTCTGAGGCAGCTAAAGAAGCAGTATGGCTCAGGAACTTTCTAATGGACTTAGATGTGATTCCTGGTTTGCCCAAAATCATCACAATTTATTGTGATAATAGTGGTGTAGTTGCAAACTCGAAGGAACCACGAGCCCATAAGGCAAGTAAACATATAAAGCGCAAGTACCACCTGATACGAGATATCGTGAAGCGAGGAGAGGTTGTCATCGCCAAGATTGCATCAGCAGATAACCTAGCAGATCCTTTCACAAAGGCCCTTCCGGCAAAAGCTTTCGATCGGCATGTGGAGGGAATGGGAATCATATGTATGGCAGAAGATATGGCAACTTAGTCATTAATATAAGTGGAAGATTGTTAGAGTGTATACTGAAAGCCTAAGCTTTTGTAAACATTTATTTCGAATAAAGAATCACATTTGGTCAAATCATCTATATTTGTTGTAGTTGTTCTATTAATTTATATTGTAGATAACATATTATGTGGTGTCATATACAGAACATGATGTTATCAATACCTTATAAATTATTAACAGTAGCTCATGACCAAAATGGAAAGGAACAAACCATTGGAATGTCATAGTGTAATTAGGAATTAGTTTATCTTGACTATATAATTACACTAGTACACTTAGAGTGTATTGAGTAGGATCATTTGAGGTCGTTTCTTTTATACTGATTTTATAAAGGAACAAATACCTCAGTTATTATGAAAGTGTGTGCTCTTAATCCTAATATAATAACAAGCACATATATTTGATATTTATTTCTTTAATTTATCAATGGGTGAGATTTAGTTCGATGAATCAATAAGCTCGATAAGTTGGGAAATAATATTACTTATAGTGTGTGTTGTTGATTATAGAAGGAAACTGTGTCCTAGTAATCTAGGTTGATAATGTCTCCAAGATGAGCTCATAAAGATTGTCATGTTAAACCCTGCAGGTGGACTTAGTCCGATATGACGATAAGGTTGAGTGGTACTATTCCTGGATTAAGATATTAATTAAATGAGTTGTCAGTAACTCACTTAATTAGTGGACATTCGACATCTTAAACACAGGGAGACTAATACACTCATAATAAGAAGGAGCCCAAAAATGTAATTTGGGATTGGTGCGGAAGTTCAATAATAGTTCTCTAGTGGAATGAATTATTATTGATAAAATTAAGTTGTGTGTTCGGGGCGAACACGGGATGCTTAAATTTATCGGGACACCAAAACCAATTCCTCCTCTCGGTCCCTATCGTAGCCTCTTATTTATAGAGTACTATACCCACCTATACCCACCTTCAATACCCACCTAAAGGGGGTCGACCAAGCAAGCTTGGGAACCAAGCTAGGGCCGGCCTAAGCATTGTTTAGGGTGGCCGGCCCTAGCTTGAACCCAAGCTAGAGGGGGCCGACCACATTAAATTAAAAAAGAATTTTAATTTTAATTTTTATTATGTGGAAGATATAATTTATTACAGAGAATTAAAATTAAAATATCTCTCTTTAAAAGATCTACAAAAGATTAAAAAAAGAGATTAGATCTCTTTCCTTATTTGTAGATTGGAAAGATATTTTATTTTTTCTCTTTGAAAATTATTCACATGTAGAAAATTAAAATTATAGAAATTTCTTTTTATCAACCATGAAGGGATTTTAAAAGGAAATTTTATTTTTTAAAATTTCCAAAGACAAATAAGGAAGTTTTAATTGTTGATTGAAACTCTCCTAATTTTTCTATTTGAGGTGGCCGACCATGATTAGTTGATTAAGAAATTTTATTAAATTTTTCTTAATTAATTATTGTCAAAGAAAGTTAAGGAAATTTTATTATAAATAAATTTCCTTATTTGCTAAAGCCAAGGAATAGAAAAGAAGGGGTAGAGGTGCCTTCATGGGATACAACCTCTATTATTCTCCCTCTCCTATTTCTTGGTGTGGCCGGCCAACATCCTCTCCCTCTCTTCCTCTTTGTGGTGGCCGAAATATCCCTCTTGCTTGGAGTTCTTGTGGTGGCCGGATATTACTTGGAGAAGAAGAAGAAGAAGGAGAGAAAGCTTGCATCCCTTGGAGCTTGGTTGGTGTTTTTCTTCTTCCTTGGTGAAGCTCTTTTGTTTTGGCCGAACCTAGCTAGGAGGAGAAGAAGGTGTTTGGTGGTTTCTCATCTTGGAAGATCATTGCCCACACAACGTCCGAGGTTAGAAGAGGAATGCGGTAGAAGATCTAGGGGTCTTTCTAAAAGGTATAACTAGTAATTTTTCCTTTCCACATCATACTAGTTATTTATGGAAATAATACCAAATACAAGAGGCTTACGATTCTAGAATTTTGAATATGTTTTTCAATGTTGTGTTTTTTTGTTTTTTCTTTTCCTTGTGATTTGATTGTTCCTTTCGGTTAACCTAAAGTTATTTTAGGAAATTAAATATTAGCTTTCCATAAAAGGTTTTGTCTAGTCGGTGGTGGTTGCTCCCATATCCAAGAAGGTCATGTGCCTCGCCACGTCAGTACTGGAAACCAATTATGAAAATTAATATTTAATGAAATTAATAACTTAAGGTGACTTGGGTCAAACGTGTTAGGTTCCGCAGGAGAACCAAGTCAAAACCTAAAAGAACAAATAGATTAAGTTTTGGATCAAACATGTTAAGTTCCGCAGGCGATCCAAAATTTAATTTAAAAGAACACATGACAGCTAGGAAAAGGTTCAGACCTTTGTACAAAATTTTTGTACAGTGGAACCTCTAGGTTTTCCGAGTAGCAACCAACAGGACTCGGCTGACAGGATACTCCGAGCGACACCAACCATCTACAAGCTACCTGAAAACATAAATGTATACATGCGGTGGTGAGTATAGGTAACTCAGCGAGTAATAGACAAGATAGTGCCTGGTCCATAAACAACCATGGAGATCACAAGTATACAGTCTCAGTAGGGAATAAAGAACATGATCATACTATCATAATCAATGCACCTAAACATATCTGACATAATAACCTGACAAAAAAACCATACAAACCACATCTAATATAATGACAGATACATACCCAATCTGGAATCAACGCAAGGTACAAAGATCAGTAAACTCACTGGATCTGCAATATATATACCCGTGACACCTATGCAATATAAATACGACTGCATATACATGTAAAATAAATGACATGTATGCAGCATGACAACCATATGCAACAACCATAGCTCAATCAAATGCAACAAATCACAATCACATGCAACTAGTATCTACTAGGCATGTATGCAGATATATCCCCCCAGATGCACCGCGCATCATATGCAAAAGTGCATGCATGCTCCATGGTTACCCCCGCCACCTCTCCAGACACCACGACCCCTGTATGGCTGAGAGGCTTGGGTCTGTGACGACTGTACTACCCTCCAGCCTACTATATAGTGGTCGAGGCGGACAGTCCACTAGTAACTATCTAGCTACATAGTATCAAGGTCCTTGACTGCTCACAACGTCGGATCTCACAAAACCTCGTGACTGGGTGGCACGACACGACTAGCGACAACTGCTCCAGCTACCACTCCCCATGAGTGGCCGAGTATGCTATGCTATTCCCAAACCAACTGATGCTCTCTCAACCACAAGGGAGACAATGGTCATCAGATGCAATGAATGATGAACATGATATATATATATATATATATATATTCATCATCCATGCAACAACCCCAAACCTCATAAATACCTCCAACATGAGTATAATCGTCATGATACCTCCACGTATCCCACTAAACATATGTACACACTACACATGTATAATCAACCAAAAATCTCTAATAATCCCACCAGACACATGTACACAAAAGATAAGTACAATCAACATGTATCTTCCAGTAAAAAAAACCAACAGACATGTGTATATACCCCAAACATACAATCAACACAACTCCTCCAAAAGTACATAACAAATACGTACGTACACACCACATGTAAATGCACGGTCAACAAGATGACTCCTCTAACACATACCCAACTATGTGCAGTCCACATCATATACCCAATCAGCATGGTAATAGCAACAACCCGACAATCCCTATAAGACATACTCTACACGTGTAATCATAACAGAGTAGATATCAAGAGTGAGGACTGTATATGAATTAAATAGATCATCATAAGGGTCAAGCATAAGTATCATGCAGGAAAAACAGCAACCGATCATGATATAAGATAAAGCAGCCTAATTCATCCAATAATAACCATGCACTAAGTTTCAAAGAAACTATAAAGAGGCCAAGGAAGAAATACCCGCCTTAAAATGTAGATCGTGCCAAGTAATCCCGCGTCGAGACGCTCGTCCCGAATCCAAGTCCTATAGAAATCAATATATTTATATTTTATTTAACTAAATTCATATAAATTAAATAGCTAAATAAAATCCCTAACCTAATAGAATCACTCCAATCAAATCTGATCCCTGACTAATCCTCCAAATAATCCTTAACCACCATATCTGATAACCCAACCAACAATCAATCCAATAATCCAAAGAATGATCACATAACAATCTATATCAACCAATCACCATATCCACAAATTCCAACCCAATACAAACCCCAATCAATCCAACACATACCAATAATGATCATGTTTAACTCCCCCTAATGATCCAAATCCAATACGATAATAAATCCATTCTTAATCCAACTCCTAAAACCAAACATAATCCACAATCCTTCACTTCGATCCAAACAACTACACATCACAATGTCTCCAATATAATATGACACAAATCTTGATTTATCCATCCACAACACAAATGATATCAACCTACAATAACCTATCAACTAAATCATCAAACCATAATCAATCACAACTCCAATAATCCTTAATCAACACAATCATTTCCTCCTCCAATTCACACCTATATTTAGTAATTCATTTCCTACCAAACCTAGCACCATCATCACTTAAAAACCATATCATCAACAAAATGCATCCTCATCTCCAAACAAACAATTGGATCGATCCTATTTCACCATAAACTTAAATTAACCACCCATCCACCACAAGAAATCTAGAATCAAACTCCATCAACCACACATACAACCAACTACAACAAATCCTTCTACATGTTTCCATGTGCTCTAAACTAAACATAATCTAATAACCATTAATAACACTAATATAACAGAGCAATAATAGAAAGATCTAGAGATACATCACCAAAGGGAACTCACCTTGATGTATAATTAATAATTCCGAAGCACCTATCCCCAGCACGAACACTGCCCGTAAGCTACAAAAGATATTATTTACCAATCCTGTCTAAGAATCAGTCCAGAATCCAAATTATACAGCAAAGAATTGCTGAACTCTAACAAAACAGAAGCAGTACTTACCTAAATCGATCCCCACCTCTCAATAGAGACCTCAACAGCTACAAGAAGTAAAGGGGCAGTGATATGCTCACTAAGAATCCACCAAGAAGCTGATCCGATGCTTCCCACAAGTCCAGCATAAGGAAGAACAGCTAAATGGAAACAATTGAGCAAGATATGGAATTAAAACAAATCCAGATGAAACTTACCTAGAATGATCGTCTCCTTGTGGTGGCACTCGATCAAGACTCCAGCACACGGCGAGGCAGCGAGGCCGTGGTGGTGCGACCAGCGATCGGAAGAGGTTGCGAGAAAAACACATCGGGTGGGGGAAAGAGTGGTTGCCGGCGACGAATCTGAGCTAGGGCACAACTTCAAGAACGGCTCCGGCGTCCCGTGAGTCGATGGATTACAGTATCACGAGCGAGAGAGGGAGGAGGGAGGCGCGACATCAGCGATCGGGATGAAGAAGGAAGGCCCAATGGCGATGGGCCGGACATCACTGGCGCGATCAACAATCGCCGGCATCATGGCGGAGATGCGATGGGATCCGAGAATGGGAGGAAGAAGAGAAACGCCCGTAGCTTGTCTTCCCTCCTAAACACTCCACCATCAGCCACGCCGGCGACACCGAGAGAAGGAGGAGAAGAATCGCCGGTGAGGATCGGGACGAAGTGGACAGGGGAGGAAGAAGAATCGGGGGAAAAGAGGGGTTCTCGGCGCTTATAAAGTAGGTTACTATAGCATTAATCCCCAAACCTAGGTTTAGCTTAATCAAAGCCTAAGTCCTCTCCTCAATCAATTCCCATCTTTGGGTATTCCAAACAGGCCTCCTCTGTACCCAGAATCTATCCCCTTAAAATGGGTCATACAAACTCCGTTTAAATCCCGAAAAATTTCTAGAAATTCCTGAAAAATCCAATAAAATTTTTGGTCCAATAATATTTATTATTTTAATTTTGCAATATCTTACATTCTCCCCCACTAATAAAAAATTTGGTCCCCAAATTTACTGGTCAAATCAGGGATTATCATCCAAGGGTAACATCCAAATCACATACTCATATTCCACTCACTCCAAGTATCATAAACATATCTCCAAACATGGCAATCCACCTCCAAGTGCATAACGACAACTCTATGAGCTATGAACTCACCCTACTCCCGCTACTCCCACTCTGCAATCTAGCCAACTGTGGATAAATCAAACACCTCTAAAATCCAAAATCCACTTTCAATAAAACCTCCAACACCTGTAAAGAGCTCTCAAACTATCCATTAGTCTGAGATGAAAATTTATACTAAAGTGAAACTCCTAATCCAAAGTCTGCTATAACCATAATCAAAACTATAACATGAAATCACTTATCTCCATCCAAAACAATACTCAAAGATACATCATCTAGTCCGGAAATCACTCTAGAGTATAATTCTACTACTCAACCCAAAAGAATATGTCCTACAAATTGATAGCTAGGGAGCAAGGCATTACCCAACCATGATTACCCAAACCATCATATCCTCTCCGAGTCCTGGGTAATCCACAACAAAATTCGTCATAACATGCTCCTAACTCTACTCTAGTATCCAAATCAACGGAGACTATCCAACTAATCTCTGATGTACAACCTTCACTTGCTGACATGCTAGACATCAAGCTACAAAATCTGCGATGCCTTTTTCATGTCGTTCAACCAATAGGAACGCTCTAAGTCTCTATACATCAGGCGTCACCCCGATGTATCGCAAATCCAGATCGATGTGTTTCCTGCAGTAACTCCTCCCGGATAAGAAATGACTCGGAAACACACATAATCTCCCACGAAGATAAAGAATTCCATTCTCATTACCCGAGAATTCGGTATACTGGCATGAGACTGCTCCGTTCATGCTACATCGAAACTGCACCAAACCCCAGGTACGATACATCTGTGTAGATTACAAAACCATCTACACTAGAAAGCATAACTAAGATGGTGCAGTTAACTAAACTGATCTCGCAGACATCTATCCAGGAAAATTGCATACCCTTCCTAGATAGTCCGGTCAACTGTATAATGCTGGAGAAACCCTCAATCAAACTCTGGAAATATCCAACCAAACTAAAGGAACAGTGAGTCTCCGGTATAGACTACAACTACTCCCAACTAGTAACAGCTTCTATCTATGATCCACTGATATACCTCTACTAAAACAATGTGTCCTAGAAGTCCCACACAAGACAATCAAAACACGCACCACTGGACTTCGCATATAGATGTTCCCTTCAAAACATCTCTAGAACTATGTGAAGATAGTGTACGTGATCCACCTCAGATCAGGAATAGATCACAACATCGTCAATGAAAACTGATCCAACCACCCTAGGAATACCAAATGCATCAAGTCCATAAAAACATCTAGGCACGGTATGCCTAAATGGAAACCCCAAGGACTCATAATATCTGTACAAGTACACTCAACCGTAAGATCTCCAACAGCAAACTTATGATCGGATCACCAACAACAAATCGTCAAATCCATAAATATCACAGACATATGACTCCATGTCACTATTAACATCAAACACCATATAATAGATCATCAAGTCAAATATCCACTAATAGATCATCAAAAGATAATCTATCACCACATCTGATATCCCAATATCTACCAATCATAATCATCCTCGATATCAATCAATTATACTAGATAGTCTCCTAAATAATGATAGAGAAAAACGAAAGCATCCAACCCTCAACACCTACTGCCAACAAACTAAATGTATCCAAAAAGTCTGTCAAATCTCATCATCTCATCTTTTCTAATAATCAAATATCTACAGTAGAGGAATGTCAATCCCAAGTCAAAAGGTCACACAACCTACTGACTAAGAGTCTACCTATCAAGGAGATATCTCCACCACCCTCATCATCATCCTATATATGTCCCTCGACAAATACCGATAAAAGGTCAAACCCTCTAATATGAGATATAGACTACAAGATCTGGTAAAATGATCATGTGGTCAAGGTCTTAAACCACCTGATAGAGACAATGTTAGCTGAGTCGTCTAACCATTGTCTTGTATCCCATCATACTGTGATTGCTCCACCCTGAGGTTCAGCAACCTCCAGTATCGAGCAATAAACACAAAGATAGAGGAATGCTACAACTAAATAGATGATCAAAATATCCGTCAATCGATGCTCTACCCCTCGAAGATCATTGTCTGAAATTATACCAAGTTACGGTCGGACCTCCTAGGTATTACTCAACTAATACCACTTCCTCCTCACCATTGCGGAGTATATATCACTAAGTACATCATGGATATCTAATTATATCCAATAGTTCCATGAGTTAGGATCTCCCATGGAACAACATTAGGCGAGTCGACTGATCATCGCCTTATAATCCATCATGTTAACGAAGAAGTAGAGAACTACTCTCTCTCCAAACACCTCCAAGAGATCACTAAGTGATGACCTGATCTCCAAAAAAGCATTCTCTGCTTCTTCCTTCACGTGGTACCGGGTCACGTAAAGGTTAAGCAACTAACTTCAACTCTCTCACGTCAGTACAAATCGAATATCCAAATGTACTCTCCAACTCATACACCCTAGTAACGGTTGTATCTCATAAGTGTTAAGCAGGTAGCTTTACACTTTTCCACATCAGTGGAGGTATCATATCCGAATGTACCTTCTAAGTCAATCAACTAGGTGTAGACAGTCCATGGTCAAAGTCCCCATGAAATAGGATACATCAATCCTCTATAGACTGACTAAGCCGATAATGGTATACGGCTAATTCAGTCCTTTCTACACCGGTACAAGTCAAAATATCTAACCAAGTATGAAACATCCCAAAGATAGGAATCTCTAAAAATAGAGTAAGTCAATCCCCTACTGGTCAAAACTAACAGGAGCACAAAACCCACTAAGATAAGTCAAACCCCACTGCACAAGTCAAACAGGTAACCCAATCCTAAACAGGAGTAAATCGGTACTCTACTATCTGAGTCAACATGCGTATATAGATATCGTCCACTACCCAGCTAATAATAACAGGGACTAGTATGTGCCTCTATCTCTCAACCAACTAGTAGTAACATACACTAAAACTACTGGTAGTATGATATAACAAATCCCTTGAGACTGTAATCCTTGATCTCCATTAGGTCAACCGTGATCAGTGATTGACCCAACATATGCAATGCATGCAAAAAGGCAGGTACTAACCAGAGAGTACTAACACATGTCATAACTAACTATCATGGGCAACAATACATACACAAACAGAAATGTATGATAACAATATGAAAATATACCTCCTATAGCCTGGAGAAGTCCTGTTGCTGCCTGGTCCCAAAATCCGAAAAGTCACATCAAGAAAATCGAATCATGAAATCCAAAACACGAATAACAAGCATCGTACCTGCTCTGATACCACTAAATTGGTATCAGATAAATCTCAAAAGTAGAACACAAAACAAAACAGGCATCGTACCGGCTCTGATACCAAATATTGTCACGCCCCTAGAGGAGTCCCTGCCAAACAAAAATCTGGCAGCATCTCCCCTGTACCGGTGACAATATGAAGCATCACTACAAACAAAATACCTCAACCACATGCGGCTGGAATATATATGTATACAACCACGCAGTTATAATCACAACCCACTCGGCTGGAATGAAACAATCACAACCACGCAGTTATATATAAAGCAGCCCACACGACTACACTAGAAACACAGCGAAAAAACGAAGGAAAGCCCACACAAACCAAATAAATACAATGCATGCCAGCACGGCTTAAACATAAATACAACACCAAAACCATAAGATAGCCACATGACTATATATAAATACAATGCCAAAAATAATAAAAAGATATACAAAAGAAAACAAGCACGGTCTTCGGATGTGACGTAGGACCCGGCAGACATGATACTCCGAGCGACACCAACCATCTACAAGCTACCTGAAAACATGAATGTATACATGCGGTGGTGAGTATAGGTAACTCAGCGGGTAATAGACAAGATAGTACATGGTCCATAAACAACAATGGAGATCACAAGTATACAGTCTCAGTAGGGAATAAAGAACATGATCATACTATCATAATCAATGCACCTAAACATATCTGACATAATAACCTGACATACAAACCGTACAAACCACATCTAACATAATGACAGATACATACCTAATCTGGAATCAACGCAAGGTACAAAGATCAGTAAACTCACTAGATCTGCAACAGATATATCCGTGACACCTGTGCAATATAAATATGACTGCATATACATGTAAAATAAATGACATGTATACAGCATGACAACCATATGCAACAACCATAGCTCAATCAAATGCAACAAATCACAATCACATGCAACTAGTATCTACTAGGCATGTATGCAGATATATCCCCCCAGATGCACCGCGCATGATATGAAAAAGTGCATGCATGCTCCATGGTCACCCCCGCCACCTCTCCAGACACCACGACCCCTGTATGGCCATGAGGCTTGGGTCTGTGACGACTGTACTACCCTCCAGCCCACTATATAGTGGCCGAGGCGGACAATCCACTAGTAACTATCTAGCTACATAGTATCAAGGTCCTTAACTGCTCACAACGCCGGATCTCACAAAACCTCGTGCCTGGGTGGCACGACAGGACTAGCGACAACTGCTCCAGCTACCACTACCCATGAGTGACCGAGTATGCTACGCTATTCCCAAACCAACTGATGACTCTCTCAACCACAAGGGAGACAATGGTCATCAGATGCAATGAATGATGAACATGATATATATATATATATATATATATATATATAATCATCATCCATGTAACAACCCCAAACCTCATAAATACCTCCAACATGAGTATAATCGTCATGATACCTCCACGTATACCACTAAACATATGTACACACTACACATGTATAATCAACCAAAAATCTCCAATAATCCCACCAGACACATGTACACAAAAGATAAGTACAATCAACATGTATCCTCCAGTAAAAATAACCAATAGACATGTGTATTTACCCCAAACATACAATCAACACAACTCCTCCAAAAGTACATAACAAATACGTACATACTCACCACATGTAAATGCACGGTCAACAAGATGACTCCTATAACACATACCCAACTATGTGCAGTCCACATCATATATCCAATTAGCATGGTAATAGCAATAACCCGACAATCCCTATAAGACATACTCTACACGTGTAATCATAACAGAGTATATATCAAGAGTGAAGACTGTATATGAATTAAATAGATCATCACAAGGGTCAAGCATAAGTATCATGCAGGAAAAACAGCAACCGATCATGATATAAGATAAAGCAGCCTAATTCATCCAATAATAACCATGCACTAAGTTTCAAAGAAACTATAAAGAGGCCAAGGAAGAAATACCCGCCTTAAAATGTAGATCGTGCCAAGTAATCCCGTGTCGAGACGCTCGTCCCGAATCCAAGTCCTATAGAAATCAATATATTTATATTTTATTTAACTAAATTCATATAAATTAAATAGCTAAATAAAATCCCTAACCCAATAGGATCATTCCAATCAAATCTGATCCCTGACTAACCTCCAAATAATCCTTAACCACCATATCTGATAACCCAACCAACAATCAATCCAATAATCCAAAGAATGATCACATAACAATCTATATCAACCAATCACCATATCCACAAATTCCAACCTAATACAAACCCCAATCAATCCAACACATACCAATAATGATCATGTTTAACTCCACCTAATGATCCAAATCCAATACGATAATAAATCCATTCTTAATCCAACTCCTAAAACCAAACATAATCCACAATCCTTCACTTCGATCCAAACAACTACAGATCACAAAGTCTCCAATATAATATGATACAAATCTTGATTTATCCATCCACAACACAAATGATATCAACCTACAATAACCTATCAACTAAATCATCAAACCATAATCAATCACAACTCCAATAATCCTTAATCAACACAATCATTTCCTCCTCCAATTCACACCTATATTTAGTAATTCATTTCCTACCAAACCTAGCACCATCATCACTTAAAAACCATATCATCAACAAAATGCATCCTAATCTCCAAACAAACAATTGGATCGATCCTATTTCACCATAAACTTAAATTAACCACCCATCCACCACAAGAAATCTAGAATCAAACTCCATCAACCACACAAGAACAACCAACTACAACAAATCCTTCTACATGTTTCCATGTGCTCTAAACTAAACATAATCTAATAACCATTAATAACACTGATATAATAGAGCAATAATAGAAAGATCTAGAGATACATCACCAAAGGGAACTCACCTTGATGTATAGATAATAATTCCAAAGCACCTATCCCCAGCACGAACACTGCCCGTAAGCTACAAAAGATATTATTCACTAATCCTCTCTAAGAATCAGTCCATAATCCAAATTATACAGCAAAGAATTACTGAACTCTAACAAAACAGAAGCAGTACTTACCTAAATCGATCCCCACCTCTCAATCGAGACCTCAACAGCTACAAGAAGTAAAGGGGCAGTGATATGCTCACTAAGAATCCACCAAGAAGCTGATCCGATGCTTCCCACAAGTCCAGCATCAGGAAGAACAGCTAAATGGAAACAATTGAGCAAGATCTGGAATTAAAACAAATCTAGATGAAACTTACCTAGAATGATCGTCGACTTGTAGTGGCACTCGATCAAGACTCTAGCACACGGCGAGGCAGTGAGGCCATGGTGGTGCGACCAGCGATCAGAAGAGGTTGCGAGAAAAACACATCGGGTGGGGGAAAGAGTGGTTGTCGGCGACGAATCTGAGCTAGGGCACAGCTTCAAGAACGGCTCCGGCGTCCCATGAGTCGATGGATTACAGTATCACGAGTGAGAGAGGGAGGAGGGAGGCGCAACATCAGCGATCGAGATGAAGAAGGAAGGCCCGGTGGCGATGGGCCAGACATCACTGGCGCGATCAACAATCGCCGGCATCATGGCGGAGATGCGATGGGAACCGAGAATGGGAGGAAGAAGAGAAACGCTCGTAGCTTGTCTTCCCTCCTAAACACTCCACCATCAGCCACGTCGGCGACACCGAGAGAAGGAGGAGAATCGCCGGTGAGGATCGGGACGAAGTGGACAGGGGAGGAAGAAGAATTGGGGGAAAAGAGGGGTTCTCGGCGCTTATAAAGTAGGTTACTGTAGCATTAATCCCCAAACCTAGGTTAAGCTTAATCAAAGCCTAAGTCCACTCCTCAATCAATTCCCACCTTTGGATATTCCAAACAGGCCTCCTCTGTACCCAGAATCTATCCCCTTAAAACGGGTCATACAGACTCCGTTTAAATCCTGAAAAATTTCTAGAAGTTCTTGAAAAATCCAATAAAATATTTGGTCCAATAATATTTATTATTTTAATTTTGCTATATCTTACAACATGTGTTAGGGGGATTATCAGAGATTCTTGGTTGATTATGCATTTGTAGTGGTGTATATGTGTTTGGTGAGATATGTGGAGGTATCTTGATGATCATACTCATGTTGTGGTGTACTTAGGTGGATTTAGAGTTGCATGGATGATGACGGTGTTCGTATCATGATTATATATATATCATGTTCATCATTCATTATATTGCTGACGACTATTGTCTTCCTTGTGGTGGTGAGAGTCGTCAATCGTTTATAGCTATCCTTTCGACCACTGATGGAGAGTGGTAGCTAGGAGTGGAGCTAGTCCTGTCGCGCTTACTCAGCCGCTCTGTGTTCTGTCTGCCTCGACCACTCTGGAGTAGTGAGTCTTGACGGTACAGTAGTCATCGGGCTAGAGATGTGAGTGGTCAGGGACCCTTAGCTATGTAGTTATATAACTACTTAGCTGACCGTCCGCTTCGGCCGCCTATAGCGGTGCATGTACTGGAGACTAGTACGGTTTTCCATGAACCTAAGCCTCCTGGCCATACAGGGGTCGTGGTGTCCAGAGAGGTGGCGGGGGTGGCCATGGAGCATGCATGCACATTGGCATTTGATGCGCGGTGCATCTTTGGAGATATATTTGCATACATGCCTAGTAGATACTAGTTGCATGTGTTTGTGGTATGTTGCATTTGTTTGCGATATGATTGTTGCATATGATTGTCATGCTGCATACATGTCATTTATTTTACATGTATTTGCAGTCGTATTTATATTGCACAGGTGTCACAAGTAGGTCTGTTGCAGATCTGGTGAGTTTACTGACCATTGTACCAGATGTCGATTCCAGATTGGGTATGTATCTATCATTATGTCGGTTGTGGTTTGTACAGGATGTATGTCAGGTTAGTAGGTCTGATATATTCAGATGCATTGATTATGATAGTTGGATCATGTTCTTTGATTCCCTACTGAGACTGTATACCTTTGATCTCTATGTTTATTTATAGACCATGCACTATCTTTTCTATTACCCGCTGAGTTACCTATACTCACCACCGCATGTATATCTGTATGTTTTCAGGTAGATGGTTGGAGTGTCGCTCGGAGTATCCTGTCTGCCGGGTTTTATATCACATCCGAAGAGTGTTTTGGGTTTCCGCTTATGTTTTACTTGTATTCGTTATTTGGTGCATTCGGTGCATTTGGTGTTGTTGTGGTTGTTGTATAAAGCCTAGCCAGCTAGCAGTGTCTTGATGTGTTTTGTATGGGCTTGTTTTATGTTTTTCCGCTGTGTTGGTTTTGATTTCAGCCGAGTGGGCTGATAGAAATATATATAACTACGTGGTTGTTGTTATATTTGTCCAGCCGTGTCGGCTGAGATTATTAACTGCGTGGTTGTGTATATATTCTAGCCGCATGTGGCTGATGTATATTTTGTTTGTACTTATGCTTCAGATTGTCACTGGTACAGGGGAGATGCTGCCGGATTTTTGTTTGGCAGGGACTCCTTTGGGGGCGTGACAGAGGATGTTGGTAGATTTATGGTGTAGATATTATCTTTCCTAGCGCCCTTAAGTATAATTTCTGGATTATCAATATTTTTAATTACACATTCGGATTTGGTAAAATTAACTGAGTAACCACTATCACATAATTGGCTTATACTTAATAAATTAAAATTGAAATTTTCAACTAATAAAACTTTTCGAATAATAAAATCGAAGTTAAGTTTGATATTACATTTTTCAATTACCTTAAGTTTACCGTCATTACCAAATGCAACTGACCCTAGGGTCTTTAGTTTTAGCATAGTAAACTTCAACCTATCTCCAGTCATATATTTGGAGTATCAACTGTCCAACATCCATTGATCCAATTCCTACACATAAAGTAGTTAAATTTGATTCTTTTTTATAGATAAAAAGACAGTTTGAATGAGGTAAGCTTCCTAATCACCAAATCTAAGTAATCAGCTAGTCTTTTGGGTGATTGTTAGATAAGTTAGAAGAATTCAGACATTTTAATTATTTTAAGTTGAAATTTGAAAATTTTAGGTTAATTAATTTGAAAAATTATTTAGGTTAATTAATTTGAAAAATTATTTAGGTTAATTTAATTTTAAAAAATAATTTAAGTTAATATACATTTGAAAATAATTTAGGTTAATTGATTTTGAAAATAATTTAAGTTAATTAATTTTGAAAATAATTATAATTTAAGTTAATTAATTTTGAAAAATAATTTAAGTTAATTAATTTTGAAAATAATTTAAGTTAATTAATTTAGAAAAATAATTTAAGTTAATTAATTTGGAAAATAATTTAAGTTAATTAATTTTGAAAATAATTTAAGTTAATTAATTTTGAAAATAATTTAAGTTAATTAATTTTGAAAATAATTTAAGTTAATTAATTTTGAAATAATTTAAGTTAATTAATTTTGAAAAATAATTTAAGTTAATTAATTTTGAAAAATAATTTAAGTTAATTAATTTTTGAAAAATAATTTAAGTTAATTAATTTTTGAAAAATAATTTTAAGTTAATTAGTTTTTTTTTGAAAAATAATTTTAAGATCGAATTTCAAATTTTAATTCTGATTTTGAATTTAAGTTTAAATTAATTTTCATTACAAATTTAATTTTGGATTAATTTTAATTACTAATTTAATTTTGGATTAATTTTAATTATGATTTTAATTTTGAATTAATTTTAATTATGAATTTAATTTTGAATTAATTACAAATTTAATTTTGAATTAATTTTAATTATAAATTTAATTTTGAATTAATTTTAATTACAAATTTAATTAAATATTTATTTCTTAGTCATCTCACCCGATCTAAATTTTCATTCAGGTAATCCTACAATATATGTGAGATGAATTAAGTTCAATTTTAGGGTTTAGTTTAACTTTGTGTTAGATTCAGGTTTAGCTTTGGGTTCAACAAGTAGGCGTTCTTTGAATAAACTTCTGGGCTATGGTGAGTCACAAGGACATCATTAAAGTAACCATGCCTTCGAGGTTTTCCAAATAGTCCTACCCATTGAACTTAATACAAAACCTTGGTCTAATTGGTTAGGATCCATAAAAGGTAGCTTCGGTCAGTTCCACTTAGCCAAATGCACCAGGTCGAAGCCATATCTTCCTAGACATGCGATGACTAAGTTTCCCCAACGTACTATCTGTTGGATCGTAAGATTTCGATAGAGGGGGGGGTGAATATCGATTAAAACTTTCGTTCGAAAAGAGTTAAGTGCACAGCGGAAATAGAGTAAAGACAAAGTAAGAAATCAAGGCAAGGCTAACACAGTTCGATTTTACTTGGTCCGGAGCCTGTGTCGACTCCTACTCCAAGGCTCGCACTCATCGAGTGCTTTTTGTAACGACCCAATTTTCCTCATTAGGAGTTCTAAAAGTTCTTAAAAATATTTAGAAATATTTTAGAAATATTCTAGAGATTTTTAGAAATTTTTAGAGTATTTTTATGTAATTTTTGGAGGTCGTTTGGTATTTTTACTAAACGAAGAAAGTTTCGACAAAAAAATGTCCAAGCCGAGAATTGAACTCACGACCTTTGACTCAGTCAAAACCCGACTGACCAGGAGGGCAAACGGATTTTTTTGTTTAGAAAAGGTAGCAAATTTATTTAAGATAGATAACAGAATATTGGATTATAAAAGGGATAAGTTGTTCTTGGATTTGTCTGTTTAGAAAAGGTAGCGAATTTATTTAAGATAGTTAGCAAAATATTGGATTATAAAAGGGATAAGTTGATGTTGGATTTGTCTGTTTAGAAAAGGTAGCGAATTTATTTAAGGAGTTAACAGAAATATTAAGTTATAAAAAGGGATAAGTTGATGCTCTGTTTTCCCGTGACTTAAACCATTCTCTCCTTCTCTTTTGCGTACGATGGCGGAGCTCGGGTAAAAAATGAAAGGGAGTTAGGGCATCATCTCCGGCGATTGGCCAAGGTCCTAGAAGCCCTTTTTGTTCGGTTGTGAGTCCAAGAATCAAGGTAAGTGCTTCTCACCTGTAGTAGGAGTAGTTTCGGACCTTTGTTCTTCTTGAATTCGAAGCATAAGAAGCGCTTATAGTGCAGATTTTTAATTAAGCCTATAGTGCAGATTTTAATTAAGCTTATAATGCATATTTTTATGTAGAGCTTATATTGCAGATTTTAATTAAGCGCTTATAGTGCAGATTTTTAATTAAGCCTATAGTGCAGATTTTAATTAAGCTTATAATGCAGATTTTTATGTAGAGCTTATATTGCAGATTTTAATTAAGTGCTTATAGTGCAGATTTTTAATTAAGCATATAGTACAGATTTTAATTAAGCTTATAGTCCAGATTTTTATGTAGGCTTATAGTGCAAATTTTAATTAAGCTTATAGTGCAGATTTTATGTTTGCATAGTATGCAGAAATAGTGTAGCATAGAATGCAGAATCTTGATTAGAATAGTATGCTAAATTTTGATTAGCATAGTATGCAGATTTTTGTTTATGCATTTCAAAGTAAAATTTGTTTAAACATTTCAGTTTTTAAAGAAACATTCTTTTATTAGAGGTATTAAAAAGTATAAGAAAGATAAAGAAAAGAAAGAAAAAGGCCAAGGCCTTAAGTAGATCCCAAAGTCAAGACTTTAGGGATTTTGGCTCACAAGGTGCTTGTTAAAATACCGAGGCATTATATATTAGAAGTATTAAAAGATAACAAGTATTTTACTTTTATCAGTGGCACTGTGTTGGACTCTCAGTTGTCCTTGGGTTGGGCTCCCATAGTCGTCCCTAGGTTTAGATAACCTAGTAGTAACGGCACGGACGACGGTCGACGGTCGACGACCCGAGGGTCGCCAAATGGGCCGCCGAATGGGTCGGGTCGTTACAAAAGTAAAAGCAAGTACAGTTGACGGGCCCAAGAGAAGTTGATTACTATTTTGAAGCATTATAAGTATAAGTTTTTGAACAAGTAAAGTAAGTTTTACATAAGTATAAAAGTATTAAAGAAGAAGTTTTTAAACAAGTGAAATAAAAGAATAAGTTTAGAAAAAATGAAATAAGTTTCATTTTGTTTTAAAAGCAGCAAGTTGAGTTTTCTTTTATGCTAGCATGTTATTTAGATTAGCTTACTGTTCTTTGCTATTTTCTGAGCATGAGTAGCTTTACATGTTTAGCATTTCAGCCTGTTTGATTCCTTTATTATTAGATGATCATTCAGTTTCTAGATTTCTTTCAGCTTACATGCATACTCAAGTTTTGTGAGTTAGATAGTGCTTACTAAGTAATTTTGCTTATAGATGCATTTCCTCTTACTGCAGATAAAGGAAAGGAAAAGCTATAGTAAAGGAAGGCGACAAGGAGGTGCGGATGGATGTGTGATGCCTGGACTATACAAACCTTGGGATTTAGTTTAAGAATTTGTTTAGATTCCTAAAATGACTTCACGTATTTAGAATTCTTTCATTTAAATTGTTATGCACATTAGACCTATTATCTAAGTTGTACTAATGTTGCATGCATGTTTAGATTTATACATATATTTCAGCATGATTATATTGATATGTAGTTTTAGATATGAACATATGTTGGGTTTTTCGGGCCGCGAAAACCGCGTTTTCGCATCGCGGAATCCCCGAATCACCCAAGCCAACAGATCTCGTGCAAAGAAAAGATTTAAAACAAAAATTACGAGTACGAGTTTCTCCTTAGATCTACTCCTAGATCTACATGAAAAGAGTTATACCTTTGAAGCGAAGCCCTTCGCGTTCCCGCTCGTCCAAACGGTGCCAGATCTCAAGAGTATCAAGATAGATACTCCTCTAGAAGTATCCACACGGACAACTTAGGTGGAGAAGACCTAAACAAAGGTGTGCTAGCACCTTGATAGGTCATGGCAAGAAGAGGAGAGGGAGAGGAAGAGAGCTCTAAGAGGAAGAAGAAGGAATAATGCACTTGAATGAGGAAAATCAATTTGATTCCCATTCAAAAGTGGCCGGCCAATTTCAAGTTGTGTAACTCCCAAAAAATTGCATTAAGTGCAATTAATGTGAAGCTATTAAAGAAAATGGCTTTGTAACTTCCATGAGGTGGCACCCATGATGATGTGGAGTAACATCATTGGTCCACATCAATGCCAACTCACAATGAGGTGGCATAAAGTCAAGTCAAACTTGACTTTTAATCTTCCTCTCAAGTCAAGTCAAACTTGACCAAATCTCTTCCATGGTTGATCTAATCTAACCATTTGATTCGAGCCAACTTAATATAATGAATCTAATTCATTAAATTAAGTTGATTGAATGAGTCATAATCTAAATTAGACTCATTGAATACATGAATCCACTTGAGTTCAACTCAAGTTAGCCCAATTAGGATTACTCTTAATCCAATTTGATTCATCAAATGAATCTAATCCTCTTGGTTCATCATATGAACCTAATCTCCATCTAATTGTCCTAAGTGTGTGACCCTATAGGTTCTTGTAACATTGGCAATGCCCTAAACTCATTTAGGAGCATAAGTAATGAGCGGTATCTAGCAACACATCATTACTACCCAAGTTACAAGAATGTTGAGATCCAACATCACCTTGTGACTACTAATTGTGACTCCTCACAATATATGACAAGTGTCCTTCTATCCTAGACATCTAGATTGGTCAATGTGAGGCATAGACCGTGTCATCGTCTGACCAATCTAAATCTTGAACTCCAAGTAGACTCACTAAATCAAATGAGCTCAATATCCTATATTGACTCATTTGGGCATGGCAATGCACTTCGTGGTCTCACTCTATCAAGAATACCGATGTCTCTCCCGTCATATAGGAGGGATAGATCTCATCTACATCACTCACATCCCTCTGCATAATTTGTTATATACCCAGTAATCGCCTTTATAGTACACCCAGTTACGGGTGACGTTTGACGAAACCAAAGTACATAACTCCTTATGTAGGGATCTATGGTGCCTTCAGGTCTAAGGACTAGTAGTCACACTAATAGCCACATGAGAAAGTATATGACACTCATATAATGATCCATGATACTTTCTCATGGCGGGTCATTCAGTATACATTCTCTAATGTATACCCATGTGTCAACTTGATATCTCTATATCCATGACTTGTGAGATCAAGTCATCGAGTTGACCTACATGCTAGTCTTATTGCATTAACATTGTCCCTGAATGTTAATACTCGACTAGGAATGATTAAGAGTAGTGTTCCCTATATCATCTCACTATCGGTTCAACTAACTGATTGATATAGGTGAGAACCGTCTACTCAAGGACATTATTATACTTAGTTTATTTGGCACCAATACAAGTAAGTATAAAAACCAAAATCCAAATGCCTTTATTTATATAGAATATGATACAACAAGTCTAAAATACAATCATCAAATGATTGGCTCTAGGGCTCTAGCTAACAATCTCCCACTAGCACTAGTACCAATCAGTGTAGGCTCTTAGCCCAAATGACCTAGTGTGACCATCATGCTTCCTCTATGCCAAAGCCTTGGTCAAGGGATCTGCGATGTTAGCCTCTGTAGGTACTCTGCAAATCTTCACATCTCCTCTCTCGATGATCTCTCAAATGAGATGGAAGCATCGTAGTATGTGTTTGGTCCGCTGGTGTGAGCGAGGTTCCTTCGCCTGTGCTATAGCTCCATTGTTGTCACAATAGAGCTCAATGGGGTCAGCAATGCTAGGAACCACCCCAAGTTCAGTGATGAACTTGCGGATCCAAACTGCCTCCTTTGCTGCCTCTGATGCAGCAATATACTCGGCCTCTGTCGTAGAATCAGCTACTGTGTCATGCTTCGAACTCTTCCAGCTCACAGCACCACCATTAATGCAAAACACGAACCCCGACTGCGATCTATAGTCATCCTGGTCGGTCTGGAAGCTAGCATCACTGTAATCCTTTACAGCTAGCTCATCATTGCCTCCATATATCAAGAAATATTCTTTAGTCCTTCTTAAGTGCTTAAGAATATTCTTGACCGCTATCCAGTGACTTTCACCTGGATCTGACTGGTATCTGCTCATCATGCTCAAAGCATACGAGACATCAGGTCGAGTACATAGCATGGCGTACATGATCGATCCTATGGTTGAGGCATAAGGGATCTGATCCATTCGGTCTCTCTCCTCTCTAGAAGAGGGACCTTGAGTCTTCGAAAGACTCACGCCATGTGACATCGACAGAAATCCCTTCTTGGAGTTCTGCATGGCAAACCGTAGGAGTACCTTGTCAATGTATGTACTCTGACTTAGGCCAAGCAATCTCTTAGATCTATCTCTATAGATCTGTATCCCTAGAGTGCGGGATCCCTCACCTAAGTCCTTCATTGAGAAGCAACTCCCTAGCCATGTCTTGACAGACTGAAGCATAGGGATGTCCTTCCCAATGAGAAGTATGTCATCCACATACAATATGAGGAAGACAACTATATCCCCTACAACCTTCTTGTAGACACAAGGCTCATCTTCATTCTTGATGAAACCAAATTGTTTGATTGCATCATCGAATCGAAGATTCCAGCTCCGTGAAGCTTGCTTTAGTCCATAAATGGACTATGCAGCTTGCATACTCTGCTAGTATGCTGTGGATCTACAAAACCCTCAGGTTGTGTCATGTACACATCCACGAGCAGGTTTCCATTCAGAAACACGATTTTGACATCCATCTGCCATATCTCATAGTCATGGTAGGCTGCAATAGCAAGCATGATCCGAATGGACTTAAACATCGCTACTGGAGAAAAGGTTTCATCATAGTCAATACCATGAATCTTCTTGAAACCTTTAGCTACCAAGCGACCCTTATAGATAAGTCCATCCATGTCAGTCTTTCTCTTAAAGACCCACTTACACCCAATGGATTTTACCCCTTCAGGTGGATCAACCAAAGTCCATACTTGGTTGGTGTACATGGATTCCATTTCGGATCTCATGGCCTCTAACCATTTCTCGGAATCTGGTCTCATCACAGCTTCCTGATAGGTGGTAGGCTCATCCTCTATGAGCATAACATCATCATGGTCAGACAAGAGAAATGAGTATCTCTCAGGCTGATGACGTACCCTATCAGACCTGCGAAGAGGTATGTCTACTTGAACTGGTTGTTGTTCCTCAACTTCTTGTGGAACAACATCATCCACAACACTTTGTGGTTCCAGTTCAATTTCCATCGAGACATCAGTGCTATTGTTCGCATCTTGAACTTCTTCAAGATCAAACGCGCTCCCACTAGTCTTTCTAGAAACAAAGTCCCTTTCTAGAAAGACCCCAGTCTTTGCCACAACTACCTTGTGTTGACTGGGAATGTAGAAGTAATATCCCTTAGTTTCCTTGGGATATCCAATAAAGTAGCACTTGTCGGATTTGGGTCCTAATTTGTCTGAGACTTGACGTCAAACGTAAGCCTCACAACCCCAAATCCTCATGAAAGACACCTGGGCATCTCTGCCAGTCCATATCCTATATGGTGTCTTTATCACGACCTTGGATGGAACTCGGTTGAGTATAAAACCTGCCGTGTCTAGAGCATAGCCCCAAAGGTATGTCGGAAGATCTGTGTGACTCATCATCGATCGTACCATATCTAATAGGGTACGATTCCTCCTTTCGGATACACCATTCCACTGTGGTGTTCCAGGAGGAGTGAGTTGGGATAGGATCCCACACTCAGCTAGGTAGTCACGAAACTCATGGCTAAGGTATTCTCCACCTCGATCTGATCGAAGTATCTTAATACTCTTGCCAAGCTGGTTCTGTACTTCATTCTTGAATTCTTTGAACTTTTCGAAGGATTCAGACTTATGTGTCATCAAGTACACATAACCATATCTACTGAAGTCATCAGTAAATGTGATGAAGTACCTATAACCGCCTCTAGCAGCGACATTGAAAGGGCCACATACATCACTATGTATAAGTCCTAACAAATCAGTCGCTCTCTCACTGTGCCCACTAAAGGGAGTCTTGGTCATCTTGCCTCGTAAGCATGACTCGCATACCTCATATGATTCAAAATCAAATGAGTCCAGCATACCATCCTTATGGAGCTGGGATAAGCGCTTGTCATTTATATGACCTAAGCGACAGTGCCAGAGGTAGGTTTGGTTCATGTCATTTGACTTGAACCTCTTGGTATTTATGTTATAGATAGGGCTCTCAAGGTCTAGAATATAGAGTTTGTTTATCAGAGGTGCACTACAATAGAACATATCGTTTAAAAAGACGGAACAACATTTGTTCTTTATTGTAAACGAGAAACCTTTCTTGTCCAAACAAGAAACTTGATATAATGTTCTTAGTTAATGCATGCACATAACAACAATCAACTAACTCTAGTTCAAGCCCAGAGGGCAGAGATAGAAAGTAAGTCCCTACAGCAACAGCAGCAACCCGTGCTCCATTGCCTACTCATAGGTCCACCTCGCCCTTTGTCAATGCCCTGCTATTTCTCAGCGCCTACACATCAGTACAAATGTGAGAAGCACATCCAGTATCTAATACCCATGATGTAGAAATAGATATATTGACTTCTATAACATATATACCTGAAGTGGAAGTCTCACTTCGCTTCTTCTTAAGATCCTCTAAGTATACCTTGCAGTTCCTCTTCCAGTGCCCGGTCTGACCGCAGTGGAAGCAGGTAGCATCCTTGGCGACCCCTCCTTTAGGCTTCAGTGCCTTGCCTTTGCCCTTGGCTTGGGACTTTCACTTGCCTTTGGGCTTGCCCTTGGCCTTATGTTTCTGAACCATCAGAACAGTGTTGGGCTTCGCCTTCTTAAGGTTTAGCTCAGCAGTTCTTAACATGATAAGCAACTCGGGCAGTGGCTTGTCCATCTCGTTCATATTGTAGTTTAGAACGAATTGACTATAGCTATCTAGCAAGGATTGCAAGATCAGGTCAGTGGCCAGCTCTTGGCCAAGAGGGAACCCCAACCTTTGTAGGTTCTCTATGTACCCAATCATTTTGAGTACATATGGGCCTACTGGAGCCCCTTCTGACATCTTGCACTGAAACAGTGCCCTTGAGATCTCAAATCTCTCATGCCTCGCTTGACCTTGATATAGTTGACGAAGATGTTCAACCATATCGTAAGCGCCCATTAACTCGTGTTGCTTCTGAAGCTCAGAGTTCATGGTTGTGAGCATTAGACAAGACACATCTAATGCGTCATCTTGATGCTTCTTGAAAGCATCTCGGTCAGCTCGCGGGGCAGTGGCAGGAGGAGCCTCCGGAATGGGCTGCTCCAGAACGTACAGTTTACGTTCTTGGGTGAGAACTATTCTCAGGTTCCTGTACCAGTCCAGGAAGTTTGCTCCGTTGAGCTTGTCCTTCTCGAGGACAGATCGCAGGGAGAAGGTGTTCGTGTTCGACGTCATGGCAAGTCTACAACAGAAATAAATGCAAAAATAAGTATCATATTCTTAATCATTTAATTAGGCCTTTAACTAAATGATGCTCCCACTGAATTCTATAATTCATGTGGGACAAGATCCACATCATACTAACCCTTGAGTTAACTTTGGCTAATACGCCCAAGACTTAGTATGATCGGTAGGTAACGATTACCAATTACATCTCTATGCAACTCTTGTTTATAGAATCAAAATCCGCATTTATATTAAAACTCGAGTTAGCTTTGGCTAATACGCCCGAGAGTTAATATATATGTGATTTTGACCTAACTTTCCAACCGTTGGAAGAATGCCTATAGTTATAATCGATCCAACCGAGTTAACTAGGAATACTCAATCTAATTGAGTTGTACTCACCCATGCATTGATAGGCGGGACCAAGATTATCCCTCCGTACCCTACTAAGATAGTATGTGTTGCCCTGCTTTGGTAGATTCAACAACTACATGCGATCGAGGTAGTAGTAGGTATCACGACACGGTAGGCATTAGAGTTGACGTGACTTAGATCTAATCTAAATGATGATGCGTATCAAATACTTGATTTAGATCTAATCTAATCGTGGGGTGCATCATGTGCACGACTTAGATCTAATCTAATCGTTAGGCACTAATTAATTACTTAATTAACTAGCATGCATCACATACACACAAAAGCAATTAATTAAATTAATTTGTGATTTAGTCATGGCCCTACTATGATCTTCTCAAGCCAATTAGAAGATCGGATGGTCAATCTAAGGTCAACAGCTTCTCAAGCTTCTTCCTTTGACCACCTTGTGTTGCTCGCGCCCTCCTCGTAACTCCATCTCGTGTGGACCTTCCACCGCTTCAAAATTACATTACAATTTTGAAACTCGAGTTACATTCGAGTCTAAATCTAATTTACAACCAGAATATAAGAGAAAGGCACGAGGCGCAGGTCGCGAAAATAAAATAAAAATAAAATACAAGCACGCACATCACATAACGGCACGCAGGCCGTATTATGAATTACAACATAATTGTCCAATCGAATTGGGTATTTGGGCCATGACTATCACAAAAATAATATATAATTAAAAATTATTTATTTTTCATAATTTTATGTAATTTTTCATAATTTTACAGATTTTATGAGTAAATTTTTTCCGGCGGTCCCGATTAGCGATTTCGGGCGCAAAAGCGGAGCAAATCCCCTTGCGGGGTTAGGGGTAGTACCCCTACCCGCGATCTAACCATCGTGAGTTGCTCCTAAGTGATCCAAGAGCACCTTAGCCCGCTGTCCCAAAAGATTTTGGGTCGAAACATTATCATTTTTGGAAAAACTTCTCGGTAGTCGAAGCCTACAAGTGCCGAAACACTTTTGCTTCGCTTCTACGAGAAAATTACCCATTAAAACTATAAAAACATGAATTTATAGAAAGTTTACAGATCTATATTTTTCATAAAAATATGAATCTAAACTAGTACTCGCTTCGCACGTGGCTTTGATACCACTGTTGGGGTTTTCGGGCCGCGAAAACCGCGTTTTCGCGTCGCGGAAACCCCGAATCACCCTAGCCAACGGATCTCATGCGAAGAAAAGATTTAAAACAAAAATTACGAGTACGAGTTTCTCCTTAGATCTACTCCTAGATCTACATGAAAAGAGTTATACCTTTGAAGCGAAGCCCTTCGCGTTCCCGCTCATCCAAACGGTGCCGGATCTCAAGAGTATCAAGATAGATACTCCTCTAGAAGTATCCACACGGACAACTTAGGTGGAGAAGACCTAAACAAAGGTGTGCTAGCACCTTGATAGGTCACGGCAAGAAGAGGAGAGGGAGAGGAAGAGAGCTCCAAGAGGAAGAAGAAGGAATAATGCACTTGAATGAGGAAAATCAATTTGATTCCCATTCAAAAGTGGTCGGCCACTTTCAAGTTGTGTAACTCCCAAAAAATTGCATTAAGTGCAATTAATGTGAAGCTATTAAAGAAAATGGCTTTGTAACTTCCATGAGGTGGCACCCATGATGATGTGGAGTAACATCATTGGTCCACATCAATGCCAACTCACAATGAGGTGGCATAAAGTCAAGTCAAACTTGACTTTTAATCTTCCTTTCAAGTCAAGTCAAACTTGACCAAATCTCTTCCATGGTTGATCTAATCTAACCATTTGATTCAAGCCAACTTAATATAATGAATCTAATTCATTAAATTAAGTTGATTTAATAAGTCATAATCTAAATTAGACTCATTGAATACATGAATCCACTTGAGTCCAACTCAAGTTAGCCCAATTAGGATTACTCTTAATCCAATTTGATTCATCAAATGAATCTAATCCTCTTGGTTCATCATATGAACCTAATCTCCATCTAATTGTCCTAAGTGTGTGACCCTATAGGTTCTTGTAACATTGGCAATGCCCTAAACTCATTTAGGAGCATAAGTAATGAGCGGTATCTAGCAACACATCATTACTACCCAAGTTACAAGAATGTTGAGATCCAACATCACCTTGTGACTACTAATTGTGACTCCTCACAATATATGACAAGTGTCCTTCTATCCTAGACATCTAGATTGGTCAATGTGAGGCATAGACCGTGTCATCCTCTGACCAATCTAAATCTTGAACTCCAAGTAGACTCACTAAATCAAATGAGCTCAATATCCTATATTGACTCATTTGGGCATGGCCATGCACTTCGTGGTCTCACTCTATCAAGAATACCGATGTCTCTCCCGTCATATAGGAGGGATAGATCCCATCTACATCACTCACATCCCTCTGCATAATTTGTTATATACCCAGTAATCGCCTTTATAGTCCACCCAGTTACGGGTGACATTTGACGAAACCAAAGTACATAACTCCTTATGTAGGGATCTATGGTGACTTCAGGTCTAAGGACTAGTAGTCATACTAATAGCCACATGAGAAAATATATGACACTCATATAACGATCCATGATACTTTCTCATGGCGGGTCATTCAGTATACATTCTCTAATGTATACCCATGTGTCAACTTGATATCTCTATATCCATGACTTGTGAGATCAAGTCATCGAGTTGACCTACATGCTAGTCTTATTGCATTAACATTGTCCCTGAATGTTAATACTCGACTAGGAATGATTAAGAGTTGTGTTTCCTATATCATCTCACTATCGGTTCAACTAACCGATTGATATAGGTGAGAACCGTCTACTCAAGGACATTATTATACTTAGTTTATTTGGCACCAATACAAGTAAGTATAATAACCAAAATCCAAATGCCTTTATTTATATAGAATATGATACAACAAGTCCAAAATACAATCATCAAATGATTGGCTCTAGGGATCTAGCTAACAACATATACTTGAGTTGTATGTATAGATAAGTCATTTAGTCTTCCGCTGCCAGTTAATCGTATGTTTAGAAAGTTTATGTATTGATCTTTACATGTGAACAACATTAGTTAAGAGAAAAGTTAGTAGCCCAGTAGCGCTCCACTCCCTCACGGACTAGTAGTAAGGAGGGTGGGGTGTTACAGTTGGTATCAGAGCAGTTCCTATTCTCCAACATCACACATCAGCACCAACCTTGCCGTCTTCAAGTAAGAAAGTATTTAATTTTTAGTATATTTTTCTTTATTCTTTACAGTAAAGAGAAATCCTTAGAAGTATTAGATTATATGTACAGAATAGGGAGATGTTTAGGAGTGCTTATAAAGTTAAGAATTCTTCTTAGTTTCTTTTACATAACAAGATGTGTTCTGGGATGGTGGTATGATCCGGGGACCTAACCCCGGTGAGCGCACCAGAATCAAACAAGATGTGTTCTGGGATGGTGGTATGATCTGGGGACCTTAGCCCAGTGAGTGCGCCAGAATCAAACAATATATGTTCTGGGATGGTGGTATGATCCGGGGACCTAAGCCCGGTGAGCGCGCCAGAATAAAGGGGAACTCCGGTCCTAAGTTCGGACCCCTACCAACCTAGCGCTAGGGTCGTTGTCTGATCAACAACTTATGTTATGGTACTACTAAGTGCAACTAGGCCACCACAATAGTATGTTTATAAGTATACATGCAAGTATGTTTAAGTCATGTTATATTTATATTTACGTTTATGTTTAGGTCCACGTTATGTTCATGTTATGTTCTTGCCTACGCATATGGACATGCTTGTGATTGAGTCTATCATTATGTTTAGTTCATCTACCATGCTTACGTTTATGTTGTTATGCTTATGTCACTGCTTATGCTTATGTTTATTGAAAGTAGGTTAGGAGGTCCTAAGATACCTTTGATGTGGTTTTCCTTAGTACATTAGATTATGGATGCTAACTAATGCATGTACAAGATAAAGAACATGCTATAGAATTATTCTAAGTTCGAGGACGAACTTTTTATAAGGTATGGGGGATTGTAACGACTTAATTTTCCTCATTAGGAGTTCTAAAAGTTCTTAAAAATATTTAGAAATATTTTAGAAATATTCTAGAGATTTTTAGAAATTTTTAGAGTATTTTTATGTAATTTTTGGAGGTCGTTTGGTATTTTTACTAAACAAAGAAAGTTTCAACAAAAAAATGTCCAAGCCTAAGTATTGAACCCACGACCTTGACTCAGTCAAAACCCGGCTGACCAGGTGGGCAAACGGATTTTTCTGTTTAGAAAAGGTAGCAAATTTATTTAAGATAGTTAACAGAATATTGGATTCTAAAAGGGATAAGTTGATCTTGGATTTGTCTGTTTAGAAAAGGTAGCGAATTTATTTAAGATAGTTAATAGAATATTATAAAAGGGATAAGTTGATGTTGGATTTGTCTGTTTAGAAAAGGTAGCAAATTTATTTAAGATAGTTAGCAAAATATTGGATTATAAAAGGGATAAGTTGATGTTGGATTTGTCTATTTAGAAAAGGTAGCGAATTCATTTAAGGAGTTAACAGAAATATTAAGTTATAAAAAGGGATAAGTTGATACTCTGTTTTCCCGTGACTTAAACCATTCTCTCCTTCTCTTCTGCGTACGATGGCGAGCTCGGGTAGAAAACGAAAGGGAGTTAGGGCAACATCTCCGGCGGTCGGCCAAGGTCCTAGAAGCCCTTTTTGTTCGGTTGTGAGTCCAAGAATCAAGGTAAGTGCTTCTCACCTGTAGTAGGAGTAGTTTCGGACCTTTGTTCTTCTTGATTTCGAAGCATAAGAAGCGCTTATAGTGCGGATTTTTAATTAAGCCTATAGTGCAGATTTTAATTAAGCTTATAATGCAGATTTTTATGTAGAGCTTATATTGCAGATTTTAATTAAGCGCTTATAGTGCAGATTTTTAATTAAGCCTATAGTGTAGATTTTAATTAAGCTTATAATGCAGATTTTTATGTAGAGCTTATATTGCAGATTTTAATTAAGCGCTTATAGTGCAGATTTTTAATTAAGCCTATAGTACAGATTTTAATTAAGCTTATAGTGCAGATTTTTATGTAGGCTTATAGTGCAGATTTTAATTAAGCTTATAGTGCAGATTTTATGTTTGCATAGTATGCAGAAATAGTGTAGCATAAAATGCAGAATCTTGATTAGAATAGTATGCAAAATTTTGATTAGCATAGTATGCAGATTTTTGTTTATGCATTTCAAAGTTAGAATTTGTTTAAACATTTCAGTTTTTAAAGAAACATTCTTTTATTAGAGGTATTAAAAAGTATAAGAAAGATAAAGAAAAGAAAGAAAAAAGTCAAGGCCTTAAGTAGATCCCAAAGTCAAGACTTTAGGGATTTTGGCACAGAAGGTGCTTATTAAAATGCCAAGGCATTATATATTAGAAGTATTAAAAGATAACAAGTATTTTACTTTTATCAGTGGCACTGTGTTGGACTCTCAGTTGTCCTTGGGTTGGGCTCCCATAGTCGTCCCTAGGTTTAGATAACCTAGTAGTAACGGTACGGCCGACGGTCGATGACCCGAGGGTCGCCAAATGGGCCGCCGAATGGGTCGGGTCGTTACAAAAGTAAAAGCAAGTACAGTTGACGGGCCCAAGAGAAGTTGATTACTATTTTGAAGTATTATAAGTATAAGTTTTTGAACAAGTAAAGTAAGTTTTACATAAGTATAAAAGTATTAAAGAAGAAGTTTTTAAACAAGTGAAATAAAAGAATAAGTTTAGAAAAAGTGAAATAAGTTTCATTTTGTTTTAAAAGCAGCAAGTTGAGTATTCTTTTATGCTAGCATGTTATTTAGATTAGCTTACTGTTCTTTGCTATTTTCTGAGCATGAGTAGCTTTACATGTTTAGCATTTCAGCCTGTTTAATTCCTTTATTATTAGATGAGCATTCAGTTTCTAGATTTCTTTCAGCTTACATGCATACTCGAGTTTTGTGAGTTAGATAGCGCTTACTAAGTAATTTTGCTTATAGATGCATTTCCTCTTACTGCAGATAAAGGAAAGGAAAAGCTATAGTAAAGGAAGGCGACAAGGAGATGCGGATGGATGTGTGATGCTTGGACTATAGAAGCCTTGGGATTTAGTTTAAGAATTTGTTTAGATTCCTTAAATGACTTCACGTATTTAGAATTCTTTCATTTAAATTGTTATGCACATTAGACCTATTATCTAAGTTGTACTAATGTTGCATGCATGTTTAAATTTATACATATATTTCAGCATGATTATATTGATATGTAGTTTTAGATATGAACATATACTTGAGTAGTATGTATAGATAAGTCATTTAGTCTTCCCCTGCCAGGTAATCGTATGTTTAGAAAGTTTATGTATTGATCTTTACATGTGAACAACATTAGTTAAGAGAAAAGTTAGTAGCCCAGTAGCGCTCCACTCCCTCATGGACTAGTAGTAAGGAGGGTGGGGTGTTACAGTTGGTATCAGAGCAGTTCCTATTCTCCAACATCACACATCAGCACCAACCTTGCCGTCTTCAAGTAAGAAAGTATTTAATTTTTAGTATGTTTTTCTTTATTCTTTACAGTAAAGAGAAATCCTTAGAAGTATTAGATTATATGTACAGAATAGGGAGATGTTTAGATGTGCTTATAAAGTTAAGAATTCTGCTTAGTTTCTTTTACATAACAAGATGTGTTCTGGGATGGTGGTATGATCCAGGGACCTAAGCCCGGTGAGCGCGCCAGAATCAAACTAGATGTGTTCTGGGATGGTGGTATGATCTGGGGACCTAAGCCCAGTGAGTGCGCCAGAATCAAACAAGATATGTTTTGGGATGGTGGTATGATCCGGGGACCTAAGCCCGATGAGCGCGCCAGAATAAAGGGGAACTCCGGTCCTAAGTTCGGACCCCTACCAACCTAGCGCTAGGGTAGTTGTCTAATCAACAACTTATGTTACGGTACTACTAAGTGCAACTAGGCCACCACAATAGTATGTTTATAAGTATGCATGCAAGTATGTTCAAGTCATGTTATATTTATATTTACGTTTATGTTTAGGTCCACGTTATGTTCATGTTATGTTCTTGCCTATGCATATGGACATGCTTGTGATCGAGTCTATCATTATGTTTAGTTCATCTACCATGCTTACGTTTATGTTGTTATGCTTATGTCACTGCTTATGCTTATGTTTATTGAAAGTAGGTTAGGAGGTCCTAAGATACCTTTGATGTAGTTTTCCTTAGTACATTAGATTATGGACGCTAACTAATGCATGTACAAGGTAAAGAACATGCTATAGAATTATTCTAAGTTCGAGGACGAACTTTTTATAAGGTATGGGGGATTGTAACAATCCAATTTTCCTTATTAGGAGTTCTAAAAGTTCTTAAAAATATTTAGAAATATTTTAGAAATATTCTAGAGATTTTTAGAAAGTTTTAGAGTATTTTTATGTAATTTTTGGAGGTCGTTTGGTATTTTTACTAAACGAAGAAAGTTTCGACAAAAAAATGTCCAAGCCGAGAATTGAACCCACGACCTTTGACTCAGTCAAAACCACGCTGACCAGGTGGGCAAACGGATTTTTCTGTTTAGAAAAGGTAGCAAATTTATTTAAGATAGTTAACAGAATATTGGATTATAAAAGAGATAAGTTGATCTTGGATTTGTCTGTTTAGAAAAGGTAGCGAATTTATTTAAGATAGTTAATAGAATATTATAAAAGGGATAAGTTGATGTTGGATTTGTCTGTTTAGAAAAGGTAGCGAATTTATTTAAGATAGTTAGTAAAATATTGGATTATAAAAGGGATAAGTTGATGTTGGATTTGTCTGTTTAGAAAAGGTAGCGAATTTATTTAAGGAGTTAACAGAAATATTATGTTATAAAAAGGGATAAGTTGATGCACTATTTTCCCGTGACTTAAACCATTCTCTCCTTCTCTTCTGCGTACGATGGCGGAGCTCGGGTAGAAAACGAAAGGGAGTTAGGGCTGTTGGTTGCTACTCGAAAAACCTATAGGTTCCACTGTACAAAAATTTTGTACAAAGGTCTGAACCTTTTCCTAGCTACCATGTGTTATTTTAAATTAAATTTTGGATCGCCTGCGGAACTTAACACGTTTGATCCAAAACTTAATCTATTTGTTCTTTTAGGTTTTGACTTGGATCTCCTGCGGAACTTAACACGTTCGACCCAAGTCTCCTTAAGTTATTAATTCCATTAAATATTAATTTCCATAATTGGTTCCCAGTACTGACGTGGCGAGGCACATGACCTTCTTGGATATGGGAGCAACCACCACCGACTAGACAAAACCTTTTATAGAAATCTAATATTTAATTTCCTAAAATAACTTTAGGTTAACCAAAGAGAACAATCAAATCACAAGGAAAAGAAAAAGAAAAAGAACACAACATCGAAAAACATATTCGAAATTCTAGAACGTAAGCCTCTTGTATTTGGTATTATTTCCATAAATAACTAGTATGATGCGGAAAGAAAAATTACTAGTTATACCTTGTAGAAAAACCTCTTGATCTTCTACCGTATTCCTCTTCTAATCTCGGACGTTGTGTGGGCAACGATCTTCTGAGATGAGAAACCACCAACCACCTTCTTCTCCTCCTAGCTAGGTTCGGCCACAAAGAAAGAAGCTTCACCAAGGAAGAAAATCAAAACACCAACCAAGCTCCAAGAGATGCTAGCTTCCTCTCCTTCTTCTTCTTCTTCTCCAAGTAGTATCCGGCCACCACAAGAGCTCCAAGGGAATAGAGGGGTTCGGCCACCACAAGAGGAAGAGAGGGAAAGGATGGCCGGCCACACCAAGGAACAAAAGAGGGAGAGAAAATAATAGAGGTTGTGTCTCATGAAGGCACCCTCACCCCTTCTTTTATATTCCTTGGCCTAGGCAAATTAGGAAATTTAATTACAATAAAATTTCCTTAATTTCCATGACATGATTTAATTGAGAAAAATAAAATAAAATTTCCCCAATTGAATTCAAGTGGCCGGCCACATCATGAAGAACAAATTGGACAAGTTTCAATCAATAATTAAAACTTCCAAATTTGTTTCCGGAAATTTTAAAAAATAAAATTTCTCTTCAAAAATCTCTTCATGGTTGATAAAAGGAAATTTTTATAATTTTAATTTTATCAACATGTGAATAATTTTAAAGAGAAAATAAAATATCTCACCAATCTACAAATAAGGAAAGAGATCTAATCTCTTTCTTTAATCTTTTGTAGATCTTTTATAAGAGAGATATTTTAATTTAAATTCTCTTTAATAAATTATTTCTTCCACATAATAAAAATTAAAATTAAAATTCCTTTTTAATTTAATTTGGCCGGCCCCCACTAGCTTGGGTTCAAGCTAGGGCCGACCACCCAATTTTATACCTAGGCCGGCCCTAGCTTGGTTCCCAAGCTAGCTTGGTCGGCCCCCAATTGGTGGGTATAGAAGGTGGGTATAGGTGGGTATAGAACTCTATAAATAAGAGGCTACGATAGGGACCGAGAGGAGGAATTGGTTTGGGTCTCCCGATAAAATTAAGCATCCCGTGTTCGCCCCGAACACACAACTTAATTTTATCAATAATAATTCATTCCACTAAAGAACTATTATTGAACTACCGCACCAATCCCAAATTACATTTTTGGGCTCCTTCTTATTATGAGCGTGTTAGTCTCCCTGTGTTTAAGATATTGAATGTCCACTAATTAAGTGAGTTACTGACAACTCATTTAATTAATATCTAAGTCCAAGAGTAGTACCACTCAACCTTATCATCATGTCGGACTAAGTCCACCTGCAGGGTTTAACATGACAATCCTTATGAGCTCCTCTTGGGGACATTATCAACCTAGTATCTCTAGGACACAGTTTCTTTCTATAATCAACAATAAACACTATAAGTGATATCATTTCCCAACTTATCGGGCTTATTGATTCATCGAACTAAATCTCACACATTGATAAATTAAAGAAATAAATATCAAATATATATGCTTGTTATTATATTAGGATTAAGAGTACACACTTCCATAATAATCGAGGTCTTTGTTCCTTTATAAAGTCAGAATAAAAGAAATGACCTCAAATGGGCCTACTCAATACACTCTAAGTGTACTAGTGTAATTATACAGTCAAGATAAACTGATACCTAATTACACTACGACCTTCTAATGATTTGTTCCTTTCCATTTTGGTCGTGAGCTACTGTTTATAATTTATAAGGTACTGATAACATTATCTTCTGCATGTGACACCACATGCTATGTTATCTACAATATAAATTAATTGAACAACTACAAACAAATGTAGATAATTTGACCAAATGTGATTCTTTATTCAAACAAATGTTTACAAAAGCTTAGGCTTTCAGTATACACTCCAATAATCTCCCACTTATACTAATGACTAAGCTGCCATATCTTCTACCATACATCTGATTCCCATTCCTTCCACATGCCGATCGAAAGCTTTCGCCGGAAGGGCCTTAGTGAAAGGATCTGCCAGGTTATCCGCTGATGCAATCTTGGCGATGACAACTTCTCCTCACTTCATGATATCTCGTATCAGGTGGTACTTGCGCTCTATATATTTACTTGCCTTATGAGCTCGTGGTTCCTTCGAGTTTGCAACTGCACCACTATTATCACAATAAATTGTGATGATTTTGGGCAAACCAGGAATCACATCTAAGTCCATTAGAAAGTTCCTGAGCCATACTGCTTCTTTAGCTGCCTCAGAGGCTGCTACATACTCAGCTTCCATGGTTGAGTCCGAAACGCATTTCTACTTAACACTCCTCCATGAAATGGATCCACCTTCTAAAGTAAACACATAGTCTGATGTAGACTTACTGTTATCCCTATCTGATTGGAAATCTGAATCCGTGTAACCCACAGGGAGCAGATCGTCTGCTTGGTAAACTATCATATAATCTCTAGTCCTTCTCAGGTACTTTAATATATGCTTTACTGCAGTCCAATGTCCTTGTCCAGGGTTACTCTGATATCTGCTGACCATGCCCACGGCAAAACAGATATCAGGTCTCGTACATAGCATTGCATACATTAGGCTTCCTACAGCCGAAGCATAAGGAACTGCTTTCATGTCCTCTATCTCTTTCGATGTCTTTGGAGACATCTCTTTAGATAGAGCTACTCCATGTCTAAAAGGTAAGAAACCTTTCTTGAATCCTGCATGCTAAAACGAGCAAGGATTGTATCTATATATGATGCTTGGGACAGACACAACATTCTTTTCTTACGATCCCTTATAACTTTGATCCCAAGAATGTGTGCACAATCTCCTAAGTCCTTCATATCAAATTGTTTGGACAACCATACCCTTACGTCTGATAATACTTTGACATTGTTGCCAATTAACAAAATATCATCTACGTATAGTACAAGAAATACCACCACGTTTCCGTTACACTTCTTATATACACAAGACTCATCCGGACTTTGAATAAATCCATATGACTGGATTACTTCATTAAACCGGATGTTCCAAGATCTTGAAGCTTGCTTTAGTCTATAAATGGACCGATTGAGCTTGCACACTAGATGCTCTTTGCCTTTTTCAATGAACCCTTCTGGTTGCTTCATATGGATGTTCTCTTCAAGACTTCCATTAAGGAAAGCTGTCTTGACATCCATTTGCCAAATCTCATAATTCATATGAGCAGCAATGGATAAGAGTATCTGGATAGACTTAAGCATGGCTACCGGTGAAAAGGTCTCCTCATAATCGATTCCTTCTTTCTAAGTATACCCTTTCGCAACAAGCCTAGCTTTGAAGGTTTCTACCTTCCCGTCTGTCCCACTTTTCCTTTTGTAGATCCACTTGCATCCAACGGCTTTTACACCATCAGGTGGTTCTACAAGCTCCCAGACCTTATTAGAGTACATAGACTCTATTTCAGAATTCATTGCCTTTTGCCAAGATGCTGCATCTATATCTTGGAGTGCTTCGTCATATGTTCGTGGATCAGGTTCATGTTTACCCGGGATCAAGTCCGAAGACTCTCCCAAAAACATGAATCTCTCAGGTTGCCTTACAACCCTCCCACTATGACGAGGCATTGTCTGTGGTTGTGTATCATGTGTGACACGTGTTGCAGTCTCTTGTGGTACTTCATCTTGTACTATTTGTTGGTTAGAGCCCTAGAGCCAATCATTTGATAATTGTATGAACTCATGTATATCATATTCTTGTATATTAATAAAGGCATTTGTTTGGTTATTATACTTATTTGTATTAGTGCCAAATAGACTAAGTATAATAGCGTCCTTGAGTAGAAGGTTCATACCTATATCAATCGATTAGTTGAATCAATAGTGAGATGATATAGGGAACACTACTCTAAATCATTCCTAGTCGAGTATTAACATTCAGGGACAATGTTAATACAATAAGACTAGCATGTAGGTTAGCTCGATGACTTGATCTCACAAGTCATGGATATAGAGATATCAAGCTGACATATGGGTATGCATTAGAGAATGCATACTGAATGACCCGCCATGAGAAAGTATCATGGATCGTTATATGAGTGTCATATACTTTCTCATGTGGCTATTAGTATGACTATTAGTCCTTAGACCTGAAGTCACCATGGATCCCTACATAAGGAGTTATGTACTTTGGTTTCGTCAAACGTCACCCGTAACTGGGTGGACTATAAAGGCGATTACTGGGTATATAACGAATTATGCAGAGGGATGTGAGTGATGTAGATGGGATCTATCCCTCCCATATGACGGGAGCGACATCGGTATTCTTGATAGAGTGAGACCACTAAGTGCATGGCCATGCCCAAATGAGTCAACATTAGATGTTGAGCTCATTTGATCGAGTGAGTCTACTTGGAGTTCAAGATTTAGATTGATTAGAGGATGACACGGTCTATGCCTCATATTGATCAATCTAGATGTCTAGGATAGACGGACAATGTCACATATATTGTGAGGAGTCACAATTAGTAGTCACAAGGTGATGTCGGATCTCGACATTCTTGTAACTTGGGTAGTAATGATGTGTTGCTAGATACCACTCATTACTTATGCTCCTAAATAGGTTTAGGGCATTGCCAACGTTACAAGAACCTATAGGGTCACACACTAAGGACAATTAGATGGAGATTTGGTTCATATGATGAACCAAGAGGATTTGATTCATTTGATTAATCATATTGGATTAAGAGAAATCCAAATTGGGCTAATTGAGTTGGACTAAAGTTGATTCATGTATTCAATGAGTCTAATTTAGATTATGACTCATTAAATCAACTTAATTTAATGAATTAGATTCATTATATTAAGTTGGCTTGAATCATAAGGTTGGATTAGATCAACCATGAGAGAGATTTGATCAAGTTTGACTTGATTTGAGAGGAAGAGAAAAAGTCATGTTTGACTTGACTTTTTGCCACATCACTAGTGAGTTGGCAAGATGTGGACCAATAGGATTGCTCCACATCATCAATGTGTGCCACCTCATGGAGGTTACAAGCCTCCATAGCATTTAATGTGGCCGGCCCACATTAAATGAGGAGGTTACACTTGTTGCCATGTCATTTAGTGAGGTGGCAAGATGTGGACCAATAGTGTTGATCCACATCATCCTAGAGTGCCACCTCATGGGGGTTACAACTCTTAATGGTCTCCACATTAATTGGAATTAATGTGGAGGTTACACCTCCTTGAAGGTGGCCGGCCACTTGAATGTGGAGAAGGATTTTCATTTTGAAAATTATTCTATCATTCATTCTTCTTCTTCCTCCTAGAATTCTTCTTGCACTCTCCCTCTCCTCCTTCCTTGGCCGAACCACATAGGTGCTAGCACACCTTGGTTTTTGGTCACCTCCTTCTAGTGTGTCCGTGTGGATACTTCTAGAGGACCGTACACTTGACGGTCTTGAGATCCGGCACCATTTGGACGAGCGGGATTCGCGAGGGCACGCATCGAAGGTAAAATGTTTTCTTTGTAGATCTACTGTAGATCAAAGTATGAAAACTCGTACTCGTGTTTTCCGGAAATTTTCTTTGCACGGATCTACGGCTTTGGGTGATTCGTGGTTTCCGCCACGCGAAAAGCAGTTTTTGCGGCCCGAAAAATCCAACAGTGGTATCAGAGCCACGTGCAAGGCTTGTACGAGTTTAATTTTTGATTTTATGAAAACTAAAGTTTCTGTAATTTTCTGTAAAATTATGATTTTATAGTTTTTTTGGGTAATTTTTCCTTAGAAGCGAAGCACAAGTGTCTCGTCACTTGTAGGCTTCGACTACAGGAAAGATTTTTCCAAAACGGTTTCATTTTGCCCCAAACCCAGATCGTGGGTAGGGGTACTGCCCCTAACCCCGCAAGGGGATTTGCTCCGCGATTGCACCCGAAATCGCTAAAAACGAACCTGTCGGGAAGATTTTTCCGAAACGGCAATGTCTCGACCCAAATCGTTTTGGGACAGCGAGTTTGGCCACTGTTGGATCGCAATGGAACCCTCGCGATGGTTAGATCGCGGGTAGGGGCGCTGCCCCTGGCCCCGCAAGGGGATCCGTTCCGCGATTGCGCCCGAAACCGCTAAACGGGACCGCCGGGAAATTTTACTCGTAAAAATTGTAAAAATTATTTTAAAATTATATAAAATTATGAAAATATATAATTTTGAATTATATATTAATTTTGTGATATTCATGGCCCAAAAACCCAATATGATTGGATTGTGTTGTAATTCATAATACGGCCTGCGTGCTGTTATGTGTTTGCGCGTGTTGTATGTTTTATTTTTCCGCGACCTGCGCGTCGTGCCTTTCTCTTATATTCTAGTTGTAAATTAGATTTAGACTCGAATGTAACTCGAGTTTCAAATTGTAATGTACAAATTGGAGCGGTGGAGGGTCCACACGAGACGGAGTTCCGAGGCGGGCACGAGCAACACAAGGTGGTCAAAGGGAGGAGCTTGGAGAAGCTGTTGACCCTAGGTTGACCATTCGATCTTCTCATTGGCTTGAGAAGATCGTAGTAGGGCCATGACTAAATCACAAATAGATTAATTAATTAATTGTTATGTATCTGATGCATGTTTAATAATTAATTAATTAATTAGTGCCTTAACGATTAGATTAGATCTAAGTCGTGCACATGATGCACCCTTGCGATTAGATTAGATCTAAGTCGTGCACAAGATGCATCCTTCTCGATTAGATTAGATCTAGATCGAACCAACTCTAAATGCCTAACCGTGCCGTGATACCTATCACTACCTCGATCACATGTATTGTTGAATCTGCCAAAGCAGAGCAATACATATTATCTTGGTAGGGTACGGAGGGACAATCTTGGTCCCGCCTATCAACGCATGGGTGAATACAAACTCAATTAGATTGAGTATTCCTAGTTACTCGGTTGGATTGAGTCAACTATAGGCATTCTTCCGATAGTTGGAAAGGTAGGACAAAATCACGTTTATATTAACTCTCGGGCGTATTAGCCAAAGCTAACTCGAGTTTTAATATAAATGCGGATATTGATTCTATAAACAAGAGTTGCATAGAGATGTAATTGGTAATCGTAACCTACCGATCATACTAAGCCTTGGGCGTATTAGCCAAAGCTAACTCAAGGGTTAGTATGATGTGGATCTTGTCCCACAAGAATTATAGAATTCAGTGGGAGCATCATTTAATTAAAGGCCTAATTAAATGATTTTAAAAGAATATGATATTTATTTCTGAAAATTTTCTGTTGTAGATAACCATGACGTCGAATATGAACTTTTTCTCTCTGCGATCTGTCCTTAAGAAGGACAAGCTCAACGGAGCAAATTTCCTGGACTGGTACAGGAACCTGAGAATAGTTCTCACTCAGGAACGTAAATTGTACGTTCTGGAGCAGCCCATTCCGGAGGCTCCTCCTGCCACTGCCACGCGAGCTGACCGGGATGCTTATAAGAAGCATCAAGATGACGCATTAGATGTGTCCTGTCTAATGCTCGCAACCATGAACTCTGAGCTTCAGAAGCAACATGAGTTGATGGGTGGTTACGATATGGTTGCACATCTTCGTCAACTATATCAAGGACAAGCAGGGCACTGGAAGAGGAACTTCACAGGACACCTGGAAGATCTTAACAAGAAGAGAAATAAGATTTCTACTTCAGGTATAAATGTTATAGAAGTCAACCTCTCTATTTCTTCGACGTGGGTATTAGATACCGGATGTGTTTCGCACATTTGTACTAATGTACAAGCACTGAGAAATAGCAGAGCATTGACAAAGGGCGAGATAGACCTACGAGTAGGCAATGGAGCACGGGTTGCTGCTGTTGCTATAGGGACTTATTTTCTATCTCTGCCCTCTGGGCTTATACTAGAGTTAGACGATTGTTGTTATGTGCCTGCATTGACTAAGAATATTATATCAGTTTCTTGTTTGGACAAGAAAGGATTCTCGTTTATAATAAAGAACAAATGTTGTTCTGTCTATTTAAACGATATGTTCTATTGTAGTGCACCTCTGATAAACGGACTCTATATTCTAGATCTAGAGAGCCCTATATATAACGTTAGTACCAAGAGGTTCAAATCGAACGATATGAACCACACCTATCTCTGGCACTGTCACTTAGGTCATATAAATGACAAGCGCTTATCCCAGCTCCATAAGGATGGTTAGCTGGACTCATTTGATTTTGAATCATATGAGATATGCGAGTCATGCCTACGAGGCAAGATGACCAAGACTCCCTTTAGTGGGCACAGTGAGAGAGCGACTGATTTGTTAGGACTCATACATAGTGATGTATGTGGCCCTTTCAATGTCGCTGCTAGAGGCGGTTATAGGTACTTCATCACATTTACTGATGACTTCAGTAGATACGGTTATGTGTACTTAATGACACATAAGTCTGAATCCTTTGAAAAGTTCAAAGAATTCAAGAATGAAGTACAGAACCAGCTTGGCAAGAGTATTAAGATACTTCAATCCGATCAAGGTGGAGAATACCTTAACCATGAGTTCCGTGACTATCTAGCTGAGTGTGGGATTCTATCCCAACTCACTTCTCCTGGAACACCACAGTGGAATGGTGTGTCCGAAAGGAGGAATCGTACCTTATTAGATATGGTACGATCTATGATGAGTCACACAGATCTTCCGACATATCTATGGGGATATGCACTAGACACGGCAGCTTTCATACTCAACCGAGTTCCATCAAAGGCCGTGAAAAGACACCATATAGGATATGGACTGGGAGAGATGCCCAGGTGTCTTTCATGAGGATTTGGGGTTGTGAGGCTTACGTTAGACGTCAAGTCTCAGACAAATTAGGACCCAAATCCGACAAGTGCTTTTTCATTGGATATCCCAAGGAAACTAAGGGATATTACTTCTACATTCCCAGTTAGCACAAGGTAGTTGTGGCAAAGACTGGGGTCTTTCTAGAAAGGGACTTTGTTTCTAGAAAGACTAGTGGGAGCACGTTCGATCTTGAAGAAGTTCAAGATGCGAATACTAGCACTGAAGCCTCGATGGAAGTTGAACTGGAGCCACAAAGTGTTGTGGATGATGTTCCACAAGGAGTTGAGGAACAACAACCAGTTCAAGTAGACATACCTCTTCGCAGGTCTGATAGGGTACGTCGTCAGCCTGAGAGATACTCATTTCTCTTGTCTGACCATGATGACGTTATGCTCATAGAGGATGAGCCTACCACCTATCAGGAAGCTGTGATGAGACCAGATTCCAAGAAATGGCTAGAAGCCATGAGATCCGAAATGGAATCCATGTACACCAACCAAGTATGGACTTTGGTTGATCCACCTGAAGGGGTAAACCCCATTGGGTGTAAGTGGGTCTTTAAGAGAAAGACTGACATGGATGGACTTATTTATAAGGGTCGCTTGGTAGCTAAAGGTTTCAAGTAGATTCATGGTATTGACTATGATGAAACCTTTTCTCCAGTAGCGATGTTTAAGTCCATTCGGATCATGCTTGCTATTGCAGCCTACCATGACTATGAGATATGGCAGATGGATGTCAAAACTGCATTTCTGAATGGAAACCTACTCGAGGATGTGTACATGACACAACCTGAGGGTTTTGTAGATTCACAGCATACTAGTAGAGTATGCAAGCTGCATAGGTCCATTTATGGACTAAAGCAAGCTTCTCGGAGCTGGAATCTTCGATTCGATGATACAATCAAACAGTTTGGTTTCATCAAGAACGAAGATGAACCTTGTGTCTACAAGAAGGTTGTAGGGGATATAGTTGTCTTCCTCATATTGTATGTGGATGACATACTACTCATTGAGAAGGACATCCCTATGCTTCAGTCTGTCAAGACTTGTTTCTCAATGAAGGACTTAGGTGAGGCATCCCGCATTCTAGGGATACAGATCTATAGAGATAGATCTAAGAGATTGCTTGGCCTAAGTCAGAGTACATACATTGACAAGGTACTCCTTCGGTTTGCCATGCAGAACTCCAAGAAGGGATTTCTGCCGATGTCACATGGCGTGAGTCTTTCGAAGACTCAAGGTCCCTCTTCTAGAGAGGAGAGAGACCGCATGGATCAGATCCCTTATGCCTCAGCCATAGGATCGATCATGTACGCCATGCTATGTACTCGACCTGATGTCTCGTATGCTTTGAGCATGACGAGCAGATACCAGTCAGATCCAGGTGAAAGTCACTAGATAGCAGTCAAGAATATTCTTAAGTACTTAAGAAGGACTAAAAAATATTTCTTGATATATGGAGGCAATGATGAGCTAACTGTAAAGGGTTACAGTGATGCCAGCTTCCAGACCGATCAGGATGATTACCGATCGGAGTCAGGATTCGTGTTTTGCTTAAATGGCGGTGCTGTGAGCTGGAAGAGTTCGAAGCAGGACACAGTAGCTGATTCTACAACAGAGGCCGAGTATATTGCTGCATCAGAGGCAGCAAAGGAGACAGTTTGGATCCGTAAGTTCATCACTGAACTTGGGGTGGTTCCTAGCATCGCTGACCCAGTTGAGCTCTATTGTGACAACAATGGAGCTATAGCACAGGCGAAGGAACCTCGCTCACACCAGCGGACCAAGCACATACTACGGCACTTCCATCTCATTCGAGAGATTATCGATAGAGAAGATGTGAAGATTTGCAGAGTACCTACAGAGGCTAACATCGCAGATCCCTTGACCAAGGCTTTGGCACAGAGGAAGCATGATGGTCACACTAGGTCATTAGGCCTTAGAGTCTATACTGATTGGCACTAGTGCTAGTGGGAGATTGTTAGTTAGAGCCCTAGAGCCAATCATTTGATGATTGTATGGACTCATGTATATTATATTCATGTATATTAATAAAGGCATTTGTTTGGTTATTATACTTATTTGTATTAGTGCCAAATAGACTAAGTATAATAGCGTCCTTGAGTAGAAGATTCATACCTATATCAATCGATTAGTTGAATCAATAGTGAGATGATATAGGGAACACTACTCTAAATCATTCCTAGTCGAGTATTAACATTCAGGGACAATGTTAATACAATAAGACTAGCATGTAGGTCAGCTCGATGACTTGATCTCACAAGTCATGGATATAGAGATATCAAGCTGACACATGGGTATGCATTAGAGAATGCATACTGAATGACCCGCCATGAGAAAGTATCATGGATCGTTATATGAGTGTCATATACTTTCTCATGTGGCTATTAGTATGACTATTAGTCCTTAGACCTGAAGTCACCATGGATCCCTACATAAGGAGTTATGTACTTTGGTTTCGTCAAACGTCACCCGTAACTGGGTGGACTATAAAGGCGATTACTGGGTATATAACGAATTATGTAGAGGGATGTGAGTGATGTAGATGGGATCTATCCCTCCCATATGACGGGAGCGACATCGGTATTCTTGATAGAGTGAGACCACTAAGTGCATGGCCATGCCCAAATGAGTCAACATTAGATGTTGAGCTCATTTGATCGAGTGAGTCTACTTGGAGTTCAAGATTTAGATTGATTAGAGGATGACACGGTCTATGCCTCATATTGATCAATCTAGATGTCTAGGATAGAAGAAAAATGTCACATATATTGTGACGAGTCACAATTAGTAGTCACAAGGTGATGTCGGATCTCGACATTCTTGTAACTTGGGTAGTAATGATGTGTTGCTAAATACCGCTCATTACTTATGCTCCTAAATAGGTTTAGGGCATTGCCAACGTTACAAGAACCTATAGGGTCACACACTAAGGACAATTAGATGGAGATTTGGTTCATATGATGAACCAAGAGGATTAGATTCATTTGATGAATCATATTGGATTAAGAGTAATCCAAATTGGGCTAATTGAGTTGGACTCAAGTTGATTCATGTATTCAATGAGTCTTATTTAGATTATGACTCATTAAATCAACTTAATTTAATGAATTAGATTCATTATATTAAGTTGGCTTGAATCATAAGGTTGGATTAGATCAACCATGAGAGAGATTTGATCAAGTTTGACTTGATTTGAGAGGAAGAGAAAAAGTCATGTTTGACTTGACTTTTTGCCACATCACTAGTGAGTTGGCAAGATGTGGACCAATAGGATTGCTCCACATCATCAATGTGTTCCACCTCATGGAGGTTACAAGCCTCCATAGCATTTAATGTGGCCGGCCCACATTAAATGAGGAGGTTACACTTGTTGCTATGTCATTTAGTGAGGTGGCAAGATGTGGACCAATAGTGTTGATCCACATCATCCTAGAGTGCCACCTCATGGGGGTTACAACTCTTAATGGTCTCCACATTAATTGGAATTAATGTGGAGGTTACACCTCCTTGAAGGTGGCCGGCCACTTGAATGTGGAGAAGGATTTTCATTTTGAAAATTATTCTATCATTCATTCTTCTTCTTCCTCCTAGAGTTCTTCTTGCACTCTCCCTCTCCTCCTTCCTTGGCCGAACCACATAGGTGCTAGCACACCTTGGTTTTTGGTCACCTCCATCTAGTGTGTCCGTGTGGATACTTCTAGAGGACCGTACACTTGACGGTCTTGAGATCCGACACCATTTGGACGAGCGGGATTCGCGAGGGCACGCATCGAAGGTAAAATATTTTCCTTGTAGATCTACTATAGATCAAAGTATTAAAACTCGTACTCGTGTTTTCCAGAAATTTTCTTTGCACGGATCTACGGCTTTGGGTGATTCGTGGTTTCCGTGACTCGAAAAGCGGTTTTCGTGGCCCGAAAAACCCAACACTATTGGTACTGAAGTAGACGTGTCCTCTCTAAGTTCTTCTAAAACAACTTTGCTACTGGGCTTGTGATCCATTATATAGTCTTCTTCTAAAAACTAGGCATTGGTGCTAACAATGACCTTCTGATCTTTGGGACTATAAAATAAACCACCTTTTGTTCCTTTGGGATATCCTACAAACACGCGAACTTCTGTACGAGATTCTAACTTATCAGCATCTGGTTTCAGCACATGTGCTGGACTACCCCAAATCCGAATATGTCTTAGACTGGGTTTTCGCCCATTCCACAATTCTATGGGAGTAGAAGAAACTGATTTAGAAGGTACTAAGTTCAGAACGTATACTGCTGTTTCCAGAGGATATCCCCAAAACGAATTTGGTAATTCTGAATAACTCATCATCGATCTAACCATCTCCATAAGAGTCATATTCCTTCGTTCTGCTACACCATTCTGTTGGGGTGTTCCAGGTGCAGACAATTGGGATTGAATCCCAGCCTCTGATAAGTAATTCCTAAACTCTCCTAAGAGGTATTCGCCACCACGATCAGATCGTAGTGTCTTGATACTTTTACCTAATCGTTTCTCCACATCAGCCTTGTATTCTTTGAACTTATCAAAGCACTCGGACTTGCGGCGCATTAGGTAAATGTATCCGTATCTTGAATAATCGTCTATGAAAGAGACAAAATATTCAAAACCTCCTCTTTCTTGGACAGACATAGGACCACACAAATCAGAGTGAACCAATTCTAACACTTCTTTGGCTCTATACCCCTTGGCTTTGAACGGCCTCTTGGTCATTTTTCCTTCTAAGCAGGATTCACAAGTTGGAAAATTTTCCAACTCTAATGAACTCAAAAGTCCATCGGCTATAAGCATCTGAATCCTACTCAAGTTAATATGACCAAGCCTTAGATGCCAAAGTTATGCTTGGTTCATTTCCGAAGGTTCTTTTCTCTTATTAGAATTAGAAGATGAGTTATAAATTTCCATGTTATGCTTTGTGGAAGAAATTGGATTTAAAGTATACAAATTACCAACTAATGCACCAGAACAGATAATCACTTTATTTCTTTTAATAACTACATCGTTACTAAAGAAAACTGAATATCCATCTAAAAATAGTTTAGAAACTGAAATTAAATTCTTTCTAAAACTGGGTACATAAAGACAATTTCTTAAAATCAAATTTCTATTTTTACTAAAAGATAAGTAGACGTCTCCCACTGCAACAGCTGCCACTTTAGTAGCATTGCCCATGTAGACGGTAATCTCTCCTTCAGATAGTCGTCGGGTTTCCTGGAACCCCTGCAAGGCAGACATGATCAGTGGCTCCCGTATCTACACACCAGGTGCTGGTAGATAACATCGCTAAACATGTTTCAACAACTAGAGCATGAGATATACCTTTGTTTTGGTTCCTACGAGGACAGTCCGCCTTCCAATGTCCTGCCTGCTTGCAGATGAAGCACTTTCCCTTGGGCTTCTTCACTCCAGCTTTAAATCCCGTACTCTGAGATTTATTCACTTTCTTTGCTGAGCCAGCTTGTTTCTTCTTCTTCTTTCCTCTCGGTTTAGAAGTAGAACCATTTTCAGCAAAGTGAATTTGAGAATTGTGACGAAATAATCCTTCTGCTGCTTGAAGTTCTGTCAGTAGTTCCCCTAATGAATAAATCCTTTTATTCATATTATAGTTCAGGCGGAACTGCTCAAAACTTCTAGGTAGCGTTTGGAGGATCATATCGATCTGGGTTTCCCCATCAATTTCTCCTCCAAGGATCTGTATCTCGTTCAGATAAGCCATCATCTTTAGGATATGATCCCTTACAGGAGTACCCTCTTGCATGGTGGCTGTCATTATCTTTCTCATAGCTTCTTGTCTAGAAGCCCTATCCTGATGACCAAAGAGTTCCTTGAGATTGTTCATAATATCATAAGCTGTTGGTAAATCTTGATGCTGATGTTGCAATACATTTGACATTGAAGCCAAAATGTAACACCGCGCCATCTCATCTGCCTTTACCCATTTCTTATGATATTCAATCTCCTCTTGGGTAGATTCACCGATAGGTGCATCGGGACAAGTTCTGACAGTACAAATTTATAGCTTTCAGCAGTAAAATGTCCAGGTTCCTTTTCCAATCTATGTAGTTAGGTCCAGTAAGTCTATTTTGTTGAAGTATGATGGACAGTGGGTTGAAAGTCATCCTAAGAATCACAAATAACTTTTGGTCAGAACTCTAAATTTAGAATAATATTGATTCCTCAAATAATACTATTTTAAATTAACCAATACCTCATAACACCGTGAATTTTGTATGCCACGTTAATGTGGACGTATACAAATTCAACATTTGAAAAAGGAGGGTTTTAACCCATTAATTTTATTATCTTGTCAACCTAACTTTTGACAAATAAAATTAATAATTGGTATTATTTGGTCACACAAATAATAGCAGTGACTCCGATGGGGAGGATACTATTAGATGTGTCTAAGTGTATACCATTACTTGGCACTAAGTCCATTAATAAGATTATGCCCCTTCCGTTGGGGAAGATCACACGCTCTTAATTAACTTCCTATAGTCATCCAAAAATGGAAGTCTGTTCTAGTGATCCGCAAACAAGCTCATCCGTTATGGAGGAAGGCACTCAGAGCCAACGCGCAAGCTTGTTTGCATCACTTACAAACCAGTAATGGAGACTATGGGATTTACTTAAAAATCCCTCTCCCACTTAGTTATTTATAAATGAGGAATTTTAACTATGCTACCCTACTAAACTTGTAAACTAACATGCACACATAGCACAATATAAAAGTAATAAATAGAAAATCTAATTTTCAACTATTATGGCTTTTATCTCTAGTTGTCCTCCGTGTGTTGTCATCCCAAGCTGCTGCCATATTTGGCCACCGCTACCGGGTCTAGCTGTCACATCCATCTTGCTCCTTGTTCCGCTGCGCCTCTGGTCATTAGAAGGTTCCACGCTTTGCAAGATTCGATCCGCGACATAGAATTTTACATTTTTGATCCTATATTCCATAAAAGGAATGTACATATATCTAGATCAAAAATAAAATCCTAATAAAACTAAATACAGCTCCTGCTGTATTTTAATACAATCATGCACACACATATAAATGCCCTAGACATGTCCAAGGGTCCAATCACACACATAATAACAAAAAGCCATAATAGTTGGATCCTGCATCCACAAAGTTAGCACATCCTACTATTAACCTGCCTAAATTATGTATGACATGTGCATAACTAACCTAATACCAAATACACAGAGGCAAAACCCTAGCTCTGATACCACTTGTTGGTTGCTATTCGAAAAACCTATAGGTTCCACTATACAAAAATTTTGTACAAAGGTCTGAACTTTTTCCTAGCTACCATGTGTTCTTTTAAATTAAATTTTGGATCGCCTGCGGAACTTAACATGTTTGATCCAAAACTTAATCTATTTGTTCTTTTAGGTTTTGACTTGGATCTCCTGCGGAACTTAACACGTTCGACCCAAGTTTCCTTAAGTTATTAATTCCATTAAATATTAATTTCCATAATTGGTTCCCAGTACTGACGTGGCGAGGCACATGGCCTTCTTGGATATGGGAGCAACCACCACCGACTAGACAAAACATTTTATAGAAATCTAATATTTAATTTCCTAAAATAACTTTAGGTTAACCAAAGAGAAAAATCAAATCACAAGGAAAAGAAAAAGCAAAAGAACACAACATCGAAAAACATATTCGAAATTCTAGAACGTAAACCTCTTGTATTTGGTATTATTTCCATAAATAACTAGTATGATGCGGAAAGAAAAATTACTAGTTATACCTTGTAGAAAAATCTCTTGATTTTCTACCGTATTCCTCTTCTAATCTCGGACGTTGTGTGGGCAACGATCTTCTGAGATGAGAAACCACCAACCACCTTCTTCTCCTCCTAGCTAGGTTCGGCCACAAAGAAAGAAGCTTCACCAAGGAAGAAAATCAAAACACCAACCAAGCTCCAAGAGATGCTAGCTTCCTCTCCTTCTTCTTCTTCTTCTTCTCCAAGTAGTATCCGGCCACCACAAGAGCTCCAAGGGAATAGAGGGGTTCGGCCACCACAAGAGGAAGAGAGGGAAAGGATGGCCGGCCACACCAAGGAACAAAAGAGGGAGAGAAAATAATAGAGGTTGTGTCTCATGAAGGCACCCTCACCCCTTCTTTTATATTCCTTGGCCTAGGCAAATTAGGAAATTTAATTACAATAAAATTTCCTTAATTTCCTTGACATGATTTAATTGAGAAAAATAAAATAAAATTTCCCCAATTGAATTCAAGTGGCCGGCCACATCATGAAGAACAAATTGGACAAGTTTCAATCAACAATTAAAATTTCCTAATTTGTTTCCGGAAATTTTAAAAAATAAAATTTCTCTTCAAAAATCTCTTCATGGTCGATAAAAGGAAATTTCTATAATTTTAATTTTATCAACATGTGAATAATTTTAAAGAGAAAATAAAATATCTCACCAATCTACAAATAAGGAAAGAGATCTAATCTCTTTCTTTAATCTTTTGTAGATCTTTTTTAAGAGAGATATTTTAATTTAAATTCTCTTTAATAAATTATTTCTTCCACATAATAAAAATTAAAATTAAAATTCCTTTTTAATTTAATTTGGCCGGCCCCCACTAGCTTGGGTTCAAGCTAGGGCCGGCCACCCAATTTTATACCTAGGCCGGCCCTAGCTTGGTTCCCAAGATAGCTTGGTCGACCCCCAATTGGTGGGTATAGAAGGTGGGTATAGGTGAGTATAGAACTCTATAAATAAGAGGCTACGATAGGGACCGAGAGGAGGAATTGGTTTTGGTCTCCCGATAAAATTAAGCATCCTGTGTTCGCCCCGAACACACAACTTAATTTTATCAATAATAATTCATTCCACTAAAGAACTATTATTGAACTACCGCACCAATCCCAAATTACATTTTTGGGCTCCTTCTTATTATGAGCGTGTTAGTCTCCCTGTGTTTAAGATATCGAATGTCCACTAATTAAGTGAGTTACTGACAACTCATTTAATTAATATCTAAGTCCAAGAGTAGTACCACTCAACCTTATCATCATGTCGGACTAAGTCCACCTGCAGGGTTTAACATGACAATCCTTATGAGCTCCTCTTGGGGACATTATCAACCTAGTATCTCTAGGACACAGTTTCTTTCTATAATCAACAACACACACTATAAGTGATATCATTTCCCAACTTATCGGGCTTATTGATTCATCGAACTAAATCTCACCCATTGATAAATTAAAGAAATAAATATCAAATATATATGCTTGTTATTATATTAGGATTAAGAGTACACACTTCCATAATAACCGAGGTCTTTGTTCCTTTATAAAGTCAGTATAAAAGTAACGACCTCAAATGGTCCTACTCAATACACTCTAAGTGTACTAGTGTAATTATACAGTCAAGATAAACTGACACCTAATTACACTATGACCTTCTAATGATTTGTTCCTTTCCATTTTGGTCGTGAGCTACTGTTTATAATTTATAAGGTACTGATAACATTATCTTCTGCATGTGACACCACATGCTATGTTATCTACAATATAAATTAATTGAACAACTACAAACAAATGTAGATAATTTGACCAAATGTGATTCTTTATTCAAAAAAAATGTTTACAAAAGCTTAGGCTTTCAGTATACACTCCAACAAGGGCATCATCTCTGGCGGTCGGCCAAGGTCCTAGATGCCCTTTTTGTTCGGTTGTGAGTCCAAGAATCAAGGTAAGTGCTTCTCACCTGCAGTAGGAGTAGTTTTGGACCTTTGTTCTTCTTGAATTCGAAACATAAGAAGCGCTTATAGTGCAGATTTTTAATTAAGCCTATAGTGCAGATTTTAATTAAGCTTATAATGCAGATTTTTATGTAGAGCTTATATTGCAGATTTTAATTAAGCGCTTATAAAGCAGATTTTTAATTAAGCCTATAGTGCAGATTTTAATTAAGCTTATAATGCAGATTTTTATGTAGAGCTTATATTGCAGATTTTAATTAAGCGCTTATAGTGCAGATTTTTAATTAATCCTATAGTACAAATTTTAATTAAGCTTATAGTGCAGATTTTTATGTAGGCTTATAGTGCAGATTTTAATTAAGCTTATAGTGCAGATTTTATGTTTGCATAGTATGCAGAAATAGTGTAGCATAGAATGCAGAATCTTGATTAGAATAGTAAGCAGAATTTTGATTAGCATATTATGCAGATTTTTGTTTATGCATTTAAAAGTTAGAATTTGTTTAAACATTTCAGTTTTTAAAGAAACATTCTTTTAATAGAGGTATTAAAAAGTATAAGAAAGATAAAGAAAAGAATGAAAAAGGCCAAGGCCTTAAGTAGATCCCAAAGTCAAGACTTTAGGGATTTTGGCACACAAGGTGTTTGTTAAAATACCGAGGCATTATATATTAGAGGTATTAAAAGATAACAAGTATTTTACTTTTATCAGTGGCACTGTGTTGGACTCTCAGTTGTCCTGGGGTTGGGCTCCCATAGTCGTCCCTAGGTTTAGATAACCTAGTAGTAACGGCACGGCCGACGGTCGACGGTCGACGGTCGACGACCCGAGGGTCGCCAAATGGGCCGCCGAATGGGTCGGGTCGTTACAAAAGTAAAAGCAAGTACAGTTGACGGGCCCAAGAGAAGTTGATTACTATTTTGAAGTATTATAAGTATAAGTTTTTGAACAAGTAAAGTAAGTTTTACATAAGTATAAAAGTATTAAAGAAGAAGTTTTTAAACAAGTGAAATAAAAGAATAAGTTTAGAAAAAATGAAATAAGTTTCATTTTGTTTTAAAAGCAGCAAGTTGAGTTTTCTTTTATTCTAGCATGTTATTTAGATTAGCTTACTGTTCTTTGCTATTTTCTGAGCATGAGTAGCTTTACATGTTTAACATTTCAGCCTGTTTGATTCCTTTATTATTAGATGAGAATTCAGTTTCTAGATTTCTTTCAGCTTACATGCATACTCGAGTTTTGTGAGTTAGATAGCGCTTACTAAGCAATTTTGCTTATAGATGCATTTCCTCTTACTGCAGATAAAGGAAAGGAAAAGCTATAGTAAAGGAAGGCGACAAGGAGGTGCGGATGGATGTGTGATGCCTGGACAATAGAAGCCTTGGGATTTAGTTTAAGAATTTGTTTAGATTCCTAAAATGACTTCACGTATTTAGAATTCTTTCATTTAAATTGTTATGCACATTAGACCTATTATCTAAGTTGTACTAATGTTGCATGCATGTTTAGATTTATACATATATTTCAGCATGATTATATTGATATGTAGTTTTAGATATGAACATATACTTGAGTAGTATGTATAGATAAGTCATTTAGTCTTCCGCTGCCAGTTAATCGTATGTTTAGAAAGTTTATGTATTGATCTTTACATGTGAACAACATTAGTTAAGAGAAAAGTTAGTAGCCCAGTAGTGCTCCACTCCCTCACGGACTAGTAGTAAGGAGGGTGGGGTGTTACACTTTCGTTGGGCAATCCAAGGAGGGTGGGGTGTTACACTTTCGTTGGGCAATCCACTAGCAGTTCGAATATTTGATTACAGTAAGTTAAGTACAGAAGTGCTAATGAAAAATAAAAAAAAGCTATACAGACAAGGGAGGAAAATTAAAAGAACAGGAGCGAGTTGTAGGAGCTTCGTTAGCGTCGCTGGAGCGTAGAGCAGCAGAGCAAGCAGTCTGAGAGTTCTGAGTTATTTTTGTGCTCTGCCTTTGACCCTCCTTATATAGGAGGCTCGGGGCGCCTAGATCCCTTCTGGGCGCCCTGGTGGGACGTGGCAGGTCCAACCAGCAAGCTCCATGTGGCGACACGCGATCAGGATGAGTTTTGCCTCCCAGGCGCCCGGACCTCCGTGCGCCCGGACCACCTTTCTCCAGAAACCATCTTTCCTGCAAGAAAAGGTCAGTCCGAGGCAAATAAATGATATATATCCTGCAAAACAAAGTGTTAGTACAGTTTATAAGTTTGACATAAAAAGTATGACTTAGATTCTGTCTTTCGGAGGCCGGAATCTAGTCACGATCTCAACTTAGATATCCGAAATGGATCTAAGTCGGATCGACGCCTAATGCCCCCTTCCCGGGAATGCGTCCTCACAGTCACTCCCCTCCAATGACTTACCTTACTTACCTGTCAGACGTTTGGTCAGCCCTTCGACCCGTCTGGACTTCTCGCCAAGCGTCTGGTCAACCCGTCGACCCGCTTGGACTTCTCGCCAGCTATCCGGTCAGCCCGTCGACCTAGCTGGACTTCGTGCCAGACATCTGGTCAGCCCGTCGACCTGTTTGGACTTCATCTGCACACTCGGTCAGAGTGTTAGATCACAACAAATCTAACTTAACCCGATTTGTCATTCATCAAAACCTGAGTTAGACCGTTACTGCTAACCGCACCAACAATCTCCTCCTTTTTAATGGAATCACAACCTGGTTAAGTTAGTAAAAATATGCAAAAAAAAAATAGAGCATTTTGTTCTAGCATGGAGTTTTAAGTTAGTTTAATTTTGTTTTTCTAACTTAACCACCTATCCCTCCCCCTTTGGCATTCATCAAACAAGGGTATATTTTTAACATTCAAAAAATATAGAATACATAAAAAATATGTAGAAAGCGATGTCAAGTTAACTTGGGGGAGTTTTGAACTTTCGACGATTTGTTTAAAATAATAAATTAAATTTTTAAGACTAAGATTTTAAGATGGCTAAAACATATAAAACAGTCTTTTGGAAAATAGCTAAGTTTTGAAAGAGTTGAAGCATTAAAGATTTATTTTTGTAGAATTTAATTTTCAAAAGTGACTTTGCAAATTTATAGAGGATTTTCAAATATAAGTATAAGTTTCAAATTTTAGGAAAAATGTTTTAAAGTATTAATCAAACATAAGTTTTGACAATCAAAATTGTAAGGCTAGTTTTTTCAAGCTAGATACATTTTTCAAATTTGTAAGATAACTTCAAAACTGAGTTTTAAAAGATATTTTATTTTCAAAACTGATTGAAACTAAGTTTGAAGACAACTTTGAGTTTATAAAATCAAATTGAAGAATTTAATTTTATAAAAGCTAGTTTTAAAAGAGTATTTGAAAAATAAGATTTCAAAAACTAAGTTTGAAAAACTTTTCTTTTCAAGACTTAAAAAATTTAGATTTGAAACCAACGACAAATTTAAATAGTAAAAAAAATGCTTAAGGTGGGGAAAATAATGTTAGTGTTAAGTGTTGATTTAATCCTCCCCCTAAACCTGACATCTAAAATAGTTGTCTAACCAATTAGGTACTTACTGACTATCAAAGGATAGCAGTTTTCACTTGGTTAGTCAAGTTAAGTTAATTGCAATCAGTTAGTGGTTGACTTAACTGAGTAACTTAGCTTGATCAATGTATGTTTTGTATTTAACTCCAGACTTATATTGATGCACTGACATAAGCATCTTAAGTCCAGGCAATTGGCCTATGCATCTCACCCCTTTCTAAGTTTGTCAATCACAAGCAAGGTAACCCTAGGGTGTTGGTGAGATGCTCAAATACTAGTCCTGGGGGAACAGGATTTCTAAGGGGATTTTTCTAGTCTACGGCTAAAGTTGTTTTTGAAAAATTAAAAATAGGGAAGTTTTGAAAAATATAAATGCAGGTTTAACTTAGAATTTTGAAAGCAATCAGTTTAGAAAATAATTTTGAATTTTGAATATCCTAGTCTATCAAACACATTCCTAATTTTCTACGTAGATTGCTAAATTCACTTTCAGGGAGTGGTTTGGTGAATATGTCAGCTAGATTTGACTTGGACTCAATGTACTTGAGTTCAATGTCACCTTTAGTGACATGATCCTTGATAAAGTGATGCCTAATTTCAATGTGTTTGGTTCTAGAATGATGCACTGGATTTTTTGTCAAATTAATTGAACTAATATTGTCAATTAAAACTTTTACATTTGAGATAGTTAAGTTAAAATCGTTTAAGGTGTGCATCATCCATAATAGTTGTGCAACGCATTCTCCTATTGCTATGTATTCTGACTCAGTTGTAGATAATGCAACACATTGTTGCTTTCTACTAAACCAGCTGACAAGTGATGGACCTAATAGTTGACATCCACCACTTGTACTTTTGCGGTCTAATTTGCACCCGGCATAATCTGAGTCAGAATATCCTATCAATTCAAAGCTGTTGGTCCTAGGATACCAAATACCTACATTTGTTGATCCCTTAAGGTATCTAAAAATTATTTTGACTTGAGTCAAATGGGATTCTTTAGCACAAGTTTGGTATCTGGCACACATACTAACTGCAAATAAAATATCGGGTCGACTTACAGTTAAGTATAGTAGACTACCTATGGCACTTCTATAATATTTTAAGTCAACTGGTTTTCCATTGGGGTCATCATCTAGGATTGTATTTACTGCCATAGGTGTTTTTATTTCTTTTGTATTTTCCATTCTGAATTTTTTAAGTAATTCTTTAGTATATTTTTGTTGATAAATATAGTTTCCTTCATTTGTTTGTTTGATTTGTAATCCTAAGAAATAAGTCAATTTTCCTACAAGACTCATTTCAAATTCTTGTTCCATTAGATTAGTAAATTCTTCTAAAAATTTTGAGTTGGTTGAACCAAAGATTATTTCATCGACATATATTTGTGCAATAAATATGTCTTTATTTAATGATTTAACAAACAAGGTCGGGTCAATTTGACCCTGTTTGAACCCTTTGGATGTTAAGTAAGAGGTTAGCCTTTCATACCATGCCCTGGGTGCTTGTTTAAGTCCATATAATGCTTTCTTTAATTTAAAGACATAATCAGGGTGTTCTAGATTTTCAAATCCAGGTGGCTGACCTACGTAAACTTCTTCTTTTATTAGTCCATTGAGAAAGGTAGACTTAACATTCATTTGGTATAGTTTAAATCCTTTATGTGTTGCATAACTTAGTAACATTCTAATGGATTCTAATCTAGCTACTGGGGCATAGGTTTCATCATAGTCAAGTCCTTCAACTTGACTGGACCCTTTTGCAACTAGCCTAGCTTTATTCCTAGTAATTTCCCTAGTTTCACTTAATTTGTTTCTAAATACCCATTTTGTTTCTATTATTTTCTTATTTCTGGGTGGTGGTACTAAGTCCCAAACTTCATTACGCTCAAATTGAGCTAGTTCTTCTTGCATAGCTATGACCCAATCTGGGTCTAGTAGGGATTCAGCTACAGTTTTGGGTTCAATTTTTGAGATTAAAGATATTTGACTTAGATTTCAAAAAGATGATCTAGTTTGAACCCTAAGGTCTGGGTCACCAATTATTTGATTAGTTGGGTGATTTGGGTTGACTCTTAGAGTTCTAGGTGGATGATTTGCCTGAGGTTGTTCTTCTTCTTCATGATTTAGAGTTTGGTTGGCTCCTTCAGAATTATTATTTTCTTGATCAAGTACAACTGGGTGAAGTTGTGTTTGTTCTACTCTTTGTTTGGATTCTTCAAATTTCACATTAGTAGTTTCTTCAATTTTTAGGGTAACCTTATTGTAAACTACATAGCCCCTACTATTTGGGGAGTAACCTACGAAAATTCCATTGTCAACTTTAGAAGTGAATTTTCCTAAGTGTTCTCTTGTGTTTAAGATGAAGGCTGGGCACCCAAATACTTTAAAATATTTTATATTCGGTTATTTATTATAATAAATTTCAAAAAAGGTTTTGTTATGGGTTTTATTTAGTGTTGTTCTATTTTTCACATAGCAAGCTGTACTAACAGCTTCTGCCCAGAAATACTTAGGTAAGTTGTATTTGTAACGACTCGGCCCTTTGGCCTCTTGGGTGGCCCTTGCGGCGGCCCAACTGTCGGTCCTTATGTCATCGGCCCATTTGGCGACCTCTCATGTCATCGACCGACGACCCTTGGCCGTGTCGTTACTCATTAGGTCTTTCCACCCCTGGCCAGTAGATTTTTTGCCTCCCCCAGGATTCGAACTCTAGACCTCCAGGCTTAAGTACTAGAGTTTATGAATCCTGGTAACCAAGTGAGATGATTCATATTCCCGAGTGGAAATGAGAGCATATTACTATGGACTTTGTGGTGGGTTTGCCGAGGACACAACGAGGCCATGACGCGATTTGGGTAATCGTCGATCGATTAACCAAATCTGCGCACTTCTTAGCGATCCGGAAGACTGATTCTCTAGATCGATTGGCAGATCGGTATTGCCGAGAGATCATCGGATTACATGGTGTTCCTTTGAGTATTATTTCGGATAGAGACCCCCGATTCACATCTCATTTTTGACAGAGTCTGCAGCAGGCCTTGGACACGCAGCTCTATTTTAGTACAACTTTCCATTCTCAGACAGATGGATAGTCAAAGTGGACCATTCAGACTCTAGAAGTTTTGCTGAGGTCTTGTGTATTGGATTTTGGGAGGCAGTTGGTAGGACCACTTGCCATTGGTAGGGTTCGCCTACAATAACAGTTTTCATTCGATTATCCAGTTGACACCGTTTGAAGCGTTGTATGGTAGGTCTTGTCGGACACCCCCCTCTGGAATGAGGTTGGGGAGGCCTAGTTGTTGGGACCTCATAGAGCTCAGCATGAGGCAAAGTTGGTCCGTACTATCAGACGGAGGATGTCAGAGGCGCAGGACCGCCAGAGGAGTTATGCTAATCAGAGACTTAGACCCTTGGAGTTCTCTATTGGCAACCATGTATTTCTGCGAGTTTCACCCAAGAAAGGGGTGAAGAGATTTGACTTCAGAGGTAAGCTAGCTCCGCGATACATTGGCCCTTTCCAGATCATGGAGAGGATTGGAGCATTAGCTTATCGGCTGACACTATCACCGTCCCTGGTAGGAGTGCATGAGTTATTCCATGTGTTTATGCTGAGGAGGTATATACCTGACCCGACACATGTGCTGACAGATATTTCAGTTCCTGTTCAGCCTGACGTCACTTATGAGGAGGTTTCGGTACGGATTTTGGATCGAAAAGAGAGTAAATTGCGGAACAAGACTATCTGGCTGGTTAAAGTCAGATGGAAGCATCATTCGGACGAGGAGGCTGCTTGGGAGCTCGAGGATACTATCCGAGCTCGATACCCTATCTTTTCACTTGAGGTATGTGATTTAATTTACCGTTCAGCATTTATACTTTCTATCTGTTGTTAGTATTTGCTGATGATAGATAACGAAATTTGGGGACCAAATTTTTATTAGTGGGGGAGAATGTAAAATAGCGAAAAAAATGGCGAATATTGATAAGGGAATTTTCTGGAATTTTTGGAAATTTTTCGAGAATTTTTCAGAGCTTGTATGGACGAGTTTACGGGGATAAAAATGGGGCCCAGGAAAAGCCTGTTTAGGCTACCCCATTTAAGTGAGGAAAAGTTGAATTTATTTATTCATTTTTCTATTTTATTTTTATTTCTCCCTACATGCCGTTTCCCTTTCCCCCGCGAACCCGCGTGTGCCCGAGCTTTCTTCCTCTTCTCACGCGTGCCCTAACCGGCATCGGTTCCATCTTCTCCTCTTCATTTTTTTCATCGCGCCGGCCACCACAACCAACGCCGGCGACCTTCGAGCCACCGTAGGCCAAGTTCTCTCTCGGCTGATTCACCTCTGCCGGCCACCAGGTCCGAGCCCTAGCACCCTCTGCCAATCTCCCTTCTTTTCTGACGACACCATACGAGCGCCGGCCACCGTGCTCCTCATGCACGCCATCACCGTCCCGACGCCACTTCCTTTTCCTCTGCCCTCGCCCTAGTTTCCACTGCTACCAATTGCCGGCCGAAGTCCATCTCCTCCTCTCCACTCTGTCCGGCGCCATGCCCTAGTTTATGTAACACCCACTAAGCTTTTAAGATAAATATGAGAATGATGAATTTTCCTTAGAAAAATATTAGTAGAATGTTGAACCAAAAAGAAATAAAAAGAAATAAAAATAGGGAGTGGTCAAGGATTGAACCTTGAACCTCTCATGATGTAAATGATAGGATTAATGGGTAATAACCAGTTGGGATAGGAATAATATATTGATAGCAAAGGAGGGAAACTCATGATAAGGATGAGAGTAAAAGCTAGCCAAAAGAAAACAAGAAAAGAACAAGAGAAAGACAACTTGCCTTCCTTCTTTTCTCTCCCTCTTCCTCTTCTTTGCCGTGACTTAAAGAGGGGAATTAAGGGGATTCATTCCCCCTTGTTTTATCATGAATGATGAGAACAAATAAATAAATAAAATAAATATAAAAATGAAAAAAAAAAGGGCTAAGGGAGAAGGAAAGCAAAAACCAATTTTGCTACCTCTTCCCCCTTAACATAAAAGGGAGCATGTGAAGAGAAGATTTGATTTTTCACTCATTTCTCTCATTCTCCCCTCTCCATCACTGAGAACCTCAGCCCCCTCTCCTCCATTTTCATCCCCTAAAAAAAAGTTCCTCCTAGGATACAAGTAAGGCTACCAAGGGAAAACAAAGGAGGAGAACAAGAAGAAGAAACCCTTTCTTCCATCACCACACTTTAGAACCACAAGCGAAAAGAATGTAACTATCCCCTCACCTGTGGTACAAGTAGTTTTGATGTGTTTTTGGATTTTATGAGGATTTTAAAACCTAGAACAAAGTTGTGAAAAATTCGGCCAAAGGAAGGACATGTGATCCTAGGAATGTTAAAAATAAGCCTTGATTCATGATAATTTTTCTATGCTTTGTAGGAAGGTTTTCTCTCATATTTTTATATATATGTGATGTTGGATTAGAGATGTATCTAACCCTAGAGTTTCGGCCAAAAAGGTTTTATAAGGGCTAGGGAATTTATTTGTTTACCTAACTTGCACAAAACCCTCTAAATAAATGGTTAAGTATCCATTATTGTTTTCATACTTGAAGGTTACTTGGAACCAAAAGTATTCCACACATAAGTTTCGGCCAAGGAAGGGTTTAGGGTTAGGAATACTTTGGATTTAAACTCACCATGGTTATATGATAGAATATAGAGTTTCTTAAAGAAGTTGCATGCTTGTATGTTGATAGAAACTCATGAACACCACTCTTAATGTTTCGGCCATGGTAAGGTGGATGGCTTAGAATATCTTAAACAGATTTTTAACATGCTCAAAACCTCCATGATAATAAGATATGAAAGTTGTTTAATGCTCCCATGCTTAATTAGAGTATAGGAAAATTGGTTGCATGATATATGATAATTATGACCACAAGGGTCCTAGCTTGTTGTGAACCAAACTTATATGTATAGTTCTTTGATATTTTTGCCATAAAACTTGTTTAGGTTTTCCATACTTTAGGCCACCTAAAACCTAGTTTAAAGACTTGAAGGTTTCGGCCAAACATATGCTATGAGATAAAGAAAGGAAAAACCTAGGAAACCTAAGACACAATTTAAATGTATGCTTATAGTGCTTGACTTTTATACATGTTATGAAATGTGTTATGACTTGCTATGCTTTTATGCCATTTGAAAAAATTCTATGCTTGATGAGGTTCGGCCATGTAGGGTTTAAAGACCTAGAAACCCTAAAAATTTAGACCTCATGTGTTAAAGATGCTTCTTATGAAATTGAGATAACATGTTGATTGTGTTCACATGCTTATATATTTAACTATGATTCAAATGGATACCTTAAGGTCTCGGCCATGAAGGGATACATGCCCTAGAAACCCTAGAACTTATATTAAACATGCTCATGTCACTCTCCATGAAATATGAAATGTAGAAAGCTAAAATTCACATGCTATATGTTGTTAGTGACTTAAATTGATGCTAAGGGAAGTTTCGGCCATGATCACTTGTATGATGCCATTTATGAATTTATACATGATGTTAGAGTAAGTTCACATGCTTGTATGCTTGCTTGAAAACCTAAATGAGTACTTGTAAGTTTCGGCCAAGACATAAATTTAAGGGCTTAAAGAATTTAGGAACTAACTCAATGGTGCTTACCATATTCCTTGAAATGAATGCTATAAATATGGTTAAGGTTTCCATACTTTATGTCCTTTAGAACCTTGTTTCACACTTGTTAAGATTCGACCAAATGAGGTTTAAGGACTTGGAGAACTTAGAGTCCAAGTAAACCTTGTTTATGATACTTCCTATGAAAATGATATGTGAATGAATTAGGTTCTACATGCTTAGATGTGTTTAAAACCTAAATGGGCACCTAAGAGGGTTTCGGCCATGATAAGAACTCAAAGGATTAGGAAGCTTAGTACCCAAATTAATCATGTTACATTGTTCCTTATGATTTGATGAGCACATGATATACTTTTATGCTTAGACATGTATGCTTGTGAGCTATACCATATGAGAATTTCTACGATATGTTATGAGTTCAAAATATGCATGTTTTATGTTATGATATGTGGGTAAATCTTACATGCTTTGGTGATATGATATGAGCTGAAAATATGCATGCTTATGTTATGATATGTGGTTAAAGTATGCATGCTTTGATGCTATGTTTAGTGCTTAAAATATGCATGCTTTCATGATATGTTATGTGGTTAAATTATGCATGCTTTGATGCTATGTTTAGTGCGTAAAATATGCATGCTTTCATGATATGCTATGTAGTTAAATTATGCATGCTTGATGATATGCTTTATGCTTAAGATATGCATGTTTTGATGATCTATGCCTAAGTGATGCATATTGTTATGATATGATGTATGCCTAAGTGATGCATACTTTTATGGTATGATGTATGCCTAAGTGATGCATACCTTTATGACATGATGTATGCCTAAGTGATGCATACCTTTATGATATGATGTATGCCTAAGTGATGCATACTTTTTATGACATGATGTATGCCTAAGTGATGCATACTTTTATGATATGATGTGTGCCTAAGTGATGCATGCTTTTATGATGTATGATATGTATAAGTATGACATGTACTTTACTTTATATGGCTTGTACCAAGGGTGGGCTCCATAAGCGCCCCGGGGTCGATGGAATAAGACTCGGGCCTCGTTAGGGATGAGCTCCTAAGTGCCCCTAGGTCGATGGAGTAAGACTCGGGCCTAGTATGTTGCCTTGTAGGGTTCAAGACTTGCTACCTTGGACCTACATAGGTTGCACGCAATATCTAAGTGGTACATAGCCGGGATCCCCTTTACGTTGAGATTATGTTCAAGTATATATGTAAGAAGAAGTGGTTTTTAAAGATCATGAGACATACACATGTTTTTCGGATACGTGTTTTTCAAAATCATATGCATATACCTTATGATGATTTATATGCCATGGTTAGATATGATTATGTTATGTTCCATGATATGTTCATGTGTATGATATGTCATGACTCCTTATGATGATATGCCATGATTAGATACGATTATGTTATGCTTCATGCTATGCTTTACGCTATGATATGCCATGACAAGTTATGATTTCTTCATGTTGCATGATATGCTTAAAAGAGTATGTTACATTATGTCATGACTAGTTGAAGTGATGCCATGTTGAGATATTCTTTGATTATACTATGATTTTCGGTTTTAGTGAGTAGGAAAGGAACTTACTGAGCCATGAGTGCTCACAGCTTACTGTCCTTGTACCACAGATAATGGAAAAAGCTGGATGAGCTAGAGGAGCAGCAGGAGGGGCAAGGAGATGTGTGTGGCAGTGGCTAGGCAACCAAATAAGAACCTGCTTTAAAAACTTTTAAAGAACTACGCTTTGGTATCATGAATTGTAGTACCTTATGTGTGACTTGATGTTATGTTTCTACTAATTTTGATATCATGTTATTGAGGCCATGATAGTGTTGTTCGGTTTTGATGAAAAGAAAAACCAAAGAAAAGTTTTTATGAAACTAAGAAAATTATTTTGAGTCTTCCGCTGTTATTTGTACATAGAGTATCGTAGCCCCGTCCCTTAGGGTTAGCAGGGAGGGCGGGCGTTACAGTTTCCTGGGTTGGCTGTGGTCGGCCTACCAAATGGTGGCTTGCGTTATCTTGGACCAGGGAGGTATACTATCATCTACTCTTCACTGGATTTTTGGATTTCTCTTCCTCCCTGTGCTTCAACAGACCCGTGCCACTTACCTTTGTATTGGCAGTGAGCTTAACCCCATTTCCTGCCTCGATTTGGTTCTCTGGTTGTCATGAAATAGCTCCATCAGGTCATTGAGGAGGTATAAGCATACGATTATTACTCTTTTGTTGGTTGGTTTTCCTTTCTAGATTATCCTCTTTAGTTTCATGTTGGATTGTTCTGTTTAAGGGTGCTTGGATTTAAATTCACTGGCAGGTGAAATGTGATGATTTTAGATCTGTATTGGGGATATTGATTCAAGGTAAGCTATGTGTGGAGTTTTAGTTGTATTTCTATGAGTATTTGGAGGGTATGCATTTGTATCGGATTATGTTGGAGATATTGTAACTTGCAGTTGCTTGGTTAGTTGTGGATTTAGCTAAGTTATGATGGATTCCTGTTTAACTTAACCTAATGTGATTATGGAAGGCTTAATCTGTTGTAGTTGTGATGAATTAAGTACAGTTGATTTATGTTGGATTAGATTTAATCCTTGGATTTATTAGAGATGATCATGTTGCTAATCGTAAGTTGATCAGCGAAAGGAAATGATTGTGTTGATTGAGGATTTTTATACTACTCGGACTGTTTGTCCTTATGCCCAGGTCCTGGTTAGTACAGTTTCTCTCCTGTTTACTTCAGTTGCATTTTTATCTTTCATATATCAGGAGACTGTACGTATGATTAGTGCTAGGTGTTATTTCCCTACTTTGCATATCAGTTGTACCTGCTGAGTGTTGGACTCACCCCACCTCCATTGTTGTTATTTTTCAGGTTGATGATGTCAAGAGAGAGTTCCAGTTGCTAGTCCCTGCAGACCTCGAGGATATTATTGGTCTTTTGGTTTTCTTACATAGACTATGCTAAATTTGTTTTGTTTGATGGTGTGGATATGGTATGGATTTTGTGATGTCGATGGATTTGGTTTGGTTTTGCTTTTACTACATGTCTGCCTAGACGGCAGAAGAGGTAAATTGATCTTATCGTCGGATTTGTGTTTTTATGAGTGTAGTTGAGTAGGGTGGTTTTGAGTCTTCTTATCATTACTTATTAAACTGCGTGGAATGTCTGTGTGTTGTATTTTATTTTTGTTATTATTCCAGCCGCATGTGGCTAAGGTATATGGAGATGTAGAAAGTTTCAGATTGTCCGCCGTATAGGGGAGATGCTGTCAAAATTTCTTCGGACAGGGACTCCTCCGGGGCGTGACAATTTATTTCGAATACTTAATACTTACGGTGGATCTTTTAGTGTTGGAAATGGTTGATTTTGATATTATTCTTGGCATGGACTGTTTGTCAGCATATCATGCCACAGTTGATTACCAGACGAGGGTGGTCACATTTTGGCCTCTGAACCAACCCTCGTGGGATTTCACTGGCATCAGAGACGACGGCATATCGATCATTTCGGCGATTCAGCCTCAGAAGCTGTTGTCGCATGGTTGTCAGGGTTTCTCCGAGTTATACCTTGAGGAGCAGGGATCTACAGAGCAGGGTATTCTGGTTACCATGGTTGCTCAATCGTCGATCAGGACGAGGATCCGAGAGGCATAGGTTGGTGATCAGCATTTGCAGTTCATTAGTAGTCAGATAGCTTCCGGGCAGCAGACCGAGTTTACACGAGACGAGGAGGGTATTATGTACTTCTGAGTCAGATTATGCATACCTCAGTCTCATCCGGTCTTACAGGAGCTACTTTAGGAGGCTCATCGCTCTCGATTTACGATCCATCCAGGCGGGACCCGTATGTATCGAGACTTGAGGTGTTCCTATTGGTGGAACGGTATGAAGAAAGATATCACGGATTTTGTAGCTAGATGTCTTGTCTGTCAGCAGGTGAAGGCTGAGCATCAGAGACCTGCCGGGTTACTTCAGCGAATTCCTATTCCTGAGTGGAAGTGGGATCACATTACCATGGACTTTGTGGTGGGTTTTCCTAGGACATGACGAGGTCATGACGCGATTTGGGTAATCGTTGATCGATTAACCAAATCTGCGCACTTCTTAGCGATCCGGAGGACTGATTCCCTGGACCGATTGGCAGATCTGTATTACCGAGAGATCATCAGATTACATGGTGTTCCGTTGAGTATCATTTCGGATAGAGATCCATGGTTTACGTCACGTTTCTGGCAGAGTCTGCAGCAGGCCTTGGGTACACAGCTCCGTTTCAGTACAGCTTTCCATCCACAGACAGATGGACAGTTAGAGCGGACCATTCAGACTTTAGAGGACCTGCTGAGGTCATGTGTTATGGATTTCGGAGGCAGTTGGGAGGACCATCTCCCGTTGGTAGAGTTTGCTTACAACAACAGCTTTCATTCGGCTATCCAGATGGCACCGTTTGAGGCGTTGTATGGTAGACCTTGTCGGACACCCGTCCTCTGGGATGAGGTTGGAGAGGACCAAATGTTGGGACCTCATATAGCTCAGTAGGATGCAGAGTTGGTCCGTATTATCAGACGGAGGATGTCAGAGGCGCAGGACCGTCAGAAGAGTTATGCTGATCGGAGACGCAGACCACTAGAGTTCTCTGTTGGCGACCATGTATTTCTGCGAGTTTCACCCACGAAAGGGGTGAAGAGATTTGGCCTCAGAGGTAAGCTAGCACCGTGGTACATTGGCCCTTTCGAGATCTTGGAGAGGATCGGAGCGGTAGATTACCGGTTAGCACTACCACCGTCCCTGGCAGGCGTCCATGATGTATTCCACGTATCTATGCTGAGGAGATACGTACCTGACCCGACGCATGTGTTGACAGATGTCTCAGTTCCAGTTCAGCCTGACGTCACCTATGAGGAGATTCTGGTACGGATTTTGGACCGAAAGGAGCGTCAGTTGCGGAACAAGACTATCCGGCTGGTTAAAGTCGGATGGCAGCATCATTCGGATGAGGAGGCTACTTGGGAGCTCGAGGATACTATCCGAGCTCGATATCCCCATCTTTTTACTTGAGGTATGTGATTTAATTTACCGTTCAGCATTTATACTTTATATCTGTTGTTAGTACTTGCTGATGGTAGATAATGAAATTTGGGGACCAAATTTTTAATTAGTGGGGGAGAATGTAAAATACCGAAAATAGGCGAATATTAATAAGGGAATTTTTCGGAATTTTTGGAAATTTTTTGGGAATTGTTCGGAGCTCGTATGAACGAGTTTACGGGGATAAAAACGGGGTCCGGGAAATCCTGTTTAGGTTACCCATTTAAGCGAGGAGAAGTTTGATTTTTCTTTTATTTATTTTCTTTCCTTCCTTTTCTCTGCCTTCTCCCCGCGTGCCCGAGGCTTCGCCGACACCATCTTCTCTCGTGCCCTAACCGCACGAGCGGTTCTCTCCTCTCCTTTTAGTTCTTCTCCTCTTCATTTCGCCGCTGCCCCCATTCATAGGAGACCATCTTCTCTTCCGACGTGTCGCGTGCCCTAGACATCTTCTCGCCGAGCTTTCCTTTCTGACCCAGCGCCACCCTTGCTTCGCCATTTCGCTGAGCGACGGCGCCACTACAGTCGACCACCAAGCCCTAGCGTCGGCCACCGCTGAGCCCTTCCTTTGATCGCCGAGCAGAGCCCTTATCTCTGCTCTAGCGCCGTCCTCCTTCCTTCTCGTCTCTGCCCGACGACACCACCCGAGCCCTCATGGCGAATTTGCCCTAGCCAACGCTGTGCCCTAGCTAGTCACCGACCACCGCAGTGTCGCCGGCCTCTCCTGTGCCCGAGCATCGTGCCGACGCTGACGCACAGCACCTCTCCGCCGTTCCTAGTAGTGATCCTTGAGGTAGGTGATCTAACTAGTTGTGGAATTAGGGATTTCAGTTGATTGATTTCCTTGTTGTGATTTTCTTCCTGTTCTGGACTAGTAGGAAGATCTCGGATCAGTTCTTATAGTATTTCCATATCAGAGCTTGGATCTTCTCCTCTATTCTTGATCATTCCTTTCTTGCGGTGGATTTAGGTCACGGTTGAGGTAAGTTTGGGATGTCGATTTTGCATCTTCTGTTCTTGATCCGAACAGTGTAAATCGTACCCAACTAAGAGTTGTTTCGTTCTTGATCCTGTTCTGGACGGAATCTGTGCGGTGGATTTTAGCAGCAAAGCTTTAAAACTTCAGCAGCAACGATCCTTGCTATTGAGCCACATCGACTGTGGTTGAGGTATAGTGTAGGAATTGATCTTCGTTGTAGATGATTGCTAGTTATGTTAGCAATAGTTGTTAACTTAGATTTATAATTTATCTAATGGTGTAATTAGGGTTAATGAAATTAACCCTAGATGGTCGGTGGATTAGGAATTTGTTTAGCTATTTGTTTATAATTAACTTAGCTAAATTGTACGATTTACACAAGACTTTGACGCGAGACGAGTATCTTGACGTCGGATTTGGACCGATTTGGATCTTGTTATTTGGAGGCGGGTACTTTGACTTATGTCTTTTGATATGCATAATAATGTGTTTAACATATAGCATGATTGTGTTTTCCATCTGTTTCGGTTGGTCACTACATGATCTATTACATGTTTGCTTGTTTACTAGTTATGCACTGCATGTTATTATTTACCTGATCGTACCTGCTTTATAGGTAGTGACACAACCATATGATACATTATGTTCAGGACCTAGGGTTTATTTGATACCATATCTGTTTGTGTACCTTCCATCTGATACATTGACTTGTGGTACACCTTTTATTTATGTATGGATCTTGCTATGCTATTCATGATATTGCCATGTTTAGTGTCATGCATCATCTTGCATGATTACATGCTCTGCGATTGTCTGCTCCATTATTGTTGAGCACATCGCCAGTTACATGTATCTGTACACACCACCACTCATGTGTTAGTGGTATATCAGACAGGTGTGTGACAGTTCTGCTGCTTGTGTAACGCCCCGCCCCTTCCTGCTTAAGCTGATGGGGGTTACTTATCTTTTCTTCTTAAAACAGCGGAAGTCTTATCTATAGTATAATTTTTTTCTTAAAAACTTTTTCTTTACTTTTCAAATCATCATCACTAACTATCTATCATATGAGTCACATAACATGCTTAACATAAATTTAAATCATAATACTAAAGAGCATGATGAAATGTCATGGAGTCATAAAAGAACGACATAAACATAATTCTTATTAACTAGAAGCAGGTCTTTCTTTTTAGCCGAGTCACTACTACACACGTCCTTCTTGCCCCCTCCTGCTGCACCCTTAGCACATCCGTTCTTTGCCCTTATCTGTGGTACAAGGAAAGTAAGCTGTGAGCACACAAGGCTCAGTAAGATCCTTTCCTACTCACAAAAACCGTATAACATAACTAAATCTCCAAGGCATACAGCATAAAGGCAACTCATCATATCATGTATAGAAGCATCATATCATAACATAATCGTAAGGTATCATGACATATCATAACATGCATCCTAGCATAACATAATCATAATCATAGCATATCATAACATGATCATAAAGTTCATCCTAGCATAACATAACATAATCATAAGCATTATGGCATATCATGATATAATCATAAAGTGCATCCTAGCATAACATAATCATGATCATAGCATATCATAACATAATCATAAAGTTCATCCTAACATAACATGTCATAATCATAAGCAACATGGTATATCATAACATAATCATAAAGTGTTATGCGAGATGACTTTCAAAAACATGATTCATGCAACAATATATGCAACATGTCCTTTGAAAACTTATTACATACATACTTAAACATAATCATAACATGATTAGGGCCCCGGCTTGTACCAAATACATAAATGCGCGCGTCCTGTTTAGGTCCAAGGTAGCAAGACTTGAACCCTACAAGGCATACATACTAGGCCCGTTTCTTAGTCCATCGACCTAGGGGCACTTAGGAGCTCATCCCTAACGAGGCCCGTTTCTTAGTGCATCGACCCCAGGGCGCTTATGGAGCCCACCCTTGGTACAAGCCATATAAAGTAAAGTAGAATGTCATACATATCATGGTTCTTAATATTTCATGCACATCGTATTTCTTATCATATCATACCATACAGAATTTGGGCACACAGCTCATCATAATAGTATGTAAATTTTGGGATAATTTGGGCACATAGCTCATCATAATATCACACAGCATAGCATAAGGATTACCATCATACATAGGTCATAAGTGTACATAATTAAACATAGAAGCATAGCAAGCTCTTACCACATCATAAAACATTGCATGTGAGATACATGAGAATCATATTTAGATTTCTAACCCTAATGTCATTTAGTGGCTGAAACATATAGTTGGGATTTAGGTAAAAACAACACATACAAGCATGTGAACCCTAAACCAATATCATATCATATACCATAAGGAAACATCATGAGCATGTTTAGGTAGGGTTCTAGGTTTCTTAAGCTTATAAACTTATCATGGCCGAATCTTATCAAGCATTACATTGGGTTAAATTCATCATTCAGTCATGTGAATCCCTAAACCAATTTCGTAACAAATATCACAAGGAACATCATGAGCATAATTAGGTTAGGTTCCAAGTTTCCTAGGCCCTTAAACTTGTTGTGGCCGAAACCCTTAAGGCTTGGAACTAGGTTTTAAGTGTCATAAAAGCATGGAAACCCCAAACCAATTTCATAGCAATTATTATAAGGAACATCATGAGCATAATTAGGTTGGGTTCTAAGTTTCCTAGGCCCTTAAACTTTTTGTGGCCGAAACTTGTAAGGCTTGAATCTAGGGTTTAAGTGTCATAAAAGCATGAGAACCCTAAACAAATTTCATAGCAATTATTTCAAGGAACAACATGAGCATAATTAGGTTAGATTCTAAGTTTCCTAGGCCCTTAAACATGTTGTGGCCGAGACTTGTAAGACTTAAAGCTAGGGTTCATGTGTCATAAAAGCATGGGAACCCTAAACAAATTTCATAGCAATTATTTCAAGGAACAACATGAGCATGGTTAGGTAAGATTCTAAGTTTCCTAGGCCCTTAAACATGTTGTGGCCGAGACTTGTAAGACTTAAAGCTAGGGTTCAAGTGTCATAAAGCATGAGCACCCTAAACAAATTGCATAGCAATTATTTCAAAGAACAACATGAGCATGTCATATAAATTTCATAACTTGTCTTAAGGAGGATCATGACATGATTAGTTTAGGTTTAACAATTTTTCTAGGCCCCTAATCCTATCATGGCCGAATACATATAAGCATGGAATGAAGTTTAATCATCATATAGGCATGAGCATATCATGTTAACAACTTCCTCATCATGAGGCACATATCTTAAAAAAAAATAAGAAACATGCTTGGTTTGGGTCTTAACTTACCTATTTCCTTTATTCATGTTTGGCCGAGAGTCTAGGGGTATGTCTCTAAGTTCTAACCAAACATTCTAGCATATGAACATTAGATAAATCCCTACCATAAGATATATGTTACAAGAAACATATTGAGCATGTCAAAATTTAGGTCTTTAGATATCCTAGGTCCTTCTTTTTAGTCTTGTCTTGGCCGAAAATTTCATAAAGGTATCCTAGGTTTTTAGGCAACCAAATCTCATAAAAAAAATACAAAAGCTATTGTACCACAGGTGAGGGAAACTTACATCCTTTCGCTTGTGGTTTTTCTTAAGGAAAAAAGGTATCCTAAGTGCCAAGGAAGAAGAGAGCTTCTTCTTCTTGTATCACCTTTTGCTTCTCTTGCTTGGAAGGGATGGATCTTGAAGGCTTCTTCTCTAAATTTAGTTTTCTTGGAGAGGAACTTAGCTTAGCTTTCAGAATAAGGAGAGGGAAGGGCTCTTGGTTTCGGTGAGAATGAAGAAGGAGAAGGAAGGAGGAAGAAAAAGATTTAATCTCTTGTTTTTCCTTCTCCCAATCAAATTTATTCCTATGTAAATGAAGCATGTCTTCATTCATTCCCTCAACTCCTCTTTTCCCTCGCTCCTTTAATTCCCACGAAAATAGAGAGAGGAAGGGAAGTAGGCAATTCATCTTTTGCTTGCTTCTTTTCTTAACCAAGAGGAAGAGAAGGTAAGAAACTTGGTTTTCTCTTGCTCTTTTGCTTAGTTTTCTTTTATTTTCTTCTTATCTTTAACTAAATTTTCATCCCTTCCTATCCATATATTACTCATTATTCTAGTGGTCATCATACATCAATTTATCTCCATTATTTATGGGAGGTTCAAGGTTCAATCCTTGACCTCACCTCTTCTTATTCTATTTTTGGTTTCTATTTTCCCTTTTTCTCTATTCTTTTTATTTCTTTGCTTCAAAAGAAAAATGTTACCCATATCCTTATCTTATAATTTGATGGGTGTTACAGTACCCCATACCTCATAGAAAGTTCATCCTTGAACTTAAAATAGCGACAGATACTTCTGTCTCATATCATCTTCCCATTCCCACGTGGCTTCTTCGTATCGTTGATTTTGCCACAGGACCTTTACTAAGGGTACTTCTTTGTTCCTTAGTCTTTTGACATCTCGATCCAATATCTGAATTTGTCGGGTCTCGTAGGTTAGGTCCTCTTGTACTTGTATTGCCCGTGGTTCGATCACTTGGTCTGTGTTCGTAATGCATTTCTTTAGCATCGAAACGTGGAACACGTTGTGAATGGCTGACATCTCTTAAGGCAGCTCTATTTCGTAAGCTACTTTGCCGATTCTTTTCAGAACTCGGTATGGTCCCACATAACGCGAGCTTAGTTTCCCCTTCTTACCGAACCTCATTACTCCTTTCATAGGGGCTACTTTGAGAAATACTGATTCTCCGACACCGAATTCCAATGGCCTTCGTCGCTTATCCGTATAATTCTTCTGTCGACTCTGAGCAGTTTCTATTCGTTGGTGGATGCTCTATATAGCCCGGGTGGTGTTATCGATCAACTCGGTTTGGAATCCCATCTCTTTCTTTTCACTGCCTTCGTACCAACATATAGGGGATCTACATTTCCTCCTGTACAGAGTCTCGTAAGGTGCCATCCCAATAGTAGCTTGGTAACTATTGTTGTAGGCGAATTCCGCTAGGCATAAATATCGGCTCCAGCTCCCTTTGAAGTCTAATGCGCATGCCCGTAACATATCTTCTAATACTTGGTTAACCCTTTCTTTTTGTCCGTCGGTCTGAGGGTGGAAGGTAGTACTGAATAATAGCTTCGTACCAAGAGCCTTCTGGACGCATTCCCAAAAATGTGAAACGAAATGACCATCTCTGTCTGAAATGATGGTCTTAGGAATCCCATGAAGCCTAACAATTTCCTTGGCATATAATTGAGCCAGTTGCTCAATTGAATAAGTCATCTTGATTGCTAGAAAATGAGCGGATTTGGTTAATCTATCCACAATTACCCATATGGCGTCATAGCCGTTTGTTGTCTTGGGTAATCCTACTATAAAGTCCATATAGATATCTTCCCATTTCCATTCTGGAATTTGGACAGGTTGCAGTAATCCTCCAGGTCTCTGATGTTCTGCTTTAACCCTCTGACAGGTCAGGCAGGTACCGACATACTGAGCCACATCTCTTTTCATACCGGACCACCAGAATTTCTTTTTCAAATCCTGATACATTTTGGTGGATCCTGGGTGCATTGCATAGGGTGTTGAATGAGCTTCCTCTAGTATCCTTCTTCGCAACTCTGGATCCCCGGGAATACATAATCGATCCCTGAGGTATAATATTCCATTGTCCGCGATCCGGTATCCGTCATTCTTTCCTTCTAGGGTTTCTTGTTTAATCCTTTGGAGACTTTGGTCACTGGTTTGTTTCTCCAATAGGTTGTCGAATAATGTGGGTGCTATGGTCATGGTAGAGAGCTGCCCGGACATATTTTCAATCCAATGACTTGTAATATCTCTCGGTTTCCCGATAATTTCGAACACTAGTTCACCTTCAGCATCAGATATAGCTTTAGCATATTGACTAAAAGTAGGTAACTGACCTGTGACGACAGTAGAGGCGCTCGCCACATCTTCTTTAGTAAGCGAGAAAACCCTGGCGTTCGTTGTAGTTGGTGGGGCTTCCAATCTCCCTTGGCTAATCGGTGTTCCTTCAATAGTAGCTTGCATCTGATGTAGTTGTGAGGGGTACTCTTATTCTGGTTGTTCGGCTGGGGTGGTGTCTGAAACCGGTTAGTGCAATCTCTGGCCAGATGTCCTTCCCCTCTGCAATTATAGCATCTTCTTGTACCGTTGTGGCATACTCCAAAATGCAACTTTCCGTAAATAGTGCACTGGGGGTATTTCGGTTGCTTATTCACTGAGCCACCTTTAGCATTGTCCCATTGTTTCCTTTTTCTGGTAGAGGCCCCTTTCCAACTTGTTTTGATACCTGAGGGTCTCTGTCCTTCTGTTCGGGCCTGACTCTTATTCTCGTTCATTGCTTTCTGATAATGCTCTGTGATTAGGGCACTGCTGACCAATTCCTCTGTAGTCTGTGGTCTATTAATTCCGCCGGCTACGTTCAGTGCTATCTCGGGTCGAAGCATCTTCAGCATCAGTCTGACCCTTTCTCTTTCTGTGCGAACCAACTCTGGACATAGGCGTACCAAACGGTTGAAGCGTTTTACTGCTTCGTTCACTGATAGGTCACCTTGCCGAAACTCAATGAACTTGTCGTAATGTCGGTTCGTCACTTGCATATGGAAGAACTCTTCGAAGAACTCTGTCTCGAAGTCTGTCCAATTCATCAAATTAATCTGTCTCTTTGCCTTTACTCTTTCCCAGCACATCCTTGCGTCTCCGGAAAAGCAAAATGATACGCATTTGATCTTTTCCGATACGGGCCAGTCCAGTAATTCCACTATGCTTTCCACTGTCTTGAACCAGGCCTGAGCGTCCAATGGCTCGTAAGTACCTGAGAAGTTTTCCGACTTCAGCCTTAGCCACTATATCAAATAGGTCTCCTGTCAGACCACTAGGACAGGGGCTATCGGTGGTACTGGTGCAACTACTTGGATGACGGGCACTGCATTCTGATTTACTGGCGGGGTGGCAGGGTCTCCTTGCTGACCCATCAAAGTCGTGATTAGCTGTTGTTGTTCCATGATCTGACACTGGAGGTCGGTAACTACTTGAGTCAGATCTGGTGGAGTCACTGTCTCGTCTGCTCGGGTAGTACGTCTCCTAGCCATGCTTATCTTCATTAAATGCCAATAAATTATCGTTATTTCTATCCAGGCTAACATAAGATCGTTATTATTCTTATCCTACCATCATGCATACCTAATCTAGAACTGTAACTTATCATCATAAAAGAAAAAACTAAGTAAATATGCATAACATTAAAGCATCATAGAAGAATTAGTTAAAGCATATAGATTCTTACTTGGAGCGGCAAGATGGAGGCTTGACATGTGTGTAGTGAAAAGGCTAAACCTGGCTCTGATACCAAACTGTAACGCCCCACCCCTTCCTGCTTAAGCTGACGGGGGTTACTTATCTTTTCTTCTTAAAACAACGGAAGTCTTATCTATAGTATAATTTTTTTCTTAAAAACTTTTTATTTACTTTTCAAATCATCATCACTAACTATCTATCATATGAGTCACATAACTTGCTTAACATAAATTTAAATCATAATACTAAAGAGCATGATGAAATGTCATGGAGTCATAAAAGAACGACATAAACATAATTCTTATTAACTAGAAGCAGGTCTATCTTTTTAGCCGAGTCACTACTACACACGTCCTTCTTGCCCCCTCCTGTTGCTCCCTTAGTACATCCGTTCTTTGCCCTTATCTGTGGTACAAGGAAAGTAAGCTGTGAGCACATAAGGCTCAGTAAGATCCTTTCCTACTCACAAAAACCGTATAACATAACTAAATCTCCAAGGCATACAGCATAAAGGAAACTCATCATATCATGTATAGAAGCATCATATCATAACATAATCGTAAGGTATCATGGCATATCATAACATGCATCCTAGCATAACATAATCATAATCATAGCATATCATAACATGATCATAAAGTTCATCCTAGCATAACATAACATAATCATAAGCATTATGTCATATCATGATATAATCATAAAGTGCATCCTAGCATAACATAATCATGATCATAGCATATCATAACATAATCATAAAGTTCATCCTAACATAACATGTCATAATCATAAGCATCATGGTATATCATAACATAATCATAAAGTGTTATGCGAGATGACTTTCAAAAACATGATTCATGCAACAATATATGCAACATGTCCTTTGAAAACTTATTACATACATACTTAAACATAATCATAACATGATTAGGGCCCCGTCTTGTACCACATACATAAATGCGCGCGTCCTGTGTAGGTCCAAGGTAGCAAGTCTTGAACCCTACAAGGCATACATACTAGGCCCGTTTCTTAGTCCATCGACCTAGGGGCACTTAGGAGCCTATCCCTAACGAGGCCCGTTTCTTAGTCCATCGACCCCAGGGCGCTTATGGAGCCCACCCTTGGGACAAGCCATATAAAGTAAAGTAGCATGTCATACATATCATGGTTCTTAATATTTCATGCACATCATATTTCTTATCATATCATACCATACATAATTTGGGCACACAGCTCATCATAATGGTATGTAAAATTTGGGCACACAGCATATCATAAATACATACATAGTTTGGGCACACAGCACATCATAAATACATACATAGTTTGGGCACACAGCTCATCATAAATAGCATGCATAATTTGGGCACATAACTCATCATAAATAGCATGCATAATTTGGGCACACAGCTCATCATAATAACACACAGCATAGCATAAGGATTACCATCATACATAGGTCATAAGTGTACATAATTAAACATAGAAGCATAGCAAGCTCTTACCACATCATAAAACATTGCATGTGAGATACATGAGAATCATATTTAGATTTCTAACCCTAATGTCATTTAGTGGCCGAAACATATAGTTGGGATTTAGGTAAAAACAACACATACAAGCATGTGAACCCTAAACCAATATCATATCATATACCATAAGGAAACATCATGAGCATGTTTAGGTAAGGTTCTAGGTTTCTTAAGCTTATAAACTTATCATGGCCGAATCTTATCAAGCATTACATTGGGTTAAAATCATCATTCAATCATGTGAATCCCTAAACCAATTTCATAACAAATATCACAAGGAACATCATGAGCATAATTAGGTTAGGTTCCAAGTTTCCTAGGCCCTTAAACTAGTTGTGGCCGAAACCCTTAAGGCTTGGAACTAGGTTTTAAGTGTCATAAAAGCATGGAAACCCTAAACCAATTTCCTAGCAATTATTATAAGGTACATCATGAGCATAATTTGGTTGGGTTCTAAGTTTCCTAGGCCCTTAAACTTGTTGTGGCCGAAACTTGTAAGGCTTGAATCTAGGGTTTAAGTGTCATAAAAGCATGAGAACCCTAAACAAATTTCATAGCAATTATTTCAAGGAACAACATGAGCATAATTAGGTTAGATTCTAAGTTTCCTAGGCCCTTAAACATGTTGTGGCCGAGACTTGTAAGACTTAAAGCTAGGGTTCAAGTGTCATAAAAGCATGGGAACCCTAAACAAATTTCATATCAATTATTTCAAGGAACAACATGAGCATGGTTAGGTAAGATTCTAAGTTTCCTAGGCCCTTAAATATGTTGTGGCCGAGACTTGTAAGACTTAAAGCTAGGGTTCAAGTGTCATAAAAGCATGAGCACCCTAAATAAATTGCATAGCAATTATTTCAAAGAACAACATGAGCATGTCATATAAATTTCATAACTTGTCTTAAGGAGGATCATGGCATGATTAGTTTAGGTTTAAAAATTTTTCTAGGCCCCTAATCCTATCATGGCCGAATACATATAAGCATGGAATGAAGTTTAATCATCATATAGGCATGAACATATCATGTTAACAACTTCCTCATCATGAGGCACATATCATAAAAAAAAATAAGAAATATGCTTGGTTTGGGTCTTAACTTACCTATTTCCTTTATTCATGTTTGGCCGAGAGTCTAGGGGTATGACTCTAAGTTCTAACCAAACATTCTAGCATATGAACATTAGATAAATCCCTACCATAAGATATATGTTACAAGAAACATATTGAGCATGTCAAAATTTAGGTCTTTACATTTCCTAGGTCCTTCTTTTTAGTCTTGTCTTGGCAGAAAATTTCATAAAGGTATCCTAGGTTTTTAGGCAACCAAATCTCATAAAAAAAATACAAAAGCTATTGTACCACAGGTGAGGGAAACTTACATCCTTTCGCTTGTGGTTTTTCTTAAGGAAAAAAGGTATCCTAAGTGCCAAGGAAGAATAGAGCTTCTTCTTCTTGTATCTCCTTTTGCTTCTCTTGCTTGGAAGGGATGGATCTTGAAGGCTTCTTCTCTAAATTTAGTTTTCTTGGAGAGGAACTTAGCTTAGCTTTCAGAATAAGGAGAGGGAAGGGCTCTTGGTTTCGGTGAGAATGAAGAAGGAGAAGGAAGGAGGAAGAAAAAATTTAATCTCTTGTTTTTTCTTCTCCCAATCCAATTTATTCCTATGTAAATGAAGCATGTCTTCATTCATTCCCTCAACTCCTCTTTTCCCTCACTCCTTTAATTCCCACGAAAATAGAGAGAGGAAGGGAAGTAGGCAATTCATCTTTTGCTTGCTTCTTTTCTTAACCAAGAGGAAGAGAAGGTAAGCAACTTGGTTTCCTCTTGCTCTTTTGCTTAGTTTTCTTTTATTTTCTTCTTATCTTTAACTAAATTTTCATCCCTTCCTATCCATATATTACTCATTATTCTAGTGGTCATCATACATCAATTTATCTCCATTATTTGTGGGAGGTTCAAGGTTCAATCCTTGACCTCACCTCTTCTTATTCTATTTTTGGTTTCTATTTTCCCTTTTTCTCTATTCTTTTTATTTCTATGCTTCAAAATAAAAATGATACCCATATCCTTATCTTATAATTTCGTGGGTGTTACAGTACCCCATACCTCATAGAAAGTTCGTCCTCGAACTTAAAATAGCGACGGATACTTCTGTCTCATATCATCTTCCCATTCCCACGTGGCTTCTTCGTATCGTTGATTTTGCCACAGGACCTTTACTAAGGGTACTTATTTGTTCCTTAGTCTTTTGACGTCTCGATCCGATATCTGAATTGGTCGGCTCTTGTAGGTTTGGTCCTCTTGTACTTGTACTGCCCGTGGTTCGATCACTTGGTCTGTGTTCGGAATGCATTTCTTTAGCATCGAAACGTGGAACACGTTGTGAATGGCTGACATCTCTTGAGGCAGCTCTATTTCGTAAGCTACTTTGCCGATTCTTTTCAGAACTCGGTATGGTCCCACATGACGCGGGCTTAGTTTCCACTTCTTACCGAACCTTATTACTCCTTTCATAGGGGCATTTACTGCATTTACTTCCTGTGTTTGCTGCATTTATATGCTGAATTTATATGGATGCATATGATTGACATGCATACAGGATTATGACACTCTCGGTCTGACGACCTAGTTATCTTTATACCTTGGTCCTGGTTAGTACAGTTTTCTCCTGTTTTTGTTTTAGTTGCATTTATCCTTCTCGTATTCAGGAGACTGTACGCATGATTAGTGCTGTCTGTTATTTACTTTATTATGCATATCAGTTGTTACCCGCTGAGCGTTGGACTCACCCCCGCCTTCGTTGTTATTTTTAGGTTGATGCTGTCAGGAGGTAGTTCCAGTCGCTAGTCCCCATTGCACGTAGTGCTAGTCCTCTGCTGATCTCGAGTTGTTATTTTTTTTTATCTCTATCAGACTATGTCTTAGTCTTGTATTGGTTTTACTTATGGATCTTGTATGGATTCTTATCGTAAATGGATTTGGGTATGATTTGGTTTTATTCTACTACATGCCTGCCTGGACGGCAGAAGAGGTGAGTTCATCGGATTTGTGTTTTATGAGTGTAGTGGAGTAGGAAAAATCGGATTTGAGCTTTACGAGTGTAGTTGAGTAGGATTGTTTTCGAGTCATGGTATTACTGATTTGTTTATTTCTTATTAAACTGCGTGGAATGCCTGTGTGTTATATTTTATTATCGTTGTTATTCCAGCCGCATGTGGCTGAGGTATATGGATATGTAGAAAGTTTCAGATTGTCCGCCGTACAGGGGAGATGCTGTCGAAATTTCTTCGGGCAAGGACTCCTCCGGGGCGTGACAGTATTCATTTAACATCGTTCTAGAGGCTTCAAGTAAGGTTCTATTTTTTCTTTCTACAATCCCATTTTGTTTGGGGTTTTAGGGCACGAAAATTCGTGATGGTAGCCATTTTCAAGACAGAATTTGGTAAAGTTATGATTTTTAAACTCTCCCCCGTTATCACTTCTAATTCTTTTAATTTTAAGGTCCTTTTCATTTTCAACTTGTTTGCAAAAGTTTAAAAAAATTTCAAAAGTTTCATCCTTATTTTTTAAGAATTTTACCCAAGTGAACCTAGAGTAGTCATCTATTATTACTAGACAGTATAAGCTTCCATTTATTGATTTGACTTCATGGGAGTCAAATAGGTCTAGGTGTAGAAGTTCCAAAATTGAGTTGGTTTGTGATTCATTAGTTGGTTTGTGGGTGGATTTTGTTTGCTTACCTTGTTGACAAGCATTACATATGGTTGAATCTAAGTTAGGTAATTTTGGTAATTCTTTAACTAATCCATTTAGTCTGCTTATATTTCTGAAATTCGTGTGTGACATTCTTCTATGCCATAACCAGGTTTCTTCTTTTTGTGTTAAATAACACTTAATTGATGAAGTGGTTAAGTTGATTACATAGATGTTGTCTTTTCTAAACCCTTTCAGGCTTATGTTAGGGTTGTCTAGGTGTTTGATTAAGCATTCTGTAGATAAGAACCTAACCTTATATCTAGTGTCACACAATTGACTGATACTTAGCAGATTATACTTGAAATTTTCAACAAGTAAAACATTTGTAATGATAAAGTCAAGTTGTAGTTCTATATTACCTATGCCAATTACCTTTAGTTTGTTATTGTTTCCAAAGGCAACTGTTCCTAGGCTTTTGTAAGTAAGCTGAGTGAACTTGGTGTGATCTCCAGTCATATGTTTGGAGCAACCACTGTCCAAGATCCACCTAGTTCCCTACAATAAGTGGGAATTAAGGTTAGTGTAATTTAAGGTTATTTTCAGTTAATTCTTAAGCATCAGGTAATTTTTAAAGTTTAAAAAATTTAACTTTTAATTTTAAAATAAATTCTAAAGTTTTTTTAAAAAAATTAAGTTTTAATAAAATAAAAATTTAAGTTTTAAATAAGTTTAAAAAAAATTTAAGTTTTAATGACATAAAATTTTTAAGTTTAAAAAAAATTTAAGTTTTAATAACATAAAATTTTTAAGTTTTAAAAAATTTAAGTTTTAATAACATAAAATTTTTACATTTAAAAAAAATTCAAGTTTTAATAACATAAAAATTTTTAAGTTTAAAAAATTTAAGTTTTAATAACATAAAATTTTTAAGTTTGAAAAATTTAAGTTTTAATAACATAAACTTTTTAAGTTTAAAAAATTTAAGTTTTTAAGTTTTTTAAAAAAAATTAAGTTTTAATAAAAAATTTAAGTTCTTAAGTTTTAAAAGAAAATTTAAGTTTTAATAAAAAAATTTTAAGTTTAAAAAAAAAATAATTTAAATTTAAAAAATTTAACTTAATTTAAACTTAATTTGAATTAATTTAATTTTAATTTAATTTTAATTTAATTCGAGTTTAAATTTAATTTTAATTTAATTTAATTTAAATTAAGATTTAATTTAATTTAAATTTAAATTTAAATTTAAATTTAATTTAAATTTAATTTTAATTTAATTCGAGTTAAAATTTAATTTTAATTTAATTTAAATTTAAATTAAGATTTAATTTAATTTAAATTTAAATTTTATTGTCCTTAGTCATCTCACCCGATCTATGTTTTCAATAAGGGAATCCTATAATTTTGTGAGATGAATTAGATTCAATTTTGCAGTTTGTTTTTAACTTGTGTTAGATTCAGGTTTAGCTTTGGGTTCAACAAATAGGTGTTCTCTGAATAAACTTCTGGGCTATGGTGAGTCACTCGGACATCATTAAAGTAACCATGCTGTCGAGGTTTTCCAAATAGTCCTATACACTGCACTTAGTACAAAACCTTGGTCTAACTGTTAGGATTCATAAAGGGTAGCTTCGGTCAGTTCCACTTAGCCAAATGCACCAGGTCGAAGCCATATCTTCCTAGACATGCATAGACTAAGTTTCCCTAACGTACTATCATCCAATACTTCACCATTACCATTTTTCAAGTTAAACTTGAACCCTCTTTAACTAGTCCTAATTACCCTGTCGGGTAGGTTGGTTAGGGTTACCCTGCCGGGTAGGTTAGTTTTGGAGGTGTCGGCTATTCTGGAGCCTCCCCCTGAATTAATGGCCATTAATTTAATTTTTGTTCTTTGGTTTATGTCTGTTTCTTTTATAATTATAATTAACTTGGTGATAGTCTAATTTTTGGTGAGTTTTAGATTTTGAATTGTTTGATTTAAGTTTGTATTTTAGTTTTTGATTTGGTTTATATGAATCTATATAATATATTTTTTCTTTAGGTATATAAAATTGGTTAAGTCCTACTTGCGTGGTGAGACACGCTTTCGGAACCCAAGCTTTACGTGTTGGTTTGTGTTGGGTTATTAATGATTTAAAAGTTTTGGTTGAACCTGAATTGTAACAAAGTCCAGTTTTGTTGTAACTTGCTTTTTCATTGTTTAAAATTAAGTCTAAGTTCTTGGACCTCGTTGTGAATTTTTCTAACATTTCTTTTAAATTATTAATTTCAATTTTTAGTGATAGATTCTCCTCCTCAAGTGTTAGATCTTGAGTTGGACTTGAGTTTTTGATTTGTTCCTTAAGGTCTTGATTTTCCTCAAGGAGTGACTTATTTTCATTTTCTATTGTCACTAATTTATTATTTAAGCAGGAAATAATTTTAAAAAAATTTCTGTTTAGATTTTGGTATACCTCTTCGGAACCTTCGGAAACGAGTACGGACTCGTGGCTCGATTCGGGTTCAGACCCGTCTTCCGATTCATCCTCTGATTCTTCTTCGTGGGCCATCAGTGCGAGGTAACTCTGGTTCTTTTGTTCTTCGGCTTTTGATTCGTCCGAGGAAGTGTCGTCCCACGTCGCTTTGAGCGCCTTCTTTTTGATCACCTTCTGTTTGTCGTTCTTCAGTTTCGGGCACTCATTCTTGTAGTGGACCTTTTTGTTGCATTCGAAGCACGTCACGCTCCTTGATTCGGGGGAGTTGATTTTCTGAAGGTCTTTCTTGCTGAAGCTTCTCTTTCTCCTGGTGAACATTTTCCTTACCAAGTTCACCAGGTGCTCTTCATCTTCAGAGTCCTGGTCAGAATCTGCTTCAGGCTCAGGCTTGTTCTTCTTTTCTTTGGAGGGACCTACAAACAAAGCAATTCCTTTCTCGGCCTCGACGTTAGTTTGTTCGTGTAGTTCTAATTCATAAAACAACTCGTCTAATTTAAGTTTCGATAAATTCTTAGAAATTTTATAGGCATCTACGATAGATGCCCACAAGCTATTACATGGAAATGCGTTTAATGCATACCTTATCAAGTCTCGGTTCTCCATTTGGTGGCCGATGGCGTGGAGCCCATTGAGGATGTCCTTGATCCTCGCGTGAAGTTGACTTGTAGTTTCTCCTTCCTGCATTTTTATATTAAATATTTTATTTAATAATAAGTCTCGTTTTGTTACCTTAGCGTCGCTCGTTCCTTCGTGCAGCTAGATTAGTTTGTCCCACAGTTCTTTGGCGTTCTTATGTGGTCCGACCCGGTTTAGTTCTTCTCTGGTCAATCCGCACTGTAGGGTGTTGATTGCCTTATTTTCTGTTGACGCCATCTTCTTTAGGTCTGACGTCCAATCTTCTGGATCCAGTAGACTTCCGGAACTATCAGACTGATGCTGAAGATGCTCTGACCCGAGATAACTTTGAATGTGGCCAGTGGAATTAATAGACCGCAGACTACAGAAGAGCTGGTCAGTAGTGCTTTGATCACCGAACACTATCAGAAGGCGATGAATGAGAATAAGAATCAAACACAGACAGAAGGGCAGAAACCTCAAGGTACCAGAGCAAGCTGGAAATGAAACCCCAATGGAAAGAGAAAGTAATGGAACAACACTAAAGGAGGATCAGCAAATAAGCAACCTAAGTACCCTCAATGTACCATTTGTGGGAAGCAGCATTCTGGAGTATGCCACAAGGGTACAAGAAAGTGTTACAGTTGCGGACGGGAAGAACATATGGCCAGGGACTGCCCTATCCAGTCCTAGACACCATCCCAGCAGTATAACCAGAACAGGAGTGCCCCCTCACAGCTACACCAGATGCAAGCTTCCATTGAAGGAACTCCGATTAGCCAAGGGAGATTGGAAGCCCCGCCAGCTACGACGAACGCCAGGGTTTTCTCTCTTACCAAAGATGATGTGGCGAGTGCTTCTACAGTTGTCACAGGTCAGCTGCCTATTTTCAGTCAGTATGCTAATGTGTTATTTAATACTGGGGTGACACATTCGTTTGTCTCTACACCCTTCATGGAGAAGTTAGAGATATCACCACAAGTTTTAAATGACAAATTCTTAACGACCCTGCCTTCGGGAGAAGTAATGTCATCTACTCATATGCTGCGAGCCGCACCCATCAGAATCGTAGGCAGAGAACTCTACTGTGATCTGATAGTGCTTGACATGCAAGATTATGACAGTATATTGGGAATGGATTTCCTGAGTAAGTACGGTGCTTCAATCGAGTGTCGTCAAAGAAAAGTGGTCTTCCGACCTGAAGCAGAACCAATGTTTGAATTTGTTGGAGAACCAAGGAAAGAAACTGGGAGATTCTTATCAGCCATAAAGGCACAAAAGATGTTAAATAAGGGATGTACTGGGTTTCTAGCACACGTGGTCGACACAAGTCAAGCTGAGGACCAAAAACTAGAAAATGTCAGAGTGGTATGCAACTATCCGGAAGTGTTTCCCGATGAACTACCAGGGTTAGCCCCCGATAGAGAAATAGAATTCGAGATCGAATTGATCTCCGGTACTAAGCCGATCTCTAAAGCACCTTATCGTATGGCGCCGGCTGAGTTGAAGGAACTTCAGGGACAACTACTAGAGTTACTTGACAAGGGACTTATTCGCCCGAGTCACTCTCCTTCGGGAGCTCCGGTATTGTTCGTGAAAAAGAAGGATGGGTCTATGCGAATGTGTATAGACTACCGAGCGCTGAATAATGTGATAATCAAGAACAGGTACCCTCTTCCATGGATCGACGACCTGTTCGACCAACTAAAGGGTGCAACCATTTTCTTAAAGATTGATCTAAGGTCCGGCTATCATCAAGTAAAGGTAAAATAGGATGATATACCAAAGACGACATTTCGAACAAGGTATGGACATTATGAGTTCATAGTTATACCCTTCGGAGTAACAAATGCTCCTGCTGTATTTATGGATCTGATGAATCGGGTATTTACGGCATGTCTCAACAAATTTGTCATCGTCTTCATTGATGATATTCTCATCTATTCGAGAACCCAAGAAGAGCATGCTGAACACCTGAATATTGTACTACAGATTCTTCCACTATGTGAAAATCGACAATAGACTTCGGATATTATCCGAAGTAATAGGTAGATAATTACCGAAGTAGACGCACGTGAAGTAAAAGGGTCAATTTTTTACTTCGCCACACATTTACCGAAGTCTATCACCGGTCCCAAACCGGTTCAAAATCGGACCGTTTTCGAAGTAAAAAAACTCTATTACTTCATCAAGACCAGTAAAATGACCGAAGTAGTTGATAATATATTACTTCATAGGTTTCGTTGTTTGACGAAGTAAAATAGATATACAACTTCACAATTTTTAAATTCTGGTGTAGTAAATATTTAATTTTACTTCTGCATAATTTATCTTGGTTGAAGTATTTATTATTGTATTACTTCATCATAGTATAGGAGTAATAGAGTATATTTTCCTACAACAAAAAAATCAATGTAGCGAAGTTATTTATACGAACTACTTCATAAATTTGATCAGTAGTGAAGTAAATAGTTTCTTTAACTACACCACTATTTATATTTAGCGAAGTCTTTTTTGTTGTATTACTTCATCATTTATTTATAGTATCAAAGTAATTGATCATATTTTACTGCAATACAATTTTAATTGATAAAAATTTATATTATAATATTTTATTACAACACAATATTTTTTACTACCAAAATTAAACAAATATATCACAAATATGTATCAAATACAATCCAAAAGTGAATTTATAAAAGACATGTTTAACCATAACCCAAAAACCTTTGTAGATAAATCTCTAAATACATGTCTAAAATTTATATCATAGCCTACACTTAGGCCCCCACATAGAAGTAGACGAATTCGCTCCATTCACTTCTGACTTCATCATACTGAGATTGATTGTAATACTATTTATTTTTTGATATTGCAAACTGAAATATTAACAGAAGTTTGAGGATCAATAAAAAATAACTCAATATTTTATAAAGAAAATATTTCATAAAGAAGAAATTCACCTTTCTCTCCAATTGTGGATCTTCATCTAAAATTATCTCTTTCATATACCGCATCACACAATATCCACATTCAACACCACCATTTTGTTTAAGATTACCCTAATGAAATTGAAAATGTCATACAAGAAGTCACAATCCAAATAATAAAAATTATTAATTGTTGTCTAAATACATAGTCACAATACATACTGTCAATTGTTTAAAACCTGGTCCTTTTGAAAGGCAGTGGTTAACACATCATTCATCCCAGAAGATTTGAACTCTCCTTTGACTTTCTTTTCCAACAAGTCATCCTACAATATGAGATTGAAACAAATCAATCCAAAAATTTCAATATTATTTAGCAAGACAATATGAAAATTAGATTAAAAAAAATATTTACAATTTTTTCAGCAACTTCTGCTATCTCCATATTTGTTATGTTGCCAAATTTGTACTCGAGGGCTTTACGCCAAAGTATCGATCTATCAACTTCCTCATTTTCAACAATTAATTTTTTCTCCCTCTATAATTCCAAAAATGATTAGTTACATAATATTAAATACTTGTTTGAAAATGACAAATACAATGCTTCGAAACTTACCAACTCAACCTCTAAGCCAATGTAACCCTTGCGAGACAGTCTGTGATGATATTTATAATGCATCGTTCATTCTTTTTGCTTTTTATGAATAACCTACATAGAAGATACATTCATAAACACTTGTATACATTCATAAACACTTGTATGAATAACTGCATTTGGTGGCTGGTCAAGAATGGTTGTTCCAATCAAGCAGTTAAAAATCACAGAAGTTAAACAACCTAACATTGGGGAAGTCAAACCAGCTTATGTTACTGCTGAAGTGACTTATATCATTGCAAGTTATAGAGCACATATCAGATTAGAATGGGATTCTCTTAAAGAACATGATGTCTTGTTTTTACTATCAATTAGGCCCTCTGTTGAACCTCTTAGTCTAGAGGAAGTCACCAAGTCATCTGTCCCACAGAGGCTTGGCCTTCAATATGTACGTAGATGTGAAATAACTGAAATCCATGATGAAGAAGGTGTTCTTTTGAAGCCACCTAAGGGTGATCTTCGTACAGTGACAATTGCTCTGGACACATCACAGTATCACATGGATGTTACAGATTGCTGAAAAAGGTGCAGAAGATGAATATGGAACATTTAACATTTTGATGCGGAGGAAGCCTAAAGAAAATAATTTCAAAGCAATTTTGGACTCCATAAGAGACCTTATGAATGAGTCTTGCATGGTTCCTGATTGGTTGCATAACATCTTTTTGGGTTATGGTAATCCTTCTGCTGGACAATGGCATAACATGCCTTATCTTTTGGACGTAGTAGATTTTAAAGACACTTTTCTTGATGGCAACCATTTGATAGATAGCTTTCCAGATTTTCAGGTAAAAATTATGGTTTGAATATTTAGTACCTTGACACCATTACGGGTTGCAATCCTTAACTATAAAGACTTGTAAGCAAACAAATTATATTCCATAGAATTGCAAATGCAAACCAATCCTTAACTATAAAGACTTGTAAGCAAACAAATTATATTCCATAGAATTGCAAATGCAAACCAATAACACAATCAGTAAATGCAGGAACTTGCAAATGCAAAAGAATAAACAACACTATACTTTAAAAGAGTTGCTACAATGCTTAACAACAATACATACAGACTTGCAACTTGTATTAGTGGATAATGAAGGTAACTTGCAACTTCGAAAAGCAGTTATATTTGAAAATATATGTATTATTGGATAATGAAGGTAACTTGCAAGAAATTGGTTCCCACTTAAATAATGATATACTTGGATTGTCAACAGACTGAAACTAACCAGTAGACTACCTCAGAAAAGATGCAATTTCCTTCCAGAAACTTCTCATCAGTTAATATAGTAGAAACAAACTTAGTGACTAGATTGTTTCCTTTATCTAAATAGACCTCTTCCTTGGTCTCTCCATACAAATAATTTGTTGCCCGGAAGATAGTCTACTTTCTTTCTGCATTCTACTCAGTGCTAACCTCTAACCCAAAAAAACACAAGTAGTTGGAAGATTTAACAGTTGGCTGTGAATGCATGAGACACATCAAATAAGGGTGTAAAGCATTCCAACTTATCTAGCTGCAAATATATACTAAGCACTGACATCTTTGTCATAAACTTGGACATTTTTATTGCCCAACACTTGTTATGACAACCACTTGCAAAGAGTATTCTGATAGTTATCAACAATTATATCAATCTATTGGGCTTAATCCATAAATGATTTTCTATATACAATAGAATAAAGAAACTGTATATGTGAAAAACACATTTAAGGTTTTGTTCCAACAAGTGATCTCAAGGAAGGTTAATTAAATGATCTAGAAACTTACTTCAGCTAGTTGACAAAGAACTTCTACTATCTGATAAAATCTAAAACTTATCTATTTAATTTTTAAACAAGTAATAAAGTTAAAAAAATGAATTCTGACAAAAACTTACATCAAACAAAATATGCAGTTTTCATAATTTTCAAGATTAACAAGAGATGGGGATAGAGTAAAGTTTTTTTGCTCTACCTAACCTTGCCTATCCCACCTCGGTTGTCTTGTTTAAATACATAACTTGTTACAATTATCAACTTCAAGTCACTAGAAAAATAAGAGATGCCAGAAACTAACCTAGTTGACGAGTTGATAGGGCTGCAGGACCAGATCTATTAGGGACAATGATCTCTAGCTCAAACTTCAACAAAGAATTTGCCTTCTTCCCGTGGCCCAGAAACCTCAAAGAGGGCGACCTATCGAAGGTCAATTCCCTCTGACAGTGCTGCAAAGATGAAGAACACTAAGGCACAATAGAAAGTAAAGGAAAGATTGGGGTGGAGAGGGAAGAAAATCCTTTCGTCAGGGGGAAAGGGGAAGGAAAAGTTTCCGTCAAGGGGGGATGGGAAGGAGAAGCTGCCGTCAAGGGGGGACGGGAAGGAGAAGCTACTGTCGTCTACTGTCGTTGGAGGGGAACGCAAAGGACAAACCTGAGTTTATTTTCGACGGAACAACACTGAAGGAGAAGGTTTCTGTCACGCTTCAGGGAGAAAATGTCGAAGGAGAAGGCTGCCGTCAGGGGTGAACATGAAAGAGAAGGTTGCCGTCGAGTGGTCGTCGCGTGTCGGGGAGAAAAAGTGAGGTTGATCGTCGGGTGGTCGTTGCGCGTCGAGGATAAAACGTGAAGGAGAAAGGTGAGATGGGATCAAAGCTTTCGGCAGAATTAGGTTTTAGCAGGGGTTGGGAAAAAAGGTAAACCGGTTCAAGCCCTAGCTACCACAAATTTTAATCCATTCACTTATTACTTCAACACTTAGCTATATAAATTTTATTTTATAACGTATTACTTCATCGAATATATATTTTGAAGTAAAATATCAGATAAAATTAAAAATGAGACCAATATTTTTAAACCTATGAAGTCTAAAATCAAATTTACTTCATCGAATTTGTTATCGAAGTTGATTATCATATATTACTTCGTCATTACTAATTGCCGAAGTAACCATTGGCGAAGTCTATTTCACATTTTCACATAGTGTTCAAGAGAAACAACTATATGCAAAGTTCTCCAAATGTGAGTTCTGGCTCGATCGAGTATCATTCTTGGGTCATGTCATCTCTAAGGACGGAGTAATGGTAGATCCAAACAAGATCGAAGCTGTAAGTAACTGGAACAGTCCAAAGAATGTCAGTGAAATCAGAAGTTTTCTCGGGCTAGCAGGCTACTACAGGAAGTTTGTAGAGGAATTCTCTAAAATTGCAGCCCCTATGACAATTCTCACCAAGAAGAACAAAAAGTATGAATGGACGGATGACTGCGAGAAGAGTTTCACGGAATTAAAAAGGAGACTGACCAGTGCTACAATCCTTACTCTTCCGGAAAGTAACAAAGGCTTCGATATGTACAGCGACGCTTCCAAATTAGGACTTGGAGCTGTACTCATACAAGACGACAAGGTCATTGCTTACGCCTCTAGACAACTTAAAGAGCATGAAAAGAATTACCCCACTCATGACCTAGAACTAGCAGTCGTGGTCTTTGCTCTTAAAACATGAAGACATTATTTATATGGAGTCTGGTGTAAGATTTATACCGACCACCAGAGTCTGAAATATTTCTCCACCCAGAAATACCTGAATATGAGACAACGCAGATGGCTCGAGTTAGTTAAGGACTATGACTGCGAGATCTTTTATTATCCCGGAAAAGCAAATAAAGTGGTCGATGCACTCACCAGGAAGACCTGTGCCACATGATGTCGCTATTCTAAGTTCGAGGATGAACTTTCTATGAGGTATGAGGTACTGTAACACCCACGAAATAATAAGCTATGCCTATGGGTATTTTTCTTTTAGAATAAAAGGGAAATGGAAATAGAACCAAAAAGAAATAAAAAGAAAGAGAAGTTAAGGTTTGAACCTTGAACCTCCCACAAATAATAAAGTTAAATTGGTGTATAATAACCACTAGAATCATGAATGACACATGAATAGCAAAGAATGGAAATTATAGATAAAGATAAAGAGTATGATTAAATAAAGGAACAAGAGAAAGACAAGTGGTTTTCCTCCTCTTTCTCTTGGTTAAGAAAAGAAGCAAGTAAAGAACAAGTTGCCTTTTTCTTCCTTCTCTTGCTATTTTCATGGGAATGAAGAGAGTGAGAAGATAGAGAAGGCAAGGGGATGAATTGGGACACTTTTCATCCTCATTGGGAATAAATAGGAATGAGAGAAGAGAAGGGAAAGAAAGTTTGGTTAATTCTTCCTCCTTCTTCTTCCTCCTCCTTTTCTTCTCCTTCTTCCTCCTCCACCGAGATCTAAAGCTCTATCTCTCATCTCCGAAATCCAAGCTAAGGTTTCCTTCCTAAGGAAACTAGCTCACAAGGAGTCCTCAAGACCTACTCCTTACAAACAAGAGAAAACAAAAGGAAGAACAAGAAGGGGGAAGCTTTCTTCTTCCTCTTCACAAGGGTACCATCTTCCTTAGGAAAATCAAGCAAGAGGATGTAAGTATCCCCTCACCTATGGTACAAGTTGTTTATGTATTTTCCATGAGGTTAGAATGCTTAAAAACTTAAGGTCACTTCTTTAACTTTCGGCCAAGACATGAATAAAAGATTTAGAGAAGTTTAAGACCTAACTAAGCATGCTCACTATGTTATTATGACATGTATCCTAGGATAGAAGGTCAGTTAATGATCTTATGCTTGTATGCTTACTTAAAACTTAGATCCATGTTCTTAAACTTTCAGCCAAGGTGTAAATAAGAGACCTAGGAAGGCTTAAGACCTAAACTAAACATGCTCACTATGTCCTTATGATATGTACCCTATGATAAGAGATTAGTTTAGTGTTCTTATGCTTGTAGGTTGCTTAAAACTTAAATTCCTGCTCATAAAGTTTTCGGCCATGATAGAAATAATTGGCTAGGAGAGGTTAAAAAAATTTAAGCTATCATGCTCATGACTTTCCTTATGAAATGGTATGAAAGTTTCTTAGTGTTTCATGCTTGTATGTTGCTTGGAATCTAGATGTATTGCACCTTAGGGTTTCGGCCATGATGGGATTTAAGACCTAGGAGAGCTTAAAAACTTAGTCTAACATGCTCATGACTCTCCTTATGGCATGATATAAAGCTAACTTAGGGTTATCATGTTTGAATGTTTCTTGAAATCTAGATACATGTCTCTCTATGGTTTCGGCCATGATGAGTTTTAGGGTCTAAGGAAGCTTTAAATTAAATCTAGCATGCTCATGATTTCCCTTATGATACGATATGAAGTTAGATTGATATTCTTATGCTTGTATGTTGTTTGGAACTTAGTTTCATGCCCCAAAGTTTCGACCACAATCAAGTTAAAAGGCCTAGGAAGCTTAGAACCTAAAATAAATGTGCTCATAATGTTCTTTATGATTTATGGTATGAAATTGGTTTAGGGTTCGCATGTTTTTATGTGATTTATAACCTAGAACTAGGCATGATAACTTTCGGCCATAACAAGACCGAGGACCTAGGAAGCTTAGAACCTAAACTAAATATGCTCATGAGGTTCTTAATGATTTATGATATGAAATTGGTTTAGGGTTCACATGCTTTTATGTTGCTTGTAACCTAGATCTAGGCTGGAACTTTCGGTCACTACATGGAATTAGGGTTAGAGACCCAATTATGATTTTACTATGTGTCTCACATGCTATGATATGAAGTAGGAGATGCTAGTTAATATTTTCCATGCATGATTATGTTCCTATGATGTATTATATGCTCATTTATGTGTGTTTATGAATCATGCATAATAATGACTCTTATGATGTGTTTTAGGCTCAAGTATGCATGCTTTATGATATGACAAGTAATATGCTCATTCATGTATGCTTATGAACCATGTATTATGATGACTCTTATGATGTGCTATATGTTCAAGTATGCATGCTTTATGACTTGATAAGTAAGGGCCCAAGAGTTGCTTCCCTATTAAGTGGGACTAAGAGCACTCTTTATGATATGATAAGTAAAGGCCTAAGAGTTGATTCCCTATAAAGTGGGACTAAGAGCACTCTTTATGATACGACAAGTAAAGACCTAAGAGTTGCTTCCCTATTAGTTGGGACTAAGAGCACTCTTCATGATATGATAAGTAACTATGACATGTTATTTTACTTTGTATGGCTTATACCAAGGGTGGGCTCCATAAGCGCCCCTAGGCCGACGGACTATGAACGGGTCTAGTAAAAAGGGATGGGCTCCTTAGTACGCCCCTAGGTCGACGGTCGTAGTATGGACCTAGTTCCCTAGTAGGTTCGGGGCTAGCTACCCTGTCCTAGGGATTGCGCGCATTTATGTATGTATGTGGTACAAGCCGGACCCTCATGTTGATATTATGTTTAAGTATTATATGATATGTTTTAAGACATCTTGCACATGACATGACACATGTTTTAAAAGACATCTTGCATGATATAATAAGTTATGATATGATATGCGCTTATGATTTATATGACATGATGCTCTTTTATTTATGATATGATATATCATGATGTTTCTTTATGATATGATATGCTCTTATGATTTATATGACATGATGCTCTTTTATTTATGATATGATATAGCATGATGTTTCTTAATGATATGATATGTTATGATGCTCTGTTTACATGATACGATGTTTAGATGATTATGTCTCCATTGTTATATGCTTATGTGATTATGATATGAAATACATTTTTTTTAGTAGGAAAGGATCTTACTAAGCCTGTGTGCTTATAGCTTACTTTCCTTGTACCGCAGATAAAGGCAAAGAATGGATAAACTAGGGGAGCCGCAGGAGAGGCAAGAGATGTGTGTGGTGGTGGCTCGGCTAAGAAAAAGAGAAAGACCTGCTTATGTTATTTTATGTTGACATTAACTAAGTTTATTTATGTTAATGTTTCGCATGATTTCATGATACTTATTCAGGTTTATGATAGAATTTGACATCGTGACCTCGTTCATTAAAAGAATATAAAAAAAATAAGTACTTCCGCTGTTTTATATTAAAAAGAAGTTTTAATATGCATGTATGTTTTCCCCTTGTAAGTAACCCTGCCCTACTAGCAGGAGGGGCAGGCATTACAATAGGAGGCTCGGGGTGCCTGGATCCCTTCCGGGCGCCCTGGTGGGACGTGGCAGGTCCAACCAGCAAGCTCCACGTGCCGACGCGCGATCAGGATGAGTTTTGCCTCCCGGGCTCCTGGATCCCTTCCGGGCGCCCGGACCTCCGGGCGCCCGGACCTCCGGGCGCCCGGACCACCTTTCTATAGAAACCAGCTTTCCTGCAAGACAAGGTCAGTCCAAGGAAAATAAATGGTGTATATCCTGCAAAACAAAGTGTTAGTACAGTTTATAAGTTTGACATAAAAAGTATGACTTAGATTCCGTCTTTCCGAGACCGGAATCTAGTCACGATCTCAACTTAGATATCCGAAATGGATCTAAGTCGGATCAACGCCTAATGTCCCCTTCCCGGGAATGCGTCCTCACAGTCACTCCCCTCCAGTGACTTACCTTACTTACCTGCCAGACATCCGGTCAGCCCTTCGACCCGTCTAGACTTTTCGCCAAGCGTCCGGTCAGCCCGTCGACCCACTTGGACTTCTTGCCAGCTATCCGGTCAGCCCGTCAACCTAGCTGGACTTCATGCCAGACATCTGGTTAGCCCGTTGACCTGTCTGGACTTCGTCTGCACACTCGGTCAGAGTGTTAGATCACAACAAACCTAACTTAACCCGATTTGTCATTCATCAAAACCTAAGTTAGACCGTTAGTGCTAACCGCACCAACACTATCATCTAATATTTCACCAGTACTGTGGGTCAAGTTAAACCTAGCCCATTTTCAATCTAACCTTAATTACCCGGCCGGGTATTCTACTCTTCTTTACCCTTATCGGGTGAATTACTTTTGGAGGTGTCAGCTATTCTGGAGCCTTCCTTTGGATTTTGATTTAGTTTGAATTTAATTTTATTTGAATTTACTTTTAATTTAATTTGATTTTAATTTTATTTCAATTTAATTTGAATTTAATGTTATTTTTATTTTAGCTCCCCCTGGATCATAGCCTCGATATGGTTTATCGAAGTAATGTATTTGATCCTTATGTTGGGAATTTCGGGCCGCAAAAACCGCTTTTTTACGTTGCGAAAACCCCGAACCCCAAGCCAACGGATCCGTGTGAAGATAAAATTTTTGAAAAGCATTACGAGTATGAGTTTCTTACGCTAGTTCTAAACTAGATCTACAAGGAGAAGGAATTTATCCTCGATGCGATGCCCTTCGCAATCCCGCTCGTCCAACGGTTCGCCGGATCTCGAGATCGTCAAGTGTACGATCCTCTAGAAGTATCCACATGAACAAACTAGGTGGAGAAGACCAAACAAAGGTGTGCTAGCACCTTAGGTTGTTCGACCAAGAAGGAGGAGAGGGAGAGGAGAATGAGCAAGAAGAGAGGAAGAAGAAGGAATGAATGCCTTGAATGAAAATCAAATTTTCATCACACCATAAGTGGTCGGCCACTATTGGAGTTGTAACCTCCATTCTCATTTAATGTCGCCATTAAAGAGGAGATTTGTAACCTCCATGAGGTGGCACACACATGTGCAAAACTTAATGATGTGTAACACCATTATTGGCCACTTAATGCCAACTCACAAATGAGGTGGCATATAGTCAAGTCAAACTTGACTTTTCCTCTTCCTCTCAAGTCAAGTCAAACTTGGCATTATAACTCCCATGGTTGATCAAATCCAATCATTTGATTCAAGCCAATTTAATATAATGGATCTAATTCATTTAATTAAATTGATTCAATGAGTCATAATCTAAATTAGACTCATTGAAAACATGAATCAAATTGAGTCCAACTCAATTAGTTCAATTAGGATTACTCTTAATCCAATTTGATTCATCACATGAATCTAATCCTCTTGGTTCATCATATGAACCTAATCTCCATCTAATTGTCCTTTGTGTGTGACCCTATACGTTCTTGTAACGTTGGCAATGCTTCTAAACCCATTTAGAAGCATAAGTAATGAGCGGTATCTAGCAACACATCATTACTACCCAAGTTACAAGAATGTTGAGATCCAACATCATTTTGTGACTACTAATTGTGACTCCTCACAAAATATGACAAGTGTCCTTCTATCCTTGACATCTAGATTGATTAATGTGAGGCATAGACCGTGTCATCCTCTAATCAATCTAAATCTTGAACTCCAAGTAGACTCACTCAATCAAATGAGCTCAACATCTCATCTTGTCTCATTTGGGCATGGACATGCACTTAGTGGTCTCACTCTATCAAGAATATCAATGTCACTCGCGTCATATAGGAGGGATAGATCCCATCTACATCACTCACATCCCTCCGCATAATTTGTTACATACCCAGTAATCGCCTTTATAGTCCACCCAGTTACGGGCGACGTTTGACGAAACCAAAGTACATAACTCCTTATGTAGGGAACCATGGTGACTTTAGGTCCAAGGACTAGTAGTCATACTAATAGCCACATGAGAAAGTATATGACACTCATATAACGATCCATGATACTTTCTCATGGCGGGTCATTCAGTATACATTCTCCAATGCATACCCATGTGTCAACTTGACATCTCTATATCCATGACTTGTGAGATCAAGTCATCGAGTTGACCTACATGCTAGTCTTATTGCATTAACATTGTCCCTGAATGTTAATACTCGACTAGGAATGATTAAGAGTAGTGTTCCTATAACGACCACCCTTCTCCCTACTATACTACTCTCTAAGGGTGACGGTTACTTAACTACTAACTCTACTTAACCGGTATGATTGAAACCACGAGGAGTCCTTACCGAAAAATTTTAGCAAAATCTCCCCTGTACCGGTGACCATAAACTAAGATACAAACATAGTATACATCAGCCACAGGTGGCTGGAACATATAACAAACTCTCACGCAGTTAAATAAGTGTCAAACACCAAAATTACTTACATACTATACTAAATTCATCTTAGCATGCAATCTAAAACAAAAATAATCTCAAATGACATGGATCTTAAAGTACAACTTCAAATGTTTATTAATCACTAAAATGCGGAAACTTAAAAACATCCCAAGTCTCTCCCATAGTCCTGGCATCACACATCATCGAACACCTCCTTGTCGCCTTCCTTTGCTAAAACTTTTCCTTTCCTGTATCTGCAGTAAGAGGAAATGCAAACTATAAGCGAATGCTTAGTAAGCGCTGTCTAACTCATAAAAACTCGATATTCATGTACATATATCTATAACATGAACTAACTGAATACTTACTGAAGACTACTCATGTTCATCCAATAGTAAAGGAATCAAACAGGCTGAAATGCTAAACACGTAAAGCTAATCTATACAATCATGCTAGCATAAAGAACTAAACTTGCTGAATTTTAAACCTATGTGAAGCTTATTTCACTTGTTTAAAATTTATACTTTTATACTTTTATGAAACTTATTTTACTTGTTCAAAAAATTTATACTTTTAATACTTCAAAATAATAATCATCTTCTCTTGGGCTCGGCAACTGTACTTGCTATGCACGCATCCCTAACTAGACCCGAGGTAGCTAGTCCCGAATCTAATAGGGTTTACTATTGTAACGACCCGACCCATTTGGCGGCCCATTTGGCGACCCTCGGGTCGTCGACCGTCGACCGTTGGCCGTGCCGTTACTACTAGATTATCTAAACCTAGGGACGACTATGGGAGCCGAGCCCAAGGACAACTGAGAGTCCAACACAGTGCCACTGATAAAAGTAAAATACTTGTTATCTTTTAATACTTCTAATATATAATGCCTCGGCATTTTAACAAGCACCTTGTGTGCCAAAATCTCTAAAGTCTTGACTTAGGGATCTACTTAAGGCCTTGGCCTTTTTCTTTCTTTTCTTCATCTTTCTTATACTTGTTAATACTTCTAAAAGAATACTTCTTTAAAAAGAAACTGAAATGTTTAAGCAAATTCTAACTTTGAAATGCTTAAACCAAAAATCTGCCTATTATGCTAATAAAATTCTGCATATTAAGCTTAATAAAAAGTTGTTCTAAGTTTGGAGTTCTGCATGCAATACTTATCAAAATCTGCAAACAATACTTATGAAAGTCTGCATATCATACAAGCTTAAACTAAATCTAAAACTTGTTGGAATTAAAACCTATAATGCATGCTTCAAATTAAGAGAACTAAACTAGCTGACTCCAAACATATGTGAAGCTTGCTGGAATAAACGGTAGCAAGGAAATATATCTAAACCTCATGTTAGAATAGGGAAACTCAAATCTGTATCCTAGAATGAGTATAACTAGAAAACATATCTAAACCTCATGCTAGAATAAAGAACCTCAAATCTGTATACTTCAATGAAAGTAGCATGTCTAAACCTCAAGCTCAGATTTAACATAAGCAAATTCTGGAAACAACATTGAGAACCGAAACCAATCTTAATTCGACCGATCAAAATAATCAACATGATACATATTTCCCTTTTCTCCAGATTCACACTGCAACAGTATAGGAACACAACTTCTGCAACAGAAACAACATTTACAAGGTGTTGAACCAACTTCATGCTACACAAAGCTATTCAAACCAAAGTGTTACACATAATTCTCAAACTAAAACTTATTCATACCCCAAATCTGATAAATTCTGATTTAAGTTTCCATGGCAGCAAACTTCAGATACCAACCGAACAAAGCATAAGAACATGTTACTGCTGCTATCACAAATTGATACATGATACACTAGAACAAACTAAGTAGACAGGAATCTGCACATTCTAAAACAATTCCAACAAAACAAGTATAAGGAAAGGATGCTTCTATTAAATTAAAAATCTGTTGAAACTAAAATCCTTGCAACCTGTTCACAACATAAAGCAACAGAATTCATCAGGCATGCTTCAAACAACCCGAAACCACAGTCCAATTCCCTGTTCAGTGCCACGGTAGAAACCAATGGGAGCAAAACACTCCACTTACTTAATCCTTTTCATGTTCTTCCCTTGGAAACTCACGGCAGAATCAATGAATCCCATGGTCAACGAATAAAATTCACAAAAACATAGTTGTGCTAGAAACCAAAACAGGATTCAAATCCAACCACACTGCATCAAAACCTGAACTGCCCAAAAGCAACAGGAGCAATCAAATCCTGAAACTACTCTAGGGTTTTCAACAAGCTCCGAGAGAAACAAGAAGCTAACAAAAATCTGAACTACTCCTACCGCAGGTGAGAAAACGCTTACCTTGCTTTTTGGACTCACGCCCGAACAAGAGGGCTTCTAGGGTTCGCGGAGGGCTCGAATCTCTGACTCCTCTTCGTGCCCACAAGCTCTCCTCGATAAGTCTGTCTCTATTCCGTGAAGATCTCCCAGAATCTGTCCTTGCCGACTGCTGGAGACGAAGCTAAGGCTTTGTTCCGTTTCTGCCCGAGAAGAGCCCGACGTCGTGTGAGAGAGAAGAAGAAAGGGGAGAGGTTTTGGTTTCCGGAAAAATAATCCCTAGGTTCTCCTTTTAATACTTAACTATTTTTGTTAACTAACTTAAATAAATACGCTACCCTCATCTAAATAGAACTGGTCGCGTGAACGCTTGGTCAGCCGCGCATGTGTTAATGCTTGGCTCGTGGGTTCAAATCTCGGCTGCAACCCTTTTCCTTCCTATTATTTCCTGTTATTAACTAACCACCCACTGCTTAAATAAATTTTTCTTCTTCTTTAATCAGCAATGCTCGCTGGAACACTTGGTCAGCCGGATTCGCTTAAGGCTTGGCTCGGCCGGAGGTCTCGGATTCGAATCTCGGCTTGAATATTTTTTTGTCGAAACTTCTTTCGTTTAGTAAAAATACCAAACGACCTCCAAAAATTACATAAAAATACTCTAAAAATTTCTAAAAATCCCTAGAATATTTCTATATCATTTTAAAATATTTTTAAATTACTTTTAGGACTCTAATTGAGGAAATTTGGGGTGTTACAGTTCCCTATATCATCTCACTATTGATTCAACCAATCGATTGATATAGGTAAGAACCTTCTACTCAAGGACGCTATTATACTTAATTTATTTGGCACCAATACAAGTAAGCATAATAACCAAAAAACCAAATGCCTTTATATATAAGAATATGATACAATGAGTCCATACAACAATCATCAAATGATTGGCTCTAGGGCACTAACTAACACCTTAGGAACCCAATATTGTCCAAGTTCAACTTGATTGATCAGGTTGGACTTGGGGACCCATGCTTGGACCATTTTTCTATTTGTTCTTTGTATAAGTGATAAATATGATTTATATTTATTTTTCGATTTGAATCCTAGTCCACTTCTATTGTAAATTGCCCTTTGTGTTCCAAGAAGTAGGTCAAGGTTCTTGGAACCCAAAGAGAATCGTTCTAATGTTTTCTCCAGATCCTTGACCTGAGTTTTCAGGCTGGAATTATCTTCCTCAAGTTTTTGGACTTGAGTCAAGTTTCCAGTCTGAACTGGTTCAGGCAAAGGTTCAGAGTTAGTCATTTCTTTAAGGACAACTACTTCCTTTAGAAGTGACTTAATTCTAAGATTAGACTTAGCTAATTTTCGTAATAAATAATTGACTAGATTGTTTAGTCGAGGGATACTTACCGAGGAATCAGGCCCTTCGGAAACGGATACGGATCCATGGCTTCGCTCAGACTCGGTTTCTGACTCGCTCTCGCTCTTGGATAGTTTAATCTAGTCCCGGGCCATTAGCGCAAGTAGACTCGTCTGATCGAGTTCATCATCGGTGTCTTCTTCTGAGGATTCTTCCCAAGTCGTTTTGAGTACCTTCCTTTTCCTCTGCTTCTTTGCATTCTTTTGATTGGAGCAGTTGGCCTTGATGTGCCCCTTCTGGTTGCATCCGTAGCAAATCACCTCAAATTTGACCTTTGATCTCGGTTGACCCTCCTTTGATTGGACTACCTTCTTTAGGTCTTTCTTGTTGAAGCCCTTCTTCTTCTTGTAGAGCTTCTTTACCAAGTTCACGAGTTCGGTTGTTAGTTCGTCAACTTCATCGTCTGAGTCTGGTTCTGGTTCTGACTCTAGTTCGGTTCTTCGTCGTGATCTTGGTTCGCGTGTTCTACTGGTACCTGCAAGCAAAGCTACACCTTTCTCGGGTGGCTGTGTATTAGACTGCTCATGAAATTAAAATTCACAAAATAACTCATCTAATCTAATGGAAGATAGATCCTTGGAGACTTTGTAGGCATCTACCATTGATGCCCACAATGTGCTCCTCAGAAAAGCACTAAGTGCATACCTTATGATGTCCCTGTTCTCGACCTTTTGCCCGATCGCGTGGAGGGAGTTTAGTATGTCTTGTATACGAGCGTGAAGTTGGCTTGTCGTCTCATCTTCCTTCATTTTCAAATTATATAATTTATTGAACAAGAGATCTCTCTTGCTTACCTTAGTGTTGGAGGTGCCCTCGTGGAGTTCGATCAGCTTCTCCCAAAGCTCTTTTGCGTTGGAGAATGGTCCAACTCTATTGAGTTCCTCCTTGGTCAGTCTGCACTAGAGGGTGCAGGTTGCTCTGGCATCAGATTCCACCTTCTTGATTAGGGACGGTTCCCATTTTTCGCAGGGTGTTGGCTTGCCGTCTTCGTCGGATGACAGTTGTAGTCCGGTCTTGATGATCATCCATGTGTCGAACTGGGTCTTGAGAAAGGTTTTCATTCGCCCCTTCCAATATCTGAAGTCTTCTCCGGAGAAAAGTGGGGGGCAAACGGTGCTGAAACCTTCTTGTTGGGCCATTAGTGATATGCAACAACAAAAAAATAGAAGTATCCCAAGACTAGGTCTTGGATTAGCAGTGCGGGAAATAAAGTTAAGAATTTGTGAACTCGAGTGGTGTTGCACCAGTCTCGAGCAAAACTGATTCGTTAAAAAGAATTAGAATGTAGCTACAAAGCTAATTCTAATTGACTCTGAAAAGATTAAAACGACCACGTAAAATTTCTTTGAATGGTGGTTGCACCAATTCAAAATGACCCCGCTCTGATACCAATTGTTGGATCGAAAGCGCTAGAGGGGGGGTGAATAGCGCTTGTGGCTTTCACAATCGATTTCGCAAAACACAAGTGATAACGCAGCGGAAATACTAAAATGCACAAACACACAGAAGACGTGAGAAGTTACTTCGTTCGGAGCCTATCTTGACTCCAACTCGAAGGCCCGCGGTCGTTGACCGCTTTCGGTGGACAACAACTATAGTATCGCAAGAAGAATTACAGCTTTGAAATACAATTGAAGTGAAAGCAAATTATAAGACAACTTATACCGACGATGAGAATAGTATCTCGAAGCTTCGGGTCGTCGGGGTCTTGTAGCATCACTTCCGAACGTCTTTTGGAGCAGCACGATGAAGAAAGAAAGCTTGGAAATTGTTGTCTTAAGCTGCTGCTCGAAACACCCTTTTAAACAGTGCTCAAGGCGCCTTGAAACACCTCCGAGGCGCCTCAAACTCAGCGAGTCAGCCGCACTGATCAGCGTAGACTCCTTCTGCGCTTATCCTCCTCAAGGCGCATTCAGGCCAGTCCAAGGCGCCTTGAACCCCAGCTCCAAGGCGCCTTCAAGCCCTTCTGAGGCGCCTCCAGCATTTCTGGACAGCTGTCTTCGGCTAGCACCCGAGGTACCTCCAAGCCCCATGGAGGCACCTTGGACACTGTTCATCTGAGGCTGAGTTCTGAATTTTAGCCCTGCAAAACATATTAGTTCACAAATAAAAAACACATCCTGCAAAACCAAGTTAGCACAGAAATAATATGATAAATGATATTGTCGACAGTCATCGGACTGCCCGGGTCTAACTTCGGATTTCCAACCGGAAACCCTAGGTCGACCCGACGCCTACAGTTCCCTCTACAGAGAATGCGTCCTCACCTACTCCACTCAGGAAATTTACCTGTTGCCAGTACGATCCTCTAGATCGACTGGACTTTTGCTCAGCGTTCGAAGCTTTCGGACTTTCTGCTGGACTTCCGCTTCCCGACTGGTCCAGTCTTTCACCTGGTTCGCGACACCTGGACTTTCCACCTAGGGTTACCCCCCTAGGACTTTTGCCTGAAGCTCATGACCCACCAAGACTTTCCGCATAGGGTTACCACCCCGTATGACCTAGCGTTACCACCCCCTAGGGTTTTCTCCCTGCCTAACCGTAGCTAGGGCTTGTGTAACACCCCACCCTCCTCACTACTGGACTGTGAGGGTGGAGCGCTACTAGACTACTAAATTTATTTAACTATCCTTGTTCACATGTTGATAGTAATTCCTAAAACTCTTAGAGAACTCAAAACATACAATTAACTAGCAGCGGAAGACTAAATGACTCATCTAATACATTCTACTCAACTCTTTGTTAGTAAATTCTTATGTTAAATCCCAAGGCTTCTATAGTCTAGACATCACACATCCATCCGCACCTCCTTGTCGCCTTCCTTTACTATAGCTTTTCCTTTCCTTTATCTGCAGTAAGAGGAAATGCATCTATAAGCAAAATTACTTAGTAAGCGCTATCTAACTCACAAAACTCGAGTATGCATGTAAGCTGAAAGAAATCTAGAAACTGAATGCTCATCTAATAGCAAACGAAACATAGCATACTGAAATACTAAACATGTAAGAAAATCTAAACAACATGTCAGTATATAAGAAAGCTAAACATGTTGAATTTTAAACTTATGTGAAGCTTATTTCTTTTGTTTGAAAACTTATACTTTAATACTTCAAAATAATAATCAACTTCTCTTGGGCCTAGGCGTAGTACCATCTTATGCGCATTCCCTAATAGGTTGGGGTAGCGAGCCACCAATCCTAAAAGAGCAGACCTCGGTCTACCAGGGCCAAGACCTCAGAATTGGACACCTGGATTTGTTTAACGACAACCTCGAAAGTTGGGTACTAGCCTCTTAAATAAAGTAAAATACTTGTTATCTTTTATTACTTCTAATATATAATGCCTCGTCATTTTCTTTAAGCACCTTGTGTGCCAAAATTCCTAAAGTCTTGACTTTAGGATCTACTTAAGGCCTTGGCCTTTTTCTTTCTTTTCTTTATCTTGCTTATACTTGTTAATACCTCTATTAAAAAGGTGTCTCATACAAAACTGCACTAAAATGCTTATTAACTCTGCACTGAAATGCTTAACAGAATTGCATGGAAATACTTAATAGAACTGTACTAAAATACTTATTGAAACTGCACTAAAACTAAATCTGCATATAAGCATAATCAAATCTGCCTACAAACTTAATCAAATCTTTAATACTGAACAATCATTCCTCATACACTGTGCCACAGCAATCCATTGAACACTTCGGAACTAAAATTATTCATGCCCTTTCCTTAGCACAAACCGAACTTGCAAGGCTCCATATGGGTCGACTGTGTCCATTGAGGTAACCATAATTAACAAAAATCCAATTATGAGTTGCTAATTATAAGAACTGAGAAGTCTAACCTACATGCCAAATCCATTAAAACCCCTTCTCATCTTCTTTATAAAACTCACGGTAGCAAAACCTCAATTAATCTTTGCGGCATGCGTCGGAAATCAAGAACACATGAATCCGAAACTACTCTACTGCAGGTGAGGAAGCACTTACCTTGCTTCTTGGACTCACAACCGAACAAGAAGGGCTTCTAGGACCTTGGTCGGCTGCTGGACACGATGCCCTAACTCCCTTTTATTTTCTGCCCGAGCTCCGTCATCGTACGCAGAAGAGAAGGAGAGAATGGTTTAGGTCACCGGAAAATAGAGCATCAACTTATCCCTTTTTAAACTTAATATTTCTGTTAACTCCTTAAATAAATTTTTCTATCTTTTCTAAACAGATCTGTCCGCTTGTATTTTTGGTCCTCTGGATTCGCCGAAACCTCTGACCGGGTCAGAGGTCGCGGGTTCGATTCCTCAGCTGCCCCTTTTATTCCCATTTATTTTCTATTTCCTATTAACTATTACTTAAATAAATTTCATTCCCCTTTTTAATCAGCAACGCTCGCTGGGCCACATAGTAAGCCGCGTTTTGCTAAATCTTGACCGGGTCAGAGGTCGCGGGTTCGAATCTCGACCGAAACCCTTTTATTCCTGATTATTTTCTATTTCCTAAATACTGCTTAAATAAATTTTGTTCCTTCTTTGATCAGCACTGCCCGCTTGGGCAGTTGGTCAGCCGGATTCTTCGTTCGTCCGGAGGTTGCGGGTTCTAATCCTTTGCCGAACCCTTTTTAAGGCTATTTATTTTCTATCTATTAACTATTACTTAAAATAATTCTACTTCTTCTTTAATCAGCAACGCCTGCTTGGGCACTTGGTTAGCCGAGACAATTTAAGGCTTTGCTTAATTGGAGGTTTCCGGTTCGAACCTCGGCTTATTTTCTTTATTTTTTGCAACTTGTTCCTTTTGCTAAAAATATCAAACGAACTCCAAAAATTACATAAAAATACTCTAAAAATTTCTAAAAATCTCTAGAATTTTTTCTAAAGCATTTCTAAATATTTTTAAACACTATTAGGACTCCAAATGAGGAAATTTGGGTCGTTACAATTCCCCATATCTTATAAAAAGTTCGTCCTCGAACTTTAGAATAATTCTGGATATTTCCGTGTCATACTATCCTCACGCTCCCAAGTAACTTCCTCGTGCTTCTGGTTCTGCCAGATGACCTTAACTAGTGGTACTTCTTTGTTCTTGAGTCTCTTAACTTTCCTATCCACTATCACCCATAACTTCTCTGTCCTTTTTGTTCTCCTGTACTCGGTCCTCAGTACAAGCGGTACGAGGACGTCCTCTTCTTGACATCTAGTTATGTAGAAAGAAACTAAGAAGATGTAAGATATCGTAAAATTAAATAATAAATATTATTGGATGAAAAATCTTATGGGATTTTTAAGAAATTTTTAGAAATTTTTCGGGATTTAAACGGAGTCCGTATGACCCGTTTTGAGGGGATGAATTCGGGGTACAGAGGAAGCCTGTTTTGGGTACCCAATAAAGTAGGGAGTTGATTGAGAAACTAACTTAGGGCTTAATTAAATCTAACCTAAGTATTTAATTAAAAACCTAACCCCTAAATTCCCGATTTCCAGACCCTATTCCCGATTCTTCTCCCTTCTCGGTTCTTTGCATCTCCTCCTCTCACACCAGCGATCGGCGATATTACTCTTCCTCTCTCGACGTCGCCGGCACAGGCAACCACCGGAGCTTTGAGGGGAAAATAAGTGGCCGATTCTTCTTCCTCACCTCTCGGTTTCCTCTCTGCCATTGCTCTCTCTCGCGGAGGACTCGACGGCGACGGAGGACAACTCTTTCCGATAGTCTCGGCCTCCTTATGCCGCTTGAGGATCGTCACTGGAATCTTGAAGGAGCTAAATCTGTCCAAGTTCTCTCCAGTGGGCCGATCACTTCTTCGACAATTTCTTGTGGGCGATCGACGGTGATCCGGCGGAGCTAGGGCACAGCGAGATTGTGATTGCATCGCCCCCTAGCCGATTGACCTCGTTCAGTCCTCTTGGATCTGATCACGGGTGCATGCCCTGTGTTCTTCCCTTAGATGGATTGAACCAGGAGATCGGGTTAGGTAAGTTCCCTTTGGACTCTAATGGATTCAAGGGTTATATTGTTGTGTGATGTTCTTCCTGTTCTGGATTGGAAGAAGGCATCAGATCGAAATATTGGAGGATTGCACTGTTGCCGATCACTGCCACTCCAACTCTTGAAGCTGTGGAGGTCACGGGTAAGAAGGTAAGGGGTTATTAAGGTGAGTAATGCCTCTGTTTGTTAGAGTTCTAGCAAATTCATGGTTGTGTAATTATTTCCTGGACTGATCGGGGGCAGAATTGATGTAGGAATTCTTGGTGGTTGTGTGCAGAGGTTAGTAGAGGGCTGTTGAGCTATTGGATTTGTTGCCTCCTTTAAGGTAAGTGTGTTTCTTCTGATCTATTATTGATCAGTTTGGTTAGGATTGCAAATGGTTATTTGATTTTGTCTAATTTAGATTACAAAGAAGCATGTGGAAGGATTGTGAATAGGGATGATGGTGTTAGGTTTAGTAGTAAATGAGTTACTAAGTATAGATGAATTGGTGGAGAGTTGATGATGGTATTGGGTTAATATAGCATGTATCGGATTTCATTTAAGGTTGTAATATGTGTAGTTTAGTTGATGAGTGTTTGATTGTGTGAAGTCATGGATTAAATGATGGATTAAGTAGAGATGGATTGTAGAAATTTAAATTAAGTTGGATTGGATTAATTCATAAGGAGATTTGATTGGTGTGATGATTGTGGATTATGTTGGGATTTGGAAGGAGTGTGATTAAGGATTACTTGGAGGATTAATCAGAGATTAGATTTGAGTGGAGTTATCCTAATTGGGTAGAGATTTTATTTAGCTAATTTATTTCTTATGAATTTAGCTAAATAGAATATAAACATATTGATTGCTGCAGGACTTGGATTCGGGATGAGTGTCTCGACATGGGATTACTTGGCACGATCTACATTTTAAGGCGGGTATTTCTTCCTTGGCTCTATGTAGATTTTCTTGTACTTAGTGCATGGTTATTGTTGGATGAATTAGGCTGCTTTATCTTATATTATGATCGGTTGCTGTTTTTCCTGCATGATACTTATGCTTGACCCTTGTGATAATCTATTTAATTCATATATAGTCTCCCCTCTTGATATCTACTCTGTTGTGATTACACGTGTAGAGTACGTCTTGTAGGGATTATCGGGTTGTTGGTATTCCCATGCTGATTGAGTATATGATGTGGACTGTACATAGGTGGGTATGTGTTATAGGAGTCATCTTGTTGACCTTGCATTTACATGTGGTGTGTACATACGTATTTGTCATGTACTTTTGGAGGAGTTGTGTTGATTGTATGTTTGGAGTATATACACATGTCCGTTGTGTTTTTATTGGAGGATACATGTTGATTGTACTTATATTTTTTGAGTACATGTGTCTGGTGGGATTATTGGAGATTTTTGGTTGATTATACATGTGTAGCGGGTACATATGTTTGGTGGGATACGTGGAGGTATCATGACGATTATACTCATGTTGGAGGTATTTATGAGGTTTGGGGTTGTTGCATGGATGATGATTATATATATATATCATGTTCATCATTCATTGCATCTGATGACCATTGTCTCCCTTGTGGTGAGAGAGTCATCAGTTGGTTTGGTTTAGCACCGCACACTCGGCCACTCATGGGTAGTGGTAGTTGGAGCAGTTGCTGCTAGTCCTGTCGTGCCACCCGGTCACTAGGTTTAGTGAGATCCGGCGTTGTGAGCAGTCAGGGACCCTGATGCTATGTAGTTAGATAGCTACTAGCGGACTGTCCACCTCGACCACTATATAGTGGGCTGGAGGGTAGTACAGTCGTCACAGACCCAAGCCTCTCGGCCATACAGGGGTCGTGGTGTTCGGAGAGGTGGCGGGGGTGACCATGGAGCATGCATGCACTTTTGCATATGATGCACGATGCATCTGGGGGTTATATTTGCATACATGCCTACTAGATACTAGTAGCATGTGTTTGTGGTATGTTGCATTTGTTTGCGATATGATTGTTGCATTTGGTTGCCATGCTGCATACATGTCATTTATTTTACATGTATATGCAGTCGTACTTATATTGCACAGGTGTCACGGGTATATCTGTTGCAGATTCGGTGAGTTTACTGATCATTGTACCATGTGTCGATTCCAGATTGGGTATGTATCTGTCATTACGTTAGTTGTGGTTTGTACAGTTTATGTCAGGTTATTATGTCAGGTATGTTCAGATGCATTGATTATGATAGTATGATCATGTTCTTATTCCCTACTGAGACTGTATACTTGTGATCTCCATGTTGTTTATGGACTATGCACTATCTTTTCTATTACCCGCTGAGTTACCTATACTCATCACCGCATGTGTACATTTATGTTTCCAGGTAGCCTGTAGATGGTTGGTGTCGCTCGGAGTATCCTGTCTGCCGGGTCCTACGTCACATCCGAAGACCGTGCTTGTTTTCTTTTGTATGTTCTTTTCTTATTTTTGGCATTGTATTTGTGTATAGCCATGTGGCTATCCTATGGTTTTGGTGTTGTATTTGTGTTTAAGCCGTGCCGGCATGCATTGTATTTATTTGGTTTGTGTGGGCTTTCCTTTGTTTTTCCGCTGTGTTTTGGTACAGCCGTGTGGGCTGTTCTATATATATATAACTGCGTGGTTGTGATTGTTTCATTCCAGCTGTGTGGGCTGTTATTATAACTGCGTGGTTGTGTATATAAATATTCCAGCCGCATGTGGCTGATGTATTTTGCTTGTAGTGATGCTTCAGATTGTCACCGGTACAGGGGAGGTGCTGTCGGATTTTTGTCTGGCAGGGACTCCTTTGGGGCGTGACAATTTAGTGGTATCAGAGCAGGTACGATGCTTGCTTTGTTTTTGTTTTAGATTTTCGAGATTTTATCTGATACCAATTTAGTGGTATCAGAGTAGGTACGATGCCTATTATTCGTGTTTTGGATTTCGTGATTCGATTTTCTTGATGTGATTTTTCGGGTTTTGGGACCAGGCAGCAGCAGGACATCTCCAGGCTATAGGAAGTATGTTTGCATATTGTTATCATGCATTTCTGTCGGTGTATGTATTGTTGCCCATATAGTTATGATGTGTTTTAGTGTTCTCTTGTTAGTACTTGTCTATTTGTTTGTAGCGTGCATTGCATGTGTTGGGTCAATCACTGATCACGGTTGACCTAATGGAGATCAAGGATTTACAGTCTCAAGGGATTTGCCATATCATACTACCAGTAGTTTTAGTGTCTACTACTACTAGTGGTTGAGAGTCAGAGTCACATACTAGTTTCTATTATCATTAGTGGGGTAGTGGATGATATCTGTATACATATGTTGACTCAGTTTGTATTACTCCAGCTGGTTAGATCAGTTTAGGATTGATTTACCTGATTGACTTGTGCCGTTGTGGATTGATCTATCTTAGTTGGTTCCGTACCCTTGTTTTTTTATTAGTAGAGTATTGATTTACTCATGTTGGTTAGGTTTGTAGATTACCCTTGTTGATTTGGGTAGTGGTGGATTGATGTTACCTTAGTTGATTTTGACGAGGATTGATTTACCCTTATTAGATCAGTTAGTTGACGACCGATTTAGTTAGTAGTTTGATCATTAGGGTATCATCATACTCTATTTTTAGAGATTCTGATCTTTGGGGTTACTTGTGTTGGGTTAGATATTTGGGAAACTCACTTGAGTACGTGACTTGTACCGTCATAGGGAGGACTGAGTTGGCCATATACTATTATAGGCTTAGTCAGTCTATAGAGGATTGATGTATCCTATTCCATGGGGACTTTGACCATGGACTGTTTGTACCTGATAGGTTGACTTAGAAGGTACATGCGGATAGGATACCTCTGTTGAAGTGGGAAAGGTGTAAGGCTACATGCTTAACACTTATGAGATGAATCCATTACTAGGGTGTATGAGTTGGAGAGGACATTTGGATATATGATTTGTACTGGCGTAGGAGAGTCGAAGTTAGCTGCTTAACCTTTACGTGACCCGGTACCACGTGAAGGAAGAAGCAGACAATGTTTTTGGAGATCAGGTCAACACTTAGTGATTTCCTTGAGGTGTTCAGAGAGAGAGTAGTTCTCTACTTCTTCGTTAGCATGATGGATTATAAGGCGATGATCAGTCGACTCGCCTAACGTTGTTTCATGGGAGATCCTGATTCATGGAACTATTGGATATGATTAGATATCCTTGATGTACCTAGTGATCTATGACCGGTAAGGATACGGAGGTAGTGGTATTACCTAGGAGTTCCGATCATAACTTGGTATAATTTCAGATGATGATCTTCGAAGGGTAGAGCGTCGATTGACGGTTATTTTGATCAGCTATTTAGTTGTAGCGTTCCCCTATCTTTGTGATACATTTGGTTGACCTCAGGGTAGAGCAATCACAGTATGATGGGGTACAAGACAATGGTTAGACGACTCAGCTAACATTGTCTTTATCAGGTGGTTCAAGATCTTAATCACGTGATCATTTTATCAGATCTTGTGGTCTATATCTCATATTAGAGGGTTTGACCTTTTATCGGTATTTATCGAGGGACATATATAGGGTGATTATGAGGGTGATGGAGATATCTTTTGATGGGTAGACTCTTAGTTAGTAGGTCGTGTGACACTTTGACTTTGGATTTACATTCCTCTACTGTAGATATTCGATTTTCAGAAAGGATGAGATGATAAGATCTGACAGACCTTTTTGGATACATTTAGTTTGTTGGTAGTGGGGGTTGAAGGTTGGATACTTTCCTTTGACTCTATCTTTGTTTAGGAGACTATCTGGTATGATTGATTGATGTTGAGGATGATTTTGATTAGTGGATGTTGTGAGATCAGGTGTGGTGATATGCCGTCTTTTGATGATATATTGGTGGATATCTTGGCTTGACGATTTATTATTTGGCGTTTGATGTTGATAGTGATATGGGCAGTAGCATGTCTGTGATATTTATGGATTTTGTGATTTGTAGTTGGTGATTAAATTACAGACTTGTTGTTGGGGATCTTACAGTTGAGTGAGCATGTCGTGCGTACATTATGAGTCCTTGGTGTTATCATTTAGGCATACCGTGCCCTAGATGTTTTTAAGGACTTGATGTATTTGGTATTCCTAGGGCGTTTGGATTAGATTTCATTATCTTCATTGATGATGTTGTGATCTATTCCCGATCCGATGTGGATTTCGTACACTATCTTCGCATAGTTTTAGAGATGTTTCGACGGGAACATCTATATATGAAGTTCAGTGGTGTGTATTTTTATTATCTTGTGTGGGATTTTTGGAACCTATTGTCTCTGATAGAAGATATCGGTGGATCCACAGGAGATAGAGATTATTATCAGTTGGGAGTAGGCGTAGTCTATACTGGAGATTCGCTGTTCCTTTGGTGGTCTGGCTGGATGTTGTCGGAGATTAGTTGAGGGTTTTCTCCAGTATTGTTATGCCGTCGACTGGACTGTTTAGGATGGGTATGGAATTTTCCTGGATAGATGCGTATGAGATCAGTTTCACGAGTTGAAACGAAAAGTTGTTAACCACACTATCCTAGTTGTGCTTTTTTAGTGTAGACGGATTTGCACTCTACACAGAGGTATCATACCTGGGGTCGATCCAGTTTCGATATAGCATGAGCAGAGTAGTCTCGTGCCAGTAGTTAGAATTCTCGTGTAATGAGAATTGGATTCTTTGTTTCGTGGGAGATTTAGTGTGTTTCCGGGCCACTTCTTATCCGGGAGGAGTGATCGCAGGAAACACATCGGTCTAGATTTGTGATACATGTTGTTTAGAGATTTAGAGTGTTCTTATTGGTGGATTTTCATAAAGGAAGATATCGTGGATTTTGTAGCTTGATGTCTAGTGTGTCAGCACGTGGAGGCTGAATATCAGAAACTAGCAGGATTATCTCCGTTGATTTAGATAGTGCATGGTCAATAACAAACATGATAGTGGAATGGAATGGGGAGCATGATATGATGAACTTTGTTGTGAGATTACCCAAGATATGGAGAGGATATGGTGCATTGGGTAATCATTGATTGGTTGATGATTTCGCTCCCGAGCTATCGATTGGTAGGACGGATTCTTGTGGATTGAGTAGCGGGATTATACTCTAGAGAGATTACCGGACCTTATGGTATATCTCTGAGTATTGTATTGGATGGAGATCAGTGATTTCATATCATGGTTTTGATTGTGGTTACAGCAGGCTTTGGATTAGGAGCTTTAGGGCTGTAAACAAGCCGAGCCGAGCTTTGGGGTGTTCAAGCTTGTTTGATAAGATAACCGAGCCGAGCCGAGCCGAGCCGAGCCGAGCTTAAAATGAACCAAGCTTTTGAAATAAGTGTTCAAGCTTGGCTTGGTTTATTTTTTATGAGCTTGAGCTTGTTTGAAGCTTGGCTTGAGCTTGGTTCGTTTAGATGTTATCAAGCTCTCAATTCAAGCTTGGCTTGAGCTTGGTTCAAGCTTGGTTCGAGCTTGGCTTGAGCTTGGTTTGAGCTTGGTTCGTTTAGATGTTATTAAGCTCTCAATTCAAGCTTGTTTGATTGTTTGAAACTTTTAATTATTTGATTGGTTATTAAGATTGATCGTTTAAATTTATTTATTTATTTATTTATTTTATTATTTATTTAGCATATTGAAAAGAGTTTTATTAATAAACATGGTTCGTGAACATTGTTCACGAACGTTGTTCACGAACGTTAACGAGCTGAGCACATATGTGTTCAAGCTTGTTTGTTTAGCTTAACGAGCTGTTCAAGCTTGTTTGTTTAATCAATCTTATGTATAATGAATGAACATAAACAAGCTCTTACCAAGTCGAACACCAAGCTTGTTCACGAATGCTTGGTTCATTTACAGCCCTAAGGAGCTTCGCTTACTGATGGATAGTTTGAGCGTCTTATACTGATGTGGATGATTGGATGGTAGTGGATTTTGGATTTCAGAGATAGTTGATTTATCGACAGTTAGTTCGGTAACAGTATTGGAGTAGCAGAAGTAGGGTGAGCTTATAATCCATAGTCATCCTTTAGGGTTGGAGATTTGTTCTTGATATTTAGATGGAGTGGTATATGAGTTTGTTGTTTGAATGTTACCCTTGGATAAGGATTCCTGAGTTGACCAGTAAATTTGGGGACCAAATTTTTATTAGTGGAGGAGAATATAAGATATCGTAAAATTAAATAATAAATATTATTGGATGAAAAATCTTATGGGATTTTTCAGAAATTTTTAGAAATTTTTCGGGATTTAAACGGAGTCCGTATGACCCGTTTTGAGGGGATGAATTCGGGGTACAGAGGAAGCCTGTTTTGGGTACCCAATAAAGTAAGGAGTTGATTGAGAAACTAACTTAGGGCTTAATTAAATCTAACCTAAGTATTTAATTAAAAACCTAACCCCTAAATTCCCGATTTCCTCACCCCTATTCCCGATTCTTCTCCCTTCTCGGTTCTTTGCATCTCCTCCTCTCACACCAGCGATCGGCGATATTACTCTTCCTCTCTCGACGTCGCCGGCGCAGGCAACCACCGGAGCTTTGAGGGGAAAATAAGTGGCCGATTCTTCTTCCTCACCTCTCGGTTTCCTCTCTGCCATTGCTCTCTCTCGCGGAGGACTCGACGTCGACGGAGGACAACTCTTTCCGATGGTCTCGGCCTCCTTATGTCGCTTGAGGATCGTCACTGGAATCTTGAAGGAGCTAAATCTGTCCAAGTTCTCTCCAGTGGGCCGATCACTTCTTCGACAATTTCTTGTGGGCGATCGACGGTGATCCGGCGGAGCTAGGGCACAGCGAGATTGTGATTGCATCGCCCCCTAGCCGATTGACCTCGTTCAATCCTCTTGGATCTGATCACGGGTGCATGCCCTGTGTTCTTCCCTTAGATGGATTGAACCAGGAGATCGGGTTAGGTAAGTTCCCTTTGGACTCTAATGGATTCAAGGGTTATATTGTTGTGTGATGTTCTTCCTGTTCTGGATTGGAAGAAGGCATCAGATCGAAATATTGGAGGATTGCACTGTTGCCAATCACTGCCACTCCAACTCTTGAAGCTGTGGAGGTCACGGGTAAGAAGGTAAGGGGTTATTAAGGTGAGTAATGCCTCTGTTTGTTAGAGTTCTAGCAAATTCATGGTTGTGTAATTATTTCCTGGACTGATCGGGGGCAGAATTGATGTAGGAATTCTTGGTGGTTGTGTGCAGAGGTTAGTAGAGGGCTGTTGAGCTATTGGATTTGTTGCCTCCTTTAAGGTAAGTGTGTTTCTTCTGATCTATTATTGATCGGTTTGGTTAGGATTGCAAATGGTTATTTGATTTTGTCTAATTTAGATTACAAAGAAGCATGTGGAAGGATTGTGAATAGGGATGATGGTGTTAGGTTTAGTAGTAAATGAGTTACTAAGTATAGATGAATTGGTGGAGAGTTGATGATGGTATTGGGTTAATATAGCATGTATCGGATTTCATTTAAGGTTGTAATATGTGTAGTTTAGTTGATGAGTGTTTGATTGTGTGAAGTCATGGATTAAATGATGGATTAAGTAGAGATGGATTGTAGAAATTTAAATTAAGTTGGATTGGATTAATTCATAAGGAGATTTGATTGGTGTGATGATTGTGGATTATGTTGGGATTTGGAAGGAGTGTGATTAAGGATTACTTGGAGGATTAATCAGAGATTAGATTTGAGTGGAGTTATCCTAATTGGGTATAGATTTTATTTAGCTAATTTATTTCTTATGAATTTAGCTAAATAGAATATAAACATATTGATTGCTGCAGGACTTGGATTCGGGATGAGTGTCTCGACATGGGATTACTTGGCACGATCTACATTTTAAGGCGGGTATTTCTTCCTTGGCTCTATGTAGATTTTCTTGTACTTAGTGCATGGTTATTGTTGGATGAATTAGGCTGCTTTATCTTATATTATGATCGGTTGCTATTTTTCCTGCATGATACTTATGCTTGACCCTTGTGATAATCTATTTAATTCATATATAGTCTCCCCTCTTGATATCTACTCTGTTGTGATTACACGTGTAGAGTACATCTTGTAGGGATTGTCGGGTTGTTGGTATTCCCATGCTGATTGAGTATATGATGTGGACTGTACATAGGTGGGTATGTGTTATAGGAGTCATCTTGTTGACCTTGCATTTACATGTGGTGTGTACATACGTATTTGTCATGTACTTTTGGAGGAGTTGTGTTGATTGTATGTTTGGAGTATATACACATGTCCGTTGTGTTTTTATTGGAGGATACATGTTGATTGTACTTATATTTTTTGAGTACATGTGTCTGGTGGGATTATTGGAGATTTTTGGTTGATTATACATGTGTAGCGGGTACATATGTTTGGTGGGATACGTGGAGGTATCATGACGATTATACTCATGTTGGAGGTATTTATGAGGTTTGGGGTTGTTGTATGGATGATGATTATATATATATATATCATGTTCATCATTCATTGCATCTGATGACCATTGTCTCGCTTGTGGTGAGAGAGTCATCAGTTGGTTTGGTTTAGCACCGCACACTCTGCTACTCATGGGTAGTGGTAGTTAGAGCAGTTGCTGCTAGTACTGTCGTGCCACCCGGTCACGAGGTTTAGTGAGATCCGGCGTTGTGAGCAGTCAGGGACCCTGATGCTATGTAGTTAGATAGCTACTAGCGGACTGTCCGCCTCGACCACTATATAGTGGGCTGGAGGGTAGTACAGTCGTCACAGACCCAAGCCTCTCGGCCATACAGGGGTCGTGGTGTTCGGAGAGGTGGCGGGGGTGACCATGGAGCATGCATGCACTTTTGCATATGATGCACGGTGCATCTGGGGGTTATATTTGCATACATGCCTACTAGATACTAGTTGCATGTGTTTGTGGTATGTTGCATTTGTTTGCGATATGATTGTTGCATTTGGTTGCCATGCTGCATACATGTCATTTATTTTACATGTATATGCAGTCGTACTTATATTGCACAGGTGTCACGGGTATATCTGTTGCAGATTCGGTGAGTTTACTGATCATTGTACCATGTGTCGATTCCAGATTGGGTATGTATCTGTCATTATGTTAGTTGTGGTTTGTACAGTTTATGTCAGGTTATTATGTCAGGTATGTTCAGATGCATTGATTATGATAGTATGATCATGTTCTTATTCCCTACTGAGACTGTATACTTGTGATCTCCATGTTGTTTATGGACTATGCACTATCTTTTCTATTACCCGCTGAGTTACCTATACTCATCACCGCATGTGTACATTTATGTTTCCAGGTAGCCTGTAGATGGTTGGTGTCGCTCGGAGTATCCTGTCTGCCGGGTCCTACGTCACATCCGAAGACCGTGCTTGTTTTCTTTTGTATGTTCTTTTCTTATTTTTGGCATTGTATTTGTGTATAGCCATGTGGCTATCCTATGGTTTTGGTGTTGTATTTGTGTTTAAGCCATGCCGGCATGCATTGTATTTATTTGGTTTGTGTGGGCTTTCTTTTGTTTTTCCGCTGTGTTTTGGTACAGCCGTGTGGGCTGTTCTATATATATATAACTGCGTGGTTGTGATTGTTTCATTCCAGCCGTGTGGGCTGTTATTATAACTGCGTGGTTGTGTATATAAATATTCCAGCCGCATGTGGCTGATGTATTTTGCTTGTAGTGATGCTTCAGATTGTCACCGGTACAGGGGAGGTGCTGTCGGATTTTTGTCTGGCAAGGACTCCTTTGGGGCGTGACAGCAGAATTCTTAACTTAGTAAGCACTTCTAAACATCTCCCTATTCTGTACATATAATCCAATACTTCTAAGGATTTCTATTTAGTGTAAAGAATAAAAAAAACATACTAAAAAAAATTAAATACTTTCTTACTTGAAGACGGCAAAGTTTGTGCTGATGTGTGATGCTGGAGAATAGGAACTGCTCTGATACCAACTGTAACACCCCACCCTCCTCACTACTGGGCTGTGAGGGCGGAGCGGTACTGGACTACTAACTTTACATAACTATCCTTATTCACATGTTGATAGTAATTCCTAAAACTCTCAGAGAACTCAAAACATACAATTAACTAGCAGCGGAAGACTAAATGACTCATCTAATACATTCTACTCAACTCTTTGTAAGTAAATTCTTATACTAAATCCCAAGGCTTTTATAGTCCAGGCATCACACATCCATCCACACCTCCTTGTCGCCTTCCTTTACTATAGCTTTTCCTTTACTTTATCTGTAGTAAGAGGAAATGCATTTATAAGCAAAATTGCTTAGTAAGCGCTATCTAACTCACAAAACTCGAGTATGCATGTAAGCTGAAAGAAATCTAGAAACTGAATGCTCATCTAATAGCAAACGAAACATAGCATACTAAAATACTAAACATGTAAGCAAATCTAAACAATATGTCAGTATATAAGAAAGCTAAACTTGCTGAATTTTAAACTTATGTTAAGCTTATTTCTTTTGTTTGAAAACTTATACTTTAATACTTCAAAATAATAATAAACTTCTCTTGGGCGCAAGTGTAGTACCATCTTATGCGCGTTCCCTAATAGGTTGGGGTAGCGAGCCACCAATCCTAAAAGAGCATACCTCGGTCTACCTGGGCCAAGACCTCGAAATTGGACACCTGGATTTGTTTAACGACAACCTCGGAAGTCGGGTACTATCCTCTTAAATAAAGTAAAATACTTGTTGTCTTTTATTACTTCTAATATATAATGCCTCGGCATTTTCTTTAAGCACCTTGTGTGCCAAAATCCCTAAAGTCTTGACTTTGGGATCTACTTAAGGCCTTGGCCTTTTTCTTTCTTTTCTTTATCTTTCTTATACATGTTAATACCTCTATTAAAAAGGTGTCTAATACAAAACTGCACTAAAATGCTTATTAACTCTGCACTGAAATGCTTAACAGAATTGCATGGAAATACTTAATAGAAATGTACTAAAATGCTTATTGAAACTGCACTAAAACTAAATATGCATACAAGCGTAATCAAATCTGCCTACAAACTTAATCAAATTTATAATACTGAACAATCATTCCTCATACACTTTGCCACAAGAATCCATTGAACACCTCATAACTAAAATTATTCATGCCCTTTCCTTAGCACAAACCGAACTTGCAAGGCTCCATATGAGCCGACTGTGTCCATTGAGGTAACCATAATTAACAAAAATCCAATTATGAGTTGCTAATTATAAGAACTGAGAAGTCTAACCTACATGCCAAATCCAATAAAATCCCTTCTCATCTTCTTTATAAAACTCACGGCAGCAAAACCTCAATCAATAAATCTTTGCGGCATGCGTTGGAAATCAAGAACACATGAATCCGAAACTACTCTACTGCAGGTGAGGAAGCACTTACCTTGCTTCTTGGACTCACAACCGAACAAGAAGGGCTTCTAGGACCTTGGCCGGCCACTGAAGACAATGCCCTAACTCTGTTGGTGCAGGAAGCATCCGACGATCGAACCTAAGTTTTGATAATGGCAAAGGGATTCAAAGTTAAGATTCTCTGTCATCTAACATGTTGAATGAGTGTTTCAGGAAAGTCCTAACTGCGGTTAGGCAGGTGAAAACCCTAGGGGGTGGTAATCCTAGGTCCTAGGGGGTGGTAACCCTAGGTGGAGAAAAGTCCTAGCTGCGGTTAGGCAAAGGGAAAACCCTAGGGGGTGGTAACCCTATGCGGAAAGTCTTGGCAGGTCGATGGCTTCAGGCAAAAGTCCTAGGGGGTGGTAACCCTAGGTGGAAAGTCCTGGTGTCGGGAACCAGGTGAAAGTCTGGACTAGCCGGGGAGCGGATGTCCAGCAGAAAGTCCGGAAGCATCGAGTGCTGAGCAAAAGTCCAGTCGATCTGGAGGATCGCACTGGAAACAGGTAAATCTCCTGAGTGGAGTAGGTGAGGACGCGTTCCCCGTAGAGGGAACAGTAGGCGTCGGGTCGACCTAGGGTTTCCGGTCGAAAATCCGAAGTCAGACTCGGATAGTCCGGAGACTGTTTATACTTCTTTTATAATGTTTATTGTGCTAACTTTGTGTTGCAGGATAGTGTTTGGGACTAACGCATCTTGCAGGAGCAAAGGAGCAACCTAAAGCCTCGGATGAACAGTGTCCGAGGTGCCTCCATGGAGCTTGGAGGTGCCTCGGGTGAAAAGGCTGAGCTGGCTGCGAAGCACCATTGGAGGCGCCTTGGAGAAGGCAGAAGGCGCCTTGAGAGGGATATAAGGCGCCTTGAATGGATGAAATTCGACCAGGTCAGTTTTGATCCACGCGGAAGACCAGGCAGCATGGAGGCGCCTTGAACAGCCTTCAAGGCGCCTTGAACACCCTTTGTAAGGGGGTTTCGACCAGCACTTCAGGACAACGCATTCCAAGTCTTCTCTCTTCAACGTGCTGCTCCGAAAGACGCCCGGAAGTGCTGCTACAAGTCTCCGACGACCCGAAGCTTTAAAATTCTACTCTTGTCGTCGGTATAACTAGTTTTTCCATTTACTTGTACTTCATCTTGTAATCCTTTTATCGAGCTTATAGTTGTTGCCCACCGGAAGCGATCAAGGATCGCGGGCCTTCGAGTAGGAGTCGATCAAGGCTCCGAACGAAGTAAAAATCCTCCTGTCTCTGTGTGCTTACTTTGTTTTATTCCGCTGCTTAATTACTCCGATAATTCTTACGATTCCGATAATCGAACAAGATAGCCACGAGCGCTATTCACCCCCCCTCTAGCGCTTCTCGATCCAACAATTGGTATCAAAGCGGGGTCGCTTCGAATAGGTGAAACCACCATTCAAGCATTTCTTTTGTGGCTTTTTCGTCTTTATAGGGTATCAGGCGTCTTTATACGCCTTTCGTTTTTTCCCTCCAAAATTATTTTCGAAAAATTCATTTTCATCCTTTCACGGTTTATTAGTATTGATAAAATATTGAATTTGGCAAAATTTGAAATAATATTTTTAATAATATTTTATTATTATTTTATTATTTTTTCTCGAAACTTGTGAACTTCTATTTCTATCCTTCCATACCGCACTGCTAATCCAGGATCAAGTCCTGGTACATTTTTTTTTCTATTTTTGTGTGCAAGGTTCTTTTAAAATGGTATTCCAAGAAGGATTCTGCACCGTCCGACCGCCGCTCTTTTCTGGCAAGAACTTTGGATATTGGAAGAACCGGATGGAATACCACCTCAAGACGCCAGTCGAGATGTGGATCATCATCCAGACCGGACTCGAACTTCCATGTGACGTCAACGGAAAACTTATCTCATGCATCAACTGGGATTCTAGCACAATGAGAAAAGTTGAAGCCGATGCCAAAGCGACCTGCATGCTACAATGCGGCCTAACCGATGAAGAACTGAACCACATCGGCCCCTTCGCAAGTGCAAAAGAGTTGTGGAAAAAATTGATTGAACTACACGAAGGTACTTCCGACGCTCAAGTAAGTAGGCATAATTTAATAAATGATTTATTTGAATTAGATGAGCAGAATAATACTACTTCGGCCGAGGAAGGTATTACGATGGTTGCAGGTACAAGTAAGACAGAGGAAAAGATATGGTCCGAGTCTTCAGATGAATCCGGGTCCGACGAAGAAGAATCGACGAGCTTCCTCGCTCTACCAGTACTAGCAACCGTGGTGGAAACTGAGTCTGAGTATGAGTCAAAAACTGAGAGCGAATCCGAGACTGAGTCTGATCGAAGCCACGAATCCGCATTCGTTTCCGAAGGACCAAAATCCACTGTAAGTTCACTACTCGCAGAATTTCAATTAGATAACTTGCATGACTTATTACCTTACTTAATAAAAAAGTTGGCTAAATCCAACGTCCGGGTTAAGTCGCTCCAAAAGGAGGTAACAGCCCTTAAGGAAGCGACTGACTCGAGCTCTTTAACTGAGTCAGTTCAAATTGGAAGTTCAACTCAAGTCCAACAACTTGAGGAAGAAAATTCCAATTTGAAAGCTCAAATTAAAGAACTCAAGGACATGTTGGAACGGTTCACCTTGGGCTCTAAGAATCTGGATCTGATTCTTGGAAAACAGCGAGCCGTTTACAACAAAACTGGACTTGGATTTAAAACTAAAATAAAATACAAGTCATATTTATCGCTAGTTAATAGAAATAATAGAAAATTTGTCCAAGCATGGGTGCCAAAATCCAACTTGGTTAATCAAGTTGGAACTGGTCACTATTGGGTCCCCAAGGATCAAATATATTACCTTGATAGACCATATCGAGGCTATGATCCAGGGGGAGCTAATAGAAAAACAATATTAAGAATTAAAGAATTCAAAGAATTCAAAATAAATTTAAAATTAAATTCAAAATTCAAATTTTGAAATTAAATTAATAATTCGAATTCAAATTAAATTAAAATCCAAAGGAAGGCTCCAGAATAACTGGCACCTCCGAACTTAATCTACCCGAAATGGGTAAACAAGAGTAGACTACCCGGCAGGGTAATTAAGGTTAGATAAAATGGACTAGGTTTAACTTGTCCCACGGTATCGGTGAAGTTTTTGGATGATAGTACGTTAGGGAAGCTTGGGCATCGCATGTCTAGGAAGATATGACTTCGACCTGGTGCATTTGGCCAAGTGGAACTGACCGAAGCTACCCTTAAATGGATCCTAACTAGTTATACCAAGGTTTAGTATTAAGCTCAATGGGTAGGACTATTTGGGAAACCTCGAAGGCATGGTTACTTTAATGAGTACCTTGTGACTCACCATAGCCCAGAAGTTTATCCAAAGAATGCTTACTTGTTGAACTCAAAGTTGAACCTGAATCTAACACAAGGTTAAACCAAACCCTTAAATTGAACCTCAGTTCATCTCACAAAAATTATAGGATTCCCTAATTGAAAATTTTGATCGGGTGAGATGACTAAGTAATTAAAATCAAACTGAAAATTATTTCAAAAATTAATTACAAAATTATTTTAAAAATCTTTTCAAAATTAATTTCAAAATTATTTTAAAAATCTTTTCAAAATTAATTTCAAAATTATTTAAAAATCTTTTCAAAACTTAATTTTAAAATTATTTAAAAATCTTTTTAAAATCTTTTCAAAATTATTTTAAAATCTTTTCAAAACTTAATTTCAAAATTATTTTAAAAATCTTTTCAAAACTTAATTTCAAAATTATTTAAAAATCTTTTTAAAATCTTTTCAAAATTATTTTAAAATCTTTTCAAAACTTAATTTCAAAATTATTTTAAAAATCTTTTCAAAACTTAATTTCAAAATTATTTAAAAATCTTTTCAAAATTAATTTCAAAATTATTTAAAAATCTTTTAAAACTTAATTTCAAAATCATTTTAAAAAATCTTTTAAAACATAATTTCAAAATCATTTTAAAAAATCTTTTCAAAACTTAATTTCAAAATTATTTTAAAAATCTTTTCAAACTTAATTTCAAAATCATTTAAAAAATCTTTTCAAAATTATTTTAAAAATCCTTTTAAACTTAATTTCAAGATCATTTGAAAAACCTTTCAAAATCATTTTAAAAATCCATTTAAACTTAATTTCAAAATCCTTTCAAAAATCTTTCAAAATCATTTTAAAAATCCTTTTAAACTTAATTTCAAAATCATTTGAAAAATCTTTTAAAAATCATTTTAAAAATTCTTTTAAACTTAATTTCAAAATCCTTTCAAAAATCTTTTAAAAATCCTTTTAAACTTAATTTCAAAATCCTTTGAAAAATACTTGAAAAACTTATTTCAAAATACTTTGAAAAATACTTGAAAACTTATTTCGAAATCCTTTGAAAAATACTTGAAAAACTTATTTCTAAATCTTTTCAAAATACTTGAAAAACTAGTTTCAAAATCCTTTGAAAAATACTTGAAAAACTCATTTCAAAATCCTTTGAAAAATACTTGAAAAAACTAGTTTCAAAATCCTTTGAAAAATACTTGAAAAAACTAGTTTCAAAATCCTTTGAAAAATACTTGAAAAACTAATTTCAAAATCCTTTGAAAAATACTTGAAAAACTCATTTCAAAATCCTTTGAAAAATACTTGAAAAAACTAGTTTCAAAATCCTTTGAAAAATACTTGAAAAAACTAGTTTCAAAATCCTTTGAAAAATACTTGAAAAACTAATTTCAAAATCCTTTGAAAAATACTTGAAAACTAGTTTCAAAATCCTTTGAAAAATACTTGAAAAAATTAGTTTCAAAATCCTTTGAAAAATACTTGAAAAAGTAGTTTCAAAATCCTTTGAAAAATACTTGAAAAACTTATTTCAAAATCCTTTGAAAAATACTTGAAAAACTAACTTGAAAATCTTGCTCCCCTAAATTTACTAGACTTACAAGAATATGGAATTAACCCTGAAGGAAATGGAGATTTGAAGTTTGAGCATGCTCATACTTTAGGGCTCTGATACCTGAACAAAACAATCTGGATAACTTAAAATCTATTTAACCTCATGCTTGGAATTAAAGACCAACTAAAATAAATAACCTAAATTAAACATTTAGTCATTCCCTCTTTATCAAAAAAAAAAAAAAAATCTAGCTAAGTTTTTCTAACTTTAGTTTGGTATGTCTGTATAAAAACAACCAAGTCTCAAAAGTGGCTAAAGGCATCACTCGAAATCATCCATATATTAGCCTTCTTCTACCTTCTCTCAAAAAGATTGTTTTCTTAAAATCTTAAAACTTGCTTTCAACTGATTTTTGATATATGGCAAAGGGGGAGAGTAGAAGAAAATTCAAAGAATTAAAATTAAAGAATTAAAGAATTCAAAGAATTCAAAGAATTAAAGAAAATTGAAAGAAATTCAAATTTTAAAAAGTGATCTTTTATTAAGGGGGAGTCGTTATATTAAGGGGGAGCTCTACACTTAATTTAGCTCTGCACTTAACTATCATTATGCTATTTTCATGCTTATCTTTTAATGGCATTATTTTCTTAACTTTGAATTTTTGTTGCCATAATCAAAAAGGGGGAGATTGTTGGTGCAGGAAGCATCCGACGATCGAACCTAAGTTTTGATAATGGCAAAGGGATTCAAAGTTAAGATTCTCTGTCATCTAACATGTTGAATGAGTGTTTCAGGAAAGTCCTAACTACGGTTAGGCAGGTGAAAACCCTAGGGGGTGGTAATCCTAGGTCCTAGGGGGTGGTAACCCTAGGTGGAGAAAAGTCCTAGCTGCGGTTAGGCAAAGGGAAAACCCTAGGGGGTGGTAACCCTTGGTCATAGGGGGTGGTAACCCTATGCGGAAAGTCTTGGCAGGTCGATGGCTTCAGGCAAAAGTCCTAGGGGGTGGTAACCCTAGGTGGAAAGTCCTGGTGTCGCGAACCAGGTGAAAGTCTGGACTAGCCGGGGAGCGGATGTCCAGCAGAAAGTCCGGAAGCATCGAGTGCTGAGCAAAAGTCCAGTCGATCTGGAGGATCGCACTGGAAACAGGTAAATCTCCTGAGTGGAGTAGGTGAGGACGCGTTCCCCGTAGAGGGAACAGTAGGCGTCGGGTCGACCTAGGGTTTCCGGTCGAAAACCCGAAGTCAGATTCGGACAGTCCGGAGACTGTTTATACTTCTTTTATAATGTTTATTGTGCTAACTTTGTGTTGCAGGATAGTGTTTGGGACTAACGCATCTTGCTGGAGCAAAGGAGCAACCTAAACCCTCGGATGAACAGTGTCCGAGGCGCCTCCATGGAGCTTGGATGCGCCTCGGGTGCAAAAGCTGAGCTGTCTTCGAAGCACCACGGGAGGCGCCTTGAAGCAGGAAGAAGGCGCCTTGGAAGGCGCCTTGAGAGGGATATAAGGCGCCTTGAATGGATGAAATTCGACCAAGTCAGGTTTGATCCACGCGGAAGACCAGGCAGCATGGAGGCGCCTTGAACACCCTTTATAAGGGGGTTTCGACCAGCACTTCAGGACAACGCATTCCAAGTCTTCTCTCTTCAACGTGCTGCTCCGAAAGACGCCCGGAAGTGCTGCTACAAGTCTCCGACGACCCGAAGCTTTAAAATTCTACTCTTGTCGTCGGTATAACTAGTTTTTCCATTTACTTGTACTTCATCTTGTAATCCTTTTATCGAGCTTATAGTTGTTGCCCACCGGAAGCGATCAAGGATCGCGGGCCTTCGAGTAGGAGTCGATCAAGGCTCTGAACGAAGTAAAAATCCTCCTGTCTCTGTGTGCTTACTTTGTTTTATTCTGCTGCTTAATTACTCCGATAATTCTTACGATTCCGATAATCGAACAAGATATCCACGAGCGCTATTCACCCCCCCCCCCTCTAGCGCTTCTCGATCCAACAAACTCCCTTTTATTTTCTGCCCGAGCTCCGCCATCGTACACAGAAGAGAAGGAGAGAATGGTTTAGGTCACCGGAAAACAGAGCATCAACTTATCCCTTTTTATAACTTAATATTTCTGTTAACTCCTTAAATAAATTTTTCTATGTTTTCTAAATAGATCTGTCCGCTTGGATTTTTGGTCCGCTGGATTCGTCGAAACATTTGACCGGGTCAGAGGTCGCGGGTTCAATTCCTCAGCCGCCCCTTTTATTACCATTTATTTTATGTTGCCTATTAACTATTATTTAAATAAATTTCATTCCCCTTTTTAATCAGCAACGCTCGCTGGGCCACCTGGTCAGCTGCGTTTTGCTAAATCTTGACCGGGTCAGAGGTCGCAGGTTCGAATCTCCGCTGAAACCCTTTTATTCCTGATTATTTTCTATTTCCTAAATACTGCTTAAATAAATTTTGTTCCTTCTTTGATCAGCAATGCCCGCTTGGGCACTTGGTCAACCGGATTCTTGGTTTGGCCGGAGGTTGCGGGTTCGAATCCTCTGCCCCTTTTTAAGGCTATTTATTTTCTATCTATTAACTATTACTTAAATTAATTCTGCTTCTTCTTTAATCAGCAATGCCTGCTTGGGCACTTGGTTAGCCGAGACAACTTAAGGCTTTGCTTAATTGGAGGTCTCCGGTTCGAACCTCGGCTTATTTTCTTTATTTTTTGCAACTTGTTCATTTTGGTAAAAATACCAAACGAACTCCAAAAATTACATAAAAATACTCTAGAAATTTCTAAAAATCTCTAGAATTTTTCTAAAGTATTTCTAAATATTTTTAAACACTATTAGGACTCCAAATGAGAAAATTTGGATCGTTACAACTTGTCTGAAACACTCAATTAAGTATGTTAGATTACAAAACAACTTAACTTTGAATTCCTTTGCCATTATCAAAACAACGGTCGATCGTCGGATGCTTCCCGCACCAACAGATTACTAGCCAGTCCTCAATCACATGATGTGGGCATTGATATAAGAGAGTTAAGAATTCATCCCATGTTTGGCATAATGTTTCTCTCTCTTTCCATGCGAAGTTTAAAATTTGATTCCTAAATTGAGTTGTTTTTCTTGGGGGAAAATAGTTATTCAAAAATTTCCTTTTGAGTTCATCCCAAGTCTTTATACTTATAAATTACAGAGTGTTTAGACATACTTTTATAGTGTCCTTGAGGCTAAAAGGGAAAACCACTAGCACAATACATTCAGTAGAAATCCCTTCATTGTTCAACATGTCGCAATATCTGTAGAACTCCTTCAAGTGTGCATAAGGACTTTCTGAGTCTAACCTCCAAACTAATTTTCTTAAACTTTAGAAATAAAGGCTGGATCAATAACAAAATTAGAGGCATGTATTGTTAGTTAGAGCCCTAGAGCCAATCATTTGATGATTGTATGGACTCATGTATATCATATTCTTGTATATTAATAAAGGCATTTGTTTGATTATTATACTTATTTGTATTAGTGCCAAATAGACTAAGTATAATAGCGTCCTTGAGTAGAGGGTTCATACCTATATCAGTCGATTAGTTGAATCGATAGTGAGATGATATAGGGAACACTACTCTAAATCATTCCTAGTCGAGTATTAACATTCAGGGACAATGTTAATGCAATAAGACTAGCATGTAGGTCAGTTCGATGACTTGATCTCACAAGTCATAGATATAGAGATATCAAGCTGACACATGGGTATACATTGGAGAATGTATACTGAATGACCCGCCATGAGAAAGTATCATGGATCGTTATATGAGTGTCATATACTTTCTCATGTGGCTATTAGTATGACTATTAGTCCTTAGACCTGAAGTCACCATGGATCCCTACATAAGGAGTTATGTACTTTAGTTTCGTCAAACGTCACCCGTAACTGGGTGGACTATAAAGGCGATTACTGGGTATATAACGAATTATGTAGAAGGATGTGAGTGATGTAGATGGGATCTATCCCTCCCATATGACGGGAGCGACATCGGTATTCTTGATAGAGTGAGACCACTAAGTGCATGGCCATGCCCAAATGAGTCAACATTAGATGTTGAGCTCATTTGATCGAGTGAGTCTACTTGGAGTTCAAGATTTAGATTGATTAGAGGATGACACGGTCTATGCCTCACATTGATCAATCTAGATGTCTAGGATAGAAGGACACTTGTCATTATTTTGTGAGTAGTCACAATTGGTAGTCACAAGGTGATGTCGGATCTCGACATTCTTGTAACTTGGGTAGTAATGATGTGTTGCTAGATACCGCTCATTACTTATGCTCCTAAATGGGTTTAGGGCATTGCCAACGTTACAAGAACCTATAGGGTCACACACTTAGGACAATTAGGTGGAGATTAGGTTCATTTGATGAACCAAGAGGATTAGATTCATTTGATGAATCAAATTGGATTAAGAGTAATCCTAATTGGGCTAACTTGAGTTCGACTCAAGTTGATTCATGTGTTAAATGAGTCTAATTTAGATTTTGACTCATTGAATCAATTCAATTTAATGAATTAGATTCATTATATTAAGTTGGCTCGAATCAAATGGTTGGATTAGATCCACCATGGTAGAGATTGAGTCAAGTTTGACATGACTTGAGAAGGAAGACCAAAGGTCAATTTTGACTTGACCTTTTGCCACCTCATTGGTGAGTTGGCATTAGGTGGACCAATAATGATGTTCCACATCATCATGGGTGCCACCTCATGGAAGTTACAAAGCCACTCTCTTAATGGTTTCATATTAATTGCAATTAATGCAATTAATTGGTAATGGTTTCATATTAATTGCAATTAATGCAATTAATTGGTGAGTGTTTTTGAAAGTGGCCGGCCACTTGGTTTTTGGGTGAGAATTTGATTTTTCATTCAAGTGGTGTAACTTCTTCTTCCTTGTGTTCTTCCTCTCTAGCTCTCCCTCTCCCTCTCCTCCTCCCTTGGCCGAACCTTACCAAGGTGCTAGCACACCTTTGTGTGAGGTTTTCTCCATCTAAGTTGTCCGTGTGGATACTTCTAGAGGACCGGCGCTTGACGGTCTTGAGATCCGGCAACACCTTGGAAGAGCGGGATTCGCGTAGGGCGCGCATCAAGGGTAAACATTTTCTCCTCGTAGATCTAAGTAGTAGATCAGTTTTTGAACTCGTACAAGAAATAGTTTTTCGAATTTTGTATACGAATCTTTGCACGGATCTACGGCTTTGGGTCCTTCGGGGTTTCCGCGACGCGAAAAAGCAGTTTTCGCGGCTCGAAGAATCCAACAGTGGTATCAGAGCCACGTGCAAAGACTTGTACGAGTTAGTTTTTGGTTTTTGGAAAACAAAAAGCTTCTGTGATTTTCTGTAAAAATTTAATTTTTATGTTTTTATGGGTAATTTTTCCTTATAGGCGAAGCACAAGTGTCTCGGCACTTGTAGGCTTCGGCTATCGGGAAGAATTTTCCCAAACGGCTTCGTTTCGACCCAAAATCTTTTGGGACAGCGGACTCGGGTGCCTTTAGATCGCAACGGAGCAACTCACGATGGTTAGATCGTGGGTAGGGGCGCTGCCCCTAACCCCGTAAGGGGATTTGCTCCGCGATCGCACCCGAAATCGCTAAAAACGAACCCGTCGGGAAGATTTTTCCGAAACGGTAATGTCTCGGCCCAAATCGTTTTGGGACAGCGGGTTTAGGCGCTGTTGGATCGCAATGGGACCCTCGCGATGGTTAGATCGCGGGTAGGGGCGCTGCCCCTGGCCCCGCAAGGGGATCCGTTCCGCGATTGCGCTAACCGGGACCGCCGGGAAATTTTACTTGTAAAATTGTAAAAAAATTATTTTAAAAATTACAGAAAATAAGAAAATATATAATTTTGAATTATATATTAATTTTGTGATAGTCATGGCCCAAAACTCAATATGATTGGTTGTGTTGTAATTCATAATACGGCCTGCGTGCCGTGATGTGTTTTCGCGTGTTGTATTTATTTTATTATTCGCGACCTGCGCGTCGTGCCTCGTCTTTTATTCTTGTTGTAAATTAGATTTAGACTCGAATGTAACTCGAGTTTCAAATTGTAATGTACAAATTGGAGCAGTGGAGGGTCCACACGAGACGGAGTTCCGAGGCGGGCACGAGCAACACAAGGTGGTCATTGGGAGGAGCTTGGAGAAGCTGTTGACCCTAGGTTGACCATTCGATCTTCTCATTGGCTTGAGAAGATCGTAGTAGGGCCATGACTAAATCACAAATAGATTAATTAATTAATTATTATGTATTTGATGCATGTTTAATAGTTAATTAATTAATTAGTGCCTTAACGATTAGATCTAAGTCGTGCACATGATGCACCCTTGCGATTAGATTAGATCTAAGTCGTGCACAAGATGCATCCTTCTCGATTAGATTAGATCTAGATCGAACCAACTCTAAATGCCTAACCGTGCCGTGATACCTATCACTACCTCGATCACATGTATTGTTGAATCTGCCAAAGCAGAGCAATACATATTATCTTGGTAGGGTACGGAGGGACAATCTTGGTCCCGTCTATCAACGCATGGGTGAATACAAACTCAATTAGATTGAGTATTCCTAGTTACTCGGTTGGATCGAGTCAACTATAGGCATTATTCCAACGGTTGGAAAAGATAGGTCAAAATCACATCTATATTAACTCTCGGGCGTATTAGCCAAAGCTAACTCGAGTTTTAATATAAATGCGGATATTGATTCTATAAACAAGAGTTGCATAGAGATGCAATTGGTAATCGTTACCTACCGATCATACTAAGCCTTGGGCGTATTAGCCAAAGCTAACTCAAGGGTTAGTATGATGTGGATATTGTCCCACAAGAATTATAGAATTCAGTGGGAGCATCATTTAATTAAAGGCCTAATTAAATGATTTTAAAAGATTATGATATTTATTTCTGCATTTATTTCTGTTGTAGAATATCCATGACGTCGAATACGAACACTTTCTCTCTGCGATCTGTCCTTAAGAAGGACAAGCTCAACGGAGCAAATTTCCTGGACTGGTACAGGAATCTGAGAATAGTTCTCACCCAAGAACGTAAACTGTACGTTCTGGAGCAGCCCATTCCGGAGGCCCCTCCTGCCACTGCCACGCGAGCAGACCGAGATGCTTATAAGAAACATCGAGATGACGCATTAGATGTGTCTTGTCTTATGCTCGCAACCATGAACTTTGAGCTTCAGAAGCAACATGAGTTTATGAGCGCTTACGATATGGTTGAACATCTTTGTCACCTATATCAAGGACAAGCAAGGCACTGGAAGAGGAACTCCAAAGAATACCTGGAAGATCTTAAGAAGAAGAGAAATAAGATTTCTACTTCAGGTATAAATGTTATAGAAGTCAACCTCTCTATTTCTTCATCGTGGGTATTAGATACCGGATGTGCTTCGCACATTTGTACTAATGTACAAGCGCTGAGGAATAGCAGAGCATTGACGAAGGATGAGATAGACCTACGAGTAGGCAATGAAGCACGAGTTGCTGCTATTGCTGTAGGAACTTATCATCTATCTCTGCCCTCTGGGCTAGTACTAGAATTAGACGATTGTTGTTATGTGCCTGCCTTGACAAAGAACATAATATCAGTTTCTTGTTTGGACAAGAGAGGATACTCGTTTATAATAAAGAACAAATGTTGTTCTGTCTTTTTAAACGATATGTTCTATTGTAGTGCACCTCTGATAAACGGACTCTACATTCTAGACCTAGAGAGCCCTGTCTATAACATAAATACCAAGAGGATCAAGTCGAATGACTTGAACCAAACTTACCTCTGGCACTGTCGCTTAGGTCATATAAATGACAAGCGCTTATCCCAGCTCCATAAAGATGGTTTGCTGGACTCATTTGATTTTGAATCATATGAGATATGCGAGTCATGCCTACGAGGCAAGATGACCAAGACTCCCTTTAGTGGGCACGGCGAGAGAGCGACTGATTTGTTAGGACTCATACATAGTGATGTATGTGGCCCTTTCAATGTCGCTGCTAGAGGCGGTTATAGATACTTCATCACATTTACTGATGACTTCAGTAGATACGGTTATGTGTACCTGATGACACATAAATTTGAATCCTTTGAAAAGTTCAAAGAATTCAAGAATGAAGTACAGAACCAGCTTGGCAAGAGTATTAAAATACTTCGATCCGATCGAGGTGGAGAATACTTAAGCCATGAGTTTCGTGACTATTTAGCTGAGTGTGGGATTCTATCCCAACTCACTCCTCCTGGAACACCATAGTGGAATGGTGTATCCGAAAGGAGGAATCGTACCCTATTAGATATGGTACGATCTATGATGAGTCACACAGATCTTCCGACATATCTATGGGGATATGCTCTAGACACGGCAGCTTTCATTCTCAACCGAGTTCCATCCAAGGCCGTGATAAAGACACCATATAGGATATGGACTGGGAGAGATGCCCAGGTGTCTTTCATGAGGATTTGGGGTTGTGAGGCTTACGTACGACGTCAAGTCTCAGACAAATTAGGACCTAAATCCGACAAGTGCTATTTCATCTGATATCCCAAGGAAACTAAGGGATATTACTTCTACATTCCCAGTCAGCACAAGATAGTTGTGGCAAAGACTGGGGTCTTTCTAGAAAGGGACTTTGTTTCTAGAAAGACTAGTGGGAGTACCTTTGATCTTGAAGAAGTTCAAGATGCGAACGATAGCACTGGAGCCTCGATGGAAGTTGAACTGGAACCACAAAGTGTTGTGGATGATGTTGTTCGACAAGGAGTTGAGGAACAACAACCAGTTCAAGTAGACATACCTCTTCGCAGGTCTGATAGGGTACGTCGTCGGCCTGAGAGATATTCATTTCTCGTGTCTGACCATGATGACGTTGTGCTCATAGAGGATGAGCCTAACACCTATCAGGAAGTTGTGATGAGACCAGATTCCGAGATATGGCGGATGGATATCAAAAACCGCGTTTCTGAATGGAAACATACTCGAGGATGTGTACATAACACAACCAGAGGGTTTTTGTAGTTCCACAGCCATAGGATCTATCATGTATGTCATGTTATGTACTAGACCTGATGTCTCGTATGCTATGAGCATGACGAGCAGATACCAGTCAGATCCAGGTGAAAGTCACTGGATAGCGGTCAAGAATATTCTTAAGTATTTGAGAAGGACTAAAGAATATTTCTTGATATATGGAGGCGATGATGAGCTAGCTGTAAAGAGTTACAGTGATGCTAGCTTCCAGACCGACCAGGATGATTAAAAATCGCAGTCGAGGTTCGTGTTTTGCTTGAATGGTAGTGCTATGAGCTGGCAGAGTTCACAGCAGTTCTACAACGTTTCCATCTCATTCGAGAGATTATCGATAAAGGAGATGTGAAGATTTGCGGAGTACCTACAGAGGCTAACATTGCAGATCCCTTGACCAAGGCTTTGGCACAGAGAAAGCATGATGGTCACACTAGGTCTTTAGGCTTTAGAGCCTATACTGATTGGCACTAGTGCTAGTGGGAGATTGTTAGTTAGAGCCCTAGAGCCAATCATTTGATGATTGTATGGACTCATGTATATCATATTCTTGTATATTAATAAAGGCATTTGTTTGATTATTATACTTATTTGTATTAGTGCCAAATAGACTAAGTATAATAGCGTCCTTGAGTAGAGGGTTCATACCTATATCAGTCGATTAGTTGAATCGATAGTGAGATGATATAGGGAACACTACTCTAAATCATTCCTAGTCGAGTATTAACATTCAGGGACAATGTTAATGCAATAAGACTAGCATGTAGGTCAGTTCGATGACTTGATCTCACAAGTCATAGATATAGAGATATCAAGCTGACACATGGGTATACATTGGAGAATGTATACTGAATGACCCGCCATGAGAAAGTATCATGGATCATTATATGAGTGTCATATACTTTCTCATGTGGCTATTAGTATGACTATTAGTCCTTAGACCTGAAGTCACCATGGATCCCTACATAAGGAGTTATGTACTTTAGTTTCGTCAAACGTCACCCGTAACTGGGTATAAAGGCGATTCTGGGTATATAACGAATTATGTAGAGGATGTGAGTGATGTAGATGGGATCTATCCCTCCCATATGACGGAGCGACATCGGTATTCTTGATAGAGTGAGACCACTAAGTGCATGGCCATGCCCAAATGAGTCAACATTAGATGTTGAGCTCATTTGATCGAGTGAGTCTACTTGAGTTCAAGATTTAGATTGATTAGAGGATGACACGGTCTATGCCTCACATTGATCAATCTAGATGTCTAGGATAGAAGGACACTTGTCATTATTTTGTGAGTAGTCACAATTGGTAGTCACAAGGTGATGTCGGATCTCGACATTCTTGTAACTTGGGTAGTAATGATGTGTTGCTAGATACCGCTCATTACTTATGCTCCTAAATGGGTTTAGGGCATTGCCAACGTTACAAGAACCTATAGGGTCACACACTTAGGACAATTAGGTGGAGATTAGGTTCATTTGATGAACCAAGAGGATTAGATTCATTTGATGAATCAAATTGGATTAAGAGTAATCCTAATTGGGCTAACTTGAGTTCGACTCAAGTTGATTCATGTGTTAAATGAGTCTAATTTAGATTTTGACTCATTGAATCAATTCAATTTAATGAATTAGATTCATTATATTAAGTTGGCTCGAATCAAATGGTTGGATTAGATCCACCATGGTAGAGATTGAGTCAAGTTTGACATGACTTGAGAAGGAAGACCAAAGGTCAATTTTGACTTGACCTTTTGCCACCGCATTGGTGAGTTGGCATTAGGTGGACCAATAATGATGTTCCACATCATCATGGGTGCCACCTCATGGAAGTTACAAAGCCACTCTCTTAATGGTTTCATATTAATTGCAATTAATGCAATTAATTGGTAATGGTTTCATATTAATTGCAATTAATGCAATTAATTGGTGAGATTTTGAAAGTGGCCGGCCACTTGGTTTTTGGGTGAGAATTTGATTTTTCATTCAAGTGGTGTAACTTCTTCTTCCTTGTGTTCTTCCTCTCTAGCTCTCCCTCTCCCTCTCCTCCTCCCTTGGCCGAACCTTACCAAGGTGCTAGCACACCTTTGTGTGAGGTTTTCTCCATCTAAGTTGTCCGTGTGGATACTTCTAGAGGACCGGCGCTTGACGGTCTTGAGATCCGGCAACACCTTGGAAGAGCGGGATTCGCGTAGGGCGCGCATCAAGGGTAAACATTTTCTCCTCGTAGATCTAAGTAGTAGATCAGTTTTTGAACTCGTACAAGAAATAGTTTTTCGAATTTTGTATACGAATCTTTGCACGGATCTACGGCTTTGGGTCCTTCGGGGTTTCCGCGACGCGAAAAAGCAGTTTTCGCGGCTCGAAGAATCCAACATGTATTTATGGTAACATAATCAGACTAAAATCCTTGTTGATTTAGGAGCGGAATAGTCTCTCAAAGGTCTCTGAACCATCTTTATCTGATCAATTAATTCATTAACCAAAATTATAGATCTTAACAACAAGAATTCCCAAAACAAAATTCAAGGTGCTAGAAATCAAATTGTAGGAAAGAAATTGTAGAAATAAAAGTAAACAAATGCAAGTATATCTACAAAAAAAAAATTGTAAAAATATTTATAAAATGAGAAAGAAAACAAGTTTAGATTAACTCATGTGATTATCAACTAATGTTATAAGCATAGTCCCCGATAATAGTGCCAAAAACTTGATGTGATGTCTGCAAGTATACGGGTGTCGTCAAGTAATAAAATATCGATCCCACGGAGACTGGTTATAAGCACTAGTGATTACTCACGGCGAATTAGCTAAACAATTGAGGATTGAGAGTCACACACTAAGAGTAGACAAGTAGATTGAAAAAGAGAGAGAAAGAGAATGAGTGTCGAGGAATTTAGCTTGGAAAATACTCTAGGAGTTCAGTTTCATTGTGATGTTAATCAATGTAACATGGATTTCCTATTGTCTATCCTCTATTCCTATGCACTTGTAGGAAGTTAGATTCATTACCGGCTCTTCCCCTTGAAGGTCAAGTCAGAATATTATCTTAATCTATATCTTATGCTACTAAATGATAGTGATTCCTATGAAGTTCGGTAACAAGATACCCCTATAACCAAGGCCCCTCAGTCATAAATCACAAGTACACATTAACACTTAATAATATAGAAGTAGAAACAATAATAATGTCCAATTCCCTACTCCCTTCTGGAGGATTGCCTCTCCTTTCAAAGTAATACCCTAGATGTCCGGAAATTGAGATACCCTTCTCACTATGGCCCCTCGATCATATAATCTAGGGCATTCCCTCTACGGGATTAGTAAATCAACATGAACATTCAATCAAATATGGTAATTAAGCTCAAGCACAATGCATGCACATAAGATCAAATAGATACAAGGAATAGCAATGCTATATAGATAAAAAATTGGCAAATCCATGAGTTTTTACATCAATCCACATCACAATTACTCCCTTAATCCTAGAACAATAGATCTACTCTATGACATGGAGGAAAGAATCCAAATATATTGGAATTAAAAGCATCAAAATCCAAACTAGAAGAAGAAGGGAGAAGAAGCTTATCCGATGCGTTAGATGATCTTCGGATCCAATCATTTGCTTCCGAAGTCAATGAGATGATGAAAATAGCTTTGGATCATTGAACTAAGAATGGAGAGAGTGTAGATTAGAACCAAGATAGATTTCCAAGGGGAGAACCTTCTTCTATAGAAGAAGAGGAAGAAGTCCCCTTAAATAGGGCAAGGCACGGGTCAAGCACGACCCATGCCATGGCCGTGTGGAATCCCCACTTGGTTGCTACTCGGAATACCATTCTAGTTCCCCTGTACAAAATTTGTACAAGCATAGAACTATCCTAGCTACCCATGTGCTCTACTGAAGTTAAATTTGGATTGCAAATGATGCTTAACATTATTAATCCAAATTGTCCTTCAGAAGTTAAACTTGGATTGGAAACGATACATAACATTTTTACTCCAAGTTTGATCGATGTGATCTTCCTAAGTTAAATCATATTACAGAAGTTAATTAAATATCAATTTCAAAGATTGGCTTCCAGATTAAACATGATGAGGCACTAGGCCTTCTTGGTTATGGGATCATCCACCACTTCCTAGACAAAACCTTTCAAAAAATTGGATATTTAACTTCTTACAGAAAATAAGGTTTAACTACAGAGACATCAATAGAAGTACAATATCGATACGCTAAATAGAAATACAAAATCCATACCACAAAATCGAAACATAAAATCGCTAGCCTCTTGTGTTGGTATTTCAGAATCCATGCAAACAAAACTAACTAATTAATTCTAAGCGGAAACCATTAATTAGTTATACCTTTCTTTGTAGTTAAAGACCTCTTAATCTTCTGTTGTATTCCTCTCCTCCTCTTGGACGTTGTCTGGGCAATGATCTACCAAGATGGAATCCACCCGAACCACTTCTTCTCCTCCAAGAAACTCGAGCCACTAAGGGATGCCAAAATAGGAAACTCCTTCTCTTCTTCTTCCTCTCCAAGCAACCGACCACCTCTATGCTCTTTCTTCTCTTCTTCTTCTTCTCCAACCTCCGACCACCAAGATGATATGGAGTGCCAGCCCTAGAGGGAAGAAAGGGAAAGAAGAAGCAAGGTTGTGTGACGTCGGCCTTAGGAAGAGAGAAGGGAGAGGGGAAGCCGACCACACAAGGATAATAGAAGAGAGGAATAGAATTATGTGTAGGCATCACCTCCTCTTCTTTTATAATCCTTGCTCATGGCAAAAAAGGAAAGTTTTAAAATTAAACTTCCTTATTTGTGGCCTCCTTTCAAAAAAGAAAATTTTAACAACAATTAAAATCTCTCTTTTCTAAATTTCTTATTGTACATGGAAATAAAGGAAAAGTTTTAAAATTAATCTTGCTCTCTTAAACATGTAGACAACTACAAAAAGGAAAGATTAATTAAAACTTCTCTTTTAAATCATGGTTACAAAAAGGAAAGTTTTATCTAAAATTAAAATCTCTCTTTTAAGCATTATAGATAACTATAAATAAGGAAAGATTTTAACAAAATTAAAATCTCTCTTTAATCTTTTGTAGATAGCCATAAAAGGAAAGATTTTAAAATTTTAAAAACTCTCTTTTAAAAACCATGAGGATGACAATAAAAGGAAATTTTTAAAATTAAAATTTCTCTTTTAAATCGCTTCATGAATAGCTACAAAAGGAAAGATTTTAACAAAATAAAATCTCCCTTTAATTTTACTTTGGTCGGTCTCATGCTTGGTCACCAAGCATGGCTTGGCCGACCCCTACTTGGGCTCCGTGAAGGACTTGGCCAGCCCTAGCTTGGGCTCCAAGCTTGGCTTGGCCGGCCATATCAAGATAGGTAAGAAGCTGGCCTTTAGGTGGATATAAGGCTTTATAAATAAGAGGCTACAACAGGGACCGAGAGGAGAAATTGATTTTGGTCTCCGATGAGCTTGAGCTTCCTGTGTTCGCCCTAAACACCCAACTCAAGTTCATCAATAATAACTCATACCACTAAAGAGTTATTATTGAACTACCGCACCAATCCCATATTACATTATGGGCTCCTTCTTATTATGAGTGTGTTAATCTCCCTGTGTTTAAAATATCGAATGTCCATTAATCAAATGAGTTATTGACACTCACTTAATTAACATCTAGCTCCAAGAGTAGTTTCACTCAACTTCATTGTCATGCCAGACTAAGTCCACCTGCAGCGTTTACATGACAATCCTTATGAGCTCCTCAAGGGGACATCATCAACCTAGATTACTAGGACACAATTTCCTTCTATAATCAACAACACACCATATAAATAATATTATTTTCTAACTTATCGGACCTCCTAATTCAATGAGCTAAATCTCATCCATTGATAAATTAAAGAAATAAATACTAAGTATATGTTCTTGTTATTATATCGGGATTAAGAGCACACACTTCCATAATAACAGAGGTCCTCTTCTTTTATGCAGTCAGAATAAAAGAACAATCTCAAATGGTCCTGCTCAATAAACTCATAGTGTACTAGTGTAATTTTTTAGTCAAGATAAACTAATACTAAATTACACTACAACCATTCAATGGTTTGTCCCAATCCATCTTGGTTGTGAGCTACTATTTATAATTTATAAGGAACTGATAACATGATCTTTTGTGTGACACCACACACCATGTTATCTATAATATAAATTAAATGGACAACTACATTTAACATAAATGCAGACATTTAACCAATGTGATTCTTATTTAAAATATGTTCATACAAATAGCTAGGCTTTTAGTATACATCCTAACAATCTCCCACTTATACTAACAGACTATGCTGCCATATATGCTGACATACTTCTGATTCTCATCCCCTCAACATGCCCATCAAAAGCTCTCTCCGGAAGGGCCTTAGTGGAAAGATCTAGGTTATCTGTTGATGCAATCTTGGCGACAACAACTTCTCCTCATTTTACGATGTCTCGTATTGGGTGGTACTTGCACTCTATGTGTTTACTTACCTTATAGGCTCGTGGTTCCTTCGAGTTTGCTACTGCACAACTATTATCACGATGATAATTTTGGGCAAACCAGGAATCACATGTAATTCCATCAATAAGTTTCTGAGCCATACAGCTTCTTTGACTGCCACAGGTGCTGCCACAGAGGTTGCCACTTAGCTTCCATGGTGGAGTTTGAAATGCATTTCTGCTTAACACTCCTCCATATTATGGCTCCATCTCCAAAAGTAAACACAAAACCCCGAGATTGACTTACTATTGTCCCTATCAGTCTGAATCCGTGTAACCCACAGGGAGCAAATCATCTACCTTGTAAACTAACATATAATCTCTAGTCCTTCTCTGGTGCTTTAATATATGCTTTACGGCAGTCCAGTGTCCCGGTCCTGGGTGACTTTTGTAGGACCGTTGGGCCAGCTAGAAGGGGGGTTGAATAGCCTGAAAAAAATAAACAGAAAAGACCCTTCTCGAACTTTCAACAGAACACTTGCATAAAGTAAATTAGCAGTAAATAAAAAGCAGAAAGAAGAGGCTCACAATTTGACTTGGTTACAACCAAGGAGGTTGTTAATCCAAGGAATGAACGTGCACTAAAATATCTCCTTCAGGCGGAGAAGCCTCTTACAGCAGTGAAAGCACAAAAGACAGAAGCTAAACAAGAACAGAAGTGCACAAGTGTTTGGAATGTAAATTTCTGAGTTGATGAAAAGCTTCTGGACCAAGGCTATATTTATAGCCTTGGTCGGGGCGCCTGGAAGGGTTCCGGGCGCCCTGGGGGGGATAAATTTTATCCCCCAATGTTCAGATCGAGTTTTGACTCAATCTGGTCAAAATACTGGGTCCGGGCGCCCGGAAGGGTTCCGGGCGCCCCGGAGCCCAAAGTCAACCAACGTTGACTTTTTCATCCGGGGACCACTGCTCCGGTTTGGTTCGGCTCGGTCCGGGTCTTCTACTCCGGATCCGCTTGCTTGGGTGATCTCTGCCATCCGGAAAAGGGCTCACCCGAACCCAACTTCCGGTCTTCTCGAGCGTGCTTCCCTCCGGCTTCTCGTCCCTCGGAATTGCCGCGTGTTTCCTTCTCGTCCGCCAGCGTACTTATCCGCAATCTTCGTCCCTCGGTCGTCGACCTTCTCGCTAGCTGCGTCTCTTGCTCCCCGAGCAATCTTCCGCTCCGGCTTTCGTCCCTCGGAACCACCGCGCGCTTCCTTCTCGTCCGCCGGTGTACTCTTCCGCAGCGCCTCGTCCCTCGGACGCACAGCGTGCCGTCCTTCTCGCTAGCTGCGTCTTCCGCTCGACTACCTGTGTTCCTAAGCTCCTGCACACTTAAACACAAGGTTAAATACACAGGACCTAACTTAACTTGTTGATCACACCAAAACAACCTTGGGGTTCCAACAATCTCCCCCTTTTTGGTGTGATCAACCCAAGTTAAGTTAGGGTTAAAATAGACATAAAACAGAATTAAGTAAATTAACTTAATTTGCAATTTAAGTGCAAAAAAGATAGAAAGAAAATTAAAATCTATCTACCTCCCCCTAGACTTATACTTTCCTTTCTCCCCCTTTGATCACAAAAAAATGGGGTTCCAAGAAAAAAAATAATCTAAGAGTTTAAAAACATAGAAAAATATTAAAAATAAAATTTCTAGGTTTTTAAGAAAAAAATCTCTAAGTTATTTAAGCTGAGATTTCTCGTTTCAGGAAAAAGTTTTTAACTTAGGAAGAAATGATTTTTGAGAATTTTTCTAAGTAAAAAAAATCCTAACTTAAATTTTTGAGAATTTTTAAGCACAAAAAAAACTTTGGGAGGAAAAAAAATTCTAAGTAAGTAAATTTCTGAAAAAAAATGTTTTGAATAACCTTTTTAAAGCACTAATTAATTCTTGTATTAATGCTTTATTAGTAAGTTAATTAAACATTTATTTCAATATTTTGGCTTCCAGGTCATGGCGAGGCACTAGGCCTTCTTGGTTATTGGAGCAACAACCACTTCCTTGACAAAGCCTCATAAGGAAATTCTTTGTTTAATTTTCTCACTTAAAGCGCTAATTTTACAACTTAGTTTAGGCATGATTTAGGAACCCAATATAGATTCCATCCTACTGGGTTATTTAAAAAGCTTTTAGGGACATATTTTCTTGAAATGTTCCTAATTTGTCCCGGGTGATATTTAAAGTACCAATTTAAATTATTAATTCTTCTAAAATTGGTTTTAGATGAACATGCATAGTTTTTCAAGTTATCTACTTGAATTTTCAAATCATCATTTTCAAATTTCAATTTTTCATTTGCTATTTTTAATTTATCTAATTTTTCTAAGGGACAAGATTTAGCTAGAATTACTTTTAAATTTTTATTTTCACTTTCTAATTTGCAGCAATCTTTTGTTAAAAGTTTAACGAACTTGAACATTTTATCGGGAGGAAGAGATCGTACCTGACTTACCTTGTCGATCTCGTTGTCCGTTTCTCCCCCTGAGCTGCTGCTTTCTTCCGACGTGTCTCCCCCTTCATCGATGCTCTCGATGCTCATTTCGGAAGAGCTTGAATCGCAGTCGTCGTCTTGATGACTCGCCATCAGTGCGAGTCCAGAAAATGCTTCGACTTCCGATTCGGACGAGGTATCGTCCCACGTCGCCTTCAGGGCCTTTCGTTTTTGGATAGGCTTCTTACCCTTTTCCTTGTCTCTATTCTTCAGCTTGGGGCAGTTGTCCTTGACATGCCCTTCTTCGTCGCAATGGTAGCAGCGGATAGTTCTTTTCTTTCTACCCTGTGGATGGTTAGTTTTTCTAGAATTGTATAACTTCTTAAATCGTCTTACCATCATTACCATTTCCTCGTCGTCGAGATAAGATTCCGATTCAGGTTCGTCTCTCGAAGCTTTGAGGGCGACGTTGTTCTTTGGCTCCCTCATTCCTGCACATCTTGACTCATGCACTTCAAATGTTGAAAAAAAATTCTTCTAATGAAATTTTTTCTAAGTCCTTCGAAATGTAAAAAGCATCTACTAGTGATGCCCATTTTGAATTTCTAGGGAAGGAATTTAAAGCGTACCTAAGCGAATCTCGGTTACTTACCTCTTCTCCGAGATTCGAAAGTCCGGTGATGAACTCCTATATCCTCGAGTGTAGATGTGCAATTGTTTCACCTTCTTCAAGACAAAGGTTTGTGAGCTGGTTGCGAAGTAAGTCCCATCTCGCAAGCTTAGCTTCGGATGTTCCTTCATGTAATTCAAGGAACTTCTCCCAAAGCTCCTTTGCCGAGTTGTAGGTGCCGACACGGTTGACTTCTTGTGGCGGAAGTACGGTTAGCAGATGGAATTCTTCTTTCTTGTTTGCCATGTACTCGACCTGCTCTTTCTTTGTCCATTGATTTTTCACTTTGCCCTCGGGAGCTTCAAAACCATATTCCATTGTTAGTAATAAATCAAAATCGGTACCGAAAAATACCTCCATGTGCTTCTTCCAGCTTGCAAAGTCCCCCTCGAATTTTGGTGGGTGGATGTTAGATCCGGCCATCTCGTTGCTTCGTTCGACGGTTAGTCCTCCTGAAGCGTTTCGGCTCTGATACCACTTGTAGGATCGTTGGGCCGGCTAGAAGGGGGGTTGAATAGCCTGAAAAAAATAAACAAAAAAGACCCTTCTCGAACTTTCAACAGAACACTTGCATAAAGTAAATTAGCAGTAAATAAAAAGCAGAAAGAAGAGGCTCACAATTTGACTTGGTTACAACCAAGGAGGTTGTTAATCCAAGGAATGAACGTGCACTAAAATATCTCCTTCAGGCGGAGAAGCCTCTTACAGCAGTGAAAGCACGAAAGACAGAAGCTAAACTAGAACAGAAGTGCACAAGTGTTTGGAATGTAAATTTCTGAGTTGATGAAAAGCTTCTGGACCAAGGCTATATTTATAGCCATGGTCGGGGCGCCTGGAAGGGTTCCGGGCGCCCTGGGGGGGATAAATTTTATCCCCCAATGTTCAGATCGAGTTATGACTCGATCTGGTCAAAATACTGGGTCCGGGCGTCCGAAAGGGTTCCGGGCGCCCCGGGCTGTTCCGGGCGCCCCGGAGCCCAAAGTCAACCAATGTTGACTTTTTCATCCGGGGACCACTGCTCTGGTTTGGTTCGGCTCGGTCCGGGTCTTCTACTCCGGATCCGCTTGCTTGGGTGATCTCTGCCATCCGGAAAAGGGCTCACCCGAACTCAACTTCCGGTCTTCTCGAGCGTGCTTCCCTCCAGCTTCTCGTCCCTCGGAATTGCCGCATGTTTCCTTCTCGTCCGCCAGCGTACTTATCCACAGTCTTCGTCCCTCGGTCATTGACCTTCTCGCTAGCTGCGTCTCTTGCTCCCCGAGCAATCTTCCGCTCCGGCTTTCGTCCCTCGGAACCACCGCGCGCTTCCTTCTGGTCCGCCGGTGTACTCTTCCGCAGCGCCTCGTCCCTCGGATGCACAGCGTGCCGTCCTTCTCGCTAGCTGCGTCTTCCGCTCGACTATATATGTTCCTAAGCTCCTGCACACTTAAACACAAGGTTAAATACACAGGACCTAACTTAACTTGTTGATCACACCAAAATAACCTTGGGGTTCCAACAACTTTGATATCTGCTAACCATGCCCACGGCAAAACAGATATCCGGTCTCGTACATAGCATCGCATACATTAGGCTCTCTACAGCCGAAACATAAGGAACCGCTTTCATGTCCTCTATCTCCTTTGATGTCTTAGGAAACATCTCTTTTAGATAAAGATACTCCATGTCGAAAAGGTAGAAAATCTTTCTTGGAGTTTTGCATGCTAAAACGAGTTAGGATAGTAATGATGTATGAAGCTTGGGATAAGGACAATATCCTTTTCTTGCAATCCCTTATTAATTTGATCCCAAGAATATATCCACATTCTCCCAAGACCTTCATATCAAAACACTTGGACAACCATACCCTTACTTCAGACAATATTTTGACATTTTGCTAATGAGCAAAATATCATCTACGTATAGTACAAGAAATAACACCACGTTTCCGTCACGCTTCTTATATACACAAGACTCATCCGAACACTGAATGAATCCATAAGACTGGATAACTTCATTAAACTAGATGTTCCAAGATCTTGAAGCTTGCTTTGTCCATAGACCAATTGAGCTTACAAACAAGATGCTCTTTGCCCTTCACAATGAATCCCTTTGGTTGCTTCATATGGATGTTTTCTTCAAGACTTCCAATAAGGAAAGCTGTTTTGACATCCATTTGCCAAATCTCATAATTCATATGAGCAGCAATAGATAAAAGAATCTGGATAGACTTAAGCATGACTACCGGAGAAAAGGTTTCATCATAATCGATTCCCTCTTTCTGAGTATATCCTTTTGCAACAAGTCTTGCATTGAAAGCTTCCACCATCCTATCTTTCCCTCTTCTTCTTTTGTAAACCCATTTACACCTAATGGCTTTTACACCATTTGGTGGTTCTACAAACCCCTAGACCTGATTAGAATACATAGATTCTATCTCAGAGGTCATTGCTGTAACGACCACCCTTCTTACTACTACTCTCTAAGGGCGACCGTTACCTAACTACTACTCTACTTACTAGTGTCACTTATGCTAATATTAGCAACACTTAGATTTATCACGGCCCCAGAGGAAGTCCTACCTAAAAATTTTGACAGAGTCTCCCCTGTACCGGTGACCAAATCAACCATACAGACACTATATACACAGCCACAGGTGGCTGGAACATATTTTTTTTCACAACCATGCAGTATAATAACACAATAAGAAGAAGGAAACTACTCTAGCAATGGCAAACAACTATATCACTCCAACAATAGGACCCAACTATAAGTGCGGAATAAACTTAATTACAATCTCAACTCATAATAATATTTAAAGAAACTAAAAGAACTCTAAACAAAAGAGTCCTGAATATTTGCCAGCAAACTCTGGATCTCTCCATAGTCCAGTCATCACACACCTTCATCACCACCACCTTGTCACCTTCCTTTCATATTTTAGCTTTTCCTTTATCTGCAGTAGGAGGAAAAATAGATCTTTAAGCGAAACGCTTAGTAAGTACTAATCTATCTCACAAAAACTCGAAATGCATAGAAATAATGTAACAATACTAAAACTGAAATGCTAAAAGAAAAGTTGCATGTACTCATCTAATAGCAAAGTACTCATGGTGTACAGAAATAAAACTGAACACTGGAAATAATACTAAACATGCTCACAAAACTGATAAGAAAATAATGAAACAAATGCTGTATGCTTAGAAATAAAGAAACTAAACTTCTGTTGATTCTAAACATAGGTGATACTTGTTTCATTTACTTATAGCTTTATACTTGAAATTAATCTTTTAATTTCTTTTACTTTTATTTTTCTTTCTTCTTCTTTTTCTTTGGGCCCAGGCTTAGTACCATCTTATCCGCGCTCCCTAATAGAGACTGCTGTAGTCCCACAGGGTAAAGACCTCGGTCTTACCAGGGCCGAGACCTCGGAAACAGTCACCTGGATCTGTTTAACGACAACCTCGGAAGTCGGGTACTAGCCTCTTACTTTAATTTACTTGTTATCTCTTTTTAACTAGACCTTGGTCTTTTCTTACTTATAGCTGCTCATTATAGCAAGGAAAGTCCAAACTAAATGCTATGTGCATACATGTATATGCTAAAATCTGTTCATGCATATCTTAAAGCAAAGGGAAATAAAAATCAGCATGCTACTATATGCTAAAATCTGTTCTTATGAATACTAAAAATCTGCACATGTGAATAAAAAAAATCTGCACACGTGAATCATTAAAAATCTACGAATGAAACAGAATTAAAAACTAATACTGCTCATGCTATTCTAATACTGCATACTTTAAATATGGCTGCCATTCTAACTAAAGAAAGGTTGTTCTTGCCCTTTGAGTTGCAAGGAAGATACTAATCCCATTCTTATACTTGGCAGCGAGATAAAACACTAATACTACAAAGGTAACAGTCGAAATTCTCAAAAATTTTAATGGATCACATAAAATTCTGCCAAAAATCAAGGCTACTCCTACTCATCTAATAGCAAGTAAAAATACAAGCCGCATGCTTAATTAACAAAGTTTGTTCATGTTTAGAAACATGGAAATCCAAGGCTGAAATACCAACTTAAAACTAATCAGGTGCATGGTATTAGCAAGGAAAACTAAGCTACAATGTAAAAAAAATAGATCTGCCTCTGCTTAAGGGAACTAAGCTGGAGTTACTCGTGCTCAAACTAATGGCAGAGTGAAAACAACTAACAGCAAAGGAACAAGAAAATTGTTCATGCTTATAACCGGTAAAGGAAAGAAACAAGAATCAATAGTAAATGGAAACTAAACGATCTGCCCATGTATATCTATATAAACTAAGCTTGCTATGTTATTAAACAGGAAGAAAGCTAACACTATGTACTTGAATTGAGGGCTGTTCATGGCCAACTAAAAACTAGTAAAATTTAGGAAACTTGCATGCATATCTAATAGCAAATGGTAGCTACTGGTGTTCAGCTAACAGAAACCGAAGGCTGCACATGCTCAACTGGTAGCAATGAAAACTAAAGCTGCTCTGAAATGCTTAAAATTTAGGAAACCTGCATGCATATCTAATAGCAAATGGAAGCTACTGGTGTTCAGCTAACAGAAACCGAGAATGGCATCTCAACAAAGCAAGGAGGGAACCCTAGCACTTCAAAAATCGGCACAACAAAGTCCGGAAGCAAGGAGATAAAAACCCTAAATTCGGAGAAACTCCTACCACAAGTGAGTAGTACTTACATTGCTGTTCTTGGACTTACAACCGAAGGGAAGAAGATCTAGGGTTCAGAGGAGATGAAAATCTCAGTTCTCCTTCGTGCTCACAACACTCTTTGCTGTTTTCGGGCTTCCTTCGTCGAGGTAACCACGCACGGGTGAAGATTGGCTGGGAAAAGCCTTCGCCGGCGCCGGAGATCGAGCCCTAACGCCTGCTTCTTCGTTTCCTTCGAGAACAGGGGACGCCGTCGGGAGAGAAAGAAAGGCAGATAGGGTTTTCGGTGAGAAAGGGAAAACTTAATCCCTTTATAACTAGGTTTAATTTTGTTCCAATTACAACTTAAATATATCTCGCTACATACTTGGTTAACAAATCATGCGTAGCCCAGTTGGTTGGCTGGGTTCGGCTGAGGTTCGGCTCGGGTCGAGGTTGCAGGTTCGAATCTCACCTTCAACATTTTTGGTCAAAACTTCTTTCTTTTTGTAAACATACTAAACGACCTTCAAAAATTACGTAAAAATACTCTAAAAATTCCTAAAAATCTCTAGAATATTTTAAAAGTATATCTAAATATTTTTAAAGACATTTAGAACTCGAAATAGGGAAAATTGGGTCGTTACAATCCCCCATACCTTATAAAAAGTTCGTCCTCGAACTTAGAATAACTCTGGATATTTCTATCTCATACTGTCCTCCCGCTCCCAAGTGACTTCCTCGTGCTTCTGGTTCTACCAGATGACCTTCACTAGTGGCACTTCTTTATTTCTTAGTCTCTTGACTGCTCTGTCCACTATCTGGGTAGGTCTGCTCTCATAACTAAGATCCTCTTGGATCGGCACTGACTAAGGCTGAATCACTTGGCTTGGGTCGTGGAGACACTTCTTTATCATAGAGACATGAAATACATTATGTATTGCTAACATGTCTTGTGGTAAATCCAGCTTGTAAGCTACTTTCCCAATCCTCTCTATGATCATGTAAGGTCCTACGCAGCGAGGACTTAATTTTCCCTTCTTGCCAGATCTCATCACTCCTTTCATAGGAGCAACCTTGAGAAAGACTGAATCCCCTACTTGGAATTCAAGTGGCCTACGGCGTGTGTCAGCATAACTCTTCTATCTACTCTGGGCAGTCTCAATTCTCTGTCTGATCTTCTGGATAGCCTGAGTAGTCTCATCTATTAGCTCTGTCTGAATGCCCAACTCTACCTCCATTTCTTTTCTCTCACCTGCTTCTTGCCAGCAAATGGGTGATCTGCACTTCCTGCCATACAACGCCTCATAAGGTGCCATCTTGATGGTAGCCTGATAACTATTGTTGTAGGCAAACTCAGCTAAGCATAGATACTTGCACCAACTTCCCTTGAAATCTAATACACAAGACCTGAGCATATCTTCTAAAATCTGATTTACTCGCTCTGTCTGTCCATCAGTCTGAGGATGGAAAGTTGTGCTGAACTTGAGTTTGGTGCCTAGTGCATTCTGAACGCACTCCCAAAAGTGTGAGGTGAAGCGCTCATCTCTATATGAAACAATAGATTTAGGAACTCTGTGAAGTCTGATCACCTCCTTAACATATAGCTGTGCCAACTGCTCTATAGAGTGGGACATCTTGATGGCTAGGAAATGAGCAGACTTGGTCAATCTGTCCACTATCACACATATCGCATCATATCCATCTGTGGTTCTTGGGAGACCTGTTATAAAGTCCCTGGATATGTCTTCCCAATTCCACTCTGGTATTGGAAGAGGCTGTAGAACTCCTCCTGGTCTCTGGTGTTTTACTTTGACCCTCTGACATGTCAGGTAGGTACTGACATATTTAGTAATGTAACGCCCTCCCTCCCTGCTACCCTAAGGGACGGGGCTACGATACTCTACGTATAAATTTTTCTTTTAAATTTCTTTTGAACTATACTATCACATGGCATCAAAATCATAACATCAAATCCAGTGGAACCATAATGTCAAGCCACACATGTTTAAGTATCACAAGTCATAAAATACCAATGCATAGTTCTTTAAAGAAACTTTAAGCAGGTTCTTATTTATTTGGTTGCCTAGCCACTGCCACACACATCTTCGTTGCCCCTCCTGCTGCTCCTCTAACTCATCCAGCTTTTTTCTTTATCTGTGGTACAAGGAAAGTAAGCTATGAGCACTCATGGCTCAGTAAGTTCCTTTCCTACTCACTAAAACCAACAATCAGCACATAATCAAGAATGCATCAACAAGTCATAATCTCAACTAATCATGGCATAACATAGCATTCTATTCAAGCATATCATGCATCATAATATAATCACAACTAGTCATAGCATATCAAGCATCACCATGGCCGAAACATATACATAGTGCATTGCATAAAACATAGCTAGACATGGCATAACAAACAAGTATTATGGTATATCAAAGCATGGCCGAAACATGTATATCAAAGCATCATACTATGGCCGAAACATGTACATCAAGGCATCATCATATCTATGGCCGAAATCTATATATCAAGCATCAACAAATCCATGGCCGAAACATGTCTATAAGGTATAGCATGAACATAACATAATCATACCTTATCATGGCATATCATAATCAAGAGCATAACATGAAACATAGCATAATCATAAGGTGTATGCAATATGATTTTGGAAAACATGTATCCGAAAAATATGTGTATGTCTCATGATCTTTAAAACCATTTTCTTTTACATATATACTTGAAAGTACTCTCAACATAAGGGGGATCCCGGCTATGTACCACTTACATATTGCGCGCAACCTTGTAGGTCCAAGGTAGCAAGTCTTGAACCCGACGAGGCAAACATACTAGGCCCTTAGTCCTAGGGGCACTTAGGAGCCCATCCCTAACGAGGTCCTTAGTCCCCGGGGCGCTTATGGAGCCCACCCTTGGTACAAGCCACTCACATATAAAGTAAAGTACATGTCATACATATCATGTATCATAAAAGCATGCATCACTTAGGCACACATCATATCGTAAAAGTATGCATCACTTAGGCATACATCATGTCATAAAAGTATGCATCACTTAGGCATACATCATATCATAAAGGTATGCATCACTTAGGCATACATCATGTCATAAAGGTATGCATCACTTAGGCATACATCTCATCATAAAGGCATGCATCACTTAGGCATACATCATGTCATAACAATATGCATCACTTAGGCATAAATCATAAAAACATGCATATCTTAAGCATAAAGCATATCATCAAGCATGCATGATTTAACCCCATAGCATATCATGAAAGCATGCATATTTTAAGCACTAAACATGGCATCAAAGCATGCATAATTCAACCACATATCATAACATAAGCATGCATATTTTAAGCACAAAGCATATCATATCATAAAAGCATGCATATCATATCATAAGTCATAAATCACAAGCATACATTTTAAGCATAAGGGTGTATCTTGTGATTATCCTATCATAGGAAACATGGTATCATATTTATCTTGGTTTTAAGCTTCCTAAACCCTTGTGGCCGAAACCCTTTAGAGCTCAATTTAGGTTAAACACAACATCCAAGCATGTGGCACCTAAATTATCATCATAACATTTTCATAGGAAGCATTATAAACATGATTAACTTAGTTTCTAGGTTCCTCAAGTCCCTAATTTCATATGGCCGAAACCTTAAGGTGTGAAACAAGGTTCCATATGACATAAAAGTATGGACAACTTTAAATCATATTTATAATATTTTTACCAAGGAACAAGGTAAACACATTTGACACATTTGAATTAGTTCCTAAGTTCTTTAAGCCCTTAACATATGTCATGGCCGAAATTTAACAAGTTCTCATTAGGGCTACAAACAAGCATACAAGCATGTGAACTTGGACTAACATTATGTATAAATTCATACAAGGCATCATCCAATAGTTATGGCCGAAACATACCCTAGCATCATTTTAGGTCATAAAACAACATATAGCAATTGAACCTTGGCTTTCTACTTATCATATTTCATGTAGAGTGACATGAGCATATTTAATTTAAGTCCTAGGGTTTCTAGGGCATCTATTCCTTCATGACCGAAACATTCAAGGGTTCATTTAGGTCATGGAAAAATTATACAAGCATGTGAAACAATCAACACATTATCCTATTTTCATAAGAAGTACTTTTAACACATTTGGTTTCATTTCTAAGGCCTCTAGGTCTTTTAAACCCTACTTGGCCGAAACTCATAGAATATAAACTTGCTTCAAATAGCCTAAAAGCATGAGAATTTATACAAGTTTCATAGCATGTATAAGGACAAGCATAATGAGTATACATATGAATTGTGTCTTAGGCTTTCTAGGTTTCTTTTTCTTTTTTTTTTTCTTTTATTTTTTTCTCATGGCCGAAACCTACCATTCCTTAGCTAGGTTTTTAAGTGGCCTAAAGCATGAAAAACCTATGTAAGTTTCATGGCAAAAGTTACTAAGAAACATATATACAAATTGGTTCATGAATAAGCTAGGACCCCTTGTGGTCATACATATTATATGTCATGCAACTAATTTTTCTACACCCTAATTAAGCATGAGGGCATTAAACAACTTTCATATCTAAATAGCACAGAGGTCTTGCGCATATTAAAATTTTGTTTAAGCTTTTCTAAGTTATCCATCTCATCATGGCCGAAAAACCCTAAGAAGGAGTTCATGAAATTCTAGCAATATTCAAGCATACAAATCCTTTAAGATCTTTGTATTCTATCACATGAGCATGGTTATTTAAATTTAAAGGTCTTCCTAACCCTAAACCCTTTCTTGACCGAATCATATGAGTGGGTTTTCTTTTAGTTTCAAATATCTTCTAAGGAAGAAAAACTAATACATGATCCTTAATATTTCATAGGGAGAACCTTGTACTAGTTGGGTAAAACAATAAATTTCCCTAGCCTCTTAAGAATATTTTTGGCCGAAATTCTAGGGTTCAGTACTCCTCTGATCAAGCATCATATAGGTATAAAAGCATGAAGAACCCCTTTACATAGCATAGAAAAATCTATCATGTAGTGAAGACTAGTTTAAACACCATTAGATTTTGAAAGCTCTTCTTGGCCGAATTTTCTCAAACTTGTTTCTAGGTTTTAAAATCTTCATAAAATCCGAAAAAGCACATAAAAGCCTTGTACCACAGGTGAGGGGAAGCTTACATCCTTTTTTTCTTGTGGATCTAAGGTATGAAGAAGAAGAAGTAGCCTCTTCTTCTAGTTCCTTTCCCTTGATTCCTTTGCTAAGTCCTCCTTGTATCTTAGTCTTTCTTAGGGAAAAATTTGGCTTTGGGGCTGAAGATGGAGGAGAGGGGACTGTGGTGTTCTTGGTGAGGGAGAGGATGAATGAGAGAAAATGAGAGAAAAATGGTTTTCTCTTTTCTTGCTCCCTTTTATGTTAAGGGGGAAGAGGTAGCAAACTTAGTTTTTGCTTTCCTTCTCCCTTAGCCTTTTTTTTTCTATTTTATTTTTATTTTTATTTGTTTATTTATCCTCATCATTCATGGTGAAATAAGGGGGAATGAATCCCCTTAATTCCTCTTTAAACATTTTGGCAAAACCAAAGAGGAAGAAGGAGAGAAAGGGAGGAAGGCAAGTTGCCTTTCTCTTGCTCCTTTCTTGTTTTCTTTTGGCTAGCTTTTACTCTTACCTTTATCATGAGTTTCCCTCCTTTGCAATCAATATCTTCTCTCTATCCCAATTGGTTTCTACTATTTAATTCTATGAATTATAATATAAGAGGTTCAAGGTTCAATCCTTGACCTTCACTTCTTTTTATTTCATTTTATTTCTTTTTGCTTCAACTCACTTCCTATTATTTTTCTAAGGCAAAATCCTACATTCATATATTTATCTTACAAGCTTAGTGGGTATTACAAGTAACATGTCTTTTGAGTCCAGACCACTAGAACCTCTGTTTCACGTCTTGGTACATCTTGGTAGAACCAGGATGCATGGAGTATGGTGTACTATGAGCTTCTTCTAAAATCTTCTTTCTCATTTCTTCATCATTGGGAACACAAATGCGACTCCCCTGATAAAGAATCCCGCTGTCCGTTACTCGAAACTATGAATTATCTTCTTTCTGTATCCTTTGCTTGATCTTCTGGATGCCTGGATCTTCACTTTGCTTTCTCTGTATATCCTCAAGAAGTGTAGACTCTAAGGTCAATGCAGAGAGTTGCCCTTCAATAACTTCTAGTTCAAAATTTGACAACTCCTTCTGCAGTGGCAGGACTAATGATGACAAAGACATCAAGGACGCACTGAATTTTCTGCTTAGTGCATCTGCCACTTTGTTAGCTTTGCTTGGGTGGTAGAGGATTTCACAGTCATAGTCTTTGACTAACTCCAGCCACCTGCGCTGTCTCATGTTTAAGTCTTTCTGAGTGATGAAGTACTTAAGACTCTGATGGTCAGTGAAGATTCTACACTGAACTCCATACAAATGATGTCGCCAGAGTTTCAGTGCAAAGACCACAGCTGCCAGCTCAAGATCATGAGTGGGATAGTTCTTCTCATAGTCTTTGAGTTTTCTGGAAGCATAAGCTATAACTTTTCCTTCTTGCATGAGTACAGCTCCTAAGCCCATCTTGGAAGCATCACTGTATAGGTCAAAACTCTTGTCACTCTCTGGAACAGTCAGAATAGGAGCACTGGTCAGTCTCTTCTTCAACTCTTGGAAACTCTGCTCACATTTATCTGACCATTCAAACCTCTTGTTCTTTCTGGTGAGAGCTGTTAGTGGAGAGGCTATCTTAGAAAAGTCCTCCACGAATTTCCTGTAGTACCCAGCTAAACCAAGGAAGCTACTGATCTCCCTCGCATTCTTGGGTCTACTCCAGTTGTTGACCGCTTCTATTTTGGCTGGATCCACCTGAATACCTTCTTTAGAAATGATGTGACCTAGAAATGCCACCTGATCTAACCAGAATTCGCACTTTGAGAATTTAGCATACAGTACTATTCTCAAGTGCGTGTCATGCTCCTCTGGGGTCCTTGAATAGACTAGAATGTCGTCGATGAACACAATGACAAATTTGTCAAGGTATTCTCTGAACACTCTGTCCATCAAGTCTATGAAGACCGCTGGTGCATTAGTCACACCAAAATGCAAGACTACAAACTCGTAGTGTCCGTATCTGGTCCTGAACGTCGTTCTGGGTATATCCCTTTCTTTCACCTTCAGTTGATGGTACCCAGAGTGCAGGTCTATCTTTTAGAACACTGTTGCCCCTTAACTGATCAAATAAGTCGTTGATCCTGAGAAGGGGGTACTTGTTCTTGATCGTCACTTGATTCAGAGCTCTGTAATCTATGCACATTCGCATAGATCCATCTTTCTTCTTGACAAACAACACAGGAGCTCCCCAAGGTGAGTGACTAGGGCAAATGAAGCCTTTGTCAAGCAGCTCCTGAAGTTGTTCTTGTAACTCTTTCAACTCTGCTGGAGACATACGGTATGGAGCTTTTGAAATTGGACCGGTTCCAGGAACCAATTCAATCTCAAACTCCACTTCTCTGTTGGGAGGTAGTCCAGGTAGCCCTTCTGGATATACCTTTGGATACTTACAGACTACCCGAACATCTTCCTGCTTGAGTCTTTCTTGTTATCTTTGTCCTTCCAGTTCTGATTACTTGACTGGCGTCTTCTATCTTGACTGGCTTGTGTTGCGTTTGTTGTGTCTTGTTGCTGTTCAGATAGTGCTCACTAATGCCCTGCTGACCAGCTCTTCACCAATCTATGGTCGGTGAGTTTCACTACTCACATTAGGTGCTATTTCTGGTCTCAGCATTCGGAGTATCAGTCTGACTCGTTCTTTCACTGTACTTACTAACTCTAGGCAAAGGTGAGCTAGCCTGTTAAATCTTTTGACCGCTTCTTCTACTGGTAGGTCACCTTGTCTGAATTCCATAAGCTCCTCATACTGTTTATTGGTGATCCGTTGACGGAAGACTTTTTCGTAAAACTCTATCTCTAAGTTAACCCAACTCATCTGGTTGACTGCTCTCTTACTCTCCACTCGCTCCCACCACATACAAGCACCTCCATATTGGCAGAAAGAGGCACACTTAACCTTCTCGACTTCTGGACAGTCAAGAAGCTCCATTGTGCTCTCAAGTGTCTTGAACCAAGCCTGGGCATCCCAGGGCTCAGTCGTGCTTGAGAATCTTTCTGGTTTCAGCTTCAGCCACTGGATGAGGTATGCTTCTTGTCTTCTAGGTGTTGTGGCGACTTCTAGGGCAACCGATAGGACTTCAGTCACCACTGGGGTCTCCACATTAATGGTTGGGGGAGTGGGAGGAGCTGGCTTCTGATTGGCCATTAGATAGGCAATCACTTGCTGCTGCTCGCTACCTGTCTCTGAAGTTGAGCAACAACTTCAGAGAGAATAGGCCCAGGGGTTCTGGGCTCTTCGTTCTCCTAAACTCGGTCCTCAATATGAACTGTACGGGGACGTCCTCTTCTTGACATCTAATTATGCAGAGGAAAAGGCTTGATAGCTTCTCTAACCCTTCTAATCATACTTATATATGAATATAGAAAAGGGAAACAAAATCTTCTATCTTACTTAATCATTCAAAAACAAATACTCTATACTGCAGTTAATAATAAGGAAAGCAGAATAAAGAAAGAATTTAAATAGTTTCTTACTTGGAGAAGGCAAGGCTGATGCTGATGTGTGTGTGAAGCTGGAGAATGGAACGCTGCTCTGATACCAACTGTAACGACCACCCTTCTTATTACTACTCTCTAAGGGCGACCGTTACCTAACTATTACTCTACTTACTAGTGTCACTTATGCTAATATTAGCAACACTTAGATTTATCACGGCCCCAGAGGAAGTCCTACCGAAAAATTTCGACAAAGTCTCCCCTGCACCGGTGACCAAATCAACCATACAGACACTATATACACAGCCACAGGTGGCTGGAACATATTTTTTTTCATAACCACGCAGTATAATAACACAATAAGAAGAAGGAAAACTACTCAAGCAATGGCAAACAACTATATCACTCCAACAATAGGACCCAACTACAAGTGCGGAATAAACTTAATTACAATCTCAACTCATAATAATATTTAAAGAAACTAAAAGAACTCTAAACAGAAGAGTCTTGACAATTTGCCAGCAAACTCTGGATCTCTCCATAGTCCAGTCATCACACACCTTCATCACCACCACCTTGTCACCTTCCTTTCATATTTTAGCTTTTCCTTTATCTGCAATAGGAGGAAAAATAGATCTATAAGCGAAACGCTTAGTAAGTACTAATCTATCTCACAAAAACTCGAAATGCATAGAAATAATGCAACAATACTAAAACTGAAATGCTAAAAGAAAAGCTGCATGTACTCATCTAATAGCAAAGTACTCATGGTGTACAGAAAGAAAACTGAACACTGGAAATAATACTAAACATGCTCACTAAACTGATAAGAAAATAATGAAACAAATGTTGTATGCTTAGAAATAAAGAAACTAAACTTATGTTGATTCTAAACATAGGTGATACTTGTTTCATTTACTTATAGCTTTATACTTGAAATTAATCTTTTAATTTCTTTTACTTTTACTTTTACTTTTCTTTTTTCTTCTTTTTCTTTGGGCCCAGGCTTAGTACCATCTTATGCGCGCTCCCTAATAGAGACTGCTGTAGTCCCACAGGGTAAAGACCTCGGTCTTACCGGGGCCGAGACCTCGGAAACGGTCACCTGGATCTGTTTAACGACAACCTCGGAAGTCGGGTACTAGCCTCTTACTTTAATTTACTTGTTATCTCTTTTTAACTAGACCTTGGTATTTTCTTACTTATAGCTGCTCATTATAGCAAGGAAAGTCCAAACTAAATGCTATGTGCATACATGTATATGCTAAAATCTGTTCATGCATATCTTAAAGCAAAGGGAAACAAAAATCAGCATGCTACTATATGCTAAAATCTATTCTTATGAATACTAAAAACTGCACATGTGAATAACAAAAATCTGCACACGTGAATCATTAAAAGTCTGCGAATGAAACAGAATTAAAAACTAATACTGCTCATGCTATTCTAATACTGCATACTTTAAATAAGGCTGCCATTCTAACTAAAGAAAGGTTGTTCTTGCCCTTTGAGTTGCAAGGAAGATACTAATCCCATTCTTATACATGGCAGCGAGATAAAACACTAATACTACAAAGTTAACAGCCGAAATTCTCTAAAAGTTTAATGGATCACATAAAATTCTGCCAAAAATCAAGGCTACTCCTACTCATCTAATAGCAAGTAAAAATACAAGCCGCATGCTTAATTAACAAAGTTTGTTCATGTTTAGAAACATGGAAATCCAAGGCTGAAATACCAACTTAAAACTAATCAAGTGCATGGTATTAGCAAGGAAAACTAAGCTACAATGTAAAAAAAATGGATCTGCCTCTGCTTAAGGGAACTAAGCTGGAGTTACTCGTGCTCAAACTAATGGCAGAGTGAAAACAACTAACAGCAAAGGAACAAGAAAATTGTTCATGCTTGTAACCGATAAAGGAAAGAAACAAGAATCAATAGTAAATGGAAACTAAATGATCTGCCCATGTATATCCATATAAACTAAGCTTGCTATGTTATTAAATAGGAAGAAAGCTAACACTATGTACTTGAATTGAGGGATGTTCGTGCCAAACTAAAAACTAGTAAAATTTAGGAAACTTGCATGCATATCTAATAGCAAATGGTAGCTACTGGTGTTCAGCTAACAGAAACCGAAGGCTGCACATGCTCAACTGGTAGCAATGAAAACTAAAGCTGCTCTGAAATGCTTAAAATTTAGGAAACCTGCATGCATATCTAATAGAAAATGGAAGCTACTGGTGTTCAGCTAACAGAAACCGAGAATGGCATCTCAACAAAGCAAGGAGGGAACCCTAGCACTTCAAAAATCGGCACAACAAAGTCCGGAAGCAAGGAGATAAAAACCCTAAATTCGGAGCAACTCCTACCACAGGTGAGTAGTACTTACATTGATGTTCTTGGACTTACAACCGAAGGGAAGAAGATCTAGGGTTCGGAGGAGATGAAAATCTCGGTTTCTCCTTCGTGCTCACGACACTCTTTGCTATTTTCGGGCTTCCTTCGTCGAGGTAACCACGCACGGGTGAAGATTGGCTGGGAAAAGCCTTCGCCGGCGCCGGAGATCGAGCCCTAACGCATGCTTTTTTGTTTCCGTCGAGAACAGGGGACGCCGTCGGGAGAGAAAGAAAGGCAGATAGGGTTTTCGGCGAGAAAGGGAAAACTTAATCCCTTTATAACTAGGTTTAATTCTGTTCCAATTACAACTTAAATATATCTCGCTACATACTTGGTTAACAAATCACGCGCAGCCCAGTTGGTTGGCTGGGTTCGGCTGAGGTTTGGCTTGGGTCGGTGTCGCGGGTTCGAATCTCACCTTCAACATTTTTGGTCAAAACTTCTTTCTTTTTGTAAACATACTAAACGACCTTCAAAAATTACGTAAAAATACTCTAAAAATTTCTAAAAATCTCTAGAATATTTTAAAAGTATTTCTAAATATTTTTAAAGACATTTAGAACTCGAAATAGGGAAAATTGGGTCGTTACAATTGCACTTTGCCAAGATGCTGCATCTTTATCTTGGAGTGCTTTATCATATGTGCAGGGATCAGGTTCATGTTCACCAGGGATCTAGTCTAAAGACTCTCCTAAAAACATGAATCTATTAGGTTGCTTAACAACCCTCCCACATCGACGTGGCACTGCTTGTAATTGCGCATCATTTGTGACACGTGTTACAGTTTCTTGTGGTATCTCATCTTGTACTGTTGGTACTAGATTAGACGTGTCCTCTCTTACTTCTTCAAGAACATTTTTACTCATGTACTTATGGTTCATTACATAGTCCTCTTCTAAAAATTGACATTGGTGCTAACAATGACCTTCTGATCTTTAGGACTACAAACCACCTTTCTTTCCTTTAGGATATCCCACAAACAAGCGGACTTCTGTACGTGATTCTAACTTATCAGCGTCTCCCTTCAGCACATGTGCTGGACATCCCCAAATCCGAACATGTCTTAGGCAAGGCTTACGCCCATTCCACATTTCTATGGGAGTAGAAGATACTGATTTAGAAGGTACTAAGTTCAGAATGTACACTGTTGTTTCTAGAGCATATCCCCAAAACGAATTTGGTAATTCAGAATAACTCATCATCGATCTAACCATTTCCATAAGAGTCTTATTCCTTCATTTCACCACACAATTCTGTTGGGGTGTACCAGGTGCAGACAGTTGGGATTTAATCTCGGCCTTTGATAAGTAATTCCTAAACTCTCCTAAGTGGTACTATCCACCATGATCAGACTGTAGTGTCTTGATACTTTTACCATGACGTTTCTCCTCATCAGCCTTGTACTCTTTGAACCTATCAAAGTACTCAGACTTGTGACATATCAAGTAAATGTACCTATATCTTGAATAGTCGTCTATAAAAGAGATGAAATATTCGAAACCACCTCTTGCCTGGATAGTCTTAGGTTTACACAAATCAGAATGAACCAATTCCAACACATCTTTGGCTCTATACCCCTTAGCCTTAAAAGGTCTCTTGGTCATTTTTCCTTCCAAGCAAGACTCGCAGGTTGGAAATTTTTCCACCACCAATAAAGCCAAAAGTCCATCGACTATTAACCTTTGAATCCTACTCAAGTTAATATGACCTAGCCTTAGATGCCAAAGATATGTTTGGTTCATTTCCGAAGGCTGCTTTCTCTTATTTGAATTAGAAGATGTGTTATTAATTTTCATTTGTTGCATCGTGGGAGTTATTGGATTTAGAGTATACAAATTGCCAACTAATGTACTAGAACAAATAACCACTCTATTTTTCTTGACAACCACTTTGTCATCAAAAGAAACAAAATATCTATCCTCAAATAGTTTAGAAACTGAAATCAAATTCTTTCTAAAACTTGGTACATAAAGGCAATTTCTCAAAATAAATGTTTTATTCCTATCAAAGGCTAAATAAACATCTCCCACTGCAACAGCCGTCACTTTCGTAGCATTACCCATGTAAACGGTGATTTCTCCTTCATGTAGTCGTCGGGTTTCCTGGAAACCCTGCAATGAATTGCGAACATGATCAGTGGCTCCCGTATCTACACACCAGGTACCGGTAGATAACACCACTAAACATGTTTCAATAACTAATGAATAAGATACACCTTTATTGTTCTCAATTTTGCGAGGACAATCTACCTTTTTGTTTCCAATCAATATAATTGGGACTTTGTAAGTATATTCTCTAAAATAACAGCTAGGGGATTAAAAAACATTTGAAATCCTAAGAATCACAAAATATTTGGTTAAGACCTTAAAATAATATTGATTCCTCAATATCATTTACCGACACCTCAAAACACCCTGAATTTTATATGCCATGTTAGTGTAGACGTATACAAATTCAAACATTTGTAAGAGGATATTTTACCCATTAATTTTATTATCTTGTCATCCTAACTTTATGACAAATAAAATTAATAGTTGGTCTGTCTTCGATCAAATATTTGGTCAAAACCTTAGAATTTAAAATAATATTGATTCCTCAAATAATATCATTTAAATTCACCAACACCTCAAACACCGTGAATTTTGTATGCCACGATAGTGTGGACGTATACAAATTCAAACATTTGTAAGAGGAGGGTTTTACCCATTAATTATCTTGTCAACCTAACTTTATGACAAATAAAATTACCTCAAACACCGTGAATTTTGTATGCCACGATAGTGTGGACGTATACAAATTCAATCATTTGTAAGAGGAAGTTTTACCCATTAATTTTATTTTGTCAACCTAACTTTATGACAAATAAAATTACCTCAAATACAATGACTTTTGTTTACCATGATAGTGTAGACGTATACAAATTCAATCATTTGTAAGAGGGGGTTTTACCTAGCTTTATGACAAATTAATAGTTGGTTTTCTTCGGTCACACAAATAATAATAGTGACTCCGATGGGAAGGATACTACTAAATGCGCCTAAGTGTATACCATTACTTGATAACCACCCAGTAAGGAAGTTTGATCTAATGATCTGCAAACAAACTCATCCGATGTGGAGGAAGACACTCAAAGCCAATGTGCAAGTTTGAATGCATCACTTAAAACCAGTAATGGAGACCGTGGAATTTAATTAATTCCTCTCCCACTTAGTTCTTTAGAAACGAGGAATTTTAACATGCACACAAGCACACAAACATAGCACATCATAACATAAAAGGCAATAAATATGAAAACTAATTTTCCAACTATTATGGCCTTATCCATAGTTGTCCTCCGTGTGTCGCCAACCCTAGCCACCGCCAACCGGTCCTGTCATCGCATCTATCTTGCTTCCTTTTCCGCTGCGCCTCTGGGCCTCAAATAGCACCATGCCTCGCAAGGATACGATCCGCGACAAAAATAAAATTTTACATTTATCGATCCAATATTCCACGAAGGAATGTACATGTAATCTAGATAGAACAAAAATGTAAAATCCTAAAACTAATACAACTCCTACTATATTTAATAATTACAATCATGCACACATATAAAATGCCCTCGACATGTCCGAGGGTCCAATCACACACAATCACAATAGGCCATAATAGTTGGAGTCTGCAATCACATAATTAATCTATTTGCACATCCTACTATTATCCTACCTAAACTTATGTACGAAAAGTGCATAATTAACTAAAAACCAAATACACAGAGGCAAAAACCTAGCTCTGATACCAATTGTTGGTTGCTACTCGGAATACCGTTCTAGTTCCCCTGTACAAAATTTGTACAAGCATAGAACTATCCTAGCTACCCATGTGCTCTACTGAAGTTAAATTTAGATTGCAAACGATGCTTAACATTATTAATCCAAATTGTCCTTTAGAAGTTAAACTTGGATTGGAAACGATACTTAACATTTTTACTCCAAGTTTGACTGATGTGATCTTCCTAAGTTAAACCATATTACAGAAGCTAATTAAATATCTATTTCAAAGATTGACTTCCATGTTAAACATGGCGAGGCACTAAGCCTTCTTTTTTATGGGATCATCCACTACTTCCTAGACAAAGCCTTTCAAAGAAATTGGATATTTAACTTCTTACAGTAAACTAGGTTTAACTACAGAGACCTCAATAGAAGCACAATATCGATACGCTAAATCGAAATACAAAATCGATAGCACAAAATCGAAACATAAAATCGCTAGCCTCTTGTGTTGGTATTTCAGAATCCATGCAAAGAAAACTAACTAATTAATTTAAAGTGGAAACAATTAATTAGTTATATCTTTCTTTATAGCTAAAGACCTCTTGATCTTTAGTTGTATTCCTCTCCTCCTCTTGGATGTTGTCTGGGCAACGATCTACCAAGATGGAATCCACCCGAACCACTTCTTCTCCTCCAAGAAACTCGAGCTACCAAGGGATGACAAAATAGGAAACTCCTTCTCTTCTTCTTCTTCTCCAAGCAACCGGCCACCTCTATGCTCTTTCTTCTCTTCTTCTTCTTCTCCAACCTCCGGCCACCAAGATGATATGGAGTGTCGGCCCTAGAGGGAAGAAAGGGAAAGAAGAAGCAAGGTTGTGTGCCGCCAGCCTTAGGAAGAGAGAAGGGAGAGGGGAAGCCGGCCACACAAGGATAATAGAAGAGAGGAATAGAATTATGTGTTACACCATAAGGCATCACCTCCTCTTCTTTTATAATCCTTGCTCATGGCAAAAAAGGAAAGTTTTAAAATTAAACTTCCTTATTTGTGGCCTCCTTTAAAAAAGAAAATTTAAACAACAATTAAAATCTCTCTTTTCTAAATTTCCTATTGTACATGGCAATAAAGGAAAGTTTTAAAATCAATCTCTCTATTTTAAACATGTAGACAACTACAAAAAGGAAAGATTAATTAAAACTTCTCTTTTTAAATCATGGTTGATCCGGCGGTTAGAATAGGGGACCCCCATTTTGAGGGGTCAACGCCACGTGGGAGTCAAAAGGCTAGGTGGTCGACCGGAGAAGGGCGGACCGGTCGGCCGACCGGAGAAGGATGGGCTTACCTGGCGGTCGGCCGATCGATGAATAGCCGATAGCGAAAGGCGCCCTGACAGGGGTCGGGGCTCCGGCGCTCGATTGAACAATAACGAAGGGCCGAGCGGAAGTCATGCTCGGCCGAAGACATAAGGTAACATATTGCTAGCAGTCCCTACATAACACTTTACCGAAGATCTCCCCAAAATACCGATGCAGACGGAAGGCCGGACGTAATGTCGGTGCCGTCCTGCCTGGCGTAAGATGAGAGCCGGCCGGACGGATGCCCCGTCCAGCCGGCCGGCCGGACGCCCCGGCATGGGGTAGGGAGAGAAAGACAAGGAACATCTTTTGACAGCGGTCAAGTCCTATGACTAGGCCATACTCCAAGTCTGGCTACGAGGTGTTCTGCTATCCCATCGAAGACGTGCCTGGACTGTAGCAGTATGGTGTCAGGTAAGCTTTCTGACAAACACATACCGAGGTATGGGCTAAGGACGCGTGTTCGCCTCGGTAGGTGTGCGTGAGCTCTTTCAACGCTCTATATAAGGATCCTTATGCTTCGCCGGAGGTACGCGTATTGATATTTTTGGAGCCACTTCTTTACTGTTCACTTGCCTGACTTGAGCGTCGGAGGGTCGCCGCCGGGAACCCCTTCTCGGCCCGACTTCTGTGTAGGTTCGCCGGAGGTTCATACGACCAGTCGTCGACCCACGTCAGTGACCCGGAGAGCGCCACGTGCCCAGCGTCCGTTGATTCAGCATTCGGACAGGATCAATTTGGCGCCGTCTGTGGGAACGCTCCTGCATCCGAACGGAAACAATGGACGAGGCTGGACGACAGCACACGGTGACGCTTTCCACGGAGGAACTCGACGCTCTGATCGAGTTGAGGGCCGCTAAGCTCGTCGAACAAAAACAGAAGGCGATAGCCGAGCGGCCTGAGCAGGAAGCAACATCAGCATCCGGTGGCCGAGCGGAAGCACCCCCAGCCACAGTTCCGTTCAATCGAGCTCTCTTCCGCACTCCTCCTGAAGCCGCAGCAGCTAATCGGGATAGAGGCTCTTCGTCAGATGAAGTGCCAATGCGGGATAATAGAAAAGGCAAAGCCCCCCGATCGGACGCCTCGCCCGAGCGGGTCAATCGTCAATTCTCAGAAGCCATCTTGAAGGATCCTCTGCCAAAGCACTACGTGCCCCCGACGATCGGCGAATACAATGGGACCACCTATCCGGATGATCATCTGGGTAAATTCGACAACACTGCTACCCTTCACCAATATACGGATGGGGTGAAGTGTCGAGTTTTTCTAACCACCCTCTCTGGATCGGCTCAACGATGGTTTCGAAGGCTGCCGGACGGGTCCATCACAAACTTCAAGGACTTCCGAACGGCCTTCCTCCATCATTTTGCAAGCAGTCGGCGTTATCAGAAGACGAGTGTCAGCTTGTTCGCCATCAAGCAAGAGCCAAGAGAGCCGCTCAGAGCTTATATCCAGCGGTTCAACTAGGTGGCCATGGACGTTCCAACAGCCACCTCAGAGACAATGATGAACGCATTTACGCAAGGCCACATGGACGGGGACTTCTTCCGCTTGCTCATTCGGAAGCCGCCCCGGGATTACGACCACATGCTACACCGGACCAACGAATACATTAACATGGAGGAAGCCCAAGCGGCCCGGAAAAAATAAATTTCAACCGAGCGGGCTCCTCCTACCGAACGGAAGCCGCACGTTGCTCATCAGCCACCCAGAGGACCAAGGTCCGAAGCCATCCGCTCCCCCCATGCTAGGTCCCATGTTCAAGAAGTTGCAGCCGAACGGCCCAAGCCAAAAAAGAAGTGGACCCCCATGTTCTGCTCATTCCACCGGACAGACACGCACAATACCAGAGATTGTCGGAGTCTTCCCCTAATCGCCCATCTCGTTCCCCGGAGTGGTGGCCGTCGATCACCATCGTTCGACAGGCGACAGAGAACTCATGGAGCCGATCAGACTAGATCTGATCATCGACAAAGACGGACTCCTGAACGGCAGAATACTCTCAGGCGTGAAGACAATCCTCGGATGTCCAGGGAGTGGTCCAGGTCGTCCGCTCGGGAGGAAGAGAATAGAAACAACACTTCCCGGGGGGAGATCAATATCAAAGCTGGCGGTCCGACCGGAGGTGATTCTAATCGAGCAAGAAAGGCAAGCGTCCGGCAACTCCAGATCCATGCAGTCGGCTGCAGCCAAGAGCGGGCAAGCGGACCCGAAATCAGTTTCGGACCCGGGGACTTGGAAGGAGTTGAAGTGCCCCACGACGATGCTCTTCTCATCAAAGCGGTAATAGCTAACTACACTATTCATCGCGTATTTATTGACACAGGAAGCTCGGTCAACATCATCTTCAAAAAGGCATTCGACCAACAACAAATTGATCGAGCCGAGCTGCTGCCCATGACAACCCCCCTCTATGGGTTTACGGGTAATGAAGTCCTGCCGGTCAGACAAATCCGACTGGCTATCTCGCTGGGAGAAGAGCCGCTCAGGAGGACGCAGACAGCAAACTTCGTGGTGGTCGACTCCCCCTCGTCATACAATGTCATTTTGGGACGACCGACGCTCAGCGAGTTCCGTGCGGCCGTCTCCACCTTCCACCAGAAGATCAAGTTCCCCGTCGAGGACAAAGTGGGAGAAGTACGGGGAGATCAACTAGCAGCTCAGCGATGCTACGTCGAGATTGTCCGAGCATAAGCCAATTCCGCTCGGAAGTCGCCACGGATCGAGGTGAACGCTATAACTGAAAAACCTCCCTCTTTAGTTTATGAAGAAAAAGAGGAAGTGCAGATTCATCCGACCCGATCGGAGGCCATGACCTTTATTGCGTCCGATCTGGAAGTCAATCAGAAAGAAGAAATGATCAAATGCCTCCAAAGAAACTGTGATGTCTTCGTCTGGTCGACGCATGAGTTGCCCGGAATTTCGCCGAGCATAGCGCAGCACGAGCTACATGTCCGACCGGACGCTCGACCAGTGAAGCAGAGAAAAAGGGATTTCAGCGCCGAGTAGAACACCATCATCCGAGCGAAAGTTGAGAAGCTTTTGGAGGCCGGCCATATACGCGAGGTTCAGTTCCCGAGCTGGCTGGCGAACGTAGTGTTAGTCTCCAAGCCAGGCAACAAGTGGAGAGTATGCATAGATTTTCGGGATCTCAACAAAGCCTGCCCGAAAGACTTTTATCCTTTGCCTCGGATCGATCAATTGGTGGACTCCACAGTTGGCTGCGAGCTGATATGTATGCTCGACGCTTACCAAGGATATCATCAAGTGCCGCTCGCCCGTGTAGACCAAGAAAAGGTTAGTTTTGTCACATCCGACGACACATATTGCTATAATGTGATGCCGTTCGGATTGAAGAACGCGGAAGCCACATATCAACGCCTGATGAACAAAGTGTTCAAAGAGCAGATCGGGCGAAACCTAGAAGTATACGTGGACGACATTCTCATCAAGTCCGTCTGAGCGGCCGATCTCTTCGAAGATATGGAGGAAACTTTCCAAACGCTACGAAAATATGGAGTTAAGCTAAACCCTCAGAAGTGCCTGTTCGGAGCAAAAGGAGGGCGTTTCCTGGGTTACATAGTGACCGCGCGGGGTATCGAAGCAAATCCCAGCAAGGTGAAAGCTCTACAAGATATGCCGCCTCCGAGAAATCTGAGGGAAGTGCAGCGCTTGACCGGTCGGATAACTGCTCTGTCCAGGTTCATCTCAAAAACCGCCGACCGGAGCCTACCTTTCTTCAAAATCTTGCGCAAAGCCACCAAGTTTCATTGGGACGAAGAATGCGATCAGGCGTTCGAAGATTTGAAGACATATTTGAACTCTCTCCCGGTCCTAGCCAAGGCAGCTGCGGGTGAGCCGCTTTGTATCTACTTGTCTTCAACCGATCGAGCAGTCAGCTCGGCGCTAGTGAGAGCGAGTGGAGAAGAGCCTGTATATTTTCTGAGCCACATTTTAAAAGATGTTGAATCTCGCTACACCGGACTCGAGAAGTTGGCTTTTGCTCTGGTCCTCGCCGCTCGGCGTCTTCGTCCATACTTCCTAGCGCACACCATTATTGTCAAAACTAATTGCCCGCTCGGACGAGTATTGCTGAATCCAGAAGCCTCCGGACGACTTATTAAGTGGACAACAGAATTGAGTGAATTCGACATTCAATATCAACCCCGCTTGGCAATTAAAGCGCAAGCCTTAGCAGATTTTGTGACTGAGGTGCAGAATCCGGAGCCGGAAGCTATGTGGAGAATATATGTAGACGGATCGTCCACTCGGATCGGAAGTGGGATTGGAGTACTGCTGCTCTCTCCCCAAGAAGAAAAGATGCACTTATCCGTCCGGCTGGATTATAAAGCTACAAATAATGAAGCTGAGTATGAAGCCCTCATAGCCGGCTTGCAGGCAGCTCGGCATGTTGGAGCCGGTCGGGTAACGCTTCATTCGGATTCGCAACTGGCCGCTCAGCAGCTCTCTGGTACCTTTGAAATTAACAACGCTCGGCTCAAGCTCTACGCTAAAGCCTTTGAGAAGCTTAAAGCCAATTTCAGAGAGGTCATTGTCCAACAGATACCCCGAGCGGAAAATCAAGCAGCCGATGAGTTAGCCAAACTTGCAAGCTCAATAACACCGGTCGCCATCCAGCAGCCCATTGAACAAGTATCTTTGGTGGCGCACGTCGACCGAATGGAAGGCCTCATGTTTCCGAGCGACTGGAGGGCATCCATCACGGAGTTTTTACGCTCGGGCGCCACACCGTCCGATCGAAATGAAGCCCAGCTATTAAGAAGGAGAGTCGGTCGGTTCACACTCATCGGCGATCAACTCTACAAGAAGGCTTTCTCTCGCCCGCTGTTGAAGTGTGTGAGCTTGGAAGACTCGGCTTACATCCTCCAAGAAGTACATCAAGGATCAGTGGTTACAAAAAGAAAGTTTTATCAAAAATTAAAATATCTCTTTTAAACATTATAGATAACTACAAATAATGAAAGATTTTAACAAAATTAAAATCTCTCTTTAATCTTTTGTAGATAGACATAAAAGGAAAGATTTTAAAATTTTATAAACTTTCTTTTAAAAACCATGAGGATGACTATAAAAGGAAATTTTTAAAATTAATATTTCTCTTTTAAATCCCTTCATGAATGGCTACAAAAGGAAAGATTTTAACAAAATAAAATCTCCCTTTAATTTTACTTTGGTCGGCCCCATGCTTGGTCACCAAGCAAGGCTTGGTCAACCCCTACTTGGGCTCCATGAAGGACTTGGCCAGCCCTAGCTTGGGCTACAAGCTTGGCTTGGCCGGCCACATCAAGATAGGTAAGAAGTTGGCCTTTAGGTGGATATAAGGCTTTATAAATAAGAGGCTACAATAGGGACCGAGAGTAGAAATTGGTTTTGGTCTCCAATAAGCTTGAGCTTCCTATGTTCGTCCCGAACACCCAACTCAAGTTCATCAATAATAACTCATACTACTAAAGAGTTATTATTGAACTACCGCACGAATCCTATATTACATTATGGGCTCCTTCTTATTATGAGTACGTTAATCTTCTTGTGTTTAAGATATCGAATATCCATTAATCAAATGAGTTACTGACACTCACTTAATTAACATCTAGCTCCAAGAGTAGTATCACTCAACTTCATTGTCATGCCGGACTAAGTCCACCTGCAGGGTTTACATGACAATTCTTATAAGCTCCTCAAGGGGGCATCATTAACCTAGATTACTAGGACACAGTTTCCTTCTATAATCAACAACACACCATATAAATAATATTATTTCCCAACTTATCGGGCCTCTTGATTCAATGAGCTAAATCTCACCCATTGATAAATTAAAGAAATAAATACTAAGTATATGTGTTTGTTATTATATCGAGATTAAGAGCACACACTTCCATAATAATAGAGGTCCTGTTCTTTAATACAGTCAGTATAAAAGAACAACCTCAAATGGTCCTGCTCAATACACTCATAGTGTACTAGTGTAATTTTATAGTCAAGATAAACTAATACCAAATTACACTATAATCATTCCAATGGCTTGCCCAATTCCATCTTAGTTGTGAGCTACTATTTATAATTTATAAGGAACTGATAACATGATCTTTTATGTGACACCACACACCATGTTATCTACAATATAAATTAAATGGATAAGTACATTTTACATAAATGTAGACATTTGACCAATTTGATTCTTATTTAAAATAAATGTTTATACAAAAAGTTAGGCTTTTAGTATACATCCTAACAGGCCACACCCTACCTCGACTCTGGTCCAGTGGTACGGCCATGTGGATTCACATGGCTAGGGTCAACTCTAGCTCCTGAAAATTCACAAAGTCGTGTGGATCCACACGACCAAGGTTTGCTCCTCCTCTTATATACAACACAACCTTGTGGAATCCACATGGCCATGTTGGTTGATACTCAGAATATTGTACTGGTTCCCCTGTTCAAAAATTTTATACAAGTCGTAAACCATTCCTAACAACCTATTGTGTTCTTTAGAAATTAAATTTAGAATCGTAAACAGAACTTAACATTATTGATTCCAAATTCAACTTATCTGTTCTTAGAGGTTTAGATTTGGATCGCAAATAATGCTTAACATTATTAATCCAAATCTGCCTATGTTACAAATTCAATTAAATATTAATTTTAGAGATCAGCTTCCAGGTTAAACATGGCGAGGTACTAGACCTTCTTGGGTATGGGAGCATCCACCACTTCCTAGACAAAGCCTTTCAATGAAATTCAATATTTAATTTCCTTATAGTAACTCTAAGTTTAACCAAAAAGAATAATCGAATCACAAGTTCAAAAAAATAAAAGAAACACAAACTCGAATCACAAATTCAAAACCTAGAAACGTTAGACTCTTGTGTTTGGTATTTCAAGATCTAAATAAAAGGATGAACTAGTTATGATGCAGAAACTAATAACTAGTTATACCTTTTATAGCTTATAGACCTCACAATCTTCTGTCGTATTCCTCTTCTTATCTCAGACATCGTGTGGACGATGATCTACCGAGATGAGAATCCACCCAAGCCTCCTTCTTCTCCTTGCAAGTTTCGGCCACCAAAAATCTCCTAGAGATGAAGGTCTTCGGCCACCAACCAAGCTCCAAGGGATGCAAAGAAATAAAGCCTCCTTTCTCTACTTCTTCTCCATGAAAAATCTGACCACCAAGAGTCTCCTAGAGAGTTGATGCCGCCGGCCAAAAAAGAAGAAATGGAGGAGAGGATGAGGGTCGGCCACACCAAGGAAGAGAAGAGAAATAATAGATGATAGGTTATTAGGTGAGGCACCTCTACCCTCTCTTTTATATTCCTTGGTCTTGTCAAATAAGGAAAGTTTAATAAATAAAATTTCCTTATATTCCTTGCCAATGTTTAAGAAGGAAAATTTAATTAAAAATTTCCTTTTAAACCCTTAATGGTTGCCCACCTCATTGTCCTCTTAACAAGGAAAATTTTAAACAAAAATTAAAACTTCGTAATTTGTTTCCAGAAATTTTTAAAATAATTTTTTTTAAAAAAAATTCCCTTCATGGTTGGTTATAAAAGGAAACTTTTATAAATTAAAATCTCTCTATTAAAACATGTGGATGATTACAAAAAGAAAAGTTTTCTCCAAAATTAAAATCTTCCTTTTAACTACAAATAAGGAAAGATATCAAATCTTTCTCTTAATCTTTTGTAGAAAACTATAAAAGGAAAGATTTATGATTTTAAAACTCTCTTTTAAAATCATGAGGATGGTTACAAAAAAGGAAAGTTTTATCAAAAATTAAAATCTTCCTTTTAACTACAAATAAGGAAAAATATCAAACCTTTCTCTTAATCTTTTGTAGAAAGCTATAAAAGGAAAGATTTAAATTTTAAAACTCTCTTTTAAAACCATGAGGATGGTTACAAAAAAGGAAAGTTTTATCAAAAATTAAAATCTTCCTTTTAACTACAAATAAGGAAAGATATCAAACCTTTCTCTTAATCTTTTGTAGAAAGTTATAAAAGGAAAATTTTAAATTTTAAAATCTCTTTTAAAATCATGGCTTCCACATAAGGAAAGACTTTAAAATAAAATCCTTTTATTTTTTATGTGGCCGGCCACCTATGCTTGGGCTCCAAGCTAGGGCCGGCCACCACTTGGTCCATCTAAGGCTTACCTTGGCCGACCCTAGCTTGGGCTCCAAGCTTGGCTTGGCCGGCCTATTAGTTAGAGCCCTAGAGCCAATCATTTGTTGATTGTTGTATGGACTCGTTGTATCATATTCTTGTATATATAAATAAAGGCATTTGTTTTTGGTTATTATACTTACTTGTATTGGTGCCAAATAACTAAGTATAATAGCATCCTTGAGTAGAAGGTTCTTACCTATATCAATCGATTGGTTGAATCGATAGTGAGATGATATAGGGAACACTACTCTTAATCATTCCTAGTCAAGTATTAACATTCAGGGACAATGTTAATGCGACGAGACTAGCATGTAGGTCAACTCGATGACTTGATCTCACAAGTCATGGATATGGAGATATCAAGTTGACACATGGGTATGCATTGGAGAATGTATACTGAATGACCCGCCATGAGAAAGTATCATGGATCATTATATGAGTGTCATAAACTTTCTCATGTGGCTACTAGTATGACTATTAGTCCTTGGACCTGAAGTCACCATGGTTCCCTACATAAGGAGCTACATACTTTGGCTTCGTCAAACGTCACCCGTACTGGGTGGACTATAAAGGCGATTACTGGGTATGTAACAAATTATGCGGAGGGATGTGAGTGATGTAGATGGGATCTATCGCTCCTATATGACAGGAGTGACATCGATATTCTTGATAGAGTGAGACCACTAAGTGCATGGCCATGCCCAAATGAGTCAATATGAGATATTGAACTCATTTGATTGAGTGAGTCTACTTGGAGTTCAAAATTTAGATTGATTAGAGGATGACACGGTCTATGCCTCACATTGATCAATCTAGATATCAAGGATAGAAGGACACTTGTCGTATATTGTGAGGAGTCACAATTAGTAGTCACAAGGTGATGTTCGATCTCAACATTCTTGTAACTTGGGTAGTAATGATGTGTTGCTAGATACTGCTCATTACCTATGCTTCTAAATGGGTTTAGGAGCATATTGCCAACGTTACAAGAACCTATAGGGTCACACATAAAGGACAATTAGATGGAGATTAGGTTCATTTGATGAACCTAAAGGATTAGGTTCATGTGATGAACCAAATTGGATTAAGAGTAATCCAAATTGAGCTAATTGAGTTAAACTCAATTTGGTTCATGTCTTAAATGAGTCTAATTTGGACTTAGACTCATTTAATTAATTTAATTGAATGAATAGAGATTTATTAAATTAAAATTGACTCGAACTAATGGTTAGATTAGATCAACCATTGGAGAGAAGTGGTCAAGTTTGACTTAACTTAAGAGGAAGATGAAGGGTCAAGTTTGACTTGACCATTTGCCACCTCATTGGTGAGTTGGCATAAGGTGGGCCAATGATGATATGCCACATCATCAAGGTTGCTTAAGTGGAGTGCCACCTCATGAGGGAAATCAAGAGCCTTGACTCTTTATATTCCATGGGGGTTACAAGCCATTAAGTGGCCGGCCACTTAAAGATGTGAATTAGTGCATTTTGGGTACAAATTGATTTTCATCTTCTTCATTTTTGCTCTTTCTTCTTCTCCCTCTCCTCCTCCTTGTCGAGACCATCAAGGGTGCTAGCACATCCTAGTGGTTTCTCTCCATCTCTTGCTTGTGTGGATACACATAGAGGAGTATCTACTTTTATACTCTCGAGATCCGGCGAACCATGGACGAGCGGGATACGCGAAGGGCTTTGCATCAAGGGTAACCTTTTTCGTTTGTAGATCTAGTGTAGATCTAGGTTAGAGAAAACTTGTACGTGAAAGTTTTTACGAAATTTTATTTCTTCGCACGGATCCATGGCATGGGAATTTCGGGGTTTCCGCAACTTAAAAAGCGGTTTTTGCGGTCCGAAAAACCCAACAGTGGTATTAGAGCCACGTGCGAAGCGCGTACAAGTTTTATTTTGAATTTTATAAAATTCTACAGATCTGTAAGTTTCTATTTTTTTATGATTTTTATAGATTTTATGGGTAATTTTCTCGTAGAAGCGAAGCACAAGTGTTTAGACACTTGTAGGCTTCGACTACCGAGAAAATATTTCCGAAACGGCAAGGTTTCGCCCCAAATCATTTTGGGACAGTGGGCTAAGGCACTGTAGGATCGCTTAGGAACACTCACGATGTTATATCGCGGGTAGAGATACTGCCCCTAACCCCGCAAGGGGCTTCGTTCCGCGATTACGTTCGAAAATCGCTAAACGGGACCGTCGGGGATTTTTACCCATAAAAATTGTAAAAATTGTAAGAAAAATTACAGAAATTTATAGAAATTACATAATTTAGAATTATGTATTATTTTGTGATGGTCATGGCCCAAAAGACCCAATTTTATTGGATATTGTTTGTTGTAATTCATAATACGGCCTGCGTGCCGTCATGTGATTGTGCGTGTTGTATATTTTATACGCGACATGCGCGTCGTTCCTTTCTATTTATTTATTCTTGTTGTAAATAGTTTAGACTTGAATGTAACTCGAGTTTCACTCTTTGTAATGTACAAAAACAAGGCGGTGGAACGTCCACTCGAGACGGAGTTACCAGGAGGGCGCGAGCAACACAAGGTGGGCAAAGGAAGGAGTTTGAGAAGCTGTTGACCTTAGGTTGACCATCCGATCTTCTCATTGGCTTGAGAAGATCGTAGTAGGGTCATGACTAATCACAAAATATTTAATTAATTGCTTGTGTGTGTATATAAGATGCATGCTAGAATAGTAATTAATTAGCGCCTTAACGATTAGATTAGATCTAAATCGCGTACATGATGCGCCCTCACGATTAGATTAGATCTAAATCGAGTATATGATACATCGTCGATTAGATTAGATCTCAATCGCGTCAACTCGAAATGCCTACCATGCCGTGATACCCATCACTACCTCGATCGCATGTTGTTGTTGAATCTGCCAAAGCATAGCAACACATACTATCTTGGTAGGGTGCGGAGGGACAATCTTGGTCCCGCCTATCAACGCATGGGTGAGTACAACTCAATTAGATTGAGTAACTAGTTAACTCAATTGGATCAAGTTTAACTATAGGCATTTTCCAATGGTTGGTAGATAGGTCAAGATCACGTTTATATTAACTCTTGGGCATATTAGCCAAAGCTAACTCGAGTTTTAATATAAATGCGGATCTTGATCCTATAAACAAGAGTTGCATAGAGATGTAATTGGTAATTAGTTACCTACCGATCATACTAAGTCTTGGACGATTTAGCCAAAGCTAACTCAGGGCATAGTATGATGTGGATCTTGTCCCACATGAATTCTATAATTCAGTGGAAGCATCATTTAATTAAAGGTCTGATTAGATGATTAATAGAATATTATTTTTTTTACATTTTTCTGTTATAGATAACCATGACGTCAAATATGAACTCTTTCTCCCTGCATTCCATCCTTGAGAAGGACAAGCTCAACGGAGCTAATTTCCTGGACTGGTACAGAAATCTGAGAATAGTTCTCACTCAAGAAAGAAAATTGTACGTCCTGGAGCAACCCATTCCCGAGGCACCTCCTGCCACTACCACGCGAGCTGATCGTGATGCTTACAAGAAGCATCAAGATGACTCATTAGATGTGTCCTGTCTCATGCTCGCGACCATGAACTCTGAGCTTCAGAAGCAACATGAGTTGATGGGCGCTTATGATATGGTTAAGCATATTCATCAACTATATCAAGGACAAGCAAGGCACGAGAGATTCAAGATCTCTAAGACACTATTTCAGTGCAAGATGTAAGATGGGACTCCCGTAGGCCCATATGTACTCAAAATGATTGGGTATATAGAAAACCTACAGAGGTTGGGATTCTCGCTTGGCCAAGAGCTGGCCACTGACCTGATCTTGCAATCCTTGCCGGATAGCTATAGTCAATTCGTTCTAAATTATAATATGAACGAAATTGACAAGCCACTGCCCGAGCTGCTTAGCATGTTAAGAACTGTTGAGTTCAACATTAATAAGGTTAAGCTCAACTCTATTCTGATGGTTCAGAAACATAAGGGCAAGGGCAAGCCCAAAGGTAAGGGAAAGTCCCAATCCAAGGGCAAAGGCAAGGCACTGAAACCCAAAGGAGGGGCTGCCAAGGATGCTACCTGCTTCCACTACGGTCAGACCAGGCATTGGAAGAGGAACTGCAAAGTGTACCTAGAAGATCTTAAGAAGGAGAGAAGTGAGACTTCCACTTCAGGTATATATGTTATAGAAGTCAATCTATCTATCTCTTCATCATGGGTATTAGATACCGGATGTGCTTCTCACATTTGTACTAATGTGGAGGTGCTGAGAAATAACAAGAAATTGACGAAGGGCGAGGTGGACCTACGAGTAGGCAATGGAGCATGGGTTGCTGCTGTTGCTGTAGGAACTTATTCTCTATCTCTTCCCTCTGGGCTTGTACTAGAATTGGATGATTGTTGTTATGTGCCTGCTTTGACTAAGAACATTATATCAGTTTCTTGCTTAGACAAGAAAGGCTTTTCATTTATAATAAAGAATAAATGTTGTTCAGTTTATTTAAATGATATGTTCTATTGTAGTGCACCTCTGATGAATGGACTCTACATTCTAGACCTTGAAAACCTTATCCATAATATAAGTACCAAGAGGTTCAAGTCAAATGACATGAACCAAACCTATATCTGGCACTGTCGCTTAGGTCATATAAATGACAAATGCTTATCCCAGCTCCATAAAGATGGTTTGCTGGACTTATTTGATTTTGAATCATATGAGACATGCGAGTCATGCCTTCTAGGCAAAATGACCAAGACTCCCTTTAGTGGACACAGTGAGAGAGCGACTGACTTGTTAGGTCTTATACATAGTGATGTATATGACCCTTTCAATGTCACTGCTAGAGGTGGTTATAGGTACTTCATTACATTTACTGAAGAATTCAGTAGATATGGTTATGTGTACCTGATGACACATAAGTCAGAATCCTTTGAAAAGTTCAAAGAATTCAAGAATGAAGTACAAAATTAGCTTGGCAAAAGTATTAAGATACTTTGATCAGATCGAGGTGGTGAATACCTTAGCCATGAGTTTCGTGACTATCTAGCTGAGTGTGGGATTCTATCTCAACTCACTCCTCTTGGAACACCACAGTGGAATGGTGTATCTGAAAGGAGGAATCGTACCTTATTAGATATGGTAGGATCTATGATGAGTCACACAGATCTTTCTATGTATCTTTGGGGCTATGCTCTAGACACAACAGCTTTCATTCTCAATCGAGTTCCATCCAAGGCTGTAATAAAGACACCATATAGGATATGGACTGAGAAAGATGCCCAGGTGTCTTTTATGAGGATTTGGGGTTGTGAGGCTTACGTTCGACGTCAAGTCTCGGACAAATTGAGACCCAAATCCGATAAGTGCTATTTTATTCGATATCCCAAGGAAACGAAGAAATATTACTTCTACATTCCCAGTCAACACAAGATAGTTGTGACTGGGGTATTTCTAGAAAGGGATTTTATTTCTAGAAAGACTAGTGGGAGTACGTTCGATCTTGAAGAAGTTCAAGATCTGAACAATAGCACTAAAGTCTTGATGGAAGGTGAACTGGAACCACAAAGTGTTGTGGATGATGTTGTTCCACAAGGAGTTGAGGAACCACAACCAGTTCAAGTAGACCTACCTCTTCGCAGGTCTGATAGGGTACGTCGTCAGCCTGAGAGATATTCATTCCTCTTGTCTGACCATAATGACGTTGTGCTCATTGAGGATGAGCCTACCTCCTATCAAGAAGCTGTGATGAGACCAGATTCTGAGAAATGGCTAGAGTCCATAAGATCTAAGATGGAATCCATATACACTAACCAAGTATGGACTTTGGTTGATCCACCTGAAGGGGTCAAACCCATTGGGTGTAAGTTGGTCTTTAAGAGAAAGACTGACACGGATGGACTTATTTATAAGGGTCGCTTGGTAGCTAAAGGTTTCAAGCAAATTCATGGTATTGACTATGACGAAACCTTTTCTTCAGTAGCGATGTTTAAATCCATTCGGATCATGCTTGCTATTGCAGCGTACCACAATTATGAGATCTGGCAGATGGATGTCAAAACCGCGTTTCTGAATGGAAACCTGCTCGAGGATGTGTACATGACACAACCTGAGGGTTTTGTAGATCCACAGCATACTGGCAGAGTATGCAAGCTGCATAGGTCCATTTATGGACTAAAGCAAGCTTCTCGGAGCTGGAATCTTCGATTCAATGATACAATCAAATAGTTTGGTTTCATCAAGAATGAAGATGAACCTTGTGTCTACAAGAAGGTTGTAGGAAACATAGTTATCTTCCTTATATTGTATGTTGATGACATACTACTCATTGGGAATGACATCCCTTTGCTACAGTCTGTAAAGCCTTGGCTATGGACTTGTTTCTCAATGAAGGACTTAGGTGAAGCCACCCGCATTCTAGGCATACAGATCTATAGAGATAGATCTAAGAGGTTGCTTGGCCTAAGTCAGAGTACATACATTGACAAGGTATTACTTCGGTTTGCCATGCAGAACTCCAAGAAGGGATTTTTGCCGATGTCACATGGTATAAGTCTTTCGAAGACTCAAAGTCCCTCTTCTAGAGAGGAGAGAGACCGCATGGATCAGATCCCTTATGCTTTAGCCATAAGATCTATCATGTACACCATGTTGTGTATTCGTCCTGATGTCTCGTATGCTTTGAGCATGACGAGCAGATACCAGTCAGATCTAGGTGAAAGTCACTGGATAGTGGTCAAGAATATTCTTAAGTACTTGAGAAGGACTAAAGAATATTTCTTGATATATGGAGGCGATGATGAGCTAGCTGTAAAGGGTTACAGTGATGCCAGTTTCTAGATCGACCAGGATGATTATCGATCGCAGTCAGGGTTCATGTTTTGCATAAATGGTGGTACTGTGAGCTGGAAGAGTTCGAAGCAGGACATAGTCGCTGATTCTACAACAGAGGCCGAGTATATCGCTGCATCAGAAGCAGCAAAGGAGGCAGTTTAGATCCACAAGTTCATCACTGAACTTGGGGTGGTTCCTAGCATCGCTGACCCTATTGAGCTCTATTGTGACAACAATGGAGCAATAGCACAAGCCAAGGAACCTCGCTCACACCAGCGCACCAAACACATACTATGGCGCTTCCATCTCATTCGAGAGATCATCGATAGAGGAGATGTGAAGATTTGTAGAGTACCCACTGAGGTTAACATCGTAGATCCCTTCACCAAGGCTTTGGCACAAAGAAAGCATGATGGTCACACTAGGTCATTAGGCCTTAGAGCCTACACTGATTGGCACTAGTGCTAGTGGGAGATTGTTAGTTAGAGCCCTAGAGCCAATCATTTGATGATTATTGTATGAACTCGTTATATCATATTCTTGTATATATAAATAAAGAAATTTGTTTTTGGTTATTATACTTACTTGTATTGGTGCCAAATAACTAAGTATAATAGCATCCTTGAGTAGAAGGTTCTTACCTATATCAATCGATTGGTTGAATTGATAGTGAGATGATATAGGGAACACTACTCTTAATCATTCCTAGTCAAGTATTAACATTCAGGGACAATGTTAATACGACGAGACTAGCATGTAGTTCAACTCGATGACTTGATCTCACAAGTCATGGATATGAAGATATCAAGTTGACACATGGGTACGTATTAGAGAATGTATACTGAATGACCCGCCATGAGAAAGTATCATGGATCGTTATATGAGTGTCATATACTTTCTCATGTGGCTATTAGTATGACTATTAGTCCTTGGACCTGAAGTCACCATGATTCCCTACATAAGGAGTTACATACATTGGCTTCGTCAAACGTCACTCGTAACTGGGTGGACTATAAAGGCGATTACTGGGTATGTAACAAATTATGCGGAGGGATGTGAGTGATGTAGATGGGACCTATTCCTCCTATAGGACGGGAGTGACATCGATATTCTTGATAGAGTGAGACCACTAAGTGCATGGCCATGCCCAAATGAGTCAATATGAGATATTGAGCTCATTTGATTGAGTGAGTCTACTTGGAGTTCAAGATTTAGATTGATTAGAGGATGACACGGTCTATGTCTCACATTGATCAATCTAGATGTCAAGGATAGAAGGACACTTGTCGTATATTGTGAGGAGTCACAATTAGTAGTCACAAGGTGATGTTGGATCTCAACATTCTTGTAACTTGGGTAGTAATGATGTGTTGCAAGATACCGCTCATTACTTATGCTTCTAAATGGGTTTAGGAGCATTTCTAAGGTTACAAGAACCTATAGGGTCACACACAAAGGGCAATTAGATGGAGATTAGGTTCATTTGATGAACCTAAAGGATTAGGTTCATGTGATGAACCAAATTGGATTAAGAGTAATCCAAATTGAGCTAATTGAGTTGGACTCAATTTGGTTTATGTGTTAAGTTAGTCTAATTTGGACTTAGACTCATTTAATTAATTTAATTCAATGAATAGAGATTCATTAAATTAAAATTGACTTGAACCAATGGTTAGATTAGATCAACCATGGGAGAGAAGTGGTCAAGTTTGACTTGACTTGAGAGGAAGATGAAGGGTCAAGTTTGACTTGACCATTTGCCACCTCATTGGTGAGTTGGCATAAGGTGGGCCAATGATGATATGCCACATCATCAAGGTTGCTTAAGTGGAGTGCCACCTCATGAGGGAAATCAAGAGCCTTGACTCTTGATATTCCATGGGGGTTACAAGCCATTAAGTGGTCGACCACTTAAAGATGTGAATTAGTGCATTTTGGGTGCAAATTGATTTTCATCTTCTTCATTTTTGCTCTTTCTTCTTCTCCCTCTCCTCCTCCTTGCCGAGACCATCAAGTGTGCTAGCACATCCTAGTGGTTTCTCTCTATCTGTTGCTTATGTGGATACACATAGAGGAGTATATACTTTGATACTCTCGAGATCCGGCGAACCTTATGCGAAGGGCTTCGCATCAAGGGTAACCTTTTTCTTTTGTAGATCTAGTGTAGATCTAGGTTAGAGAAAACTCGTACGTGAAAGTTTTTACGAAATTTTATTTCTTTGCACGGATCCGTGGCATGGGAATTTCGGGGTTTCCGCAACGCAAAAAGCGGTTTTTGCGGCCCGAAAAATCCAGCACGGCCACCTAAGGATGGGTAAGAAGGTGGGTATAGGTGGGTATAAGACTTTATAACTAAGAGGCTACGACAGGGACCGAGAGGAGGAATTGGTTTTGGTCTCCCATTGAACTTGAGCTTCCCGTGTTCACCCCGAACACCCAACTCGAGTTCATCAATAATATCTCATTCAACTAAAGAGTTATTCTTGAACTACCGCACCAATCTCATATTACAATATGGGCTCCTTCTTATCATGAGTGTGTTAGTCTCCCTGTGTTTAAGATATAGAATGTCCACTAATTAAATGAGTTACTGGCAACTCACTTAATTAATATCTAGCTCCAAGAGTAGTACCACTCAACTTCATCGTTATGTCGGACTAAGTCCACCTGCAGAGTTTACATGACAATCCTTATGAGCTCCTCTTGGGGACATCATCAACCTAGATTTCTAGGGCACAGTTTCCTTCAATAATTAACAACACACACTATAAATAATATTATTTCCTAACTTATCAGGCCTATTGATTTATCAAACTAAATCGCACCCTTTGATAAATTTAAGAAATAAATACTAAATATATGCGCTTCTTATTATATCAGGATTAAGAGCACACACTTCTATAATAACAAAGGTCTTGTTCTTTTATGCAGTCAGTATAAAAAGAACTTACCTTAAATGGTCCTGCTCAATACACTCAGATTGTACTAGTATAATTTTATAGTCAAAATAAACTAATACCAAATTACACTACGACTATTCCAATGGTTTATTCCTATCCATCTTAGTCGTGAGCTACTATTTATAATTTATAAGGAATTGATAACATAATCTTCTGTGTGTGACACCACATATCATGTTATCTACAATATAAATTAATTGAACAACTACACTTGGCATATAAATGTAGACATTTGACCAATGTGATTCTTTATTTCAAAATAAATGTTTACAAAAAGCTAGACTTTTAGTATACACTCTAATAGGTCAAGGTTTGCTCCTTCTCTGTTTGGTGGCACAGTCGTGTGGGTTCACATGTCCAATGCCATCTCCTCCTCTGGAAGGCGACACGGTAGTGTGGAATCCACACGACTAAGGTCTTTATTCTTTGTTTGTTCTCCGAGTTGTCTATAAGCATGCCATTTTCACTCCAAAAGAGCATCCCGTCAATACAAAAATACACAAAGAATAGATCTCCGACAAAGAAGAATAATTATGCTGAAAATACGATAAGAGATGTAAGAATGCATAGATCAAACGTACATAAAGTATGTGAATGTGTGTCAAAATATGCATAAAAGTGTATATAATCTATGTACATCATTTTCAAAGCCTTCCTTCTTCTTTACTTCTAGTTTGGACATTCTGGCTTGTAGTGCCCCTTATGGTTACACCCATAGTAAGTTACTTCTGATTTGAGCTTCGTTGTTTAATTTTGACCTGGCTACTTGCTCTTGAATTGGATCATCTTTTTCTTCTTAAGCATCTTCCGAACTAGGTTGACTAGTTCGGCGGTGATCTCATTTTCATCTTCGGAATCTGATTTGTCTTTAGATTTGAGTTCTAGTTGTACTTGGGCCTCACCTTCTTACTCTTGAGTTTTCCTACAAGTGGTGCGATACCTTTCTCTATCAAAGTAACATTAGATTGTACATGTAACGCAATTTTTGAGAATAATTCATCTAGCCTAATTAATGAAAGATCCTTAAAAACATTGGAAGCATCTACCATGGATGCCCACAAAGTGTTACTCGGGAAAATGTTTAATGTGTACCTTATAACATCGCAATTCTCCACCTTTATTTGATTGTGTGGAGTCCATTGAGCAGGTCTTTGATCTAAGCTTGTAATTGGCTAACCGATTCACCATCCAGCATTTTAATATTATATAACTTATTTAAAATAAGGTCATGTTTACTTACTTTTGAATTGGAGGTACCCTTGTGCAGCTCAATCAATTTCTCCCATAAATTCTTTGCACTTGAGAATGGACCATCTCAGTTCAGCTTTCTTTAGTTAGGCCGCATTGATCTTCCTCTTTGTTGGTGCATCCCACTTCTCGTAGGGGATGAGTACTCCGTCTTCAATGGGAAATTTGAATCTGATTTGGATTATGATCCACATTTCCACTTGCATCTTCAAGTGGTACTCCATCCATCCTTTCTAGTATCTGAAGTTCTACCAAAGAAAAAGGGCGAGCGGGCGATACTGTAACCTTCTTGATGGGTCATCTACTGAAGATTTTTTAAAGACAAAAACAATGAAATTTGTTCCAAGACTTAGACTTGGATTAGTAGTACAATAGAAAAATAACGCGAAAAACCATCTTGAGTGGCATTGCACTAATTTTGAAAAAAAAATCAAAGAATCGACAAATTTGTCAGGAGAGGTTATTAGAACAATTCGAGTGGTATTGCACCAATTTATTTTTACCAAGAAACAAACAAAAAAGAAATGAAAAAGATGCTCAAACGGTAGTTATACCAATTTAGAGCAACCCCGCTCTGATACCAATTATAGGATCGTTGTGCTATAGAGGAGGTGAATAGCACTCACGGCTTTCATATTTTTTGGAAAATGATTGCATAAAGAGTACATGCAGTGGAAATAAGGAAGTAAAGAAAGAAAACAAAAACAAAGCTAACATTTTTTATTTTACTTGGTTCGGAGCTTGTGACGACTCCTACTACAAGGCCCACACTCGTTGAATGCTTACTCTAGTCAATTCACTAGTAATTCTGAATAGTATAAAGATGAGTATAACAAGTTAATAATTTAAGTACTATAACTTCCAATTATACTGACAATGACGGTGTTGAAATTGCAAGCTTTTAGTCATTAGAACAGCATTATGGCTTCGTCAGATCGTCTTTAGAGCAACGCACAAGAGAAAGATCTCAAAGATGAGTTATGTTGAACCCTATGCTTGAAGACTTCTTTTATAGACTACTGAAGGTGCCTTCAACACCATATAAGGCGTCTCCAGCTGTAGAAGTTATTCCTAAAGCCTCGAATTTGATAACCTCTACATTCTACAAAGTTCATCCATCCAAAGTCACCTTCAAGGCACTCGAAGGTACCTTCATGCCTAGCTTTAAGGCGCCTTCAATTGCTTGGAAGCACCTCTATACCTCCCGCATGAAGCCTTCGACCAGGGTGTTTGAGATGCCTCCAACAACATGGGAGGCGCTTTGAGCACTGTTCATCCGAGATCAACTTGTGTGTTTCAGCTCTTGCAAAACACATTAGTCCAAATAACAAAGATACTCTGCAAAACAGAGTTAATATAACAAATAATATGGTAATAAAATGTTTAACAGTCTTTGGACTCTTCGGTTCTGACTTTCAAATTTCCTGAAAATCCTACGTCGAATTAACGCCTACTATTGCCTCAATAGGGAATGCGTCCTCACCTACTCCTCTCAGGAGAATTTACCTTTTGCCAAATTGGTCCTCCAAACATCTAGACTTTTGTTCAACATCCGAGACCTCAGGACTTTCACCTAATGTCCTCGATCCTAAGATTTCCCGCCTAGTGTCTGCAACCCCCAAGACTTTCACCTAGTGTCCTCGACCCTAGGATTTCGCTCGACATCCTCGACCTACCAAGTCTTTGGCCAATTCCACATACTAGGATTTTGTTGCCTAACCATAGTTAGGATTTTCCACCTGCCTAGTGTCCACTAGGACTTTTCTATACTCTCATTCAAACTTGTTAGAACAACAAGAAACATTAACTTTGAACCTTTTTCTATAATAAAAACTTAGGTTCAATCATCTGGTGCTTCCTACACCAACATTTTCAACAACCGCCAGCTCAATAGAATTTTCAGCAATTTCAAAATTTTTAGAATCATTTCCAACTTGCAAGTCAGCAATTTCAACACTTAAATAAGCACTTTTAGAATTTTTAGCTCCTCCATAGAAATTTCAGCAACAATTTTAACAACCTTATGCTTCATCTTCATATCCAAGAACTTACATGTATCAAAACAGCTCCAACAGTTCACTTTCAACAAATTCACAACAACAACAAAAGATGGAGGATATCATGCAACAACTCATGCAATAGCAACAAAACTAGTTTAGGACAGATTCTACTCTATAGAATATAGAGAGACAAATTAGCCAATTAGCAACCAATATCAATCAAATACAAGCACAAGGATCAAGTCAACTACCTTCACAAACCATTCCAAATCCAAAAGAAAATATTAGTGCATTGACACTACTAAGTGACAAAATTATAGCAAAATCAATCAAGAGAGTTCTAGTTAGATCTGATAAAGTTGAACCAATGCAGCAACTAAATCAGGAGCCAAATCTAGCAATGTTTCAGGGTAGAGCAGAAGCTTCAACAAAATTAAATTTAACTCAGTTCTCATCTCAAATAGATTTAAGTTCAGCTGCTCAAAATGATTCAAATTCAGCTCATTTCTTGGCTCAAAATAGTGGTGAAGCTAGCTCAGCCTAGTTTCAATCAGAGTTAGCTTAAACAAAACATTTAAGTTTAGAAGCTAATCAGCCAAATTCAACTCCAAATGCAACTCTGAACTTGGAGAAGAATACAAATTAGCAAGAAGCCGAGGTTGTCATTCCATTACCCTTTCCCCAACGAAAAGTTCAACCAAGGAAGAATGTAGAGGAAGAAAAGGGGAACAAGTTGATTAGCATGGGAAAGAATGTATCGTCACTTATTCAACGAGTACCCCAGAAGTGTGAAGATCCAGGAGTTTTCATAGTGTCATGTGTTATTAGGAGATGTATGTTTGAGGATGCTATGTTGGACATGGGTGCTTCAATTAATGTAATGCCAAAATTAGTGTTTTAGACACTTGGTATTGGACCTTTAAAACATACGTGATTCAGTTAGCCAACCATAGTTATGTCCTTCCAGCTAGAGTGATAGAGGATATTTTGGTTAAAGTGAGAGAGCCTATATTTCCTATTGATTTTTATATTTTAGATATGGAGGGTGATTTGCTAGCAAATAAGGCCCCATTAATTCTTGGCAGACCATTTCTTAAAATTGTAAAGACAAAAAATGATGTACATGTAGGAACTCTTTCTATGGAAACAAATGATAATCTCAGTTAGCCTCATTGACTATACCTGGGGTGCCCAACCCAGGCCTATGGAAGTTTCCCACTGGCCACCAAGGTAAATTGGGAAGCGCATGCGCTGGTCAGCCCAGAAGCCCAACATCCTTTGATTGTGCCCTCCATTTGGAGAAAAAATTCTTACAAATATGTCATAGTTGAGGATCGAACCACGAGTGCCTAGGTGACAACCTAAATGTCCTACCATGACACCATAACCCCGAGGATAGGAACTCTTTCTATGGAGATAGGAGATACAGTGGTCCAATTCAATATTTTTAATGCAATGAAGTGTTGGTGCAAGGAGCACCAGATGATAGAACTTAAGTTTTGATTATTGAAAAAGGTCTAAAGTTAATGTTATTTGTTGTCTGACAAGTATGATTGAGCTTGTAGGAAAGTCTTAAGTGTTCTTAGACAAAAGTCCTAGTAGTTCTAGGTAAGTGAAAAAGCCTGGGGGGTAACCCTAGGTAAAAGAAAGTCCTAGATGCAATTAGGTACAAAGTCTTGATCCAGGGGATTGGGCGAAGTCTTGGTGGGTCGAGCACTTTTGGTGAAACCCTAGAGTCAGGGACTCTAGGTGAAAATCCTGGTGGTCACGGACCAGGTGGAAATCTAGACAGGTCATGGAGTAAATGTTCAGCATGAAGACCTAAAGTCTCAGACACTGAGCAAAAGTCCAGACGGTCTAGAGGACCGGTCTGGCAAAAGGTAAACTCTCCTAAGAGGACTAAGTGAAGACACGTTCCCCGAAGAGGGAACAATAGGTGTTAGTTTGACCTAGGGTTTCAATAAAATCTGAAAGTCATAACAGGTTCAAAGACTATCAAAACTGATTTTTACTTCATATATGATCTGCCTATTTTCTAAACTCTGTTTTATAGGAAACTAATATTTTACAGGGTGAAGTTTCGGCCTTGATAGGTCAATCGAACCTCTAGATCGATCGACCAAACCTTCAAACAAACAGATCAAATTTCTAGCAAGTTGATCGGGTTTGACCAAGGGATCGATCAACTGAACCGTGGGTTCAATCAACCAAACAGTGGATAGGTGTCAACGTGGTCAGGCTGGGTTGATCATACCAGATAAGCCAGCGAGGAAATCGAGATCGATTGACCAAATGGTTGGATCGGTTGATCAAACAAACGCTCTATTTGAAGCGGTAGAATCTGGATGGGAATCTAGGCAGGTGCAGAAGGTTTGGTCAACCAAACACCTAGATCGATCGATCGATCAGTGTCGAGTCAAACCTAATCTCGAGATTAGTGGATCTAGATCAGGTCTAGATTAGCTATAAAAAGGATCCTTGACCAACAACTTGAAGGACAACGTATTTTGACAATCATTAGCTTCTGTGGCTGCTCCGAAAACCTCTACGACGCTTGATCTCTTCTCCGACGATGATTACATTCAAGATCCATCTCTGAAAGTCATCGGTATTGTTTAAATTGCAAAGTTACTTGTACTCAATTATATCTTCGCTTTGTAACTTATTCAACTTGATAGTGATTGCCCAACGAAAGTGATCAATAATCATGAGCCTTGGAGTAGGAGTCGTCACAAGCTCCGAACTAAGTAAATCAAAGTTTTAGCTTTGCTTGCTTTCCTTTTTTGTCTCTATTCTCCTACATTTTACTCTGAGATTATTTTAAACAAACGAGATAGCCACGAGTACTATTCACCCCCCCTCTAGCATGCATCGATCCTACATAAAGTACCCTAGGGAAGATCATTCTATTCTTAGTATTGATTTATTTAATGAGATGGATTGTATGGATTCTCAATTGGATAGCTCTAAGTCTTATGAGTTTGGATCTGAGTCTGAAGATTCTGATGATTTTGATAGTGATATGGGAACAGTTGAGATGAGATCTATTTATGGTCCATTTTTGATTGAAGGAGAATATCTAAGTGTAGGAGATTGCATAGTAGAAGTGATACAAGAAGAATCATATCTTTTGATTGAACTATCAGCCGAACCATAAGGAAATGATGTAAGTGTAGGGAATTATATAGTCGAAGCAATATACCAAGAATCACTACCATCTATTAATCAGTTACTAGAACATGATTTGAAACCTTTGCCTGAGCATCTCAAATATGCATATTTGGACAAAGATTAATAGCTGCATGTTATTATATCATAGAATTTAGAGCTAGATCAAGAGCAGAGATTATTGAAAATTTTGAGGCAACACAGAAAAGTTATAGGATGGACACTTGCTGATATACCTGGGATCGATCCTTCCATTTGTATGCATAGGATTCATTTAGAAGAGGATGTGAAGCCAATGAGATAGCCACAAAGATGGCTTAACCCATTGATTCTTGATGTAGTAAAGAAAGAGGTATTTAGACTTTTGTAAGAGAGCATCATTTATCCTATTTCTGATAGTAGATTGATGAGTCCAATCCATGTGGTTCCCAAGAAGTCTAGAATTATAGTGGTAGCAAATGATGATAATGAGTTGGTGCCTACAAGAGTTCAAAATTCATAGAGACTATATGAGTTGATGTGTGATGCTTCAAATTATGCAGTGGGAGTGATCCTAGCATAGAGAATAGATGGAGCACATCATGTTATTTGCACATGTTGCACATGCAAACTACACCACAACAGAAAAATACACCACAACAGAAAAAGAGCTTTTATTGATCATTTTTACTTTGGATAGATTTAGATCATATTTGCTTTGTTCTTATATGGTTATTTTTTTGATCATGCAGCTTTAAAATTCCTCCTAAAGAAGTCGGATGCCAAGCCTAGGTTGATTAGATGGATGCTTCTACTTGAAGAATTTAATGTGGAGATATGTGATAAGAGCCAAAAGGAGAACTTAGTGGCAGATCTTTTGAGTAGGATTGAGAGACACTTTAATGACACAGCCATTGATGATGCTTTTCCAGATGAGCAACTTTTAGAGCTCCATGGTGAGTCACCATGGTATGCAGATCTCATTAATTTTTTAGTAGCACATACTTTTCCCACACAATTTACAAAGCTCAAAAGGATAAATTAAGAAGTGATGCAAAATATTATGTGTGGGATAAACCATATTTGTTGAAATTTAACTTCAGTAGAGCACATGGGTAGCTAGGATAGTTCTATCCTTGTACGAATTTTTGTACAGGGGAACTAGAATGGTATTCTGAGTAGCAACCAATAATTGGTATCAAAGCTAGGATTTACCTCTGTGTGTTTGGTTTTTAGTTTAATTATGCACATGTCATACATATTTTAGGCAGGATAATAGTAGGATGTGCAAATAAATTAATTCTATGGTTGTAGGCTCCAACTATTATGGCCTATTGTGATTGTGTGTGATTGGACCCTCGGACATGTCGAGGGCATTTTATGTGTGTGCATAATTATATTTATTAAATACAGCAGGAGCTGTATTAGTTTTAGGATTTTACATTTTGTTCGATCTAGACTTTATGTACATTCCTTTGTGGAATATAGGATCGAAATATGTAAAATTTTATTTTTGTCGCGGATCGTATCCTTGCGAGGCATGGTGCTATTTGAGGACCAGAGGTGCAGCAGAAAAGGAAGCTCGATGGACGCGATGACATGAGCCCTAGGGTTGGCGGCTAGTTTTGACGACTGCTAGGGCTGGCAGCACACGGAGGACAGTGATGGAAGAGGCCATAATAGTTGGAAAATTATTTTTCCATATTTATTGATTTTATTTGCTGTGATGTGTGTGTGCATGTTAAAATCCTCATATTAAATAACTAAGTGGGAGAGGGATTTATAAATAAATTCCACGGTTTCCATTGCTGGTTTGTAAGTGATGCAAACAAACTTGTGTGTTGGCTCTGAGTGCCTTCCTCCACATCGGATGATTTTGTTTGTGGATCACTAGATCAAACTTCCTTTATGGATGATTATAGGAAATTATTTAGGAGTTTGTGATCTTCTCCATCTGAAGGGGCACAATCCTATTTAATGGACTAGGTATCAAGTAATGGTATATACTTAGGCGCATTTAATAGTATCCTCCCCATCAGAGTCACTGCTATTATTTGTGTGACCGAAGAAATACCAACTATTAATTTTATTTGTCATAAAGTTAGGTTGACAAGAATAAAATTAATGGGTAAAACCTCCTCTTACAAATGTTTGAATTTGTATACATCCACACTATCGTGGCATACAAAATTCACGGTGTTTTGAGGTGTTGGTGAATTTAAATAATATTATTTGAGGAATCAATATTATTCTAAATTCCTAAGTTTTGACCAAAACTTATTTTGTGATTCTTAGGATGACTTTCAACCCACTTGCTATTATTCTGAAAGAGAACAAACTTACTAGTCCAAATTATATAGATTGGAAAAGAAACCTAGACATTGTCCTAACTGCTGAAGGTTATAAGTTTGTACTGTTAGAGGTTTGCCCTAATTAGCCTAATAGTGATTCTAGTGAAGAGGAGATTGAGTATCATAAGAAATGGGTCAAGGCAGATGAGATGATGCGGTGTTACATTTTGGCTTATTTGTCAAATGTGCTGCAACATCAGCATCAGTCCATGCCTACTGCTTATAACATAATGTACAATCTCAAGGAACTCTTCGGACACCAGAATCGGGTTGCTAGGCAAGAGGCTATGAGAAACTTAATAACAGCCACCATGTCAAAGGGGATACCCGCAAGGGATAATATCCTCAAAATGATGGCTTACTTGAACGAGATACAAATCCTTGGAGCTGAAATCGATCGGGAAACCCAGGTCGATATTATTCTCCAAACGCTACCCAAAAATTTTGAGCAGTTCTGCTTGAACTACAATATGAATAAAAGGATTTATTCATTGGCGGAACTATTGACAGAACTTCAGGCAGTAGAAGGGTTATTTCTTCATAGTTCTCAAATCCACTTTGCTGAAATTGTTTCTACTTCTAAGTCGAAAGGCAAGAAGAAGAAGAAGAAGAAACAAGCTGGCTCGACAAAGAAAGTGAATCGATCTCTAGGTACTGGATGAAAAGCAGGAGTGAAGAAGTCAAAGGGCAAGTGCTTCATTTACAAGCAGTCTGAACATTGGAAGGCGGACTATCCTCATAGGAAAGAGAACAATAAAGGTATATCTTATTCTCTAGTAGTTGAAACATGTTTAGCGGTGTTATCTAACAGTACCTGGTGTGTAGATACAGAAGCCACTGATCATGTCCGCAATACATTACAGGATTCCAGGAAACCCGACAACTATATGAAGGAGAGATAACCGTCTACATGGGCAATGCTACGAAAGTGGCGGTTGTTGCAGTGGAAGATGTTTACTTATCATTTGATAGGAATAGAACTTTGATTTTAAGAAATTATCTTTATGTACCAAGTTTTAAAAAGAATTTAATTTCAGTTTCTAAACTATTTTTGGATGGATATACTGTTTCTTTTGATGACAAAGTGGTTATCAAGAAAAATAAGATAGTTACTGTTCTGGTACATTAGTTGGCAATTTGTATACTCTAAATCCAATAACTCCCACAAAGCAACAAATGTAAATTAATAACACATCCTCTAATTCTAATAAGAGAAAGGAACCTTCAAAAATGAACCAAACATATCTTTGGCATCTAAAACTTGGTTATATTAATTTGAGTAGGATTCAAAGGCTAATAGCCGATGGACCCTTGGGTTCATTAGTGTTGGAGAACTTTCCAACCTGTGAATCTTGCTTGGAAGGAAAAATGACTAAGAGACCTTTTAAAGCCAAGGGGTATAGAGAAAAAGATGCGTTAGAATTGGTTCATTCTGATTTGTGTGGACCTATGACTATCCAGGCGAGAGGTGGATTCGAATATTTTATCTCTTTTATAGACGACTATTCGAGATATGGGTAGATTTACTTGATGGCCACAATTCTGAGTGCTTTGATAAGTTCAAAGAGTGTAAGGCTGATGTGGAGAAACGTCATGGTAAAAGTATCAAGACACTACGGTCTGATCATGGTGGCGAGTACCTCTCAGGAGAGTTTAAGAATTACTTATCAGAGGTTGGGATTCAATCCCAATTGTCTACACCTGGTACACCCCAACAGAATGGTGTGGCAAAACGAAGAAATATGACTCTTATGGAAATGGTTAGATCAATGATGAGTTATTCAGAATTACCAAATTCGTTCTGGGGATATGCTTTAGAAACGACAGTGTACATTCTGAACATGGTACCTTCTAAATCAGTACCCTTTACTCCCACGGAATTATGGAATGGGCGTAAGCCTAGTCTGAGTCATGTTCGAATTTAGGGTAGTCCAGCACATGTGCTGAAGGGAGATGCTAATAAGTTGGAATCTCGTACGGAAGTTCTCCTATTTATAGGTTATCCTAAAGGAACGAAAGGTGGTTTGTTTTATAGTCCTAAAGATCATAAGGTCATTGTTAGCAATAATGCCTGATTTTTAGAAGAGGACTATGTAATGAACCACAAGCCCATGAGTGAAATTGTTCTAGAAGAAATGAGAGAGGACACGTCTACTTTAGTACCAACAGTGCAAGATGAAATATCACAAGAAACTGCAACATGTATCACAAATGATACACAATTACAGACAGTGCCTCATCGTAGTGGGAGGGTTGTGAGGCAACCTAAAAGATTCATGTTTTTGGGAGAGTCTTTGGACTTGATCCCAGGTAAACATGAACCTGATCCTCGAACATATGACGAAGCACTCCAAGATAAAGATGTAGCATCTTGGCAAAGAGCAATGAATTCAGAAATAGAATCTATGTATTCTAACAAAGCCTGGGAGCTAGTAGAACCATCAAATGGTGTAAAAGCTATTGGATGTAAATGGATCTACAAAAGAAAAAGAGGGACAGATGGGAAGGTGGAAACCTTCAAAGCAAGGTTTGTTGCGAAGGAGTATACTCAAAAAGAGGGAATCGATTATGAGGAAACCTTTTCGTCGGTAGCTATGCTTAAGTCTATCCGGATACTTTTATCTATTGCTGCTTATATGGATTATGAGATTTGCCAAATGGATGTCAAGACAGCTTTCCTTAATGGAAGTCTTAAAGAAAACATCCATATGAAGCAACCAGAGGGGTTTATTGCAAAGGGCAAAGAGCATCTTGTATGTAAGCTCATTCAGTCTATTTAGGGACTGAAGCAAGCTTCAAGATCTTGGAACATCTGGTTTAATGAAGTAATTCAGTCTTATGGATTTATTCAATGTCCGGATGAGTCTTGTGTATACAAGAAGTGTGATGGAAACGTGGTGGTATTTCTTGTACTATACGTAGATGACATTTTGATAGTTGGCAACAATGTCAAAGTGTTGTCAGAAGTAAGGGTATGGTTGTCCAAGCAATTCGATATGAAGGACTTGGGAGAATGCGAACATATTCTCGGGATCAAAGTAATAAGGGATCGCAAGAAAAGAATGTTGTGCTTATCCCAAGCTTCATATATCGATACTATCCTAGCTCATTTTAACATGCAAGACTCCAAGAAAGGATTTCTACCTTTTCAGCATGGAGTATCTTTATCTAAAGAGATGTCTCCTAAGACATCAAAAGAGATAGAGGAAATGAAGGCAATTCCTTATGCTTCTGCTGTAGGAAGCCTAATGTATGCAATGTTATGCACGAAACCGGATATCTGTTTTACCGTGGGCATGGTTAGCAGATATCAAAGTAATCTAGGAAATAGTCATTGGACTACCGTAAAGCATATATTAAAGTACCTGAGAAGGACTAGAGATTATATGCTGGTTTACCAAGCGGATGATTTGCTCCCTGTGGGTTACACGGATTCTACCTTCCAATCAGATAGGGACAATAGTAAGTCTACCTCAAGTTATGTGTTTACTTTAGGACGTGGAGCCATAGAATGGAGAAGCGTTAAGAAGAAATGCGTTTCAGACTCAACCATGGAAGCTGAGTATATGGAAGCCTCTGAGGCAGCCAAAAAGCGGTATAGCTCAGGAACTTCTTGATGGACTTAGATGTGATTCTTGGTATGCCCAAAATCATCACAATTTATTATGATAATAGCGGTGTAGTAGCAAACTCGAAGGAGCCACGGGCCCATAAGGCGAGTAAACACATTGAGCGCAAGTACCACCTGATACGAGACATCGTAAAGCGAGGAGAAGTTATTGTCGCCAAGATTACATCAGCAGATAACTTGTCAGATCCTTTCACTAAGGCCCTTCAAGCGAAAGCTTTTGATCGGCATGTTGAGGGGATGCGAATCAGATGTATGGCAGCATTTATGGCAACATAGTCTTTTAGAATAAGTGGGAGATTGTTAGAGTGTATACTAAAAGTCTAGCTTTTGTATAAATATTTATTTTGAAATAAGAATCACATTGGTCAAGTGTCTACATTTATACGCTAAGTGTAGTTGTTCATTAATTTATATTGATGATAACATGGTGTGTGGTGTCTCACAGAAGATCATGTTATTAGTTCCTTATAAATTATAAATAGTTGATCACTACCAAGATGGAATGGAACAAACCATTGGAGTGGTTGTAGTGTAATTTGGTATTAGTTTATCTTGACTATAAAATTACACTAGTACACTATGAGTGTATTGAGCAGAACCATTTGAGGTAGTTTCTTTTTATACTGACTACATAAAAGAATAAAATCTCTGTTATTATGGAAGTGCGTACTCTTAATCATGATATAATAACAAGCACGTATACTTAATATTTATTTCTTTAATTTATCAAAGGGTGAGATTTAGTTCATTAAATCAATAGGTCCGATAAGTTGGGAAGTGATATTATTTATATGGTGCGTTATTGATTATAGAATGAAATTGTGTCCTAGTAATCTAGGTTGATGATGTCCCCTTGAGAAGCTCATAAGGATTGTCATGTAAACCCTATAGGTGGACTTAGTCCGACATGATAATAAGGTTGAGTGATAATACTCTTGGAGCTAAGATATTAATTAAGTGAGTTGTCAGTAACTCATTTAATTAGTGGGCATTCGATATCTTAAACATAGGGAGACTAACACACTCATGATAAGAAGGAGCCCATATTGTAATATGGAATTGGTGCGGTAGTGCAATAATAACTCTTTAGTGGTATGAGTTATTATTGATGACTTTGAGTTGGGTGTTCGGGGCGAACACGGGAAGCTTAAGCTCATCGGGAGACCAAAACTAATTCCTCCTCTCAGTCCCTATTGTAGCCTCTTATTTATAAAGCTTTATTTCTATCCAAAGCCTAGCTTCTTACCAAGTTTAGGGGTCAGCCACATCTTTGCTTGGAGCCCAAGCAAGGGGCCGGCCAAGCCAAGCTTGGAGCTCAAGCTAGGACCCACCATGCCTTGCTTGGTGCCCAAGCAAGGGGTCGGCCATATTAGAAAAGGAAATAAAAGGGAGTTTTATTTTGTTAAAGACTTTCCTTTTATGATATTTTCCACATAGTTTTAAAAGAGAGTTTTAAATTTTAAAATCTTTCCTTTTATAGCTTTCTACACAGGATTAAAAAAGAGATTTGAAATCTTTCCTTATTTGTAGTTATCTATAATGTTTAAGAGAAATATTTTAATTTTTGATAAAACTTTCCTTTTTTATAACCATGATATAAAAGGAGTTTTATTTTAAAACTTTTCTTTTATAGATATCCACAAAAGGATTTAAAAGAGAAGATTTTAATTTTATAAAACATGTCTTTTATAGCTATCTACAAAAGGGATTTTAAAAGAGAGATTTTAATTTTTGTTTAAAATCTTTCCTTGTTTGACATTAGGTGGCCGGCCATGTAAAGGAATAAAAGGAAGTTTTAATTTTTTTTGTTTTAAAACTTTCCTTTTGTGGATTCACTAAGGATTATAAAAGAGAGGGAGAGGGTGCCCCATTGAAAAAAAACCTAAGCCTTGCATCCTCTTTATTGTGGCTGAAACTCTCTTCTCTTCCTTGGTGGCCGGCCCTCTTCTTTCTCTCTTCTCCTTTTGTTTTCTCTCTTGGAGGCCGGCGGCATCAAGCTTGGTCTTCTCTTGGTGGCCGATTTCTTGAAGGAGAAGAAGAAGAGAAGGAAGCTCTCTTATATAGCATCCCTTGGAGGTTAGTTAGTGGCCGAAACTTGGAAGCAAAGGAAGAAGCTTGGGTGGATTTCATCTTGGAAGATCGTCACCCACATGATGTCCAAGAGAAGGAGTGGAATACAACAGAAGATCAAGAGGTCTATAAGTTACAAAAGGTATAACTAGTTATTAGTTCCACATCATAATTAGTTCATATTTTGTATAGATCTTGAAAAACCAAACACAAGAGGTTATCGGTTTTAGGTTATCATTTTTGTTATCGATTTTATTGTTCGATTTCATGTTTTGATATTGTGCTTCTATTGAGGACTCTATAATTAAACCTAGTTTACTGTAAGAAGTTAAATATCTGATTTCTTTGAAAGACTTTGTTTAGGAAGTGGTGGATGATCTCATACCCAAAAAGGCCTGTGCCTCGCCATGTTTAACCTGGAAGTCGATCTTTGAAATAGATATTTGATTAACTTCTGTAATATGGTTTAACTTAGGAAGATCACATCAGTTAAACTTGGTGTAAAAATGTTAAGTATCGTTTCCAATCCAAGTTTAACTTCTGAAGGACAATTTGAATTAATAATGTTAAGCATCGTTTGCAATCCAAATTTAACTTCAGTAGAGCACATGGGTAGCTAGGATAGTTCTATGCAAGTATAAATTTTTGTACAGGGGAACTAGAACAGTATTCCGAGTAGCAACCAACACATTTTCTGTCTCTTTTGGATTTCTATATATTTTATTGGCAGTTAATTATGTTTCTAAATGGATGAAGGTCATTCCTACCAGGACTAATGGTTCTTCAGTTGTTATTAGTTTTGTCAGGTCTCACATATTTTGTAGATTTGGAGTACCCAGAATGATCATTAGTGATCAAGGGTCTCATTTTTACAATAGACATATGAAAGCTCCTTACCACCCTCAAACAAATGGCCAAGCTGAAGTATCTATTGGCGCTACTCAGAATTCTGTTATATTTCCCCTGTACAAAAATTTGTACAAGCACAGAACTTTTCCTAGCAACTCATGTGCTTTTCAGAAGTTAAACTTGGATTATAAATGAAACTTAACATTATTAATCCAAGTTCAACCCATGTATTCATCCGAAGTTAAATCATATTACAGAAGTTGATTAAATATCTATTTCAAGGATTGGCTTCCAGGTCGTTAGCGAGGTACTCGACCTTCTTGGGTATGAGATCATCCACCACTTCCTAGTCAAAGCCTTTCAAAGAAATTAAATATTTAAACTCCTTACAGTAACCTTAGGTTAAACTATAGAGACCTCAATCAAAGTACAAGATCGCTAGCCTCTTGTGTTGGTATTTCAGGATCCATACAAAGGAAAACTAAATTAGTACACAACGGAAACAATTAAATAGTTATACCTTTCTTTATATCTTAAAGACCTCTTGATCTTCTGTTGTATTTCTCTCCTCCTCTTGGACGTTGTGTAACACTCACGAAATTTTAAGATAAGTATATGAGCATTAATCTCTTTAGAGCATGAAAGTAAGAGGAATCAAAGAAATAAATAATAGAAATAAAAAGAAGAAGAGGTCAAAGTTTGAACCTTGGACCTCCCACAAATAATGAAGATAAATTGATGCATGACAACCACTAGGATAATGATTTACATATGGATAGGAAAGAATGGAATCTTAGTTAAAGGTGAGAAGAAAAATAAAAGAAAATTAAGCAAAAGAGCAAGAGAATACCAAGTGACTTACCTCCTCTTCCTCTTGGTTAAGAGAATGAACAAGAAGAAGGCAAGTTGCCTTCCTCACCCTTCCCTCTCCTCATTTTCGTGGGAATCAAGAGAGGAGTGATGGATGAATTAAGGGAAGGATTAATGAAGGCATAAATTCCCCTCATGATGAATAAATAGAAAATGAGAAAAGAAATCTCTCATTTTTCTCCTTCTTCCTCCTCCTTCTCCCTTCTCTCTTCTCCACCGAGACCAAGGGGTCTTCCCTCTCCTTGATCCGAACACTAAGTTAAGTTCTTCTCCAAGAAAACTAATTTCCGAGAAGAAATCTTCAAGTTCTAGCCCTTCCAAGCAAAGGAAACCAAAGGAGGCACAAGAAGAAGAAGCTTCTTCCTTTCTTTAGCAACTAGAACATTTTTTCTCTAAGAGAAACCACAAGCGAAAGGATGTAAGTTCCCCTCACCTGTGGTACAATAGCTTATAGGGATTTTTCATGTAAATAGATTTGCTTAACAACCTAGGTATTGTTTCATGAAAATCCATGGTTTTTTAACCAAGATCAAAAGAAAGAATCTAAGTTTAAAGACCTAACTAGATGTGCTCAATATACTTTTTGTGACATGTATATTATGGTAGGAGTTTATCCTTATGTTTTTACGCTAAAAGGGTTATAGGTTCATGAACTTAATATTTCGGCCAAGCATGAACAAAAGAACTAGAAGGGCTTCAAAACTAAACTAAGCATGATCTCTTGTACTCATAATATGTGCTCTATGATAATAGTGTGGTTAACATATTTGTTCCCAATTGTATGTTGATTTAACTTAATTTTCATTCACATGGGTATTCGGCCATGATAAAACTAAAAGCCTAGGAGAGCTTTAAATCTAAAACTAAGCATGCTATGTTTCTCTAAGATAGGGTAATTATGATGTGTCATGATTGTATGAAGATATAAACCCTATTTCATATGCAAGAAGATTCGGCCATATTAAGATGTGAAGCCTAGGGAAAATTTATAACAAGTCTAAGATGCTCATGACCTTCTTGATGAAATGATATGAAGTTAACTTGTTGCTTTTATGCTTATTTGTTGCATAGAATGATGATTACATGTCTATAACCTTCGGCCACTTAAGGTTCCAAGACCTAGGATGATTAGAACTTGAACCAAATTGCTTATGTTATTTCCTTATAAATGATACCATGAAATTGTGTAGGTTCTCATGTTTTTTTAGGACACTTGAAATTTGGTTTTGAGTCCTACACCATTCGGCCATATCATGTTTAAGGGCCTAGGAAACCTAGAACCTAACTCAACTATGCTCATGTTAGTCCTTAAAATGTTTGCTATGAAATATGTTTAAGGTTCTCATGCTTTTTAGGACACTTGAACTTTGGTTTTGAGTCCTACACCATTCGGCCATATCATGTTTAAGGGCCTAGGAAACCTAGAACCTAACTCAACTATGCTCATGTTAGTCCTTAAAATGTTTGCTATGAAATATGTTTAAGGTTCTCATGCTTTTAGGACACTTGAACCTTGGTTTTAAGACCTATACCATTCGGCCACATCATGTTTAAGGGCCTAGGAACCCTAGAACCTAACTCAACTATGCTCATGTTATTCCTTGGAATGTTTGCTATGAAAGTTGTTTGAGGTTCTCATGCTTTTAGGACACTTGAACCCTAGCATCAAGTCCTACAAGTTTCGTCCATGATGAAAGTAGAGACCTAGGAATCTAAGAACCCAAACCAAACATGTTCAAAGTATTCCTTATGATGTAAGATATGATAAAGGCTTGGGGTTCATATGCTTTCATGTTGCTTACTAAACTAGGTCACAAATTAGCATGTTTCGGCAATCACATGATATTAGGGTAGAAACCTAATTATGATCTTTTATGCGCCTCACATGCAATGCTTTATGACATGATAAGAATATGCTATGTAGCTATACTCATTTATGTGATTAGGACTTATGAGTAACAATGTGCTATATGCCTAAATTCATGATATGCTGTATGCTCAAATTTATGATGTGCTGTGTGTTTAATTATGCTTATGACCATGATATGCTGTGTGCTCAAATTCATGATATGCTGTGTGCTCAAATTTATGATGTGCTGTGTGCTTAATTATGCTTATGATCATGATATGCTGTGTGCTTAAATATGCTTATGATCATGATATGTTGTGTGCTCAAATTCATGATGTGCTGTGTGCTTAATTATGCATGTGATCATGATATGCTGTGTGCCCAAATTCATGATATGCTATGTGCTCAATTTCACATGCTTTAAGTATGCCTAAGAGTTGCCTCCCTATAAGTGGGATCAAGAGCACTCTTCATGATATGAATATGACATGAAAGTTATGCTAAGAATTTTATTATTATGACATGCTACTTTACTTTTAAGGCTTGTACCAAGGGTGGGCTCCATAAGCGCCCCGGGGTCGATGGACTAAGAAACGGGCCTCGTTAGGGATGAGCTCCTAAGTGCCCCTAGGTCGATGGACTAAGAAACGGGCCTAGTATGTATGCCTTGTAGGGTTCAAGACTTGCTACCTTGGACCTACATAGGACGCGCGCATTTATGTATGTGGTACAAGCCGGGGCCCTAATCATGTTGAGATTATGTTTAAGTATGTATGTTATAAGTTTTAAAATACATGTTGCATATGTTTTCATGATGCATGTTTAAGAGTTCACCTTGCATATACCTTAGGCGATGCCATGATACCTTATGTTTATGACATGATGATGCCATGATATTTATGATGATGTTTATGACATGTATGATGTTTATGTTGTGTGATACCATGATATCTTATGTTTATGTTGTGATCATGCCATGATATGCTACAAGATATGATGAAATTAACTCCATATGATATGACTTGTGTTCTTAATATGCTATACGATTTTTGTGAGTAGGAAAGGAACTTACTGAGCCATGAGTGCTCACAGCTTACTTTCTTGTACTACAGATAAGGGCAAGGGATGGATGAACTAGGAGAGCAGCAGGAGGGGCTAGAAGGATGTGTGTGGCAGTGATTTGGCTAACGAAAAAGAAAAGACCTGCTTTCATAAAAATAAGAATTATGCCTAGCTTTATGTCACTACTTCATATCTCCATGACATTTTATTATGTGTTTGAGCATCATGTCTCAAAAATATGTTAAGTATGTTGTGTGGTTTATATGTTAGATGATTTGTCATGGTGATTTAAAAGCTAAAGAAAAGTTTTAAAATTTTACGAATAAGACTTCCGCTGTAATTAGTAAGTAAGTATGGTAAAGTAACCCTCGTGGCCTTAGCAGGAGGGGCGGGGCGTTACACGTTGTGTGGGCGACGATCTACCAAGACAAAGACACCCGGCCTTCTCCTTCCTTTCCAACTCTCGGCCACAAAGAATGCAAAGTGAAGAGGCGCCTCCTTCTTCTTCTTCTCCTCCAAGCAACCGGCCACCAAGTGCTTCTTCTCTTCTTCTTTTTCTCCTTCAAGCCGTGACCACCAAGGTGAGATGAGCACCGGCCCTAGAGGGAAGAAAGGGAGGAAGAAGGAAATAGGTGCCGCCGGCCTTAAGGAAAGAAAATAGGAGAAGAAGGGGTCGGCCACACAAGAAGAGAAGAGATAACTTAGGTTCTCTTTGGGCACCACCCTCCTCCTTTTTTATATTCTTTGCTACTTCCTAAAAAGGAAAGTTTTTAATAAAATTTTCCTTTTATTTCTATTGTGGATGGTTTACAAAAAAGGAAAGATTTTAATAATATTAAAATCTCTCTTTTTAAATCATTGTAAATAGCTATAAAAGGAAAGATTATAACAAAATTTTATTTTAAATAAAATCTTTCTTTTATTCCTATTATGGTTGGTTACAAAAAAGGAAAGATTTTAACAAAAATAAAATCTCTCTTTTTAACCATTGTAGATAACCATAAAGGAAAAGATTTTAAATAAAATTTTGTTCTTAAAAAAAAACTTCCTTTTCTATTAAGTTACGGCCGACCCCTTACTTGGGCACCAAGCAAGGCTTAGTCGGCCCCTTGCTTGGGTAGGAAGGATAATCAAAATGGGTGAATACGAGGCTTTATAGAGGCTACAACAGGGACCTAGAGGAAAAATTGGTTTTGGCCTCCTGATGAGCTTGAGCTTCCTGTGTTCGACCCGAACACCCAACTCAAGTTCATCAATAATAACTCATATCACTAAAGAGTTATTATTGAACTACCGCACCAATCCCATATTACATTATGCGCTCCTTCTGTTAGCAATTCGAGGCGCAAAAACCGCTTTTGTGTTACGAAAACCCCGAAGCTAGTCACGGATCTGTGCAAAGATAAATAATAAAAATTCATGTACATGTTTGTCTACACTAGATCTACCTTAGATATACATGAAAAAGAAGTTTACCCTTGTAGCGATGCCCTTCGCTTATCCCGCTCGTCCAAACGGTTGTCAGGACTCATAGAATGTAAAGTGTACACACCTCTACACGTATCCACACGGACAAAAGGTGGAGAAAAACCACTTAGAGTGTGCTAGCACCCTTGAGTGGTTTCGGCAATGGAGGAGAGGGAGAGAAGAAGAAGAGAGGAAGAAGAAGAAGGGAGAATCAATGAGCACACAATTGCACTTACACATTCATCTAATGTGGTCGGCCACTTATTGGCATTTTAAACCTCCATGTAATACCAAGAGTCATGGCTCTTGGTCTCCCTCATGAGGTGGCACACATTGATGTAGCCTTGATGATGTGGAACATCATCATTGGCCGGCCCATGCCAAGTCACAATGAGGTGGCATTTGGTCATGTCAAACTTGACCCTTCATCTTCCCTCTCAAGTCAAGTCAAACTTAACCTCTTATCTCCCATGGTTGATCAAATCTAACTTTTGATTCAAATCAATTTAATTTAATGAATCTCTATTCATTGAATTAAATTGACTCAATGAATCATAGTCTAAATTAGACTCATTCAACACATAAATCAAATTGAGTCCAACTCAATTAGTCTAATTTGGATTACTCTTAATCCAACTTGGTTCATCACATGAACCTAATCCTCTTGGTCCATCATATGAACCTAATCTCCATCTAATTTCCCTTTGTGTGTGACCCTATAGGTTCTTGTAATGTTGGCAATGCTCCTAAACTCATTTAGAAACATAAGTAATAAGCGGTATCTAGCAACACATCATTACTACCCAAGTTACAAGAATGTTGAGATTCAACATCACCATTGTGACTACTAATTGTGACTCTCACAATATGTGACAACGTCCTTCTATCTTAGACATCTAGATTGATCAATTGAGGCAAAGACCGTATCATCCTCTAATCAATCTATGTCTTGAACTCCAAGTAGACTCACTCTAATCAAATGAGCTCAATATCTCATATTGACTCATTTTGGCATGGTCATGCACTTAGTGGTCTCACTCTATCAAGAATCATGATGTCACTCTCATCATATAGGAGGGATAGATCCCATCTACATCACTCACATCCCTCCGTATAATTTGTTACATACCCAGTAATCGCCTTTATAGTCCACCCAGTTACGGGTGACGTTTGACGAAACTAAAGTACATAACTCTTTATGTAGGGAACCATAGTGACTTTAGGTCCAAGGACTAGTAGTCATACTAATAGCAACATGAGAAAGTATATGACACTCATATAACGATCCATGATACTTTCTCATGGCGGGTCATTCAGTATACATTCTCCAATGCATACCCATGTGTCAACTTGATATCTCTATATCCATGACTTGTGAGATCAAGTCATCGAGTTGGCCTACATGCTAGTCTTAGCACATTAACATTGTCCCTGAATGTTAATACTTGACTAGGAATGATTAAGAGTAGTGTTCTCTATATCATCTCACTATCAATTCAACCAATCGATTGATATAGATAAGAACCTTCCACTCAAGGACGTTATTATATTAGTTATTTGGCACCAATACAAGTAAGTATAATAACCATAAAGAAATGCATTTATATATATAGGAATATGATACATCGAGTCCATACAACAATCATCACATGATTGGCTCTAGGGCTCTCACTAACAATCTCCCACTAGCACTAGTCAGTGTAGGCTCTAAGGCCCAATGACCTAGTGTGACCATCATGCTTTCTCTGTACCAAAGCCTTGGTCAAGGGATCAGCGACGTTAGCCTCTGTGGGTACTCACAGCACCACCATTCAAGCAAAACATGATCAATCTATAATCATCCTGATCGGTTTGGAAGCTGACATCACTGTAACCCTTTACAGCTAGCTCGCCATCGCCTCCAAATATCAAGAAATATTCTTTAGTCCTTCTCAAGTACTTAAGAATATTCTTGACCGCTATCCAGTGACGTTCACCTGGATCTGACTGGTATCTGCTCGTCATACTCAAAGCATACGATACATCAGGACGAGTACATAGCATGGCGTACATGATAGATCCTATGGCTGAAGCATAAGGGATCTTATTCATGCGATTTCTCTCCTCTCTAGAAGAGGGACTTTGAGTCTTCGAAAGACTCACACCATATAACATCAGCAGAAATCCTTTCTTAGAATTTTGCATGGCAAACCGTAGTAATACCGTGTCAATATATATACTTTTACTTAGGCCAAGCAATCTCTTAGATTTATCTCTATAGATCTTTATGCCTAGAATACAGGTTGCTTCACCTAAGTCCTTCATTGAGAAACAATTCCCCAGCCAAGTCTTGACAGACTGCAGCAAAGGGATGTCATTTTCAATGAGTAGTATGTCATCCACATACAATACAAGGAAGATAACTATGTTCCCATCAACCTTCTTGTAGACACATGGTTCATCTTCATTCTTGATGAAACCAAACTGTTTGATCGCATCATCGAATCGAAGATTCCAGCTCCAAGAAGCTTGCTTTAGTCCATAAATGGCCTTATGCAGCTTGCATACTCTGCCAGTATGCTGTGGATCTACAAAACCCTCAGGTTATGTCATGTACACATCCTCAAGCAGGTTTCCATTTAGAAACGTAGTTTTGACATCCATCTGCCAGATCTCATAATCGTGGTATGCTGCAATAGCAAGCATGTTCCGAATGGACTTAAAATTGCTACTGGAGAAAAGGTTTCATCATAGTCAATACCATGAATTTGTTTGAAACCTTTAGCTACCAAACGACCCTTATAGGTATGCATAAGTCCATCTATGTCAGTCTTTCTCTTAAAGACCCACTTACACCTAATGGGTTTGACGCCTTCAGGTGGATCATCCAAAGTCCATACTTGGTTGGTGTACATGGATTCCATCTCGGATCTCATGGCCTCTAGCCATTTCTCAGAATCTGGTCTCATCACAGCTTCTTGATAGGAGGTAGGCTCATTCTCAAAGAGCATAACGTTGTCATGGTCAGACAAGAGAAATGAGTATCTCTCAGGCTGACGACGTATCCTGTCAGACCTGCGAAGAGGTAGGTCTACTTGAACAGGTTGTTGTTACTTAACTCCTTGTGCAACAATCTCATCATCCACAACATTTTGCGGTTCCAGTTCAACTTCCATCAAGGATTCAGTGCTATGGTCCATATCTTGAACTTCTTCAAGATCGAACGCACTCCCACTAGTTTTTCTAGAAACAAAGTCCTTTTCTAGAAATACCCCAGTCTTAGCCACAAACACTTTATGGTGACTGGGAATGTAGAAGTAATATCCCTTCGTTTCCCTGGGATATCCTATAAAATAGCACTTATCGAATTTGGGTCCCAGTTTGTCCAAGACTTGAAGTCGAACGTAAGTCTCACAACACCAAATCCTCATAAAAGATATCTGGGCATCTCTCCTAGTCCATATCTTATATGGTGTCTTTATCACAGCTTTGGATGGAACATGGTTAAGTGTGAAGGCTGCTGTGTCTAGAGGGTATGATTCCTCCTTTTGGATACACCATTCCACTATGGTGCTCCATTGCCTACTCGTAGGTCCACCTCGCCCTTCATCAATGTCCTACTATTTCTTAGTGTCTATATATTAGTACAAATGTGAGAAGCAGATCCGGTATCTACTACCCACGATGAAGAAATAGAGAGATTGACTTCTATAACATATATACCTGAAGTAGAAATCTCATTTCTCTTCTTCTTAAGATCTTCCAGGTATCCTTTGTAGTTCCTCTTCCAGTGCCCGGTCTGACCGTAGTGGAAGCAGGTAGCATCCTTGACAACCCCTCCTTTAGGTTTCATTACCTTGCCTTTGCCCTTGGCTTGGGACTTTCCCTTGCATTTAGGCTTGCCCTTGCCTTTATGCTTTTGCACCATCAGAATGGAGTTGGGCTTTACCTTCTTAAGGTTGAGCTCAGTAGTTTGCAACATGCTTAGCATCTCAGGCAATGGCTTATCAATTTCGTTCATGTTGTAATTCATGATAAATTGACTGTAACTTTCTGGCAAGGATTACAAGATCAAGTTAGTGGCCAGTTCTTGGCCAAGTGGGAATCCCAACCTCTGTAGGTTCTCTATGTACCCAATCATCTTGAGTGCATATGTACCTACGGGAATCCCATCTTGCATCTTGCACTGAAACAGTGCCTTAGAGATCTCGAATCTCTCATGCCTTGGTTGTCCTTGATATAGTTGATGAAGATGTTCAACCATATCATAAGCAGTCATCAACTTGTGTTGCTTCTGAAGCTCAGAGTTCATGGTTGCGAGCATAAGGCATGACACATCTAATGCATCATCTTGATGCTTCTTATAAGCATCTCGATCAGCTTGCGTGGCAGTGGTAGGAGGTGCCTCCAGAATGGGCTGCTCCAAGATGTACAGTTTTCTTTCTTGTGTGAGAATGATTCTCAGATTCCTGTACCAATCCACGAAATTATCTCCATTGAGCTTGTCCTTGTCAAGGACAGAACGCAGGGAGAAAGTGTTCGTATTTGTCGACATGGTAATTTACAACATAAATAAAGCAGAAAGTAAATATCATATTCCACTGATCATTTAATTAGGCCTTTAACTAAATGATACTCCCACTGAATTATAGAATTTTTGTAGAATCAAGTCATGGATGTGGTCAAACCACACTACTAGATTCATACCTATTAGCTATAATTCTCGTGGGACAAGATCCACATCATACTACGCCTTGAGTTAGCTTTGGCTAAATCACCCAAGACTTAGTATGATCGGTAGATAACTAATTATTAATTACATCTCTATGCAACTCTTGTTTATCCAACCATTGGAAAATGCCTATAGTTTTACTCGATCCAATTGAGTTAACTAGTTATACTCAATCTAATTGAGTTTGTACTCACCCAAGCTTTGATAGGCGGGACCAAGATTGTCCCTCCACACCCTACCAAGATAATATGCGTTGCTCTGCTTTGGCAGATTCAACAACAACAAATGATCGAGGTAGTGATGGGTATCAAAACTTGGTAGGCATTTCGAGTTGACTTGATTAAGATCGAATCTAATCATGAATGTGTATCATATACACATTAAGGCACTAATTACCCTACATTAGCATGCATCACATACACACAAGAAAATTAAATTGTGATGAGGTCATGGCCCTACTACGATCTTCTCAAGATAATGAGAAGATTGGACGGTCAACCTAGGGATAACAGCTTCTTCAAGCGCCTCCTTTGACCGCCATGTGTTGACAGCATCCTGCTCGTAACTCCTTCTTGAGTGGACCTTCCACCACTTCATTTTGTACATTACAAATATGAAACTCGAGTTACATTCAAGTCTAAAGTCTATTTACAACAGGAACATAAATAAAGGAGGCACGACGCGCAGGTTGCATATCATATACAACACGCACAACATTAAAATGGCGCGCAGGCCATATTATGAATTACAACACAAGTTTAAACCAATCAAATTGGGGTTTTGGGCCATGACCATCACAATATCATACATAATTCTAAATTATGTATTTTACATAAATTTCTATAATTTTACTACTATTTTTATCAATTTTATGAGTCACAACTCCGCGGCGGTCCCGTTTAGTGATTTTCGGGCGCAATCGCGAGACAATACCCCTTGCGGGGTTAGGGGCAGCGCCCCTTCTCACGAAATAAATATTACGAGTGTCCCAAACTGATCTAATAGCACCTTAAGCCGCTGTCCCAAAACAAAATAATTTTGTTTGGGCGAGACCTTACCGTTTCGGAAGGTTTTTCTCGGTATTCAAAGCTTACAAGTGTCCAAGCACTTGTTGCTTCGCCTCTACGAGAAAAATACTCAAAAAATCCATAAAAATAGAAAAATTACAGAAACTTACAGTTCTGAAACTTTTTCATAATAACAAATACAAACATGTACATGCTTCGCACGTGGCTCTGATACCACTGTTAGCAATTCGAGCCGCAAAAACCGCTTTTTGCGTTGCGGAAACCCCGAAGCTAGCCACGGATCCGTGCGAAGATAAATAATAAAAATTCATGTACATGTTTGTCTACACTAGATCTACCTTAGATCTACATGAAAAAGATGTTTACCCTTGTACCGATGCCCTTCGCTTATCTCACTCGTCCAAACGGTTGCCGGATCTCGTAGAGTACCAAGTGTACACTCCTCTACACATATCTACACGGACAAAAGGTGGAGAAAAACAACTTAGAGTGTGCTAGCACCCTTGAGTGGTTTCGGCAATGGAGGAGAGGGATAGAAGAAGAAGAGAGGAAGAAGAAGAAGGGAGAATCAATGAGCACACAATTGCACTTACACCTTCATCTAATGTGGTCGGCCACTTATTGGCATTTTAAACCTCCATGTAATACCAAGAGTTATGGCTCTTGGTCTCCCTCATGAGGTGGCACACATTGATGTAGCCTTGATGATGTGGAACATCATCATTGGCCGGCCCATGCCAAGTCACAATGAGGTGGCATTTGGTCATGTCAAACTTGACACTTCATCTTCCCTCTCAAGTCAAGTCAAACTTGATCTCTTATCTCCCATGGTTGATCAAATATAACCTTTGATTCAAATCAATTTAATTTAATAAATCTTTATTCATTGAATTAAATTGACTCAATGAATCATAGTCTAAATTAGACTCATTCAACACATAAATCAAATTGAGACCAACTCAATTAGTCTAATTTGGATTACTCTTAATCCAACTTGGTTCATCACATGAACCTAATCCTCTTGGTCCATCATATGAACCTAATCTCCATCTAATTACCCTTTGTGTGTAACCCTATAGGTTCTTGTAACGTTGGCAATGCTCCTAAATGTTAGTTAGAGCCCTAGAGCCAATCATTTGATGATTATTGTATGGACTCGTTATATCATATTCTTGTATATATAAATAAAGGCATTTGTTTTTGGTTATTATACTTACTTGTATTGGTGCCAAATAACTAAGTATAATAGCATCCTTGAGTAGAAGGTTCTTACCTATATCAATCGATTGGTTGAATTGATAGTGAGATGATATAGGGAACACTACTCTTAATCATTCCTAGTCAAGTATTAACATTCAGGGACAATGTTAATACGACGAGACTAACATGTAGTTCAACTCGATGACTTGATCTCACAAGTCATGGATATGAAGATATCAAGTTGACACATGGGTACGCATTAGAAAATGTATACTGAATGACCCGCCATGAGAAAGTATCATGGATCGTTATATGAGTGTCAAATACTTTCTCATGTGGCTATTAGTATGACTATTAGTCCTTGGACCTGAAGTCACCATGGTTCCCTACATAAGGAGTTACATACTTTGGCTTCGTCAAACGTCACTCGTAACTGGGTGGACTATAAAGGCGATTACTGGGTATGTAACAAATTATGCGGAGGGATGTGAGTGATGTAGATGGGATCTATTCCTCCTATAGGACGGGAGTGACATCGATATTCTTGATAGAGTGAGACCACTAAGTGCATGGCCATGCCCAAATGAGTCAATATAAGATATTGAGCTCATTTGATTGAGTGAGTCTACTTGGAGTTCAAGATTTAGATTGATTAGAGGATGACATGGTCTATGCCTCACATTGATCAATCTAGATGTCAAGGATAGAAGGACACTTGTCGTATATTGTGAGGAGTAACAATTAGTAGTCACAAGGTGATGTTGGATCTCAACATTCTTGTAACTTTGGTAGTAATGATGTGTTGCAAGATACCACTCATTACTTATGCTTCTAAATGGGTTTAGGAGCATTGCCAACGTTACAAGAACCTATAGGGTCACACACAATGGGCAATTAGAAGGAGATTAGGTTCATTTGATGAACCAAGAGGATTAGGTTCATGTGATGAACCAAGTTGGATTAAGAGTAATCCAAATTAGACTAATTGAGTTGGACTCAATTTGATTCATGTGTTGAATGAGTCTAATTTAGATTATGACTCATTGAATCAATTTAATTCAATGAATATAGATTCATTAAATTAAGTTGGCTTGAATCAAATAGTTGGATTTAATCAACCATGGGAGGTAAGAGGTCAAGTTTGACTTGACTTGAGAAGGAAGATTAAGAGTCAAGTTTGACTTGACCTTGACTTGACCATATGCCTTCATTAGATGACTTGGCATGAGGGTCAGCCAATAATGATGTACCACATCATCAAGACTACTTCATGGTATGCCACCTCATGAGGGAGACCAAGAGTTGTGTCCCTTGATATCCCATGGAGGTTACAAACCACCATGAAGTGGTCAGCCATTTAAAAGGTGAAATTAGTGCATTTGTGTGCTAATTCAAGGCAATTGATTTTCATCTTCTTCCTCCTCTCTTCTTGTTCTCCCTCTCCTCCACCTTGGCCGAAACCTCCTTGAGTGCTAGCACACTTAAGAGGTTTTTCTCCACTTAATTGTTCGTGTGGATACACATAGAGGGGTGTTCACTTGACTCTCTTGAGATCCGGCATCTTCTTGGACGAGCGGGATAAGAGAAGGGCATCGCATCAAAGGTATAAATCTCTACCATGTAGATCTAGGTTAGAAAACATGTACATGAAATTTTTATCTTCACACGGATCCGGCGGCATGGGACTTTGGGGTTTCCTCAACGCAAAAAGCGGTTTTTGCGGCTCGAAAGTCCCAACAGTGGTATCAGAGCCACGTACGAAGCATGTACGTGTTTTATTTTGGTTTTTATGTAAAACTACAGATCTGTAAGTTTTTTTATATTTACTGTTTTTATGTATTTTATGGGTATTTTTCTCGTAGAAACGAAGCAACAAGTGTTTGGTCACTTATAGGCTTCGACTACCGAGAAACACCTTCCGAAACGGCAAGGTCTCGCCCAAAATGTTTTGGGACAGTGGCTTAGGGCACTGTAAGATCATCGTGGGACACTCGTGAGACTCATTTCACGAGAAGGGGTGCTACCCCTAACCCCGCAAAGGGCATTGCCCCGCGATCGCACCCGAAAACCGCTAAATGGGACCACCGGGAAGTTGTAACTCATAAAATTATAAAAATAGTAGAAAAAAATTATAGAAATTTATGGAAATTATATAATTTAGAATTATGTATAATTTTTGTGATGGTCATGGCTCAAATACCCAATAAGATTGGACAAAATGTGTTGTAATTCATATTATGGTTTGCGCGCCATTTTGTGTGATGTGTGTGTTGTATTTGCTATGCGACATGCGCGTCGTGCCTTTCTCTATTTTAATATTCCTATTGTAAAATAGTTTTAGACTCAAATGTAACTCGAGTTTCAAATTTGTAATGTACAAAATTGGAGCGGTGGAAGGTCCACTCGAGGAGGAGTTACGAGGAGGGTGCGAGCAACACATGGCGGTCAAAGGGAGGAGCTTGGAGAAGCTGTTGACCCTAGGTTGACCATCCGATCTTCTCATTGGCTTGAGAAGATCGTAGTAGGGCCATGACTAATCACAATTTAATTAATTGCTTGTGTTTGTGTATGTGATACATGCTAGAGTAGAGTAATTAATTAGTGCCTTGACGATTAGATTAGATCTTAATCTCGTATGTGATACACATCAACGATTAGATTAGATCTTAATTGCATCAACTCAAAATGCCTACCATGTCGTGATACCCATCACTACCTCGATCACATGTTGTTGTTGAATTTGCCAAAGTAGAGCAACGCATATTATCTTGGTAGGGTGTGGAGGGACAATCTTGGTCTCTCGCCTATCAACGCCTGGGTGAGTACAAACTCAATTAGATTGAGTAAAACTAGTTAAACTCAATTGGATCAGGTTTGACTATAGGCATTTTCCAATGGTTGGTAGATAGGTTAAAATCACATTTATATTAACTCTTAGGTGATTTAGCCAAAGCTAACTCAAGTTTTAATATGCATGCGGATCTTGATCCTATAAACAAGAGTTGCATAGAGATGTAATTGGTAATTAGTTACCTACCGATCATACTAAGTCTTAGGCGATTTAGCCAAAGCTAACTCAAGGCGTAATATGATGTGGATCTTGTCCCGCAAGAATTATAGCTAGTTGGTTAGAATCTAGTAGGTGTGGTTTGACCACATCCATGACTTGATTCTACAAAAGTTCTATAATTCAGTGAGAACATCATTTAGTTAAAGGCCTAATTAAATGATTAGTGGAATATGATATTTATTTTCTATATTTTCTGTTGTAAAATGTCATGTCGTCAAACATGAACACCTTCTCCCTGCGTTCTGTCCTTGATAAGGACAAGCTCAATGGAGCTAATTTCCTGGACTGGTACAAGAACCTGAGAATTGTTCTCACTCAGGAAAGGAAACTGTACATCCTGGAGACACCTATTCCCGAGGCACCGCCTGCCACTGCCACGTGAGCTGACCGTGATGCTTATAAGAAGCATCAAGATGATGCATTAGATGTGTCCTGTCTCATGCTCGCAACTATGAACTCTGAGCTTCAGAAGCAAACACGAGTTGATGAGTGCTTATGATATGGTTGAACATCTTCGTCAACTATATCAAGGACAAGCTAGACACAAGAGATTCGAGATCTCTAAGGCACTGTTTCAATGCAAGATGCAAGATGGAACTCCCGTAGGTCCATATGTACTCAAGATGATTGGGTACATAGAAAACCTACAGAGGTTGGGATTTCCCCTTGGCCAAGAGCTGGCCACTAACTTGATCTTGCAATCCTTGCCGGAGAGCTACAGTCAATTTGTCATGAATTACAACATGAACGAAATTGACAAGCCACTGCCTGAGCTGCTTAGCATGTTGAGAACTGCTGAGCTCATCCTTAAGAAGGTTAAGCCCAACTCCATTTTGATGGTACAAAAATATAAGGGCAAGGGCAAGGGCAAGCCTAAAGGTAAGGGAAAGTCCCAAGCCAAGGGCAAAGGCAAGGCACTGAAACCTAAAGGAGGGGTTGCCAAGGATGCTACCTGCTTCCACTGCGGTCAGACCGGGCACTGGAAGAGGAACTGTAAAGTTTACCTGGAAGATCTTAAGAAGAAGAGAAGTGAGACTTCTACTTCAGGTATATATATTATAGAAGTTAATCTCTCTATTTCTTCATCATGGGTATTAGATACCGGATGTGCTTCTCACATTTGTACTAATGTGCAGGCGTTGAGAAATAGCAGGGCATTGACGAAAGGTGAGGTGGACCTACGAGTAGGCAATGAAGCACGGGTTGCTGCTGTTGCTGTAGGAACTTACTATCTATCTCTGCCCTCTGGGTTTGTACTAGAACTAGATGAATGTTGTTATGTGTCTGTTCTTACTAAGAACATAATTTTAGTTTCTTGTCTGGACAAGAAAGGTTTTTCATTTATAATAAAGAATAAATGTTATTCAGTTTATTTAAATGATATGTTCTATTATAGTGCACCTCTGATGAACGGACTCTACATTCTAGACTTAGAGATGTTGGAGTGTATACTTAAAAGTTTAGCTTTTGTACACATTTATTTTGAAATAAAGAATCACATTGGTCAAATGTTTACATTTATTTGTTAAATGTAATTGTTCAATTAATTTATATAGTAGATAACATGGAGTGTGGAGTCACACTTAGAAGATCATGTTGTCGGTTCTCTATAAATTATAAACAGTTGCTCACGACTAAGATGGAAAGGAACAAACCATCAGAATAGACGTAGTGTAATTAAGTATTAGTTTATCTTGACTAATAAATTACACTGATACACTTTAAGTGTATTGAGTAGGATCATTTAGGTAAGTTCTTTTTGTACTGACTTAGTAAAAGAACTAGACCTTAGTTATTATGGAAGTGTGTGCTCTCAAGCCTAATATAATAACAGGTATGTATATTTAATATTTATTTCTTTGACTTATCAAAGGGTGAGGTTTAGCTCGATAAATCAATATGTCCGATAAGTTGGGAAATAATATTACTTATAGTATGTGTTGTTGATTATAGAAGGAATCTGTGTCCTAGTTATCTAGGTTGAGAATGTCCCCAAGAGGAGCTCATAAGGATTGCCATGTTAAAACCTACAGGTGGACCTAGTCCAACATGACAATAAAGTTGAGTGGTACTACTCTTGGAGGTAGATATTAATTAAATGAGTTGTCAGTAACTCACTTAATTAGTGGACATTCGTAATCTTAAACACAAGGAGACTAACACACTCATGATAAGAAGGAGCCCATAATGTAATTTGGGATTGGTGCGGTAGTGCGGTAATAACTCTCTAGTGGAATGAGTTATTATCAATGAACTTGAGTTGTGTGTTCGGGGCGAGCACGGAATACTCAAGCTCATCGGAAGGCCAAAACCAATTTCTCCTCTAGGTCCCTGTTGTAGCCTCAATAAAGCCTCAAGTCCATCCAAAGAAAAGCCTATCTTGGTGTCCAAGAAGGGGCCGGTTCATTTCTTGGTGACCAAGCAATGGCCGGCCACATATTCTCGAGAAGTGGCCGGCCCTTGCCTTGGGCAAGGGGGCCAACCGCAATATTTAAATTAGGAATGTTGTTTTTGAATTTTTAAATTTCCTCAGATATTTACAATTTGTAAAAAGAGAGATTTTAAAAATTTATAAATTTTCCTAATTTAAATTAGGCCACAAGGTTTTAAAAGAGAGTTGTAAAATTTATAAAACTTTCTTTTAAAAAGAAATATTATTAGAGATGTTTTAAATTTTAAAACTTGGTTTTAACTTTCCTTTTAATATCCACATTAGAAAAAACAAGAGAGTCTGTAAAATTTTATTAGAAGTTTTCTTCTTTTAAAATTTTATTAAAAAAAAATTTTCTTTCCCTTTTAATAAATGGTCGGCCACCTTGCTTGGTGCCCAAGCAAGGGGCCGGTCAAATAATTAAACATCAACAAATAGTTGTTTAATTAATAAATCAATCTAGGATTGATTAATTAAAAGGAAAGAAAAAGAAAAAATTAAAAGGAAATATGAATGAGTCTAATTTTTTAAAACTCTTTCCATAATTTTCCGTTGGGAAACTAATATAAAAAGGGGGGAAGGGGAGGCCTTGAAAACATAACAATTGATATTGTGTTGTTGGAGATCATCAAGTGGCCGGCCCCTCTCCCTCTCTTCCCTTTGCTCTCTTTTGCTCCTTTGTGGTGGTGGTGGCCGAATTCAAGAGAAGGAGGAGAAGCTCTCCGGGTGGTGTTCGTCTTGGAGGATCGTCGTCCACACGACGTCCAAGAGGAGGCAAGGGATATGGCAGAAGATCTCGAGGTTTTTAGCATACAAGGAAGAGGTATAACTAGTATTTAATTTCTGCATCATACTAGTTAATTTTTCTTTGTATAAATACCAAATACAAGAGGCATTCGATTCTTGTTTTTTGAATTTAATTTCGATGTTGTGTTCTTTTTTTTTTCCTTGTGATATGATTGTTCCTTTTGGTTAACCTAGAGTTATATAAGGAAATTAAATATTAACTTTCCTTAAAAGGCTTTGTCTAGTCGGTGGTGGTTGCTCCCATATCCAAGAAGGCCAAGTGCCTTGCCATGCAGTACTGGAAGTCAATTTTGGAAACTAATATTTAATTGAATTTGTAACCTAGGTGATTTGGATCAAACGTGTTAAGTTTCGCAGGAGATCCAAATCTAAACCTAAAAGAACATATAAGTTAAACTTGGAATCAAACGTGTTAAGTTCCGTAGGAGATACAAGTTTAACTTAAAAGAACACATGGTAGCTAGGAAAGGTTCAGATCACGTACAAAATTTTTATACAGTGGAGCCTTTGGGTTTTCCGAGTAGCAACCAACAAGAGAACCCCATCTATAACATAAATACCAAGAGGTTCAAATCAAATGAAATGAACCAAACCTATCTCTGGCATTGTCACTTAGGTCATATAAATGACAAACGCTTATCCCAGCTCCATAAAGATGGTTTGCTGAACTCATTTGATTTTGAATCATATCAGACATGCGAGTCATTCCTACTGGGCAAGATGACCAAGACTCCCTTTAGTGGACACAGCGAAAGAGCGACTGACTTATTAGAACTTATACATAGTGGCGTATGTGGCCCTTTCAATGTCGCTGCCAGATGTGGTTATAGATACTTCATTATATTTATTGATGATTTCAGTAGATATGGTTATGTGTATCTGATGACACATAAGTCATAATCCTTTGAAAAATTCAAAGCATTCAAGAATGAAGTACAAACCCAGCTTGGCAAGAGTATTAAGATACTTCGATCAGATCGAGGTGGTGAATACCTTAGCCATGAGTTTCGTGACTATCAATCTGAGTGTGGGATTCTATCCCAACTTACTCCTCCTGGAATACCACAGTGGAATGGTGTATCTGAAAGGATGAATCGTACCCTATTAGATATGATACGATCTATGATGAGTCACACAAATCTTCCTATATCTCTTTAGGGCTATGCTCTGGACATAGCAGCCTTCATACTCAACCGTGTTCCATCCAAGGCTGTGATAAAGACACCATATAGGATATGGACTGGGAGAGATGCCCAGGTGTCTTTTATGAGGATTTTGGGTTGTGAGGCTTACGTTCGACGTCAAGTCTCGGACAAACTAGGACCCAAATCCGATAAGTGCTATTTTATAGGATATCCTAAGGAAATGAAGGTATATTACTTCTACATTCCCAGTCAACACAAAGTAGTTGTGGCTAAGACTGGGGTATTTCTAGAAAGAAACATTGTTTCTAGAAAAACTAGTGGGAGTATGTTCAATCTTGAAGATGTTCAAGATATGGACCATAGCACTGAAGCCTTGATGGATGTTGAACTGGAACCACAAAGTGTTGTGGATGATGAAATTGTTCCACAAGGAGTTGAGGAACAACAACCAGTTCAAGTAGACATACCTCTTCGCAGGCCTGATAGGGTACGTCGTCAGCCTGAGAGATACTCATTTCTCTTGTCTGACCATAATGATGCTATGCTCATTGAGAATGAGCCTACCTCTTATCAGGAAGCTGTGATGAGACCAGATTCTGAGAAATGGCTAGAGGCCATGAGATCCGAAATGGAATCCATGTACACCAACCAAGTATGGACTTTAGTTGATCCACCTGAGGGGGTCAAACCCATTGGGTGTAAGTGGGTCTTTAAGAGAAACACTGACATGGATGGACTTATATATAAGGGTTGTCTAGTAGCTAAAGGTTTCAAATAAATTCATGGTATTGACTATGATAAAACCTTTTCTCCAATATTGATGTTTAAGCCCATTCAGATCATGCTTGCTGTTGCAGCATACCACGATTATGAGATCTAGCAAATCGATATCAAAACTGCGTTTCTGAATGGAAATCTACTCGAGGATTTGTACATGACACAACCTGAGGGTTTTGTAGATCTTGTTGGATCGAAAGCGCTAGACGGGGGTGAATAGCGCTCGTGGCTATTTCATTTGATTCGTAAAACTATCGGAGTGAAACACGCAGCGGAAATAAAGAAAAGGGAACAACACAAGAACACGGTCGTTTACTTGGTTCGGAGCCTGTGGCGACTCCTACTCTAAGGCCCGCTGTTGTTGACCGCTTTCTGTGGGCAACAACTATAAGCTCGAAAGAATGTTACAAGATTATTACAGTTTAGCACTATAAAAGAAAACTATACCGACAATAACAATGTTAAAATCTGGAGTTCTGGGTCGTCGGTATGTCGTCAAAGCACTTTGGGATGAACTCGTTAGCAGTTGAACGCAGAAGGATCGCTTGTGAATTGTTATCTTAAGCTGCTGCTCGAAGTCCCTTTTTAAACAGTGCTGGAGGCACCTCCAAGCCTGTCCGAGGTGCCTCCAGGCCGCTGAGTCGCACGCGTGGATCATCTCTGATCTGGTTGCACCTTATCCCACTGAAGGCGCCTCTAAGCTGCTCCAAGGCGCCTCCAACGCTTGGTCCAAGGTGCCTCCAGTGACCTTCGAGGTGCCTCCAGCGTCTCTGGACAGCTGGCTTCGGCTAGCACCCGAGGCGCCTCCAAGCCCCATGGAGGCGCCTCGGACACTGTTCATCCGAGATCTGAGTTGCTCCTTTGTTCCTGCAAATTGTGTTAGTCCCAAACACAAATCCTGCAAAACAAAGTTAGCACAGAAATAATATGATAGATAAACTTTGACATTCATCGGACTGTCCGGGTCTGACTTCGGATTTCCAACCGGAAACCCTAGGTCGACCCGACGCCTACTGTTCCCTTTACGGGGAATGCGTCCTCACCTACTCCACTCAGGAGATTTACCTGATGCCAGTGCTATCCTCCAGATCGACTGGACTTTTGCTCAGCGTTCAAGACTTCCGGACTTTCTGCTGGACTTCTGCTTCCCGGCTGGTCCAGTCTTTCACCTGGTTCACGACACCATGACTTTCCACCTAGGGTTAACCCCCCTAGGACTTTTGCCTGAAGCTCTCGACCCGGTAAGACTTTTCGCATAGGGTTACCACCCCCTATGACCTAGGGTTACCACCCCTTAGGATTTTCCACCTGCCTAACCGCAGCTAGGACTTTCCTGAAACACTCAATTAAGTACGTTAGATCACAAAACAACTTAACTTTGGATTCCTTTGCCATTATCAAAACAACGGTCGATCGTCGGATGCTTCCCGCACCAACAATCTCCCCCTTTTTGATTATGGCAACTGAAATTCAAAGCTAAGTGAAATAAACGTTTAAAGTTTAAGTAAGCAAGCTTAATAATTTAGAATTCAAGCATGGTTAAGCTAAAACTTAAACTTTGTCAGGCTCCCCCTTAACAAAGGCTTTCTTTAACCTTTCTTTTGAATTTCGTTCTACTCTCCCCCTTTGCCATTTATCAAAAAAATAAGCACGTTTGAAAAAAAATCTTAACTTTATCAAAGATTTTGGAACCTTTAGGCTTTTAAAGAGGAAAAAATATTTTAGTAGCACTTAGCTTTTTATGATTAATATCTTTAGCTAAGTGAAAGTCAAGGTCTAAAGAGCAATTTTTCTTTCAACTGGGTTTAAAGGGCTAATAAAAAGTCAACTTTGAAATGTAGCTTTTAGCCAATTTTGAAACCTAGTTAAATTCTTTGAAAAACATACTTTTGAAAGTCTTAGCTAAATTTTTGTGAATCTGTTAGAAAACACTTAGCTAACTTTTCAAAATACTTAGTTAAGGGAAAGTGTGTTTTGAAGAGATTTGAAATACTTAGATTTAAAAAGATTTTTGACAGCTTAGTCTAAAAGGAAAAACTTTTGAAAATTAGAATTTTGAAAACTTAGCTAACTTTGAAAGGATTTTTCTTTTGGACAAATAATTAATTTAAAACTTTTGAAGGCAAGGGAGGAGCTTAAGTCCTTAATGTCCAAGCATAAGGTTAGTTAGATTGATTGTAAATTAGCTAATTTCTCTTTAAGTAAGGTATCAGAGCCCTAATGTTCATGCCTGAGAAAAAAAAGGTTTAAAAATCAAGTACGTAGGTTCGCGGCCACATGTTTAACCATATAGCTACTAGCTGATTACCTAGAGGACAACAACTTTCACTTGGTTAGTCAAGTTAAGTCAATAGATCCAGTTAGATTTGACTACGGCTGCAAGACTTGACTTGATTACTGTTAATTAGGTGTTTAACGTCTAGACTCGTATTGATGCACAGATATAAATATTCTTGAGTCTAGGCTATACCCTATGCATCTCATGTCATTCTGTGTTTTTCAAACACAATCAAGGTAAGCCTAGGTATTTGTGAGATGCTCTGGCTGAATTCTAGGAGAGCATGATTTCTAGGGTAGAGCCTAAGCTAATTCCATGTTTTGAAAATCTAGTAAAATTGGATTTTAAAAACAAAATTTTCTTAGAATTTTAAAACATATGATGATTTTAAAAACAAGTAAGAGAATGTAGGAAACTAATTTGAAAATTTAAAACTATTCTACCCAACACATTCCATTTGTGTAGATTGTAAACAACTAAAACTAATAAACATAAGCAAGTAGAGGTCAACCAAATACTAATACAATCAGAGAAGACAAATAGGTGTCTATCCAAGATACATCAAGTGATAGTGTCAAAAGGCAGGATCATCTAAAGTAGGATCATTAGCTGGACGGTCGTCAGCTGGAGGTGGTACAAGAGGTTGTCCCTGGCGCCGTATCTCGCCTCGGAGAGACGCGAACCCTGCAGCTATCTCGGATTGGAGAGATTGAAGGAAGTTGTGGCTATCTAGCACAGCCCGTCGCATCTGAATGGACTGGATCTCGAGCCGAGCAAGTCTGTCCTCGACGGAAGGAGGAGCCGAAGTCGAGGGCCCGGCTGATGTGGAGGGCCCGACAAAGGTGGAAGGATCTGCGAAGAACTCCTCGGCTAAGAAGTCTGGCCACTCCTCACCCTCTCCTGGTACGTCCTCGGCCTCTAGAGCACCAGGAGCAGCGACTGGCGGTGGTCGGCCCTTCCAGGCCAGAATCCCCTCGACAGTGACCTCTACACCCGCTAATCTAAGACTACGCTGACCTAACTCATCATATATGGTAAGTGGGATGAGTGTCCCTCTGGTAGTGTCTATCCTAGAGGTGGAGAAAATCTGGGTCAGGATATGGCAGTAGGGCATATGGATCACTCCAGACGTGAATGTACTAGATGCATGAATGATGTTATAAAACATATGCAGTGCAATGTCTATATCTAGCCGCTAGCTAAGAGCGTACAAAAAGATTGAGTGGGATGGTCACATCTTCGAGACGTCTTGAGATGTGATGGGCAGAATGCAAGCTGTCAGGACTCTGTACATAACATAGTTCTGAACTCTAAGAAGGGTCGACCTGAACTCGGTCAGTCCAAGAGGTCTCTCCTCCCCAAAAAAGTGCATATATATGTCATCTAAGGTAATATAGGAATAGGGTTCACCAAATGGTAAATCCCTACTCGGGTAACATAAAAATGTACACTGAGACCCCCTAAGCTCTAAGCTAGTGAAAGAAGGGAGGGAGTAAACTGAATGTCAGTTCCACCAACTCTGGTGGAATAGGTGCTATCATCAACCTTTTCAAGGTTGTGATAGAACTGGGCACACAAGTCTTGATTTACTGTGGTGTTGTAGTCAACCAGTTTTCTTAGATGATAGTAATCTATCATCTGGACTGCGAGGAGACAAAATTGGGCAAAAAATGTCCTACCTATATATCTAGGTTTAATGGACTCAAAGGTAAACCTAGCAAAATCTATCCTATGCTGTTCCGAGGGGAATCTAGGGGCCCTAGCCGGTATAGGATCAACAATGCGACATTTTCTATTTTTGACAATATATATAAAAGATACAGAATAACTATAAATAAGAACAATAGGAAGGTTTGAGATATACCTAGGAGGCATTGCTAGGAGTAGAGGAGAAAGAGGTGGTTCGAAGGCGCCTTTGAGGAGGAAATCGCACATTTTGGAGAGGAATCGAGGAGAGAAAGAACGAACAAAAAGGCTTCTGTTCGTTTCTGAAATCTCGGGTTGGAGGCGCCTTATATGGTTCTTAAGGCGCCTCCAGGGGGAAGATAGAGGTGCCTCGGAGACCATCCGAGGCGCCTTTGATTAAGGCGGCGGGAAATTTCCCACCGTGATTAAGGGCGCCTCCCTCGTGTGGGAGGCGCCTCTACTGGGTGCCTACGTGTCCCTTTTTTAAGTTAGTTTTATTTAAAAGTTAGGTTTGATTAAGAGAACTAAAAATAAGTTAATTAATTTTAAGTTAATTAAATTTTTTGAAAAATAACTTTAGGCTAATTAATTTTTTAAAAAATATTTTAAGTTTATTAATTTTTTTTAAAAAAAATATTTAAGTTAATTAAGTTTTATTAAAAAAATATTTCAAGTTAATTAATTTTGAAAAATAATTTTAAGTTAATTTTAAATTTTTAAAAATGATTTTAATTTAACTAAATTTTTGAAAAATAATTTCAAGTTAATTAAATTTTTGAAAAATAATTTTAAGTTAATTTTTTAAAAAACCATTTTATGTTAATTTAATTTTTGAAAAATAATTTTAAGTTTGACAAAAATAATTTTAAGTTAATTTTTGAAAAATAATTTTAAGTTTGAAAAAAAATAATTTTAAGTTAATTTTTGAAAAATAATTTAAAGTTTGAAAAAAATAATTCTAAGTTAATTTTTGAAAAATAATTTTAAGTTTGAAAAAAAATAATTTTAAGAAAAATAATTTTAAGTTAATTTTTCAAAAATAATTTTAAGTTTGAAAAAAAATAATTTTAAGTAAATTGAATTTTTGAAAAATCATTTTATGTTAATTTAATTTTTTTTAATAATTTTAAATTAATTAAATTTTTGAAAAATAATTTTAAGTTAATTAATTTTTAGAGAAATAATTTTAAGTTAATTAATTTTTAGAAAATAATTTAAGTTAATTAATTTTTGAAAAATAATTTAAGTTAATAAATTTAAGAAAAATAATTTAAGTTAATTAATTTTAGAAAAATAATTTTACTTAATTAATTTTATAAAAATAATTTAAGTTAATTAATTTTAGAAAAATAATTTAAGATAATTAATTTTAGAAAGATAATTTTAAGTTAATTAAATTTTTGAAAAATAATTTTAATTTCGAATTTAATTTTGAATTTGAATTTTAATTACTAATTTAATTTTAAATTTGAATTTTAATTACGAATATAATTTTGAATTTGAATTTTAATTACGAATTTAATTTTAAATTTCTAATTTAATTATGAATTTTAATTTTAATTACGAATTTAATTTTTGAATTTTAATTTTAATTACGAATTTAATTTTGAATTTGAATTTTAATTACAAATTTAATTTTGAATTATAATTTTAATTATGAATTTAATTTTGAATTTTGAATTTTAATTACGGATTTAATTTTGAATTTTGAATTTTAATTACAGATTTAATTTTGAATTTTAATTTTAATTAATGTTAATTTCTATTCCTAGGTCATTTCACCCGATCTAAATTTTCAATCAGGGAATCCTATAATTTTTGTGAGATGAATTAGATTCAATTTTAGGGTTTGGTTTAACTTTGTGTTAGATTCAGGTTTAGCTTTGGGTTCAACAAGTAGGCGTTCTTCGGATAAACTTCTGGGTTATGGTGAGTCACAAGGACCTCATTAAAGTAACTATGCCTTCGAGGTTTTCCAAATAGTCCTACCCATTGAACTTAGTACAAAACCTTGCTCTAACTGGTTAGGATCCATAAAGGGTAGCTTCGGTCAGTTCCACTTAGCCAAATGCACCAGGTCAAAGTCATATCTTCCTAGACATGCGATGACTAAGTTTCCTCAACGTACTATCATCCAATACTTCACTAGTACCGTGGGTCAAGTTAAACCTAGCTCATTTTAATCTATCCTTAATTACCCTACCGGGTGGTCTACTCTTGGTTACCCTTATCGGGTGGATTAAGTTCGGAGGTGCCAACTATTCTGGAGCCTTCCTTTGGATTTTAATTTGATTTAATTTTATTTGATTTAACTTGATTTTAATTTAATTTGAATTTTAAGTTTATTTAATTTTAATTTTAATTTATTTTATTTTATTTTTATCGTTTTTCTTCTAGCTCCCCCTGGATCATAGCCTCGATATGGTCTATCGAGATAGTGTATTTGATCCTTAGGGACCCAATATTGACCAAGTCCAACTTGATTAACCAGGTTGGACTTGGATACCCATGCTTGGACTATTTTTCTATTTGTCTTTGTATAAGTGATAAGTATGACTTATATTTCTTTTTCAATTTGTATCCTAGTCCAGTTCTATTGTAGATTGCCCTTTGTGTTCCAAGAATTAGGTCAAGGTTCTTGGAACCCAAAGAGAATCGTTCTAATGTTTTCTCCAGATCCTTGACCTAAGTTTTCAGACTGGAATTCTCTTCCTCAAGTTTTTGGGCTTGAGTCGAGTTTCTAGTCTAACTTGGTTCAGTCAAAGATTCGGAGTTAGTCACTTCTTTAAGGACAACTACTTCCTTTAGAAGTGACTTAATTCTAAGATTAGACTTAGCTAATTTTCGTAACAAGTAATTGACTAGATTGTTTAGTCGAGGGATACTTACAGAGGGATCGGTCCCTTCGGAAATGGAAACGAATACGGATCCGTGGCTTCTTTCCGATTCTGCTTCCGACTCGCTCTCGCTCTCGGACATATCGATCTGGTCTCAGGCCATCAGGGCAAGGAGGCTCGTCTGTTCGAGCTCATCGTCGGTATCCTCTTCTGAAGATTCTTCAAAGGTTGCTTTTAGCACCTTCTTCTTCCTCTACTTCTTTGCATCCTTCTGATTGGGGCAGTTGGCCTTGATGTGCCCCTTCTGGTTACACCCATAACAGATCACCATAAACTTGACCTTTGGGCTAGGTTAAACTTCTTTTGATTGTACGGCTTTCTTTAAGTCTCCCTTGTTGAATCCCTTCTTCTTCTTGTAGAGCTTCTTCACAAGATTTACGAGTTCGGAGGTCAATTCATCGTCTTCATCGTCTGAGTCGGGTTCGACTTCTGATTCAGGTTCAGTTCTTCGTCGTGATCTTGGTTCGCGTGTTCGACTGGTACCTGCAACCAAAGCAATACCTTTCTCGATTGGCTGTGTATTAGTTTGTTCATGTAACTCGAATTCTGAGAACAATTCGTCTAGTCTAATGGAAGTTAAATCCTTGGAGACTTTGTAGGCATCTACCATCGATGCCCACAATGTGCTCCTCGGAAAAGGATTAAGTGCATACCTTATAATATCCCTGTTCTTGACCTTTTGCCCGATAGCGTGGAGGGAGTTGAGGTTGTCTTGAATCCGTGCATAGAGTTGACTGGATGTCTCTCCTTCCTGCATTTTCAGATTATATAATTTATTTAACAAGAGATCTCTCTTGCTTACCTTGGTGTCGGAGGTACCCTCGTTGTAACGCCCGCCCTCCCTGCTAACTCTAAGGGACGGGGCTACGATACTCCATGTACAAATTTTTCTTTTTAAAACAGTGGAAGACTTAAAATAATTTTCTTAGTTTAATAAAAACTTTTCTTTTGTTTTTCTTTTCATCAAATCTGAACTACACTATCATGGCATCAATAACATGATATCAAAATTAGTAGAAACATAACATCAAGTCACACATACGGTACTACAATTCATGATACCAAAGCATAGTTCTTTAAAAGTTTTTAAAGCAGGTTCTTATTTGGTTGCCTAGCCACTGCCACACACATCTCCTTGCCTCTCCTGCTGCTCCTTTAGCTCATCCAGTTTTTTTCTTTATCTGTGGTACAAGGAAAGTAAGCTATGAGCACTCATGGCTCAGTAAGTTCCTTTCCTACTCACTAAAACCAAAAATCATCACATGATCAAAGAATGTCTCAACATAACATGATCTCAACTAGTCATGGCATAACATATCATACTCTTTAAGCATATCATGCAACATAACAAAATCATAACTAGTCATGGCATATCATCTCTTAAAGCATAGCATGAAACATAACATAATCATATCTAATCATGGCATATCATAGTATCATCATAAGGTGGCATGGCATATCAAGCTCTTAAAGCATAGCATGAAACATAACATAATCGTATCTAATCATGGCATATCATAAATCATAGCATCATCACAACATGATCATAAGGTATATGCAATATGATTTTGAAAGCATGTATCCGAAAAACATGTGTATGTCTCATGATCTTTAAAACAATTTCTTCTTACATATATACTTGAACATAATATCAACATAATCAGGGCCCCGGCTTGTACCACACATAGATAAATCACGTAGATATGCGCGCTTCCTAAGTATATCCAAAGTAGCAAGTCTTGAATCATACTAGGAACTAGGTCCGGATCACACAGCCATAGACCTAGGGGCGTACTAAGGAGCCCATCCCTTTGTTTTTACTAGCCTGGATCACACAGCCAAAGGCCTAGGGGCTGATTAGGAGCCCACCCTTGGTACAAGCCTTACAAAGTAAAGTAGCATGTATAAAATGCATCATTTAGTCACATAGCATATCATAGAAGTATGCATCACTTAGGCATACGTTATGTCATAAAAGTATGCATCACTTAGGCATACATCATATCATAAATAGTATGCATCACTTAGGCATACGTCATGTCATAAAAAGTATGCATCACTTAGGCATACATCATGTCATAAAAAGTATGCATCACTTAGGCATACATCATGTCATAAAAGCATGCATATTTTCACCACATAGCATATCATGAGAGCATGCATATTTTAGGCACATAGCATATCATCAAAGCATGCATATTTCTATCCACATAGCATATCATGAAAGCATGCATATTTTAAGCACATAGCATATCATCCAAGCATGCATATTTCTATCCACATAGCATATCATGAAAGCATGCATATTTTAAGCACATAGCATATCATCAAAGCATGCATATTTCTATCCACATAGCATATCATGAAAGCATGCATATTTTAAGCACATAGCATATCATCAAAGCATGCATATTTCTAAGCACATATCATATCATGGAAAGTATAAATCACAAGCATACATGTTTAAGCATAAGGGTGTATCCTGTGATTATACTATCATAAGAAACATGGTAACATAGTTAGCTTGGGTTCTAAGCTTCCTAATCCCTTGGGTTCTTATCATGGCCGAACCCCCCCTTAGATCTCAATTTAGGTAAAAACAACCTCCAAGCATGTGGAACCTAAATTATCATCACATCCATTTCATAGGAAGCATTATAAGCATGATTAACTTGGTTTCTAAGTTCTCCAAGTCCCTAAACTTCATGTGGCCGAACCCTATCAGGTGTGAAACAAGGTCCCAAATGTCATGAAAGCATGGAAACTTTAAACCATATTTATAGCATTTTTTTCCAAGTAACATAGTAAGCATATTTGAGCTAGTTCCTAAGTTCTTCAAGCCCTTAACATATGTCATGGCCGAAATTTAACAAGTATTCATTAGGGCTAAAAGCAAGCATACAAGCATGTGAACTTGAACTAACATCATGTATAAATTCATAATAAGGCATCATACAATGGGTATGGCCGAAACTTACCCTAGCCTCATTTTAGGTCATTAAACAACATATAGCATGAGAACTTTGGCTTTCTACTTATCATATTTCATGTAGAGTGACATGAGCATATTTAATTTTTGTTCTAGGGTTTCTAGGGCATCTATCCCTTCATGGTCGAAACATACAATGGTCCATTTAGGTCATGGAAAAATTATACAAGCATGTGACTCAATCAACATATTATCATATTTCCATAAGAAGCATTTTTAACACAATTGGTTTCAATTCTAAGGCCTCTAGGTCATTTAAACCCTACTTGGCCGAGACTCATCAGTGTTTAAATTTGCTTCAAATAGCCTAAAAGCATAGGAAGTCATACAAGTTTCATAGCATGTACAAAGACAAGCATAATAAACATACATGTGAATTGTGTCTTAGGCTTCCTAGGTTTCTTTCCTTTTTCTTTTATTTTTCCTCATGGCCGAAACCTACCAATCTCTAAACTAGGTTTTAAGTGGCCTAAAGCATGGAAAACCTAAGTAAGTTTCATGGCAAAAATTACTAAGAACATCATATACAAATTTGGTTCATAAACAAGCTAGGACCCTTGTGATCTTACATGTCATATATCATGTAACTAAATTCTCTATACCCTAATTAAGCATGAGAGCATTAAACAACTTTCATATCTTAATATCACAGAGGTCTTGAGCATGTTAAAATTTTGTTTAAGCTTTTCTAAGCTATCCATCTTATCATGGCCGAAAATCTTAATGAAGAGTTCATGAATTTCTAGCAATATTCAACATGCAATTCTTTAAGAGAACTCTATATTCTATCATATAAACATGGTTACTTAAATTTAAAGGTCTTCCTAACCCTAAGCTCTTTTCTTGGCCGAAACATATGAGTGGATTGCTTTTGGTTCCAAGTAACTTTTAAGCAAGAAAAACCAACAAAAGACCCTTAGTAATTCATGGAGGGAATCTTGTACTAGTTTGGTTAAACAATGATTTCCCTAACCTCTTTAAAATATTTTTGGCCGAAATTCTAGGGTTAGGTACTCCTCTGACCAAGCATCATATAGGTATAAAAATACGAAGGAAAACCTTCCTACATAACATAGAAAAATATCATGAAATGAGGACTTGTTTAAACCTTCCTAGATTTGAAAACTCTTCTTTGGCCGAATTTTTTCTTAAATTCTATTCTAGGTTTTCTAATCCTCATAAAATCTGAAAAGCACATAAAACGCCTTGTACCACAGGTGAGGGGAAGCTTACTTCCTTTTCTCTTGTGGATCTAAGGTGTGGTGATGGAAGAAGTAGCCTCTTCTTCTAGTTCCCTTCCCTTGATTCCTTGCTAAGTCCTCCTTGTATCTTAGGCTTTCTTAGGAGAAAACCTTGGCTTGGGCCGAAGATGGAGGAGAGGGGGCTGAGGTTCTCGGTGAGGGAGAGGGGAGAATGAGAGAAATGAGAGAAAATAAAATCTTCTCTTTACATACTCTCTTTTATGTTAAGGGGGAAGAGGTAGCAAACTTAGTTTTTGCTTTCCTTCTCCCTTAGCCCTTTTTTTTTCATTTTTTTCTTTTTATTTTATTTATTTATTTGTTCTCATCATTCATGATGAAACAAGGGGGAATGAATCCCCTTAATGTTCCTCTTTAAGTCACGGCAAAAAGAGAGAGGAATAGGGAGAGAAAAGAAGGAAGGCAAGTTGCCTTTCTCTTGTTCTTTTCTTGTTTTCTTTTGGTTAGCTTTTACTCTCATCCTTATCATGAGTTTCCCTCCTTTGCTATCAATATATTATTCCTATCCCAACTGGTTATTACCCATTAATCTTATCATTTACATCATGAGAGGTTCAAGGTTCAATCCTTGACCATTCCCTATTTTTATTTCTTTTTATTTCTTTTTGGTTCAACATTCTACTAATATTTTTCTAAGGCAAATTCATCATTCTCATATTTATCTTAAAAGCTTAGTGGGTGTTACACTCGTGGAGTTCGATCAGCTTTTCCCAAAGCTCTTTTACGCTGGAGAACGGTCCAACTCTGTTGAGTTCCTCCTTGGTCAGTCCGCACTAGAGGGTGCAGGTCGTTCTGGCATCAGCTTCCACCTTCTTGATTAGGGTCGGTTCCCATTTTTCACAGGATGTCAGCTTGCCGTCTTCGTCGGTTGCCAGTTGTAGTCCAGTCTTGATAATCATCCAAGTGTCGAACTGTGTCTTGAGGAAGGTTTCCATTCACCCCTTCCAATATCCGAAGTCTTCTCTAGAGAAAAGTGGGGGGGTGAACGGTGCTGAAACCTTCTTGTTGGGCCATTAGCGATATGCAAAAACAGCAAAAAAATAGAGATGTCCCAAGACTAGGTCTTGGATTAGCAGTGCAGGAAATAAAGAAAGAAAAAGGAACTCGAGTGGTGTTGCACCAGTCTCGAGCAAAAACTGATTCGAAAAAAAATAATTAAAATATAGCTAATAAGCTAATTCTAATTGACTCCGTAAAACTGAAAATACCACAAAAAATTACGTGATTGGTGGTTGCACCAGATCAACGCGACCCCACTCTGATACCAATTGTTGGATCGAAAGTGATAGAGGGGGTGAATAGCGCTTGTGGCTATTTCATTTGATTCATAAAACTATTGGAGTGAAACACGTAGCGGAAATAAAGAAAAGGGAACAACACAAGAACACGGTCGTTTACTTGGTTCGGAGACTATGGCGACTCCTACTCCAAGGCCCGCGGTCATTGACCGCTTTCGGTGGGCAACAACTATAAGCTCGAAAGAATGTTACAAGATTATTACAGTTTAGCACTATAAAAGAAAACTATACCAACAGTAACAATGTCAAAATCTGGAGTTCCGGGTCGTCGGTATGTTGTCACAGCACTTCGGGATGAACTCGTTAGCAGTTGAATGCAGAAGGATCACTTGTGAATTGTTTTCTTAAGCTGCTGCTACAAGTCCCTTTTTAAACAATGCTGGAGGCGCCTCCAAGCCTGTCCGAGGCACCTCCAGGTCGTCGAGTCGCACGCGTGGATCAACTCTGATCTGGTCGCACCTTATCCCACTGAAGGCGCCTCCAAGCTGCTCCAAGGCGCCTCCAACGCCTGGTCCAAGGTGCCTCCAGTGACCTCCGAGGCGCCTCCAGCGTCTCTGGACAGCTGGCTTCGGCTAGCACCCGAGGCGCCTCCCAGCCCCATGGAGGCGCCTCGGACACTGTTCATCCGAGGTCTGAGTTGCTCCTTTGTTCCTGCAAATTGTGTTAGTCCCAAACACAAATCCTGCAAAACAAAGTTAGCACAGAAATAATATGATAGATAAACTTTGACAGTCGTCGGACTGTCCGGGTCTGACTTCGGATTTCCAACCGGAAATCCTAGGTCGACCCGACGCCTACTGTTCCCTTTACGGGGAACGCGTCCTCACCTACTCCACTTAGGAGATTTACCTGATGCTAGTGCGATCCTCCAGATCGACTGGACTTTTGCTCAGCGTTCGAGACTTCCGGACTTTCTACTGGACTTCCGCTTCCCGGCTGGTCCAGTCTTTCACCTGGTTCGCGACACCAGGACTTTCCACCTGGGGTTACCCCCCTAGGACTTTTGCCTGAAGCTCTCGACCCGCCAAGACTTTCCGCATAGGGTTACCACCCCCTATGACCTAGGGTTACCACCCCCTAGGGTTTTCCACTTGCCTAATCGCAGCTAGGACTTTCCTGAAACACTCAATTAAGTACGTTAGATCGCAAAACAGCTTAACTTTGGATTCTTTTATCATTATCATAACAACGGTCGATTTTCGGATGCTTCCCGCACCAACAGATCCACAGCATACTGGCAGAGTATGCAAGCTGTATAAGTCCATTTATGGTCTAAAGCAAGCTTCTCGGAGCTAGAATCTTCGATTCAATGATGCGATCAAACAGTTTGGTTTCATCAAGAATGAAGATGAACCCCATGTCTACAAGAAGGTTGTAGGGAACACAGTTGTCTTCCTTGTATTGTATGTAGATGACATACTACTCATTGGGAACGACATCCCTTTGCTGCAGTCTGTAAAGACTTGGCTAGGAAATTGTTTCTCAATGAAGGACTTAGGTGAAGCATCCTGTATTCTAGGCATACAGATCTATAGAGATATATCTAAGAGATTGTTTGGCCTAAGTCAGAGTACATATATTGACAAGGTATTACTACGGTTTACCATGCAGAACTCCAAAAAGGGATTTCTGTCGATGTCACATGGTGTGAGTCTTTCGAAGACTCAAAGTCCCTCTTCTAGAGAGGAGAGAGACCGCATGGATACGATCCCTTATGCCTCAGTCATAGGATCTATCATGTACGCCATGCTATGTACTCGTCTGATATTTCGTATGCTTTGAGCATGACGAGCAGATACCATCCAGGTGAAAGTCACTGGATAGCAGTCAAGAATATTCTCAAGTACTTAAGAAGGGCTAAAGAATATTTCTTGATATATGGAGGCGATGATGAGCTAACTGTAAAGGGTTACAGTGATGCCAGCTTCCAAACTGACCAGGATGATTATAGATCGCAGTCTGGGTTCATGTTTTGCTTGAATGGTGGTGCTATGAGCTGGAAGAGTTCGAAGAAGGACACAGTTGTTGATTCTACAACAGAGGCCGAGTATATTGTTGCATCAGAAGAAGCAAAGGAAGCAGTTTGGATCCGCAAGTTCATTACTGAGCTTGGGGTGGTTCCTAGTATAGCCGATCCGATAGAGCTCTATTGTGACAACAATGGTGCAATTGCACAGGCTAAGGAACCTCGCTCACACCAACGGACCAAACACATACTACGGCGCTTCCATCTCATTCAAGAGATCATCGATAGAGGAGATGTGAAGATTTGCAAAGTACCCACAGAGGTTAACATCATTGATCCCTTGACCAAGGCTTTGGAATAGAGAAAGCATGATGGTCACACTAGGTCATTGGGCCTTAGAGCCTACACTGATTGGCACTAGTGCTAGTGGGAGATTGTTAGTTAGAGCCCTAGAGTCAATCATATGATGATTGTTGTATGGACTCATTGTATCATATTCCTATGTATATAAAGGTATTTATTTTGGTTATTATACTTACTTGTATTGGTGTCAAATAACTAAGTATAATAGCATCCTTGAGTAGAAGGTTCTTATCTATATCAATCGATTGGTTGAATCGATAGTGAGATGATATAGAGAACACTACTCTTAATCAGTCTTAGTCAAGTATTAACATTCAGGGACAATGTTAGTGCGATGAGACTAGCATGTAGGTCAACTCGATGACTTGACCTCACAAGTCATGAATATAGAGATATCAAGTTGGCACATGGGTATGCATTGGAGAATGTATACTGAATGACCCGCCATGAGAAAGTATCATGGATCATTATATGAGTGTCATATACTTTCTCATATGGGTATTAGTGTGACTATTAGTCCTTGGACCTGAAGTCACCATGGTTCCCTACATAAGGAGTTACATACTTTGGCTTCGTCAAATGTCACCCGTAACTGGGTGGACTATAAAGGCGATTACTGGGTATGTAACAAATTATGCAGAGGGATGTGAGTGATGTAGATGGGATCTAATCCTCCTATATAATGGGAGTGACATCGTTATTCTTGATAGAGTGAGACCACTAAGTGCATGGTCATGTCCAAATGAGTCAATATGAGATATTGAGCTCATTTGATTATAGTGAGTCTACTTGGAGTTCAAGATTTAGATTGATTAGAGGATGACACCTTCTATACCTCAAATTGATTAATCTAGATGTCAAGGATAGAAGGACATTTGTCATATATTGTGAAGAGTCACAATTAGTAGTCACAAAGGTGATGTTGCATCTCAATATTCTTGTAACTTGGGTAGTAATGATATGTTGCTAGATACCGCTCATTACTTATGCTTCTAAATGGGTTTAGGAGCATTGCCAACGTTACAAGAACCTATAGGGTCACACACAATGGGCAATTAGATGGAGATTAGGTTCATTTGATGAACCAAGAGGATTAGGTTCATGTGATGAACCAAGTTGGATTAAGAGTAATCCAAATTAGACTAATTGAGTTGGACTCAATTTGATTCATGTGTTGAATGAGTCTAATTTAGATTATGACTCATTGAATCAATTTAATTCAATGAATATAGATTCATTAAATTAAGTTGGCTTGAATCAAATGGTTAGATTTAATCAACCATGGGAGGTAAGAGGTCAAGTTTGACTTGACTTGAGAAGGAAGATTAAGAGTCAAGTTTGACTTGACCTTGACTTGACCATATGCCTTCATTAGATGACTTGGCATGAGGGTCGGCCAATAATGATGTGCCACATCATCAAGACTACTTCATGGTATGCCACCTCATGAGGGAGACCAAGAGTTGTGACCCTTGGTATCCCATGGAGGTTATAAACCACCATGAAGTGGCTGGCCACTTAAAAGGTGAAATTAGTACATTTGTGTGCTAATTCAAGGCAATTGATTTTCATCTTCTTCCTCCTCTCTTCTTGTTCTCCCTCTCCTCCACCTTGGGCGAAACTTCCTTGAGTGCTAGCACACTTAAGAGGTTTTTCTCCACCTAATTGTTTGTGTGGATACACATAGAGGGGTGTTCACTTGACTCCCTTGAGATCCGGCATCTTCTTGGATGAGCGGGATAAGCGAAGGGCTTCGTATCAAAGGTATAAATCTCTTCCATGTAGATCTAGAGTAGATCTAGGTTTGAAAATATGTACATGAAATTTTTATATTCGCACGGATCCGGTGGCATGGGACTTCAGGGTTTCCGCAACGTAAAAAGTGGTTTTTGCGGCTCGAAAGTCCCAACACTAAACCCATTTAGAAACATAAGTAATGAGCAGTATCTAGCAACGCATCATTACTACACAAGTTACAAGAATGTTGAGATCCAACATCACCATTGTGACTACTAATTGTGACTCTCACAATATGTGACAACGTCCTTCTATCTTAGACATCTAGATTGATCAATTGAGGCATAGACCATGTCATCCTCTAATCAATCTATGTCTTGAACTCCAAGTAGACTCATTCTAATCAAATGAGCTCAATATCTCATTTGGGCATGGTCATGCACTTAGTGGTCTCACTCTATCAAGAATCATGATGTCTCTCCCGTCATATAGGGGGGATAGATCCCATCTACATCACTCACATCCCTCCGCATAATTTGTTACATACCCAGTAGTCGTCTTTATAGTCCACCCATTTACAGGTGGCGTTTGACGAAACCAAAGTATGCAACTCCTTATGTAGGGAACCATGGTGACTTCAGGTCCAAGGACTGATAGTCATACTAATAGTCATATGAGAAAGTATATGACACTCATATAATGATCCATGTTACTTTCTCATAGCGGGTCATTCAGTATAGATTCTCCAATGTATACCCATGTGTCAACTTGATATCTAATATCCATGACTTGTGAGATCAAGTCATCAAGTTGACCTACATGCTAGTCTCAGCGCATTAACATTGTCCCTGAATGTTAATACTTGACTAGGAATGATTAAGAGTAGTGTTCTCTATATCATCTCACTATCAATTCAACCAATCAATTGATATAGATAAAAACCTTCCACTCAAGGACGCTGTTATACTTAGTTATTTGGCACCAATACAAGTAAGTATAATAACCATAAAGAAATGCCTTTATATATATAGGAATATGATACATCAAGTCCATACAACAATCATCACATGATTGGCTCTAGGGCTCTCACTAACACCTTCTTATCATGAGTGTGTTAATCTCCCTGCATTTAAGATATCGAATGTCCATTAATTAAATGAGTTACTGACAACTTACTTAATTAACATTTAGCTCCAAGAGTAGTACCACTCAACTTCATTGTCATGTCGGAACTAAGTCCACCTGCAAGGTTTACATGACAATCCTTATGTGCTCCTCAAGGGGACATCATCATCTTAATAAATAGAACACAATTTCTTCTATAATCAACAACACACCATATAAATAATATTATTTCCCAACTTATTGGGCCTATTGATTTAACGAATAAATCTCACCCTTTGATAAATTAAATAAGTAAATACTAAGTACATGTGCTTGTTATTATATCAGTATTAAGAGTACGTACATCCATAATAATAGAGGTTCTATTCTTTTATGCAGTCAGTATAAAAGGAACAACCTCAAATGGTCCTGCTCAATGCACACATAGTGTACTAGTGTAATTTTGTAGTCAAGATAAACTAATACTAAATTACACTACAACTATTCCAATGGTTTGTCCCAATCCATCTTGGTTGTGAGCTACTATTTATAATTTATAAGGAACTGATAACATGATCTTCTGTGTGACACCACCCACCATGTTATCTACAATATAAATTAAATGGACAACTGTATTTAACTAAACGCAAATATTTGACCAATGTGATTCTCATTTCAAAATAAATGTTTATTCAAAAAGCTAGGCTTTTAGTATACATTCTAACAGTATCGAATAGAGAAATCAAGTCATTCTTGAAAAGATAGTGGGACCTGATAGGAGAGATTGGAGTAAGAGGCTCAAAGATGCATTATGGGTTTATCACACTACTTTTAAGACTCCTATTGGAATGTCTCCATATAGGATTGTTTATGGAAAAGCTTATCATCTACCAGTGGAGATTGAACATAGGGCTTATTAAGCAATAAAAGCATGCAACTTTGACTTTGACACAACGGGAATAGAAAGGAAATTGCAACTTTAGGAACTTGAGGAAATTAGATTGGAGGCTTATGAGAACATAGCATTTACAAGGAAAAGACTAAGGATTTTCATGGTAAGCATATTTTGTTAAAGGAGTTTAAAATTAGTGAAAAAGTAGTTTTATATAAGTCTCGTCTCAAACTGATAAAGGAGATTCAAGAGGTGTCTACAAACAAAACTTTTAAAGTGAATGGTCACCAGCTAAAAAATTTCATGAAAGAGTCAATGAATTAGCGATGGACGGATTGGACGTCATGGATGCTTTTTACCCAACTTAAAGTGGAGTTTGTTCCGTCACCCTTATGTTTCTTTGTAGATATGCATTTCTTTACCTTGTTTACTTAAATAATCCTTTTTGGTCTTGTAAATAATTTTCTTTTAATTTTTTGGAAATAATTATCTCCCTTGTAATTGTTAATATCATCTTAGAGATTTTGAAAGTTAGTTAAATTTTATTATTGAGTTGTGGGACTTAATGCCACAAATGGATTCTTAGATTACATGAGGTTACTACTTAGTGATGAATTCTATGTTCACAAATTGAGATGACAACTTTTTCATAGCTAGTGAGGATTAAGCCTAATTGTGGTTGCACTTGTGGTAACTCACTCTATAACTTGTTTTAATTCATTCAAAACCACATTACCATAGATTGAATCATTTTATGAAGGTTTATTCATTTTTCCAATCTCCACACAAGTCGTAGCTATCTTTCCTTTTGATCATCATTTCATTTTTTTTTTCTCATTTATTATTTTGGATATGGTTACTTTTAATGTTATATGATAATTCTTTTGGCCAGGAGGGACAAAGGTTTAAGTGTGGGGGAAGTACCTAGTGTTTTGAAGCAATCATATGCTTCTTCTAATTATTGTGGCGAGTGTTTTCAAGAGGAACTAAATTGAGCATATTTGAGTGTTGAATTTATGCATTGGAAGTCCTTATTGAGAAAGAAAAGGTTACCAAGAAAGTGAAATGTTAGATGTTATGGACTATTTAAAGGCTAAAAATGTTTATGACTGAGTTGGAAGTGAATCTTAAGTTTGGGGATTTAAGTGTGCACAAATTACAATTCAGATTTGATGTATTTTGAAAGTGCAATAGTTCAAGATGTAGAAATCAAGTAGCAAGGCTATTTTATGAAGGGTTTCTTGTGCCAATTGTTGATAGTATTTTTGAACAATAAGCTCTTAACATTATAGTGCTAAATTAAACTAGTCCCTGAGCTTAATTTTTAAAGCTGAAATTGCTTTGAATTTCAAAAATTGATATTATGGTGATCCTTTATAGGGCTCTTAAATTTTTCTAAAATTGTTTTATAAAACAATAGATTTATTTAGAATGGGCTTTAAGAGTCATGATGTACGTAGATCTTATAATCTTTTATGCATGTTTCGATGCACATTTATGTATTTTATTCATAATAGATTTATGCATTCTTACACTCCTTATCATGTTTACAGCATAATTACTCTTCTATTTCGGAGATCTGCTCTTTGTGTGCATTTGTGTGGACAGGGATAACTTTTTGAGTAAAAACGGTGATCGTCGACATACCGAGGAGCAAAGCAGAAGGCTAACCGACACTGGCCGTGTGACCCTACACGGTCGTGCAACACATCCAGAGGAGAAGGAGAACACGGCCGTGTGACCCTACACGCCCGTGTGAAGCATCCAGAATTAGATAAGAACACGGTCATGTGGATCTCCCATGGCCGTGTCACTTAACCCGCAGCCAAGAAGGAGTTGGTCGTGCGATCCCGCACGGTCGTGGAACAAGCCATGTCACACCCGTGCCCTACCCTATAAAAGGGGTTATGAACTTCTTCTCAAGGAGGAGGAGGCGGCTGTTAGAAGAAAGATCACCTTGGTGCCATTCTATGCCATCCCGAACTTCCATTCAACGATCCGAGGGTGTCTTCATAATCACATCAACTCCAGAAGCAAAGGGTTGGATCCAAGGATCACTCGACGCCATTGGATAAGCATTTCTCTTCCTTCCTTCTCTTAATTTAGAATTGAATATTGTATATCATGATGTATTTGGGTTCTCCTCTTTCGTCTATGGAGTAGATTCATTGTTCTAGGATTATGGAGTAGTTGTGGTTAAGGGTACGATATAACAACTCATGTTTATGCCCAAATATCAAAACCTAGGATACCCAGATTGCTCCAACACATTCATCTGTATGCTTGAACATCTCTATATCCTTACCAATGAAACATGGTACACTACATCACATATGTTAGTCTCTAACTCAATCAGCCTTTTATGCTTATTTATTATGTGACCCAATTGACTAGGAACATATTTAAAATATACAATGAATATTGACGTATTTCATGATAGTCATCATATCTACCACCACATCTCACTATAGTATATTCAAGGACTTTATCTATGCATCGAGCATGGGTATAAAGATAAAGTAAATACCAGACTTAATTGAATTATATTAAAATAAATATTGTTTACTTATAAGAGTAAAAAAAAGTATATAAAGACCTAGCCAAAAGTTAGCTTGTAGGACACATACTCTAACAGAAAATCCTTTAAGTTACTTCATATAAATTTCATCTTCTAAATCCCCATTTCGAAATATCATTTTTCCATCTATTTAATGTGTTTCCATATTTTATAGAGTGATAATAGCCAGTATTCTCAATCTTCTTATTGTCGATGTCTTTTAATTACCAATTTTACCTTGTATTTATTAATTATTCTATATGATTTTATTTTCTCTGGAAGATGCACTTACAACCTAAAGGTCTCGCAAAAGAACTTATAGCTTCTGAATAACTTTGAGATTCACTTTCCATTATGAAAGTAAAAAAATCTGCACCAAAGGAGTTTTTTCACACAAGCTCTTTTACTTCATTTTGTTGGGTGTTACCTGGAATTCCATTGTGTTTCCCCTATATAAAAATTTGTACAAACACAGAACTTTTCCTAGCAACCCATGTGTTCTTAAACTTGAATTGGAAATGAAACTTAACATTTTTACTCCAAGTTCAAACCATGTGTTCTTCATAAGTTAAACTTGGATTGGAAACGAAACGTAATATTTTTACTCCAAGTTCAACTCATATGTTCTTTAGAAGTTAAACCATATTACAGAAGTTGATTAAATATCTATTTCAAGGATTGGCTTCCAGGTCGTTGGCGAGGCACTCGACCTTCTTAGTTATGGGATCATCCACCACTTCCTAGACAAAGCCTTTCAAAGAAATTGAATATTTAAACTCCTCACAATAAACCCTAGGTTTAACTAAAGAGACCTCAATCGAAGCACAAGATAAAAACACATTGAAGCACAAAATCGAAACACAAAATCGCTAGCCTATTGTGTTGGTATTTCAGGATCCATACAAAGAAAAACTAAACTAGTTTCGTTGCGGAATAAAGAATTAGTTATACCTTTCTTCGTAGACAAAGACCTCTTGATCTTCTGCTGTATTCCTCTCCTCTTCTTGGACATCATGTGGGTGACGATCTACCAAGACGAAGACACCTAACCTTCTCCTTCTTTTCCAAGCTTTCGACCACCAAAGAATACAAAGTGAAGAGGCCTCCTTCTTCTTCTTCTTCTCCTCCAAGCAACCGGCCACAAGGTGAAGGTCCTTCTCCAACTGCCGCCTACCCTTATGAAAAGGGCAGGGAAAAAAGGGAAGAGCCGGCCACAAGAAATTAGAAGAGGAGCCTTGGTTATCTTTAGAGAGCATCCCCTCCTCCTCTTTTATAATCTTAAAGTGGCTAATAAGGAAAGTTTTTAATAAAATTTCCTTTTATTTGCTATTGTAGATGGTTACAAAAAAGGAAAGATTTTAACAAAATTAAAATCTCTCTTTTAAACCATTGTAAATAGCTATAAAAGGAGAGATTATAACAAAATTTTATTTTAAACAAAATCTTCATTTTATTCCTATAATGGTTAGTTACAAAAAAAGGAAAGATTTTAATAAAATTAAAATCTCTCTTTTAACCATTGTAGATAACTACAAAAAGGAAAGATTTTAACAAAATTAAAATCTCTCTTTTAACCATTGTAGATAACTACAAAAAAAGAAAAAAATTTAACAAAATTAAAATCTCTCTTTTAATCCATTGTAGAAAGCTATAAAAGGAAAGATTTTAACAAAATTTTATTTTCAACAAAACTTCTTTTTCTCTTCTTGTATCGTGGACCCCATGCTTAGGCACCAAGCATGGCCTGGCCAGCCCACATCTTGGGCACCAAGAGGGCTTAGTCGGCCCCTTGCTTGGGCACCAAGCAAGGATGTGGTTGACCCCTCATTTGGGTAAGAAGGAAAATCAAAACGGGTGATCGCGAGGCTTTATAGAGGCTACAGCAAGGACCGAGAGGAGGAATTGGTTTTGACCTCCTGATGAATTTGAGCTTCCTGTGTTCGACTTGAACACCCAACTCAAGTTCATTAATAATAACTCATACCATTAAACAGTTATTATTGAACTACCGCACCAATCCCATATTAAATTATGGGCTCCTTCTTATCATGAGTGCATTAATCTCCCTGTGTTTAAGATATCGAATGTCCATTAATTAAATGAGTTACTAACAACTCTCTTAATTAATATCTATCTCCAAGAGTATTACCACTCAACTTCATTGTCATGTCGGACTAAATCCACCTGCAGGGTTTACATGACAATCCTTATGTGCTCCTCAAGGGGGCATCATCAACCTAGATAACTAGTGTAAAATACCGAAAATAGGCGAATATTAATAAGGAAATTTTCCGAAATTTTTGGAAAATTTTCGGGAATTTTTCGGAGCTCGTACGAACGAGTTAACGGGGATAAAAACGGGGCCCGGAAAAGCCTGTTTAGGCTACCCGATTTAAGCGAGGAAAAGATTTTATTTATATATCTTATTCCTTTTTATTTTCTTTGTTTTTTTTTTCCTTTTGTTGTCGCCGAAACCGAGCCAAAGCCCCCGCACCCCTTCCTTCTTCTCCCCGACGCCGACGCGTGCTTCTCCTTCTTTGCCCTAACCGGCGCCGACGCCGGCGGTTTCTTCCTCTCCACAGCCGAGCGATCTTGTGCCCTAGAGAGCAGCAGCGAGCCACCACCGCCGCTCCTCCCCGTTGCACACCGCGAGCCGACCCTTGCCCTAAAACCTCACGGCGCCTTCTCCCGAGACCTCGCCGGCCACTAGGTTCGACCTAGCGCCGCCGCCCCTCTCCGATCTCCTCTGTGTCGGCCTCCTCCACATTGTGCCCTAATTCCCCGGTCTCCTCTCATCAGAGTCGAGCCTTCTTCACAGCGACTTCCTGTGCCCTATCGCCGGTTTTCTGCCGCGACGCTGACCCCTCTGCTGTCGGCGACGAGCCACCTCTCTGGCTCTCTTTGTGCCGGCGACTGATCCTCCTTTCCTCCTCACGGCAGAGCGTCCCGGCAAGAGCACCATTCCTCCCCTTACTGTGTCGTGCCTAGTTTAGGTGCGACCGAGCCTTCCTTTGTGTTTTAGGTTCCGGTTGAGGTAAGTTTGGAATGTCGATTTTGCATCTTCTGTTCTTGATCCGAACAATGTAAATCGTTTCCAACTAAGTGTTGTTTTGTTCTTGATCCTGTTCTGGACAGAATCTGTGCGGTGGATTTTAGCACCAAAGCTGTAAAACTTCAGCAGCAACGATCCTTGCTATAGAGCCACAGCAACTGTGGTTGAGGTATAGTGTAGGAATTGATCTTTGTGGTAAATGAGAAGTGTTAGCAAGAATTGTTAACTTGGGTACATGTGTTTGTTTGGGCAGCAATCTTTTGATTTACAGCAGCAATTTATCTTTGCTAGCAGTAAGTTTTGTTTTCAAGCAGCATCTTGGTCCAGCAATAGTAAGGTAAGGGTTTAGTTTATGGATTTAGTTGGCACGCTCTTGATACATGTTGTTTTAGGTATGAATTGATACATATATAATTGGATTTAGATTTAGGTTAATTTCTCGGGGATATGATTTAGCTAATTAATTTATATGTAATTAGCTAAATCTGTATATCATGTATTACAGGATCTTGATGCGAGAAGAGCATCTCGACATTGGATTTGATTGGATTTGGACCTTCCGATAGGAGACGGGTACCTCTTGACTTATCTTTTATGATATTGTCATTGGATATGCATAGTATTTTATAACTACAAGCAATGAACATGTTTGCCTGTGGTATGTCACTGTTTGATATCCATAGCATGTTAGATTTGTCGCCTGTGAAGTATCCGTACTTATATCTCGTGATTTGTTACCATGAGTATCTTGTTGCCATGAGTACTTTATTACCATGAGTATCTTAGTTTCTAGAATAAGTGACATACCATGTTTTACTGAGGTTAGGACTAGGTTCTGGACTTTTGGTTTCAGTCATGTGTATCGAGATTATCTGATACTTAGGTTTTTATGCCATGACCGGCTTGTGTACCTCTATTTGTATATCACATATGATTCGTGTACCTAGACTTTGATTCTTTGATCTGTGTATATTGTTGGTACATATGTTATGGAAGGGAGATATGTTTAGGATCTAGGTTGTTATACCATAGAGGACCTGTATACCCTAGATCTGTGGATTTGACTCACTGATATTGTGGTACCCATATTATATATATGGATATGGTTATGTTGATCAGTTTATGACTATGCTTAGTGTCATGCATCATGATTGCATGCTGCGCGATTGTCGGCTCCACTATGGTTGAGCACATCGCCAGTTACATGTACTGCACACACCACCACTCATGGATTAGTGGTATATCAGGCAGGTGTGTGGCGGTTCTGCTGTTTGGCTCCGTTGGTCATATGACCCAGCGTGGTAGCCGGCAGTCAGTTCCGCTCTGTTTGGCTCCGCTGGCATTTAGTGTAGCAGCGTAGTAGCCGGCAGACGGTGGACTCTGTTTGGCTCCGTTGGTCAGGTGACTCAGCGTGGTAGCCGGCAGAGATACCTTCCCGTCATCGTGTACCGGGAGTTGAGAGCATTGAGCTCCCCCATTTATGATTTGGGGTCACAGGACAGGAGTACTCCGACAGCATCCCGTCCACTCGGTCACTCATCAGGAGCAGTGACGACAGAGTGCACGGTTGTCATAGCCCTACCCACTCGGTCTCGCCATTTGTGTGTGAGAGGACTGACTGGCGTCAGGGGTGACCAGGACGCATCATTAGCATCATATGCATTGATGTATTTATATTATTGTGATTGTGTTTGCTGCATTTGCTGCATTTTGGTTGGATGCATACCTTTGACCTGCATACAGGATTATTGACACTTTTGGTTTGACGACCCTTTTGTCTGGATAGGAGTTCCTGGTGAGTACAGCTTCCTCAGTTACCTTTCAGTTTTGCATATTCCCTATATATATGATTAGGAAGTTGTATTCCATGTTTGTTGCTGTTAGATATATCTTACTACTCATGTCCATTGGTATTCGCTGAGTTGTTGAACTCACCCCCGTTGACACTATCTTTTTCAGGTATCAGGTTATTTATGGTGTCGCTTGGAGCATCCTGTCTGCTGGTCCCCACGTCACATCAGAAGACTTATCGGTTTCACGTATGTTTTGTTTGTTTTATGTATCAGTTTGTTTAGCTCTGTACTCTGGTTTTATTTTTGGAGTGTTGACGTTGTTATGTGGTATTTTGTATTTATGTTATTGGTTGTGTAAGTCTAGCCGGCTAGTAGTTTTGTGTTTGGTTGTATTTGTTTTCTGTCAGTTTTTGTTGTGTTTTGGTTTTGGTACAGCCAGAGGCTGAATTTGATATTAACTGCGTGGTGTTTGTTTTCTTTTATTGTTATTATTCCAGCCGCATGTGGCTGAGGTATATAGTGCTTGTAGAAAAGTTTCAGATTGTCCGCCGTACAGGGGAGATGCTGCCGAAATTTCTTCGGACAGAGACTCCTCTGGGGCGTGACAACTAGGACACAGTTTTCTTCTATAATCAACAACACACCATATAAATAATATTATTTTTCAACTTATCGGGCCTATTGATTTAACGAATAAATCTCACTCATTGATAAATTAAAGAAATTAACACTAAGTATATGTGCTTGTTATTATATCGGGATTAAGAGTACGCACATCCATAATAATAGAGGTTCTATTTTTTTATGCAGTCAGTATAAAAAGAAACAACCTCAAATGGTCCTGCTCAATACACATATAGTGTACTAGTGTAATTTTATAGTCAAGATAAACTAATACCAAATTACACTACAACCATTCCAATGGTTTGTCCCAATCCATCTTGGTTGTGAGCTACTATTTATAATTTATAAGGAACTGATAACATGGTCTTCTGTGTGACACCACACGCCATGTTATCTACAATATAAATTAAATGGACAACTGCATTTAACTAAATGCAGACATTTGACTAATGTGATTCTCATTTCAAAATAAATGTTCATACAAAAAGCTAGGCTTTTAGTATACATTCTAACACATTTGTAGTCAACCTCATCTAGAGCATCATATTCATCTTCTTGCGTTTCATATGCCCATTTTATGAAACTTGCTTTCTCTTTGAATTCAAGTGGAAACACATGTTCAAAGAATGAAACATTTCTTAATTCAATTATTGAGTCCTTGTGTATGTCAGGATTTAAGATTGATGCACAAGGAACCGGTAAGTACTACTGTTATATAATGTATATCATATAAATATACAATCAACAATTTTTTATCCTATCTTTACTTTTTTTCATATTAGACATGATTACTTTAATCAGACACTCCCACGCTCGTAAGTGTATATAGTATGACTCCTTTTCTGATCCATAACTCATAAAGGATTTATCTATTTTCTATTGGGACATCTTATTTACAAGGTAATGAGTTATTAATAAAACTCCCCCATATGTCACTATAAAAAAAGTAGAATTCACAATAGTTAAAAGATAACATTTTTTAAAAAAAATGTTATCTCTTTTTATAATATTTTTAGTGAAAATCGATATCTATGTTTTTTATTTTTATTAAAGATAACGTTTTTATTTTAAGTAAACATTGTTTATTAGTTTTTTTTAAAGATAATATTTTTCAAAAAAGCATTGTCGATATTTTTTTCAATATATACACCAACCATTTGTTAATAAGTGTGGCCTACAACAACTATTTTCTTAACTTAAAACTCCACGAAAATCTCTGACAAAACCTCCCCTATTCTAAAACCTAGCCTCTATGAAAATCTCCCTCGATTCAAAATTCACTATTTTTAATGTCCTTTAGTGTCGACCCATCAAAATATATAAAAAGGAAGTACATATAAGTACAAATAAATACGTATGTGGAATAAACCCAATCGTAAGTTCCACGAAAACCTCCCTCCTCCGAAACCTCTAGTAGAAGTGCATCGTCCTCAGGATGTAGTACAGCTAGGGGCGCATAATTTCGTGGTCGAAAGGTTCAGGGTTTGATCCTCGAGGTGTCATTGCCTGGGGTTAACGTCTCGGCTATGCGTTTTCAACTATGTACCTGCATTTACCTCCCTCCATAACCGTGGGACCGGCTCTAGGGGGGCCACTGATGTAATGGTTCCACATTTTTTTTTTCTAGTAGAAGTGCATCAGGGGTCTGCACTTCCATTGCAGAAGTCGGGTCGGCACAAGGGTCAAGGGCGACGAGCGGAGGATGGCGGTGAGCATGGGGAAACTTCGCTGGGGGAGCTCGAGCAAGACGTCGAGGATCTCGATTTCCTGCTGCCGCCACGGGTGGTGATTGGGCCAGACGAGAACGGGGTGAAGAAGGTGATCGAGTACTGGTTCAACGACGCGGGCAACAAGGTGAGGATGACGACGATGACGCGTGGTCGCCTCAGCAAGCGCGCTCTCGAGCGCCGGTCGTGGCCCAAGTTCGGCGACGTGGCCCACAAGGACGTCGGTGCCCGTCTCACCATGGTATCCACCGAGGAAAGACTCCTCGAGCGGCCCCGAGCTCCGGGTTCGACACTGCCTCCTACTTTCCTCATCTTCTCTTTATTCCGTTTTAATCACTTTGGATGCCCACAGATTTGCATCTCTAGGGGATCCCTATTCCCCCCATGACGACAAGGAGTTCATTTACTTTAAATTGTGGTAAAGTTAGGTCATGCCAGTTTCCTAGATCTACCTACAATGCCAGTTCGCATCTTTAGGTCTTTGCTCTGTGCCATCTCTGGAACCTATTCTTATTATTTGTTCAAGAGGTATGGCTAATCGAAGTAGATTAACCAATCTTGATACTTTGACGTATTCTCTACAAAAAAAGATCATCTTGGTTGCAAAAAAGATCATTTTGGGGATCGGCTTTCAAGGAACGTTGAACAATAAAATGAAAGGTTTTTACCAAAGGTAAGTAATTTGGTTTTCTAAAGGCAAGAAATTACCTGTTATGTTGGATGTTGGAGTGTATACTAAAAGTCTATCTTTTGTAAACATTTATTTTTGATATAAAAGAATCACATTTGTCAATATCTGCATTTATTTGTTAAATATAATTGTTCAATTAATTTATATAGTAGATAACATGGAGTGTGGTGTCACACTCAGAAGATCATGTTGTCGGTTCTTTATAAATTATAAATAGTTGCTCACGGCAAAGATGGAAATGAACAAACCATCGGAATAGTCGTAGTGGAATTAAGTATTAGTTTATCTTGATTAATAAATTACACTGATACACTCTAAGTGTATTGAGTAGGAACATTTAGATAAGTTCTTTTTGTACTGACTTAATAAAAGAACTAGACCTTAGTTATAATGGAAGTGTGTGCTCTTAATCCTAATATAATAACAAACACATATTTAATATTTATTTCTTTGACTTATCAAAGGATGAGCTTTAGCTCGATAAATCAATATGCCCGATAAGTTGGAAAATGATATTACTTATAGTGTGTGTTGTTGATTATAGAAGAAATCTGTGTCCTAGTTATCTAGGTTGAGAATGCCCCTAAGACGAGCTCATAAGGATTGTCATATTAAACCCTGCGGGTGGACTTAGTCCGACATGACAATGAAGTTGAGTGGTACTATTCTTGGAGCTAGATATTAATTAAGTGAGTTGTCAGTAACTTACTTAATTAGTGGACATTCGTAATCTTAAACATAGGGAGACTAACACACTCATGATAAGAAGGAGTCCATAATGTAATTTGGGATTGGTGTGGTAGTGCGATAATAACTCTCTAGTGGAATGAGTTATTATCGATGAACTTGAGTTGTGTGTTCGGGACGAATACGGGATACTCAAACTCATCGGAAGGCCAAAATCAATTTCTCCTCTAGGTCTCTGTCGTAGCCTCATTAAAGCCTCAAGTCCATCCAAAGAAAGACCCATCTTGGTGTCCAAGAAGGGGGTTGGACCATTGCTTGGTGACCAAGCAATGGCCGGCCACATCTCCTCTTAAAGGGTCGGCACTATTGCTTGGTGACCAATCATGTAGGGGCCGACCACAATAATTCAAACAAAGAGGGGTGTTTAAATTTTTAAAATCTTCTCTTTGTAGAAAACTATAAGTTTTAAAAGAGAGATTTTAATTTCAAAACTTTCCTTCTTTGAATTAGGCCACATGTTTTAATAGAGAGTTTTAAAAATTTTAAAACTTTTCTTTTTTAATCATCCTCATGGTTTAAGAAAAAAAATGAAGATAAGTTTTAAAATTAAAATTTTCTATCATCATGTTAAAAAAGGAAATTTTATAAGAGAAGTTTTAAATTTTAAAACATAGTTTTAATTTTTTTGGAGCTTTCCTTTTTCAACTCCTACTTTAGGAAAGAGAGCTTGTAAATTTTATAAGAGGATTTCTTCTTGTAAATTTTTTTTTTTAAAAAAAAATATATTTCCTTTTTCCTTGATGAGGTGGCCGGCCACCTTGCTTGGTGCCCAAGCAAGGGGCCGGCCATAATTAAATTTAAAATCATCACAAAATTAAAATTGGTGATTGATTCAATCAAGAGAAAATAAAAGGAAAAATAAAAAGGAAAAAGGAAAAACTAGAGGATGATTTTATTTTTTGTTAAAAGTTTTTCCTTATTTGCCTTGGGCAAGTAATATAAAAGAATGGGTGAAGAGGCCTCATGAGATACAACTCTTATTCTCTTGCTTGGAGACTCTCTTGGTGTGCCCGGCCCTCTCCCTTCTCTTTTCCCTTTTGCTCTCTTCTCCTTGGTGGTGGTGGTGGTGGTGGCCGGATTTTAGAAGAAGAGGAAGAAGCTTTTGGGTGGTGTTCATCGTGGAGGATCGTCGCCCACACGACGTCCAAGGCGAGGCGAGGAATACGGCAGAAGATCTTGAGGTCATTAGCTTACAAAGAGAAGGTATAACAAGTATATTTTCTTCCTCATCATACTAGTTATTTTCTTTGTAAGAATTCTAAATACAAGAGGCAATTAGATCTAGTTTTTCGAATTAGTTTTTCGAGTTTGTGTTTTCTTCTTTTTCGAATTTGTGATTCGATTGTTCTTTTTGGTTAATCTAGAGTTATTTAAGGAAATTAAATATTAGTTTTCCTTAAAAGACTTTGTCTAGGCGGTGGTGGTTGCTCCTATATCCAAGAAGGTCATGTGCCTCGCCATGCAGTCCTGGAAGTCAATTTTGGAAATTAATATTTAATGGAATTTATAACATAGGTGGATTTGAATCAATAGTGTTAAGTGTAAGGGATCGGTGGCCGGCTTGAAGGGGGTTGGATAGACGGTACCCCCAAATCCTTTCTTCCTACACTTGTTAGCTTGCACAGCGGAAATACAAAACAAACAAGCTAAACTAAAGGAAAGAATAAGAAAGAATGCAAACCGCTAACAAGCTCGTTTACATGGTTCAGAGATAACTTGCTCCTACTCTACGGCTGTCCGTAAGGTGGACGATCCCTCAATCCGTCGATGGATTAATCCCCGAAAACTCCGGCTAGCACAATCCTCCTTGTCGGTGGAGAAACCTCGCCACAACTCGATCAAGAGCACTTGGATTGCTAGGGCACTAGTTGACTACTAATTAGAGGTTACCCACCACTAATTTCGTCAGAGATAACCAAGCTTCCAAGCCTTGGTTATATAGGCTACGGGTTGAAAACCCCGCCTACCAGTCGACTGCCAAAACATGCAGTCGTCTGCCCTCTGTGGAAATTCGACCGTTATATCCCAACGGCTCGATACCAGTCGACTGTTAAACTTGCAGTCGACTGCTAAAACATGCAGTCGACTGATCCACACTGACCGAACGAACAGAACCATTCTGTTCGCACCCAGTCGACTGCGAGGTCGACTGCACCAGTCGACTGCTAAAATATGCAGTCGACTGCTACAGTAGCACTACAGTACTGCTACAGTAGCGCTACAGTAAAACCCTAAAATTATAATTTTACTCCGAGTACAATCTCTCATGCACTCGTACCCTTACCTTTATGACTCACTTGACGCTTCTTTGCAGTCTTAACCTCTTGCCTTCAAGCCTACTTCCTTTGGCTCTCGTCCCTCGGATGCATTCAAGCCCGCGGCTCGTCCCCAATGTCATCCTTCGTGTATGCCTCGAAGTCGCTTCCCTCGGCCCTTGTCCTTGCTGCCTTGTCCACGGTCCCTCGGATGCTCCATCCTTCACTGGACCCGAAGCCGTCAACCTGAGTCACATGTGTATCCTACAGTCCTGCACAACTCAAGTACACATATCAAATAACAAGGGTGAACCTAACTTAAACCCTTTGCCCAAACACCAAAACACATGATCGCATGGACCATTGGGATTGCTCCAACATTAAGTTCCGCTTGCGATTCAAATCTAAACCATTAAGAACAGATAAGTTAAATTTGGAATCAATGATGTTAAGTTCCGTCTGCGATTCCTAATTTAACTTCTAAAGAACACAATAGGTTATTTAAGGAAAGGTTCGACACTTGTACAAAAAATTTTTGTACAGTGGAACCGGTACGTTTTCCTAGAACTAACCAACAATTGGTATCAGATCTAGGGTTTGCCTCTGTGTGTTTAGAATTCAAGTAGGTTATGCACATGTCATACATAATTTAGGCAGGATAATAGTAGGATGTGCTAACTCTTTGGTTGCAGACTCCAACTATTATGGCATTTAGATATTGTGTGTGATTGGACCCTTGGACATGTCAAGGGCATTATTTTGTGTGCATGATTGTATGTATCAAATACAGCAGGAGCTGTATTATTTTTAGAATTTTATTTTTTGTTCGATCTAGAATACATGTACATTCTTTTATGGAATATAGAATCGATATATGTAAAATTCTATTTTTGTCGTGGATCGGATTCTTGCGAGGCGTGGTACTTTTGGAGCACCAGAGGCGCAGCGGAATAAGAAACAAGATGGATGCGACGAATCGACCCGATGGCGGTAGCTAAAGATGGCAGCAGCTAGGGTTGGAGCACATGGAGGACAGTAACAGAAAAATGCCATAATAGTTGGAAAATAATTTCCATATTTATTGCTTTTATTTACTGTGATGTGTGTGTATACATGTGATGTATGCTAGGATAGTTTAAAATTCCTCACTTTAAATAACTAAGTGGGAGAGAGATTTATTTTAATAAATCCCATGTTCTCCATTACTGGTTTGTAAGTAATGCAACAAGCTTGCGTGTTGGCTCTGAGTGCCTCCCTCCACAACGGATGAGTTTGTTGCGGATCACTAGATCAAACTTCCTTTTATGGATGGTTATAGGAAATTATTTAGGAGTGTGTGATCTTCTCCAACTGAAGGGGCACAATCCTATTTAATGGACTTAGTATCAAGTAATGGTCTACACTTAGACGCATTCAATAGTATCCTCCCCAACAGAGTCACTACTATTGTTTTGTGTGACCAAAGTGAAACCAACTATTAATTTTATTTGTCATAAAGTTAGGATGACAAGATAATAAAATTAATAGGTCACACCCTCCTCTTACAAATGTTAAATTTATATACGTCCACACTAATGTGGCTTGCAATATTCACGGTGATTTGAGGTGTTGGTTAATTTAAAATACTATTGTTTGAGGAATCAATATTATTCTAAATTTAGAGTCTTGATCAAAGTTTATTTTTGTGATTCTTAGGATGACTTTCAACCCACTGGCCATTATACTGAAAGAGAACAAACTTACTGGTCCCAACTATATTGATTGGAAAAGAAACCTGGACATTATTCTTACTGCTGAGAGCTATAAGTTTGTACTGACTGAGGCTTGCCCTGATGCACCTGACGGTGACTCTACCCCAGAGGAGATTGAGTATCATAAGAAATGGGTAAAAGTTGATGAGATGGCGTGGTGTTACATTTTGGCATCAATGTCAAATGTATTGTAGCATCAGCATCAAGATTTACCAACAGCTTATGATATAATGAACAATCTCAAAGAACTCTTTGGGCACCAGAGTGGGACTGCTAGGCAAGAGGAGAAAGTTAATGACAGCCACCATGTCTGAGGGGACACCCGTAAGGGATCATATCCTCAAAATAATGGCCTATCTGAACGAAATACAAGTTCCTAGAGGAGAAATCGATGGGAAAACCCAGGTCGATATAATTCTCCAAACGCTACCCAGAAGTTTTGAGTAGTTCTGCGTGAACTATAAAATGAACAAAGGAGAGTATACGTTGGCGGAACTTCTGACAGAACTACAGGCAGCAGAAGGTATTTTTCGTCAAAGTTCTCAGATTCACTATGCTAAAAATGATTCTACTTCTAAACCGAAAGGCAAGAAGAAGAAGAAACAGGTCTTTTCAACAAAGAGAGTGAATAAACCTTGGGGACAAAAAGCTGGAATGAAGAAGCCGAAGGGCAAGTGCTTCATCTACAAGCAGTCAGGACATTGGAAGACGGACTGTCCTCGTAGGAATCAGAACAATAAAGGTATATCTCATGCTCTAGTAGTTGAAACATGTTTAGCGGTGTTATCTACCAGCACCTGGTGTGTAGATACGGGAGCCACTGATCATGTCTGCAATTCTTTACAAGGGTTTCAGGAAACCCGAAGACTATTTGATGGAGAGATAACCGTCTACATGAGCAATGCTACTAAGGTGGCGGCTGTTGTAGTGGGAGACGTCTACTTATCTTTTGATAGGAATAGAAATTTGGTTTTAAGAAATTATCTTTATGTACCCAGTTTTAGAAAGAATTTAATTTCAGTTTCTAAACTGTATTTGGATGGATATTCAGTTTTCTTTAGTAACAATGTGGTTATAAAGAGAAATAAGGTGACTATCTGTTCTGGTACATTGGTTGGCAATTTATATACTTTAAATCTAATTTCTCCCACAAAGAAAAATATGAAAATTAATAACACATCCTCTAAATCTAATAAGAGAAAAGAACCTTCGGAAATGAACCAAACGTATCTTTGGCATCTAAGGCTTGGTCATATTAACTTAAGTAGGATTCAAAGGCTTGTAGCCGATGGACTCTTGGGTTCATTAGAGTTGGAAAACTTTCCAACATGTGAATCCTGCTTGGAAGGTAAAATGACCAAGAGACCTTTTAAGGCCAAGGGGTATAGAGCCAAAGATACGTTAGAACTGGTTCATTCTGATTTGTGTGGTCCTATGTCTATCCAGGCTAGAGGTGGTTATGAATAGTTCGTCTCTTTTATAGAAGATTATTCAAGATACAGATACATTTACCTGATGCGCCGTAAGTCTGAATGCTTTGACAAGTTCAAAGAATATAGGGCTGATGTGGAGAAACGTCTTGGTAAAAGTATCAAGACACTACGGTCTGACCGTGGTGGTGAATACCTCTTTGGAGAGTTTAGGAATTACTTATCAAAAGTCAGGATTCAATCTCAATTGTCTGCACCTGATACACCCCAACAGAATGGTGTGGCAGAACGAAGGAATAGGACTCTTATGGAAATGGTTAGATCGATGATGAGTTATTCAGAATTACCAAATTCCTTTTGGGGATATGCTTTAGAAATAGCAGTGTACATTCTGAATATGGTACCTTCTAAAACAGTTCCTTCTACTCCTATGGAATTATGGAATGAGCGTAAGCCTAGTTTGAATCATATCCGGATATGGGGTAGTCCAGCACATGTGCTGAAGGGAGATACTGACAAGTTGGAATCACGTACAGAAGTTTGTCTGTTTGTGGGATATCCTAAGGGAACGAAAGGTGGTTTATTTTATAATCCTAAAAATCAGAAGATCATTGTTAGCACCAATGCTCGATTTTTAAAAGAAGATTATGTAATGAACCATAAGCCCATGAGTGAAATAGTTCTAGAAGAAATAAGAGAGGACACGTCTACTTTAATACCAACAGTACAAGATGAAGTACCACAAGAGACTGGAACACATATCACACATGATACACAACCACAGACGGTGCCTCGTCGTAGTGGGAGGATTGTAAAGCAGCCTGAGAGATTCATGTTTTTGGGAGAGTCTTCGGACTTGATCTCGGGTAAACATGAACCTGATCCCCGGACATATAATGAAACACTCCAAGATATAGATGCAGTATCTTGGCAAAAGGCAATGAATTATGAAATAGAGTCTATGTACTCTAATAAAGTCTGGGAGCTTGTAGAACCACCTGATGGTGTAAAAGTCGTTGGATGCAAGTGGATCTACAAAAGGAAAAGAGGGACAGATGAGAAGGTAGAAACCTTCAAAGCAAGGCTTGTTGCGAAATGGTACACTCAGAAAGAGGGAATCGATTATGAGGAGACTTTTTTGCCGGTAGCTATGCTTAAGTCTATCCGGATACTCTTATCCATTGCCGCTCATATAGATTATGAGATTTGGCAAATGGATATCAAGATAACTTTCCTTAACGGAAGTCTTGAAGAAAACATCGATATGAAGCAACCAGAAGGGTTCATTGAAAAGGGCAAAGAGCATCTAGTGTGCAAGCTCAATCGGTCCATTTATGGACTGAAGCAAGCTTCAAGGTCATGGAACATCCGGTTTAATGAAGTAATCCAGTCATATGGATTTATTCAGTGTCCAGATGAGTCTTGTATATACAAGAAGTGTAACGGAAATGTGGTGGTATTTCTTGTACTATACGTAGATAATATTTTGTTAATAGGCAACAATGTCAAGGTATTATCGGACGTAAGGGTATGGTTGTCCAAACAATTTGATATGAAGGACTTAGGAGAATGTGCACACATTCTTGGGATCAAAGTCATAAGGGATCGCAAGAAAAGAATGTTGTGCCTATCTCAAGCTTCATATATAGATATAATCCTTGCTCGTTTTAGCATGCAGAACTCCAAGAAAGGTTTCTTACCTTTTAGGCATGGAGTAGCTTTATCTAAAGAGATGTCTCCAAAGACATCAAAGGAGATAGAGGACATGAAGGCAGTTCCTTATGCCTCGGCTGTAGGAAGCCTTATGTATGCAATGTTGTGTACGAGACCTGATATCTGTTTTGCCGTAGGCATGGTTAGTAGATATCAGAGTAACCCTGGACAAGGACATTGGACTGCGGTAAAGCATATATTAAAGTACCTGAGAAGGACTAGAGACTATATGCTAGTTTACTAGGCAGATGATTTGCTCCCTGTGGGTTACACAGATTCGGACTTCCAATCAGATAGGGACCACAGTAAGTCGACATCAAGCTATGTGTTTACTCTAGGAGGTGGAGCTATTACATGGAGGAGTGTTAAGCAAAAATGCGTATCGGACTCAACCATGGAAGCTGAGTATGTGGCAGCCTCTGAGGCAGCCAAAGAAGCTGTATGACTCAGGAATTTTCTAATAGACATAGATGTGATTCCTGGTTTGCCCAAGATTATCACAATTTATTATGATAATAGCGGTGAAGTTGCAAACTCGAAGGAACCACGAACCCATAAAGCAAGTAAACATATAGAGCGCAAGTACCACCTGATACGAGACATCATCAAGCGAGGATAAGTTGGCGTCGCCAAGATTGCATCAGCAGATAACTTGGCAGATCCTTTCACTAAGGCCCTTCCGGCGAAAGCTTTTGATCGGCATGTGGAGGGGATGTGAATCAGATGTATGACAACAGATATGGCAGCTTAGTCTTTTAGTATAAGTGGGAGATTGTTGGAGTGTATACTAAAAGTCTAGCTTTTGTAAACATTTATTTTTGAAATAAAAGAATCACATTGGTCAATATCTGCATTTATTTGTTAAATATAATTGTTCAATTAATTTATATAGTAGATAACATAGAGTGTGATGTCACACTCAGAAGATCATGTTGTCGGTTCTTTATAAATTATAAATAGTTGCTCACGACTAAGATGGAAAGGACAAACCATCGGAATAGTCGTAGTGTAATTAAGTATTAGTTTATCTTGATTAATAAATTACACTGATACACTCTAAGTGTATTGAATATGACCATTTAGATAAGTTCTTTTTGTACTTACTTAATAAAAGAACTAGACCTTAGTTATTATGGAAGTGTGTGCACTTACTCCTAATATAATAACAAACACATATATTTAATATTTATTTTTTTGACTTAACAAAGGGTGAGGTTTAGCTCGATAAATCAATATATCCGATAAGTTGGAAAATGATATTACTTATAGTGTGTGTTGTTGATTATAGAAGGAATCTGTGTCCTAGTTATCTAGGTTGAGAATGTCCCCAAGAGGAGCTTATAAGGATTGTCATGTTAAACCCTGCAGGTGGACTTAGTCCGACATGACAATGAAGTTGAGTGGTACTACTCTTGGAGCTAGATATTAATTAAGTGAGTTGTCAGTAACTTACTTAATTAGTGGACATTCGTAATCTTAAACACAGGGAGACTAACACACTCATGATAAGAAGGAGCCCATAATGTAATTTGAGATTGGTGCGGTAGTGCGATAATAACTCTCTATTGGAATGAGTTATTATCGATGAACTTTAGTTGTGTATTCGGGGCGAACACGGGATACTCAAGCTCATCGGAAGGCCAAAACCAATTTCTCCTCTAGGTCCCTGTCGTAGCCTCATTAAAGTCTCAAGTCAATCCAAACAAAGGTCCATCTTGGTGTCCAAGAAGGGGGCCGGACCATTGCTTGGTGACCAAGCAATGGTCGGCCACATCTCCTCTAAAAGGGCCGGCCCTATTGCTGGTGACCAAGCATGTAGGGGTCGACCATAATAATTCAAAAAAGGAGGGGTCTTTTGAATTTTTAAACTCTTCTCTTTGTAGAAAATTATAAGTTTTAAAAGAGAGATTTTAATTTCAAAACTTTCCTTATTTGAATTAGGCCATATGTTTTAATAGAGAGTTTTAAAAGTTTTAAAACTTTCCTTTTTTAACCATCCTCATGGTTTAAGAAAAAAAATGAAGATAAGTTTTAAAATTAAAATTTTCTATCATCATGTTAAAAAAGGAAATTTTATAAGAGAAGTTTTAAATTTTAAAACATGGTTTTAATTTTTTTAGAACTTTCCTTTTTTAACTCCTACTTTAGGTAAAAGAGCTTGTAAATTTTATAAGAGGATTTCTTCTTGTAATTTTTTTTTTAAAAAAAATATATTTCCTTTTTCCTTGATGAGGTGGCCGGCCACCTTGCTTGGTGCCCAAACAAGGGGCCAGCCATAATTAAATTTAAAATCATCACAAAATTAAAATTGGTGATTGATTCAATCAAGAGGAAAGAAAAGGAAAAATAAAAAGGAAAAAGGAAAAAGGAAAAACTAGAGGATGATTTTATTTTTTGTTAAAAGTTTTTCCTTATTTGCCTTGGGCAAGTAATATAAAAGAAGGGGTGAAGAGACCTCATGAGATACAACTCTTATTCTCTTGCTTGGAGATTCTCTTGGTGTGGCCGGCCCTCTCCCTTCTCTTTTCCCTTTTGCTCTCTTCTCCTTGGTGGTGGTGGTGGTGGTGGCCGGATTTTAGAAGAAGAGGAAGAAGCCTTTGGGTGGTGTTCATCTTGGAGGATCGTTGCCCACACGACGTCCAAAGCGAGGCGAGGAATACGGCAGAAGATTTTGAGGTCATTAGCTTACAAAGAGAAGATATAACAAGTATATTTTCTTCCTCATCATACTAGTTATTTTCTTTGTAAGAATTCTAAATACAAGAGGCAATTAAATCTAGTTTTTCGAATTAGTTTTTCGAGTTTGTGTTTTTTTCTTTTTCGAATTTGTGATTCGATTGTTCTTTTTGGTTAACCTAGAGTTATTTAAGGAAATTAAATATTAGCTTTCCTTAAAAGGCTTTGTCTAGGCGGTGGTGGTTGCTCCCATATCCAAGAAGGTCATGTGTCTCGCCATGCAGTCCTGAAAGCCAATTTTGGAAATTAATATTTAATGGAATTAATAACATAGGTGGATTTGAATCAATAGTGTTAAGTTCCGCTTGCGATTCAAATCTAAACCATTAAGAACAGATAAGTTAAATTTGGAATCAATGATGTTAAGTTCCGTGTGCGATTCCTAATTTAACTTCTAAAGAACACAATCGGTTATTTAAGGAAAAGTTCGATACTTGTACAAAAAAATTTTGTACAGTAGAACCGGTACGTTTTCCTAGGACTAACCAACATTGGACCCATCCCTCTTCACCCAATTTGTGTTATAAGTTTAAGGATGTTCATCAATAGTTGTTTTCTGCTCTACATTGTTCTTTGGTTGTTGTGCATCATGCAAAATTCTTGTTACAAGATCGTTTACTACTTTCAAAGCTTTTTCTAAGAATGGTTTTGCAGCTACGGAGCATCTTGTACATAATGAAATAATGCTTGAAAGAGCGGTACTTTCTAAAAGTTTTCTTCCAATATATTCATTTTGTAAACTACTAGATACTTTCTGGTTTCCAAACATTCTATGTAATGGTATAGGCTTATGTCATGTATAATGTTTACAATTTTTACTCTTAGTTGTATACATTTTCTATAATTTACTACTTTAATGAGATATAAATCTCTGCTCTTCCATGCTTTTGTTGTTTTTTTCTTTCCTAAAAATTATTTTTGGATGTTTGGTCTCACAAGATTATCTAAGTTGAAACTCTCATTTCTGCTGAATGTGCTAATTATAATATTTCTTTAATTTTATTCTTTTTCTTGTTTTTATAATTTCAACCTTTTCTTCTCCAATAGCTATTTTGATTTCTTATTGCTCTATTTAATTTACATACTGTATCAAAATCTTTTAGAGTAAAGCTGCAGTCACCAGTGGAGCTTCTGCTTCTCAGTTTTTTTTTTTTTTAATGTTACCTATCTCACTATAAAGTGTTTGCAACCCACCTAATTCTTAACCTAATTCTTGTGTTGACATCCATCAGCAACATCTATGGCTCAGCATCCTACTGAAGAGGCTCCCCCACAAGCTCCATCACAAACTCAATCAGAATCTCCAGCACAACCTATGTCAGTATTCTTAGTTGTACTATTATTCTTTATACGCAAGCTTGTACGATAACTGCCGCAGCTTCTTGATTGATACTTGAGCCTCTGTCATCTGGCCTTTTTACAATCTTGTTTCAATGTAGCATAGAATTCATCAAGTGCACCTGCTAGATCTCAAGGCCCAAATGCAGAGTAAACCTTCTGTTTATGATTGTTATTTTTTGATGTTCCCCTATTTGTACTTACCAATTAAAATGCATTGAGAATTTCAAAGATAGATGCTGGCCCACTGCAGTGTATTTCTGTTTAGATTATATCTGTTTTCTCCACCTTTTACTCTTAATTCTCTAAGTTATCTTAGTGCAACGATGGCTTGAAGTAGTGTAGCTAATATACAAGTCAGCATCAAGCCATGTTCCAATTTTTGGGGTCAATTACATGAATCTTGGCCTCAGTTACATGAAAAGATGGCTTAAAGTAGTGTAGCTTTTGTTTTATTCAGGTGACACTTTTATCAATCGTGCATCTAAACTAATTCCTATTATGCATCGTGTGGTTAGGTCATCAAGAATTCAAATGGATGTAATCTTGATGTGGATATTTGGAGTCTAGGGTGTACTGTCCCGGAGATGGCTACATCAAAGCCACCTTGGAGTCAATATGAAAGGGTTGTTACTTAAACTTTGAGAGCATGCAAAATTTGTTTAGGTTGCTACTTTGATGTTTCTACTGCATTGATGTGAAATTCAAAAAGCATCTTCTTTTACTACTTTCCTTATATAAACTTTCTGTATTTAAGAATTTTTACATAAATAGGTTGTAGACATACTTTTTTTAAGTGAGGGCTATAGATTTATCCATTACTCTCCATCAATACATTAATTTTGAGAATATGATGGTTGAATGCCAAGAGACCTTTTTGCATGATTTGTGAACGCTCTGGCTAATTCTTATCCATTTGCAATTAAGTTGTTTGCCCAGCTTACTTTTTTCCACATCTCTGAATGGAAATAATTATTTGCCCAACATGGTATCACCGGTTACACTAATCACTGACTCGAAGCAGCAATTCACAAGAAGCTCGTCTCTAATTAATATTTTTTTTTTTTGGATGATCTCGCCCTTTACTTGTATTAATTTGAGAATAGTGTTTCCCTTGTCTTGTACTTGAGAAGAGTTATGTATATATTTTACATTATACAAAGAATTTATCCATTTATAATGCATGGCCAAGTATTAGTTTTAGTCTCTAGTTAACTTAGTTTATTTTATTTGGTCTTTTTTCAATATTTAGAGCTTCCAAAAATCTCTGATCACCTCTCTGATGATGGCAGGGATTTTATAAGGCATTGTCTTCCGCGTGAGTCATCTAATCGTCCTCAATGGTTCGTCTAAAGACTCTATGGTCAACTCACTCTTACCTCTCCCTGAATTGACATTTAAACACTAACATGGTCGAGCCCAAGTGTTTTGATGTGGTTGACAAAGGTTTAAAATTATATTTAGTTCTTTTGTACTCATGTTGTGTGTCAAATATGCAGGTGCAAGTTTTTGAACAAAGACATTGCAAGTGTAATGGAAAATTCCACAAAAATCCAAGTGAATCGAGAGTGAAAATTCGATACATGTTGGCAGATGATGAAATCATCATAAGTCAAGATAGACTAAATATCTAGAAGATAATGAAATCCTAGTAGGTCAAGATAGATTAGATATTTGGCAAATGGCAAGGTCTCAATCGGTTAAGGAAAATTAGATACTTGACATGGAAGAAGTCTCGAAGATAATCTTTTGGCAAGTGAGATGTGAGAGAGCTACTTGTATTTTGCGTGAGGATAGCTTTCTCACTAATGCAAGTCTTGACCAAGTGTTTGTTGGATCGGGATGCCGGTGTGGTAGAAAGGTGAATACCCAATTTGCTTGAAGTGTTAGTGTTCTAAAGAAAATAGTGCGCAATGAAAATTAAGAACACAACTAAAAACCAACTAGATGGATGCCTTCGATTTACTTAGTTCAAGCCCCAGGTTGCTACATCTAAGCCCCAGGTTGGATCCTAGAGATGGAGAAATCTCTTACAATCAACTAATAATTAAGAGAAAATATAAGTAATCTACTTTTCTCCTAGAGATGGAGAAACCTCTTACAATCAATCAATAATTAAGAGAAAATACAAGTAGAATCAAGGACAATGAAAGCATAAAGAGGATTAAGCGTTGGCGTGTTTTTTAGAGCACAACTTGTTCTTCTCACAACCCCTCAAGTCTTGTTTATAGCCTTTAACTTGTAGGGATCTAGCGCGCTAAACACGCAAAAAGCGCAATGGAAAAATTAACTAGATCCTCTCCCAGAAGATCCATGCGAAGGATACAACTACATATACTAAGTTTTACATGAGAAGTATACTTTTGTTGTGTGCCCTTTGCAATCCCGACAGCAACTTTTCTTTGGATGCAGATCTCAGAGCGATTAAGTGATCGCGCCTCTACGGTATCCACACGAACATGTTTCGTTCGTCTCACCAACTCTCTATAGGGAGAAAAACCAACTTTGTGGCGCTAGCCATAGAAGGTGATTCAGCCATGAGAAAGGATCTTCCAAGAGGAAGAAGACCAATTCTCTTAATGAAAATGAATGAGACAAACCTTTTGTACTCATCCAAGAAATACCAAAGGTCATTTGGCGTTTGGTCTTCCTTTGATTAATGATCCATTAAACTCTATTAATGGGCATTAACCCTCTTGTGTCTTTTGATCTTCCTTCATGAATTGATCTTAATCATCTTTCATGAAGAGGCTTTTCATCTTCTATGAAGGGTCTTTTTATCTTCTTCTTTTATATAATCAAATCATGTAAAAGACCTTTCCTCTTCCTTGGTGAATTCAAGTTCACCCAATGAGTCTCACTCATTGAAGCTTATCAATCCGAATTGACTCCATGAATCTTATTCGAATTAGATTCAATCCAATAATTAGTTCCAATTGAGTCTAACTCAATGAGTCTAATTCAGATTAAACATCTCTTTATTTTCCTCTTAATGAGTTGAATTATTATATTGGATTAACCATTAACCTAATAACCCAATAAGCCTAATCATCTCATAATTGGCTCTTAGGGCTAATACTAACATAACTCACATCTTGTTTGCTGATCTGGCGATCATCAGTCGACTCCTTGTTGCACATCAATCAACTAATCTTCAAATCTTATCTGTATCATGTCGTTGAGCTTTCTCTCTGTCTCTCTTCGACTCCATTTGAATTGGTCACTTCAACATTAGTTGACTAGTCAATTTTTGAACCTTCTGTACTATTCTTATAAACTACAACTATCAGTCGACTCAAAAACTTTCTATTTGTATGTCAAAAACTATTACCAACAGTTGACTAATTCTTACTCATCAGTCAACTAATTCAACCCTAAAATCCCAAACTGGCCTAAAGTTGGGGTATTCGAATACCAAGATCACCAATTGACTGGATCCATCCATTAGTCAATTGATTGTATAACTTTGATTAGTTCTAAGGTTGAGTCAACCTAAGTCGCTTGCCTATCCTTTAACTCATGTATTACAGATAACTCCACTATCTTACTTGGTAGTATCTTCAAGTATTGAGGTCTTCTATCATCAAACTGTGTCTCTCAAATGCTTTGATCCTATGACTCCTTGGCTATCCTTGTTGCCTTTGCTTATGTAGATCTCCTCCTCGACTTATCATGCTCCTCATCCTACAGTCCCTCTGATGCTCCTCGACCATGACCATTGAACCTCATAACATGCATACTTGGTAGACACTGTACAACTTATAGTACACACATCAAATAATCATAAAGATAACTTAAACCCTTTGTCAATCTTATCAAAACTTTAAGATCGAGAATGAGAGGCCTAATGGTGTTTTAGGGTCAAAGTCAATAGATTAGTTGATTGGTGACAACAAGAAATCGACTAATTCATGTGGCTAAGCAGGACTTGCGACATATCAAGTTCTGTTCCAAGTCTCGTCAACTAAAAGTAAAATTTAATCAATTGGTATTTAAATTAAATAATGTAAATGTGAAACATGATATGATTTGCTCCAATTGACTTATAACAAAGGAATAGCCAAATGATGACACAATAAGTAGAAAAATAGTCAACAAATAACACAGTCAAGATCCAAGAATGAGTTGTGATTAATCATAGATTAGTCTACCAATGATAGTCCATAGATAATAAAGTTGACCATTAATGTGCATAAATTATATATACTTTTATACATATTTTGACATACATCTACTTGTATTTCATAAGCATAATTTATGTTTATTACACCTTATTTTATTATAATATTATATTTCCATTCCTTTGGTTTGGATATCTATTTTTTTATATGTTTTCATTGATAGGACGTAATTTGGAGCGAAAACAGAGCAAAAGACGCACATTGGAGCAACTTGTGAAAATCAAGCTGTGTGAAATTACACGGCCGTGTGTTCTTGCCCGTGGCAAAGCAAGCTCAGGCCATGTGAAAGCACATGGTCGTGCCCCCTGCCAGAGGTAAATCAAGTTTAAACCGTGTGAAACCACACGACTGTGCCCCTTCTCCCGTGGCCGACAGCACACGGTCGTGCCATTCTTCCAGAGTCGAGGAAGACTCCGGCCGTGTGATTTCACACAGCTGTGTCTTTTATCTAGAGAAGAAGCAAAGTCAGGCCGTGTGAATCCACACGACCGTGTGAGATTTTCAGAAACCAAGTAGACCTTGGCTGTGTGGATCCACACGGTCGTGACAGTGGTCGTGACCAGCCCATGCCAGGTGCTATAAAAGGGGTTTTCTCCCCCTTTTTAGGAATCTTAGGATCTTGGATCCTTCTTGGATCTTGGGGAAGGGTTCTCCTTCTTGGAGGAGCCCTACGCTTCATCCTCATCGATCTTCACCGATTCATCCACCTCCAGAGCAAGGGAATGCCTCCAAGGACGTCATGCTTTAACGATAAATATTCTCTTCTCTCTCAATCCATATTATGAGTTGTAGATGCTATATTTACCGTCTTTTGGTTGTATCTCCCTTGTAATGGAGTAGATTTTCTAGATCTAGGATGTAAGAAGTAGTTATTGTTGGAGGATCGGTGGCCGATTTGAAGGGGGGTTGGATAGCTAAGCGACTCCCAAATCGATTTCTTCTCTACAAAAGGTTAGTGCGTAGAGGAAATACAAAAACTAAAGCAATTAGAAACAAATAAGAATACAAACGCTAACACGCTCGATGTAACATGGTTTGGAGATGATGCTCCTACTCCACGATGTGTCCTTGAGGTGGACGAGCCCTTGATCCTTCGGTGGATCAGTCCCCGACAATCTCCGGCTAAAGCTTCTCCTTCTCGGTGGAGCAAACCTCTCACAAAATGATCTCTTCCTCTTTACAAGATGGAGTTTAGATTATGAGGAAGAGAATTGACTTGGGAGCTTTGGGCACAGAATAGGAGTTAATCTATAAGCATCAGTAGTCTCCTTAATGCCCCAAAACTCCCCTTAAATAAGAGGAGAGAGTTGATCACAAATCAACTCAAACCCTGACACCAGTCGACTGGTCCAAGCACCAGTCGACTGGTGTGCCGTTGGACCCAGCCAATGACTCTCTGCAGAAAGTCAAATTCTGCCAACGGTTATGTACCAGTCGACTGGTCTCAGGACCAGTCGACTAGTCCCCGTAGCCGACAAGCACAGAATGTTTCTGTGCATTCTGTGAAGCTGGATCAGTCGACTGGTCCCCTTACCAGTCGACTGGTCCCAGTACATTCACTCCTCTCATCCTTTCCGGAGTCACTTTTGAAGTCCTCTTCCTCGGCCTTCGTCCCTCAGATGCACTCGAGCCTGCGGCTCCTCTCCGTGCCATCCTTCATGCTGCCTTGAAGTCCACTTCCCTCGGCTCCACTCCATTGCTCCTCGTCCGGCGGTCCCTACGATGTCTTCCACACCATCCTTCATCGACTCAAGGATCCGAGCCCTTGGATGAGTTTCCCATACTTAGCTGCACCAAGTTCTCATGTGTTCCACCAAGTCCTGCAAGACTCAACCACATATCATGTAAAATACCGGAAAAATGACGAATATTAATAAGGGAATTTTTCGAAATTTATGGACATTTTTCAAGAATTTTTCGGAGCTCGTACGGATGAGTTAACGGGGATAAAAATAGGGTCCGAAAAAGCTTGTTTAGGCTACCCAATTTTAATAAAGAAAAGTTTTATTTTTCTTTTCCTTTTCCCTTTTCTTTTTCCTTATATTTTTTTTCTCTCCTCGTTACTGTGCCGAGCCCGAGCCCTCATCCACTCCACTCTTCTTCTCTCGCGCCCGACGCCGGCCCTAACCGCCGGCCGGCGGTTTCTTCCTCCCGAGCCGCACACCCGAAGACCTTTTCTTCATCTTCTTCTCCACCCGAGCCGAAGCTTTCCCCTGCCCTAAAATCGCCGAAAGCTTGCTCTATGCCCACTGGTGCCGACGCCGAGCACTGCCGCTCTTCCTCAGCCCTAGCCGCCGCACGGGACATTGCCGGCCACCAGGACCGACCCAGGCCGCTGTCGCCGTGGGGATCCCAGCGCCGCCGACGCCCTTCTCCCGTTTCTCTCTGCCCTAGTTTTGCACAGTGTCACCGCTACCACAACCGGCAACCGGCTGTCCTCCCTCTGCCGACGCCGACTCCTCCACTGTGCAGTGCCTAGCCGACTCCTTCCTTTGTCCTAGGTTCCCTCTTGTTGCTGGATCCGAACCCTAACTCCTCTGGGTTGGGTTGTGGTCAGCCTACCCGACTGGTAATTTTTCCTACTGCGCCACCAGCTGCCTTCTTCCTGCTTCGCCACCAGCTGCCGGCAGAGAGAAAAACAAGGGCTATCGAGTTGGGTAAGGCAAATAAAGAGGTATTTCAATTGTTGATTTGGGATCTTATGTTGGATTTGTTGGCTGATAACAGTGGTATTTGTCACTGATTTTTCACAGCAGCTTCTCCGGATCTTGGCAGTAAGTTCTATAGGTTTTGAGCAGTGTTGAGGCATCAGGGAATTTGGGTAAGGTTGGTGTTAAGTTAATTACTGTTGAGGTGAGTATGGGAAGATGAACTTGTTGATTTCGATAATTTGAGCTATTGGTATTACTTTTGTTATGTAAGCATAGGGTTAATTATATTAAATCCTGTGTAGACCTTATATGGTGATTTCCTTTGCAGACATTGTTGGAGAAAGCCCTAATCGCTGTGATCTTCCTTTTGTGTGATCCAGAGGTAAGGCTTAATGAATACAATCAAATATGTTGGTTGATTTTTGGTGTAATTAGGGTTAATAAAACTAACCTTAGATGGTCGATGGATTAGAAATTTATTTAGCTATTTGTTTATACTTAGCTAAATTATACTATTTATCACAGGACCTTGACGCGAGACAAGTTTCTTAACGTCCGGATTTGGACTGATTGGATCTTTCCTATTGGAGGCGGGTACCTCTTGACTTATCTTTTATGATATTGTCTTTGGATATGCATAGTATTTTATAACTACAAGCAATGAACATGTTTGTCTTTGGTATGTCATTGTTTGATATCCATATCATGTTAGGTTTATCGCCTGTGACGTATCTGTGCTTATATCATGTGATTTATTGCCATGAGTACTGTGTTACCATGAGTATCTTAGTTTTTAGAATAAGTGACATACCATGTTTTACTGAGGTTAGGACTAGGTTCTGGACTTTTGGTTTCAGTCATGTGTATCGAGATTATCTGATACTTAGGTTTTTATGCCATGACCGGCTTGTGTACCTCTATTTGTATATCACATATGATTCGTGTACCTAGACTTTGATTCTTTGATCTGTGTATATTGTTGGTACATATGTTATGGAAGGGAGATATGTTTAGGATCTAGGTTGTTATACCATAGAGGACCTGTATACCCTAGATCTGTAGATTTGACTCACTGATATTGTGGTACCCATATTATATATATGAATATGGTTATGTTGATCAGTTTTTGCTATGCATAGTGACATGCATCATGATTGCATGCTGTGCGATTGTCGGCTCCACTATGGTTGAGCCCATCGCCAGTTACATGTACTGCACACACCCCCACTCATGGTTTAGTGGTATATCAGACAGGTGTGTGGCGGTTCTGCTGTTTGGCTCCGTTGGTCTGAGGACTCAGCGTGGTAGCCGGCAGACAGTTCCGCTCTGTTTGGCTCCGCTGGCATGTAGTGTAGCAGCGTAGTAGCCGGCAGACGGTGGACTCTGTTTGGCTCCGTTGGTCAGGAGACTCAGCGTGGTAGCCGGCAGAGATATCCTCCCCGTCATCGTGTACCGGGAGTTGAGAGCATTGAGCTCCCCCATTTATGATTTGGGGTCACAGGACAGGAGTACTCCGACAGCATCCCGTCCACTCGGTCACTCATCAGGAGCAGTGACGACAGAGTGCACGGTTGTCATAGCCCTACCCACTCGGTCTCGCCATTTGTGTGTGAGAGGACTGACTGGCGTCAGGGGTGACCAGGACGCATCATTAGCATCATATGCATTGATGTATTTATATTATTGTGATTGTGTTTGCTGCATTTGGTTGCTGCATTTTGGTTGGATGCATACCTTTGACCTGCATACAGGATTATTGACACTTTCGGTTTGACGACCCTTTTGTCTGGATAGGAGTTCCTGGTGAGTACAGCTTCCTCAGTTACCTTTCAGTTTTGCATATTCCCTATATATGATTAGGAAGCTGTATTCCATGTTTGTTGCTGTTAGATATATCTTACTACTCATGTCCATTGGTATTCACTGAGTTGTTGAACTCACCCCCGTTGACACTATCTTTTCAGGTACCAGGTTATTTATGGTGTCGCTTGGAGCATCCTGTCTGCTGGTCCCCACGTCACATCAGAAGACTTATCGGTTTCACGTATGTTTTGTTTGTTTTATGTATCAGTTTGTTTAGCTCTGTACTCTGGTTTTATTTTTGGAGTGTTGACGTTGTTATGTGGTATTTCGTATTTATGTTATTGGTTGTGTAAGTCTAGCCGGCTAGCAGTTTTTGTGTTTTGGTTTTGGTACAGCCGAGTGGGCTGCTTTATTGTTAACTGCGTGGTTGTGTCAGCCAGAGGCTGAATTTGATATTAACTGCGTGGTGTTTGTTTTCTTTTATTGTTATTATTCCAGCCGCATGTGGCTGAGGTATATAGTGCTTGTAGAAAAGTTTCAGATTGTCCGCCGTACAGGGGAGATGCTGCCGAAATTTCTTCGGACAGAGACTCCTCCGGGGCGTGACATATCAAATACATATGAAAGTCTAACTTAAACTCTTTGATACACACATCAAAACCTAGGTCGATTGTACCAACAATCTCCCCCTTTTTGATGTGTGGCAATATGTTTAAGTTAGACATAAATAACAACTTTGAAAATTTGAAGCAATATGTAATAAAACCCAAGCTCCTCCTTAACACATGCTCTCAACCTTAATTTTCAAAGATTTGCACACAAGTATACCAAGTAGGTTACTAACTTAGCCTAACTTAACCCTTCTCTATTCTCTCCCTTTGACACCATCAAAAATATTGTACCAGACACGTACACATACTATGGTATCAGTTCTAACCAAATGTGGACAAAAAAATTGATTTCAGAACCCCTCAGAGTGCCCAAAAGCTGGTACCAGTCGACTGGTACCTGTCACAGTCGACTGGTACATATTGAACTCAAATTACAGACTTCTGAGTCCAACTTCAGAAATGCATAAAAAATTTCAAAAAATTCAAAAAATCATGAAATTTTGAACACATATTTATTGAAATGTCCTTTAACTAGGAAAAATATGTTTTCATGAAAAGTCAACCTATTTTTGAAATTTTGACCAAGTCTCAAGAATTCCAAAAGCATGTAAGTTTGTATCAATTTAAAACCCAATTTTGCACTCATATGTTTCAATATAGCTATACCATAGTAAGTAAAATATAGAATTGTTTTCAAAACATTTAAAATATCCAACTATGATCTATGGGCAAGATTCCCATTAATTAAACATTTGCTTTCCCCATAGTTAGTCTATGATTACTAACAATTTGATACATATCATAACTCATCAAAAATGCCATAAGTATATGTGAATTATTTGTATCATCCTAATATCTCACATTTATGGTTAGAAAAGAAGACAAGTCATTGTGAGATAAAGATAACATCTACTAAGCCCTCTTGATCATGAATCTCTATCAAGGCTAAGTGCTCCCCCTTAAGGTTTCAAGTCAACCATTTTTCAAAGATTTGAATTATGATTTCCATGATTGACTTGACCCAAAATCCTCTAATCCTTAAGGATTGATTTTGGTACCCAATAGAAATTCTTTCTAATTGGGTTAATCAAGTACTCTTTGGGGATCCATTTCCTATCTATGGTCTTTGTCTTGGATTGCCCCCTAGCAAGTAGACAATGATAGGTCTTTTCATTGTTTGGTTCATTATATCCTATCCCATTTTTCTTAAAACTTGCCCTTTGGCTCCCAATGATCATATTTAGGGTTTTAGAGCCAATTTCAAATTTCCTAAGGGCATTGGTAAGGTATTCTATCTTTTCCCTTAATTCCCTATTTTTTTCTTCTAAACATGATACATTTGAACTTGAAGAAGAAGAAGAAGCATGCATATCATTGTCCTTAGAAGACATGAATTCTAATTTTTCTTCAAGACACATAATATCATGTTTCAAGGATTTATTTTTCCTTTTTGCCTTAAACAAGTCATCATTTGTGCTTGAAATAATTTTAATTAAAATATGAGGAGAAAGATTATGTACCTCACTTACCGAGAAGTCCGAATCCGAAGCTTGACCTCCCCCTTCACTTGAGCTCCCCTCTTCATCTTCACTTGAGCTCCTTCCTTCTTCTTGCTCGGATGAGGTGGAGGCTACATCATCAATTCCCATTAAAGCAAAATTTACTATATGGTGCTCTTCTTCCTCCGATGATGATGAAGGATCATCTCATGTTGCTTTTAGGTTTTGAGCCTTCTTCCCCTTTTCTTTTGTCTTCTTCTCCTCCTCCTTCTTCCCTTCCTTCTTCTTCAAGAGAAGGCAATCATCTCTCATATGTCCCTCTCCTTGACAATTGTAGCATTTGATCTTTCTTCTTCTACTCTTGCCCCTTGAACTTCTCCTAGCATGTGATTTGTTAGAAGAAAAAGATTTAAATGCTTTTCTCATCTTCCTTACCATATATGCCTCTTGATCGCTATCCATTGAGGCACTTGACTCCTCGGAATCGGAAGATGATGGAGATGGGTCTTTCTTCTTCTTGCCCTTTCCCTTGTTTGCCACAAGGGCTACTCCTCTTGATCTATGAGCTTCTCCATCTAATCCTTCAACTCTTGTTTCGTGAAGCTCCATTGTTGAGAAGAGTTCATCTAGAGAGGATTTCTCTAGATCCTTTGATATGTAGTATGAATCTACAATGTAGCTCCAAGTTGTGGTTCTTGGGAAAGCATTTAGGGCTTTTATCATCATGTCTCGATTTGAAAGTGTCTCACCTACACTTGTTAGCCCATTAATAATTTTATTAATTCTAGAATGTAAAATTGATACCTTTTCTCCTTTCTCAAGCTTGATATTATTGAGTTGAGTTCGAAGGAGGTCTCTTTTTGGTTGATCCACCTTAAGGGATCAAACCCATTGAGTGTAAGTGGGTCTTCAAGGTGAAGACTGACATGAATGGTCATATGCATACCTATAAAGGTAGATTGGTGGCTAAAGGATTTAAACAGATTCATGGTATATACTATGATGAAATCTTTTCACTAGTTGCAATGCTAAGTCCATTCGGATCATGCTTGCTATTGCTGCTTACTATGATTATGAAATCTGGCAGATGGATGTCAAAACCGCATTTCTTAACGGAAATTTACTCAAGGATATGTACATGACACAACCTGAGGGTTTTGTAGATCCAGAGCATGCTGGAAAGTTTTGTAAGTTACAAAGATCCATTTATGGATTGAAGCAAGCTTCTAGAAGCTGGAATCTTCAATTCGATGATACAATCAAAACGTTTGGTTTCATTAAGAATGAAGATGAACCTTGTGTCTACAAGAAGGTTAGTGGGAGCACATTTATCTTTCTCATATTGTATGTAGATGACATACTACTCATTGGAAATGATATCCCTACTCTTTAGTCAGTGAAGACTTGGCTTAGGAATTATTTTTCAATGAAAGACTTAGGTGAAGAAGCCTACATTTTAGGTCTTAAGATCTATAGAGATAGATCTAAGAGATTATTTGGCCTAAGCCAGAGTACGTACATTGACAAGGTGCTTAAACGTTTTGCTATGGAGAATTCCAAGAAGGGATTCCTGCCTATGTCACATGGTGTGAGTCTTTCGAAAACTCAATGTCCTTCTTCTAAGGTAGAAAGGGACCACATGGATCAAATCCCTTATGCATCTGCTATAGGGTCGATCATGTACGCCATGCTTTGTACTCGCCTAGATGTCTCGTATGCGTTAAGCATGACGAGCAGATACCAGTCAGATCCAGGTGAAGGTCACTGGACATCAGTCAAGAATATTCTTAAGTACTTGAGAAGGACTCAAGATTATTTCTTGATATTTGGAGGCGATGAAGAGCTTGTTGTAAAGGGTTACACTGATGCTAGCTTCCAAACTGATAACGATGATTACATATCGCAATCAGGGTATGTATTTTGCTTAAATAGTGGTGCTGTGAGCTGGAAGAGTTCGAAGTAGGACACAGTCGCTGATTCTATAACAGAAGCTGAGTACATTGCTGCATCAGCTGCAGCAAAGGAGGTTGTTTGGATTAGGAGGTTCATTACAGAGCTTGGTGTTGTTCCTAGTGTAGCGAACCCAATAGACCTCTATTGTGATAACAATGGGGCTATTGCACAGGCTAAAGAACCTCGCTCTCATCAGAGATCCAAACACATACTCAGGCGATTCCATCTCATTCGAGAGATCATCGATAGAGGCGATGTAAGGATATGCAGAGTCCCAACCGATGCTAACATTGCGGATCCTTTGACCAAAGCTTTGGCACAGGGAAAGCATGATGGTCACACTAGGTCAATGGTTATTCGATACCTCAGTGATTGGCACTAGTGCTAGTGGATTGTTAGTATTAGCCCTATTACCAATTATGAGATGATTGTAAACGGTTCATTTTGTATCATATATCATTATTAATAAAAAGCAAAGGTTATGGTTATTATATTTATTGCAGTTCAGTGCCGATTGAATAAATATAATAATGTCCTTGGGAAGTAGGTTCTTATCTACAATAATCAATTGATGGATTGATAGTGAGATATTGTAGAGAACACTACTCTTAACTATTCCTAGTCGAGCATTAATATACAAGGATAATATTAATGCGTTAAGACTAGCATGTAGGTCAACGGATGACTTGATCTCACAAGTCTTGGATATGAGATATCAGGTTGACACATGGGTATATATTAGAGAATATATACTGAATGACCCGTCATGAGAATGTTTCATGGATCGTCGTATGAGTGGCATAAACATTCTCATGTGACTATTGGTATGAATAGTCCTTAGACCTGAAGTCACTACGGTTCCCTACATAAGGAGTTATATACTTTGGTATCGTCAAATGTCACCCGTAACAGGGTGGACTATAAAGTCGATCACTGGGTATACAATAAATTATGCGGAGGGATGTGAGTGATGTAGATGGGATCTATCCCTTCCATATGACGAAAGTGATATCTGTGGGCCCCTTGATTAGTAGGACACAAGAAAGCATGACTATGCGCAAATGAGTCAATATGATATATTGAGCTTGTTTGATTGAGTGTGTCTACTTGGAGATCAAGAAACACAAAGATTGATAAAAGGATGACATGGTCTATGCCTCATTGATCAATCTAGATATCAAGGATAGAGGGACCAAGTCATATAACATGATAGCCACGGAAAGGTTAGGTCGGATAACGACTTTCTTATCACTTGGGTAGCAATGATGCCTTGCTAGATGTCACTCATTGCTTATGTATTGCAAATGTTGATTTGGATACATTGCCAACGTTACGAGAACCTACAGGGTCACACACAAAGAATAAGTAGATATGGAGATGGGTATTTTAGTTTGACTAAAATACAAAGGATATTTAAGAATAGTGGGTAGATCCAAAGTGTTGGTGTCATCTTAGTGGTAATTGGCACTAGTGCTAGTGGGAGATTATTAGTAATTAGCCCTAAGAGCCAATCATGAGATGATTAGGCTTTTTGGATTAATCATTGAGTTAGACTCGAATGAACCCACTTATTGGATTAAGTGTAATCTGAATTAGACTCATTGAGTTAGACTCAAATAGATCCAATTGTTGGATTTAGTCCAATTATATGGGAATCAATGGGTTAGACTCATTGGGTGAACTTGAGTTCACCAAGGAAGTTGAATGGTCAAAATTGAACCATTGGATTGGATGGTTAATTTTGAGCCATTGGATTAGAAGATGAAAGGTCAAAACTCTTGGTATTCCATGGGATGGATATAAATATCATTGGATGATATTTTTCATAAGTTTTTCATCACTTGAGAAGGTGAAAGGTCTCCTTGATCTTCTTCTTCCTCCTTCCCTCTTCTTGGCCGAAACTCCTAGTTGAAGTTGCTAGCAGAAGCTTAGTTGTTTTGATCTCCATCTTGTTGAGTTTGTGAGACAAACAAAGGCAAGGCTTGTTCGTGTGGATACCGTAGAGGCGCGAACGCTTGATCGTGCTGTGATCTGAGCTATCGGGAGATCGTGAGCACGCTTCAAAGGTATAACTCTATCATATTTTTAGATCTAACTTAGTATAAGATTATGTTTCCCTTCGCATGGATCTTCTGGAGGAAATAGGTTTTTCTGCTGCGCATTTGCGTGTTTAGCAACCTATTCCCTTACACATTCCCTTGTGGAATATAGGATCGATATATGTAAAATTCTATTTCTGTCACGGATCGTATCCTTGCGAGGCATGGTGTTATTGAAGGACCAGAGGCGCAGCGGAAAAGGAAGCTCGATGGACCCGACGGCATGAACCCTAGGGCTGGCAGCACGCGAAGGACAGTGATGGAAGAAGCCATAATAGTTGGAAATTAATTTTCATATTTATTGCTTTTATTTACTGTGATGTGTGTGTGTATGTGATGTGTGCTTGCTAGGTTAATATTCCTCACCTTAAATAACTAAGTTGGAGAGGGATTAGTAGATAAATTCCACGGTCTCTATTACTAGTTTGTAAGTGATACGACAAACTTGCATGTTGACTCTGAGTGCCTCCCTCCCTATCGGATGAGTTTGTTTGCAGATCACTAGATCAAACTTCCTTTATGGATGGTTATAGGAAATTGATTAGGAGCGTGTGATCTTCCCCATCGGAAGGGGCACAATCTTATTTAATGAACTAAGTATCAAATAATGGTATATACTTATGCGCATTTAATAGTATCCTCCCCATCGGAGTCACTGCTATTATTTGTGTAACTGAAGGAAAACCAACTATTAATTTATCATAAAGAAAGGTTGACAATTGATAATAAAATTAAAACCCCCTCTTACAAATATATGATTTTGTATACGTCCACACTATCATGGCATATAAAATTCACAGTGTTTGAGGTAATTTTATTTGTCAGGTTGACAAGATAATAAAATTAATGGGTAAAACCCCTCTTACAGATGTTTGGATTTGTATACGTCCACACTATCATGACATACAAAATTCACGGTGTTTGAGGTAATTTTATTTGTCATAAAGAGAGATTGACAAGATAATTAATGGGTAAAACCCTCCTCTTACAAATGTTTAAATTTGTATATGTCCACACTATTGTGGCATGCAAAATTCATGGTGTTTGAGGTGTTGATGAATTTAAATGATATTGTTTTGAGGAATCAATATTATTTTAAATTCAAAGTTTTGACCAAATATTTGATCAAAGAAAGACCAACTATTAATTTTATTGGTCATAAAGTTAGGTTGACAAGACAATAAGATAAATCACTGGATTTTGAGGTGTTGGTCTTGACCAAAATATTTTTGGAATTCTTAGGATTTCAAATGTTTGTCAATCTCCTAGCTGTTATACTATAGAATAGACTTGGTAGTCCCAATAATGATTGGAAATAAAACTTGGACACTAAGGTGGACTGTCCTCTCAGAACTAAGAACAATAAAGGTGTTTTTTTAGTTGTTGAAATATGTTTGGTGGTGTTATCTACCAGTACCTGGTGTGTAGATACGAGAACCACTGATCATGTCTGTAATTCATTGCAGGGGTTGTAGGAAACCCGACAACTATATGAAGGAGAAATCACCGTCTACATGGGCACTACTGCAAATATAGCAGTTGTTGTAGTGGGAGATATTTATTCTCTGATAGGAATAAAATATGGATTTTGAGAAATTGTCTTTACGTACCAAGTTTAGAAAGAACTAGATTTCAGTCTCTAAACTATTTAAACAACTTGATATTCTGTCTCTTTTGATAATAAAGTTGTTATCAAGAAAAAGAGGAAAGTTATCTGTTCTGGTACGTTGGTTGGCAATTTATATACAACAACAACAACAACCAAGCCTTTTCCCACTAGGTGAGGTCGGTTGTATGAATCCTTTTACGCCATTGAGCTCTATCTCCTATTATATCATCATCTATATTTAAATAAATTTTATCTTGTTTTATTGTTTCTAACCAAGTCTTTTTTGGTCTTCCTCTTCCTCGTTTGATATGCATGTTTACCATAGTTTCACATCACCTAACTGGAGCATTTATTGGACATCTAAGTACATGTTCGTACCATCTTAAACGTGTTTCTCAGAGTTTGTCCTCAATAGATGCAACTCCGACTTTCTCTCTAATGCTCTCATTCCTTATTTTGTCCATATTCGTATGCCCACTCATCCACCTTAACATCCACATCTCTGCAACTCTCATCTTATGCTCATGTGCTCGAGTCATAGCCCAACATTCAGCTCCATATAACATAGCAGGTCTAACAGCGATTTTATAGAACTTACCTTTAAGTTTAAGAGGTACTTTACGGTCACATAAAACACCCGACACTCCCCTCCATTTCACCCATCCTCTCTTAATCCCTCCATCATTTTGTAAAAGTGATCCTAAATATTTAAATATCTCGGTTCCGGGCAACTCATCCTCTCCTATCTTAACAATTATTTTATTACTTCTAATATTGCTAAATTTAAATTCCATATATTCTGTCTTTAATCTACTAAGCTTAAAACCTTTCCCTTCTAATGTTTCCCTCCAAGATTCTAGCTTAGCATTTACTCCTTCATGTGTCTCATCGACCAAAATAATATCATCTACAAATAACATGCACCACGATACTGTGTCTTGAATGTGCGCAGTGAGTTCGTCCATAATTAGTGTAAAAAGATAGGGACTTAGGGCTGATCCTTGATGTAACCCTATCTTTATTGGAAATGTTTCAGTTACTGAGCCTGAAGTCATTACTCTGGTCGTTACATCCTCATACATATCCCTAATTAGTTCAATATATGTTACGCTAACACCTCTCTTTTCTAAAATTCTCCAGATAATTTCTCTTGGGACTCTATCATAAGATTTTTCTAAGTCAATGAATACCATGTGTAGATCCTATTTTTGCTCCCGATATTTTTCAATTAATTGTCTAAGGAGATGTATAGTTTCTATTGTCGACCTTCCAGGCATGAACCCAAATTGATTTTCTGTCACTGTGGTCTCCTTCCTTAATCTTTTTTCTATTACTTTTTCCCAAAGTTTCATAGTATGACTTATTAGTTTAATACCCCTATAGCTTGCACAATTTTGTATGTCTCCCTTGTTCTTATATAAGGGAACTAGAGTACTTATCCTCCATTGATCAGACATTTTTTTCATTTTCAATATCATGTTAAATAATTTTGTAAGTCATTCAATGTCTTGTTTCCCTAAGCACTTCTATACCTCTGACGGAATATCATCTGGTCCAACGGCTTTTCCATTATGCATCTCATTTAAAGTTTGTTTTATTTCTGAGGTTTGAATTCTACAATAAAAATTAAAATTTCTATGCTCATTTGACCTAATTAAATTACCTAAGTTAAGTTGGTTACCTAAACCTTTATTAAAAAGTTGATGAAAATACCTCTTCCACCGCTTTTTTATTTCTCCATCATTTACTAATACTCTATTACATTCATCTTTAATACATTCTATAAATCCAATAAATTCCACGATGCAACAAATGAAAATTAATAACACATCTTCTAACTCTAATAAGAGAAAGTAACCTTCGGAAATGAACCAATCATATCTTTGGCATCTAAGGCTAGGTCATATTAACTTGAGTAGGATTCAAAGGATAATAGCCGATGAACTTTTGGGTTCATTGGTGGTGGAAAACTTTCCAACCTGCGAGTCTTGCTTGGAAGGAAAAATGACCGAGAGGCCTTTTAAGTCTAAGGGGTATAGAGCCAAAGACGTGTTGGAATTGATCATTCTGATTTGTGAGGACCTATGACTATCCAGGCAAGAGGTGGTTTTGAATATTTCGTCTCTTTTATAGACGACTATTCGAGATACAGGTACATTTACTTGATGCGCCGCAAGTCTAAGTACTTTGACAAGTTCAAAGAGTACAGGGATGATGCGGAGAAACATCAAGGTAAAAGTATCAAGACACTGCGGTGAGATCGTAGTGATGAGTACCTCTTAGGAGAGTTTAGGAGACACTTATCAGAAGTTGGGATTAAATCCCAACTAACTGCACATAGTACACCTCAACAGAATGGTGTGGCAGAAAGAAGGTATAGGACTCTTATGGAAATAATTAGATCGATGATGAGTTATTAAAAATTACCAAATTCGTTTTGAGAATATACTCTGGAAACGGAAGTGAACATAGTACCTTCTAAATTAGAACCCTCTACTCCCATAGAATTGTAGAATGGGCGTAAGCCTAGTCTAAAGCATATTCGAATTTAGGGTAGTCCAGCACATGTGCTGAAGGGAGACACTGATAAGTTGAAATTAAGAACAAGAGTTCACTTGTTTATGAGTTATCCTAGAGAAACGAAAGGAGGTTTATAGTCCTAAAAATCAAAAGGTCATTGTTAGCACCAATGCTCGATTTTTAGAAGAGAACTATGTGATGAACCACATGCCCATAAGTAAATTTGTTCTTAAGGAAATAATAAAGGACACGTCTAATCTAGTACCAACAGTACAAGATGAGATACCACAAGAAACTACAACACGTATCATAAATAATGCACAATTATAGACAGTGTCTCGTCGTAGTAGGAGGGTTGTTAGGCAACCTGAAAGATTCATGTTTTGGGAGAGTCTTTGGACTTGATCTCTGGTGAACGTGAACCTGATCCCCAGACATATAACGAAGTGCTCCAAGATAAAGATGCAGCATCTTGGCAAAGAGCAATGAATACTGAAATAGAATCTACGTATTCTAATAAAGTCTGGGACCTTGTAGAATCACCAAATGGTGTAAACGTCATTGGGTGTAAATAGGTCTACAATAGGAAAAGAGGGATAGACGGGAAGGTGGAAACTTTTAAAGCAAGGCTTGTTGAAAAAGAAAATTTTTTCACCGGTAGCCATGCTTAAGTCTATCCGGATTCTTTTATCTATTGCTGCTCAAATAGATTATGAGATTTGACAAATGGATGTCAAGACAGCTTTCCTTAATGGAAGTCTTGAAAAAAAACATCTATATGAAGCAACCAGAGGGGTTCATTGCGAAGGGCAAAGAGCATCTAATATGTAAGCTTAATCGGTCTATTTATGGATTGAAGCAAAACTTCAAGGTCTTGGAACATCCTGTTTAATGAAGTAATTAAGATCTATGGATTTATTCAGTATCCGGATGAGTCTTGTGTATACAAGAAGTGTGATGGAAATGTGGTGGTATTTCTTGTACTATACGTAGATGACATATTTGGTAGTTGGAAACAATATCAAAGTGTTGTCGGAAGTAAGGGTATAGTTGTCCAAACAATTCGATATGAAGGACTTGGGAGAATGCACATATTCTTGGGATCAAAGTAATAAGGGATCGCAAGAAAAGAATATTATGATTATCCCAAGCTTCATATATCGATACGATCCTAGCTCGTTTTAGCATGCAAGACTCCAAGAAAGGTTTTCTACCTTTTAGACATGGAGTAACTTTATCTAAAGAGATGTCTCCGAAGACATCAAAGGAGATAGAGGACATGAAGGCAGTTCCTTATGCTTCGGCTATCGGGAGCCTAATGTATGATATGCACGAGACCGGATATCTACTTTGTCATGGGCATGATTAGCAGATATCAAAAGTAACCCTGGACAGGGATATTGGATTGCTGTTAAACATATATTAAAGTACCTGAGAAGGACTAGAGATTATATGCCGGTTTATCAAGTAGATAATTTGCTCCCTTAAGGTTACATGGATTTTGACTTCCAATCAGATAGGGACAATAGTAAGTCGACCTCGGGGTTTTGTGTTTACTTTAGGAAGTGAAGCCATAACAATGAAAGAGTGTTAAGCATAGGTGCTTTTCGGATTCCACCATAGAAGCTGAATGACTCAGAAACTTCATGATGGACTTAGACATAATTTCTGCTTTGCCCAAAAATTATTATAATTTACTGTAATAATAGTGGTGCAGTAGTAAACTCGAAGAAACCATAAGTCCATAAGACAAGTAAACACAATAAAGCGCAAGTACCACCCAATACGAGACATCGTATAACGAGGAGAAGTTGTTGCCGCCTAGATTGCATCAGGTGATAACCTGGGAGATTCTTTCACTAAGGCCCTTAAGGCAAGAGCTTTTGATGAACATGTTGAAGGGATGAGAATCAGATGTATGGCAGCATAGTCTTTTAGTATAAGTGGGAGATTGTTGGAATGTATACTAAAAGTCTAGTTTTTTGTATAAACATTTACTTAGAAATAAGAATCATATTGGTCAAATATATACAAGTTAAGTGTAGTTGTTCGATTAATTTATATTGTAGATAACATAGTGTGTGGTGTCACACATAGAAAATCATGTTATTAATTCCTTATAAATTATAAACAGTAGCTCACGACTGAGATGGAAAAGAACAAACTATTGGAATAGTCGTAGTGTAATTAGGTATTAGTTTATCTTGACTGATAAGTTACACTAGTACACTCTGAGTGTATTGAGCAGGACCATTTTATTGGTTGCTACTAGGAAAATCTATCGATTCCACTGTACAAAAATTTTGTACAAAGGTTTGAACCTTTTCCTAGCTACCATGTGTTCTTTTAAATTAAACTTGGATCGCCTGCAGAACTTAACACGTTTGATCCTAAGTTTAATTTATTTGTTCTTTTAGGTTTAGACTTGGATCTCCTGCGGAACTTAACACGTTCGATCCAAATTACCTAGGTCACAAAGTTGATTAAATATTAATTTCCAAATTTGGCTTCCAGGACTGCATGGCGAGGCACATGGCCTTCTTGGATATGGGAGCAACCACCACCACCTTGACAAAGCCTCTTAAGGAAAGTTAATATTTAATTTCCTTAAATAACTCTAGGTTAACCAAAAAGAACAATCGAAGCACAAGTTCGAAAAGAAAACAAAAGAACACAACATCGAAAACTAATTCAAAACCTAGAATCACATGCCTCTTGTATTTGGTATTTTTACAAAGAAATAAAACTAGTATGATGCGGAAAATAATTACTAGTTATACCTTTCTTTGTGAACTTTTAATGCCCTCTTGATCTTCTACCGTATTCCTCTTCTAACCTCGGACATTGTGTGGACAATGATCTTCCGAGATGAGAACCACCAAGGCACCTTCTTCTTCCTTCCTTCAAGTTTCGGCCAAGCAAAAACTTCCAAAGGATGAAGAACTTTTTCCACCAACCAAGCTCCAAGGGATGCAAGAAACAAGCCTCCTTTCTCTCCTTTTCTCCAAGTTAGATCCGACCACTTCTATGTCTCCAAGAGGTGATGAAGTCTCGGCCACAAGAAGGAGAAGAGAGAAGGGGAAGGGAAACCTCTAGGGGCCGGCCACACTTAGGAAGAAAAGAGAGGAAGAAAAAGAATAGAGTCGTTCTCAATGAAGGCACCTCTACCCCCTCTTTTATAATCCTTGGTCTTGGCAAATAATGAAATTTAAATAAAAACTTCTTTAATTCTTTTGCCATGAAAAGGAAAATTTATTTAATTAAAAATCATTTTCTCTTCTCCAATTTATTTGGCCGGCCACTCTTCTCCCCAAAACAAGGAAAGTTTTAATTAATTAAAACTTCCTAATTTGTCTTCAGAAATTTATAAAAATTTCTCCAATAATTTTTATCCCTTCATGATTGGTTAATAAAAAGGAAATTTTATAAATTAAAATCTTTCTCTTAAACATGTGGATAATTTTCAAAAAGGAAAGTTATCTCTAAAAATTAAAATCTCCTTTCAATTTACAAATAAGGAAAAATATTAAATCTTTTCTTAATCTTTTGTAGAAACTAATAAAAGAGAATTTTTAATTTTTAAACTTTCTTTTAAATCATGAACATGATTAAAAGGAAAGTTTTTACCAAAATTAAAATCAACCTTTTAATCTACAAATAAGGAAAGAGATTTAGCTCTTCCCTTAATCTTTTGTAGAATCTTATAAAAGGAAAGATTTAAATTTTTAAACTCTCTTTTAAATCATGTTATCCACATAAGAAAAAAAATTTAAAATTAAAATTCCTTTTTAATTTAATAGGGTCGGCCACCTAAGCTTGAGTTCAAGCTAGGGCCGGCCACATGAATTCACCCATGAACCAAGCCATGGCCGGCCCTAGCTTGGTCTCCAAGCTAGCTTGGCCGGCCCCTATAGGATGGGTAACAAGGTGGGTATAGTACTCTATAATTAAGAGGGTACGATAGGGACCGAGAGAAGGAATTGATTTTGGTCTCCCGATAAAATTAAGCATCCCGTGTTCGCCCCGAACACACAACTTAATTTTATCAATAATAATTCATTCCACAAGAGAACTATCATTGAACTACCGCACCAATTTCAAATTATATTTTGGGCTCCTTCTTATTATGAGTGTGTCAGTCTCTCTGTGTTTAAGATGTCGAATGTCCACTAATTAAGTGAGGTACTGACAACTCATTTAATTAATATCTTAGTCCAAGAGTAGTACCACTCAACCTTATCGTCATGTCGGACTAAGTCCACCTGTAGGGTTTAACATGACAATCCTTATGAGCTCCTCTTGGGGACATTCTCAACCTAGATTACTAGGACACAATTTCCTTCTATAATCAACAACACACACTATAAGTGATATCATTTCTCAACTTATCGGGCTTATTGATTTATCGAACTAAATCTCACCCATTGATAAATTAAAGAAATAAATATCAAATTATGTGTTTGTTATAATATTAGGATTAAGAGCACACACTTCCATAATAACTGAGGTCTTTGTTCCTTTATAAAGTCAGTATAAAAGAAACGACTTCTAATGGTCCTACTCAATACACTCTAAGTGTACTAGTGTAATTATATAGTTAAGATAAACTAATACCTAATTACACTATGACCTTCCAATGGTTTGTTCCTTTCCATCTTGGTCGTGAGCTTCTGTTTATAATTTATAAGGTACTGATAACATGATCCTCTGTGTGTGACACCACACACTATGTTATCTACAATATAAATTAATTGAACAACTACATTTATCATAAATGCAGACATTTGACCAATGTGATTCTTATTTCTAGATAAATGTTTATACCAAAAGCTAGGCTTTTAGAATACATCCTTGTAATACCCACTAAGCTTGTAAGATAAATATATGAATGTGGGATTTTTCCTTAGAAAAATAATAGGAAGTGAGTTGAAGCAAAAAGAAATAAAATGAAATAAAAAGAAAAGGAGGTCAAGGATTGAACCATGAACCTCTTATATTATATTTCATAGAATTAATTAGTAGAAACCAATTGGGATAGAGAGAAGATGTTGATAACAAAGGAGGGAAACTCATGATAAAGGTAAGAGTAAAAGCTAGCCAAAAGAAAACAAGAAAGGAGCAAGAGAAAGGCAACTTGTCTTCCTCCCTTTCTCTCCTTCTTCCTCTTTGTTGTTGCCGAAAATTTAAAGAGGGAATTAAGAGGATTCAATCCCCCTTATTTCATCATGAATGGTAAGAATAAATGAATAAATAAAATAAATAGGAAATAGGAAAAAACGGCTAAGGGAGAAGGAAAGCAAAAATCAATTTTGCTACCTCTTCCCCCTTAACATAAAAGGGAGCAAGAAAAGAGAAGGTTATTTTTCTCTCATTTTCTCTCATTCTTCCTCTCCCTCACCGAAACCATCAGTCCCCTCTCCTCCATCTTCGGCCCCAAAGCCAAGGTTTTTCCCCTAAGAAAGCCTAAGATACAAGGAGGACATAGCAAGGGAATCAAGGGAAAGGAACTAGAAGAAGAGGCTACTTCTTCCATCACCATACCTTAGATCCACAAGCGAAAAGGATGTAAGCTTCCCCTCACCTGTGGTACAAGGCTTTTTATGTGATTTTCGGATTTTATAAGGATTAGAAAACCTAGGAAGGAATTTAAGAAAAATTCGGCCAAAGAAAGGGTTTTCAAATCTAGGAAGGTTTAAATAAGTCCTTATTTCATGATATTTTTCTATGCTATGTAGGAAGGATTTTCTTCACATTTTTATACCTAAATGATGCTTGATCAGAGGAGTACCTAATCCTAGAATTTCGGCCAAAAATATTTTAAAGAGGTTAGGGAAAATATTGTGTAACCAAACTAATGCAAGATTCTCTCCATGAACTATTAAGGATCTTTTATTGGTTTTCTTGCTTAAAAGTTACTTGGAACTGAAAGAAATCCATTTATATGTTTCGGCCAAGAAAAGGGCTTAGGGTTAGGAAGACCTTTAAATTTTAAGTAACCATGTTTGTATGATAGAATATAGAGTTTTCTTAAAGAATTGCATGTTGAACATTGCTAGAAATTCATGAACTCTTATTTTAGATTTTCGGCCATGATAAGATGGATAGTTAGAAAAGCTTAAACAAAATTCTAATATGCTCAAGACCTCTGTGATATTATGATATGAAAGTTGTTTAATGTTCTTATGTTTAAATTGAGTATAGGAAAATTAGTTACATGATATATGACATGTAGGATCACAAGGGTCCTAGCTTGTTTATGAACCAACTTTGTATATGATGTTCTTAGTAATTTTTGCCATGAAACTTACTTAGGTTTTCCATGCTTTAGGCCACTTAAAACCTAGTTTAAAGAATGGTAGGTTTCGGCCATGAGGAAAAATAAAAGAAAAAGGGAAAGAAACCTAGGAAGCCTAAGACACAATTCACATGTATGTTTATTATGCTTGTCTTTATACATGCTATGAAACTTGTATGATTTCTTATGCTTTTAGGCTATTTGAAGCAAGTTTATATACTGTTGAGTTTCGGCCAAGTAGGGTTTAAAAGAACTAGAGGCCTTAGAAATGAAACCAAATGTGTTAAAAGTGCTTCTTATGAAAATAGGATAATGTGTTGGTTGTGTCACATGCTTGTATAATTTTTCCATGACCTAAATGAACTATTGTATGTTTCGTCCATGAAGGAATAGATGCCCTAGAAACCCTAGAACAAGAATTAAATATGCTTATGTCACTTGACATGGAATATGATAAGTAGAAAGACAAAGTTCCCATGCTATATGTTGTTTAATGACCTAATTGAGGCTAGGGTAAGTTTCGGCCATACATGTTGTATAATGTTTTGTTATGAATTTATACATGATGTTAGTTCAAGTTCACATGCTTGTATGTTTGTTTTTAGCCCTCATGAACACTTGTTAAAAGTTTGACTATGACATATGTTAAGGGCTTGAAGGACTTAGGAACTAGCTCAATATGCTTACTATGTTACTTGAAAAAAATGCTATAAATATGGTTTAAGGTTTCCATGCTTTCATGACATTTGGGACCTTGTTTATATACTGATAGGGTTCGTCCACATGAGTTTAAGGACTTGGAGAACTTAGAGACCAAGTAAATCATACTTATAATGCTTCCTATGGAATTCATGTAATGATAATTTAGGTTTCACATGCTTGGAGGTTGTTTTTACCTAAATTGAGACCTAAGGGGGTTTGGCCATGATAGGAACCCAAGGGTTTAGGAAGCTTAGAACCCAAGTTAACTATGTTACCATGTTTCTTATGATAGTATAATCACATGATACACCCTTATGCTTAACCATGTATGCTTATGATTTATACCTTTTTATGATATGATATGTGGATAGAGATATGCATGTTTTAATGATATGTTATGTGCTTAGAATATGCATGCTTGATGATATGCTATATGCTTAGAATATGCATGTTTTTATGATATGTTATGTGCTTAGAATATGCATGCTTGATGATATGCTATATGCTTAGAATATGCATGTTTTTATGATATGATATGTGTTTAGAAATATGCATGCTTTGATGATATGTTATGTGCTTAGAATATACATGCTTGATGATATGCTATATGCTTAGAATATGCATGTTTTTTATGATATGCTATGTGGAAGGAAATATGCATACTTTGATGATATGCTATGTGCTTAAAATATGTATGCTTTTATGATATGCATGTTAATATGATGTATGCCTAAGTGATGCATACTTTTATATGATGTATGCCTAAGTGATGCATACTTTTATGACATGATGTATGCCTAAGTGATGCATATTTTTATGACATGATGTATGCCTAAGTGATGCATACTTTTATATGATGTATGCCTAAGTGATGCATACCTTTATGACATGATATATGCCTAAGTGATGCATACTTTTATATGATGTATGCCTAAGTGATGCATGCTTGTATGATGTATGATATGTATAAGTATGACATGTATTTTACTTTGAATGGCTTGTACCAAAAGGGTGGGCTCCTTATGCGCCCCTAGGTCGAATTACGGGCCTAGTAAAGGGTGGGCTCCTTACGTGCCCCTAGGTCGAGCTACGGGCCTAGTTTCCTAGTAGGATCAAGACTAGCTACCTTGGATCTACTTAGGATGCGTGCATTATGTATGTATGTGGTACTAAGCCGGGATCCCCAATATGTTGATATTATGTTCAAGTATATATATGTAAGAAGAAATGGTTTTAAAGATCATGAGACATACACATGTTTTTCGGATACATGTTTTCAAAATCATATTGCATATACTTTATGATCATGTTGTGATAATGCTATGATTTATGATATGCCATAATTAGATATGACTATGATATGTTCCATGCTATGCTTTAAGGGATGAGATGCCATGATTAGATATGATTATGTTATATTTCATGCTATGCTTTAAGAGATTATATGCCATGACTAATTATGATTTTTGTTATGTTGCATGATATGATTAAAGAGTATGATATGTTATGTCATGACTAGTTGAGATCATGTTATGTTGATATATTCTTTGATTATGTAATGATTTTTGGTTTTAGTGAGTAGGAAAGGAACTTACTGAACCATGAGTGCTCACAGCTTACTTTCCTTGTACCGCAGATAAAGGAAAAAGCTGGATGTGCTAAAGGAGCAGCAGGAGAGGCAAGGAGATGTGTGTGGCTGTGGCTAGGCAACCCAATAAGAACCTACTTTAAGAAATTTTAAGAATTACACTTTGGTTTCATAAATTGTAGTACTAAATGGGTGACTTGATGTTATGTTTCTATTTATCTTGTTATCATGTTATGGAAACCATATTAGTGTAGTTCGAATATGCAAACAAAAGAAAAGTTTTTATTAATCTAAGAAAAATTATTTTAAGTCTTCCGCTGTAATATGTACGTAGAGTATCGTAGCCCCGTCCCTTAGGGTTAGCAGGGAGGGCGGGCGTTACAGGTTGGTATCAGAGCCAAAGTTATTGTCAGCTCACTACACACACATCAAGCCTCCTACCTGCCGCTCCAAGTAAGAATGTTTATGCTAAATTTACTTGTTATATGCTTATGCTTAATTTTCATGATTATATGACTTATGCTCTATTTTTTTTCTTTCTTGTTATATTGCCTATGCTTCATTTTCTTCTTTAGTTTCATGTTCTACTTGCTTATGCTTTATTCTATACTTTTAGTTATAAATTAGATTAGGATTACATATTGGTAGGTTAGGAATAATACCAGAACAAATAGATAGAAACAAAACAATATGTTAGATTGGCTAAAAACGATAACCACTTACACTAGTCTGTTTGTCCTTATTTAGATAAACATGGTTAGGACACGCAATACCCGAACCGGAGGAACAGTGACTCCACCAGATCTGACACAGGTAGTCGCAGACCTCCAGCATCAGATCGCAAAGCAACAGCAGCTGATCACTACCTTAATGGGTCAGCAAGGCAACCCAGTCACCCCACCGGTGAATCCACTACCTGTTGTACCCCCGGCAGCCCCTACTCCGATGGTCCGACAAGAGGCCTATCTGATTCAATGGCAAAGGCTTAAGCCGGAAGCATTCTCGGGAAACTGTGAACCATGGGATGCGCAAGCCTGGCTCAAAACCGTGGAGAACATAATGGAATTATTGGATTGGCCTGAACACGAGAAGGTCAAATGCGCGTCGTTCTGTCTTACCGGAGATGCCCGGATGTGGTGGGACAGAGTAAAGGCGAAAAGACAAATAAACCAAATGCAGTGGACAGATTTTGAGACAGAGTTCTTAGAGGAATTCTTCCATATGCGAGTGACCAACAAGCACTATGACGAGTTCACTGAGTTACGGCAAGGTGATCTGTCAGTTAATGAAGCCGTTAAGAGGTTCAACCGCCTAGCCCGACTGTGCCCAGAACTGGTCCGAACTGAAAAAGAAAGGGTCCGGTTAATGTTAAAGATGCTCCGACCCGAGATAGCTTTGAACATAGCCGACGGAGTTAATAGACCGCAGACTGCAGAGGAGCTAGTCAGCAGTGCCCTGATTACCGAGCACTATCAGGAAGCAATGAACAAGGGCAAGAACCAAGCACTGACCGGAGGACAAAAATCGCACAATACCAGAACCGACTGGAAAGGAAACTCAGGTGGAAAGAAGAAACAGTGGAATAAACCAAAAGGTGGTCCGATCAATAAGCAGACCAAGTACCCTTAGTGTGCCACATGTGGGAAGATGCATTCTGGAGTATGTCTTCCGAGAACCAAAAAGTGCTACAACTGCGGAAAGGAAGGTCATTTGATAAGAGATTGCCCTACTCAGCCTCAGGCACCACCTTCGCAGAACTTCCAGAACAGGAGTGCCCCCGCACAGCTTCACCAGATGCAAGCTGCCATAGAAGGGACTTCAATCAGCCAAGGAAGATTGGAGGCCCCTCCCACTATGACCGATGCCAGAATCTACTCACTTACCCAGGAAGACGTGGCGAACGCCTCTACTATTGTCACAGGTCAGCTACTTATTTACAATCAGTATGCTGTAGTATTATTTGATACCGGGGCAACACACTCGTTCGTCTCAACGCCTTTTATGAAGAAGCTAGATATACCACTCCGAACTCTAGAGGACGCGTTCTTAACAACCTTACCATCCAGGGAGATTATGCCATCGGACCACATGCTGCAAGAAGTACTCATTCGGATCGCAAACAGAGAACTCTACTGCAATTTGATAGTACTCGATATGCAGGATTATGACATAATTTTGGGCATGGATTTCCTTAGCAAGTACAGCGCTTCAATCGAGTGCTGCAAAAGAAAAGTGATTTTCCGACCCGAAAATGAACCAGAGTTTGAATTTTACGGAGAATCAGAAGGAACGGAGAAGTTATTGTCATCTATTAAAGCACAAAAGATGTTAGATAAAGGATGTATGGGGTTTCTAGCACACGTGGTTGATACCAATCAAGTCAAAGACCCGAAGTTAGAAGACGTCAGAGTAGTATGCAACTACCCAAAAGTATTTCCTGATGAACTACCAGGGTTGGCCCCTGACAGGGAGATAGAATTCGGAATCGAATTGATTCCTGGTACTCAGCCGATCTCGAAAGCACCTTATCGTATGGCTCCGGCTGAATTAAAGGAACTTCAGGAACAGTTATCCGAATTACTCGACAAGGGACTTATTCATCCTAGTCACTCTCCATGGGGAGCTCCAGTGCTATTCGTAAAGAAGAAGGATGGGTCTATGCGAATGTGTATAGACTACCGAGCGCTGAATAATGTGACGATCAAGAATCGGTACCCACTCCCACGGATCGATGACCTGTTTGATCAACTGAAGGGTGCGACTATTTTCTCAAAGATAGATCTATGATCCGGTTATCATCAAGTGAAGGTAAAACCAGATGATATACCAAAAACGGCATTTCGAACCCGATATGGACACTATGAGTTCATAGTTATGCCTTTCGGAGTAACCAATGCTCCTGCAGTATTTATGGACCTGATGAATCGAGTATTTACGGCATATCTTGATAAATTTGTGATCGTCTTCATTGATGATATACTTATCTACTCGAGAACTCCAGAAGAACATGCCGAACACCTGAATACTGTACTACAGATCCTTCAAGAGAAACAACTATATGCAAAATTCTCCAAATGTGAGTTTTGGCTTGACCGGGTAATATTTCTAGGTCATGTCATCTCCAAAGATGGAGTCATGGTGGATCCAAGTAAAATCGAAGCTGTGAATAGCTGGAATCGACCAAAGAATGCCAGCGAAGTCAGGGGTTTTCTCGGTCTAGCAGGTTATTACAGGAAATTTGTAGAGAATTTCTCCAAAATCGCAGCCCCTATGGCAGCCCTCAACAAGAAAAATACAAAGTATGAATGGACAGAAGCTTGCGAGGAGAGTTTCGCGGAATTAAAAAGGAGACTGACCAGTGCTCCGATTCTTACTCTTCCGGAAACCAACAAAGGCTTCGATATGTACAGCGATGCTTCCATCACAGGACTTGGAGCTGTACTCATGCAAGATGGCAAAGTCATTGCCTACGCTTCTAGACAACTTAAAGAACATGAGAAGAATTATCCCATTCACGACTTAGAATTAGCAGCCGTGGTCTTCGCTCTAAAAATATGGAGACATTATTTATATGGAGCTCAGTGTAAGATTTATACCGACCATCAGAGTCTGAAATATTTCTTCACACAAAAAGACCTAAATATAAGGCAACGCCGATGGCTCGAGTTAGTTAAAGATTACGAGCCGATGCACTCAGCCGAAAGTTCAGTGCCACCTGATGTAACTATTTTAAAGTTCGAGGACGAACTTTTTATGAGGTACGGGGTACTGTAATACCCACTAAGCTTGTAAGATAAATATATGAATGTGGGATTTTTCCTTAGAAAAATAATAGGAAGTGAGTTGAAGCAAAAAGAAATAAAATGAAATAAAAAGAAGAGAAGGTCAAGGATTGAACCATGAACCTCTTATATTATATTTCATAGAATTAATTAGTAGAAACCAATTGGGATAGAGAGAAGATGTTGATAACAAATGAGGGAAACTCATGATAAAGGTAAGAGTAAAAGCTAGCCAAAAGAAAACAAGAAAGGAGCAAGAGAAAGGCAACTTGTCTTCCTCCCTTTCTCTCCTTCTTCCTCTTTGTTGTTGCCGAAAATTTAAAGAGGGAATTAAGAGGATTCAATCCCCCTTATTTCATCATGAATGGTAAGAATAAATGAATAAATAAAATAAATAGGAAATAGGAAAAAAAGGCTAAGGGAGAAGGAAAGCAAAAATCAATTTTGCTACCTCTTCCCCCTTAACATAAAAGGGAGCAAGAAAAGAGAAGGTTATTTTTCTCTCATTTTCTCTCATTCTTCCTCTCCCTCACCGAAACCATCAGTCCCCTCTCCTCCATCTTCGGCCCCAAAGCCAAGGTTTTTCCCCTAAGAAAGCCTAAGATACAAGGAGGACTTAGCAAAGGAATCAAGGGAAAGGAACTAGAAGAAGAGGCTACTTCTTCCATCACCATACCTTAGATCCACAAGAGAAAAGGATGTAAGCTTCCCCTCACCTGTGGTACAAGGCTTTTTATGTGATTTTTGGATTTTATAAGGATTAAAAAACCTAGGAAGGAATTTAAGAAAAATTCGGCCAAAGAAAGGGTTTTCAAATCTAGGAAGGTTTAAACAAGTCCTTATTTCATGATATTTTTCTATGCTATGTAGGAAGGATTTCTTCATGTTTTTATACCTAAATGATGCTTGATCAGAGGTAAAAGATTATCGTATCCACATGGACAGGAATAAGCACTAGAAATGTCTCAATGCGAATTAGCTAAACAACTATCCAATCGTTTCAAAAGCAAAGTAAAGGTAAACAAATCTAATCTTAAAGATCAACAAACAAGAATTTAGTGTTTTGGGTTATGATAAAGGGAGATTCTAGGAGTTTCGGTTTCTTTGTAGGATTTTTCGAATGTAAATGGTTCACCAATTCTTATCCCTCAATTGCCAAACATGTAGAAAGTTGCCGGTTCTCTCTTGCAATAGACAACCGGCTAAGGACTGAGAAATGTATCTAAATAGGATTAATTAGACATGAACCTATGTTGTCCTTACACAGAAGTGCACCTATTACTATGCCTTCCTCGGATATCAACGTAGAAGCCCACGACTTATTAATCTATCAAGATACAAGAAACTAATCACAAAATCCATTCTACTCTCTTGAATATTCCTATTTCCTCTTCAAGATTATCTCTCAAACGTCCTTACACGGGCTTGCACCTGTCACGTGGATCCCTCGGATGATCGAGTGAGAGTTTATCTTTACAAAGTCCATAAGAAATCCAAACAATAAATCAAGAATGAGAATTAAGCACGAATCACCATTAATCATTCAAGATCTAATCGATACAAGCAAGATAATGTCATTGACACAAGAAAATGGCAAATCCATAAGAGATTACATCAATCCATCATACAAATACTCCCTTCATCCTAGAATACAAGATCTACTCCATGAATCGAGGAAGAAAACCCGAAGAAATAAAGAATACAAGCATTTCTTAAATCCCCAATCCAAGAAACCAAGAAAAGGGGGAAAGAGAAAACTTATCTACGAAGAAGCTTCGTCTTCGGATCCAATCCTCGCTCCGGAGCCGAAATCGTCAAGAGCTCCCCTTGAATCGCCCAGAAATCCTCCCAAGATTGGGAGGAAACCACCAAATCTTGCCTTCTCCCAAAGGGGGAGAGATCCCCTTTCAATTCATGAAGGAGGGTTTAAATAGAGGAGGGAATCGGGCGCCACACGGTCCCGTGACACGGCCGTGTGAGATTCACACGGCCATGTCCAGTTCCTTCTCTGCCAAAGTTGCATGGCCGTGTGACTCCACACGGCCAAAACCCTTCTGCTCACTGGAAATACTACACGGCCGTGTGGTGCACACGGCCACAGTCTGCTTGGTCTCTGGAAACCTCACACGGTCGTGTAGATCCACACGGCCATGTAAGGCTTCTGCTCTGGTTGGCTTCAAATCTTGACACGGCCGTGCGAGGTTCACACGGCCATGTCATCTTCCTCTTCTGTTGGTGCCAAACTCCACACGGCCCGAGCTCCATACCAGTGGAGGGCCGTGTGAGGTACACGTCCCGGTGCTTTCTCCCTTCGTTTCCTCCAAGGCTTGCCCAAAGATGTAGATTCTTCACCAAATCGACTCCTGTGTACAGAAAATGCACAAAAAGTAGATCTCCGAACCAAAAGAGTAAATATGCTAAAAGGAAAGCTGGAAGTATAAAAATGCATAGATCAAGCATGCTCAAAATATGTAAATGTGCGTAGAGTATGTAATCTACGCACATCAGTACCTAACCCTAGAATTTCGGCCAAAAATATTTTAAAGAGGTTAGGGAAAATATTGTGTAACCAAACTAATGCAAGATTCTCTCCATGAACTATTAAGGATCTTTTATTGGTTTTCTTGCTTAAAAGTTAATTGGAACCGAAAGAAATCCATTTATATGTTTCGGCCAAGAAAAGGGCTTAGGGTTAGGAAGACCTTTAAATTTTAAGTAACCATGTTTGTATGATAGAATATAGAGTTTTCTTAAAGAAATTGCATGTTGAACATTGCTAGAAATTCATGAACTCTTATTTTAGATTTTCGGCCATGATAAGATGGATAGTTAGAAAAGCTTAAACAAAATTCTAATATGCTCAAGACCTCTGTGATATTATGATATGAAAGTTGTTTAATGTTCTTATGTTTAAATTGAGTATAGGAAAATTAGTTACATGATATATGACATGTAGAATCACAAGGGTCCTAGCTTGTTTATGAACCAACTTTGTATATGATGTTCTTAGTAATTTTTGCCATGAAACTTACTTAGGTTTTCCATGCTTTAGGCCACTTAAAACCTAGTTTAAAGAATGGTAGGTTTCGGCCATGAGGAAAAATAAAAGAAAAAGGGAAAGAAACCTAGGAAGCCTAAGACACAATTCACATGTATGTTTATTATGCTTGTCTTTATACATGCTATGAAACTTGTATGATTTCTTATGCTTTTAGGCTATTTGAAGCAAGTTTATATACTGTTGAGTTTCGGCCAAGTAGGGTTTAAAAGACCTAGAGGCCTTAGAAATGAAACCAAATGTGTTAAAAGTGCTTCTTATGAAAATAGGATAATGTGTTGGTTGTGTCACATGCTTGTATAATTTTTCCATGACCTAAATGAACTATTGTATGTTTCGTCCATGAAGGAATAGATGCCCTAGAAACCCTAGAACAAGAATTAAATATGCTTATGTCACTTGACATGGAATATGATAAGTAGAAAGACAAAGTTCCCATGCTATATGTTGTTTAATGACCTAATTGAGGCTAGGGTAAGTTTCGGCCATACATGTTGTATAATGTTTTGTTATGAATTTATACATGATGTTAGTTCAAGTTCACATGCTTGTATGTTTGTTTTTAGCCCTCATGAACACTTGTTAAAAGTTTGACTATGACATATGTTAAGGGCTTGAAGGACTTAGGAACTAGCTCAATATGCTTACTATGTTACTTGAAAAAAATGCTATAAATATGGTTTAAGGTTTCCATGCTTTCATGACATTTGGGACCTTGTTTATATACTGATAGGGTTCGTCCACATGAGTTTAAGGACTTGGAGAACTTAGAAACCAAGTAAATCATACTTATAATGCTTCCTATGGAATTCATGTAATGATAATTTAGGTTTCACATGCTTGGAGGTTGTTTTTACCTAAATTGAGATCTAAGGGGGTTTGGCCATGATAGGAACCCAAGGGTTTAGGAAGCTTAGAACCCAAGTTAACTATGTTACCATGTTTCTTATGATAGTATAATCACATGATACACCCTTATGCTTAACCATGTATGCTTGTGATTTATACCTTTTTATGATATGATATGTGGATAGAGATATGCATGTTTTAATGATATGTTATGTGCTTAGAATATCCATGCTTGATGATATGCTATATGCTTAGAATATGCATGTTTTTATGATATGTTATGTGCTTAGAATATGCATGCTTGATGATATGCTATATGCTTAGAATATGCATATTTTTATGATAGGATATGTGTTTAGAAATATGCATGCTTTGATGATATGTTATGTGCTTAGAATATGCATGCTTGATGATATGCTATATGCTTAGAATATGCATGCTTTTTATGATATGCTATGTGGAAGGAAATATTCATACTTTGATGATATGCTATGTGCTTAAAATATGTATGCTTTTATGATATGCATGTTAATATGATGTATGTCTAAGTGATGCATACTTTTATATGATGTATGCCTAAGTGATGCATACTTTTATGACATGATGTATGCCTAAGTGATGCATATTTTTATGATATGATATATGCCTAAGTGATGCATACTTTTATATGATGTATGCCTAAGTGATGCATACCTTTATGACATGATGTATGCCTAAGTGATGCATACTTTTATATGATGTATGCCTAAGTGATGCATACCTTTATGACATGATGTATGCCTAAGTGATGCATACTTTTATATGATGTATGCCTAAGTGATGCATGCTTGTATGATGTATGATATGTATAAGTATGACATGTATTTTACTTTGAATGGCTTGTACCAAAAGGGTGGGCTCCTTATGCGCCCCTAGGTCGAATTACGGGCCTAGTAAAGGGTGGGCTCCTTACGTGCCCCTAGGTCGAGCTACGGGCCTAGTTTCCTAGTAGGATCAAGACTAGCTACCTTGGATCTACTTAGGATGCGCGCATTATGTATGTATGTGGTACTAAGCCGGGATCCCCAATATGTTGATATTATGTTCAAGTATATATGTAAGAAGAAATGGTTTTAAAGATCATGAGACATACACATGTTTTTCGGATACATGTTTTCAAAATCATATTGCATATACTTTATGATCATGTTGTGATAATGCTATGATTTATGATATGCCATGATTAGATATGACTATGATATGTTCCATGCTATGCTTTAAGGGATGAGATGCCATGATTAGATATGATTATGTTATATTTCATGCTATGCTTTAAGAGATGATATGCCATGACTAATTATGATTTTTGTTATGTTGCATGATATGATTAAAGAGTATGATATGTTATGTCATGACTAGTTGAGATCATGTTATGTTGATATATTCTTTGATTATGTAATGATTTTTAGGTTTAGTGAGTAGGAAAGGAACTTACTGAGCCATGAGTGCTCACAGCTTACTTTCCTTGTACCGCAGATAAAGGAAAAAGCTGGATGTGCTAAAGGAGCAGCAGGAGAGGCAAGGAGATGTGTGTGGCTGTGGCTAGGCAACCCAATAAGAACCTGCTTTAAGAACTTTTAAGAATTACGCTTTGGTTTCATAAATTGTAGTACTAAATGGGTGACTTGATGTTATGTTTCTATTTATCTTGTTATCATGTTATGGAAACCATATTAGTGTAGTTCGGATATGCAAACAAAAGAAAAGTTTTTATTAATCTAAGAAAAATTATTTTAAGTCTTCCGCTGTAATATATACATAGAGTATCGTAGCCCCGTCCCTTAGGGTTAGCAGGGAGGGCGGGCGTTACAATCCTAACACATTTAAGGTAAGTTCTTTTTATTTTGACTTAAGCACATATATTTAGTATTTATTTTTTTGACTTATCAAAGGGTGAAATTTAGCTCAATAAATCAATAGGCCCGATAAGTTGGGAAATGATATTACTTATAGTGTGTGTTGTTGATTATAGAAAGAAACTGTGTCCTAGTAATATAGGTTGATAATGTCCCCAAGAGAAGCTCATAAGGATTGTCATGTTAAACCCTACAGGTGAACTTAGTCCGACACGACAATAAGGTTGAGTGGTACTACTCTTGTACTAAGATATTAATTAAAGTGAGTTGTCAGTAACTCAATTAATTAGTGGACATCCGACATCTTAAACACAGGGAGATTAACACACTCATGATAAGAAGGAGCCCAAAATGTAATTTGGGATTGGTGCGGTAGATCAATAATAATTCTTTAGTGGAATGAATTATTATTGATGAAATTAAGTTGGGTGTTCGGGGCGAACACGGGAAGCTTAATTTCATCGGGAGATCAAAACTAATTCCTCCTCTCGGTTCCTATCGTAGCATCTTATTAATAAAGTATTATACCCACATATACCCACCTTTATACCCATCCTAAGGTGGCCGCCTAAGCAAGCTTGGAACCCAAGCTTAGGTCGGCCAAACAAATAGGATGAGCCAACTTGTGTGGTCGACCCTAGCTTGAATCCAAGCTTGGTGTTGCCGACCACATTAAATTAAAAAGGATTTTATTTTTTAAATCTTTCTTATGTGGATACTATGGTTTTAAAAGAGACTTTAAAATTTAAATCTTTCCTTTTATACCTTTCTACAAAAGATTAAGTGAAAGGTTTGATATATTTCCTTATTTGTAGTTAAAAGGAAGATTTTAATTTTTGATAAAACTTTCCTTTTATGAAACCATCCTCATGATTTTAAAATAGAGTTTTAAAATTAAATATTTCCTTTTATAGTTTCTACAAATGATTAAGAAAAGATTTGATATCTTTCCTTATTTGTAGATTGAAATGAAGATTTTAATTTTTGATAAAACTTTCCTTTTATAAAACCATGTTCATGATTTTAAAAGAGAGTTTTAAAATTAAATTTTTCCTATTATAGTTTCTACAAAAGATTAAGAAAAGATTTGATATCTTTCCTTATTTGTAGATTGAGAGAAGATTTTAATTTTAAAGATAACTTTCCTTTTTGGAAATCATCCACATGTTTTAATAGAGAGATTTTAATTTATAAAAATTCCTTTTATAACCAACCATGAAGGAAAAATTAATAGAGAAATTTTTATTTTAAAAATTTCCGGAAATAAATTAGGAAGTTTTAATTCTTGTGATTAAAACTTTCCTTGCTTGGAGAATTAGAGGTGGTCGGCCAATTTAATAAAAGAAAAGGAAATTATTTTTTATCAATTAAATTTTCCTTTTCATGGCAAAGAAAATAAGGAAGTTTTTATTAAAACTTTCCTTATTTTCCAAGACCAAGGATTATAAAAGAGAGGGAGGGGGTGCCTTCACAATAAGAACTCTCTTCTATTCCTCTCCTCTCTTCCTTGGTGTGGCCGACCCTCTTATTCTCCCTTTTCCTTTTTCTTTCTTCTCCGTGGCCGAACCTCATCATCTCTTGGAACTTGGAAGGTGGCCGGATCTTGCTAGGAGAAGGAGGAAAAGGAGGCTTTGTTTCTAGCATCTCTTGGAGCTTGGTGGTGGTGGCCGAGACTTGCTATCTCTTGGAGAAATTTGCTTGGCCGAAACTTGGAAGAAGGAAGAAGAAGGGCTTGGGTGGTTCTCGTCTTGGAAGATCGTCGTCCACACGACGTCCGATATAAGAAGAGGAATACGGTAGAAGATCAAGAGGTTGTTTCATACAAAGAAAGGTATAACTAGTAATTATTTTCGGCATCATACTAGTTTTTCTTTATATGAATTCCAAATACAAGAGGCTAGAGATTCTAGATGTTCAGATTTGTTTCGAATTTGTGTTTCTTTTAGTTTTTCGATCTTGTGATTCGATTGTTCTTTTTAGTTAAACCTAGAGTTATATAAGGAAATTAAATATTGAATTTCGTTAATAGACTTTGTCGAGGCAGTGGTGGATGTTCCCATACCCAAGAAGGTCAAGTGCCTCGCCATGTTTGACCTGGGAACCGATTTCCGAAATAAATATTTAATTGAATTTGTAACATAGGTGGATTTGGATCTATAATGTTAAGTATCGTTTGCGATCCAAGTCTAAACCTCTAAGAACAGATAAGTTAAATTTGGAATCAATAATGTTAAGTTTCGTTTGTGATTCCGAATTTAATTTCTAAAGAACACAATAGGTTGTTAGGAAAGGTTCAGGACTTGTACAAAATTTTTGTACAGGGGAACCGATGCGATATTCCTAAGACCAACCAACACTAAGTGTGCAGGAGCTTAAGAGCGCAGGAAGTCGAGCGGAAGGCGCAACTAGCGAGAAGGACGACACGGGAAGGGAACCGACGGGCTCGGTGCATCCGAAGGACGAGAGAGCTACGGAAGAGTACACCGGTGGGCGAGAAGAACGTGCGCGACATTCGAGGGACGTAAAGCCGGGATGGAAGACTGCTCGAGGAGAAGGCTAAAAATTAGGTTTGAGTGAGACCTATTTCGGTTGGCCGGAATTACCCAAACATGTGAAGCTTTGGAAGTCAAAACAAAGGAGAAAGCAAGCTGGAAATGAAGCTCAAGGCGCCTTCATCAAATATTCAAGGCGCCTCCACCTTGGAGGCGCCTTCATGCTTGTTTGAGGTGCCTCAGCCTTGGTCAAAACGACCGTTGTCGACCGGATAGAGTTCTATCCATTCACCCAAGCTGAGACACCTAGTACCTCAGTTGGAGGCGCCTTCGACCTATGGGATAGACTTTCCAGGGGCTTTAAAAGGACCCCTGGACCTAGGAATGAGATATCGATCAAGTATTCAACTCTGTATTCATTTCTAGCAATAGTTCTGAGCTTCTAGTATGTAAAAGGCTTCTCCTCCTTCAGAGAAGGAGATCTTTCAGAGTTTTTTCTACTGCCTTGGATTAACAACCTTCTTGGTTGTAACTAAGTAAATTGCTGAGTCTTTTTCTTTACTTTATTATTGTTGCATTTTTGAGTTGAAAATCTTGAGGAGGGTATACTCTTTTATTGTGTAGGCAATTCACCCCCTCTTGCCGGCCTCGTTGCACCAACAAGTGGTATCAGAGCCCGACAGCCTCGGAAGGACTAACCACCGACTGAAGCACAAAGATCAAGACGATGGCCGGCGCGAACATTCATCCCCCGAAGTTCGACGGAGACTTCGCTACGTGGAAACGCCGAATAGAGGTATTCTTTAAGACTGAATTTGATATACTTTTAATAATGAAATATGGATATGCAGTGCCAAAAGACAAAGAAGAATACAACTGGACAAAGAAGGAGCAAGCCGATTTCGTGGCCAACGGAAAGGTGGAATTTCACTTGCTCAGCATTCTGCCGCCCCAGGAGGTAAGTCGGATCGGAAGCTACGACTCCGCTAAAGACCTCTGGGATAAATTCCTGGAGCTCCACGAAGGCACCTCAGAAGCGAAGTTAACAAGGCGGGACATCCTTCGGACTCAGCTGACGAATCTCCGGATGAACACCGGCGAGAAGGTAGCGCAACTCCAAGTGAGAATCAAGGAGCTGATAACGTAACTGACAAATCTCGGTGAATCGGTAACGAACCGAGACTCTATCCGGTATGCGCTCAACGTCTTCCCTACAACTCCAGAGTGAGTGTCCTTAGTAGATGCTTACTACATCTCCAAGGACTTTGAGGTAAGTAGTTTAGAAAGCTTATTTTCTACTTTCGAACTTCACGAGTCTCGACTTGCAGAGCCTAAACAAGTAGAGAAGTTGAACCTCAACATTGCCCTACAAGACGAAAAGGACGATCCCGACTCCGAAGTGTCGATCGACAAAACTGAAGCGACGCTACTGGTAAGACGTTTCAATAAATTTCTTAAAACTGATAAATTTCCATCGTAGTCAAGGAAGAATCAACGCAACAAAAGGACGGTCTGATGCTATAACTGCAACGAGGAAGGGCACATCAAGGATGATTGCCCCAAATTAAAGAAAAAGGACAAGGAAAAGTCTCGAAGACCGACGCCCTCTAAACGCAAGAGTTTGAAGGCTACATGGGATGAATCTTCATCCTCGGAATATTAAGTCGAAGCCTTCTCGGGAGTAGCACTGATAGCCAACCACCTTTTTGAAGAATCCAGCTCGGAGATGAGCATAGATGAAGGGGGAGGATCATCAGAAGAAGAAAGCTATAACGAAGGGGAGCATCACCAAGTGAGGTAAGTAAGGTACGTGCTCTAACCTCTACTCAGTCATTTCAATTTATCAAAATGCTTACGAAAGATCTAGCAAAATTAGAAAAAGAAAATGCTGAATTAAAATTGAAATTAGCAAAAGCATGCCCCCTAAAAATGTATGATAATTTAAAATTAGAAAATGAAAAATAAAAAATTAAAATTTAAAAATTGAAAAATAATCATGCATGCTTAAATAAATTTTCAAAATCAAAACTTAGAACTTATGAAAAATTAAATTGGTATATTAGAAAATATCAGGGACAACTTAGAAAAGTTCCTAAAAACTATATACCCCCTAAGTTTTTTGTTAATCCAGTAGGAAGGAACCTTTACTGGATTCCAAAATCTTTACTAGATTAATTTTTTTTTAGAGCTTATAGCGAGAAAATTAAACAATGAGTTTCTTTATGAAGCTTTGTTTAAGGAAGTGGTTGTTGCTCCAATAACCAAGAAGGCCTAGTGCCTCGCCACGACCTGGAAGCCAAAATATTAAAATAAAATGTTTAATTAACTTTCTGGAAAAACATTAAAATTGGAATTAAATAATGCTTTAGAAAGTTTTTTTTATAAAATATTTTTTTTAATTCATCAAAAATATTTTTAAAACTCATTGGGTGTAAGTGGGTCTTTAAGAGAAAGACTGACATGGATGGACTTATCTATAAGGGTCGCTTGGTAGCTAAAAGTTTCAAACAGATTCATGGTATTGACTATGATGAAACCTTTTCTCCAGTAGCGATGTTTAAGTCCATTCGGATCATGCTTGCTATTGCAGCCTACCATGACTATGAGATATGGCAGATGGATGTCAAAACCGCGTTTCTGAATGGAAACCTGCTCGAGGATGTGTACATGACACAACCTAAGGGTTTTGAAGATCCACAGCATACTAGCAGAGTATGCAAGCTGCATAGGTCCATTTATGGACTAAAGCAAGCTTCTCGGAGCTGGAATCTTCGATTCGATGATGCAATCAAATAGTTTAGTTTCATCAAGAACGAAGATGAGCCTTGTGTCTACAAGAAGGTTGTAGGGGATATAGTTGTCTTCCTCATATTGTATGTGGATGACATACTACTCATTGGGAAGGGCATCCCTATGTTTCAGTCTGTCAAGACCTGGCTAGGGAGTTGCTTCTCAATGAAGGACTAAGGTGAGGCAACCTGCATTCTAGGGATTCAGATCTATAAAGATAGATCTAAGAGATTGCTTGGCCTAAGTCAGAGTACATACATTGACAAGGTACTCCTACGGTTTGCCATGCAGAACTCCAAGAAGGGATTTCTGCCGATGTCACATGGCGTGAGTCTTTCGAAGACTCAAGGTCCCTCTTCTAGAGAGGAGAGAGACCGCATGGATCAGATCCCTTATGCCTCAGCCATAGGATCGATCATGTACGCCATGCTATGTACTCGACCTGATGTCTCGTATGCTTTGAGCATGACGAGCAGATACCAGTCAGATCCAGGTGAAAGTCACTGGATAGCGGTCAAGAATATTCTTAAGTACTTAAGAAGGACTAAAGAATATTTCTTGATATATGGAGGCAATGATGAGCTAGTTGTAAAGGGTTACAGTGATGCTAGCTTCCAGACCGACCAGGATGACTATAGATCGCAGTCGGGGTTCGTATTTTGTATTAATGGTGGTGCTGTCAGCTGGAAGAGTTCGAAGCAGGATACAGTAGAAGCCGAGTACATTGCTGCATCAGAGGCAGCAAAGGAGGCAGTTTGGATCCGCAAGTTCATCACTGAACTTGGGGTGGTTCCTAGCATTGCTGACCCCATTGAGCTCTATTGTGACAACAATGGAGCTATAGCACAGGCGAAGGAACCTCGCTCACACCAGCGGACCAAACACATACTACGGCGCTTCCATCTCATTCGAGAGATCATCGAGAGAGGAGATGTGAAGATTTGCAGAGTACCTACAGAGGCTAACATCCCAGATCCCTTGACCAAGGCTTTGACACAGAGGAAGCATGATGGTCACACTAGGTCATTGGGGCTTAGAGCCTACACTGATTAGCATTAGTGCTAGTGGGAGATTGTTAGCTAGAGCCCTAGAGCCAATCATTTGATGATTGTATTTTGGACTTGTTGTATCATATTCTATATAAATAAAGGCATTTGGTTTTTGGTTATTATACTTACTTGTATTGGTGCCAAATAAACTAAGTATAATAACGTCCTTGAGTAGACGGTTCTCACCTATATCAATCGGTTAGTTGAACCGATAGTGAGATGATATAGGGAACACTACTCTTAATCATTCCTAGTCGAGTCTTAACATTCAGGGACAATGTTAATGCAATAAGACTAGCATGTAGGTCAATTCGATGACTTGATCTCACAAGTCATGGATATAGAGATATCAAGTTGACACATGGGTATGCATTGGAGAATGTATACTGAATGACCCGCCATGAGAAAGTATCATGGATCGTTATATGAGTGTCATATACTTTCTCATGTGGCTATTAGTATGACTACTAGTCCTTAGACCTGAAGTCACCATGGTTCCCTACATAAGGAGTTATGTACTTTGGTTTCGTCAAACGTCACCCGTAACTGGGTGGACTATAAAGGCGATTACTGGGTATGTAACAAATTATGCGGTGGGATGTGAGTGATGTAGATGGGATCTATCCCTCCTATATGACGGGAGAGACATCGGTATTCTTGATAGAGTGAGACCACGAAGTGCATGGCCATGCCCAAATGAGTTAATATGATATATTGAGCTCATTTGATTGAGTGAGTCTACTTGGAGTTCAAGATTTAGATTGATTAGAGGATGACACGGTCTATGCCTCACATTGATTAATCTAGATGTCTAGGATAGAAGGACACTTGTCATATATTGTGAGGAGTCACAATTAGTAGTCACAAGGTGATGTTGGATCTCAACATTCTTGTAACTTGGGTAGTAATGATGTATTGCTAGATACCGCTCATTACTTATGTTTCTAAATGAGTTTAGGGGCATTGCCAACGTTACAAGAACCTATTGGGTCACACACAAAGAACAAGTGGATGGAGATTAGGTTCATATGATGAACCAAGAGGATTAGATTCATTTGATGAATCAAATTGGATTAAGAGTAATCCTAATTGGGCTAATTGAGTTGGACCCAAGTTGATTCATGTGTTCAATGAGTCTAATTTAGATTATGACTCATTGAATCAATTTAATTAAATGAATTAGATTCATTATATTAAATTGGCTTGAATTAAATGGTTGGATTAGATCAACCATGAGAGAGATTAAGTCAAGTTTGACTTGACTTGAGAGGAAGATGAAGAATCAAGTTTGACTTGACTTTATGCCACCTCATTGGTGAGTTGGCATTAAGTGGACCAATGATGATGCTCCACATCATCATGGTTACTTAAGTGAAGTGCCACCTCATGGGAGTTACCAAGAGTTGTGACTCTTGGTATCCCATGGAGGTTACAAACCACTTAATTAGATGAAAAGAGTTTCAGTTTACAAGTGTAACTCTCATTCAAGTGATCTTCCTCCTCCTAAGCTCTTCTTGCTCCTTCTCTTCTCTTGGTCGTGGGTTTCAAGCAAGGGAGAAGAAAGGAGAGTGAATCTAATCCAAGAAGAAAGGTTAGTGAAAGTCACATAGAGATTTTAGAGGAGTGTGTTCTCTTCTTTTCCTTTCTTCTTCTTCCAATCCTACCCGAGAGCCCTAGAGAGTGCTAGCACACTTGTGGTGCTCTCTTCTCCATTCTTGTGTGTTAGAGAACACATCTTGTTCGTGTGGATATCACTAGAGAGTTGTCTACATTGACAACTTCGAGATCCGGCGTACCATTGGACGAGCGGGATTTGCGAGGGCACGCTTCAAAGGTATAAAATGTTTTTCCTTTGTAGATCTACTGTAGATCATAGTTTGAAACTCGTACTCGTATTTTCGAAAGTTTTCTTCGCACGGATCCAATGGCTAGGGGGTTTCGGGGTTTTCGCGACGCGAAAAAGCGGTTTTCGTAACCCGAAAAACCCAACACGCTGCACCAACATAACATAGAGACAAATTCTTGTTAGAGCATTCTAATTGAGTGGATACTCCAGTGCTACCGTTAGGAAGTGACTGTGTAATCTAGGAACGTATGACCGAGGGGGGTCATAGTGACAGAGATTCTCTCTTAAACAGACTTCCTAGATTACCTCTCTGCTTAATGACGTTAAAACTTAGGTAGATTCTCCGGTGAAACCTACGCAGGGGTTGTGCTAGGCTTTAGTTAGAATCCCTACACGAGTATAAACATGCAGTTATTTGGATGAATAATGTATAGGGACATTAAGACGACATAGCCATATACTTGCGGCTTCATAACATGTTTTTGATACTATTGCCGAGGATCGAACATGATATGATTTGTGATTAATAGTCAAATAATGACACAATAAGTAGAAAAATAGTCAACAAATAACACAGTCAAGATCCAAGAAATGGGTTGTGATTAATCATAGATTAGTCGACTAATGATAGTCCATAGATGATAAAGTTGACAACTGATACAGTTAGTAGATCTAGATTGAGATCTAATAGATTTAGGCACAATTTTATCTAGTTTAGTCGACTATTGTAGAATAAATAGATGCAGAAGCTTGATTCAAATCACTACATAAGAGAAGATATTACTAATAATAGATGCAGAAGCCTTCGAATGACAGCTTAAATTCAAATATTCATCGTATATTTTTTGTATATTCGAGTTCTTATGGAATTCCTATTTATAGTAGCAAGGGTAAGTTGAAACGTACCGAAAATTGCTCATTCAAATAGCTTCCGATGAAATTAGTTGGCTCAACTATCAATTAGTAAACTGAAATCCAGATAAGAAAATCTTATCGGCCAATAACTAATATCTAGTCAAATCAATCTGCATTTAGTAGGCTCAACTACATCCAATTGATTGACCTGGATAAAATTATAAATTTATCCGCCTATAGCTTGCTACTTTATTCGATTCAACTACTAATCAATTGACTCGAATCATGTTCAGTCCAGTGAAACCATTCTAGTCGACTCAACTAGCCGCTTCAGTGAGAGAGCTAGACTTAGCTTGAATATAGGATTCTAGTCAACCAGATAGTAGACTAAGCAGTTGGTGCAATCGTGTTTTAAGCATGTGGCTTTTATATTTGAGAAGATTTAATTTAGGACTATATTGTGTTTATTAATATAGTGTGTCAATGGATAAAGTGAAAATGGGTTGTGTTCATTGTGTTTATTTTTTTTAAAAAAACAATCCAGTTTTGTCAAGAATTGTTTATACTTGGCAAAAAAAAAAAAGTTCAGACGGATTATGGATGATGGACAAAGGCTTAGCAAATGAAAATGTTAATAGGTTAAGGCTAACAGATGCTTAACATGCAACGAAATCCTAGAGGCAAAGCCCCTTAACACGGAAGACCCAGAAGCAAAGATTTTTGGCACACGAAGTGCTGGAGGTGTAACCTCTTGACAAGTAACTTCTGATGACGGTGAGAGTCAAATGCACTTTGCATAAAGGGTTAACAACACTACGGAATGCACTTGGCTTTAGAAGTGGTCTGAGTCAAGTAATCAATCGATTGGGACTTAAGTTGACTCAGTAGTTAACTCAAGGTCGAACATAAAGTCACATAATGTTTGTATTTGACGGTTAGCTGGCTAACTAATTGGCTAATGCAAGATCAACTGGTGATCAAGTTGAGTCGGTTGATCAGTTAACAAAATCTTAGAAGAGTCAATCGCTTCTAGATCATACAATCATTGTAGCTTGATCTCAACTGAGGATGCTGTTGCAACTCAAAAGGTTGATGTAATCAAGTCAATGGTTGAGTACAAATAGTTGACTGATTGTGCATTGAGAATTAGAATGTAGGCTTAGACAAAGTTGGATTGCTTGTCTACGAATATTGTAGTAGTGGCAAGTGACCCTTCAGGTGAAAAGTGAATGAGCAACGGCAAGAAGGCTTCAAAAAAAGTCTTGCAAAGAGCTCCATACTTCTATTACTATTATTGTAGGTATTGTTATTGTTTTACTTACAAGTAATCTGATCTAAGGGCAATAGTGTTCTGTTCGGGAAGGACCAAGGCCAAACTATCTTTGCAACAATTCAGCCTGCATCTGAAATAAATACTTGCGTGATGCAAGTAGTAAATTGATGACACATTCATACATTAATTAGAAGGGAACCTGTGGAATTACATACGAATGTACAAACTGGGAACAATCTACTTGAATACTTTGACACAATCTATTCTGCAATCGCCAAACTGGATGTCAGGGCAGGTGATTCTACACCTAACAAATTACAAGAATGTACAAACTGAGAAGAATCAACTTAAATACTTCGACACAATGTATTCTGCAATTGCCAAACTGGATGTCAGGCCAGGTGACTCGATGCCAAACAAATTAACCAGTCCAGGAACACCATGAACGTCCTCACATCTACATTCTCTTAGTTAAGCTGAGTTTAATGGATTGCTTTGAAAAGAGATTAATTTGTGCAACAGTTGGAGCAAAGGAAAAGAAAAAGATTGAATATTAGCACTCCATTTGAATAATGGTCCAAGAAAAATCACCATGCTGTAAGATTGATTAGTTGAGATTTCTCATATGGACAAAAAAAATGGTGCAATAGCATTGTTGATATCTTATTCAACTATATCCACAATTTCTTGTCTTTCAGTACTACACTTGAACCGATAAAATTTCTTTGAACAAGTTTACATCGTCTCAATCCATTTTTTTCTTAATTTTTAAAGCTTGGTGTGCCAAGCAACCAGACTCCAAATATTGTTGATCTCAGGATGTGTTCACTTAACGAATCAAAACCGGAAGGAAAGAAAAAGAGGAGAGGAGAAAAAGAAAGATTTATTTACTTGGATATATATATAATTCTCACTGGTCGGTACATATTTCGTGGACTTATACATTGTTTTTCAGCTTTCAGTTGAACTTAATTTAAATCCTTTAATTTTTTTGTTAAGCCCATTAACTTCTTAACAACAAAACTTATATTCATTTGTTTATTACATGATCCGGTTAAAGAGAACAGTGTACAAAATTAATTGGAATAGTAAATTATGCCATATGCATAGAAGTCCTAAGCATAAAACTATGTGAGCCTATGAGGATAGCGAATTCCGACTACAGGAAGTCTGGCATATACCCTTCCAGAGCAAAGGTGTGCAAAGTCTTACGGGGACTACAACTTTTGGCTACATTAGTGAAACTTAATAAATGTTTGTAACCCTCGAGTAGCCCACATAGATGAAGAAAAAATCCTGATAATAATACAATAACAACAACAAAGTCTTATCCCACTAGGTGGGATCGGCTATATGGATCCTTTTACGTCATTGAGCTCTATCTCCTATTATATCATTATCTATACTTACATAAATTTTATCTTGTTTTATTGTTACTAACCAAGTCTTTTTTAGTCTTCCTCTTCCTTATTTGATATGCATGTTTATCAAAGTTTCACATAACCTAACTTGTACATGCCCGTATCATCTTAAATGTGTCTCTCGGAGTTTTTCCTCAATAAATACAACTTCAACTCTCTCTAATACTCTTATTTCTTATTCTGTCTGTTTTTGTATGTCCACACATCCACCTTAACATCCTCATCTGTGCAACTCGTTCATGTGCTCAAGTCATAGCCCAACAATCAGCTTCATATAATATAGAAGGTCTAACTGTGATTTTGTAAAATTTTCCTTTAAATTTTAGAGATACTTTACAGTCACATAAAACATCCGATGCCCTCATCCATTTTAACTATCCTGCTTGTATTCTATATAACATATCTCTCTCAATCCCTTTATCATTTTGTAAAAATGATCATAAATATCTAAAGCTCTCAGTTCTGGACAACTTGTTATATCCTATATTAACAATTGTCTCATTATGTCTAATATTGTTAAACTTAAATTCTATATATTCTGTGTTTATTCTACTAAACCTAAAACCTTCCCCTTCTAGTGTTTCACGTCAAGATTATAGTTTAGCATTTATTTCTTCACGTGTTTCATCTACCAAAACAATATCATCTTCAAACAACATGTACCATAGTACTATGTCTTGAATGTGTGTAGTGAGTTCGTCCATAATTAGTGTCAAAAGATAGAGACTTAGAGTTGATCCTTGATACAACCCTATCTTTATTGAAAATGCTTCAGTTACTCCGCTAAAAGTCTTTACTCAAGTTGTTACATCCTTGTACATATCCTTAATTAGTTCAATATATGTTATGCTAACACATGTCTTTTCTAAAATTCTCCATATAATTTTTCTTAGAACTCTATCATAAGTTTTTTTTTAAGTAATATCATGTGTATATCTTATTTTGCTTTCAATATTTTTCAATTCCTTATCTAAGAAGATGTATAGCTTCTATTATCGACCTTTCAGGTATGAACCCAAATTGATATTCGATCGCTGTGGTCTCCTTCCTTAATCTTTTTTCTATTATTTTTTCCTAAAGTTTCATAATTACTTATTAGTTTAATACCCCTAAAGTTTGCATAATTTTGTATGTTTCCCTTGTTCTTATATAAAGGCACTAGAGAACTTATCCTTCATTGATCAGACATTTTTATTATTTTCAATATCATGTTAAATAATTTTGTAAGTCATTCAATATATTGTTTCGTTCATTGAATATTTATCATAGTTTTGACGATGGCTGGCAAAACTATGAACATAATTAATGTATATACACCACAGGTAGGATTAGATGAAGCTACCAAATCAAGGTTTTCGGAAGACTTAGATGAAATATTACAAAATATTACACCAAATGAAATGATTTTAATAGAAGGTGATCTAAATGAGCATGTCGGAGTGAAAAATGAGGAATATGAGAGAGTCCATAGGAGTTATGGGTTTGAAACGAGGAATAAGGAAGGGAAAACTATATTAGATTTTGCGATAGCATATGACCTTATATTAGGTAATACGTTTTTTAATAAGAGAAGAACACTTAGTCACATTCAAAAGTGAGAATAATAAATCACAAATTAACTTTCTTATGGTTAGGAAGAAGGATAGAAAGATTTGTAAAGATTGCAAAGTCATTCCTGGAGAAAGCTTAACTAGCTACCCAACATAGATTACTAGTATTGGATATACGCCTCAAACATAATATCAATAGAAAGAAAATATATACGATTCCTAGAATTAAGTGATGGAAGTTAAAGGATGGGAAGCAAAATATATTTAAGGAGAAGGTAGAAGTACAAGCATTAGGTGAAATATACGATGAGTCTAATACAACATGGGATAAGATGGTATCAAAGTTGAAAAATAGTAGCTAAAAGTGTACTCGGTGAATCAAAGGGGCATGCACCACTAAGTAAAAAATATTGGTGGTGGAATGAGAAAGTATAAGAGAAAGTGAAGGAAAAATGAATTCCTTATAAAGAATTATATATTTGTAAGAACGAGGAAAACTTAAAAAAAATATATAATAGTCAAGAAAAAAGCTAAGAAAATAGTGAGTAAAACAAAAAAATGAAACTTTTGAACGATTATATCAAAAAATGGATACAAAAGAAGGGGAAAGAGATATTTATAGAATAACTAAAGTGAGAGAAAGGAAAACAAGAAATCTTAGCCAAATAAAATGTATTAAAGATGAATATAATAGGGTATTAGTAAACGATGGAGAAATAAAAGAGCGGTGGAAGAGGTATTTTCATCAAGTTTTTAATGAAGGTTTAGGTGACCAACTTAACTTAGGTAATTTAAGTAGGTCAAATGAGCATAGAAATTTTAATTTTTATCGTAGAATTCAAACTTCAGAAGTAAAACAAACTTTAAATAAGATGCACAATGGAAAAGTCGTTGGACCAAATGATATTCTGATAGAGGTATGGAAGTGCTTAGGGAAACAAGGTATTAAATGACTTACAAAATTATTTAACACGATATTGAAAACGAAAAAAATGTCTGATCAATGGAGGATAAATAGTCTAGTTCCCTTATATAAGAATAAGGGAGACGTACAAAATTGTGCAAACTATAGCGGTATTAAACTAATGAGTCATACTATGAAACTTTGGGGAAAAGTAATAGAAAAAAGATTAAGAAAGGAGACCACAGTGACAGAAAATCAATTTGGGTTCATGCTTGGAAGGTCGACAATAGAAGCTATACATCTTCTTAAACAATTAATTGAAAAATATTAGGAGTAAAAATAAGATCTACACATGATATTCATTGACTTAGAAAAAATTTATGATAGAGTCCTAAAAAAAATTATATGGAGAATTTTAGAAAAGAGAAGTGTTAGCGTAACATATATTGAACCAACTAAGGATATGTATAAGGATGTAACGACCAGAGTAAAGACTTCAGGCGGAGTAACTGAAACATTTCCAATAAAGATAGGGTTACATCAAGGATCAACTCTAATTCTCTATCTTTTTAGATTAATTATGGATGAACTCACTGCACACATTCAAGACACAGAACCGTGGTGCATGTTGTTTGCAGATGATATTATTTTGATAGATGAAACATGTGAAGGAGTAAATGCTAAACTAGAATCTTGGAGGGAAACACTAGAAGGGAAAGGTTTTAAGCTTAGTAGATTAAAGACAGAATATATGGAATTTAAGTTTAGCAATATTAGAAGTAATGATACAATTGTTAAGATAGGAGAGGACGAGTTGCCCGAAATCGAGAGATTTAAATATTTAGGATAATTTTTGTAAAACGATGGAGGGATTAAGAGAGATGTCTTACATAGAATACAAGCAGAATGGGTGAAATGGAAGGGAGCGTCGAGTGTTTTATATGACCGTAAAGTACCTCTTAAACTTAAAGGTAAGTTTTATAAAACCGCAGTTAGACCTGCTATGTTATATGAGTTGAATATTGGGCTATGACTCGAGCACATGAGCAGAAGATGAGAGTTGCAGAGATGAGGATGTTAAGGTGGATGTGTGGACGTACGAGGATGGATAAAATAAGAAATGAGAGCATTAGAAAGAAAGTCGGAGTGTAATTTGGGACAAACCATTGGAACGGTTATAGTGTAATTTGGTATTAGTTTGTCTTGACTATGAAATTACACTAGTACACTATGTGTGTATTGAGCAGGATCGTTTGAGGTTGTTCGATTTATACTGATTACATAAAAGAACAGAATCTCTGTTATTATGGATGTGCGTCCTCTTAATCCCTATATAATAACAAGCACGTATACTTAGTATTTATTTCATTAACTTATCAATGGGTGAGATTTATTCGTTAAATCAATAGACCCGATGAGTTAGGAAATATTACTATTTATATGGTGTGTTGTTGATTATAGAAGGAATCTATGTCCTAATTATTTAGGTTGATGATGTCCCCTTGAGCAGCTCATAAGGATTATCTTGTAAACCCTGCAGGTGGACTTAGTCTGACATGATAATAAAGTTGAGTGGTACTACTCTTGGAATCATATGTTAATTAATTGAGTTGTCAGTAACTCATTTAATTAACGGACATACGATATCTTAAACACGGGGAGATTAACGCACTCATGATAAGAAGGAGCTCATATTGTAATATAGGATTGGTGCGGTAGTTCAATAATAACCCTTTAGTGGTATGAGTTATTATTGATGGACTTGAGTTGGATGTTCGGACCGAACACAAGAAGCTTAAGCCCATCAGGAGGTCTAAACCAATTCCTCCTCTAGATTGTAGCTTCTATATAAAGCCTTGCATCCACCCATCCACAACTTGGTTTGGTTTAACTTAACTTGGTTTGGTTTAACTTAACTTAGTTTGGTTTAACTTAACTTGGTTTGGTTTAACTTAACTTAGTTTGATTTAACTTAACTTGGTTTGGTTTAACTTGGTTTTCGTTTGATTTTCTCCATCCTAGAAAGGGAGATTTTTTCTTAACAGAATTCTATTATTTTTCTTTCTTTGTAACCGACAGCAAATGTTATAAAAGGAGTAGGTGGTGCCCCCTAAAACCTAATTTTCCACAATTCCCTTCTCCCTTGCTTGTGGTCGGCGCCACCTCCTCTTCACCTAGGGCCAATGCCACCTCCACCAAAGGCCGGCACCCCTTCCTCCTTACCTAGGGCCGACGGTCTCCTCCACCTTACTAAGGGCCTACGCCCCTCTACTCCTTGGTGGGTGGCGGCTTGAAGAAGAGGAAGAAGAATAGAAGGTAAAAGATTAGAAGGTGCTCCATCCTAGAGCCTCCTTTTGTAGCCGACGGTTTGGAAACCGAGAAGAGAAGGAGGGTGGTGTTGTCTTGATAGATCGTCGCCCACAAGATGTTCAAAAAGAAGAGAGGAATACGGCAGAAGATCAAGAGGTCGATCTTTAGCTACAAAGAAAAGGTACAACTAGTTCTTTAATTCCGCTGCGTAATTAGTTTTGTTTTCTTTGTATCGATTTTGAATTTCAACACAAGAGACCAGCGATCTTGTATTTCGATCAAGGTGTGCTTTGATCCGTCAAGAACTTCCTTAATTGATCAAAAACATGTTTGATCAAACATGCGGGTTGCTAGAAAAAGTTTTGTACTTGTATAATTTTTGTACTGGAAAATTTAAACAGAACGGAATTCCAGCGCCTTCAGGAGTTGCATCTATTGAGGAAAAACTCCGAGAGACATGTTTAAGATGGTACGGGCATGTACTTAGTGTTGGAGTGTATACTGAAAGCCTAAGCTTTGTAAACATTCATTATGTATAAAGAATCACATTTGGTCAAAATTGTCTACATTTGTTTGTAGTTGTTCATTTAATTTATATTGTAGATAACATAGTATGTGGTGTCACATGCAGAAGATGATGTTATCAGTACCTTATAAATTATAAACAGTAGCTCACGACCAAAATGGAAAAGAACAAACCATTAGAAGGTTGTAGTGTAATTAGGTATTAGTTTATCTTGACTATATAATTACACTAATACACTCAGAGTGTATTGAGTAGGATCATTTGAGGTCGTTTCTTTTATACTGACTTTATAAAGGAACAAAGACCTCGGTTATTATGGAAGTGTGTGCTCTTAATCCTAATATAATAACAAGCATATATATTTGATATTTATTTCTTTAATTTATCAATGGGTGAGATTTAGTTCGATGAATCAATAAGCCCGATAAGTTGAGAAATGGTATCACTTATAGTGTGTGTTGTTGATTATAGAAGGAAACTGTGTCCTAGAGATACTAGGTTGATAATGTCCTCAAGAGGAGCTCATAAGGATTGTCATGTTAAACTCTGCAGGTGGACCTAGTCCGACATGACAATAAGGTTGAGTGGTACTACTCTTGGATTTAGATATTAATTAAATGAGTTGTCAGTAACTCACTTAATTAGTGGACATTCGATATCTTAAACACAGGGAGACTAACACACTCATAATAAGAAGGAGCCCAAAAATGTAATTTGGGATTGGTGCGGTAGTTCAATAATAGTTCTCTAGTGGAATGAATTATTATTGATAAAATTAAGTTGTGTTCGGGGCGAACACGGGATGCTTAATTTTATCGGGAGACCAAAACCAATTCCTCCTCTCGGTCCCTATCGTAGCCTCTTATTTATAGAGTACTATACCCACCTATACCCACCTTCTATACCCACCCAAAGGGGGCCGGCCAAGCTAGCTTGGGAACCAAGCTAGGGCCGGCCTAGGTATAAATTGGGGTGGCCGGCCCTAGCTTGAACCCAAGCTAGTGGGGGCCGGCCAAATTAAATTAAAAAGGAATTTTAATTTTAATTTTTATTATGTGGAAGAAATAATTTATTAAAGAGAATTAAAATTAAAATATCTCTCTTATAAAAGATCTACAAAAGATTAAAGAAAGAGATTAGATCTCTTTCCTTATTTGTAGATTGGTGAGATATTTTATTTTCTCTTTAAAAATTATTCACATGTTGTAAAATTAAAATTATAGAAATTTCCTTTTATCAACCATGAAGAGATTTTTGAAGAGAAATTTTATTTTTAAAATTTCTGAAAACAAATTAGGAAGTTTTAAATTGTTGATTAAAATTTGTCTAAATTTGTTTCCCCTTAATGTGGCCGGCCAATATAGATTAAATTGGGAAATTTTATTTTATTTTTCTCAATTAAATCATGTCAAGGAAATTAAGGAAATTTTATTGTAATTAAATTTCCTAATTTGCCTAGGCCAAGGAATATAAAAGAAGGGGTGAGGGTGCCTTCATGAGATACAACCTCTATTATTTCTCTCCCTCTTTTCCTTGGTGTTGTGGTCGGCCATCATCTCTTCTCCTCTTCCTCTTTGTGGTGGCCGAAACTCTCTATTGCTTGGAGCTCTTGTGGAGGCCGGATACTACTTGGAGAAGAAGAAGAAGAAGGAGAGAAAGCTTGCATCTCTTGGAGCTTGGTTGGTGTTTTTCTTCTTCCTTGGTGAAGCTTTCTTGTTATGGCCGAACCTAGTTAGGAGGAGAAGAAGGTGCTTGGTGGTTTCTCATCTCGGAAGATCGTTGCCCACACAACGTCCGAGGTTAGAAGAGGAATACGGTAGAAGATCAAGAGGTTTTTCTACAAGGTATAACTAGTAATATTTCTTTCCGCATCATACTAGTTATTTTTGGAAATAATACCAAATACAAGAGGCTTACGATTCTAGAATTTCGAATATGTTTTTCGATGTTGTGTTCTTTTGTTTTTTCTTTTCCTTGTGATTTGATTGTTCTTTTCGGTTAACCTAAAGTTATTTTAGGAAATTAAATATTAGCTTTCTATAAAAGGTTTTGTCTAGTCGGTGGTGGTTGCTCCCATATCCAAGAAGGCCATGTGCCTCGCCACGTCAGTACTGGGAACCAATTATGGAAATTAATATTTAATGGAATTAATAACTTAAGGTGACTTGGGTCGAACGTGTTAAATTCCGCAGGAGATCCAAGTCAAAACCTAAAAGAATAAATAGATTAAGTTTTGGATCAAACGTGTTAAGTTCCGCAGACGATCCAAAATTTAATTTAAAAGAACACATGGTAGCTAGTAAAAGGTTCGGACCTTTGTACAAAATTTTTGTACAGTGGAACCTCTAGGTTTTCCGAGTAGCAACCAACACTTAGACGACCAATAAATACTCCAGTTAGGCGATATGAAACTATGATAAGTATGCACATCAAACGAGGAAGAGGAAGATCAAAAAAGACTTGGTTATCAACAATAAAACAAGATAAAATTTATTTAAATATAGATGATGATATAATAGGAGATAGAGCTCAATGGCGTACAAGGATTCATACAGCCGACCCCACCTAGTGGGAAAAGAATTGGTTGTTGTTGTTGTTGTATTCAATACCTTGTTTCTCTACACACTTCCATACCTCTATCGAAATATTATCTGGTCCAACGACTTTTCCATTGTGTATCCCATTTAAATCTTGTTCTACTTCTGAAGTTTGAACTCTACGATAAAAATTAAAATTTCTATGCTCATTTGACTTACTTAAATTACTTAACTTAAGTTGGTTACCTAAACCTTCATTAAAAAGTTGATGAAAATACCTCTTCCACCGTTCTTTTATTTCTCCATCGTTTACTAATACCCTATTACATTCATCTTTAATACATTTTATTTGACTAAGATCTCTTGTTTTCCTTTCTCTCACTTTAGTTATTCTATAAATATCTCTTTCCCCTTATCTTGTATCCACCTTTTGATATAATCGTTCAAAAGTTTCATTTTTTACTTCACTCACTACTTTCTTAGTTTTTTTCTTGGCTATTGTATATTTTTTTAAGTTTTCCTCGTTCTTACAAATATATAATTCCTTAGAAGCTATTCATTTTTCCTTCACTTTCACTTGTACTTTCTCATTCCACCACCAAGATTTCTTACTCAGTAGTGCATATCCCTTTGACTCACCGAATACACTCTTAGCTACTATTTTCAACTTTGATATCATCTTATCTCATGTCGTATTAGAATTTATATTTCACCTAATGCTTGTACTTCTACATTCTCCTTAAATTTATTTTTCTTCTCATCCTTTAACTTCAACCACTTAATTCTAGGAGTCGTATATATTTTCTTTCAATTGATACTATGTTTGAAACTTATATCCAACACTATTAACCTATATTGAGCAGTTAAGCTTTCTCCAAAGATAACCTTGCAATATTTACATATCTTTCTATCCTTCTTCCTAATCATAAGAAAGTCAATTTGCAATTTATTATTCTCACTTTTGAACGTGACTAAGTGTTCCACTCTTTTCTTAAAAAACGTATTAGCTAATATAAGGTCATATGCTATTGCAAAATCTAATATAGTTTTTTCTTCTTCATTTCTTGTTCCAACCCCATAACCACTATGCACCCTCTTATATTCCTCATTTTTCACTCCACATGTCAATTTAGATCACCTCCTATTAAAATCATTTCATTTGATGAAATGTTTTGTAATATTTTATCTAAGTTATTCTAAAACCTTGATTTGGTAGCTTCATCTAATTATACTTGCGGTGCATATACGCTAATTATGTTTATAGTTTCTTTCGCCACTATTATCTAAGGGTTATAATTCTATCCCCTTTTCTAACTACTACAACTCCTTCCTTTAACAAACTATCTACAACAATACCACTTCATTTCTTGCTCTACTCTTTCCTATGTACCATAATTTAAAATCCGAGTTCTCTATCAATTTTGCCTTCTCACCTACCCATTTTGTCTCTTGTACACACAAAATACTAATTGTGTATCTATTACCTTCATTGATTTACCAGTGAGAGTTCCAATATTTTATGTTCCAAATCTTAGATTTTAATTTTCCTATCATATTTGTTCTTATCTAACCTATGGTGTGAGAACTTTACCTATTTAACACTACACTCAAGTTCTCATGAAAATATAACGATCATTGCTAATACGTTACAGACTTGTAATATCCAAAATCCACTAACCACTTGCATATAAATCACTAAATTGTTTTAATTAAATGTTTTAATTGCATGAATAATATAGCTTTCCACGATTACATGATTAATAAAAATGTTCTATTAAATAATTATTTTTATTTTTAGAAATATATGATTTATTTGTGGGATTGAATATTCTATGAGTTATGGCCTATCTAATAGGATTAATGGGCCTAGACATGAGCGGCTATATGAAATAAATCCTACGTCTTAGACGTGGATGCTTCCAAAAAAAAAGGGGGAGAGCAGAACCTAGAGTTATTTGAGTGGCTGCAAACGTGGGCTGCGGGAAAAAGCGGAGAAGATTGTTCGTGGGTGCTTGAAGGGAAAAGTCAGGCCAAGGGTTGTTCTTCGGCATTTTAAACGCAAAGGCACTTCTTAAACCCTTCTTTTATCTCCGCCATTCAAATCGTACTAAGATTATTTATGGTTTAGTGCATGAAAAACTAGAACCATATGATTTAATCACGTCTTTACTAGTTTTACATGAAATTTTTGAGAATTCATGCATTTATAGGTGTGATGCATCAAAGGGACACACCTGCAATTCAAGTTGTAAGCTAATGTCCTGAGGACCTACAGGAAGTTTAGAAATTAATCATACCATATAAAAAAACGAAAGAACGATTATTCGAATTGAATATGGAATTTTATGGATTTTTAATGATATAGGCTAAGGTTAGCATGCATTCCTAGTTACTAGAAAAATAAAGGATTTCTGCTTTCCTTTGTTTTAAGTGACGAAACAGATGCAAAAAAATTTCGAATGATGTGAATTGACTATGATAAATATGATTAATGGGAACATGATAAGGGAAAAGGCCCCAGAAGGAACCCGTTTACGAAAAAAAGCCCCATAGGGAACTCGATATCGGATTTCCATATTTGGCCACGGTCCAGTGATGAGACTTGCAGACATCCCGTCAACTATAGACCAAGGCTCAACAATAAGAAAAGAATTGTTGATGCATCTGCCACCTGGTACCATGATTTTACAGCTAGATTGATCAATCGAACAGAAGATAAAGGATAAAGGATAGTCGCTTCTAATGATCAAATTTCACCCTAAAGGATTTATGATAAATGCTAAAGGCTATGCTATTTGATGTGATGATTTTTAATGATATATGAAAATGCTACATGCTCGTGATTTTTCTTTACCGATTTATAAAAAAAAGAAAAAAAGGAACAAATGCCCATGATTGTTTTTCTAAATATGTATTAGTAGAAGTATTTTCTTTTCCACCTATGCATGTGCCTATATATGTGAATGTACTACTCATTATTATTGATTTGGATGTGCGGAGCTAGTAGGCTCACTAGATTCAAATGGTTGCAGGTGAGGGAAATGAGGAGGCTGGAGATCTTGACACTTGACTAGACTGGGCTGACAGTACACCCCGAAGATCTTACCATTTCTGCGCTGTGGGAAAAAAGAAAAAAAGAAAATAGTATTTTATGATTCATGCTGTGAGGGAGTTGGAGAGAAAAATACATCCTCGAAGGATCCAGTATTAATTCATGTTTATGGGCTTTAGAATGCTTTTAGGAATTTCTTTTCTGGTTTCGAATGACGTTGATGATAGATTTTGCTTCCTTTTCTGTAGTTGACATTATTTCTAAGCGATGGTAAAGTTTGGGATGGTTCAAACATATTATAAATGTGTATGTATGTGGTGGCCAAAAAAAAAGGAAAGCTAGTATAGTTTAAAGGTGGGGTAGAAGTTGGGGTCTACAATTGGAATTAGAGCCATGATCTTGGAGGGGTGGTGTCTACTATCAGTTCCGGGAAGCTCAAGAAGTCAAGCCTCAAGTCTGTGAGTTTTTATTTCTTTAAATTTTACCTACTAGATTAAATGCTTTTATGATGCGAAAATTAAGAGATTAGATGTATTAAAAATTTAAATGCATGTTTGTTAGGCAGAGGAGTGGACAATATATATATAGATATGCCTCTGAGACGTGTTGTTTATAGACATGGGGAGCATGGCCATGAGGAGGATAGACAGGATGGAGAGCTGCATGAGGTATCACGTCCTCCACCTCCCCCTCTAAATGCTACTACTTGTGTGCTAGAAGGAATGACTCGACTCCTTGAACAACACACTAGTTCTGCTAACTGGGGGCTACAGGATGACATGTATGAGCGGTTCAGGAGGTTGGGCCCTAAAGACTTTGCTGGTACTATGGATCCATTCGTTGCTGAGCGATGGATTAGATCTCTGGAGGTGATCTTTCGATACATGAATATGGTTGATGCTGACAAGGTTTGATGTGCCATATATCTGGTAAAAGATTATGCTTCCTTATGGTGGGAGGGAGCTGAAAGAGGGATTAATCTGAATACCCTAACTTGGGAAGAGTTCAAGAGGATCTTCTATGAAAAATACTTCACAGCTGATGTGAGATCGAAGCTAAAGAGGGAGTTTATAAGTCTTCAACAGGGAGACTTATCGGTTGCTGAGTTTCTCAAGAAATTCAATAGGGGATGTCACTTCGTGCCCTTAATTGCAAATGATGTTGCTGAAAAATTGAGACACTTTATGGATGGTCTCAGGCCTACCATTCGCCGAGATGTTTTGTTAGCAAATCCGACTGGGTATAATAATGTTGTCACTAGAGCCTACAGAGCTGAGTAGTCCTTGAAGGATATTCAATGGGAGGTGCAAAGGAAGAGACCCCCTCCATAGCAACAACAACAGCAAAATAAGAAATCATATACAGGGCCGTAGAAAGGACAGGGACAACAGAAGCCTCAGGGGAATCCCAATCAACCACCAAAAGTAGGTGCCCCAAAGATTGATGATAAGTCATGCAAGGAATGTAATCGTAGTCACTATGGCAAATGCATGTGGGGTATCTACAAGTGCTTCAAATGTGGAGGAGATGGGTATAAAGTTGTTGATTGTCTAAAGCAGAGACAACCGATGATAGGTCGAGCATTTGTGATGTAAGTCGAGGAGGCAGAGCCAGACACTACACTTATCACAGATATTTCAACTACTTTAACATTTTTTTAATTATTATTATGGCTTTATTGTATGAAGTGTTAAGCATGGGTGTTAGGATTATTTTGAGGAATTTGAACTTGATGAATTAGGATTGCATGTCTCGAATTTTGCATGATTTAGGATGAAATTTTCTAATGAGAGGATTATGGGCATGAAATATAAAATTTTGAAAATTTGAGGGCCTTAAATAAAAGGAATTTTTTAGAAAAACGTTAGGCTTTAAGGGATATATTGGTATTGTTGTTGTAGGTAGCATATTTATCGCAGGTGTAGCTACCTATGCCTTACTAGATTAGGGAGCTACACACTCATTTATATCCATCACCTTCGTAAAGTGATTGGGAATATTACCAAAAGACATGGAATTGGGATTCAAAGTCATAGTGCCTTATGGTGAGCAGATGTTATCTACCAGAATGGTAAAGGATACAGAGGTTAAACTGTAGAAGAATGTGGTCCAGGTAAATCTTATTGTGTTGTCGATGCCTGAATTCGACGTTATTCTGGGAATGGACTAGTTATCACGGAATGGAGCTTCAATTGATTTCCGATAAAAGTCAATATCTATCAGACCACCTAAGGGGGGGTCGTTCATTTTTGAGGTAGCAAGGAACAAACAGAGGCCGCACCTCATTTCTTGCATCAATGCAAGGAAACTCATGACGAGGGGCTGCCAAGAATTTCTAGCCAATGTTGTTTTGATACCTGATGCAGTCGACTAAAAGGTGGAGGATGTCGAAGTTGTCCGAGAATTTCCTAGCGTATTTCCTGAGGATGTCTTTGGCATTCCTCCGGAAAGAGAGGTGGAATTTTCCATTGAGTTGATACCGAGTACAGTGCCAATCTCTAAGGCATCATATCGTCTCGCTCCGACATAAATGAAAGAACTGAAAGATCATATTCAAGAGTTACTGGATAAAGGATTTATTCGGCCAAGCTTTTCACCATGGGGTGCACCGGTATTATTCGTGAAGAAAAAGGATGGAAGTATGAGGCCCTGTATCAATTATCGAGAGTTGAATAGAGTGACAATGAAAAATAAGTATCCTTTGCCAAGAATAGAAGATTTATTTGATCAGTTGCAAGGGGCGTCGATATTCTCGAAGATAGATCTCCGATCAGGATACCATCAACTGAGGGTAAAAGAAATGGGCATGCATAAGACGGCTTTCAGGACGCGATATGGACATTATGAATTTATGGTGATGCTATTCGGAGTGACAAGTGCCCCAGCGATCTTCATAGATCTCATGAATCGCATATTCCAGTCGTATCTCAATCAGTTTATTATTGTATTCATAGACGACATTTTGATCTATTCGAGGAGCAGGGAGGAGCATAGTCAACACTTGAGGATCACTTTGCAGATACTGCAAAACCGAAAGTTGTTTGCAAAATTCAACAAGTGCGAGTTCTAGTTAGAGAATGTGGCATTCCTAGGCCACGTTATTTCGAAAGATAGGGTAGAAGTAGATCCTACTAAAGTCGAGGCAGTCAGAGCATGGTCAGTGCCTAAAAATGCAACCGAGATACGCAGTTTTATGGGTTTGGCAAGCTACTATCGGAAATTCATCAAGGGCTTTTCTTCCATTGTAGTGCCCTTGACAGCCCTGACGAAAAAGAATGCCAAGTTTACATGGGGAGTTGATTATCAAGACAGTTTTGAGCGGTTGAAGCAAGCTTACCACTGCGTCAGATTTAGCTATGCCATCAGGACAGGGAGAGTATGTGTTGTATACAGATGCTTCGAAGCTAGGTTTAGGTGCGGTTCTTATGCAGCGCGATCAAGTCATTGCATATGCGTCTCGGTAGCTAAAAGTGCATGAAAAGAATTATCCGACCCATGACCTTGAACTAGCAGTGGTTGTGTTTACTTTGAAGATATGGAGACACTATTTATACGGAGAGAAGTGTAAAATCTTTACTAATCACAAAAACCTAAAGTATTTCTTCACCTAGAAAGAGCTAAACATGAGACAGAGAAGATGCCTAGAGCTTATGAAGGACTACGACTATGATATTAGCTATCACCCCGGGAAAGCTAATGTGGTTGCTGATGCCTTGAGTAGAAAATGACAGTCATTGCACAACTATCAGTACAGAAACCCCTTCAAATAGAAATTTATGGATTTAACCTCGAGATGTATGCTAGGGGCCAGGCTCCTAGCTTATCCACTCTAACAGTACAACCTACCTTAAAGGAAAAAATTCGAAAAGGACAAGCTATTGATAGGCAACTACAGAAGTGGATACAAAAGGATGAGTCTAAGGGTTTGGATTTATATTCGGTCGAAAATGGTACTGTCAAATATCAGAGCCGACTCTGGGTTCCTGGTGTTGACTCACTTAGAGTTGAGATTTTGACAAAAGCCCATAATACTCCATATTCTATACATCCAGGGAGTACAAAGATGTATAAGGACCTGCAGTGACTTTATTGGTGGCCAGGTATAAAACGTGACATCGTGTGTTTCGTATCTGAATGCCTAACTTGCCAACAAGTCAAAGCAGAACATCAAAGATCAGCAGGGATGCTTAAGCCACTTCCAATTCCAGAGTGGAAATGGGAGAATATTACCATGAATTTTGTAGTGGATCTACCAAAGACGGTGAAAGGCTTTAATGTCATTTGTGTAATAGTTGATTGTCTCACTAAGTCGGCGCACTTCCTACTAGTGAAGACAACCTTCTCCAGGACTCAGTATGCAGAGTTGTACATCTGGGAAATAGTAAGATTGCATGGGATTTCCGTTTCTATATTATCGGATAGAGATCCGAGGTTCACCTCAATTTTCTGGAAAAGTTTGCATTCGGCCATGGGAATTAAACTACTATCCAATATAGCATTCCATCCCCAGACAGATGGTCAATCGAAGAGGGTGATACAGATTTTGGAAGACTTACTGCGAGCGTATGTGATCGATTTCCAAGGAAGCTGGGAATCGAAGCTACTGCTTGTGGAGTCACTTATAACAACAATTATCAGTCGTCTAAAGGCATGGCTCCTTATGAGGCACTTTATGGAAGGAAATGCAGATCATCTATTCATTGGGATGAAGTAAGAGAAAGAACAGAAATGGGTCCAGAAATCGTGAAGCATACAGCAGATCTAGTAGTCAGAATCCGGTATAGGATGAAGACTGCTCAAAGTCGACAGAAGAGCAATGTTGACAAAAAAGAAGGGATCTCGAGTTTGCAGTTGGTGATCATCTTTTCGTGAAAATAGCACCTATGAAGGGCGTTATGAGATTTGGTAAGAAAGGCAAACTCAATCCGAGATTCATTGGGTCATTCGAGATCCTAGATAGAGTGGGAACATTGGCTTATCGAGTGGCTTTGCCACCTAATCTGGCGGGAGTACATAATGTGTTCTACATCTCAATGCTTCGTAAGTACATGTCGAATCCTTCACATGTACTAAATTTTGAACCACTGCAGCTTGCACCATATCTTTCTTATGAGGAGAGGCCTCTCAAATATTGGGCAGACAAGAGAGAAGGCTATGAAATAAGGTTATAAAAATGGTCAAGGTTAAGTCGCAGAATCACTCGAAGGAAGAAGCTACTTGGGAGACAGTCGCTACTTGGAATTATTTGGTGAGTTATAATTTTGAGGACGAAATTTTATATAAGGAGGAAGGAATTGTAATATCCAAAATCCACTAACCACTTGCATGCAAATTAAGAAATTGCTAAAGTGTTTTAATTAAATGTTTTAATTGCATGAATAATATAACTTTTCACGGTTACATGATTAAAAAAATGTTCTATTAAATAATTATTTTTATTTTTAGAAATATATTTATTTGTGGGATTGAATTATTCTATGAGTTGAGGCCTATCTAATAGGATAAATGGGCCTGGTCATGAGCGGCTATATAACCCTACGTCTTAGACGGGATGCTTCGAAAAAAAAGGAGAGCAGAACCTTGGGTTATTTGAGCAGCTGAAAATGTAGGTTGCGAAAAAAAGTGGAGAAGATTGTTCATAGGTGTTTGAAGGGAAAAGTCAGGCCAAGGGTTGTTCTTCAGCCATTTTAAACACAAAGGCACTTCTTAAACCCTTCTTTTATTTTCGTCATTCAAATCGTAATAAGATTGTTTATGGTTTAGTGCATGAAAAACTAGAACCATATGATTTAATCACATCTTTACTGGTTTTACATGAAATTTTTTAGAATTCATGCATGTATAGGAGGTGTATTGCATCAAAGGGGCATGCCTGCAATTCAGGTTGTAAACTAGTGTCTTGAGGACCTGCAAGAAGTTTAGAAGTTAATCATGTTGGAACAATCTGGGTACCCTAAGTTTGATATTTGGGCAAAAGTTTAAATTAGGTTTATTGTTGTATTTGATATGCATTGTGAGTGTACAGGATACAGGTACAACAAGGAAAGTCCAAGTGTGATCTTGGCAAAGGAGCAAAGTCCAAGGATGAGTCTTGGCGGTGTAAGTCCAAGCATATAGTATTGACAACTTAAGTCCAAGTGTGACTTGGCAATGGATGAAGTCCCGGAGGTGCAACCTCTTGGCAAAGGAAGACCCAACAATAATGACAAGGCCAATGGAAGCTCCAGAAGGCAAGACGTGAAGGATGGGGAGATATCCGAGGGACGCAAGGCTGATGGAGGAGGCTAGAAGGCTAGGTCTAGATTGGTCGGGCGAGAACGAGTGCTGAGTGAATGCACTCGAGGTAAAATCCTAGAATTAGGGTTTACTGTAGCAATACTGTAGCAGTACTGTAGCAGTCGATTGGTGGTTTCATCAGTCGACTGGTGCAGTCGACTGGGAGCGAACAGAGGGCTAGTATCGAGTCGTTGGGCTGCAACGGTCGAATTTCCACGAAGGGCAGTCGACTGCATGTTTTGGCAGTCGACTGGTAGGCGGGGTTTTCCAACCCGTGACCTATATAACCAAGCATTGGAAGCTTGGTTAAAGTTGACGAAATTAGTGGTGGTTAACCCTAATTAGAATCTCCTAATGCCCAAGTGATCTAGTGTGCTTGTACAAGGTTGTGACGAGGTTTCTCCACCCACTAGGAGCTACACGAGCTAGTCGGAGGTTTTCCGGGGAGTCATCCACCGACGGATCAAGATCGTCCACCTTACGGACAACCATGGAGTAGGAGCTTTATCTCCGAACCACGTTACACAACATGTCATTGGCTTTGCTTCTTGTTTATTGTTTTCTAGGGTTAGCTTTCCTTTTGTTTGTTAGTATTTTTGTTTTCGTTGTGCACTAGCAAGCGTAGGAAGCGACGATTTGGGTGAGATGTTATTCACCCCCCCTCTCTAACGAACGTCAAGGTCCCAACAAGTGGTATCAGAGCAAGGTGAGCTCTTGTTGGACTAATCGCCAAGAGAGCAAGTGCTAGAGGAAGAAGATGGAGTCGAAAGGTCCGCTAGGATGGGACATCCGAATCCCACCTCCATACGAGCGCGAGGACTTTGACTATTGGAGGAAGCGCATGGAGATGTGGTTCCAAATGAACTGGAACCAATGGATTGCGTTGGAGGAACCGTTTAAAGCTCCAACGGACAAGAAGGGAAAGCGTCTCCGACCTCGATATTAGATCGAGGAGCAAAAGGAGCAATTGGAGACGGACAAGGAAGTAACTAGAATTTTAATTAATTCATTACCTCCTAATGCGATATTGAATGTAGGTGAATATGAGAATGCAAACGACCTTTGGAAAAAGGTAATTGCACTTCATGAGAGTCCTACACAAATCCAAGAAAAGGAGGAGCTCAAGGAGAAGGGCTCATTGTCCAATAAGAGAAGGACCAATCGGATGTTGACACGGGTTCAACATCCGAGGAGGAGAAGGAAGATGAGGAGGTATCATCCACATCTTCAAGAGAAGAAGAAGTGGAACTGTCCACATCTTCAAGTGAAGAGGAAGAAGAGCAATCTAAGGAAGAGGAGATCTTGAAAGCTCAACCCTCCACCTCAACTACCAAGAAGAGCACAAAGGATCACATCAAATGTTTTGAGTGTGGTAAGATGGGGCACTACAAGAGTAGGTGTCCTTCGCTCAAAAAGGTAAAGGAAGTAAACCCTAAACTCACTAAAGTTAATTTAGAAACTAATGTGAGTTGTAGGAAGAAGAAGAAGAAGAAGGAGAAGAAGCACATTAGGTGTTTCACGTGTGGTGAGTGGGGACACTACCACACAAAGTGCCCAAGGAGAGGAGAGCTCAAGAAATTGACGCACTTAAAGAAGTGGGAGAAGAAGAAAGCTTCAAGGGGAAGGGAGATAAACCCTAATTTGAATTCTAGTTCAAATTTAAATTCTTCCATGCATGCTAGAAATAATTTTCATTATTTACCCAAGCATAATCATGGATTTAGATATAATGATAAGAATAGGGTTAATGTAGGTGATAACTCTAGGAGACCTATTCATGCTAAATCTAGTAAGAGTAGACCTAATAAGACTCAAACCACTTTGCCAAAGGGAAGGAAAGTAGGTGAAAACCTAAGCATTAATTCCATGAAAGGGAGACATATGCCTAGGAAGGTGGGTAGGTCTAGGGATGTTCAAGGTGGACATGTTGACTTTAGGGTTAGAACCCTAGAATTGGAAAATCAAGTCTTGAAGGTAAGACTTGAAGAAATGGAGAAAGTCCTACTTGAAGAAATGGAGAAAGTCCTAGATAAGTTCATTATTAGACCTAGAGGATTTGACATGTGTTTGGGTGGTCAAAGATCCAAAAATGTCAAATTAGGTCCCTCCAAGACCAAAAGGAGGTCAAGTGCTAATGTAGCACATGACATTGGTAAGGGAGGTGTGACCAAGGATAAGGGAGAGTCATCCAAGGCCAATAAGAAAGAATATGCTAGGGTGACATAATTATGGCAAGGATAAGGTGTCCAAAGTGAAGGACAAGAAGAAACTAACCAAAGACAAGGTGTCTAAGGTTAAGAAGGTGAGTTTTGTAAGTCAAGTGTCACCCGAGGTGCACCGAAGTGGCCTAGCCATAATAGATGAGTCACCAAGGGAGGTGACTAAGGTTAAGATTCCTAAGGTTAGGAAGAGCCTTTGGGACCCATGGTAGATTGGTTATCAAATGTGCCAAGTGGTTAGGAGACGGACTTAAGTCTCTAACATAGTGGGGTGGCACAATTGGGATGTATTTCATTCATTGAAATGTGAATTGGGTTCATATTGCATGAAAATTAGTTTTTGATGTATAGATGTCATATAAACTAATGCTAGGGATGCATTATGGTTTAGTATGGGCAGATACATCAAGAAAAAGCCAAAACTAGGATTTTAGGTCAAGGTTCAATTGAACCATTTAGCTAGTTTTGAATTTTGTGTCAATTTTGGGATCTGTGATAAATATATTTTTATATATATTTTTCCCAAGTAGACATGGATAAAATAGACCTTTCCACAAAATTTGAGAATTTTTGGAGGTCTGTGAAATTTTTGGCGTATTTCTGAAAGTGAGTCAAAAAGACTGATTTTTACCAACATAGAGTACCAGTCGACTGGTACAGTTACCAGTCGACTGGTAACACTATTCATGAGCACAGAATGTCTCTGTAAGCTCATTTTGACGATGGCAGTCGACTGGGATTAATACTAGTCGATTAGTAATACTATTCATGAGCACAGAATGTCTCTGTAAGCTCATTTTGACGATGACAGTCGACTGAGATTTATAGCAGTCGACTGATACGGTCTGAAAATATTTTTTTTTTTGCATTATAAAATGACCAAAAGAGTGGAGAACATATATGTAATTTTATAGGGATTAATACATGATGTTTATGGTCATTAGAGGTCAAAGAGTCCAATAATTGGGATATTGTTGGAGCTCTTTTTAATGTATGGCAAAAGGAGAGAAATTTAGATTTAAGTGGGAAATCTACACGCCTTTGCAGGAAATCCTAGCTCAAAGGGGAGCTTAGGTGAAGGGAGAGCGATTGCTCATTTATTAGCAAAGGGGGAGAAGTTTACCTTTGCAAGAAATTCTAGCTCAAGGGGAAGTTCAGGTGAAGGGGGAGCCTAGGATTAGGTTACATGATTTATGCATATGTAGATTGCATATTTATTTACATTATTATTGCTATATTTTTCCCTAACTTAAACGAGTTGCCAAACATCAAAAAGGAAGAGATTGTTGGGGCAATCTGGGTACCCTAAGTTTTGATGTTTGGGCAAAGGTTTAAGTCAGTTTATTGTTATATTTGATATGCATTGTGAGTGTGCAGGATACAAGTACAACAAGGAAAGTCCAAGTGTAATCTTGGCAAAGGAGGAAAGTCCAAGGATGAGTCTTGACGTTGTAAGTTCAAGCATGTAGTCCTGGCAACGTAAGTCCAAGTGTGACTTGGCAAAGGATTAAGTCCCGGAGGTGCGACCTCTTGGCAAAGGAAGACCCGACAATAATGACAAGGCCGATGGAAGCTCCAGAAGGCAAGACGTGAAGGATGGGGAGACATCCGAGGGACGCAAGGTTGATAGAGGAGGCTAGAAGGCTAGGTCTAGATTGGTCGGGCGAGAACGAGTGCTGAGTGAATGCACTCGGGGTAAAATCCTAGAATTAGGGTTTACTGTAGCAGTACTGTAGCAGTCGACTGGTGCAGTCAACTGGGAGGGAACAGAGGGCTGGGCTGCAACGGTCGAATTTCTAGGAAGGACAGTCGACTGCATGTTTGGCAGTCGACTGGTAGGCGGGGTTTTCCAACCCGTGACATATATAACCAAGCATTGGAAGCTTGGTTAAAATTGACGAAATTAGTGGTGGTTAACCCTAATTAGAGTCTCCTAGTGCCCAAGTGATCTAGCGTGCTTGTACAAGGTTGTGGCGAGGTTTCTCCACCCACAAAGAGCTACACGAGCTAGTCGGAGGTTTTCCGGGGAGTCATCCACCAACGGATCGAGATCGTCCACCTTACGGACAGCCGTGGAGTAGGAGCTTCATCTCCGAACCACGTTACATAACGTGTCATTGGGTTTGCTTCTTGTTTATTGTTTTCTATAGTTAGCTTTCCTTTTATTTGTTAGTATTTTTGTTTCCGCTATGCACTAACAAGCATAGGAAGCGACGATTTGGGTGAGACTCTATTCACCCCTCCCTCTAGCGAACGTCAAGGCCCCAACAAATCATACCATATAAAAAAACGAAAGAACGATTATTCGAATTGAATATGGAATTTTATGGATTTTTAATGATATAGGCGGACAGGTATTTCTGTTTTTCTTTGTTTAAGTGACGAAACAAATGCAGAATATTTTTGAATGATGTGAATTGACTGCGATAAATATGATTAATGGGAACACGATGAGGGAAAAAGCCCCAGAGGGAACCCGATATCGGATTTCCATATTTGGCCACGGCCCAGTGACGAGAGTTGTTGACACCCCGCCAACTATAGGCCAAGGCTCAGTAACAAGAAAAGAATTATTGATGCCTCCGCCACCTGGTACCATAATTTTATAGCTAGATTGATCAATCGAACAGAGAATAAAGGATAAAGGATAAAGGATAGTCACTTCTAATGATCAAATTGATTTATGATAAATGCTAAAGGCTATGCTATTTGATATGATGATTTTTAATGATATATGAAAATGCTACATGCTCATGATTTTTCTTTATCGATTTATAAAATAAAAAAAAAGGAACAAATGCTCATGACTGTTTTTCTAAATGTGTATTAGTAAAAGTATTTTCTTTTCCACCTATGCATGGTCCTATGTATGTGTATACTACTTATTATTATTGGTTTAGATGTGCGGAGCCAGTAGGCTCACTAGATTCAAATGATTGCTGATGAGGGAAACGAGGAGGTTGGAGGTCTTTACACTTGATTGGACCGGGCTGACAGTACACCCGAAGACCTTATCGTTTCCGCACTATGGGAGAAAAGAAAAAAAAATAGTATTTTATGATTCATGCTGTGAGGGAGTTGGAGAGGAAAATACATCCTCGAAGGATCCAGTATTAATTCATGTTTATGGGTTTTAGAATGCTTTTAGGAATTTCTTTTCTGGTTTTGAATGACGTTGATGATGAATTTTGCTTCCTTTTCTGTAGTTGACTTTATTTCTAAGCGATGGTAAAGTTTGGGATGGTTCAAATATATTATATATTTGTATGTATGTGGTGGTCGAAAAAACAATAAAAGGAAAGCTAGTATAGTTTAAAGGTGGGGTAGAAGTTAGGGTTTACACAGACTGTTCAATGTGAACTCTTGCATATTTAACACTACACCCGAGTTCTAGAGATGTAGCTATCCTTGCCAAGACATTACCGTCGGACCCTGTAACGCGTTCCTTCTAAGGAACAATCTAGCATTAGCACAATAGTTTAATGGATTTATTCATTAAATATTTGTCATAGTTTTAAACACAAACCTCCTTTATCTGGGCTTGTGACCGGCCATGATTGGTCCATCACGGGCGGAGTTAAAAATCCTGATAATGATGATAGGCAAAAATTATCATCAAGAACCTTTTGCTCCTCATGTTGAACAATTTTGCTATGGAAGCCTAGCCTCATCCATTGGCATCAGTACAAACATTTGGTCCCTTATGTTGAACAAATTTGCTGTGGAAGCCTAGTTCCATGCTTTGGCATTATTACGACTATCAAAGTTGATTGTGAAAGAATCGAGCAACCTTCACATGACTAATAGGTGTTACTTAATCAACATCGAGGTGAGTTTTGCAATTGACCTATAGGAGCATGACCCACTGGACAAGTGATTATCTAGAATAGTGATCCCATTCAAGGTTAGCAAATCCACCCTAAATGGCTTTGTCTCATGTCAATAATCCTGCTCACATAAATACCGAGAGACCCCGTGCAGTTACCACCTAGACTCTCGAGTCCCTTGTACAACTCAACAATCCCGAGTTGCATATGCAACTCGGTTGCTAGGGTTCCCCATAAAGCTTAGTTTTCCAAGTTCCCCAAGTGATTCAGTCACTTGAGTCCTCCCTATAGCTCGACCTCAAAACACCCTGTACAACCAAGTACCGAAGTGCCCAAATAACCACCTCTCAAGTTCCCCATTCTCCTTGCAACCCAATTACACGAGAAACTGCAAGGATGGATCATATGAAACATAATTTTTACCGGTATGACCAAAATTGAACATGACTCCTTCGTGATCTATGCCTACAACCCACGATCTTTAGATCGAACAACCCTAAGGTTTAGGTCATTGATCCCTATATAAGCACTAAAGTCGGCGACAATATGCAGATCTGAGCCTAATCTTACTTTATTCCTCTATCAATGTTTCATTGGCAACCATCGCTTTATAGTGATTTAACCATCGAGGGGTCTTTGCCAGACAACTCCAACACCCTCTGACACGTTTCCGTCTGAACGGGATGATCCCCATCCCTTACCAAGATATCCGCTTTAGGTCCAACCCAACAGTGGATTTCTGATGCATCATTTTGACATGTCTATGAGAAAAGATTAAATCGAGTAAGATTTTGAGATGGAATTTGTTGGAAGAGCTAATCTTGAGAAGTCTAAGCCACATCTGTACATCTCGAGCTCAGCACCATGCTTATTATCAGAAATGAAATTCTCTTACTATTTTCATTATGAACAATAATGAGTATATATATACATTGTACATTGATTATGTATAGAAACAAAAAAAATACAAATAGAAAATAACAAATTTAAAAATTTTATTGCTAAACTAGATCCTCGTATCAAGGGATTTCCATGATAAGGGATTACCTGTATCAAGGGATTTTCATGATCAACTATTCTAAAATAGTTGTCCACTTTCCAACACTCTTTTGGTGCAGGAAGCATCCGACGATCGAACCTGAGTTTTGATAATGTCAAAGAGTTCAAAGTTAAGGTTATTTGTAATCTAACGTGTTTGAATGAGCTTACAGGAAAGTCCTAAATGTACTTAGGCAAAAGTTCTAACTGCGATTAGGCAGGTGGAAAGCCCTAGGGGATGATAACTCTAGGTCCTAGGGGGTGGTAACTCTATGCAGGAAGACTTGGCGGGTCAAGGGCTTCAAGCAAAAGTCCTAGAGTCGAGGACTCAAGGTGAAAAGTCCTAGTGTCGCGAACCAGGTGAAAGACTAGGCAAGTCGTGGAGCGGACGTCCAGCGGAAAGTCCTGGAGCCTCGGGCGCTGAGCAAAAGTCCAGTTGGTCTTGAGGATCAACTGGAAACAGATAAACTCTCCTAAGTGGAGTAGGTGAGGACGCGTTCCCCGGTGAGGGAACAGTAGGCGTTGGTTCGACCTAGGGTTTCCGGTCGAGAATCCGATCAGAACCGGACAATCCGATGACTATCAAATTCTATGTCTTATTATATCTTAACTCAGTTTTACAGGGTATGTTATACTAACTTCTTTTGCAGGAAGTGAATTGGAGTGTTTGCCTCAACTAATCTGAGAAGACCCTCTCGTAGTAAGGCGCGAGGGCGCCCTCAAGGAGCTTGAGGCCGCCCTGGATGCTGAGCAGAGGGCGCCCTCATAGAGGTTGAGGGCGCCCTGCACACTGGCGCGAGGGCGCCCTCATAGAGGTTGAGGGCGCCCTCAGGCGAATAGGCTGTGATCAGTTAGGAGCTCATCCATGCTGCGGATTCGACGCAGTTGAGAGCGCCCTCCATGCTGTTGAGGGCGCCCTCCATGCTGTTGAGGGCGCCCTCCACACGCTATAAAAGGCAGTCTCGAGCAGCAGCTTAGAACAACAACCAAAACACGATCCATCTTCCGTGCACTGCTCAAAGAACCACCCGATAAAGCTGTAGCAAGACACCGACAACCTGAGGCTTTGAATTTCCTATTATTAAAGTTGTTATATTTTCTTACTGTACTTAATTGTTGTACTATAAAATTATACTCTTGCGAACTTATAATGATTGTCCAAAGTAAATACTCAACGAGAGTGGGCCTTGGAGTAGGAGTCACCACAGGCTCTGAACCAAGTAAAAAATCCTTGGTATTTGCGTTTGTATTGTTTACTTTTCCGCTGCGTTTACTCGAAAGTCTTCCGAAACGAAAGTGAAAGCCACGAGCGCTATTCACCCCCTCTTTAGCGCTTTTCGATCCAACAATTGATATCAGAGCGGGATCGTTCTGAATCGGTACAACTACCGTTCGAACAATTTTTACTTTTTCGTATGTTTTTTCAAAAAATAAAACCTTACACCTTTCGTTTTTCCCTCCAAAATTATTCTTAAAAAATTCATTTTCATCTTTTCACTATTAGCCGGTGTTAGCGAAATATCGTATTTTTAAAAATTTGTAATAATATATTTTTTAATATTTTTATTAATATTTTATTATTTTCTTTAAAAAAAAATATTTTAGTAAATTGTTAATTTTTCCCGCGCTACTAATCCAAAACCAAGTCTTGGGATATTTGATTTTTTTTTTTTTTTGTGAGAGTTTTCTCCTAAATGGCCCATCAAAAGGCTACAACACAGATCGCCCACCGCTCTTCTCTAGAGAAGATTTCGGATACTGGAAAGATCAGGTGGAGCATCAACTGAAAGCCCAAGTGGAGATATGGATCATAATTCAGATCGAATTTATACCCCCCTCCCCCCCACCACCACCACCGAAGGAGGTGTGCCCATCGCCTATGACAAGTGAGATGCACAAACAAAAAGAAAATTCGAGGCAAATGCAAAAGCAACATGGACTCTCCTATGCGGACTAACAAACTCAGAGTTTGATCGAGTTGGAAAGTTCAACAATACTAAGGAGTTTTGGGAGAAATTGCTCAAACTTCATGAGATTCCTTCAGAGTCAGAAGATCAAGTCGAACCAGAGTTCGAATCTAAGTACGAATCTCGAGAGTCATCCTCTGAACCAGACTAAGAAGAATCGGATCAGATCGATTTCATAGCACTGATAGTCAAAGAAGAGATAACTGAATCGGAATCTGAATTCGAGATGGCAACAATGGAGGGGGAGAATCCTATCATAGATCTAAAAGGTAATATTGTAAATTTAAATAATAAATTTCATATAACCTGTTTTAAGTGTAGGGAGAGAGAGCAAGTGCCCTACTCATAAGATTCGGCCGGCACAATCGGAGGAGAAGGAGAAATCGATCCAGAAAGGGAAGAAGCACATTGAATGCTCCAAGTACATCACTGCAAACGACAATGCCCAGAAAGAAGACCCAGGAATCTAAGGAGAGAAATCAAGGTAAGTAAATTTACATTTCATGAAAATCCAATTTTTGCAACACATGTATGTACCCTAGCTAATTCCGCTTACTCTAGTATAGATTTCTCTAGAAAATTAGATATGCATGATAATAATACAATGAATAAATTTGATTCAAATCTAAATAAGAATAACTCAAAATTATTTAATAAACATAAGAAATTAACTTTTAGAAAATTAGAGAAACAAAATAATATTTTAAAAGATAAAATATATAAGTTAGAAAAGATTATTAATAATCTAACTGTTCCACGAGATCTAGACTTGGATTACAAGTCTAAGATAAAACTTAAATCCTACAAATCAATCAAGTACCTTTTAATTATAATCCAAACTTAAATAAAATCTAACCTAAACTAAATCCTAATCTAACTTAAATCTAACCTTAAATTCAATTATTTTAGATCTAAACTAAATTAAATTAAAACTCAAAAGTTAACTTAAACTGGTTAACTTAACTAATAAATTGCTTGACTGGGTTGATCCATGCAAATTACCATGCATATGCTAAATTAATAAATGTCAATCATGATTATTAATTAGTTAGATAAGGTCCTAAGCTTGATTCACACTTGACTAGTTAAACCTAGGGATTTCAGAAAAAAAATTAAATATTGAATTTCGTTAAAAGGCTTTGTCTAGAAGTGGTGGATGATCCTATAATCAAGAAGACCTAGTGTCTCGCCATAGCCTGAAAGTCAATCATTGAAATAGATATTTAATTGACTAACTGTAAAACCTGAGTATAATTCAAATGCAAATCAATAATTAGATGATAATATAAATTGAAGATTAACCATCTCACAAAACTACTAAGGCTCCCTATTTGAAAATCTAGAAAAGGGTGAAATTGACCTAAGCTTAAAATAGTTCCAAATTAATTCAATTAAATTAACTTAATTAATTTCAAAATGTTAATATTAATTTTAAAATATTTAAATCATAATTAAATTATATATTTTTAAGTAATTTCAAAAATCATAATTAATTTTAAAAAGTTAATTATTATTAAGTTTCAAATCATAATTAATTTCAAAAGGCGAATTAATTTCAATAAAGTAAATTTTAATTTTTTTATAACTTCAAAATTCAAAATCATCATTTACAAAATTATAATTTTCAAATCATATTTAATTTTCAAATCTTAATGATAATTAATTTTCAAATCATATTTAAAATCTTAATGATAGTTAATAGGTAAGATTATAATTTCACACTTAATTAATATATTTCCAAAATCTTTAAAAATGTAAATGTTTACTCATATTTTAAATTCAAACTCATTAGAAATTCAAACTTAGATTTTAAATCGCAATTTCAATATTTTTAATATTGCTAAAATTGAAATAAAGTTAATTTCGTCTCACACTCACTCATAAATTTAACATACTTGATAACCTAGATTGGGTGAGATGAAAAATTAGGAGAATAAATAATAACTTTTATGTTTTTATACCCATGCTTTGACTCTAGAACCCTCACATATTCTTAGCATTAATTAAGGGGGAGTGCAAAGAAATTTAAAGACTTTAATTTTTTTTTCAAAGTTCAAAAGTTCAAAATATGTCTGAAAAAGGAAGTTTTTTTAAACTAAATATTTGCTAAAGTTTTTTATCAAAATAATTTTAAAGTTAAGTTTTTATCAAAAAAAAATTTTTGATTAAAGCTTTTATCAAAAATTTTTTAAGTACTCCTAATTAAGTTTTTAAATTTATCAAAGTCCTTTTAAAAGCTAAATTTTTAATTAACTTATTTTGAAAACCAAGCTTTTTATCAAAGTTTTTTTAAAAGCTAAATTTTGAAAGTTAAGTACTAAATTTATCAAAGTCTTTTTAAAAGTTAAGTTTTTGATTAACTTATTTTGAAAACTAAATTTTTTATCAAAGACTTTTTAAATCTAAGCTTTGAAAGTACTAAATTTATCAAAGTATTTTTTTAAACTAAAAATTAGCTAAAACTTCTTTGTAAAGGCTATGGCAATTTCAAAATTTATGTTTATCTAAGTTTTAAAAAAGCCAAGTATTTTCAAAAATTCTCTACTTTAGCTAAGTTTTTTAAAAGATATTATTTTCAAAGCTAAATTTCAATGAGTGCTACCCTTCAAGGGGAGTTTAAAGTTAAAAAGAATAAATTTTTTACAACCCTCTCTCTACTTAATATGCTTTTTGATTTATGTCAAAGAGGGAGAGAGAAGTCAAAGTTAAGAATTTAAAAAAGATGAAGCATAAGGGGGAGCACAAAGTTTTTTTTCAAAATTATTGTATTTATGCTCATGATACTTATGCTTAAATTCCTTCATTTTATTGTTATGTTTTACTTAACTTTGAACCATGTTGTCATAATCAAAAAGAGGGAGATTGTTGGTACAAGAAGCATCCGACGATCGAATCTGAGTTTTGATAATAGCAAATGGTTCAAAGTTAAAGTTATTTGTAATCTAACGTATTTGAATGAGCTTACAGGAAAGTCCTAAGTGTACTTAGGCAAAAGTCCTAGCTGCGGTTAGGCAGGTGGAAAACCCTAGGGGATGGTAACCCTAGGTCCTAGGGGGTGGTAACCCTAGGCGGGAAGTCTTGACGGGTCGAGGGCTTCGGGCAAAAGTCCTAAAGTCGAGTACTCTAGGTGAAAAGTCCTGGTATCGCGAACAAGGTGAAAGATTGGGCGGGTTGTGGAGCGGACGTCCAGGGAAAAGTCCTGGAGCCTCGGACGCTGAGCAAAAGTCCAGTTGGTCTGGAGGATCAACTGGCAACAGGTAAACTCTCCTGAGTGAAGTAGGTGAGGACGCGTTCCCCGATGAGGGAACAGTAGGCATCGGTTCGACCTAGGGTTTCCGGTTGGGAATCCGAAGTCAAAACCGGACAGTCCGATGACTGTCAAATTCTATGTCTTATTATGTCTTAAATCAGTTTTGTAGGATATGTTGTACTAACGTATTTTGCAGGAAGGATATGTTTGCCTCAAGTAACCTGGAGAAGACCCTTTCGCAGCAAGGCGCGAGGCCGCCCTCATGGAGGTTGAGGGCGCCCTCATGGAGGTTAAGGGCGCCCTCAGGCGGATAGGCTGTGACCGGGTCGGAACTTATCCACGCTGCGGATTCGGCGCAGTTGAGGGTGCCCTCCATGATATTAAGGGCATCCTCCATGCTATTGAGGGCGCCCTCCACAGGCTATAAAAGGCAATCTCGAGCAGCAGCTTAGAACAACAACCAAAATGCGATCCATCTTCCGTGCACTGCTCAAAGAACCACCCGATAAAGCTGTAGCAAGACACCGACAACCTGAGGCTTTGAATTTCCTATTCTTAAAGTTGCTGGTATATTTTCTTACTGTACTTAATTGTTGTACTATAAAATTATACTCTTGCGAACTTATAGTGATTGTCCAAAGTAACGCTCAACGAGCATGGACCTTGGAGTAGGAGTCGCCACAGGCTCCGAACCAAGTAAAAAATCCTTGGTGTTTGCGTTTGTATTGTTTACTTTTTCGCTGCGTTTACTCGAAAGTCTTCCGAAACGAAATTGAAAGCTACGAGTGTTATTCATCCCCCCCCTCTCTAGCGCTTTTCGATCCAGCATACTCTCCCTCAAGCTGATAAATAGATATCATTTATTCTCATCTTGGATATAATAGCTAAGAAGTAGTATCCATTAAGTCCCTTTGTAAACACATCTACAAGTTGCTCCTTTGTTGGCACGTAGGGAGTACAAATGAATTTGTTGTCTAACTTCTCCTTTATAAAGTGTCTATCAATCACGATGTCCTTTGTTTTGTCATATTGTACTGGATTATGAACAGTATTGAAGATTGATTTATTATCGCAATATAGTCTCATAGACTCCAACCTTTATCTTGAGATCTTCAAGCAATGTCTTCAACTACAGCAGTTAACACACCTTGAGCTATAGCCCTAAACTCTACTTCTGTTGTTATATGAGAAATAAATTTATATATATATATATAGCATTAATTAAATGAGATTGAAATCAAATTAAACTATTAAAATTGATCTAATAGAAATTATTTAGTAAAATAATAATAATAAAATAATTGATAAATAATATGTAAGTAAATTTATAGATTTTTTTTCAGAATTTATCAGAATTTTCTAGAATTTTAAAACAATGTTTAGATATTTTATGGAGATAAATGGATTAGGCTTTAGAAAAGCTGGTTTATAATACTTATTTAAATTGGGAGTTAGTTGAAATATAACCTAAGTTAATTTAAAACCCCAAGTTCACTTCTTTTTCCCTAGATGCTCGCTCACCGCCTCCCTCTTGCCAAGCGACGCAAACGCATGCTCGCTGCTCCGTCGCCACAGCTGCCAACCGCCCACACAACCTGCTGATGCTGGCGCGGTGATCGTATTCTCCCCTCAGCGTTGTTCCATCACCCACAAGCTCACAGTGTTCCGGCACACGAGCAATCGGCGTCACCCATGCACACGCCCGGCCACCTGGCATCACTTGGCTGTCTTCGCGAACAGTCGACACCACCACCGCATTCCTGCTCCTCCCCGCCATCACTGCCTTCCACACGTGCGACAACCGCATATCCCTCTTCTATCACGTCCTTCCCCATCACAGAATTGGCATCCTTTCTATCACCACTGCCGTCCGCCACCGTTAAATTTGGATAATGCTTAATTGATCCAAGTTTTAGATCTCATTAATAGAATTTAGAATTGGGTGTCTGTTTAATTAATCAATGAATTAATTAAGTTGTTAATAGATTAACCAAGTGAGTGGGTTATTAATGGTTGTGATTTTTGGATTAGTTAAATATGTTAGCCGAATGCATGGTTTATTTGGTTAATTCATTAATAAATATGTAAATGGATTAATTGTTTTATTGGAAGGTTGGATAATTGACAAATTTAGTAGTTAATCAGATCAATTAGATTGTTAATCGGTTTAATAACTAGATGATCTATTTGGGTTATTGATTGCGATACCTAAGTGATTTCCTAATGCATTGATTAACAAGTTATAATTAGATAATTATGTTGATTATAAATTACTTTGATTATAAATCAATTTGATAATTGATTAAGGAATAATTAATTGAATTATCCATTCGACTAAATTGGAATGTGATTTTAATGGTTAATAAGTGTGATTCACTAATTCACTGTTTATTGAATATTAATCAAATTCGTAATGGATTAGTTAATAAGTTAATTGATTGATTAATTAATTAATAGATTGATAACATAATTTATAGATCCTTAGAGTTTTCTTGGTATCTTATATTTGTAGATACAAGCTAGAGACGATGATTATATAGTCTATAGTAGAGGTGGGCAGTTCCTGCTTTGACTTCTATAGTTCTCTTGATCTTAGTACATGATTCTGTTATCTATATTGCATACGTAATAATTACTTATGTTACCTTGACTCCACTCTATGTATTCCTTGAGTTGACCTTTACTGCTGACACTTGTTTGTCTATTTTGATATCCATGCAATCTTATTATTATCCATGCTATTTATGATCATTTATGATTGTACTTTCATGCTAGTGATACTATACCGCAACATAGCTGTAGAATATTGAACTAGGTTACTAGCTTGATATTTATTCATATTAGTAAGATCATATCATAGTATACGATATCAAGCATCCTATTAGATCCTAATTTGTTATTTAGGCTCAAGCCTATACATTTGTAAAATTATACCATAATATAGGATATTGAGTATGCTACTAGACTTTACTTGTTATGTAGGCTCATGCCTATACATGAGTAGGATTATACCGTAGTGTAAGATATTGAGTATCCTACTAAACCTTTGTTTATTATGTTGATACATTATTAAGATCATACTGTAGTGTAGGATATCGAATATCTTACTAAACCTTTTTCTTATGTTAATGCATTAGTAAGATCGTACCGTAGTGTAGGATATCGAATATCCTACTAGACTTTTATTTGTTATCTAGACTCATGCATATACGCTATATTACTCTCTTTGATCATATAAAAAAATCAAGAAAAATATGAAAAAATATTACGAAAAATTTGGATAATTTTCCTAGGGTTTGAAATAATATTTTTAGGAATTTGTCTTTTTACATAAATTAATTTTCAAAAAAAAAAACTAATTTTAACAATTATTTTTCTGTTTTGACAAAAATAAATTAAAAATTATTTCTTAATCTCGAAAAATCCTAAAACTTTTTGTTCATAAAATTTTCTATTTTGATAAAAATTTACCTACAAAATATTTACAATGTAACGACAATAAATGTTTTAAAACAAATAGCATTATTTTCTAAACTAATTATTAAATATAGTTTTTAAGTCCTAAAAATCTTGCTAATTTTTCTCATCATCCAAAATACAACGTTGACTTCCCAAAAAAATCAGATTTTTCAAAATTAATCTTCGAAATAATTTTAAATTTTAAATTTTAAATCACATATTTCGATTAAAAATTCATAAAAAAATTATATAATTGTCAAAAAATTCTGAATATTTTTATTCTATTAGAAAACATAGCTTATATTTTTATTCTATCAACATAACTTATGATCACAGAAAAATTAAGTTTTTAAAAAATTAATTTTCTAAACATTTTTAATCATCAAAACTTTCGAAAGAAGAATTTTAAAAAAATATAAAATAAACAAAAAATTTTGAAAAATTCTCTGTAAGCGGATAATATCTTTATTTTGCACAGAAAAAAAAAATCAACACAAAACAATAACAGAAGGCATGCAAAATAATTAATTTGATAAATAAAGTTAAAAACTAAAATAAATTAAATTTAAAGCATGCATAAAAATTAAGTTTAATCAAGTTAAACATGATTTTGGAATCCAAAATAAGTTCTTATCTAGTGGATTTATCAAAAAAATTTGTAGTATATAATTTATAGGAATTTTTTTAATTTGATCTTTGTGAAATCTTAAATACAAATTTAACCCTTGAAAATTTCTAGAATTCTGGACATTTGAACATGCAAAATTTTTAAGATGTTCTATTTGCTCTTTTAATTTTGCATTTTTATTTTTAACTTTATCAAATTCTTCTAGTAGACATGCTTTGGGTAAGATAATTTTCAAGTTTACATTTTCCTTTTTCAATAGTTTATTCTCAGAATTGAGTGTGCACATTGATCTAGACATTAAGGTTGTACTAGAATATAACTGATCAAGAGGTAGAAGGCATACCTCACTTACCATATTCGATCTGAGGCTGGATTCTCTTTCATTGCTATTATCTTTAGATGTAGCTCCCCCTTCATCGATGCTCTCCTCTTGGTGACTCGCCATTAGTGTTAGTTTGACATACTCCTCCAATTCGGACTCTGATGATGACGCATCCCATGTTGCCTTCAGATTCTTGTATTTCAATTTGTTTGACCCTTTGTTTTTCTCTTTCCTTTTTGGCTTTGGGCAGTCATCCTTGATGTGCCTTTTTCATCACAGTTATAGCATCTAATCTTTCTTTTACTTCTTGGATTCTTCTTGGTCTGCAACTCATTAAACTTTTTAGATCTAAAAAACTTTTTGAACTTTTTTACCATATACGCTTCTTGATCCATGTCGAGTGAGGAGTCTAAATCTAGCTCAATCTTCTTTGATTTCAGTGTTATGCTCAGGTTTGACGTGTCCTCTTTTAAGCCTGCACATCTAAACTCGTGAAGTTCCAAAGTTGAAAACAAATTATCTAACGTACTTACCTCCACATCCTTAGAAATATAATAGGAATCAATTACCGACGACCATATCGAGGTTCTTGAAAACGCATTTACAGTAAACCATAGAGAGTCTCGATTAGTTACCATTTCTCCGAGGTTTGTGAGTCGGTGATGAGCATCTTGATCCTTGCTTGACGATGGACAACTGACTCACCTTTCTCTAATTTTAAGTTGCTTAGTTGATTTCTAAGCAGATATCTTTTTGCAAGCTTTGTTTCATATATGCCCTTATGTAGTTCTAGGAATTTCTCCCAAAGTTCATTTGCGGAGTTGTAGGCGCCGATGTGGTTGAGTTCCTAAGGCGACAGTATGCTCAGGAGATGGAATTCAACTTTTCCATTTGCCATGAACTGTGTCAGTTGCTTCTTTATCCATAAGCCCTCTTCTTTTTCTTCTCCGTTCACGTCTTTGGGTGCTTTAAAACCATATTTAATAATTATAATATATCAAAATCGGTCTTAAAGAATACCTTCATTTTCTTCTTCTAGATGGTGAAGCCCCCCTCGAACTTTGATAGATGAATGCTCGCTTCGGCCATTTATGCTTTAGACGGTGATTAGTCCTCTAATAAGTTACCAATTGGAATTTGAAGCATGTTTACATGCTAAGTTACTAATTTCCTTCAAGAGGTCAACAACATACCCTTGTTGGGAAATGAAGATATCTTGTCGAGACGGAGCTAATTCTATCACAAGGAAGTATTTCAAGCTCTTCAAATCTTTGATCCCAAATTCCTTTGTCAAACAATTTTTCAAAACCTTCTTTTCTTTCTCATCATTCCCAATAACAATTATGTCATAAACATACATTAGAAGTGCAGTAACTCCCCCTGAAGCTATGTATTTGATGAATAATGTATGATCAACTTAACTCTATTTATACCTGATATTGAGCATCACCTTTGTAAACCTACTAAACCAAGCACTTTGAGTCCATATAATGTCTTTTTTAGATTGCAAACCTTGCTCACTTTGATTTCTCCTCCAAAGCCTAATAAAATCTCCATAAATATTTTTTTTTCTCTAAGTCACCATGAAGGCATTCTTTACATCAAACTATTGTAAATCCCTATTGAAATTTGTGACCAAGGGCATCTTAGCCATCGGTGCAAATGTTCCATGATAGTTCATTTCATAGGTTTATGTGTAACCTTTAACAACCGACTTCACCTTATTTCTCTAGAGACCCATTTGATCCGTACTTCACGGTAAACTCCCATTTGCATTCCACCGCTTTTGTATTTTATGGTAGCTGCATGATTTCCCATTTTTGTTCTTCTCAAGTGCCTCCATCTCTATTCTCATAGCTTCTCTCTACTTCTCATTAGATAAAGTCTCAAATAAGGTAGTAAGAATTGGGATGTTGTTTAAATTTTCTAAGAAACTTCTATGGGATGAAGAAAAATTATAAAAAGACATTAATTTAGCCAATGGATATCTTGGATATTTAATGCATTCTCTTATCCCTCTTCTTAAGGCAATGGGTAAATCATAACAAGATGAAATAGGAGAGGAACTGGGTTTGTGCATACCTTATTTTCAAGAGTAAAAGTTGAGTTTTGTACTCATGCATGACCAGGTTCTTGTGGAGATAATTCATGTAGTAGGGATGGCTCCTATGAAGATGATCTGACTGAGATGAGTAAGGCTATGAGATAGGTAGATAAAGGAGTAGATCTTCTGCCTTATCTTCCTCAATAGAGCCCGACTCCCCCGAATATAAGGTTGAGAAAAAAAATGATTGGCCTTCCTCAAAAGTGACATCAACAAAGATATAAAACTCTCATATAGGTGAGTGACAACACTTGTAGCCTTTCTATTGGAGAATAACCAGCTAACATATACTTAATTGCTCATGGATTTAATTCATTTATGTTGTGGCTAGACACATGAACAAAAGCAAGACTCGAGGAGTAAGATTATTTGTGTTTTGAATATTAAGGTGAGCGGAGGCGGTGCAAAATAATAAAAATAAGGAGAAGAGATGTTGAGACTCACATATTTTATAACTTCACACCGAAAGCTTACTATCCTCCAAGTAAAGCTCAAGGATCGCTTGATACTTTGCAAGGAGCTTAACTTCCTCTTTTATAGAAGAGGGAAGAGATGTCGGGTGCTCATTGGACCCCATCGTCACATGCTCTTCACAGTCTTCATGATAAGGAGGAATCTTTTTACAGCTAATTCACACCGATCACTTTACACTCGTGATTGTCCTTCCGATAAGGAAGAATCTACTTTACAACACACCCCTAATTACTTTACATAATGGGCTGAGTCATTTGGGCCCATCACTCCCGCAGAAAAATGCTTTATAATTTGAAGGAAGTCATCCTTTTCACAGCGTTGTGTAGTACGCTGGTAGTGGTTTCTAGCTATTCGTCAATTTACCTAGTGGCTAGATACCAATCTGACCACCAGTTGTCGGATGCGCTCCTTCATTGGCATTCTTGTCGCTTCAAGGAGTGGAGCAGTCTGAGCTGCTGTGGAGCATTAACTGCTTGTGCTGCGGCCTAATGATATAGCTCGTGGAGTTGTTGATCCATGCTTCCTTGTTTTACAAGGGTGATTGGGTAGCTTTCATGCATGGATTGCAATATTCGTTCGTACTTCTCAGCGAGTGCGTTAGGACCCAAAGTACTTTGATCATATGCTCCTGTGTCTCTTTGTTGGGCTTCTCTTGTGACTCTTGAAGAGCTGGAGCAACCAATTCCAGCTAGTTGAGAGCTTCTTCCGACCATTCTGAAATTACAAGACGACTAATTAGTCTAGATAAAGAATCTGCTAACTAGTTGTCTTTCCCTTCAATATGTTCAAATGTTATGGGAACTCCGATGTCGATTATAAAGTCAGTAAAGGCAAGCCATCTGACACTGGATGACTTGTTAGTAGAGGTTTTTCCAAAGAAGCTGATAATGGCTTAACAGTCGGTTCTAATAATTAATTCCCTTTTGTCAACATAATAAATTTTTAAAGCCTCTAGGGAATTCATTATTGCATGAATCTCTGCATCAATTGTTGACTTAATTGGAAGGAACTTTCCGCTTGCATATGCACAAATTCTTTAGGTTGTTCTGGGGTCAAACTTGACTCGTTTTCACTTACATACTCCGCTTCATCCTTCCATACAACCATCTACTTCTAGGATGATGAAGCAATCTTCTGGTGGAACCTCTAAGTCTAGTAGGTTTTGAACAGTATCTTTGATCAGTCTTACCAAAGCCCAATCCTGCGAGTTCATCCTCTTGTTACATGTTGGGCTGGTTTTGGTATAGAGAGGGATTAGTAGCCTGCCCAAGTTGGGTATATAGTTCCTGGCTTAATTAAGAAGCCCTAGCCAGGATCACATCCCGTGCTTTGATAAGAGTTCCTTGTCTTCAAATTCTGAAATCTTTTTGATAGTATGTGGTTGCAGCTTGATTTTCTTATTTCCAATGATTGCTCCGAGAAATTCAATTTCAGGAACCACTATCTTCATTTTTGTAGGACTTAATATTAATTCATTCTTCTGAATTATATTAAGAATAATATTGAGGTGTTGTGCATACCTTTTTTCGTCTTGGGAGAATACCAGAATGTCGTCAATGTATACGGCTATAAAGTCTTCAGTGCCTGAAGCATGCATCCATTTTCCTTTGAAAAATAATCGGTGCATTCTTTAGCAATGACATTACCAGCCATTCATAAAGACCTTTTGGGACAATAATGTTGTTCATTCGATGGAGTTTGGGTGCATCGCAACCTGATGGAATCCACTTTTAAGGTCAAATTTTGAGTAAATCTTACAGTTACTGACCTTTCGGAGAATCGTTTGTATTCCTGACAGGCTATATTAATCTTTATTAGTAAGCTCATTGCGGCATTTATAGTTAAATACCATTCTTTCTTTGCCTTTAAATTTTTTCCCTGTCTTTAGATCGTTAGTTTTTCCGGAGTTAACAATAATAGCAGTTGTCCGGTGTCTGCTCTTGCTCGACCTTACAACTCCTAGTTCTAGAAAAGCTTTAACATGTCTTGCAAATGCCTCCTCCTATTGAGGAGTTAAGTTTTTTAATGGCCTGTCTTTTATGGTGAAATCAGGGTTCTTGATGTCCAAATGGCATAAGACTTGATTTCTTGACCAATAAAGGTGAGGATTTTCTCCTATAAACTCCTGCTCCTTTAACTTCATCAATAATAGTTTAAATTGCTCTTGGAATCTTTTTGATATTTCTTCGGAAGAATAATACACCATCTCCTTTATTTGAATGTACTCTTCCTCTTCGAGTTCTAATTCCTCGATAGTTGCCGCTGCGGCAACAGAGGGTAAGGTATTAATTGTGGTTAAGTTTTTATAGAACATTACCACATTTCCTTTAATTCTGACGCCTCCATGTTCGGATAAAGTTACAGTCTATGATCAATTGGATGTTATCACCAAGAGTCATGGGAAAACTGTAAGTGTAGGGCATTCTAAATATGTATTCCCCTATGAACATCCTTCCTTACTTCAACTTTAATTTGGCGGTTTGTTGAGAGTTAATCCCACTGAATTCTACTACAAAAGTATTATCTTCCAAAGCTTCTTTTGGTACTGATTTCTAGTCCACACAACAGGCTGTTGCTCTAGTGTCAAATTGTATAACATATTTTTTACCAATCTAGGTCCCTTGATCTCCTGTTCTGTTGTTATCTTGCTAGTTGGTTCTTCGTATAATACATTAACGGCTTCAGCGCTGACGGGTTCCTTTCCTTTTTCAAGGGCTTGGAAATCTTCTTCTAGCTCTTTTTCAAGTAGCAACTTTTCATATTGTGCCTTATAATATGCTACTTCTTTCTATAGTCTCTCAATCTCCCCTTTACTCCAAGAGATGTAATACTGTTGTTCATTAATTAAATTCTGTGGGAAGAAAGGAGCGGGTGCAGCTGATGCTATAGGTACCTCTTTATTAAGATAGTAGGGTCTGCACAGGTTGCAAATGGTGACCAAACAGCTGGAGCAGTGAATCCTTGCCCTTTGCATCGTATTTCACTTACAACAAGTACAAATACTTAGCTGTGGGGGTTGTATTGCTTCATTGTGGTGCCAATCATGGGCACAATTTATTTGCTCCTCTATTACTTTGATTTGAGGGCGATAACCTCCGTTCATCTGTCCAAGCATGAGAATTAATTCTTTAGAAAATTGAAGAGTTTGAATAGACCTGTTTAACTCTTCATAGTCTTCTTCCCCTTCTGAAATACTAAAGATGGCATCGCTCTGGGCCTCCCCTTCTTGGACTGATAGAATATCATAATCTTTTGGAATGTCCAATTGCTCAAACATAGCAACTCTTTTTATATTTCTTTTCTCACTAGGGCACTCCCTTACGAAATGCCCTTCCTACCTGCTTAAGTAGCACTTGAACTTCTTGTTCCTTATTAAGTGCTTCCTCTTCTCAATGCGAGCGTGGGATTAATGAGGCTTGCATTTATATGTTTTGAATCTGCGAATACCATATTTCTTCTGTCTTTGACTCCCATAATAACCAAGAATAGGGATCTGACTGCAGAATGATAGATCTTTGAGGGATCTTTTGAAAGCAGCGTCTTTGCATTCTTGTTCCAGAAACTTGTATGCAAATATGACCCTTGGAAATACACTGACTGTAAGGCCTGGGTATTTTGTGTCAAAGGCTCCTCTAATTTTGTTTCCCAAGTCTCTTGGCATTTTGAGTCAGAATTTTTATGATAATTCGGGCCCGGTAAATAATCTTCTAGTCTTTGATGCCACTTTGAGGTAGTCGTTTATATACTTAACAATATTTTTCATACTATCACAAGATAACTTCTCGATATCTTTATATGCTGCATATTGGATAGCTATTGAGCCGGTTGTTGGGTCTTCTGAAGAGAATACCCTTCTCATTTGGGAGAAAATATTTTAAGTGTCTTCCCTTCCATCAACTGTATCAATCAGGGTGTTGAATTCTGTGGGATAATTCATTCTCCTCTAAACCCAAGCAAGCTTCTCGATTTCACCCAATAGGTTTTCCATATACTCTATTTTGTCCTTTGGGTCCGTGAAGCCCTGGCTTGCAACGTGGTTTTTTGAAATAGATTCTCATTTGGAGAATACGTCATGAAACAAGCCTATCTGTCCTGGAATTATGAAAATAGCCCCACCTTGATGTTGGGTTGATGGTAAGGTCCATACTTTATTGCTCGTATCTCTTCGGAACCTTGGATTAAAAGCTCTGTGTTCATAAATGGGCCTGGATTCGTTCTTGCCGCTGGTGGGTAACCGACTGCCCCCATCATTGTGTCTTATGTTGGATTATATGGGGAAATTTCGGTACTTGTAGAGTAGACTTGTTGCTATTCTGCTTGATTTTCCATAAGTCATCTTAGGTTGGGATATTCCATCTCATATCCAGTGGTAATTAATTGAGATAGGTGAGATTGAGATGATTGGGTTTTTTCCCCACCACCTTCTGCTGCAAACGGGTTGACCCAATCATCGTCTGTATCATCATAGGAATCCCAAATTGTCCGATCCTGTCATTCCATAGGTGTAGTGATAGAAGTCATATAAGTGATTTGGTCAAGAAAATCATCCTCAAACCCAAGATCATATAGGGAAGTATCCATGGACCGGAGTACAAATGCCCCTGGGCTTGTAGTTCCTGCATGAACTTCGTCTAGATTTTCAAGAGAAAGGGCATGATCTTTGACAAGAACTGACACATAATGCTTCTCTTTGGGTAGTAATTTGGAGAAAATGACAAGCGTGGGGGATGTTGAACTGAATCCTCCTTCTTCTCGTATAATTGTAGATAATTATGATACTTCATGAATAGTTGGAAAAAGAATTTGTTCGAAAATGATTTGGGCAATGCAGTCGTCGGGCTTGATGGTAACTGGGACATCCGAATGATTAAAAACCAGAATAATAATTTCTCCTTGATAGTCGCAATCAATAACTCCAACTCCCACATCAAGTCCTAATTTCCAGGCTACATTAGATCTGGTTGCTATTCGTCCATAGCTTCCCCAGGGAATTTCTAGGTTGAGGCCAGTTGTGATTTTGCCTCGTCCTCTGGGCTCTATTATGCATTGCTAATCAGCAACCAGATCAAATCCTACAGCACCAGCGGATTTTTGCTGGGGTAAAACTACATTAGAAGAAAATTGACGTACCAGCACATAAGGATAACTTTCTGTTTGAGCTGCTCAGAATAGTCTTCATCATAGTCGTCCTGATATACTAGAACACCAGGTGATTGTTCCACTAAGACAGCCAGTGTTTGAAGAGATTCTTCATCACTTTGCACCTCCTCGTCTCTTGTATTGTAGTGAGGTAGTCTTGTTGAGGGTGGATCTGTGTAATTGTTAAAACTTAAAAAAAATCCTTCCATCTATCAAGTTCAAACTATTTATTTCAGAGGGTTGCATGGGAGTGCATATTTGCATCGGTTTGATGATCCAGCTTAGTCCCTGCAAACTAGTAGTGGAGTATCTCCTTCCTGGAAGTGCTTGCACTCCATGGCTGGTCAAATAATCGACAACTCCTTGTACCTCGTAGGCAAAACCTACGTTAAGAGTATTTGAAAGTCTTCCGACTAACCCTCTAGTGATAAGGAGGTCAGCTTCGCCATTCCTCTATTGTTCATAGCCTTGAGTAAGAATTGAGACCTGAATATTTCTAAAGAAATCACCAATAGTTAGCATTATGTTAGGTTTAATATATATCAACTGGCTTCCTCATGTGAGATCCACTTCCATTGTTGCCAGAATTACTTGATCACCAACCCATCTGTTATATCTTAAGACAATTAGTGTCATCGTACCTTCCTCCTGCCTATGAAGTGTTTGAATTCGTACCTATAAGGTGCCAATATGTATATACTACATCCTGCTTCTTTGGAGTTGGTTGTAGCATCCTTCCTGTATAAACATTCTGTCCAACTGATTTCCATCGATGACCAATATGGCCTCTTCCGATCGATGCACGTATACCCTGTGATGTGCGTCATCTCTTCTTGAGTGGTACAGTACTTTCGCAGGGACTATAGTAGCCCTTTCTTGCATAGATAGCCTCAGCTGAATCTGAGGGTCAATTTGCTACTCCAGGGTGTATGTTGAAGTAGGTTTTCCAGTAAATCTTCTGCTTAACCTTCTTGTTGCTTGCTGGAGTTTATGCATCCTCCTGTGATTTCTTCGGTACTCTCGGATTTGATCTTCAAAACGAGGAGTTTGGATGGAAGTTGAGGGTTGTTCAGTGATTGTCTTTGTTGCCATTAATTCTTTAGTTTCTCTTGTTCTTCCTTCAGGATCTTGTAAGGGTCTTTAAAAACTCTTAGCTTGCGTCTTCCTTCTCTTGGTTTCTTTGCAGGGCCTAAAGACAGATTCTTTAGTTTATCAATTAAATTGTCAGGTATAGGATTGGATTAGATTCCTTCTTTTGTTTGCTCGATGAGTGTCTTTAAGTCTGCCTTGATGTCCTTCAAACTCTCAACTATTTGCACCAGTAACTGCAGTTGAGTGTTGTTTTGTATGATAACCGCTGAGTTTCCAGAAACAGGTCCTTTAAATTCACTTGGCTTTACGAACCCGATAGTAGGGGATTCGATTTGTTCTGTGGCTTTGACTGCGTCCTTGTAGGAAGAAGTGCTCTTTGTGATGATATAATTGTTCATGAAGTGGTCCACTTCTCCAGTTTTCGGAGTAAACTTTCCACTCTCTCAAGCTTTCTGTTGAGCTCCGCGGTTAGCTTCAGCGCTTCTTTCTCCACTATCTTTGGCTGCTTCATTATTTCTGCAACCAACTCTCGCACCTCCTACTTTGATAGTGGTATGTTTTCTGTATAGACAGTCGTTAGATTTTGTAAAGCAATTTTTAACTGTGAGACCTCCTTTTCTAGATCTTGACACCTTTCTAGGATTAATTTAAAGTTTTTCAAATGTACTCAGGAGGATAAACAAGTTCTATCGTATGCTACGGCAAGATTGTTGGCCAGTTGTTTTGTAGAGACTTTGGTAGAGGAAGTAAGGTCCAGGTAGAACTTGCTTAACCTCCCGAGTACATCTAAAAAACTTTAAATTAATCCTCGAAAGGTGTCAAGACCTAGAGGGATCTTGAAAAACTCTCCTGTGATAGTATGAAAAAATATTGTTAAGTATATGAACGATTACCTCAAACTGGCGTCAAAGACTGGAAGATTATTTATCGGGCCCGAATTATCAGAAAAATTCTAGCTCAAAATGCAAAGAGACTTCGGAAACAAAATTAAAGAAGCCTTTGACACAAAATACCCAGGCCTTACAGTCGATGTATTTCCAAGAGTAATATTTGCATACAAGTTTCTGAAACAAGAATGTAAAGACGCTGCTTTCAAAAGATCCCTCAAAGATCTATCATTCTGCAGTCAGATCCCTATTCTTGGTTATTATGGGAGTCAAAGACAAAAGAAATATGATATTCGTAGATCCAAAACATATAAATGCAGCCTCATGAATCCCACACCCGCATTGAGAAGAGGAAGCACTTAATAAGGAACAAGAAGTGCACGTGCTACTTATGCGGGCAGGAAGGGCATTTCGTAAGGGAATGCCCTAATGAGAAAAGAAATATAAAAAGAGTTGATATATTTAAGCAATTGGACATTCCAAAAGATTATGATATTCTATCATTCCAAGAAGGGGAGGCCTAGAGCGATGCCATCTTTAGTATTTCAAAGGGGAAGAAGACTATGAAGAGCTAAACAGGTCTATTCAAACTCTTCAATTTTCTAAAGAATTAATTCTCATGCTTGGGCAGGTGGGCAGAGGTTATCGCCCTCAAATCAGAGTAACAGAAGAGCAAAGAAATTGTGCCCATGACGGGCACCACAATGAAGCAATACAACCCCCACAGGCAAGTATTTGTACCTGTTGTAAGCGAAATACGATGCAAAGGGCAAGGATTCACTGCCCGAGCTGTCTAGTCACTGCTTACAACCTGTGCGGACCCTATTATTTTAATAAAGAGGTACTTGTAGCACCAGCTGCACCCGCACCTTTCTTCCCATAGAATTTAATTAATGAACAACAGTATTACATCTCCTGGTGCAAAGGGGAGATTGAGAGACTACAAAAAGAAGTAGCATATTATAAGACCCAATATGAAAAGTTGCTACTTGAAAAAGAGCTAGAAGAAGATTTCCAAGCCCTTGATAAAGGAAAGGAACCAGTCAGCACTGAAGCCGCTAACGTATTATATGAAGAAGCAACTAGCAAGATAATAGCAGCGCAGGTGATATTCCCAGACTTCCTAAATTCTAACTGAAGGCTATCTTAGACACTGGAACAACAACCTGTTGCATGGACCAGAAATCAATACCAAAAGAAGCTTTGGAAGATATACTTTTGTAGTACAATTCAGTGGGATTAACTCTCATCAGACCGCCAGATTAAAGCTGAAGCAAGGAAGGATGTTCATAGGGGTAAACATATTTAGAATACCCTACACTTACAGTTTTCCCATGACTCTTGGTGATAACATCCGGATGATCATAGGCTGTAACTTTATCCGAGCAATGCATGGAGGCGTCAGAATTGAAGGAAATGTGGTAATGTTCTATAAAAACTTAACCACAATTAATACCTTACCCTCTGTTGTCGCAGCTGCTACTATCGAGGAATTAGAACTCAAAGAGGAAAAGTGCATTCAAATAAAGGAGATGGTGTATTATTCTTCGAAGAAATATCAAATAGATTCCCAGGGCAATTTAAACCTTTATTGATGAAGTTAGAGGATCAGGGGTTTATAAGAGAAATTCTCCTCCATTAGTCCAGAAATCAAGTCTTGTGCCATCTGGACATCAAGAACCCTGATTTCACCATAGAAGACAGGTCATTAAAAAATTTAACTCCCCAGCAGAAGGAGGCATTTGCAAGACATGTGAAAGCTTTGCTGGAACTAGGAGTTATAAGGCCAAGCAAGAGTAGGCACTAGACAACTGCTATTATTGTTATCTCCGGAACAACTATTGATCCAAGATAGGGAAAGAAATTAAAGGCAAGGAAAGAATGATGTTTAACTATAAACGCTTTAATCATATACAAATGTCACATGAACCTCTGATTACCCTCTCTTTAACAAATTATCTCATCTTAACTCTTGATACTTTTCAGATTAGATTGTCAATTCTCGAGGAGATCAAGAGTCTCTTCTAGGCAACAACAGCCGAAGCAGAGAATATCTTGCAGAAATTAAAGACATTAGGCCATTATTATGAATAGACAAATAGAACTCACTACACAATCCTAGTCCCAAATAAGAAGGATATATCAACTGCTAATTCCAAGCAATATCTCTAATTCATTTCATGCCTAAGTTGATGGCTAAAGCCCCCTCCCCTAGGCTAAACCACATCCTTGTGACTCCAATCTCAAATATGCTAGTAGAATCAACTTTCTCTAACATGTCAATGACGATTTGTTCTCTATCCGGATCTTAATGCTTATATTCTTCACCTTGAGAAAATTCTTTAGATTCTAATTTGTAAAATAGGCCATAACAACAATTACAACAAGAGTGAGCTCACACTAACACTAACTTGGACCATTGCAAACATCTTGCACTATTGTTCGAAAGACATCCCAACAACCTATCTGGGTTTGCTCTTATATTTAACTGTGCATCATGCAGATTGGCAGACCTTTATCCAAATAAATGTTGAACAAGGTAATACCGAACCTGAGGCGATCGGCTAGATCGCACGGAAGTTTCCCACTGGCTGCCAAGGTAAATCGGAAAGCGCACATGACGGACGCGCAGAAGCTCAACATCCCGTGGTCTGAGGATCAAACTGCAGATGCCTAAATGACAATTTGATGCCCTTCCACGGCCGGTTGTCTCCTTTAACAACTCATCATAGTCAATAGTGTCCTTAAGATGCATTTTTTATGTCTCTAAATAGGTTATTAATAAGGTGGATCATTTGCTGCGAGCTTTTATTTAGGTGGCTCCTTATCCCGAGTCCCATTAACAATGTAAAGTCCACTGGTCCCAGTCCACCAATTGTCTTGAGATTTGTACTTAACCATTAATCATAACACATTCAGATTTTGAGTTGGCATGTCATTTTGATGTATTTGCTAACAGGAAAATATAAATCACACGTGTATTGTAGTAGAGATTTTTTTTAATCAAGTTTTAGTTGACATTTTATATCTAGATGCTATGCCAAACAAAAAAAAAAGAAAAAGAAAAAGGTTTAGTAAGTCACTTTACAATTCTATCATTAATGATACTATTTTAAAATCTTTATGTAAAGCTAACAAAACTAACTAGAAAAGCTTCTTAATATCCATTTTTCTCTCTCCTTTTTTTTTTTCCAAACACTCATCAATAAGAAATTTTGGAAACTAATTTTAAGTTCAATAAGATGATAAGAGTAAATCAGTGCACCTGAATAACAAAATCTGCAAGAGGCTTTCCTGGGCCAGAGAGTTTTGGTCGTATGCCTGAATATCCTGGTTCTAAAGAGCCATCCTTTAGATTAGGAAAATATTTTCTTATTTCTGGATAGAATTTTTTTGATTGATCCAACTTGACAGAATAATCAAACCTGTAACATAAAATTCACTAAGTTCATGAACACCGAAAAAGACATTTGGTGCTATTTGGAGCATAATGCTAATGAATTGAACCAAGTAGTGAAATTATTTTAGAAAAATTACTTAATTTTGCATAATTAAAGAAATTGCAAGTTTTTATCAATGAAAATGCAAAATGGAGCATCTGTCAATAATTGTTGTTATGATAGTATTGGGTAATTGGTTTGTGAAAATTCTTTTTACGGTTTTTCTTTTTTCGAAAAATGAAATGAAAAATAAAACAAATATTTATTTATAACTTTTTTAAACCATTATCACCGCTCCTCTATTGCAATCTTGAGGTAGGTATTCTCTCAGCTCGTCAGGGATGCAATTAGTCAACTAGGATATCAATAGGGATCAGTAAAAATTTGGTAAAACTGAATTAACCGAACTGACTGAATTTAGAAATTCAGTTTTCAGTTTTTTTTTTAAATTCGGTTCAGTTTTGGATTAATTCGGTTCAGTTTCAGTTTTAAAATTTGTAATTTGGTTAAAACGAATAAGGATATTAATTTGATTATTTTTTATTTAAAATATAATTAATTAAATAAAATATGTAATTAATTAAACAAAATCTAAATTTAATTAATTTGGTTTTAAAATTTTGATTAATTCGGTCGAAACCCGAATTAATCGATATTTAATCGGTTTGGTTTGTTTGGGTTTCATAGGAAAATTCAGTCGGTTCGGTCGAATCAGTTTTAACTGAATGCTCAGCCCTATATATCAATGTCACCCCTTGTGTGCATGGAATCTTCTATCTACGCTGGGAGATGAATCTACTATCTGTCACATGAGACTATCAGGTGGTGGGCCAACCTACTCAAGTACAACATCTATATGGTTGGAGTTGATGGTCGTACACGAGACAGATTGCTGGAGATACTACGCTTCTAGATCGGGACCTTCCATTTCAGATGTTTGGGTATACCCCTGACGGTGGAGCGACTGCAAATTATGGTGCCATGATCAAGGTAGTGGTGGGCCGCCTTACTTCATGGTCGAGGCACAGCTTGTTATATGCTAGGAATCTGAAGTTTGTGCGGACAATGCTGCAAGGTGTTGAGTGCTTCTAGCATCCCATTCTGTCGATCCCTAGCATGATTGTGGAGAAGCTATACTCCATTCGTCGCTCATTTGTGTGGACATCCAAACACTCTCTTATCTTTTGAGCTACTATGTGCCTCCCAAAAGAGGGAGGGTATGGATTGAGGGACCATCGAGCCTAGAACTCAGCATTACTCACCTAATCCTTGTGGTACATCTCGTGGAATCTGGGTGCAGTAGATCATCATGTATGCTTGAGGCAAGCCAACCTATGGACATGGCAGGTGAAGGCATCAAACTTTCTGATCATCAAATGCATATTTTAGATCCGAGACATTGTTCATGAAACACCAATTTACGTGCAACCATGGTGGAGCAGGCAGTAAACCTACTTAGTTCTTGCTGCACATAGGGAAAGAATTAAAAATAAGAGGAACTATTTTTAGGGTAGGCGACAATAGAAGGAGAAAGAGGATAAATATGAGAAGCGAATGATAATACAGAGTTATAAGCAAAAACAACGGAGGCCTAGGGTAAAGGAAAATAAGATCAAGAGGACATGAAGCTAAAGAGGGTGGATTAAAAATAAATATAGAATAAGAAAGAAATAAAAAGGAAAGAATTAACTTCTTATTTCTTAGAAAGAATAAGGAGAGAAGGAACCAATTCGTAAATGAGGGCAGTGTTGAAGCTTGAGGAACCAATTCGTAAATGAGGGAGGTGTTGAAGCTTGAGGATGAAGGTAAATTAAAGGATAATTAGTATTAAGACCGAATCACCAAGTTTTGTCTCTAACACCATGTCGTAAATTAAAATTTGTATTAATTAAAAATTGGTCCAATACATGGGATTCTAATCCTTTTTATAGATTGATAACACGACTTTTTTTTTATAAAATAATAGACTTTCCTAATAAAAATCCTAAAACTCTACTAAAGTTTTCTAAAAAAAAGTTACCTAAAGAAATAAACTTTTATGAAAAGTAATTACGCTATCCTATCCCATAAATTATGGAATATTTTCAGCTTACATATTCTTTAAATTCATGTTTTCCCTTCGTTACTTATGTAATGATTGATTTTTTAGAAGTAAAATTCCTATTTTCACTTTGTGGTTGCTTCTTAAACTATGAATAGAGACATGATCAAATTTTGATTATCCAATTTGTTGTTTTAGGAACCTAAGGTGTGTCCCCTTTTGTGTTAATCTTACATTCATTGTGCAGAGTCTTATCTAATGAGTATTTTTATTCATATCTCGTAGACCTAATCTTTTAGTGGAATTTCACAACGTCTTAGGACAATTAATGATGCATGATGTGGAAGTTTTCAATTGAGACAGGTGTTCTTGTTTGTTTCTTTTCATCACTTATCTTATGTATGTGTAAATATTGAGAAAACTAAATGTGTTTGTTTTCAGATGAGAAAATTTAAAAAGTCACATGATGAAATGAGGCTAAAAATAAAATGGTTTTGGCTCAATAAGAGAAATGAAATTGATTTTTTATTTATTTTTTCTTTACCAGATTTTGCTATGCTCTTGAGGATGTGTAGGTGAAAAAACAAAAGGGGATTGTTTTCAAAAACTATTTATATAACTCCAATATTTTTTTATGCTTGGCTTTATGTTGTCTGCCCCTTATGGCATTCTTGGTTGTTGATTTATTCAAGCTTGCTTTTGTCATACCTATTGATGTTAAATTGACTAGCAAGAGATAAATTATAAAATAGAAAAAAAATTAATCTAATCCATTTAGTGCACACCTATTGTAAGCATCATAAATTTTAAATTTTTAATGATATTCTAATTATCCAAATAATTTGTATTTAATCAAAATATCGTGTCGAACTCTAGCTCTTTCTTAATGCACGAACCAAAGCTAAGAGGACAAGGTCTCAACATGATCTTGTGAAACCTTTTCCTATCGCTTGGTTGCATGATCTTTTGATATTATAAAGTCAGAGTACGAAACAAATCTTTTATCCATAGTAGTTACCAAATTTTATCCAATTTAACTTTTGCATTTAAAATTATTTATTAAAATCTTTTAAATAACTATTTAAGCTAAATCAACTTTTAGGGTCAAATAGAAGTAAGGTTAGATATAGTCCATATTATTAGGATCTCCATTGAATGGACATGTTAGGATCAAGTGGATTCAAACAACGGTAGATTTGGATTTATTTTGCATTATTAAAACTAAAGGGAGTTTATATATATAGGATAGTAAGGTTTAATCGTATTTAATTAACTTAGTGGCATTTTTAAAAGGCCAGAAATTTAATTCCTCTCCCTAAACTCTCCATGCACTTCTCTCCACTCGCTGATTCCTTGCTCATTGCCACAAGCGTTTGTCAGTACTCCTCTCCTTCTCTTCTCTCCTCCCTTCTCTTCCTTGGTCTTTCTTCTCTCCTTCTCTATTTTCATTGCACGTTACATGCCAAAAACATCTTGCATGTCGATCGGGTGGTGGAAATGTAAATTTTGTATATGTCAACAACCATGGCTCAACATGATTAAGGCTCATACACTATTAATTCATATTTTTGGAATTCCACTTAAATTTTTAGACTATACCTTTTCCATCGCATGCTATCTTATAATCACATTTTTAAAATTCTTGATGTTCAAATGACTTTACTTGCTTCTAGCTCATGGATTTCCTTATTTTGTTCATCTCTTGCCTCTTAGGTATAATATATCTTAATTTTTCTTGGTTATTTATGCATACGAAAGAGATTCCTCTTTCCACTCAAGTTCTTTCTATTCTTATTCAATTCTCCTAATAAAAGGCCAAAGTTGAGGATGTCATAATCATGATTTAAAATTTCGACCCGTGCTGAGATTTCGATCCTGGATCGAAACGATATGGTTTCAATATTGTATCACGCCGTGTCAATATAATTTCCGTATTTTTTAAATATATAATATATTAATTAAAAATGAAATATTTAATATAAATATTTAAAATATAAAAATGATCTGAAAATAAATAACAAAATAAATAACAATTTTATTATTTTTTTGAATTAAAATTTAAAATAAAGTAATTAGATAATTTTATTAAGATTTAATAAACGCTTTTTATATTATATTTATCATAGCTAGAAGTTGATTAAAAGAATTTACCTAAGTTTTAATTAAAAAAACAACCACCCACCCACGGGAGTTTGCGTGACTCCAGCACAACTGCGGGGGACGCACGACTCTCCACGACTGGTTGCGCGACCTCTCCACAATAGACGCAGGGGTCGCGCGCCCCCTCCACGGCTTCGGCGGGGTCGCGCGACGCCGCTGTAGACGCGGGGGTCACCGCCCCCTCCGCGGCTGCTAGGGGTCGCATGACGCCACTACAGGCGCTAGGGTCGCACACCCTCTCCGCGGCTGCCGCGGGGTCACGTGACACCGCTAAAAACGCGAGGGTCGCGCGACCCCTCCACGGCGACTGTGAGGTCACGCGACCCTTCGCGGTGGCTGCGGGGTCGCGTGATGCCTCTCTACTGCCACAAGGCCTAGTATTGAAGTCGTGCCGGTGACGATCGGCGGGCGGAACAAGATATTTTGCCCGTTTCACCTGATTCGGCACGGTATTTTAATCCCTGATCATAACCACTCCTCAAGCCTGTGCTACTTTACTAACACCATATATTTACTCGAATTGTCTCTAACCTTGACCGGCCTCCCCGCGGAAGTTTCCCACCGTCCACAACGTAAATCGGGAAGTGCTCGCAGCGGATGGCCCATCAGCCCAACGTTCTTAAGTAAACCTCCCATTAAGGAATATTCATCCATTAATTCGCCGAGGCTGGGACTCGATACTTATATGCTTGGAAAACTGAGAGGGCATTCTGCCATTGCACTATTACCTCGAGGGCAAACCTTAATCCTTTTGTCGCTCAATGGAAAGGTATTCATAAATGTAGCACATTAAATATTTTATCCGGTTACACTTCATTTATTTGTCTCGATGCTTGTTAAGATTCCTCATACAATCTTAGAAACTACAAGAAAACATGATTTCATAATAGTCTATTCAGTTTTAAAAAGTGTGTTAGAGTTTTTACAATTTTTAGGATTTTTCATTACAAAAATCTATTATGAAGAATAAGTCATGTTATGAATTTATAAAAAAAAAATCTTATGTTACTGTGGCAAAAGCTGATTCGCTCGCCGCTCAGACCAACACGGAAGAGGTAAATCACGATTAAATTTATAAAAAAAAACTTATGTTATGATTTTATAGAAAGAGGTTAGAATCCCATGTATTGGATATGTAAGATACAACAAATTAAATAATAGGTGTTATGGAGAAATAACCTTATTGGATTTTTCAGAAATTTTTAGTCTGTATGTCACATTTAAGGGGATAGAGCTATTAGGCATGGAGAAAACCTATTTGGAATAACCATATTAATGGGAGTTGATGGAAGAATTAATTTGGGATTTAATAAGTTAACCCTAAGTATTTAATCAAGCTCCCCCGATTCCTCTCCTCACCTCCCCCAATTCCCCCTCATTGCACACTCCTCTCGATCTGATCGTCAATCCCTCTTCTCCCCCTCTCATCTCAGCGAGCATTCTCCACCAGATCCACCATCGCCGGCGTTAAGAGCCACCACCCGAGCTCCACCCAAGGGACATCTCGTCGATACGCTTTCCTTGATCTAGCCGTCGGCTGGGAGAGAGATCGCCACTGCCCGAGCCAATGTCGCCAACCTCATCTTGCTCTTCTCGATCTCGCGGGGTCAGCTGACCGCTGGACATCGTCAGCCTAGTCAATTGCCACCCCGATCACCGAGTGCAGCGTCGCCAAGAGTGCCAGATTACTCGGCAAAGTCGTTCCCTTCTCCTCCGATCGTCGAAGCTAGATCTGTTGCCGACCTTCTCCTCCCATTCATCGTCGGCACAGATCCATGCCATTGTCGTCGCGAGGGTTCAGCCACCGACCTTTCCCCGGTTCTGATGCATCGTCGCCCCTTTATCTGGTTGAACGGAGTCCAGCCGGCCACCATCGTCGCCACTCTTGCTCCGGTCACCAGCCGAAGACCACCAAAGTATCCTGTTGCCGACGATCACATTGGAGGTAACCACTTATTACTAGCAGATGACTTGAGTGTAGATCTATGGTTGATGCTGATTTTGGGGCATTGGATGGGTTGGATAGCGACTTCACTTGGTCCCAGCCTGACAGGAGGGTGCTCCAGTTGTGAGGCAATAGTAGAGTGCACCAGAATTGGGTGAGTTTTAGATTGATTATGCTTGTAGTAAATCCTAATTGGAAGGTGAAATGGTTAGGGTTGCTTAATCTATTTGGTTATGGATTAGAGATTCATTAAGAGTTGATTTCTCTAGTTGGATTAATTCACAAGGATATTAGCCACGAAGGAAGTATAAGATTATCAAATAGAATTGAAACAAAGTTTCCTAATCAGATTAGGATTATGTTTAGCTATTTGGTTTATGATTAAACTTAGCTATACTGTGCATACTATGTTGTAGGACTTTGATTTGAGATGAGCGTCTCGACGTGGGAGTTGTATTGACACGATCTACATATTAAAGGCGGGTGCCCTCTTCCTTGGCCTCTATAGTTCTTTAAACTTAGTGCATGGATTATCTAATGGATTAGGTTGCTTTATCTTGACTTCACTCATATTTTATCTATGTTTGACGCTTATATGTTTGATCTCTTTATTGTCTATACAGTCTCACTGTTTGATATTCCTACTCTAGTACACGTGTATGGTGTATACTGTAGGAGTCATCATGATGATTATGCATATGTTAGTGTGCACACGCATATAGGTGTTTTACTTATTGTATATCTTGTTGGTAGTCACATGTTGAATCCTTTCATGCATATAAATATATGTGATCGACGGATCGTGTTTCTGGATATTTGTGTTGTGTGCATACATGTCGGGGGAGTTATATTGGAAGTATCTTGTCGATTATATCTATTTTGTATGTGCACACATGTCTATTATGTTTTATTGGAAGTATTATGTTGATTATACTCATGATGCATGTGCAAACATGTCAGGTGAGATATATTGGGAGTATCTTGTTGATTATATCTATCTTGTGTGTGCACACGTGTCTATTATGTTTTATTGAAAGTATATGCTGATGATACTCAGGATGTATGTGTATACAAGTCGAGTGAGTATTATTGGAGGTGTCATGTTGATTATACCTATGTTAAGTATCCACATGTGTTTGGTATGTATTATTGGCAGTATTTTGTTGATTATATCACTATTATGTGTGCACATGAGTCTGGTGTGTATTACTGGAGGTATCTTGTCGATTGTACCTGTGTTGTGTGTGCACAAGTGTCTGGTGTGTACTATTGGAGGTATCATGTTTATTATACCCACATGGTGTGTGCACACGTGTCTGGTATGTTCTTTTGGAGAATCATGTTGATTATACCTATGTTGTTGTGTGCGCACGTGTCTAGTGTGTACTATAGGTGTTGTTGCTTATTATATATGTTGTATGGTGAACACTTGTTGTTCCTTTTCATACCTATAGACTTTAGGTGATTGATAGATTATGTACTAAAGGTACTTATGTGGATTGGAATGTTACATTGATGATGATCGTGTCGGTATCATGATTATTTATATCATGTTTATTATTGCACTATATACATGCTGATGACCATTGCTCCCTTGTGGTATAAGCTAGTTTGATGACCATTACTCTCTTGCAGTATGAGTTAGTTTGTCCCTTGTGGTATAAGCTAGTTTGATGACCATTACTCTCTTGCGGTATGAGTTAGTTTGATGATCATTGCTCCCTTGTGGTATGAGCTAGTTTGACGACCATTGCTCCCTTGCGGTATGAGTTAGTTTAATGATCATTGCTCTCTTGCAGTATGAGCTAGTTTGACGACTATTGCTCCAAGTGGTATAAGCTAGTTTGACGACCATTACTCCCTATGATTGCATGTATCTTATCGGCCAGGGCTCCCATCTCGTTGTAGGTTGAGGTCAGAGCCAGTTGACAGTGGTTATCATACTTTAGGCTGCCCACGGGTTATCTGTGGTAGAGTGTTCTCGCGCAGCCCAACTAGATAGTTATATCCTGTCTGCCCACGGGTTATCTGTGGTAGAGTGTTCTCACACAGACAAAGATCCTGACATTTCGGACTGCCCACAGGTTATATGTGGTAGAGTGTTCTCGCATAGTCTCTAGCTACATAGCTAGATGTCTTGGTCATTTGTATTGCTTGTGATGGAGCGTTGCTCCCACATATGTTGTTTTGCTTGTGATGGAGCGTTGCTCCCACATATGATGTATTCTGGTGACGGAGAATTGCTCTCACATTTGATGATCTATTATCATTATATGTACCGACACATGCTTAGGCTTTGTGATACCCTTGTTGCTTATGTTGTCGATGTATGTTGTATATCTTTGAAATCTTGCTGGGTGTTATGAGCAGGTCTGTTGTTGATTCCTAGAGTGTTAGAATGGTACGGGTATATATATTTGTTATTTCATATATATATATATATATATATATATATATGATCAAGTGCTTATTTCCCTACTGAGACTATATATCTTTGATCGTCTTACATTTTTATCCATGCACTACCATGTTCTTATTATCCGCTGAATAATCCACACGCACCACCCCTTGTACTGTTTTTTTTCGCCAAGTAACAGGTAGATGATGGAGGAGTTGCTTAGGGGATCCTGGCTGCCAGTCTCACGTCACATCTGAGATCAATTTTCCACTGTTATTTCATTTTGTGCTATTTGTATTTTGTATTTAGATTTGGTGTTGTGTTATGTTGTTTTGTATATGATTTTGAGCCTTGTGGCCACTTTAATTCGTTTTTGGATTTTTATTGTGGTGTAAGTCATGTCGACATGCAGACAATCTATTATCTTGCATGGTTTTGTGTTTGTACCAGCCGTGTAGGATGTGTATTATTTTTGTCTTCCGTTGTATTTTTAGTACAGCCGTGTGAGCTGCTTATTATACAACTGCGTGATTATATTCTTTTTGTTCCAGCCGTGTGGGCTATGTATATAACTGCGTGGTTGTGTATGTTCCAGCCGTGTGGGCTGTTAATAGCTTGTGAGTAGTCTTATAGCATTGTATACATGTTTCATTTGTCACTGTTACATGAAAGATGTTGTCCGATTTTTATTAGACAACCTTACCCTCAGGGCGTGATAGGATAAGTTTTTAAAACAATGTCATTTTCAATTTTCAATTTTCAATTTTCAACATGTTATCAGTGCAAACCCTAATCATCTCTCTAAACCCTAGTTGTCACTTAAAATCCTAGTTGTATTTCCTATCGTAGCCATTCAAGGACTGCAAACTCTAGCCTCCTCTTCCCTGGTTGATGTTGATGTTGATCGGTGCCAACAATCCTTGCTTGTTATCGTTGTAAGCCAACATCTAATCCCTCTCTTCTCTCCTTTTCACCATTTTTTTTGTTATATTTTATATAAACAAAACAAAATATTTCTTATACCAACCTTCCTAGCTAGATCATTTTTTTTCCGTATTTTTTTTACTAGCATTCAAAATTGGATTTTTTTTATTTTTAATCATCCTTCATGAAGGGGAGCCTTGACGTAACAATAAAATTGTTGTCATGTGACCAAAAGGTCATGGGTTCGAATCCTGAAAACAGCTTCTTGCAAAAAACAGGGTAAGGTTACATACAATGAATCCTTCCCTAGGACCCCGCATGGCGGGAGCTTCGTGCACCGGGCTGCCTTTTTTTTATTTTAAATCATCCTTCATTACTGATTTTTCTCTATTACCGACCTTCAAAATTGAATTTTTCCCTATTGTTTGGCCTTCATTGTCGATTTTCCTGGTCTCTCACTAGTTTTTATGCAAGTTTTGACTTACAAAATTGTAAGTTGTAGAAACAACTGCTATAACATAATGAAAAATTCTAGATCATGATAGTTTATGTGCAATTATTGTAAAAAGGCACGTCATACTCATAAAAGTGTTGGAAGTTTCATGGAAAATCTCCCAACCCAAGAGTGGGAACACATAAGGATCAATAGTCATATGCATATGGAGAATACAAAACAAAATGAAGCATCAAGGAGGGATTCAACTAAGAAGAGGTTGAGAAGTTGAGTTCTAATTCTTAGAAATTCTAACCCTTCATGTGCATTTGTTAATTCAACTATGTTTCCATTGTTACTTGAATGTACCAAATCTAAAACTTTTAGAACCTGAATTCAGGTGCTACTGATCATATAACCCACTTACCAAGTGTCTTTTCCACGTGCTCCACTTATATAACAACAATAGCAACCAAGTCTTATCCTACTAGATGGTCGACTATATAGATCCTTTTACACCATTGAACTCTATCTCTAATTATATCATAATCTATATTTAAATAAATTTTATCTTATTTTATCGTTACTAACCAAGTCTTTTTTGGTCTTCCTCTTCCTCGTTTGATATACGTATTTGTCATATTCACATCGCCTAACTGGAACATCTATTGTCTAAGTACATGTCCGTACCATCTTAAATATCTCTTAGAGTTTTCTCTCAAGAGATGCAACTCCGACTTTCTCTCTAATGCTCTCATTTCTTATTCTATACATTCTCGTGTATCCACACATACACCTTAACATCCTCATCTCTGCAACTCTCATCTTCTACTCATGTGCTCAAGTCATAACTCAACATTCAGCTCCATATAACATAGCAGGTCTAACTGAGATTTTGTAGAATTTTCCTTTAAATTTTAGAGGTACTTTACGATCACATAAAACATCTGACGTTCTCCTCCATTTCAACCATCCCGCTTGTATTCTATGGAAAGCATCTCTCTCAATTCCTTTATCATTTTGCAAAAATGATCCTAAATATCTAAATCTCTTGGTTCCGAGCAACTCGTCGTCGCCTATCTTAACAATTGTCTCATTATATCTAATATTGCTAAATTTATATTCCATATATTCTGTCTTTATTCTACTAAGCCTAAAACCTTTCTTCTAGTATTTCCCGCCAAGATTCTAGTTTAGCATTTACTCCTTCACGTGTTTCATCTACCAAAATAATATCATCTGCAAACAACATGCACCACGGTACTGTGTCTTGAATATGTACAGTGAATTCATCCATAATTAGTATAAAAGATAGGGACATAGAGATGATCCTTGATGTAACCCTATCTTTATTAGAAATGCTTAAGTTACTCTACTTGAAATCTTTACTCTAGTCGTTACATCCTCGTACGTATCCTTAATTAGTTCAATATATAACCTCTCTTTTCTAGAATTCTCTATATAATTTCTCTTGGGACCCTATCATAAGCTTTTTCTAAGTCAATAAATACCATGTGTAGATCTTGTTTTTGCTCCTGATATTTTTCAATTAATTATTTAAGAAGATATATAGCTTCTATTGTCGACCTTTTAGGCATGAACCCAAATTGATTTTCGATCACCGGTCTCCTACCTTAATATTTTTCTATTACATTTTCCTAAAATTTCATGGTATGACTCATTAGTTTAATACCTTTATAGTTTGCATAATTTTGTATGTCCGCCTTGTTCTTATATAAGAGAACTAAAGTATTTATCCTCCATTGATCAAGCATTTTTTTTTTTTTCAATATCATGTTAAATAATTTTGTAAGTCATTCAATACCCTATTTTCCTAGACACTTCCATACCTCTATCAGAATATCATCTAGTCCAACGGCTTTTCTGCATCCCATTTAAATCTTGTTCTACTTCTGAAGTTTGAACTCTACGATAAAAATTAAAATTTCTATACTCATTTGACCTACTTAAATTATCTAAGTTAAGTTGATCACCTAAAGTTTCATTAAAAAGTTGATAAAAATACCTCTTCCACCGCTTTTTTATTTCTCTCTCGTTTACTAGTATCTTATTACATTCATCTTTAATACATTTTATTTGGATAAGATCTCTTGTCTTCCTTTCTCTCACTTTAACTATTCTATAAATATTTCTTTCTCCTTCTTTTGTTTTCAATTTTTGATATAATCGTTCAAAAATTTCATTATTTACTTCATTCACTACTCTCTTAGCTTCTTTCTTGGCTATTGTATATTTTTTTAGGTTTCCTCATTCTTAAAAAAATATAATTCCTTATAAGCTATTCGTTTTTCCTTCACTTTCTTTTGTACTTTCTCATTCCACCACCAAGATTCCTTGCGATGCATATCCCTTTGACTCACCGAATACACTCTTAGCTACTATTTTCAACTTTGATATCATCTTATCTCATGTCGTATTAGAATCACTGTATATTTCACCTAATGTGTGTACTTCTACTTTCTTAAATATATTTTGCTTCTCATCCTTTAACTTCAACCACTTTAATTCAAAGAGCCGTATATATTTTCTTTCTATTGATACTATGTTTGAGACTTATATCTAACACTACTAACATATATTGGGTAGTTAAGTTTTTTTCAGAGATAACCTTGCAATCTTTACAAATCTTTTTATCTTTCTTCCTAATCATAAGAAAGTCAATTTGCGATTTATTATTTCACTTTTGAATGTGATTAAGTGTTCTTCTCTTTTCTTAAAAAATGTATTAGCTAATATAAGATCATATGCTATCGCAAAATCTAATATAATTTTTTCTTCCTCATTTCTCATTCTAAATCCATAACCTTTATGTACCCTCTCATATTCCTCATTTTTCACTCCGACATGTCAATTTAGATCACCTCTTATTAAAATCATTTCATTTGGCCAAATGTTTTGTAATATTTCATCTAAGGGGGTGTTTGGTTGATGGGTTTGCGAATGAGAGAATGGAATGATAGTAAAAGATAGTGTTTGGATTGTGGGTTTGGAAATGACAATTTGAGATGATTTCTAGATTTATGGGAATCAATCAAACTCATATAACTAGGTGGGTTTCATTTTCATTCTCATTCTCATTCCACCTTACTATCAAACCCATACCCATAGTCATTCCCATCATTTAACCAAATGCCACCTAAGTCGTTCCAAAACCTTGATTTGGTAGCTTCATCTAATTCTACTTACGGTGCATATTTATGCTAATTATGTTCATAGTTTCTTCCGCCACTATTATCTTAAGGGTTATAATTCTATCCCCTTTTCTAACTACTCCTACAACTTCATCCTTTAACGAACTATCTACAATAATACTCATTCCATTTCTTGCTTTATTATTTCTTGTATACCATAACTTAAAAACTCGAGTTCTCTATCAGTTTTGTCTTCTCGCCTACCCATTTTGTCTCTTGTACACACAAAATACTAATTCTTCTCCTAATCATCGTATCTACTACTTTCATTGATTTACCAGTGAGGGTTCCTATGTTCCATGTTCTAAATCTTAGATTATTAGCTTTCCTATCATATTTGTTATTATCCAACCTATAGCGTGAAAACTCTTGCTTATTTAACACTATACCCAAGTTCTCATGGAGATATAGCGGTCTTTACCGATACGTTATAGTCGGATCCTGCAACGCAAACTCTTGCATATTTAGCACTACACCCAAGTTCTAAAGATGTAGCAGTCTTGCCGAGATGTTATAGTCTTACCCTACAACGTGTTCCTTTCGGGAAACAACCTAGTATTAGCACAATAGTTTAATAGATCCATTCATTGAATATTTGTCATAGTTTTAACGTTAGTTGACAACCTAACGCAGCCATCCTCCTTTATCTGGGCTTGGAATCGGCCATGACTAGGTCGTCACGGCGGAGTTCACGTACTCCCCTTATAATAAGAAAATATCCACAAATGGTGATTCTTTGACTATTGTAACCGGTGTAGGAGATGTTAAATAAGTCCATCATTAGCCTTAAGGAATGTTCTTCATGTCCCCAGATTATCTACAAACCTTATATCTATCCAAAAGCTTACTCAAGATTTATGTTGCAATCTATGTTGCACGGACACCTGCAGGTTTTTTTTTTTCAAGTATCGGACACGGACACGACACGGATACGGACACGACCCGCAAATACGCGTGTCGGATACGGCAAAATCCGTGTCATTGACTTTTTTAGAGTTTGACCAGCCGGATACGGTTAGGATACGGCTAGGACACGGATGGGACACGTTTTCGGATATATTTGGGCTCAAATGTAAAAAACCTAAAAATTATAAGGCTCAAATTGAAAAATAATAAATTTCTAAGGATTGATTAATAAATAAATTAAAATGAATTTGACATAACAAAACCCTAAATTCCTTTGGTTTTGTATTGCTCCCGATTATTTCCTCCCGACTCTCGCCGCTGCAAACCTTCGCCCGTTCGCCGCCTTGCTGCAAACCTTCGCCAGTTCGCCGCCTCGCTGCAAAGTGCAAGCCTTCACCGTTGCTCGCTGCAAACCTTCCCCGCTGCTCGTGCAAACCTTCGCCGCTGCTATGCTATCGCCGCTTCTCTTCTCGCCTCGCTTCGCATGCTCTGCTCGCCTCGCCAGAGTCGCCATTATTCTGCTCATCTCGCCACTGATCTGCTCCCATCTGCTCGCCATGCTCGCCTCTGCTCGCCTCGTCACTACTCGCTGCCGCCCTCTATTTTCTGGCAAGTTTCCCTTTCTATTTTTTCTTCTGAAATCACGGTTCTGAAGTTGTTTTTTTGTTTTTTCGCTTTTCTTTCATCTGAAAAAAAGGAACTGCCGAACTGCACATCCATGAGACCTTTCTCATAGCAGTTTTAACACTGCACATTTTAGTTGCACTGCACATTTTGGTTAGGGCTTCCTGTACAGTGTGCAAATAGTGCAATGGTCCATAGAACAACACTTTTTTAATTTGTTGGAAACTAGAAAGTCTATTGATCAATATGTTTATGTTATTTCTCCAGCCTATTTGCTATGGAAAATTTTCAAAATGAGAGTGGACAGGAGGATATTGATGATTATTCTCCTCTGTGGAAATTTGTAACCAAGGTGGAAAAGGGAGTTGGAGGAGGAAATGTCACTTAGTCATGCAATATATGTACTAAAGTGTGCAAAGGATCATATTCGAGGGTGAAAGCACATCTGTTAAAACAAAAAGGGGCTGGAATTGCTGGTTGTACAGCTGTTACAATGGATCAAATGAAGCGCATGCAACAACTTGTGGATGATGCAGAATTGAGAAAGAAGAATTCTAAACCGAAAGAAGTTTCGTTGCCTTCGTCATCTGTATCATCAAACATGGCTTCAAAATCATCATTTAGTGGTCCTGGTCCTTTGCAAAATGATGATCCAACTCTAACAAAGAAGAGGAAAGGACAACTTGGCCCTCTTGAAAAAGCTTTTAACTTGAATGCTAGAGATGAGCTCCACTCTGAAATTGCAAGGCTCTTTTACACTGGGGGATTATCTTTCAATATTGCTAGGAATCCTCATTATGTTCGTGCTTTCAGTTTGGCTACTCAACGAACGATTCCGGGTTATCTTCCACCTGGATACAATTTATTGAGAACTTCACTTCTTCAAAAAGAAAAAGCTCATATTGAAAAGTTGTTGGAGCCAACAAAAACTGCTTGGAAACAAAAGGGGGTTAGTATTTGTAGTGATGGGTGGTCGGATGTGCAAAGAAGACCGCTAATTAATATCATAGCCGTGTGTGAAAGTGGTCCTATGTTTTTGAAGGCTATAAATTGTGAAGGCCAGTACAAGGATAAAATTTTCATCTCTAAGTTGCTCATTAATGTTATAAATGAAGTGGGACATCAGAATGTTGTCCAAGTAGTCACCGATAATGCTCCTGTTTGCAAAGCTGCTGGTTACTCGTTGAGGCAAAGTATCCACACATATTTTGGACTCCTTGTGTTGTGCACACATTGAATCTTGCTTTGAAGAATATTTGTGCACCAACTGACTCTCTACAAAACAAAGAAGTCTTTGATGAGTGCAAGTGGATAGCAGAAGTAGCAAATGATGCTTCAATGATCAAGAATTTTATCCTGAATCACAATATGAGACTATCGATGTTCAACGATAACTCAAACTTGAAGATGCTATCACTTGCAAATACTCGATTTGCTTCCACGATCATTATGCTTAAAAGGTTCAGACAAATCAAGAAATGTCTTGAAAACATGGTGATTAGTGAAAGATGGGATGTGTACAAGGAGGATGATGTAGTGAAGGCTAGAGTAGTGAAATACAAGATATTGGATGATCAATTTTGGGAAAAGATTGATTATATACTTGCTTTCACAAGTCCGATTTATGAGATGCTAAGGAAAGCAGACACTGATCAACCTTGTCTTCATTTAGTCTATGAGTGGTGGGATGAAATGATAGAGAAAATGAGAGTTGATATCTCAAAGGGGGCTCATAGTGAAGATTCAAAGTTTTATGAGGTTGTTCATAATATTCTGGTGGAGGGATGGAATAAAAGCAATACACCTCTACATTGTTTGACGCATTCTTTGAATCCAAGGTAAAGCTCTAAAAAATTTTAACTTTCTAAGTTTTAGCAAATTAGAAATATTAGTTTGTGAATGATGTTAAACTATCAATCTTTTTATATAGGTATTATAGCCATGAGTGGCTCCAAGAATCTCCCAATCATCTTCCTCCTCATAGGGACATCGAAGTTTCAAGGGAAAGGAAAAAGTGCATTGAAAGATATTACTCCAATTCATCCGAACAAAGAAGTGTCAATGAGGAGTTTGCCTCTTTTTCAGCTGCCATTGATGATTTTTCTGATAATGATGCAATGTGTGATCGAGGTTTAATGTCTCCAACTAAGTGGTGGGTTATCCATGGTGCTTCTGCACCAACTCTTCAAAGTTTAGCTTTAAAGCTACTTGGACAACCATCTTCTTCTTCTTGTTGTGAGAGAAATTGGAGCACCTACAGTTTCATACACTCATTGAAGAGGAACAAGATAACACCACAAAGAGCGGAAGATTTGGTGTATGTTCACTATAATCTTCGTCTTTTATCTAGGAGGAGTCCACATTATAGTGAAGGAGAAAGTAAGATGTGGGATGTTGAAGCAGATGGATTTGATTCTATGGACATGGAGGGTGCTTCTATCCTTGAAATTGCCAATTTGTCTCTTGATGAACCTGAGTTGGAGTCAGTCTTGTTTACTGACGAAGGTGGTGCTGGTGATGATACAGATATGGATGTTTGATTTTGTTACTTGTTTAAGATGGATTTGGTGTTTTATATTTTGTTATGTTTACTTTTTGTTTGTAATAGATATTATGATTGATGTAATGTGGTTTCTATTGTAGGATTTTTAATTTTTTATATTATATTATATATATATATATAGGGGTGTCAAAAATGAACCCGACCCGACGACCCAACCCGAGTCGACCCGAAAAAAATCAGGTTCGCGTTGGGCATTTTCGGGTTCGGGTCGGGTTCGGGTTGGAGGGTTGAAGTGTAAAAAAATTTCGGGTTGGGTCGGGTTGGGTTCGGGTTGACCCGGGTTGACCCGGGTTGGCTTAAATATAGAGTTTTTTTGGGTCTTTTTGGAGTTAAATCAAATTTTATTTTAAAAATATAGATGTTTTTATGTATATTAATATCATATTTGTATGATAATGATGGAGTATTGAGATAAAAGTGAAGAATTATAGGGAAAATAGCCCAAAAAAGTCGTTTTGAATCGGATTTTCGGGTTATATGGGTCGGGTTCGGGTTGATCGGGTTGGTCGGGTTCGGGTTCGGGTTGAGGTGTTTTGGGTTGAACTCGGGTTCGGGTTGGGTTAAAAAAAAAAAAAAAAAACTCAACCCGACCCAACCCGACCCACCCGAATTGACACCCCTATATATATATATATATATATATATATAATATTTATATATTTTAATAATCGCCGTATCTTAGCCGTATGGTGTCTTATATTTTCAAAAAATTTCGTATCGCCGTATCCGTGTCGTGTCCGATACGATACCCATACCCGTATCCATGCTACACAGGTTGCAATGCAAATTTTTTATCTTAGTTATTCTGTATTTCAAGACAAGGATTCAGAAAAGATGATTGGACATGCTAAAGAGAGATGAACTCTAATATCTTGAAGCAACGGGTCAATCAAATATTACTAAGTTATATAAGAAGTTTTTTTCCCCTTTTATTTCATTCACGGTGATATTTGAGGTCCTTCTATTACTCCTAATATTTTTGGGGCAAAATGATTTCGATCATTCATTGATCATTGTACTCATGTTACTTAAATTATTTTTTTTACTTAAAACATTAATATGGTGTTAGCAATGTACTCTCAATTTTTTACTCTACGATTAAAAATCAACTTGGGGTCAATATCAAAAGATTTAGTACGGATAATGCTAGGGATTATTTTAATCGAGTCTTTAACTCCTTATTTTCAAGAAGAAGGGATAATTCATGAGTCATCTTGTGTCAATACACCACAACAAAACGGAGTTGCAAAAAGTAAAAAATGATTCTCCTACGGTCAACCCAAGCTCTTTTATTCCAGAAGAATGTATCTAAATCTTTTTAGGAAGAAGCAGTGCTTATGCTCATTTAGTTTATAAATTGCTTGCCTTCCAATATCTTGGGATTTAAGAGTCTAATAGAAACGCTCTCAACCTTACATACACACGAGAAATAATCTTCTCCTTAGGATATTTGGTGTATATCATTTGTTTCGTATACACAGTCAAAATAGAGGAAAGCTAGACCCAAGGGCATTAAATGTGCATTTGTAGGTTATTCTTCAACTCAAGTATTATCATCCTCCATCAAAAAAGTTCTACGTATCAATGGATGTTACTTTCAATAAACAAATGTTTAGGATGGGGATTGCTTACTTGACTTGTTATTTTCTCTAGTGTCAAGTCAGTGTTTGAGTCCATGTCAAGTCATGTATCTGAATATATGTCAAATCCTACTTTTAAATTTATGCCTGAATCTATGCTAAATCCTATGTAAGCCTATGTCAAATCCTATGTCAAAATCTCTATATGAATCTGTCCATGAAAATTCCAACTCTATCATTAAGAATGTGAGACTTGACTAGACATACTTGAGGGAGAAGAAGGTTGTCCCTGAACTAATGCATGTCTAGGAATCTAACCCAGATCTGAGAATGAGGTAACAATTTCTAATTCCTCATTATATGTTGATATTAAATCTCATATAGGTGATGAAGTCCTAAATCTTCCAATTGTTGTTAGAAAAGGACCTAAAGATGCATAAAATGACCTTTATATCCTCTTGCAAACTTCCTATCTTTTCAACAGTTTTTGCCACAAAGCATTCTCCATTAACCTAAATGCGATTGTCATTCCACCTTATTCGAGGCATTAGAGAAATGAAAACAAGCCATGCATGAAGAAATGGAGATATTAAAGAAGAATAAATCATGGGAATTGGTGAAGTTGCCAAAAGGAAAGAAACCTAATGGATAATGAGTCTATAAAGTCAAATATAAAGTCAGATGGATATACTGGAAACTATGGGATTGATTATCTACACTTTCGCTCTAGTTGTAAACATTGGTAGCTAATTATAGTCGGGAGTTTCAATAATTTGATGTCAAGAATGCATTTTTGCACAGAGAACTAAAGGAAAAATTTTATATAGAGGTTCAATAAGGATATGAAAATAATTTGAATGCTCATATTATATGTAAATTGAAGAAAGTCTTATATGGACTTAAGCAATCATGCAAATATGGTTTGGAAGATTTGCTATATTTATAATTGTAATAGGATGCAAAAAAAATAAAACCAAGAGGATTATACATTTTTTATTAAACACTAAGTCATGGTGCTCTTAATATATATTCATGATATAATAATAGTTACAGGAGGAAATGATGATAAGGAAAGACAACTTCTATCTCAGTGATTAGTGATTGGCAAAAGATTTTAAAATCGAAGTATTAGGAAGATTGAATACTTTCTTGGGAATGAAGTGACTCACTCTAAGCAACGCATTTTCATCTCTCAACAGAAATATGCATAGATTTTTTTAAAGAAGCGCAAATCAGTAAGCAAGCCAGCAACTACTCTACTAGATTCAAATCTCTGGCTTGGAATTAAAAAAAATGTCACAGTAGATAAAGGAATACATCAACATTTAGTTACAGGAGGAAATGATGATAAGGAAAGACAACTTCTATCTCAGTGATTAGTGATTGGCAAGAGTTTAAAATCAAAGTATTAGGAAGATTGATTAGTGAATCACTCTAAGCAATGCATTCTCTCAACAGAAATATGCATTGATTTTTTTAAAGAAGTGCAGATCAGTAAGCAAGCCAGCAACTACTCTTATAGATTCAAATCTCAGACTTCGAATTAAAAAAAAAATGTCACAGTAGATAAAGGAATACATCAACATTTAGCAGGAAAACTTATTTCTCTGCCTCATATGACCAAACATAGCATATGCAGTAAGTGTGATTAGTCAATTCATGTATAATCCAAAAGAAGTTCATTTATAGGAGGTCAACCACCAGATATTACACCTTTCATTGTAGTAACTTCATGACATGGAGGAGCAAGAATCAGAATGTAGTGGTGCGATCTAGTGCAGAGGCATAATTCCGAGTAATGGCTCAAGATGTGTGAACTAGTGTGGTTAAAGATCATCTTAGAAGACATAAAGATCAAGTGGAATAATTGAACGAGACTTTATTGTGATAATAAGTTTGCAATTAGCATAGCTCACAATCCGGTATAACATGATCGAACGAAGTACATTAAAATTGATAGGCACTTTATCAAGGAGAAACTAAAGAGCAGATTGATTTATACCTCTTACGTATCTACATATGGACAATTTGTAGATATATTTACTAAAGGGTTAAGTAGCTCAGTGTTCCAAAGTGTTATATCAAGCTGAATGAGAAACATCTATTTACCAGCTTGAGAGGTAGTGTAGAAAAACATGATTTCATAAAAGTCTATTTAGTTTTAAAAGTTTGCAAGAGTTTTTGCAACAAGTCATGTCATGAATCTATATAAAAGATGTTAGGATCTCATTTATTGGCTAAGTTTTTAAAAACAAAATAATTTTCAATTTCCAACCGAAACTCTATCTAATTCGAAGTGGATAAAGCTATAATGGATGGTTGCATAATATTTGTATAATACATGGGATCCAATCATCATTCCCTCTCATAAGTATATTGTTAGATGCAAATAGTTGTTCTCAAATAAGTTATTTTTGAATGGCTATATTCAAGGAATTAAATGTTGTACCGTGTCGGCGACATGGGTAGAAACCGGCACCGACACTGTGAACCGTTGTAATCCCGCAGTGACCAAGGAGGCTATCGTGACCTCCATGGTGTTGCAACAGCTTAGGGTAATAGCAGCGCGTCGCAAAGGCTTAGGGTAATGGCAACATGTTGCAGAGGCTTAGGTTAATGGCAGTGCGTTGCAGAGGCTTAGGGTAATGGCAGCACATCGCAGGGGCTTAGGATAATGACAACAACTTTATTTTTTATTTTTTTTTAAGTTTTCTTTTTTAATTTAGGTTTAAATTTTTATTTTTCAACAGGTAATTCCTCTCCTGATTCTTAAGTTTTTTCTTGCTTATTATTTTTTTTACACATTCATCTATTAAAATGGTTATTCTTTTTTCTTTTTATATGCCGAAATAAACATATAAAAAAATGTTAAAGAAGTAGGAAATATATATATATATATATATATATAATTTCTGATTTTACAAAATATACTACTATTAATAAACTAAATTATTCTATATATAAATTTAATTTAACTTTAAACTAATCAAAATAAATATAAATTAAATCTAATTTGGACCTACTTGATCATGCTATGATTAGTAGATGGAATTCAGTTGGCCAAAATCGACTTTTACTCCGTTAACATTAAATATTTTACAAGATAATATCAAAACTTAATCTCAACATTTAACACCTCAAATATAACTCAATAATAAGCATTTATAGCTCCCCACAGGTTGGTGCAGTTGGTACCAGCATGGGTGGTTTCTCAAATATGTCTTGAGGTCAATTCTCAACAAGTGCAAAATACTCCGTTAGGAGCCTAACTCCCCCATGCAAAGGGCCGATGCGCCAGAGCAAATGTTCCCGTGATTTACCCCTTCCAGAAAGTATGTGTCGCCCTAGAAGGGCTGCTAAGGTGACGACTTTACCTTTTTCTCTAATAATAAGCATTTACAATGATCAAATATTAATAAAAAATATTTTCAATTAATATATTTTATATTTAAAAAAGTATACGCGGAACAATACGATACCGAAATGGTCTTGTTCTAGTCATAATCGAAACTCCACACGCCTCAAAATTTTAAACCTGATTATATTGATATATTTAAAGATTATTTAGTAGTGAAATGGTAGTCGAAAGCGTGCAAAATATGATATGGACTATATGGACACATTCTCACCAAGAGAAAAATCACTTCAATTCACCTCTTCTGTACATTAGCCATTAACAATTGTATCTGAATGGGTAGTACAACCATTAGATGGTTTGACCATGATAAACTACAGAAGGGAACCTAGATAAAGCACCACAAGTCTTGGAAGGAGTTTAACCCTTATTGCAAATTGAAAAGATATAGTAAGATAAATTAATGCAAACAAGGAAACACATATCATGAAAAAGAAAATATTTTAAAAAATAAATAAATTGAAGATAAATTTCAAATTGGTGCATCTACAATAAATATAAATAAATTGAAAAATATTAAAGATTAGCATATCAATAATAAATCAAAAGTTTAATTTTTTATTATTTGGTAATCAGCATTTTTTATTTTAGTGATAAAAATGAAATAATTATAATCCTTTTTAGGAATAACATATTTTTTTTTAAAAATATTTATTTTTCATATTTATTGTTAAGTCAAGTTTATAAAAATCTAGAGTTCTCCTATTGCTCAACATGATCTCATCTAACCATAGTTTTCCTATTGCTTCCTCACACAATCACTCAACATCCCAAATGTTTGAAAATGAAAAGAAAAATCTTCACCAATATTAGATGCCAAATTTTCCTATTTAAAATTTTATTTTTTAAAAAAAATAAACTAACTAATTTAAATCAAACTAATATTTTTAGAGTGGAGTGGAAGTTGGTTTTAGATTAAATAAAGCTATGAAATAGATAGGTGATTAGGATCAAGTGAGTTCAGATCAAACTTGATTTGGAATTATTTTGGTTTATTTAAAATTATATCAAGTTTATATATAAAAAAAGTCTAGTTTAATAGTATCTAATTATATTTGTATATGGATAAGAATTATTTAATTTCTTTGTTCGCTCACTTCTCTCGTTGATCCCTCGGCCATCCCATCCCTTAGTCATTCCCCCATTGCCTGTCACCATAGTCGGACGCCCACCATGATCGGTCGCAACAATCACCACACACACCGCACCAACTACTCAAAGCGGCCATTGCATCCATTGTCAACTCCACCAATACCCCTCTTCCTCCTCTCTCCACTAACTTCTTCCTTTCCTCTCCCTCAATTTCTGTTCTCCTTTTCTTTTTCCCTCTTTGTTTCTGCAACTCCCAAGGTTTTAAAATTTCAACCCGTGCTGAGATTTCGATTCTAGATCAGAACAATACATTTTCGGTACCGTATCATATCATGCCAATATAGTTTCGATATTTTTTAAATATAAAATATATTAATTAAAAAAATAAAATATTTAACATATATATTTAAATAATAAAAATAATCTTTTAAAAAATAAAAAATGAAAGTAGATAAATAAATAAATAAAAATTTTATTATATCTTTTTAGAATTAAAATAAATATAATATATAATTAATTAGATAACTTTATTAAGGTTTAATAAAGGCTCTTTAGATTATCCCTATCACAAAAGTTGATTAAAATAATCAACCTAAATTTTAATTACAAAATCACCTAAGACCTGCGACACCTACTCATGCGACTAAGGCACTGTCGCGTGCTCGCATGACTCCAATGCAATCGCGAGGGTTCCACGACCCCTCAGTGGCGGACACAAGGGTTGCACAACTCCTTCGGCACGACCACTGGGATCACACGTCCCCTCTGCATGCAACGAACGCAGGAGCCATGCGACCCCTCCGCGGTGGCCGTGAGGTTGCATGATGCCTCCGCTGCTATCGCGGGGATGTTCTACCCCTACGCTGCATGGGACCCCTACGTTGTTATCACGAGGGTCGTACGACGCCTCTCGGCTGCCGCAGGGCTGGTGATGGATCGTGTCGGTGTCGATAGGCGGATGGTACGAAATGCTTCGCCTATTTCGACCAGCTAGGCATGGTATTCTAATCCATGGCAGCTCCTATGTTGATGTCGGTGCTAGGCGTTTTGCATGTCAATTGATGGGCAAAGCAGTAAATTCCACCCATCTCTTCCCCTTTGTAATTCTTTCCGAAAACAACTCAATAATACTAGTAGACTTCACAATCACAAATCAATGTTCAGTAGTGCAGAAGGGGTTATTTGAATACATGCCAACAATTAAACTGCTTAACTACATCCAGAACAAATGAAAAACATGAAACAAGAATTTTTCTTTTCTTTTAGAATATTTGTTCATCAAGAATAATTTTGACTACTCGAGTACATATAGGACAAAATCTATAAAAGATGGCCTGCTTAATTTGGGTAAATGGAACCACAAGTTGATCTCTACTTTGGCATGCAATTCTAGCTTGATTAGAAAAGAACTAATCTATCAAGACACTATTTAAATATCTAGAGGATAAATAGCATATAGGAGAGCAGCTAAACTTTCTCGAGGGTTAAAATAGAAGTGACTTTACTTACCTGTCACTGAAGCAAGACAGATCATCTACACCATCAATCCATTCAACATCAGGACCAAATTTGACAAGGTCATTCAAGTCCAAAGTGACATGAACCCCAAGCCCGCCATCTTCTGGTATTGGATAAATCAGGTGGCTGAAAGGTGGAACTTTTGTTTTTGTAAGAGTAAAGTAGCAACCACGAGCATAATAACAAGAGATCTCTTTGTTCATGACAGGAAATCTTTTTGCAAGAGGAATGGCACTAAGACCTGCTGAATTAATTACCAGCCTAGTACTCAGTACAAACTGAGGTAACAGCTCAGCATTTATAGTTACATTGTGAAGGCTGTCACTATCATAAATGTGGAGATGGAGAAAATCATCTTCAACGTGGCCACCAATAACCGTAGTGTTGTATGAGAAAGTAGTTCTATCACTTTCAGCCTCCCCCTGCATTGATGGGCATGTCAAAAATGAAATTACTAAAACTTGTCTCATTTACACAACTACGACCCCTACATTCTAAAATAGTATTCAGGAACGAGGTCCCTTTTGTCTAACATAACATGAATCAGAGGTCTGACTTGCCAAACTAATAGTTATTCAATTGTTTCAAAATAGTCATTTTCTGACAAGTACATATTCATAAACACTAAACATAAAATAATACCTTTCCATCATAGGATCATGCTAAGCAAAAGATTTAAAAAAACACGAACTATGGCATGATTGAAAAGGAATAATTTAAAGTGAAGCAAAATATTTATACCTAGCGAATTACATTGCCAAACAAAGAATCCAGTAAGATACAGGAAGTACCACCAAAGAGAGCATGAGTGAGTGAGAATCAATTATTCCAGAGCTAGGAGATAGTAACGCCTTGACACATTGAAGTTCTGGTTCTATCTGCATTGCTTGAAAGCCATCCATTATTCTCAAATCATCAACACCATTGTTGTTCCCACACTTCAACAGACGTTCCAATTTTGGAATTTCTCCTTCACTGGTGGCAACTATGAGCTTACCAACCTTTTTATGAGCTATTTCTCGATCAGAACAGTACTTGTAGAGCAATTCCTTTCCTCGCAAACAAAGATTAGCCTACAGAATATCATTCTCAAACAGATGAGAACCAGAAAAGGTCTTTAATGTTATATTTTGGTAAATTCAATCGGGTATAATACCCCACAAGTCTGATAGTCAAATTTGTCCAACAAAAAAAACAGAACTAATTGAGGAAGAGAAATACATTTTTCTAAGAAACATAATCAATAAAAAAAGACAAACTTGAAACCAACACATCAAGACCAAAAAAAGAAAGCCCAAGAGTGTACATTTAGCATTATTCCATATTTTCAATTTCACCCTTGTGAAATAAGACAAACCAAGATTAAAATCTCGACCCGTGTCGAGATTTCGATCCTAGACAGAAATGGTACGATTTTATATCGTATCGTGTCGTGTCGATAGGGTTACGATATATATATATATTAATTTTTATGTAACTTGACGGTATATACATTTCTCGAAACTTCTAAAATAAAGAATAGGTAATCTAAAGCATTTCGTAGACGTAAATATAGACATTCATATCAACAAATATATGTTATGATCAGGAATCAAGAATCTAAAATATAGAGAGTTGGATATGTTAATATTTATAGTTCCAAATCTTCCTAAAAATAAAAAAATTATTATCTATAATAATTATATAAATTAATATAAAGATCATAATTTATATTATTAATTTATATAAATTATTTATTTATTATTTTATATAAATTATTTATCTATTAATTTATATTATAGACAATTATAGTTCATAAATATTCTAAAGTATATATATTTATATATTTTGATGCGGATGTATTATGGGGACTCAAGGGGAATTATGGAGGTGACAAGGGGCATTTTGATCTTTTCATATTTTTAGGGTTTTGGTATTTTATGTGGCACTGTTCATCACGCAAAATGGAGAGGAGGGGGGCTCGTTTCTTCTGCCGCTAGGAGGAAGACAGGGGGAGGAAGTTTTGGTCTGCCGCCTCATGGAGGCCGAGGCCAACACCGACACCAGCCGACAACGGCGACACCAACCGCCTCCTCTACAAGCTGCCAAGATCTCGCTCACGCCGCTTCTCCCTCTCCTCTCCCGCAGGACACGTCGCCGTCATCGAACACAAAGGAGAGACCAACAAGCTTCTCCTCTCTTCTCCCTCAGATTTACTCACGCCGATGACACTGACGCCGCCTCTCCTCTTCTCTCTCCCGCAAGATGTCGTCGTCTCCAGCGTCGTTGCCTTCGTCGACCAGCCACTGGCCACCCACGACTCACTCCAGCGCCGAGGGCATTGTCGTCGCACTTCACAGCCCTCACTTTCGCGCCACAGCCCGACGTCACTCCCTCTTCTCCTTCTCAGCCTCGGTCGACTACCACACCTATGAGAGAGCTGCCGGCGTCGCTGCCAATGTTACTGTTGGCTCCCCACCTTCGGATCCGACCAACTGGCACCCTTGTCAGCGGACTTGACTTGTCGACGCCTCTGCCTTCATATTCGACTGATTCATGTTTAGCGCAACCTATGTTATGATGATCCAGCATTCCGCTCGGCCCCTGATTTACCCCATCTACGGCCATCGAGCCGTTGTGTTTCTCCCTTCGCACCACTATGATGATTGAGAGTTGTTGATATTATCCGGCCTATAAGCCATTATTATGATTCGGCCTTTGTGTCACTTTAGCATTCTGGCCTGCGAGCCACTATTATAGTCCGTTCTGCGTGTCGCTGTCATATTCCGGCGATTCAGATCGTGTCTAGCTCCATGCCGATAGATCCCTACTATATCTGGCTCTACGTCGTCAGATCTGGCTCCTCTGGCTCGCATTCATCTATTCTTCTTCCTCATCACGACGACTCGATCAGCGGCACGACTAGCTAATCGATCCACCAGATCCATCAGAGGGCGCCCCCTGGGTCAGGGTACGTCACCGGACTCACTCTTCATTCATTTTATTATTCTACCAATTAGTCTGCTTCTTATATATTCGTGGGATCCACCTCGAGCATCAAAGTGTCAGGGACCGAGAAAACCCGATCGCTGTGGTAGCGTTGATCAGAGATCTTCTGACGACTTGGTCAACATAGAAAATAGTTCATCAAATGCTTCCCCTCCGGAGCATGACGACTTGATCAGCATTCCAGCCACATCATTCCGGTCGTTCTGTCTTCTCAGCTTCCTGACAGGATCATATTGGCGTCGTCTGTGGGAATCTCCGCCTGATCTGGAACATGAAGATGAATGACGCCGAGAAATTCTTTGTCATCGCCATGGTCTCGGAGGATTTCGACGAACATATTATATTCTCCCCTCACTCCACGGGTATTCGGGAGCCGAGGGATTGACTTGGATCCTCAGTCGGTTAGCAGGTTAGGTTTTTCATTATATTTTCCCTTTTGGTCATAGGATCCGCTAAGACTTCTTGATCGGAGAGTAGGGGCATAGCTCTCCGATCATACACTAGAGACACAGATCCTCGATCAGTGGCTAGGGGCACAACTCCCCGATCAGACACTAGTGGCACAGCTCCCCGATCATACACTAGAAATACAACTCCCAATCAAGATCTAAAGGCCTAGCTCCCGGATCATAGACTAAGGGTCTCGCTCTTCGATCAAGGACTAGGGGCTCGGCTCCCCGATACAGTATATTACTATAGGCTCTGCACCCTCCATTCATGGAGCTTTGCTCCTACTGCTACGGGCTCTGATCCCTCATATTACTATGGGCTTCGCTCCCTTTGACGATCAGGCCCAATTTATTTTTTCCTTGACTTCGCGAACATTCGAAAGTCGACGAAACAATAGTCAAGCGGCAGCTATAAACCCGAGAGTCGACGAATCAACAGCCGAGTGGCGGCTGTAAACCCTTGAGTCGAAGAATATCAACAGTCGAGCGGTGACTATAAACTCTTGAGTCAAAGAATATCAACAGTCGAGCGGCGACTATAAACTCTTGAGTCGAAGAATATCAACAGTCGAGCGATGACTATAATGTTGGTGTAATATCAACTTAGTCAACTAGGTCAAAGTTGACCAGGTTGACTAAGCTTAAGTTGGCTCAAGCTTGAGTTTTGATTTGGGTTTCGATGTTTGACAATATATGAAGATTGCAGGTACAATCGTCCATTTGGGGAGATTGTTGAAACAATTCCTCACTGGTCAATGTTTGACTAGGTTGACAAGAAGAAGAGTCAAGTAGGTCAAGGTTGACCGGATAATTGACTGGGAAAGTCATAACTGGAGGTTAGGCAAGGATAAATCCAACTGGAAGGTTAGCAGAAGAGGAAAATCCAAGTAGATCAATGTTGACCGGACACTTGGTGTTGAAAGTCTTGCTGAGCGAAGCCAGGTGAAAGACCTAGTGAGTGAAGCTAGGCAGATGAAAAATCCTAGTGAGTGAAGATAGGTGAAAGATCCGGTGAGTGAAGTCGGGTAGATGGAAAGTCTTGGTAAGTGAAGTCAGGCAGTTGGAAAGTCCTAGAGAGTGAATCTAGGCAGTTGAGAAAATCCTGATAAATAAAGCCAGGTGAAAAGCCCTAATGAGTAAAACCAGACATAAGAAAAATCTAGGTGGGTCAAGGAGGACTGCACTTGGTAATCGAATGTCCAACGAGGAAGATCAAAGGTTGTTCAAACACCTGGCGATCGAAAGTCTAATAAGGAGTTAGCATGGAACTAGGAAGTTCAGACGTAGCAAACTTCCAAAGGTCATAACTTTTGACTCGAAGATCGGAATGAGGTGATCTCGGATGCGAAACAAAGCTCGTTTTGAGTTTTACACATTTTGCTACTTGCCAATCGATTGGGGGGTCAATCAATCAGCTAATCGATTGGTTGACAAAGAAACAGGGCACAAAGTCTTAATCGATTGGGTAATCGATCAAGATCTTCCCCAATCGATTGTGTTAGCTAGAGCCCTAGAGTCAATCATTTGATGATTGTATTTTGGACTTGTTGTATCATATTCTATATAAATAAAGGCATTTGGTTTTTGGTTATTATGCTTACTTGTATTGGTGCCAAATAAACTAAATATAATGTCCTTGAGTAGAAGGTTCTTACCTATATCAATCGATTGGTTGAATCGATAGTGAGATGATATAGGGAACACTACTCTTAATCATTCCTAGTCGAGTATTAACATTCAGGGACAATGTTAATGCAATAAGACTAGCATGTAGGTAAACTCGATGACTTGATCTCACAAGTCATGGATATAGAGATATAAAGTTGACACATGGGTATGCATTAGAGAATGTATACTGAATGACCCGCCATGAGAAAGTATCATGGATCGTTATATGAGTGTCATATACTTTCTCATGTGGCTATTAGTATGACTACTAGTCCTTAGACCTGAAGTCACCATGGATCCCTACATAAGGAGTTATGTACTTTGGTTTCGTCAAACGTCACCCGTAACTGGGTGGACTATAAAGGCGATTACTGGGTATGTAACGAATTATGCAGAGGGATGTGAGTGATGTAGATGGGATCTATCCCTCCTATATGACGGGAGCGACATCGATATTCTTGATAGAGTGAGACCACGAAGTGCATGGTCATGCCCAAATGAGTCAATATAGGATATTGAGCTCATTTGATTGAGTGAGTCTACTTGGAGTTCAAGATTTAGATTGATTAGAGGATGATACGGTCTATGCCTCACATTGATCAATCTAGATGTCTAGGATAGAAGGACACTTGTCATATTTTGTGAGGAGTCACAATTAGTAGTCACAAAGGTGATGTTGGATCTCAACATTCTTGTAACATTGGGTAGTAATGATGTGTTGCTAGATACCGCTCATTACTTATACTCCTAAATGGGTTTAGAGGCATTGCCAACGTTACAAGAACCTATAGGGTCATACACTAAGGACAATTAGATGGAGAGTAGGTTCATATGATGAACCAAGAGGATTAGATTAATTTGATGAATCAAATTGGATTAAGAGTAATCCTAATTGGGCTAATTGAGTTAGACTCAAGTTGATTCATGTGTTTAATGAGTCTAATTTGGATTATGACTCATTAAATCAATTTAATTAAATGAATTAGATTCATTATATTAAATTGGCTTGAATTAAATGGTTGGATTAGATCAACCATGAGAGAGATTAGGTCAAGTTTCACTTGACTTAAGAGGAAGATGAAGAGTCAAGTTTGACTTGACTTTATGCCACCTTATTGGGTGATTGAAGCAAACAGTGAGGTTCTAAATCGATTGGGTGATTGATTGAAGCCGCCAATCACCAGATGATCGATTGAGAGCATTTCTTCACGACGAAAGTTTCCCAATCGATTAGGAGAAGATTTCTGCAAAGCACAGTGAGAGCACAAAGACGCTCTGAATCGATCGATCGATTCAAACCTCCCCAATCGATTGGTCAAACGATTGGTTAATTGATTGGGATATGACCGTTACGCAAGTTGCGAGGTTTGGACGACTGAGATCGCTGGGATCTGACGTGGCAATCGATTGAGAGAAGGCTCAATCGATTGGGAGCCCTAAAAGCGCAATATAAAGGCGACGACGAGTTCAAACGCCGAAGCTCTCTTCTCCATCTTCTCCGCCGGTTCTTGGAAGTCTTGGGAGGAAAAGTGCTATTGCATTTCTCATCTTCAAGAGGCATTCAAAACAAGAAAAGCTCAAGGATTCAAGGTTCAAAGTGTCAAGTCATTTTCGATTTGTATTTACGTTTTGTTTCCTTATTTCGAGTTGTATTTTCTTGTTCTTGAGTTGTAGAGATTTCTCCACCTCCGGTGTTTCGAGAAGGAGTTGTTTTCAAAGTGGAGAGTGTGTTCGGCTTGGATCCTTGGATTAGTCACCTCATCTTGAGGTGGATACCAAGTAAATCCTACTTATTAGCATTGAGAGCTTGCTTTGAGTTTATCCACTACAAAATCAACATCGATGAAGCGAGCTAGCGAGCGAGACGAGTTATTCACCCCCTCCCCCCTCTAGCTCCAAAGCGTCCTAACAAGTGGTGTCAGAGCAAGGTCGCTCTTCACCGGAATCATCGCCGAAAGGGCAACGAGTTAGAGGAAGAAGAAGTTGAAGCACTAAAGTCAACAAGTCAAAGATTTCAAAAGGTTCAATTTCAAATGGATTTCCAAGATAGACTCAGATTCGACACAAGAATGTCTCCACCATTCACATCGGCAAGTTTCGATTCCTAGAAATCAAAAATCGAAACTTGTTCATGATGAAGATAGAGCAATGGTTTGCTCTAATGGAAGGATTTGAAGCTCCAACGGATTCAAAAGGCAAAATCCTCAAGAAAAGCAAATTGAGCAAGGAGCAAATTCAAAGGTGCGAGGCAAATGACAAGGTAACCAAATTATTTGTTAGTTTATTGCCAAGCACAATTTTATGCAAAATTGAAAAATGCAAAGATGCCAAGGAGCTTTGGAGCAAGTTGGCAAGAATTCATGAAAAACCCTCCACTATACCAAATCAAGACAAATCCAAAGAGAGCAACTCATCGGATCAAGAAGAAAAGAACTCCGAGGTTGAGAGGTGCTCAACATCGGAAGAAGAAGAAGTCCAAGAAGCTTTATCCTCAATGAGGGCAACGAAAAAGGCAGAGGGAGCATACTCTTTGTTCAATGTGCAAAAGGATGAACAAGAAGAGGCCTTCACCTTTAGGATTGAGGGGGAGCGTCGTTTATTGACGCCAGAGCAAGAAGAAACTTCTACGTCCGAATCAAATGGAGAGGAAGATGATGCCACCTCCATAAGTCAAGAAAAATCAAATGGAGGATCATGTGCCACCCCTACAAGCAAAGGTATAGAAATTTCAATTAGCAATAATAAAAATCATATTATTTGCTTTGAGTGTAGGGAGAAAGGGCATTACAAAAGTAAATATCCTAAGTCGACCAAGAAGAAAGGTCAAATGGCACCAAAGGGCATAGAGAAGCCCATGAAGGTCGGTCCCGTAATAAGGAAGAGTAAGGAACACATTGTGTATTTCTTGTGTAATCAAAGAGGACATTATCGGAGTCAATGTCCTAAGGGGAGAAAACCGACCAAAGTCAAAGGAGGAAGCTCAAGTCAAAGGAGAGCTTCAAAGGGAAAACTCAAAGTATCATTTATTGAGTCAATTCCTTTGACCCGTGATAAAAAGCATCTAGAAATAATTTATATCATTTCAATGTTATTTATCATGAAAATAGAAGGCATTATAGGATCAAAGAAAAATGTGTAGCTCTTCATGCCAAGTCTATCTCACCTAAAGTTAGGAAGGTAGATAACAATCTAGGCAAAAATTCTAAGGATTTAGATATACGCCTAGAAATAGAAATTCTCAAGGACTAAATAGTTATGAAACAAGAATTTAAAGATGGAAAATCAAGTCTTGAGGTCAAGGCTTGATAAATTGGAAAAGACCCTAAAAAAATTGAAAAATATCCTTAAGGGGTCAAATGAGCAAAACCTAGGTTTAGGACATCAAGAGGCTAAGAAGGATGTGACCTCTTATCATAGAGTTCCATATAGTTATGGAACTAACCCTAGGTCTAGGGGTCAAACCAAGGTTACAAGGAAGGTCATCCTCAGAATTAACCTTGAAAAGACAAATGTAACTAAGACTTCTAAAAAGTCCAAAAAAGTCACCAAGAGGATCACAAGGAAAGCTATCCCTAGAATTGACCTAAGTGAGTCAAGTGTGACTAAGACTTCTAAGAAGCCTAGGAAGGCCACTAGGAAGGTATCTAGGGAAGTCATCCCTAGTGAATACCTAGAACATTCAAGGAGCACCAATCGATTTTGGGTTCCTAGGAGTGTATTCTCTACACCCTAGATGGGTTTTAAGAGTATCAACTCTAATTGGAAGGGTAGTTAACCCAACCTTTATGAAGTTGACACTTGGAGGGCATTTTCAAAGTAGTTGTATTCCTTAAAAATGAAATGGATTATATTGGTTACTATTTGGAAGAATAAATGTGCCAAAATTTGAGGAATTGGACTTAATTTAAATTGGCACAATTAGGAAAGAAGCAAAAGAAATGTTAAGTTGGGATTTTGGCATTTGCTTAGGGGGATAAGGGCAATCTAGGATGATTTCCTTAAATCTAGTAAATTATTTAAGAATACTTAGATAGATAATCTAGGTATATTTATTTATGCTAAATTGTCATGCTTTGTTTGCCCATCATATGTCATGACATTGTATTTTGCATTAATGCTTATTATGAAAACAAACAAAAATATCATATCATATAATACATACATCATGTAGCAATAGTATGTTTTCTTTTGAAAACTATTCTTTTTAATGTATGGCATAACTCATCATGCATTATTTTAAATTCTTTGTAATTAAGGACATGGCATTTACCAACAAATAGTAAAAGATTTTATCTGCAAGTAACATCCTAGGTGGATGTTCATAAATTAAAATGCCTAAATAGATATACATGATCTCTTAGTTTAGGGAAAACCAATATCTACATCTCACAAAAACTATAATGGCATGTTTGGTTTAGGGTTATTCTCCATAACCTTGGTTATCCTCCATAACCTTGGTTATCCAACCAAGGTTATATTGTTTAACCTTGTTTGGTTCAGGTAATGAGTGATTCCAAAGTTATATTTGATTCTCGCCACGTCAGCAAAATGGGGTTATATCCCGGAATCAAAAAACCTCCAAATCGTAAGGTTTTGGACGATTCCGGGGTTAAGTAAATTATTTTCTCAAATATAACCTTCCTTCTTCGCTGTTTATCTCGACACTTTTCTTCTTTTTTGTGGCAAAGCCTATAGCAGCAGCGATAAACCAGCGGCGGCAGACTTCGGCTTCTTCTCCCACTTTGTCTTCATCGAACCAACGGCGACAGACTTCTCCGCCTTCTTCATCGAAGCAGATCTCGCTGCTGCCGACGACACAATCTATATATATTATAGAAGAAGATCTCGGAGCAGATCTCGCTGCCGACGCAATCAGCCTTCTTCGCCTTCTTCATCGAAGTAGATCTCGCTGTCGCCGCCGACGCAATCTATATATATTATAGAAGAAGATCTCGAAGCAGATCTCGCTGTCGACGCAATCAGCCTTCTTCGCCTTCTTCATCGAAGTAGATTTTGTTGCCGCCGCCGGCGCAATCTATATATATTATAGAAGAAGATCTCGAAGCAGATCTCGCTGCTGCTGCAGAGTTGTCCTTCTGCCTTCTTCATCGAAGCAGATCTCGCTGCCACCGCCTTCTTCACCTTTTTCATCTTTCCATTGTAGAAGATGAAATTGACGCCTTACCCAAAAAAACAAAAATGCTTGTGAAAAGAAATCGACGATTTTTTCTACTTGTTTCCATTGCTGAAATCCTCTCCCTAAGTTGTGTTTGGAATTGGAAGTGATCCATCGATGCCTTGGTCTTGGCCGTTTAGTTTAGTTTGGGGAAGATAACTAAATATTAATATTAATAATTTATTTTATTTTATTTTTAAAAAATTAATCAAACATTAAATTAATTTAACTATAAAAATATCTATTCAGGGCATTAAAGTAAATGTTAAATTATGTTATACACTAAAACCTCCAACCAAACAAGTTTTTATTACATTATCTAGGATTGAACCAAACAATATTAGGTTATGCTGTATTCCCTATAACCTTAGTTATGTGATTACCTAGTAATCACATAACCAAGGTTATAAATGATGACTTGAACCAAACGCACCCTAAGGTGACTTGTATGTGTTTTTAGTGCACATTAGATACATCATACAAGTGAGATGTTAGGATGATGAACAAGACTCAAGATGTTGATTTAGTGCATCCATTTGAGTTGTAACTTCATCAAAACACATAGTTATATGTCATCCAATCATTGGAAAAACTAATGTACAAGTTATATGCATTGAGCCCAAAGAACATAGTTGCAAACTGGTTTTGAAAATCATTTTAAATATACTTTGGAAAACCTTGGTGAAGACTATCCTTTGATAGTAATCACCATTGAAAAGTTAGGCACAAACTAGAAGAAAACATTGAAGTTTTTACGAGTTTTCAAGTTTGTGTCAATCTTTGAAAATAAGAAGTATTTTCTTAGAAAACTATTTTTCCTTGTAAGTATATGTCTTAAATAATCTCTACAAAAATTTTCATGATTTTTAGAATTTTATAGAATTATTGAGGTATTTCTGAATTTCAGTTGAAATTTGATTTCAGAAATTCAGACATAATCGATCAACCGATCAATTGGGAGAGTTCAATCGATCAGTCGATCGATTGAACTGGGTTTTTCCGTGAGCAGAGGCTCATGAAATCGATCAACTGATCGATTCAACCCTGCCTGGATCGATCAGTTGATCGATTCAAGAGTATTTTCCACGAACAGAAGCTCGCGGAATCGATAGTGGATCGATTGAATGGCTTCAATCGATTGAGTCCCAACTTCAATCGATTAGAAAGGCTGATCTTGACTGTAAATGTCTTATTTCAACACACTAAATCATTTTTAGTCGTGATAACCATTAATAACCCCTTAAAATACATTTATAAATATTTAGGGGTGGTCTTCTTGATGAAAACAAGAATGGATTGGTTAAGGAAGAATAAGTTGGAGTTTAGGTTGAGGTTTGCATTCAAATTTTGATATTTAAACCTCAAAACTTCAAGTTTTTAGATTTCCTAAAGTCTTAGGAATTCCAAGTCATTGTTGGTGCAATGACAGAAGTTTGAAGCATGTTTTTAGAGGGGACTACTCTTTAAAGACATGAAAACTATTTTCACAAAACTTTAGAAGGGAGTAAAACCTTCGCTGTGATAAATGCTCTAGGATGAGCATTGTGAAGTGGTTAATGCTCAAGGGTGAGCATTGGAGACAATGAAAGGTATGGGACCTTCATTGTAGTGTTGTGAACAACGAATAAGGTTGTGAACAATATAAGATAACTCATATGGAGAAGTGTTTTTGATGTGTGTCAAAGGGGAGAATATAGAGTTTAAGTTAGGTCTTCATTACCCAAAGGGGAGTTTGCCCTCTAGAAAAGGGAGAAAATGAAGGAAATCCTCATTCATGATTTGGCATGAAGAAGAAGGTGAGGCTATTGGATTAGCCTAACTTAAAGGTATTGTCAAACATCAAAAAGGGGAAGATTGATGATGCAATATCCCCTAGGTCAAGGTTGATCAGGTTGAATAAGCTTGAGTTAACTCAAGCTTAAGTCTTGATTTGGTTCGATATTTGACAATATATGGAGATTGCAGATGCAATCGTCCATTTGGAGAGATTGTTGGAACAATTCCTCGTCAATGTTTGACTAGATTGACAAGAAGAAGAGTCAAGTAGATCAAGGTTAACCAGATACTTAATTGGGAAAGTCCTAACTGGAGGTTAGGCAAGGATAAGTTCAACGGCAGAAGAGGGAAATCCAAGTAGGTCAGTGTTGACCGAACACTTGGTGTTGAAAGTCCTGGTGAGTGAAGTCAGGTGAAAGACCTAGTGAATGAAGCTAGGCGGATGAAAAATCCTAATGAGTGAAGATAGGTGAAAGACCCGGTGAGTGAACTCGGACAGATGGAAAGTCATGGTAAGTGAAGTCAAGCAGTTGGAAAGTCCTAATGAGTGAAACTAGCCAGTTGGGAAAATCCTGGTGAGTAAAGCCAGGTGAAAAAGCCCTAGTGAGTAAAATCAGGCATGAGGAAAATCTAGGTGGGTCAAGGAAGACCGCACTTGGTGATCGGATGTCCAATGAGGAGTTGACAAAGAGAAAGACCAGATGGGTCAAAGGTTGATTAAACACTTGACGGTCGTAAGTCCAATAGAGAGTTGACATGGAACTAGGAAGTTCAGACGTAGCAAACTTCCGAAGGTCATAACTTTTGACTCGGATATCGGAATAAGGTGATCTCAGATGTAAAACGAAGCTCATTTCGAGCTCTACACATTTTGCGACTTGCCAATCAATTGGGGGGTCAATCGATCATCCAATCGATTGGTTGACAAAGAAACGGGGCAAAATGTCTTGATCGATTGAGTAATCGATCAAGATCTTCCCCAATCGATTAGCCAATCGATTGGGAGAGTTTGGGAGCGAACAGTAAGGTTTTAAATCGATTGGGTGATCGATTGAAGCTGCCAATCGATCAGGTGGTCGATTGAGAGCGTTTCTTCACGACGAACAATGAGTTTCCCAATCGATTGGTCAATTGATTGGGAGAAGATTTCTACGAAGCACAGTAAGAGACGCTCTGAATCGATCGATCGATTTAAGCCTCCCCAATCGATTGGGATATGACCGTTGCGCAAGTTGTGAGGTTTGGACGAATGGGATCGCTGGGATTTGACGTGGCAATCGATTGGGAGCAAGCCTAATCGATTGGGAGCCCTAAAAGTACAGATATAAAGGCGACGACGAGTTCAAACGCCGAAGCTCTCTTCTCCATCTTCTCTGCCAATTCTTGGAAGTCTTTAGAGGAAAAGTGTTGCTGCATGTTCCATCTTCAAGAGGCATTCAAAGCAAGAAAAGCTCAAGGATTCAAGGTTCAAAGTGTCAAGTCATTGTCGATTTGTATTTACGTTTTGTTTCCTTATTTCGAGTTGTACTTTCTTGTTCTTGAGTTGTAAAGGTTTCTCCACCTCTGGTTGTTCCGAGAATGAGTTGTTTTCATAGTGGAGAGTGTGCTCGGCTTGGATCCATGGATTAGTCACCTCATCTTGAGGTGGATATCAAGTAAATCATACTTATTAGCATTGAGAGCATGCTTTGAGTTTATCCACTGCAAAATCAACATCGACGAAGCGAGCTAGCGAGCAAGACGAGTTATTCACCCCCTCCCCCCTCTAGCTCCAAAGTGTCCCAATATATAAACCCTTATCTACGCCAATCAACAGTCGTACAGCAACTATAAATCCTTATCTACGCCAATTAACAGTCGAGCGGCAACTATAAACCCTTGAGTGAGACTCCTGAACCGCTCGGACAGGTTTGAGTTATATTTGAGTCACGGGCTCAGCGTCATATACTCTTGAGCCACTCGACTAGGTTTAAGTTATATTTAAGCCACGAGCTCACCGTCAGAGACTCCTGAGCCACTCGGCAAGATTTGAGTTATATTTGAGCCACGGGCTCAGCGTTAGAGACTCTCGTGCCGCCCATTCGGGGTCGAGCGGTCTTCACTGATCTCGGACTAGCTTATTGGATCTCTTATCTCCCCCAGTCGGGGTCGAGCGGACTTCACTGGTCTTTGGACTAGCTTATCGGATCCCTTATCTCACTCGTTCAGGATCGAGCGGTCTACACCGGTCTCGGACTAGCTTATCGAATCCTTTATCTTTCTTATTCGGAGTCGAGTGATCTTCACTAATCTTTAACCACCTTATCGGATCTCTTATCTCCCATGTTCGGGGTCGAGCGGTCTTCACTAGTCTCGAACCAGCTTATCGGATCCCTTATCTCCCCCATTCGTAGTCAAGCAGTCGTCTCGGACCAGCTTATCAAGTTAACTATCTCCCCCATTCGAGGTTGAGCGATCTTCATTTGTCTCAGACCAGTTTAGCGGATCCCTTATCTCCCCCGTTCGTGGTCGAGCAATCGCCACTGGTCTCGGACCAGCTTATTGAGTTATCTATCTCCCCCGTTCGGGGTCGAGCAATCTCCACTGGTCTCAGACCAGCTTATTAAGGTATTTATCTCCCTAATTCAGGGTCTCGGACCAGATTACTGAGATACCTATCTCCCCCGTTCGGGGTCAAGTCATCTCCACTGGTCTTGGACCAGCTTATTGAAGCATTTATCTCCCCCGTTCAGGGTTGAGCAGTCTCCACTGGTCGCGAACCAGCTTATTAAGGCATTTATCTCTCCCGGTCGGGGTCAAGAAGTCTCCACTAGTTGCTGACCAGCTTATTAAAGTATCTATCTCCCCCATTCAGATTCGAGCAATCTCATCGCGGACCAACTTATTGAGGTATCTATCTCCCCTATTCAGGGTCAAACTATCTCCATAGGTCTCGGACCAGAGAATCTCACAGGCTCTACGCCCGCTCAGTTCACGACTTTCGCTTCCGTGCGCCTTCGATTTCACGGGCTATGCTCCCATTCAGTTCTCGGGCTCTACGTTCGTTCATATCACGACTAACGCTTCTATGCGCCTTTGATCTTAAAGCTTATGTGCTCGTTCGATTCGTGGGATCTGCATGCGCTCGGCAACAGGCCAGTCATTTGCTCCGTATCTGTTAGGTCACCTACTTGGCAGTTGCCCGATCGCCAGTTTGGCATTCATACGCTTGATATCACTCGACATTCACTCGATCGCCTTTTTGGCATTTACTTGGCACTTGTTTTTCTCGGCGCTCTGCCAGGCGCTCGCCATTCGGTCAGTACTTGCCTCGCTCGTTGCTTTGGTGGTACTCGTCTCCTTCGACGTTCGTTCAGTATTATTTTTCGTCGCTCGCTCGGCATCGCTATGACCATTCGATTGGCATCGCTACTGTCACTTGCTTAACACCGCTCCTGCTGCTCAATCGGCATTGTCACAGCTACAAGCTCGACGTTATATGATGAACCTAGTGGTTTGACTTTGTACTCAGGAGCAATTCATCCTTTGTGACAAACTATCTAGTTAATCGGACTCGTGCCTCTTTCGACTAGACTTGAAGGGGAGGCTTATAATGCGGATGTATTATGGGGACTTAAGGGGAATTATGGAGGTGGCAAGGGGCATTTTGGTCTTTTCATATTTTGAGGGTTTTGGTGTTTTATGTGGCACTGTTCATCACATAAAAGGGAAAGGAGGGGGGCTCGTTTCTTCCACCGCTAGGAGGAAGACAGGGGAGGAGGCTTTGGTCTACCGCCTCATGGAGGCCGACGTCGACACCAACCGCCTCCTCTGAACGCTACTAGGATCTCACTCATGCCGCTTCTCCCCCTCCTCTCCCGTGGGGCATGCCGCCGTCGTTGAACATAAAGGAGAGACCGACGGAGCTTCGCTCTTCTCCCTCAGATTTACTCACGCCGATGACATTGACGCCACCTCTCATCTTCTCTCTCCCACAAGACGTCGTCGCCTCCAGCGTCGTTGCCTTCACCAGTCAGCCACTGGCTACCCACGACTCACTCCAGCGCCAAGGGCATTGCCGTCGCACTTCATGGCCCTCACTTTCGCGCCACAGCCCGACGTCGCTCCCTATTCTCCTTCTCAGCCTCGGCCGACTACCACACTTTCGAGAGCGCCGCTCCACAGCCCGACGAACAGCCACCAGCTGCTGACGTCGTTGCCAATGTTGCTGTTGGCGCCCCCGCCATTAGATCCGACCAACTAGCACCCTATCAGCGAACTTAACTTGCCGACGCCTCTGCCTTCAAATTCGACTGATTCATAATCCAGCATTCCGCTCAGCCCCTGATTTACCCCATCTATGGTCGTCGAGCCATTGTGTTTCTCCCTTCGCACCACTATGATGATTGAGAGCTGTTGATATTATCCGACCTATGAGCTGTTATTATGATTCAGCCTTTGTACCGCTGTAGCATTCTGGCCTGCGAGCCACTATTATAGTCCGTTCTGCGACGATTCAAATCACATCTAGCTCCGTGTCGATAGACCCCTACTGTATCCGGCTTTGTGTCGTCAGATCCGGCTCCTCCGATTCACATTCATCTATTCTTCCGAGTCACGACGACTCGATTAACGGCACGACTAGCTCATCAATCATCCACCAGAGGGCGCCCCCAGGTCAGGGTACGTCACCGTACTCACTCTTCGTTCATTTTATTATTCTACTATTTAGTCTGCTTCTTAAATATTCATGGGATCTGTCTCGAGCATCGGGATGTCAGGACCAGGGAAACCCGGTCGCTGTCTGTAGTTAGCGTTAACCAAAGATCTTCTGATGACTTGGTCAACATAGAAGGCAGCTCATCAAACTCTTCCCCTTCGGGGCATGACGGCTTAATCAGCATTCCATCCACATCATTCCGGTCGTTCCGTCTTCTCAGCTTCCCGACAGAATCATATATATATAGCTTATATTGAATTCTAAAATCAATTTTATTTATAAAATTTATATATTTATTTAAAAAATTTATATATTTATTAAAAAAATTAACAATTATTTTTTTAAAATTATTTATAAAATTTTAAAATTATTTTAAATATTTTTATAAAATTTTAATCTATTTTTAATTTATAAAAATAATTTAAAGTTTATTTTAAAATTTATTTTAAATTAACTATATATTATATAAATTATCTATTTTTTATTTTAATTTTTTTATATTTTTAATAAAAATATACATTATAATTATATTAATTAATAGTTTATTTAATTAATTATTAATTTATATATTATATTATTATAATAATTAATTAGAAATTAGATACTATATATATATATATATATATAATATAATGATTTTAATTCAAACATTTTATAAAATCTAACTTTTCCTCATTCTCACGATTCTGTCATATCTGTCGCCTTCGCCTCACCGCCGAGCTCGTGCGACAACTCCACCACGGCCGCAGGGCTCACACGACGAGTCCGCTGCCGCCACGGTGCTCGTACGACGAGTCTGCCACAACCGAGGGGCTCGCGCGACGAGTTCGCCATAGCTACGAGGCTCGCACGACACCTCTAAGGCCAATCGTGGGTTTCGAAACCTTCTAAATGCCTGTGTCGATTTCAATGTGCGGACGGAGTGGTAAGTTTCGCTCATTCCGCTCATCACGGAACAAAATTTATATCCTTGAGATAAACCATACATGGTATTTCCTTTTTATATTGTAAAAATTCATTTGGGATATAATTTATTGGCAGTTACTTCTTATTATAACGTATGGAATCACTCCATTTCTTAACCATAACTTTTTGCTTAAATGATGTTCTTGAAAGAATGTTGATAATGTGTTTCATTCAAAATAAATAAGGTGGCAAACTTGGATTTTCATTACCTACCTAGGAAGAAGTTAAAAGGGAAAAAAATTGTGCTAGAAGTTCACAGAATTAGGAAGAGGTGAAGAGATACAGTTCGGTATTTTTTTTAATTTTTAAATATAAACGTATATTAATTTTATCAATACTTGATTATTAAATATGTGCATATGTTATATTTCGAAGTGTTGAATTTATATTTCAATATTTTCTCATCAGATAATGCCTACTAAATTTAATAAAAAATTATTTTTAAAAATAAGTAATTTTCAAAGTTCAAAACTAAATCTAAAATTATAAAACCATTCAAAAGGCTCAAAGATAATTACAAAATTATTTGAAGATCTTAAATTATTTTTTGAATATATATGAAAAAATTTAATTTATAAAAAATTATTTAAAATGTTTAAGAATTATATTTTGCAAAAAATTTGGATTATTTTAAATTTGTATTAATTTTCAATATATATTAAAAAAATTAAAATATTTTATAAAATATTTTTTAAATTATTTAAATTATTATTAATAATAATTATAACTATTAAATATAATTAACAGCTTATTTATAATAAAATAATAACTAAAAATAACTAAAAAAACGCTCTACTGCGACTCGGGCGCGAGGTCGTAATGGCCTCACGATCGGGTTCTAATGTTGATCCCTCACTAAAACAATAAATATTGCATGCTTCGAGCAGCACGGCTCGAGTATTATAAATCTTGGAACTGACCAAATTACATCAAGGAGTAAAGTTATACTGCAAAGACCACCTTTTCAATATGACAAAACTCTTCCATGAGCTTTCTATATGTACCTTGTTGAGGGTTATATTTGCGATAAGGTAAATAAGTGCTTGTGTGAAAAGGCCTAAGTTATTATAATACAAAACATAGGTTGTCGATTAACGTAACCATCATTAGCCACCATATCAAAGCTCAGTTTTGTCATCCTAAAACTACTGCCCTCGTTGACCACCTTGTTGCTACTTCATTGCTTTGCAGATGTTCCCTGACACCAATCATCTTGTTGAAGACACCTTTAGAGAAACAAATAGGGATGGATCTTTCTAGGCATAATCCTAGACAATAACAATAACAACAGTTTATATCTCAGTAAGTAAAGTCGGCTATATGGATCCTTCTACGTTATAGGACTCAATCCCTTACTATATCATTATCTATATTTAAATCATTTTCATTTTATTTTATCATTATTATCCAAGTTTTCTTTGGTCTCCCTCTTCCTCTATTAATGTGAGTATTGATTATAGTCTCATATTGCCTAAATCGAACATTTATTAGACACCTAAGTACGTATTCATACAATCTTAAATGCATTTTTTAGAGTTTTCCCTCAATAAACACAACCTTGAATTTCTCTTTAATATTCTCATATTTTATCCTATCTAACCTTCGTTTTATAAAAATTCTCTTTAAGCTTTAGAGGTATCTTATGATTGCAAATAACACAAGTCAACTTCCTCCATTTCTACCATTCTACTTATATCATATGTCAAACATCTCTATCAACCCCTCCCCTCTATCCTTTTGGAAAAACGATCCTAGATACTTAAAGTTTTCAATTACAAACAACTTGTACCTTCTAACTTAATAATTTCATTGTTATGTAAAATACTACCAAACTTAAATTTCATAAATTTTGTCTTTACTCTACTAAGCCATTTTACTTCCAATATTTCGCTTCGAGATTCGAGCTTAGCATTTATTCTTTCACATGTCTCATCGACCAAAACAATGTCATCTCCAAATAAGATGCACCGTTGTAACATGTCTTGAATGTGTCAAGACCAATGTAAAAATATATTAGCTTAGAGTTGATTCTTGATATAACTCTATCTTTATAGTAAAAACTTTAGTTAATCCACCTAGATGGTTCAAATTTATCATTTCATCCTAATATATATCCTTAATTAATTTAATATATGTTACACTAACACCTTTCTTTTTGTACAATTCTCTATATAATTTTCCTTGGAACTCTGTCATAAACTTTTCCTTAGTGAATAAATATCATGATACTTTTCAATCTATTGTCTAAGGAGATTGTAGCCTCTATCATTGACCTTTCAAGGGGTCCTAGGGAAGTATCTATTATACGTAGTCTTACCCTACTTTGTAAGAGGCTATTTCTGAGACTCAAACCCATGAGCTCTAGGTTATATGACAGCAACTTTACCGTTGCGCCAAGGCTCCCCTTCAAGCATAAATCCAAATTAATTTTACGTTGGTTTCCTTTCTTAATTTTTTTTATTACTCTTTCCCAAAGTTGGCTGATCAGCTTGGTACCCCTATAATTCATACAATTTTATACGTCTTCTTTATTTTTATAAGGGATTAAAGTACTTACCCTCTACTAAGGTATTTTCTTTATTTTCAATATCAAATTGAATAACTTCGTAAGTCATTCAATAGTATGTTTCCCTAAGCACTTCTATACCTTTATTGGAATTTCATCTAATCCCATCGTTTTCCTATGTTGCATCTCATTTAACGTCTATTCTACTTTTGGAGTTTTAATTCTTCGATAAAAATTTAAATTTTTATACTCCATACTCCTCTAACTATGACAACTATGTAAATTAAATAAGGAAGAGGAAGACCAAAAAAGACTTTGTTAATAAAAATAAAACAAGATAAATATTTAAATATAGATAATGATATAGTAAAAGATAAAGCCCAATAGAGTAAAAGGATTCATATAGCCTACCTCAGTGAAATAAAGCTTGATTATTGTTGTATATTCCTCTGACCTACTTAAGTTACCTAAGCTAAATTTGTCATCTAAACTTTTATTAAAAAGAAGAAAAAAGATACACTCCCATCGCTCCTTTATTTCCTCATTCTTCACGAATACCTCGTTGGATTCATCTATAATATATCTTCATTAGGTAAGATCCTTTATTTTCCTCTCTCACTTTAGTTATTCTATAAATATTTTTTTTTCCTTTCTTTTGTATCAAGTTGTCGATCCAAGTATTCAAAAGTTTTATTCTTAACTTCAATCACTATTTCTTGGCCTCTCTCTTGGCTATTATATACTATTTTAAGTTTTCTCTATTTTTAGAAGTGCACAGTAACTTTTAGTTGTTAATTTTTCTGCCACTTTCTCTCATACTTCCTCGTTCCACTACCAAGATTTTTTATTTAATGGTGTTCATCCTCTTGGCTTGTCGAGTATGCTCTTGACCATCGCTTCAAATTTGATGTCATATTATCTTATATCGTAATCAAGTCACTATATATTTCTCCTAATACTTGTGCTCTACCCTCCCTAAAAATATATTGTTTCACATCCTTTAACTTTCATCACTTGATATTAGGAATCGTATACGTTTTTATTCTATTGATACTATGTATGAAGTATGTATCTAATACCACTAACCTATGTTGAATGATTAAGTTTTCTCTAAGAATGGCATTGCAATCTTTACCAATTTTTCTATCCCTCTTTCTGATAATAAGAAAGTCAATTTGTGACTTATTATTCTCTTTTTTTGAACATAACTAAGTTTTTTCTCTCTTCTTGAAAAACGTATTAGATATTATAAGTTCATATGCTATCATGAAATCCAATATAATTTTTTCATCTTCATTTATTATCCAAAACCATGGTCTGCATGCACCCTATCACATTCCTTATTTCTTACTCCTATATGCTCCTTTAGATGGGAATTTTTTATATTACCTTATCTAGGTCTTCCCAAAACCTATGTTTGGTGTTTTCATCTAATCCTACTTGAGGTGCGTATATGTTAATTATATTACTAGTTTCTTTTGCTATCACTATATTGAGTGTTATAATTCTATCTTCCTTCCTAACTCCGCATACTACTTTGCCCCCTATTGAACTATCAATAACAATACCTACTCCATTTTTCATTTTACTTTTTCGAGTGTATCATAACTTAAAACCTTAATTCTCTATCATCTTTGCCTTCTCTCAACCCATTTTATCTCTTGTAAGCACAAAGCATTAGTTCTTCCTCCTAATTATCGTATCTATTATCTCCATTATTTTGCCAGTGAATATTTCTATGTTCAATGTTTTAAATCTAAGACAATTGGTATTCCTATAATATTTGTTCTTATCCAACCTGAGATATGAGAACTCTTATATATTTAACACAACATTCAAGTTCTCATAGAGATATAGCGATCATTGTTAAGGCATTGCAGTCGAACCCTACAATGTGTTCCTGAAATGTTCCTTTCAGGGAACAACCTAACATTAGCACAATAGTTTGATGCATCTATACATAATATTTGCCTTTATTTGACATTGGTCAACAACCTAACATAATCCTCCTCTTTTATTTAGGCTTAGGGTCATCCATGACGGAGTTATCAATCTATAATACTATAAATTGGGGAGCGGGGACAATATTTTTATATATTTGATTTAAAATACTAACCTTGTTCTTTTTAAGTTGTATGTAAAATGGAATTAGATTTAACAAGTGAGTCTATCCTAATTTTTTTTTAAAAAAAAAAGGGGCACCTCAAACAATCAAAGTGCTTCCCCGCCCTCTTTTTGCAAACTCACTTTCCTCTCAACACTAACAACAAGAATCACATTCAAGGATTCCTTGACCCTTCAAACTGGCCCCCTCTCTCTACTTAAACAGCCCCATCTCACTGCCCCACGAATAGAAACACTCCAGCATAAGTGACCCTCCCCCTCACTACTCCTTATGCACACGCACACACTCCTTTGAGCCGCAACCTTCTAGACTTGGCACTTCCTGAGTGAAATCTTACCTCTGCCACTGGATATACCACCACTCACAGGAATTGGAATAAGCAAGCAAAATGGACCAAAAAATTACTACATTTTCTAACAAGTGGCTTTGCAGTTAGCACTAATTGAGTTGAGTTAGAAAAATATCAAGTTCTTTCCAACCATCCAACCACAATGCATTCTTCATTTCACAGATGACAATTATAAAGTGTGTGTTCAGATAATTGAATTGGAACCCAATACAAAGTTTACAATACAAGCGCGAAATTTCATTGCTATGAAAAGGAAAGGTCAAATTTAAAAAAAAAAAAAAAACTGTTGAGGAGCTAAAAACCTTGAGGCTTGTAGATGGGTAGTAGATCCCAGCATGTATGACCTCGCTGTTTCTGGAACTAGTTCCAGTCCCAAACGTCGAAGCAGCCTCCACTACCAACACCTCTCTCCCTTTGGAAGCCAATTCCCTCGCTACGGCTATACCCACCACTCCGGCGCCGATGACCACTACATCAGCCGCCTCCCGCGCTATTCCTCGATAAGCACAGCCCACGGTTCTCACTGCTCTAGCGGCAATTCCTTCAAAGCTTGTAATCGCTTTCCTCGCCGTTGCCGCCATGTCCGAGCAGCAATTGGGGAAAAAACAAAAGCCCTAGATCCTTGCGATCGTCCAGATTGGCTGAAAGCCTGATAGTATATAATAAATTCATTAATGTCTGTTCGCTTAAATCTAACGGTTATTTAGCTTTTTGGTTTTAAACAATTACACTAGAAAATATTTAAATTACCCTCTAAAATTTAGTAGTTTCAAAGATCTCCTGTAAATTAATCATTACGAAACTCCCATAAGATTTTGGCCATCATCTAAAGGGTACATTTGGATTTCCGAATTTTGCAAAGGGCGCATCACAGTTTTTAAGGAATGACACGTTTTTTTGAAAAAAAAAATTATTATTATTATTAATCAAATCTTCTCCTATTAAATAGAATTAGCTATATAGATTTTTCTATCTCATTAGAATTTACCTCATATTATATCATAACATATATTTAAATAAATTTTATCTTGTTTTATTATTATTAACCAAGTCTTTTTTAATCTTACTTTTTCTTGTTCGATATGCACATTTGTCATAATTTCATATCACCTAATTAAGTATTTATTGATTGTCTAAGTACATATTTATATAATCTTAACGAGTCTTTTGGAGTTTTCCTTTAATAATAGATATAATTCTGACTTTCTCTTTAATGCTCTCATTTCTTATTTTATTTATTCCCGTATATCCATATATCTACCTAACATCCTCATCTCTACAACTCTCATCTTCTGTTCATGTATTTGAGTCATAGTCCAACATTCAATGTCAGAAATATAGTAGGTCTAACCACCATTTTATATAACTTTCTTTTAACTTTTAAAGGTATTTTACGATCACATAAAATACCTAACACTCTCCTCCATTTCAATCATCATATTATATTCTATATAAGATATCTCACTTAATGCCTTCATCATTTTACAAAAATGATTATAAATACTTAAAACTCTCAGTTCCAAACAATCATCATCTCCTATTTTAATAATTATCTCATTATATCTAATATTGCTAAACTTAAATTTCAAATATTTTATCTTTACTGTACTGATTCTAAAATCTTTTATTTCTAGTATTTTTCATCAAGATTCTAATTTAGCATTTATTTATCACATGTCTCATCTAACAAAATAATATCATTTACAAATAACATGCACCATAGTACCATATTTTGGATGTGTTTAGGGAGTTTATCCATGATTAATGTAAAAAAATAAGGATTTAAAGTTGATTATTGATGTAACCCTATCTTTATGAGAAATATTTCAGTTAATATGCTTGAAGTATTCACTCTTGTCGTTATATCTTCATACATATCTTTAATTACTTCAATATATGTTATGTTAACACTTTCCTTTTTAGAATTCTCCATATAATTTCTTTTAGCATTCTATTAAAAGATTTTTCTAAGTCGATGAATATCATATGCAGATCTTGCTTTTATTCCCTAAATAATTTTTTCAATTAGTTGTCTGAGAAGATGTATAGTTTATATTGTCGACCTTTCAGGTATGAACCCAAATTGATTTTCGATCACCATGATCTCCTTAATCTTTTTTCATTATTATTTTCTAAAATTTTATGGTATAACTCATTAGTTTATTACCCTTATAATTTGTATAATTTTATACTATCTCCTTCTATTTATTAGGTATTTTTTTAATATTATATTAAATAATTTTATAAGTCATTTAATATCTTATCTTCCTAAACACTTATATATATTGATCCTGTCCGAATACCGAATCAACAGACGCTGGGCACGTGGCGCTTCCGGCTGCTTGCGTGGGTCTTCGACTGGCGGCACCAAGCTCCGGCGAACCTGCACAGAAGTCGGGCCGGGAGGGGATTCCCGGCGGCGACCCTCCGACGCTCAAGTCAAGCGAAGCTCAAGAAAGAAACAGTGGCCTTTAAAACTCGTAGACTGCGTACCTCCGGCGAAGAATGAGGGCCTTTATATAGGGCAGCAAAGAAGTGAGTGTACACCTTCCGAGGTGCACACGTGTCCATAGCCCATACTCCAGTAAGGACTTGTCAGTGAGCTTCCCTAACCCATACTGCTACAGTCTTAGCACGTCCTCGATGGGACAGCGGAATCCCCTGTCACAAGATTTGGAGCATGGTCCACACGTGAAACATACCTGATGTCAGAAAAAGACGTTCCTTGTCTTTTTTCCCCTTTGCTCCAAATCTAGCTTCCGGGCGGACAGCTCTCTCAACATCCGACCGGACATATGCGATGGTTTACTTGGGGAGATCCTCCATCACGTGCTTTATGGGGACTATTAGCAGTGTTACCTTATGGCTTTTGTCGAGCGTGAGGTCCGCTCGGCCCACGACCTTTTCCCCTGAGCGTCGGAACCCTGCTTTCGATAGGGCGCCTTTAACCATCAGCCATATATCGTCCGGTCGGCAAGCCGATCGGACCCATCCCTCTCCGGGCGTTCGATTCCATCGGCCGGTCGGACGTCCAGTCGGACCCTGCCCTCTCCTGGCGTCCGGTCGGACCCGGCCTTCTCCAGGCGTCCGGTCGGACCCGGTCCTCTCCGGATGGACGACTGCCACTATGGCTTCCACGTGGCATTGACTTCCCAGGGCGGGGCCCCCTGCTCTTACTACCGGATCATATATCTTTATCGAAATATCATCTGGTCTAATAATTTTTTCATTTTACATCACATTTAAAGCTTGTTCTACTTCTAAAATTTGAATTCTGCAATAAAAATTTTAAATTCTATAATCATTTGACCTACTTAAATTACCTAAGTTAAATTGGTCATCTAAACCTTTATTGAAATATTGACCAAAATATTAGAGAAATCTATGTGATCCTATGTTTTGATGTTTGGAAAAAGGTTTAAGCTAGGATTATTGTTGTATTTGATATGTGCTTGTGAGCGTGCAGGGTGTAGGTATAACAAGAAAAGTCCAAGTGGAGTCTTGGTAGTGTAAGTTCAAGTATGTAGTCTTGGCAACATAGTTCCAAGTGTGACTTGGTAAGGTTGAAGTCTCGGAGCGAGGAACTCTTGGAAAAGGATGAAGTCTCGGAGGTGAGGAGCCTCTTGGTAATGGACCCGACAACAAGGACAAGGTTAAAGGAAGCTCTTGAAAGCAAAGTGTGAAGGATAGAGAAGCATCTAAGGGACGCAATGTTGATGGAGAAGGCTAGAAGGCAAGATTAAGATTGTATGGACGAGGATGAGTGCATGAGAGAATGTACTCGAATAAACCCTAAGTTTAGGGTTTACTAGTCAACTGGTGTATGTACCAGTCAATTGATGTATGTACCAGTCGATTGATGTATGTACCAGTCAACTGGTGGTTGAACTAGAAGAGAATAAAATGCTTCTGTTTTCTCAACCAAAGTGGACCAATGGACTGGTCCTAGTACCAATCAACTGGTATATAACCATTAAGTTGTAATAGTTGATTTCCACAGAGGATCAATCAATTGGTGGTGTAACTAGTTGACTAGTAATGGTAGAAATAGCTTGGCTATTTATCCAAAGCTCTATATAATGGAGTTTGGGGTGGCTGACTTAGGTAACAAAATAGACTTGGTTAAAGTCTATTAGAGTCTTCCAAGCTCTTGTGTGGTCAAGCGTGCTTGTGCGAGGTTGTGGTAAGATTTTTCCACCCACAAGGAGTTACTTGAGCTAGCTGAGATTTTTCGAGAAGTCATCCACCATGGAACGAGATAGTCCACCTTACGGACAACGGTGGAGTAGGAGTAAGCTATCTCTGAATCATGTTAAACACAATGTATTGGTTTATTTTTCTTGTTCTTTCTTGTCTTTTAGGGTTAGCTTTTGTATTCGTGTTTATTTTTGTATTCCTCTATGCTAACAAATACGTAGGAAGCGAACGAAGAGGGTGACCGTCTATTCACCCTACTCTAGCCAGATATCAAAGTTTCAACAATTGGTATCAGAGCAAGGAGCGCTCTTGAAGGACTAACCGTCGGAAGGAGCAAGTGCTAGAGGAAGAATATGGAGTCGGAAGAACCATTAGGATGGGATATCTGAATCCCAACTCCTATGATCGAGATGATTTTAAGTATTGGAGGAAGCATTTGGAGATGTGGTTCCAAATGGATCGGGACCATTGGATCGAGTTGGAAGTTCCTTTTGAAGCTCTAACAGACAAGAAGGGAAAGCGTCTCCGACCTCGGTATTGGACCAAGGAGCACAGGAAGCAATCGGAGACAGATGAAGAGGTAACTAAAATTATATTGAATTTATTATCTCCCAATATTGTGTCACATATAGGTGAGTACAAGTGTGCTCTTGAGCTATAGAGCAAAGTGATTGCTTTTCATGAAAATCCTACACAAGCATAAGAAGTGGAGGAGCCCAAGGAGAACGACTCATTGGTCCAGGAGGAGGAGGAGAACCAATCAGATGTAGAGATAAGCTTAACATTCGAAGAGGAGGAAGCAGTGAAACTATCCACATCTTCAAGTGAGGAAGAAGAGTCCAAGACATGTGAGGAAGAAGTCTTGGAAGTTCAACCCTCAACCTCAACTACCGAGAAAAATGGAAAATCACACATCAAGTGCCTTGAATGTGGTCAGATGAGACACTACAAGAGTAGGTATCCACTACTCAAGAAGTTAAAGGAGATAAATCCTAAACCCCATAAAGTTGATTTAAAACTAATATGGGCTTTAGGGATGGTGCCAAGAAGAAGTGGCACATCATATGCTTCACGTGTGGTGAGCGGGGGTCACTACCACACGAAGTGCCCAAGGAGGGGAAAGCTCAAAGAGATGGAGCGATTGAAGCAATGGAGGAGGATAAAGCCATGTGGATGCTCATGTCAAGGGGGAGCTCCAATGGTAGGTAGGAAGGTAAACCTTAACTTGAATTTCAATTCGAATTTTAATTCAATCTCTAGGTTTATGCATGCTAGAAATAATGTAGATTATTTACCTATGCATAATTATAAATTTAGGTATAATGATAGGAATAGGGTTAACATCGTTGATAGCCCTAGGAAGCCAAACCTAAAGATTAGATTTAACAAGAACCAAACTACTATGCCTAAGGAGAGGAAGGTAGTGAAGGATCTAGGCATTAATTTCAAGAAGGGAAGACACATGTCTAGAAAGGTTGGTAGATCTAGGAATGTCCATGGTGGACAAGTAGATTCTAGGGTTAGAGACCTATAATTAGAAAATCAAGCCTTGAGGGAGAAGCTTGATAGGGTAGAAAAAGTCCTAGATAGATTCATTAGTAGATCTATGTTAGTTAGAGCCCTAGAGCCAATCATATGATGATTGTTATATGGACTCATTGCATCATATTCCTATGTATATAAATGCATTTATTTTGGTTATTATACTTACTTGTATTGGTGCCAAATAACTAAGTATAATAGCATCCTTGAGTAGAAGGTTCTTATTTATATCAATCGATTGGTTGAATCGATAGTGAGATGATATAGGGAACACTACTCTTAATCATTCCTATTCAAGTATTAACATTCAGGGACAATGTTAATGCGATGAGACTAGCATGTAGGTCAACTCGATGACTTGATCTCACAAGTCATGGATATAGAGATATCAAGTTAACACATGGGTATGCATTGGAGAATGTATACTGAATGACCCGCCATGAGAAAGTATCATGGATCGTTATATGAGTGTCATATACTTTCTCATGTGGCTATTAGTATGACTACTAGTCCTTGGACCTGAAGTCACCATGATTCCCTACATAAGGAGTTGCATACTTTGGCTTCGTCAAACGTCACCCATAACTAGGTGGACTATAAAGGCGATTACTAGGTATGTAACAAATTATGCGGAGGGATGTGAGTGATGTAGATGGGATCTATCCCTCCTATATGATGGAAGTGAGATCATTATTCTTGATAGAATGAGACCACTAAGTGCATGGACATGCCCAAATGAGTCAATATGAGATATTGAGCTCATTTGATTAGAGTGAGTCTACTTGGAGTTCAAGATTTAGATTGATTAGAGGATGACACGGTCTATGTCTCACATTGATCAATCTAGATGTCAAGGATAGAAGGACATTGTCATATATTGTGAAGAGTCACAATTAGTAGTCACAAGGTGATGTTGGATCTCAATATTCTTGTAACTTGGGTAGTAATGATGTGTTGCTAGATACCGCTCATTACTTATGCTTCTAAATGAGTTTAGGAGCATTGCCAACGTTACAAGTGATAGGATCGAGTAGCGCGATAGAGGAGGGGGGTGAATATCGCTTCTTATTAAAACTATTCTTTTCTTTTTAAGTCAGAATCGTGCAGAGGAAAATAAGAAAGGAGACACAATCGTTTACTTCGTTCGGAGCCTAGCTCGACTCCTAATCGAAGGCCCGCGGTCCTTGACCGCACCGATGGGCAAAACACTATAATCCTTCTTTCTGAACTCCTCGGAAAGAAGTGAATCGTACAAGTACAGATATGTAAGATAGTAACACTTCTACTATCTTACAGAATTAAAGTGCAGTACAAAAATAAAGCTATACCGACAATTGCAGAATTTAAGTCGTAGCTCGGTCAGTAATCGGATGAAGTCGCTTGTAAATTTGATGAAGACTTGTAGCGTGGACAGATTGTAAACGAGCACAAGAGTTGATCAGAAAAATTATTTTCGTCTCTGTCTTCGAGCCTGGTTTTATAGGAGTACTGAGAGTTCGGTCGACCGATCCCCTGTTCGGTCGACCGATCCCCTTTTCGGTCGACCGAACCAGCATCGATCACCTCCAGCTGGCAATCTGACGCTGGCTCGTAATTGTGCTTTAATTTGCCTTCAATGGTTCGGTCGACCGAATCCTTTTATCGGTCGACCGAACAAGGTTTTTCCTTGTTCGCTGAAATCTGCCGAGATCACCCTTTAATGCTGATTAAATGTTGATTGGATCAGTCGACCGATCCTCTTTTTCGGTCGACCGATCAGCCCTTCTTTCCTTTGCTTGCTGATTCGGTACTGATGAACTGGCTTGCTGAGTCAACAGGTTCGGTCGACCGATCTTACTTTTCGGTCGACCGATCAAGCTTTGACCGGACTCTGGCCTAGTTCTGATCTGGACTGACTTCTGTGCTGATCTTACTTGGTTCGGTCGACCGGTCCTCTGGTTCAGTCGACCGATCCGCCTAGACCTGCAAAACAGTGTTAGAACAAAAAACACCCTGCAACACAGATGTTAGCATAACAGTATAACAATGCATGAGTAATAAAAGAACAGTAGAACTGTTCTTGATCTCAACTTGGAAACCTTCTCGGTTTCTTCAGTTGGATCAGCGACCTAAGGTTGTTCCCTCCGGGAACCCGACCTCACTGTCGCTCCTCCAGTTTGCTTACCTCAACCTACCTGCCAAACTTTGATCCTCCAGATCAAGTTTGGACTTCTCACTCAGCCTTGATCGGCTCCCCAGGACTTTTCCTTTTATCTTCGATCCTTCAGACCTCTCGATCACACTGCCAAACTTCATCTCCCCTCGACCTTCTTGGACTTTCACCTGGGTTCCACGATCTGCTAAGATTTCTCTTGCCTAGCCTCCAACTAGGTCTTTCCCGGTTGAGTAAACATTCTGCACACTCAGTAAACTTGTTAGATCACAACAAGACTTAACTTGAACCTTTGATAACATCAAAACTTAGGTTTGATTCTGGTGCAGCTTGCACCAACAATCTCCCCCTTTTTGATGTTTGGCAACCACGGTTCAAAGTTAAGTTAATAATATGTAAAAAGTAAATAAACAAGTATAAAAATATGCAACAAGTAAATAAGCAAGCAATTTAACTTTTAACTCACTCTTTGAATTAACTAACTCTCCCCCTGAATTCACTATCCCTCCCCCTTTGACATACATAAAAAATAGGGGTAGAACCAAAAACCAAGTAAATTTAGAATAGACTAAACAAAGAATAGACTTATATTTTGAAAAACATTACGAAAAATATACTAAGTCAAGAAAAAAATTCAAAAAATATATGTTGAAAATATTTTTTTTTATTTTCTTATTATTATTATTTTTTTATTTTTTTTAAAAAAAATTAACAACCTTTTAAAAGTTTTTTATTTTTTGAAAAATTCTAAAGTTATATGAATAAAAACATTTGAAATTTTATTTTTTTGAAAAGAATAACAGTTTAACAACATTTTTAAAAAGTTATATTTTGAATTTTGAAAAAAAATAACTAAGGCAAGAAATATTTTGAAAAATTCAAAGATTATATGTTGAAATATTAAGTAAATTAAAGCATTTGAAGTTTTATTTCTTTTGAAAATGAATAAATTTTTAGGAGAATGAATTTCTGAAAAATAATATTTTGAAAGAATTTGATCAAAATAGTATAAGCCTAAAAATCTTGTTTTGAAGCTCCCCCTAAAATTGACAAATTCCTAAAGTCCAAGCATGGATATAGAAAAACTAAGGAAAATTTGTCCTTATGATGAAATGTCCAACCCTTGTCCAAGGCCAGCTATCTAACTTACACCCAGCATAATCTGAATCTGAGTATCCGACTAAGTCAAAGTGTGAGGTTCTTGGGTACCAAATTCCCACATTTATAGTGCCTTTTAAATATTTGATAATTCTTTTAACCAATGAAAGATGGGTTTCTTTTGCACAAGTTTGATATTGGGCACACATACTAACTGCAAATAAAATGTCAGGTCGGCTTGTAGTTAGATAAAGTAAACTCCCTATCATACTTCTATAATATTTTAAATCAACAGATATACCATTTTCATCATTATCAAGGGTTAGATTACTTGCAATTGGTGTTTTAAGCCCTTTACAGTTTTCCATACCAAATTTTTTAAGAAGTTCTTTTGTATATTTAGTTTGATGTACATAATTACCATCTTTAGTTTGTTTAATTTGGAGACCTAAAAAATAATTTAATTCACCAACTAAACTCATTTCAAATTCATTTTCCATTAAAGTGACAAATTCTTTTAAGAATTTTGAATTAGTTGAACCAAATACAATATCGTCTACATAAACCTAGGCTATAAAAATGTCTGAGTTAAAGGTTTTAATAAAAAGTGTAGGATCAATTTGGCCTTCTTTAAAACCCTTGGATTTTAGAAAACTAGATAAACGTTCATACCAAGCCCTAGGTGCTTATTTTAATCCATATAAAGCTTTTTTAAGTTTAAAGACATAGGTTGGATTTTCTAGATCTTCAAAATCGGGTGGTTGACTAACGTAGACTTCCTCCTTAATAACGCCATTTAGAAAAGCGGATTTAACATCCATTTGGTACAACTTGAACCCCTTAAATGCAGCATAGGCTAACAACATTCTAATTGATTCAAGTCTAGCTACCGGGGCATAAGTCTCGTCGTAATCTAGTCCTTCGACTTGACTAAACCCTTTCGCTACTAAATGAGCTTTATTTCTTAAAATATTACCTTGATCATCTAATTTGTTTCTAAACACCCATTTAGTATCAATGACTGTTTTATTTATTGGTGGAGGTACTAAGTCCCAAACCTGATTTCATTCAAATTGGTTTAATTCTTCTTGCATTGCGATTACCTAGTCTGGTTCTATTAATGCATCATTTATATTTTTAGGTTCAATTTTAGATATCAATGCTATTTGACTTAGATTTCTAAAAGCAGATCTTGTTTGAACTCTTAATTCAGGATTTCCTATGATTTGATTGACTAGATGGTGAGGGTTAGATTTTAATAATTTTGAATTTTCATATTCTTTAAGGTTAGGTAATTCTTCATCATCTACTTGATTACCATTTGAATGAGGTTGAGTAGTAGAATCAGTATCAATTTCATTAAATGTTACATTTGTTGTTTCCTCAATTTTCAAAGTAGATTTGTTATAAACCCTATATGCCCTACTTGTAGATGAATACCCTAGAAAAATTCCCAAGTTAGTTTTTGAAGTGAATTTGCCTAAGTGATCTTTAAGATTTAAAATATGAACATTACAACTAAAAACATTAAAATATTTTATATTAGGAATTTTGTTGAAATAAATTTCATAGGATGTTTTATTTTTATCTTTATTAATTATGATCCGATTTTGAACATAACAAGCTGTGTTAACAGCTTCAGCCCAAAAGTATTTTGGTGTATTGTATTCATTTAACATGGTTCGGGCAGCTTCTTGTAAGGTTCTATTCTTACGTTCTACTAAGCCATTTTGTTGTGGTGTTTTAGGGCATGAAAACTTATGGTGATAACAATTTTCTAAGCAAAAATTATTAAAATTATGATTTCTGAATTCTCCTCCATTATCACTTCTTATCCTTTTTATTTTAATATCTCTATCATTTTCTACTTGTTTACAAAAATTCTTGAATGTTTCAAAGGTTTCATTTTTGTTAGATAAAAATTTTACCCAAGTATATCTAGAGTAGTCATCAATGATTACTAAACAATATAGATTTCCATTAAAAGATTTTATTCCATGAGAATCAAATAAATCCAAATGTATTAGTTCAAGTATTTTATTTGTTCTATTTTGATTTGTAAGTTTATGAGTTGATTTAATTTGTTTACCTTGTTGACAGGAATTAGAAAATTTATTTAAAGGATTTCCTAATTTTGGCAAACCTTTAACTAAACCATTTTTGCTTAATTTTAATAATTTTCTAAGGTGAGTATGAGCTAATCTCCTATGCCATAACCAAGTTTCATCATTATTTGCAAGAAGACATTTAGATATTGTTTTAGGTAGATGAATGGAGTATATATTTTTGTCTCTAAAGCCTCTCAGTAAAACATTAGTTGAGTTATTGTAACTTATTAAGCATTTAGAAGACAAAAATTGAACCTTAAAGCCTGAATCACAAAGTTGACTTATACTAAGTAAATTATAATTAAAATGTTCAACAAGTAAAATCTTTTTAATTGAAATGTTTGACTGTAATTGAATTTCACCTGTACCGATTACCTTTAATTTACCATTGTTTCCAAAGGCAACGGACCCTAAATTTTTGAATTCAATGTTGGTAAATTTGTGCTGATCCCCAGTCATGTGTCTGGAACACCCGCTATCCAAAATCCATTTATCCAGAGCTTTGGAATCCTACAAAATGTAGGATGAGACCAAAGTGTGGTTAAAGGATTAAATAAGTAGTTTTGAACTTTAATTGATTTACATGAATTTAGTATGTATTATTTATTGTTTGAATCAAGTAAAGTGAATAAGCTTTAAATATAAAATAATTTTAAAAGTTTTGATTAAGTTTAAAATAATTTTTAATGAGTTTAATTTTTAATAATTTTTTGATAAGTTTAAAATAAGTTTAAAATTGTTTTTTTAATAAGTTTAAAATAGTTTTTTAAAATATTTTTAAAATAACATTTAATAATTTTAAAATAGTTTTTTTATAAAATATTTTTTAATAAGTTTAAAATAGTTTTAATATTTTATTAAAATAATTTTTTAATAGTTTTTTTAAAATATTTTTAAAATAATTTTTAATAATTTTAAAATAGTTTTTTATAAAATATTTTTTAATAAGTTTAAAATAATTTTATAATTAAGTTTAAAATAATTTTATTAAGTTTAAAATAATTTAATTAAGTTTCAAATAATTTTATAATTAAGTTTAAAATAATTTTAATTAAGTTTAAAATAATTTAAATTTCAAATAATTTTATTAAGTTTAAAATAATTTAATTAAGTTTCAAATAATTTTATAATTAAGTTTAAAATAATTTTAATTAAGTTTAAAATAATTTAAATTTCAAATAATTTTATTAAGTTTAAAATAATTTAATTAAGTTTCAAATAATTTTATAATTAAGTTTAAAATAATTTTAATTAAGTTTAAAATCATTTTAATTAAGTTTAAAATAATTTAAATTTCAAATAATTTTATTAAGTTTAAAATAATTTAATTAAGTTTCAAATAATTTTATAATTAAGTTTAAAATAATTTTAATTAAGTTTAAAATAATTTAAATTTCAAATAATTTTATTAAGTTTAAAATAATTTAATTAAGTTTCAAATAATTTTATAATTAAGTTTAAAATAATTTTAATTAAGTTTAAAATAATTTAAATTTCAAATAATTTTATTAAGTTTAAAATAATTTAATTAAGTTTCAAATAATTTTATTGAAAGAGGTTATTGAACCCATGTTAGATTCAAACTTAGCTTTGGGTTAATCAAGCAGGCGTCCTAAGGATAAGTTTCAGTTTAGTGGCGAGGCATATGACCTACTAGAATATCATTAGACCACTTGTTGAAGACTTTCCAAACTGTTCCTGCCCAAAAAACTTAATACTAAATTTTGATCTAACTAGCCCATGTTTGACTGGGGTAGCTTCGGTCAGATCCACTAAGTCTAGTGCACCAGGTAGAATTCCATATTCAACCTAGACATGCCTTCGACAGAGTTTCCTTGACGTACTATCATCCCAATCCATTCCGGTGCTATGTTATAGGGTTTGGTAAACCTTTTTCATCTAACCATTCTAATAATCCTAATCCTAAGTATTGAGTTTGGTTTAATTAAGTTGGTTGGATTGTTTTTCTAGTTGCTCCCCCTGAGTCATATCTTAGATAAGGTCTATCTAAGTAATTGATTTGACTCTTAGGGACCAAGTAGTGGTTTGGTTTGATTGGTTTGGTTAAGTGTTTTGTTTGAACCCATGCTTGGACTTGACTTCTAACATTTTGACTGATTAGAGACATGTATGATTTATTTGTTTTGTTCGGTTTATAGCCAAGCCCCGATTTGTTGTACACAGCTCGTTGCAATCCAAGTACCATATTTAGATACTTGGATCCCATTTCGAACCTTTCCAATGTTTTCTTGAGTCGCTCGACTTGACCTTTCAAATAGGAATTTTCTTCCTCAAGTTTTTCAACTTGAGTAGAAGTTCCGACTTGAACTTGGTTAGTCGAGTCACTCAAGCTAACTTGTTGCTTAAGGTGGTCTATTTCCTTAAGTAACAAGTTATTTTTTTTTTTCCGAATTTGCTAATTTTTTAAACAAACATTTAACTACTTTAAGTAAATTTGACTTTAAATAAATCGTTACCATATTCGGATCTTTCGATCCGGGGCTTCTCTCAGAATCGAGGTCGATCTCGGACTCGTATTCTTCGTCGGACTCATACTCGGAATCTTCGTTCCTTGCCATAAATGCAAGGTGACTCGAGTGCTTCGTTTGCTCCGTGTCGAATTCGTCGGAAGAGGTTTCGTCCCAAGTCGTCTGAAGTACCTTCTTCCGTCTTGTCGATTTGGGTCGTTCTTCTTTCCAATTTGGGCATTCGTTTTTGAAATGCCCCTTTTTGTTGCATCCATAACAAATCATTTCTGATTTGTTTTGGATCTGGTTTGGTGGAACCTTTTTGGTATTTCTTCTGAACTTTTTCTTAGTCAACAATCTTCGGACCATGTTGACTAGTTCTTCTTTGTTTGTTGAATCTGAGTCTGAATCGCTTTTAGACTCGATCTTTGTTTTTGATTTTGTCTCTTTGCTTGAACCTGCATACAAAGCAACTCCTTTCTCGACATGGCTCATGTTAGATTGCTCGTGTAATTCCAACTCGCAAAACAATTTGTCTAACTTAAGAATTGAAAGATCTTTGGAAACTTTGTATGCATCTACAATTGATGCCCACAAAGCATTCCTCGGAAAGGCGTTCAGAGCGTACCTTATCGTGTCGCGATTTTCGAGTTCGTGTCCGATCAGGTGAAGATCGTTGAGGATGTCCTTCAGTCGGGCGTGTAGTTGCGAGGCCGTCTCTCCAGGAAACATTTTTATATTAAGTAAATTATTTAAAAGAAGATCTCATTTGTTTACCTTTGAGTCGTCGGTTCCTTTGTGTAATTTGATTAGTGAGTCCCACAAATCTTTGGCGTTGTCGTAGGGACCAACTCAGTTCAATTCCTCCATTGTGAGTCCACACTGAATGGTGTTGATCGCCTTGTAATTTAGTTGTGCCTTTTTGACCATTTGTGGAGTCCATTCTTCCGGTTCTAGAGTTGTTCCATCCTTCGTTGGAGGAGTATAACCTTTCAAGATTGTGAACCAGAGCTCGATGTCGGACTTCAGGAAACACTCCATCCTATTCTTCCAGTAGCTAAAGTTTTCTCCTTTGAATAGTGGAGGTCGGACCGTGCTAAAGCCTTCTTGATATGAATTCGACATCCTTGCAAAGCACAGATTAAAAGAATATTTCCAAGACTTTTGTCTTGGGATTAGTAGTGCTTGAAAAAATAGAGATAATGAAAAATATTAAAGAAATTTGAAGAAAAGAAAAGATTTTAAAGATGCTTAGAAAATCGGTTAAGAAATTTCAGAGCTAACCTCGCTCTGATACCAATTGATAGGATCGAGTAGCGCGATAGAGGGGGGGGTGAATATCGCTTCTTTTTAAAACTATTCTTTTCTTTTTAAGTCAGAATCGTGCAGCGGAAAATAAGAAAGGAGACACAATCGTTTACTTCGTTCGGAGCCTAACTCGACTCCTACTCGAAGGCCCGCGGTCCTTGACCTCACCGATGGGCAAAATACTATAATCCTTCTTTTCGAACTCCTCGGAAAGAAGTGAATCGTACAAGTACAGATATGTAAGATAGTAACACTTCTACTATCTTACAGAATTAAAGTGCAGTACAAAAATAAAGCTATACCGACAATTGCAGAATTTAAGTCGTAGCTCGGTCGGCAATCAGATGAAGTCACTTGCAAATTTGATGAAGACTTGTAGCGTGGACAGATTGCAAACGAGCACAAGAGTTGATCAGAAAAATTGTTTTCGTCTCTGTCTTCGAGCCTAGTTTTATAGGAGTACTGAGGGTTCGGTCGATCGATCCCCTGTTCGGTCGACCGAACCAGCTTCGATCACCTCCAGCTGGCAATCTGACGCTGGCTCGTAATTGTGCTTTAATTTGCCTTCAATGGTTTGGTCGACAGAATCCTTTTATCGGTAGACCGAATAAGGTTTTTCCTTGTTCGCTGAAATCTGCCGAGATCACCCTTTAATGATGATTAAATGTTGATTGGATCAGTCGACCGATCCTCTTTTTCGGTCGACCGATCAACCCTTCTTTCCTTTGCTTGCTGATTCGGTACTGATGAACTGGTTTGCTGAGTCAACAGGTTCGGTCGACCGATCTTACTTTTCGGTCGACCGATCAAGCTTTGACCGGACTCTGGCCTAGTTCTGATCTGGACTGACTTTTGTGCTGATCTTACATGGTTCGGTCGACCGGTCCTCTGGTTCGATCGACCGATCCGCCTAGACCTGTAAAACAGTGTTAGAACAAAAAACACCCTGCAACACAGATGTTAGCATAACAGTATAATAATGCATGAGTAATAAAAGAACAATAGAACTGTTCTTGATCTCAACTTGGAAACCTTCCCGGTTTCTTCAGTTGGATCAGCGACTTAAGTTTGTTCCCTCCGGGAACCCGACCTCACTGTCGCTCCTCCAGTTTGCTTACCTCAACCTACCTGCCAAACTTTGATCCTCCAGATCAAGTTTGGACTTCTCACTCAGCCTTGATCGGCTCCCCAGGACTTTTCCTTGATCTTCGGTCCTTGAGACCTCTCGATCACATTGCCAAGCTTCGTCTCCCCTCGACCTTCTTGGACTTTCACATGGGTTCCACGATCTGCTAAGATTTCTCCTGCCTAGCCTCCAACTAGGTCTTTCCCGGTTGAGTAAACATTCTGCACACTCAGTAAACTTGTAGATCACAACAAGACTTAACTTGAACCTTTGACAACATCAAAACTTAGGTTTGATTCTGGTGCAGCTTGCACCAACAACAACAACCCATAGGGTCACACACAAAGGACAATTAGATGGAGATTCGGTTCATATGATGAACCAAGAGGATTAGGTTCATGTGATGAACCAAATTGAATTAAGAGTAATCCAAATTAGATTAATTGAGAAAGACTTGATTGAGTTAGACTTGAGTTAAACTCAAGTGAGGCTAGACTTGAGTTAGACTCAAGTGAGGTTAGACTTGAGTTAGACTCAAGTGAGGCTTAATGATGATATTCATTGAATTTTGAATTCAATGATAAATGGAATTCAATTTGAATTTTAGATTCAAATTTCGAATGAGTTTCAAAATGGTCATTTAATAAAGAATGAATATTCATTAAATATTCATTAAGGCTCATTAATGAGGCTCATTAATGGTGTTAATGAGCATTAAGTATTTTCATTAGATGAAAATACTTAAGTCATTTTTTGCTCTTATTTTCATCATCAATCATTATTATTCCTCCTTTCTTCTTCTTCTCTCCCTCTCCTCCTCCTTGGCTGAAACCCTCAAAGAGTGCTAGCACACTCTAAGGTTTCTTCTCCACCTAATTGTTCGTGTGGATACACATAGAGGGGTGTTCACTTGACACCCTTGAGATCCGGTATCTTCTTGGACGAGCGGGATAAGCGAAGGGCTTCGCATCAAAGGTATAAACTCCTAAACATGTAGATCTAAAGTAAATCTAGGATTAGAAAACACGTACATGAAAATTTAATATTCGCACGGATCCGGTGCCATGGGATTTCGGGATTTTCGCAATTTAAAAAGCGGTTTTTGTGACCCGAAAGATCCAACAGTGATATTAGAGCGAAGTTCGAACATGTACTTGTTTTTATTTTAATTTTTATGAAAAATTACAGATCTGTAAGTTTCTGTAAATTTACGATTTTTATGTATTTTATGGGTATTTTTCTCGTAGAAGCGAAGCAACAAGTGTTTGAACACTGGTAGACTTCGACTATTGAGAAATACCTTCCGAAATGGCATGGTCTCACCCAAAATATTTTGGGACAGCGGGTCAAGACACTGTAATATTATCGTAGGACACTCGTGAGACTCATATCCTGAGAAGGGGCGCTGCCCCTAACCCCGCAAGAGGCATTGTCCAGCGATCGCGCCTGAAAATCGCTTATACGGGACCGCCGGGAAGTTGCGACTCGTAAAATCATAAAAATCAGTAGTAAAATTACAGAAATTATGGAAATTACATAATTTATAATAATGTATAATTTTTGTGATGGTCATAGCCCAAATACCCAATAAGATTGGACAAAATGTGTTGTAATTCATAATATGGCCTGCGTGTCATTTTGTGTGTTTGTACGTGTTGTATATGATCGCGACTTACGCGTCGTGCCTTCCTTTATTTTATATTCCTATTGTAAATAGTTTAGACTCAAATGTAACTCGAGTTTCAAATTTGTAATTGATAAAGAAACCTTGTAAATGGATCGCCTTGAAATTCAGCTTGGGGAAGGGTATTGACGCCACACTCAAGCAAGATGAGAAGGTGAGTGATAAATCATGGAGTTTTGATCGCCACAAGTTTCCTTGATAAGATCGAAATTAGTTCTTTGCCTAAGAACAAGAAGGAAGCTCTCACAAAAGAGGAATTCAAATTTTCATTCAAACTTACATGATTTGTCATACAAGAGTTCTCCTATTTAACATCCCTTAAGATCCTCTATGCACTAATTATGCAATAAATATCATGCTTGCATGCATGGGTTTTTATTATCCACTAATGCAACCACTAATCCCTAATACTAGCTTAATGCAACCATGCATGCATGGTATTTGTTATACTAGCTTAGGAACTCTCAAAAATGCATTAAAAACCCACAAAGGACATCAAAAGTCACTTTAGAAAAACCCCCCATGCATGCACACGAAAATGGTCCTCATGTTGGTCCAATTTAACTTTCAAATTGAAGGAATGTGATCCACTTAGTTGTTGCCTCCATTGTGCATTGATCCTCCTTTTCCTTGAGCCTCATTATTAAGCCTTCCAAAGTTGGCTTCATTCTCTTAGTCTTGGACCTTGTCATGGGTCTCCCAATTCCCTTCAATGCCTCTTCTTGGCTCACATCATTCCCTCCTTCTTTAGGTGAATTCGTCCTCGAATTTAGGTCTTCATCTCCTACATCAAAAGGACTCAAATCAGCCACATTAAATGTTGCACTAACACCATACTCACCGGGCAAATCAATTTTGTAAGCATTGTCATTAATTCTTTCCAACACTTGGAATGGTCCATCTCCTCTTGGTTGAAGCTTTGATTTCCTTTGGGTAGGAAACCGTTCCTTCCTCATATGAACCCACACCCAATCACCGGGTTCAAGGACCACTCTTTTTCTCCCTTTATTGGCTCGATTTGCATATTGCTCCATTTTCTTCTCAATTTGAGCTTTAACTTGATCATGAAGCTTCTTCACATATTCTGCCTTTGTTTTGCCATCTTTGTGAACTAAAGAAGAAGTGTTAGGTAAATGAAGCAAATCAAGAGGTGTTAGTGGATTGAACCCATAAACAATCTCAAAAGGAGAAAATTGAGTAGTAGAATAGACCGCCCTATTATAAGCAAATTCAACATGAGGTAAACATTCTTCCCAAGACTTAATGTTCTTCTTAATAATTGCTCTAAGAAGAGTAGAAAGTGTCCTCTTTACCACCTCAATCTGGCCGTCAGTTTGTGGGTGACATGTGGTGGAGAAAAGAAGCTTTGTTCCCAGCTTGTTCCATAAGGTCCTCCAAAAATGGCTTAAAATTTTGGTGTCACGATCTGAAACAATGCTCCTAGGCATGCCATGAAGTCTTACCACCTCTTTGAAAAACAAATCTGCCACATGAGTTGCATCATCCACCTTGTGGCAAGGTATGAAGTGTGTCATCTTGGAGAATCTATCAACTACCACAAAAATGGAGTCCTTACCTTTTTGAGTACGTGGTAGCCCTAAAACAAAATCCATAGACAATTCAGTCCAAGGAAAATTAGGAATAGGTAAAGGCGTGTAAAGTCCATGAGGTAATGTCTTAGATTTTGCTTTTCTACACACAATGCACCGTGCACAAAATTTCTGCACATCGTGTTTCATGTGTGGCCAATGAAAATGTTCAAGCAGCATTTCTAAGGTCTTTTAAACCCCAAAGTGTCCCATTAAACCCCCCTCATGTGCTTCCCTAACTAGCAATTTACGCATCGATTCTCTAGGCACACAAAGTCTGTTATTCTTAAACAAGTAGTTGTCATGCCTAACAAACCCATTTTGTGATTTCTTTTCACATGCAGCATATAATTGGGAAAACTCATTATCATGTACATACAATTCCTTAATATGTTCAAAGCCAAGCAATTTAGTTTCAAGTGTAGCTAACAAATTATACCTTCTTGAAAGTGCATCTGCTACAACATTTACCTTTCCTTGCTTATGCTTAATCATATAAGGAAATTGTTCAAGGAATTTGACCCATTTGGCATGCCTTTTGTTGAGCTTCCCTTGCCCTTTCAAATACTTCAAAGATTCATGATCACTATGAATGATAAATTCTTTAGGCAAAAGATAATGCTGCCATGTTTGCAATGCTCTAACAAGGGCATACAATTCTATATCATAAGTGGAATAGTTGAGGGTGACACCACTTAATTTCTCACTAAAATATGTAATGGAATGACCATCTTGAAGTAAAACAACCCCAATACCCACATGAGATGCATCACATTCAATTTCAAATGATTTGGAAAAATCAGGTAAAGCAAGAATGGGTGCATGTGTGAGTTTATCCTTAAGTGTTTGAAATGCATTTTCTTGATTCTCTCCCCATCTAAAACCCATATTTTTCTTAACAATTTCATTTAGGGGTGCTGCCACTGTGCTGAAATCCTTCACAAACCTCCTATAGAAACTTGCCAACCCATGGAAGCTCCTAACCTCACTCACAGTTTTAGGAGTTGGCCAATCTCTAATGGCCTTAACTTTCCCTTCATCAACCTGCACTCCTTTAGAACTTATGACAAAACCAAGAAAAACCACATGATTAGTGCAAAAAGAACACTTTTCCAAGTTAGCATATAGTTTTTCCTTTCTAAGGACATGCAAGACAGATTGGAGATGTGCAATATGCTCAACAAAACTCTTGGAATATACCAAAATATCATCGAAGTATACTACCACAAATTTTCCAAGAAATTCTCGTAAGACATGATTCATAAGCCTCATAAAAGTGCTTGGTGCATTAGTTAACCCAAAATGCATTACCAACCATTCATACAATCCATATTTAGTTTTGAAAGCTATTTTCCATTCATCCCCTTCCCTTATCCTAATTTGATGGTACCCACTTTTTAAATCAATTTTAGAAAAGAAGCAAGCACCATGCAATTCATCAAGCAAATCATCAAGTCTAGGGATTGGATGTCTATACCGAATTGTGATATTGTTGATGGCTCTACAGTCAGTGCACATCCTCCATGTTCCATCCTTTTTAGGCACCAAAATTACGGGTACAGCACAAGGACTTAAACTTTCTCTAACCCATCCTTTTTGCAATAACTCCTCCACTTGATTTTGTATCTCCTTTGTTTCTTGAGGGTTGCTCCTATAAGCTGGCCTATTGGGCAGAGAAGCGCCAGGAATAAGGTCTATTTGGTGTTCAATTCCCCTCATTGGTGGCAATCCGTGAGGTACTTCCTTGGGAAACACATCTTCAAAATCCTATAAAATAACAACTTCACTAGGCAAAGAGTTAGTATTAGATTCTAAGCAAGTTTCCTTGCACAAAAGAAGAAATATTGATTGCCTTGTCTAATAAACTTTCTTCACCTCACTTACTCTTGTAAACAAATTTTCTATTTTTCTCTCTTTCTTTTCCTCATTCTTTCTTTTCTTTTGAATTTTGTCCTCAAAATCAAGTATTTTCTTTTGCACACACTCTTTCTTTTTCTTATGCTCTCGCTCTTCTTTTTCTCTTTTCTCTCTCATTTTTATTTGATCCTCACAAACCTCCCTAGGTGATAATGGTACAAGTGTAACTTTGCGAGAATTGTGGACAAAAGAGAACTTGTTGGAGAATCCATCATGGTGAACTCACCTATCAAACTGCCAAGGTCTTCCAAGAAGAATGTGACTTGCCTCCATAGGCACAATATCACATAGAACTTGATCTTCATATTTGCCAATGGAGAAATTAATCAACACTTGCTGGTTCACTACCAATTCACCACTATTACTTAGCCATTGGAGTTTATATGGTCTTGCATGTGGTGTAGTCTTGAGGTTGAGTTTGGTGACCAACCTAGTGCTTGCCACATTGGTGCAACTTCCACCATCAATGATCATAGAGCATGTCTTTCCTTGAATAAGGCAGCAGGTATGAAAAATATTTTCTCTTTGGTCCTCCTCATGCTCCTTGGCTTGGCTTCCCAATAATCTCCTAACCACCAAGAAATCTCCATCTTGCGCATAGGCTGCTCCATCATTTTCTTCATCGCTTGAGGAAGAGGAATGAGAAGAAATTTCTTCACTAGAGATACTCCCATTATCCCTCACCACCATAGTCTTCTTATTCGGGCATTCAAATGCAATATGACCTTTTCCCAAACACCTAAAACACTTGATATCCCTACTCTTAGAAGTGGAAGAAGAGGTAGTAGGAATAGGCTTCTTAATGCTTTCTTCCTCCTTAGAATTTGAAGAAGAACCCTCCTTCTTTGGCTTGTCCTTCCAACTTGAAGAGTAGTTTGGAGAAGATGATTTCTTCATAACGCCCTTTCTCTTTAATTATTACTCTATTTTCATTGCTTGATGCACTAAGTCGTCAAGCTCCACATAATGTTGTAACTCCACAATGTCTCCAATGTCTCGGTTTAGGCCATGGAGAAACTGAGCCATGGTAGCTTCCCTATCCTCCACAATATTGGCCCTAATCAAAGCCACCTCCATCTCCTTGTAGTAATCATCCACACTCCTACTCCCTTGGGTGAGTCTTTGCAATTTGTTGTTCAATTCCCTATGGTAGTGGGAAGGCACAAATCTCCTTCTCATCAAAGTCTTCATTTCGTCCCAAGTGTTGATAGGATGCTCTCCATACCTTCTTCTCTCCTTTTGCAATTGATCCCACCAAATTAAGGCATAATCGGTGAACTCAAGGGCAGCTACCTTTACTTTCTTTGTATCATTGTAATTGTGGCATGAGAAAATTTGTTCTATTTTCATCTCCCATGCAAGATATGTTTCAGGATCATTCCTCCCTTGGAAGGAAGGTATCTGGACTTTCACACCTCCTAGATCATCTTCTCGTCTATGGTCTCTACCTCCTCTTTCACGTCTTCTTCCCCCTTCATGCCTCCTTCTTTCTCTTGGTGAATCATAGAATGGTTCACTTTGACGAAATTCTTCATGATTAGAATTGCTCCCACGGTTGGAAACTTTTTCTCCTTCAAGACGGTCCATCCTTTCGTGTATTTATTCAAGTTGTCTTTGAAGTATTCTCTCAAATTGTTGAGTAAGTGCCTCCATTTGAAGCCTATTAAGATCTCGCCTAGGGGAATTAGATGATTTTTCCCCACTCATGCTTGCAACAAAAGAAGATGACAAGGAAAATTACAAAAAAAATGTTAAACAGATCTCACCACTCTACTCACGTGGTTGCACTCAGATTTATCCACTTAGCTTCCTTTATAAGCTCTTAAGGAAAGAACCTTATCAATGTCTTTCTCAAGACAGCAAGTAGACAATCAAGTGAACAAGAAACCAACAAGAGAAATATGAGTAGAACAAGAGAAATAAACGGATAAAACGAGAAATTCAGCAATGATCAAGAGCAATAAAAGGAATATCTTTTGAATTCAGATTTCACAAAGAAAGAATATTGAGTCATTTCAATTCACAAATCCTCCTCTTTTTATATATATTATTTTTATTTTTTTTTTCAATCAGAAACCAATGACTAATGATTCCTCTTTTTTTTTTTTTTTTTAAAGTTGAGGACCCAAATAGTGAATCAAAATTTACGACAGATAGGGATGGAGAGATCAACAAAGATGGACAAGAACGAAGATGAAAACAAAACACAAACCTGAAAATCAAGGAGCCAAGGCTCTGATACCAAATGATAAAGAAACCTTGTAAATGGATCGCCTTGAAATTCAGCTTGGGGAAGGGTATTGACGCCACACTCAAGCAAGATGAGAAGGTGAGTGATAAGTCATGGAGTTTTGATGGCCACAAGTTGCCTTGATAAGATCGAAATTAGTTCTTTGCCTAAGAACAAGAAGGAAGCTCTCACAAAAGAGGAACTCAAATTTTCATTCAAACTTACATGATTTGTCATACAAGAGTTCTCCTATTTAACATCCCTTAAGATCCTCTATGCACTAATTATGCAATAAATATCTTGCTTGCATGCATGGATTTTTATTATCCACTAATGCAACCACTAATCCCTAATACTAGCTTAATGCAACCATGCATGCATGGTATTTGTTATACTAGCTTAGGAACTCTCAAAAATGCATTAAAAACCCACAAAGGACATCAAAAGTCACTTTAGAAACCCCCCCCCCCCCCATGCATGCACACGAAAATGGTCCTCATGTTGGTCCAATTTCACTTTCAAATTGAAGGAATGTGAGCCACTTAGTTGTTGCCTCCATTGTGCATTGATCCTCCTTTTCCTTGAGCCTCATTATTAAGCCTTCCAATGCTTGCTTCATTCTCTTAGTCTTGGACCTTGTCATGGTCCCCCAATTCCCTTCAATGCCTCTTCTTGGCTCACATTAGTAATGTACAAAAATTGAAGCGGTGGAAGGTCCACTCGAGGAGGAGTTACGAGGAGGGTGCGAGCAACACATGGTGGTCAAAGGGAGGAACTTGGAGAAGCTGTTGACCATCCGATCTTCTCATTGGCTTGAGAAGATCGTAGTAGGGCCACGACTAATCACAATTTAATTAATTTCTTGTGTGTGTGTATGTGATGCATGCTAGAGTAGAGTAATTAATTAGTGTCTTAACGATTAGATTAGATCTAAATCACGTATATGATGCACCACAATTAGATTAGATCTAAATAGCGTATATGATACACATTAATGATTAGATTAGATCTAAATCATGTCAACCCAAAATGCCTACCATGCCGTGATACCCATCACTACCTCGATCACATGTTGTTGAATCTGCCAAAGAAGAGCAACACATATTATCTTGGTAGGGTGCGGAGGGACAATCTTGGTCCCGCCTATCAAGACATGGGTGACGACAAACTCAATTAGATTGAGTATACCTAGTTAAATCGGATTTAACTGTAGGCATTATCCAATAGTTGGAAGATAGGACAAAATCACATTTATATTAAATCTTGGGTGATTTAGCCAAAGCTAACTCAAGTTTTAATATACATGCGGATCTTGATCCTATAAACAAGAGTTGCATAGATATGTAATTGGTAATTAGTTACCTACCGATCATACTAAGTCTTGGGCGATTTAGCCAAAGCTAACTCAAGGCGTAGTATGATGTGGATTTTGTCGCACAAAAATTATAGCTAGTTGGTTAGAATCTAGTAAGTGTGGTTTGACCACATCCTTGACTTGATTCTACAAATGTTCTATAATTCAGTGGGAACATCGTTTAATTAAAGGCCTAATTAAATGGTAATAGGAATATGATATTTATTTTCTGTATTTTTCTGTTGTAGATTGTCATGTTGTCAAACATGAACTCCTTCTCCCTGAGTTCTGTCCTCAATAAGGACAAGCTCAATGGAGCTAACTTCTTGGACTGGTACAGGGATCTGAGAATAATTCTCACACAGGAACGAAAACTGTACGTCCTGGAGCAGCCCATTCCCAAGGCACCTCCTACCACTGCCACGCGAGCTGACCGTGATGCTTAAAGAAGCATCAAGATGACGCATTAGATGTGTCGTGTATTATGCTCGTGACCATGAACTCTGAGCTTCAGAAGCAACATGAGTTGATGGGTGCTTATGATATGGTTGAACATCTTCGTCAACTATATCAAGGACAAGCTAGGCATGAGAGATTTGAGATCTCTAAGACACTGTTTCAGTGCAAGATGCAAGATATGACTCCTGTAGGTCCATATGTACTCAAGATGATTGTGTACATAGAAAACCTACAGAGGTTGAGATTTCCCCTTGGCCAAGAGCTGGTCACTGACTTGATCTTGCAATCCTTGCAGGAGAGCTACAACCAATTCGTCATGAACTACAACATGAACGAAATTGACAAGCCACTACCTGAGCTGCTAAGCATGTTAAGAACTGCTGAGCTCAACCTTAAGAAGGTAAAGCCCAACTTCATTTTGATGGTGCAAAAGGGCAAAGGCAAGGGCAAGCCTAAAGGTAAGGGAAAGTCCCAAGCCAAGGGCAAAGGCAAGGCATTGAAACCCAAAGGAGGGGTTGCCAAGGATGCTACCTACTTCCACTGCGGTCAGACCGGGCACTGGAAGAGGAACTGCAAAGTGTACCTGGAAGATCTTAAGAAGAAGAGAAGTGAGACTTCCACTTCAGGTATATATGTTATAAAAGTCAATCTATCTATTTCTTCATCATGGGTATTAGATATCAGATGTGCTTCTCACATTTGTACTAATGTGCAGGCGCTGAGAAATAGCAGAGTATTGATGAAGGGCGAGGTGGACCTACGCGTAGGCAATGGAGCACGGGTTACTGCTGTTGCTGTAGGGACTTACTATCTATCTCTGCCATCTGGGCTTGTACTAGAACTAGATGATTGTTGTTATGTGTCTGCTCTTACTAAGAACATTATATCAGTTTCTTGTTTGGACAAGAAAGGTTTTTCATTTATAATAAAGAACAAATGTTGTTCAGTTTATTTAAATGATATGTTCTATTGTAGTGCACCTCTGATTAACGGACTCTATATTCTAGACTTAGAGAACCCCATCTATAACACAAATATCAAAAGGTTCAAATCAAATGAACCAAACCTATCTCTGGCACTGTCGCTTAGGTCATATAAATGACAAACGCTTATCCCAGCTCCATAAAGATAGTTTGCTATCATTTGATTTTGAATCATATGAGACATGCGAGTCATGCCTACTAGGCAAGATGACCAAGACTCCCTTTAGTGGACACAGCAAGAGAGCGACTGACTTGTTAGGACTCATACATAGTGATGTATGTGACCCTTTCAATGTCGCTGCCAGGGGTGGTTATAGATACTTCATTACATTTACTAATGACTTCAGTAAATATGGTTATGTGTATCTGATGACACATAAGTCAGAATCCTTTGAAAAGTTTAAGGAATTCAAGAATGAAATACAAAACCAGCTTGGCAAGAGTATTAAGATACTTCAATCAAATCGAGGTGGTGAATACCTTAGCCATGAGTTTAGTGACTATCTAGCTGAGTGTGGGATTCTATCCCAGCTCACTCCTCCTGGAACACCACAGTGGAATGGTGTATCCAAAAGGAGAAATCGTACCCTATTAGATATGATACAGTCTATGATGAGTCACACAGATCTTCCTATATCTCTTTGGGGCTATGCTCTGGACACAGCAACCTTCATACTCAACCGTATTCCATCCAAGGCTGTGATAAAGACTCTATATAGGATATGGACTGGGAGAGATGCCCAGGTGTCTTTCATGAGGATTTGGGGTTGTGAGGCTTACGTTCGACGTCAAGTCTCAGACAAGTTAGGACCCAAATCCGACAAGTGCTACTTTATTGGATATCCCAAGGAAACGAAGGGATATTACTTCTACATTCCTAGTTAACACAAAGTAGTTGTAGCTTAGACTGAGGTTTTTCTAGAAAGGGACTTTGTTTTTAGAAAAACTAGTGGGAGTACGTTCAATCTTGAAGAAGTTCAGGATATGGACCATAGCACTGAAGCCTTAATGGAAGTTGAAATGGAACCACAAAGTGTTGTGGATGATGTTGTCCCACAAGGAGTTAAGGAACAGCAACCAGTTCAAGTAGACCTACCTCTTCGCATGTCTGATAGGGTACGCCATCAGTCTGAGAGATATTCATTTCTCTTGTCTGACCATGATGATGTTGTGCTCATTAAGGATAAGCCTACCTCTTATCAGGAAGCTGTGATGAGACCAGATTCTGAGTCATGGCTAGAAGCCATGAGATCCAAAATGGAATCCATGTACACCAACCAAGTATGGACTTTGGTTGATCCACCTGAAGGGGTGAAACTCATTGGGTGTAAGTGGGTCTTTAAGAGAAAGACTGACATGAATGAACTTATATATAAGGGTCGTCTGGTAGCTAAAGGTTTCAAGCAAATTCATGGTATTGACTATGATGAAACCTTTTCTCTAGTAGCGATGTTTAAGTCCATTCGGATCATACTTGCTATTGCAGCGTACCACGATTATGAGATTTGACAGATGGATGTCAAAACCGCGTTTCTGATAGGAAACCTGCTCTAGGATGTGTATATAACACAACTTGAGGGTTTTATAGATCCACAGTATACTGGCAGAGTATGCAAGCTGCATAGGTCCATTTATGGACTAAAGCAAGCTTCTCGGAGCTGGAATCTTCGATTTGATAATGCAATCAAACAGTTTGGTTTCATCAAGAATGAAGATGAACCTTGTGTCTACATGTAACGACCACCCTTCTTACTACTACTACTACTCTCTAAGAGTGACCGTTACTTAACTACTAACTCTACTTAACCGGTATAATTAAAAAAACCACGAGAAATCCCTACCGAAAAATTTCGGCAGAATCTTCCCTGTACCGGTGACCAAATAAACAATACAACAGTTTATATACTCAGCCACAGGCGGCTGGAACATATAATTTCACAACCACGCAGTATAATAGCACAATAAAAATCTGAAACTACTCTAGCAATGGCAAACAACCATATCACTCCAACAATAGGAGGTATCAAACTACAAATGCGGAAATAAACTCAACTACAATCCCAATTTCAATATAACATTAAAAGAGAACTAAAAGATAAGTCTTGACAATTTTGCCAGCTAATTCTGGATCTCTCCATAGTCCAGCCATCACACACCTTCATCACCACCACCTTGTCACCTTCCTTGCTAAATCTTTTCCTTTCCTTTATCTGCAGTAGGAGGAAGTGTAGTCTATAAGCATAAAGCTTAGTGAGCGCTATCTACTCACAAAAACTCGATATGCATGTATATAAATAAAAACATGATAAAACTGAATGCTAACATGTAAAACTACTCATGCTCATATATAGCAAAGGAATCATGCTAACTGAAATACTAAACATGTATAGTTAATCATGCTCATAAACCAATAAAGGAATCATACTAGCTGAAATACTAAACATGTATAGCAAATCATGCTCACAAACCAATAAAACTATAAAAGAAGCATACTAAACATGTAAAGCTACTAAACATGTAAAACTACTAAACATGTAAAGCTAAACATGCTGAATAATCTAATAGCAAGAAACAAATAAAACTACTACTACATGCTTCAAATAACAAGAAACTAAACTTTCTAATTCTAAACATTTTTGAAGCTTGTTTCATTTGTTTCAAAACTTATACTTTAATACTTCAAAATAGTAATAAACTTCTTTTGGGCCCGGCATTGTACCACTTTGCGCGCATTCTTAATAAGAATCGAGGTAGCTAATCCCGAAACTACTAAGATACTTCTAGACCTTGTGCCTAGGGGCAACTTGGAGCCCATCCCTTGGACCTTGTGTCCGGTACATGCCCTTTAAAAGTAAAATACTTTTTATCTTAATTACTTCTTCTTTAAATGCCTTGGCATTTTAATAGACACCTTGTGTGCCAAAAATCCCTAAAATCTTGACTTTGGGATTTACTTAAGGCCTTGGCCTTTCTCTTTCTTTTCTTTTTCTTTCTTTTACTTGTTAATACTTCTAAAAGTATTTAATAGGATTCTCATTTTTTCCACTAGAATACATGGATGTTCATGCATATTAAAATAGCAAATGAAAACAACTTTGAGCTTACTAATCATGCTATAAAATAGAGCAAAAGAAAGCAACTTTGAACTTACTAATCATGCTATAAAATAGAGCAAAAGAAAGCAACTTGGACTTTCTAAACATGCTGTAAAATAGAGCAAAAGAAAGCTAACTTGGACTTTCTAAACATGCTGTGATAAGAGCAAAAGAAAGCTAATTTGATCTTTCTAAACATACTGTGATAAGAGCAAAAGAAAGTAACTTTAAGCTTTCTAAACATGCTGTGATAAAAGCAAAAGAAAGCTAATCTAACCAAGATTACCTAACTTGAAACGCTAAAGATCAAGGGTTGTTTATGCCCATCTGCATGGCCCAAAAGAAAACAACTTGCTGGAATTTATGGGCAGTAGGTAGATGCATAAGGAGACAACACTGAAATGCTACAGAACTGAAAACAGGAAGCAGAAATTGCTACTGAAATGCTGGAAATTCAGTAAGCACAGAACCTAGAGAAGGAAAACAACCTTACATGCTTAACTTAAATCATTCATCTTCTTCCTATAAGACTCACGGTAGAAAACTAAAGAACCCAAATAAAAACCTTTACAACATGCTTTGAATTCAAAATGAACAAAGAACACAATTTCTTGAGCTTAACATGCTATGCTCATGAAAAGGAAAGGGCAACTTGCTGTGCAGCCCAAGTACTAAGTCTAGAGTTCATGCTAGGCCTCGGAAGCAAGGAAAAATCAAAACGGAAAACCCGAAACAACTCCTACTGCAGGTGAGAAGCAACTCACATTTGCTTTTAGGACTTACAACCGGAAGGAGGCAGCTATGGCTTCCCGGAGATGAGGACTTCGGCTTCTCCTTCGTGCTCACGCATTCTCTTCGACGAGAGAAGCTCGGATCCGCAAGGTTCGCCGGAAGAAGACCTTCGTCGGCCGCCGGAGATGAAGCTAGAGCTTCGTATTTCTTCGTTCGGCAGAAACGGCGCCGTCGCACGCAAGAAGCAGAGGAGAAGAAAGGGTTTCGGGAGAAAATATCCCCTAATCCTTCGTAACTTATCCTTTTATAACCTAGGTTTTATTTCTGCCCTTTACTATAACTTAAATAAATCTCGCTACATATTTGGTTAACAAATCACGCACAGCCCAGTTGGTCAGCTAGCCTTTTAACCAAATCAAAGGTTTGGGCTTCGATTCCTCCGCCGCGCACTTTTATTCCAATTTATTTTAAACGTTCCAACTATAGCTTAAATCTATTTCTCTCCATACTTAATTAACAAAATCTGCGTAGCTTAGCCGGTTGGGTTAGTTTTGCTTGGGTCACAGATCGCAGGTTCAAAACTCGCTGCAACCCTTTTTTTTTTCCGAGTATAGTCTATTACTAACTTCTACCTTATATATATTTTATTCCATATATAAATAACAAAACAATTACATACCGGTTGGTTGGGCTGGGTTCTGCTTGGGCCGAGGAGTTGGGTTCGAACCCCAGCTTTTACAAACTTATTTTTCTTTTATTTTATTTTTTAAAACTTCTTCTTCTTCTGGGTAAAAATATCAAATGAACTCCAAAAATTGCATAAAATTACTCTAAAAATTCCTAAAAATCTCTAGAATATTTTAAAATCATTTCCAAATATTTTTATGGATATTTAGAACTCAAAATAGGGAAAATTGGGTCGTTACACTACAAGCAGGTTGTAGGGAGCACTGTTGTCTTCCTTGTATTGTATGTGGATGACATACTACTCATTGGGAACGACATCCCTTTGCTACAGTCTGTAAAGACTTGGGTAGGGTATTGTTTCTCAATGAAGGACTTAGGTGAAGCAGTCCGTATTCTAGGCATACAGATCTATAGAGATAGATCTAAAAGATTGCTTGGCCTAAGTCAGAGTACGTATATTGACAAGGTATTACTACGGTTTGCCATGTAGAACTCCAAGAAGGGATTTCTGCTGATGTCACATGGTATGAGTCTTTCGAAGACTCAAAGTCCCTCTTCTAGAGAGGAGAGAGACCGCATGGATATGATCCCTTATGCCTCAGCCATAGGATCTATCATGTACGCCATGCTATGTACTCATCCTGATGTTTCGTATGCTTTGAGCATGATGAGCAAATACCAGTCAGATCCAGGTGAAAGTCACTGGATAGCGGTAAAAATATTCTTAATTACTTGAGAAGGACTAAAGAATATTTCTTGATATATAGAGGTGATGATGAGCTAGCTGTAAAGGGTTACAGTGATGCCAGCTTCCAAACTGACCAGGATGATTATCGATCACAGTCTGGGTTTGTGTCTTGCATAAATGGTGGTGATGTGAGCTGGAAGAGTTCGAAGCAAGACACAGTCGCTGATTCTACAACAGAGGCCGAGTATATTGCTGCATCAGAAGCAGCAAAGGAGGCAGTTTGGATCCACAAGTTCATTACTGAGCTTGGGGTGGTTCCTAGCATAGCCGATCTGATAGAGCTATATTGTGACAACAATGGAGCAATTGCATAGGCAAAGGAACCTCGCTCACACCAGCGGACCAAACACATACTACAATGCTTCCATCTCATTCGAGAGATCATCGATAGAGGAGATGTGAAGATTTGCAGAGTACCCAGAGAGGCTAACATCGCTGATCCCTTGACCAAGGCTTTGGCACAGAGAAGGCATGATGGTCACACTAGGTCATTGGGCCTTAGGGCCTACACTGATTGGCACTAGTGCTAGTGGGAAATTGTTAGTTAGAGCCCTAAAGCCAATCATATGATGATTGTTGTATGAACTCATTGTATCATATTTCTATGTATATAAAGGTATTTGTTTTGGTTATTATACTTACTTATATTGATGTCAAATAACTAAGTATAATAGCGTCCTTGAGTAGAAGGTTCTTATCTATATCAATCGATTGGTTGAATCAATAGTGAGATGATATAGGAAACACTACTCTTAATCATTCCTAGTCAAGTATTAACATTCAGAGACAATGTTAATGCGATGAGACTAGCATGTAGGTTAATTCGATGACTTGATCTCACAAGTCATGGATATAGAGATATCAAGTTGACACATGGGTATGCATTGGAGAATGTATACTGAATGACCCGCCATGAGAAAGTATCATGGATCATTATATGAGTGTTATATACTTTCTCATGTGGCTATTAGTATGACTACTAGTCCTTGGACCTGAAGTCACCATGATTCCCTACATAAGGAGTTGCATACTTTGGCTTCGTCAAACGTCACCCATAACTGGGTGGATTATAAAGGCGATTACTGGGTATGTAACAAATTATGCGGAGGGATGTGAGTGATGTAGATGGGATCTATCCCTCCTATATGACGGGAGTGACATCATTATTCTTGATAGAGTGAGACCCCTAAGTGCATGGTCATGCCCAAATGAGTCAATATGAGATATTGAGCTCATTTGATTGAGTGAGTCTACTTGGGATTCAAAATTTAGATTGATTAGAGGATGACATGGTCTATGCCTCACATTGATCAATCTAGATGTCAAGGATAGAAGGACTTCATCATATATTGTGAAGAGTCACAATTAGTAGTCATAAGGTGATGTTGGATCTCAATATTCTTGTAACTTGGGTAGTAATGATGTGTTGCTAGATACCGCTTATTACTTATGCTTCTAAATGAGTTTAGGAGCATTTCCAACATTACAAGAACCTATAGGGTCACACACAAAGGGCAATTAGATGGAGATTCGGTTCATATGATGAACCAAGAGGATTAGGTTCATGTGATGAACCAAATTGGATTAAGAGTAATCCAAATTAGATTAATTGAGTAATACTCGATTGAGTTAGACTTGAGTTAGATTCAAGTGAGGCTAGACTTGAGTTAGACTCAAGTGAGGCTTAATGATGATATTCATTAAATTTTGAATTCAATGATAAATGGAATTTAATTTGAATTTTAGATTCAAATTTTGAATGAGTTTCAAAATGGCCATTTAATGAAGAATGAATATTTATTAAATATTCATTAAGACTCATTAATGAGGCTCATTAATGGTGTTAATGAGCATTAAGTATTTTCATTAGATGAAAATACTTAAGCCATTTTTACTCTTATTTTCATTATCGATCATTTTTATTCCTCCTTGCTTCTTCTTCTCTCCCTCTCCTCCTCCTTGGATGAAACCCTCAAAGAGTGCTAGCACACTCTAAGGTTTCTTGTCCACGTAATTGTTCGTGTGGATACACATAGAGGAGTGTTCACTTGACACCCTTGAGATCCGACATCTTCTTGGACGAGCGGGATAAGCGAAGGGCTTCGCATCAAAGGTATAAACTCCTAAACATGTAGATCTAAAGTAGATCTAGGATTAGAAAACACGTACATGAAAATTTTATATTTGCACAGATCCGGTGGCATGAGATTTCGGGGTTTCCGCAACGCAAAAAGCGGTTTTTACGGCCCGAAAGACCCAACAATCTAAAGAACTTGATAGAATTTTGGATAGTCAAAGACCCAAGGATGATAGATTCAGTTTAGGATACCAGTCTTTATTAAACAAGGGTTAGAGGAAGTTACTCATAGAATACTTTGGCGGTTATGTCATAGTAGAGATCCCTAAGGCCAAAAGAAGATCACATGCAATGATTACAAGTAAAAATGACTAAGGGAAATGCTCCAAAACTAAGGGAGAGTCGTATGCTGGGGTGACATGTGACTATAGCAAGAAGAGATCAAGAAATGGTGAGTGAAAGTTATTTAAGGACAAAGAGAGATCAACCAAAGACAAGGGAAAGTCTAAGGTTGAGAACAAAAAAGGTCAAATGGGTTGACCAATCATCATTCGAGGTACACTATTATGGCCTCATATTTTTAGATGAGTCACCTAAGGAGGTAGTTAAGGTTAAGAACTTTATGGGGAGCTCAAAGAGTCGAGTTGGGACCCATGATCAATAGATCTCAAGTGAACCTTATTGGAGCAATCCCAATGGTCCGTGCGACCATGTAGTTTGGTGTTTGAGCAAACAATTTAAATTAGGTTCACTCTTGTATTTGATATATGTATATGAGTGTGCAGGTTTGTAAGATACACATATGACTCGGCTTGATGGCTTCGGGTCTGATGAAGGATGGAGCATCCGAGGGACCATGGGCAAGACAGCAAGGACAAGGGCCAAGGGAAGCGACTTCGAGGCATACGTGAAGGATGACATTAGGGACGAGCCGCGGACTTGAATGCATCCGAGGGATGAGAGCCAAAGGAAGTAGGCTTGAAGGCAAGAGGTCAAGCTTGCAAAGAAGAGTCAAATGAGTCTTGAGGGTATAAGTACGAGAGAAATATACTCAGAAATGGAAACCCTAAGTTTAAAGTTGTATCAGTTGACTAGTACTAGGACCAGTCGACTGAGGCAGAGCACAGAGAGTTTCTGTGCCCAAACGGCTGAGAACCAGTCGACTGGCAAAGAGTCATTGGACTGGCACCAGTCGATTGGTGTAAGGACCAGTCGACTGGTAATGGTAAAATCAGCCTTACTAATTTCCCAAGCTTGGGATGACTAGCCAAAGTTGACAAAATTAGACTTGGTTAAAGTATAATTAAAGTCTCCAAGCCTACATAGCAATCTGTGTGTTCTTGATCGAGTTGTGGTGAGGTTTCTGCACCGATAAGGAGGATTGTGATAGCTGGAGTTTCCGAGGGCTAATCCATCGAAGGAGAGGGATCGTCTATCTTACGGACAACCGTGGAGTAGGAGTCCTAATCTAAAATCCACGTTAAAGGAAACATGTTAGCGGTTTACATTTATCTTATTGTCTTTAGATTATCTTTTGTATTCATATTAGTATTGTATTTCCGCTGTGCAAGCTAACAAATACATAGGAAGCAATCGATTTGGGGGCAACGTCTATTCAACCCCCCTTCTAGCTGACCGTCTGATCTCCAACAAGTGATATCAGAGCAAGGAAGCTCTTCGTCGAACTAATCACCGAGGAAGCCAAGAATGACCGGCTTGATGGATCCACCGAAGTATAAAGGAGGAAGCTTATGGGACATCACCTTTTGAATGGTGAAAATAAAGAACTTCTTCGAGATGGATTAGGACACCATGATGGTCGTCAAGGAACCATTTGAACTCCCAAAAGACAAGAAAGGGAAGAAACTTCGACCACGCTATTGGACTGAAGAGAAAATCTCATGATCAAAGGCAAATGATAAGGTAATATCAATTTTGGTAGATATTTTACCTTCTAACGTGATAAGTCATGTAGGTGAATGCAAGAAAGCCCACGAGTTGTGGAGCAAGGTAAAGATTGTTGTTTGCTACTCGGAATATCATATTGGTTCCCCTGTACAAAAATTTTGTACAAGTCCTGAACCTTTCCTAACAACCTATTGTGTTCTTAGAAATTAAATTTGGAATCGCAAACAGAACTTAACATTATTGATTCCAAATTTAATTTATCTGTTCTTAGAGGTTTAGACTTGGATCGCAAACGATGCTTAACATTATTAATCCAAATCCACCTATGTTACAAATTTGATTAAATATTTATTTCAGAGATCAGCTTCCAGGTTAAACATGGCGAGGCACTAGGCCTTCTTGGTTATGGGAGCATCCACCACTTCCTAGACAAAGTCTTTCAATGAAATTCAATATTTAATCTTCTTATAGTAACCTTAGGTTTAATCAATAAGAACAATCGAATCACAAGATCAAAAAACAAAAGAAACACAAAATCGAATCATAAATTTGAAACCTAGAATCGCTAGCCTCTTGTGTTTGGTATTTCTAGATCTAAACAAAAAGGATGAACTAGTTATGATGCAGAAACTAATAACTAGTTATACCTTTTGTAGCTTATAGACCTCACAATCTTCTATCATATTCCTCTTCTTATCTCGGAGGTCGTGTGGGTGACGATCTACCGAGACGAGAATCCACCCAAGCTTCCTTCTTCTCCAAGCAAGTTTCGGCCACCAACAATCTTCAAGAGATAAAGAACTTTCGACCACCAACCCAGCTCCAATGGATGCTAAGAAACAAAGCCTCCTATCTTTCCTTCTTCCTCTAACAAGATCCAGCCACCACCAAGCTCCTTGAGATGAAGATGTTGCCGGCTACACAAGGAAGAAGAATAGGAGAGGAAGAGGAAGAGAAGGCCGACCATCACCAAGTAAGAGAGGAATAATAGAAGATATATTGTTCCAAGGTGAGGCACCTCTACCCTCTTTTTTATATTCCTTGGTCTTGGTAAATAAGGAAAGTTTAAATTAAAACTTCCTTAATTTCGTTGCCAATGAAAGGAAAATTTAATTAAAAATACCTTTATTCTATTAATGTGATCGACCCCTACAACTCCTCCAAATAAGGAAAGTTTTAAATACAAAATTAAAACTTCCTAATTTGTTTCCGAAAATTTTTAAAATAAAATTTCTCTTTTAAAAATTCCCTTCATGGTTGGTTATAAAAGGAAACTTTTATAAATTAAAATCTCTCTATTAAAATATGTGGATGATTACAAAAAGGAAAGTTTTCTCTAAAATTAAAATCTTCCTTTTAACTACAAATAAGGAAAGATATCAAATCTTTCTCTTAATCTTTTGTAGAAAGCTATAAGTGGAAAGATTTAAATTTTAAAACTCTCTTTTAAAACCATGAGGATGGTTACAAAAAAGGAAAGTTTTATCAAAAATTAAAATCTTCCTTTTAACTACAAATAAGGAAAGATATCAAACCTTTCTCTTAATCTTTTGTAGAAAACTATAAAAGGAAATATTTAAATTTTAAACTCTCTTTTAAAACCATGGTTTCCACATAAGGAAAGATTTTAAAATAAACTCCTTTTATTTTTTATGTGACCGACCACCTAAGCTTGGGCTCCAAGCTAGGCCGACCACACTTCAACCTATCCAAGCCTTATCTTGGCTGACCCTTGCTTGGGCTCCAAGCTTGGCTTGGCCGACCACCTTGGGATGGGTAAGAAGGTGGATTTTGGTGGGTATAAAACTTTATAACTAAGAGGCTATGACAAGGATCGAGAGAAGGAATTGGTTTTGGTCTCTCGATGAACTTAAGCTTCCCGTGTTCGCCTCGAACACCCAACTCGAGTTCATCAATAATAACTTATACCACTAAAGAGTTATTATTGAACTATCACACCAATCCCATATTACTATATGGGCTCCTTCTTATCATGAGTGTCTTAATCTCCCTGTATTTAAGATATAGAATGTCCACTGATTAAATGAATTACTGACAACTTACTTAATTAATATCTAGCTCCAAGAGTAGTACCACTCAACCTTATCGTCATGTCAGACTAAGTCCACCTGCAGGGTTTACATGACAATCCTTATGAGCTCCTCTTGGGGACATCATCAACCTAGATTCCTAGGACACAATTTCCTTCTATAATCAACAACACACACTATAAATAATATTATTTCCCAACTTATCGAGCCTATTGATTTATCGAACTAAATCACACCCTTTGATAAATTAAAGAAATAAATACTAAATATATGTGCTTGTTATTATATCAGGATTAAGAGCACACACTTCCATAATAATAAAGGTCTTGTTCTTTTATGCAGTCAGTATAAAAAGAACTTACCTTAAATGATCCTGCTCAATACACTCAGAGTGTACTAGTGTAATTTATAATCAAGATAAACTAATACCAAATTACACTACGATTATTTCAATGGTTTGTTCCTATCCATCTTCGTCGTGAGCTATTGTTTATAATTTATAAGGAACTGATAACATGATCTTCTGTGTGTGACGCCACACAACATGTTATCTATAATATAAATTAATTGAACAACTACACTTAGCATATAAATGTAGATATTTGACCAATGTGATTCTTTATTTCAAAATAAATATTTACAAAAAACTAGGCTTTTAGTATACACTCTAATATATTTTAGGTGAAGAACTCATGCCTACATACGAAGAGGAGAAATCCGAAGAAAGGAATGAAGTGGCTCAAATGGAGGAGGAGCAATTGGAAGATGATGTGTGTTCAACTTTCAAGGAGAGAAGGATGAAGAAATGTCATCCACAAGTGTGGATGAGGAAACATCCTCAAAGGTTAAAGAAGAAGCCAAGACGGATGAAGAAGAGGTCTTGGAAGTCAACCTTACAAGCATTTCACCGAAGTCAAGTCAAAGGATCACATTGTGTGCTTTGGTTGAAATGAGAAGGGACATTACAAGAGTATATGCCCCTTGCTCAAGAAGTTAAAACCTAAATCCATTCAAATTATTTTAGATACTAATGTGGATTGTAGGAATGATGGTGCCAAGAAGAAGAAGGAGAAATGACACATAGTGTACTTTATGTGTGGTGAGCGGGGACATTACCACACAAAATGCCCCCAACAAGAGAGAGATTAAGAAGCTAGCACATTTGAAAAAGTGGGAAAAGAAGAAGAAAAGCTCGAGTCAAGGGGGAAGCTTCAATGGTAAGGGAGATATACCCTAATTTGAATCGTAATTCAAATTCTTATATTCCCATGCATGCTAGAAATAATAATAATTATTATTATGTAGCAATGAAAAATTTTGGCTTTAAATATCATGATAGAAACATAATCAATGTAGATCATAACCCTAGGAAACCTATGTATGATAAACCTAGACATATTATATTTTCATTACCTAAGGAGAAGAAGGTAATGGAGAACCTAGGCAAAAATCCCAAGAAAAGGAGGCATATGTCTAGAAAAATGGATAGGTCTAGGAATGCCCACGGTGGACATGTTGACTCTAAGTTTAGGAACCTAGAAAGGGAAAATCAAGCTTTGAAGACAAAACTTGATCATTTGGAGAAACCCCTATAGAGATTCAATGTTGGATCTAGAGGGTTAGATATGGTGTTGGGTAGATAAAGATCCAACAATAATAGATCGGGTTTGGGATATCAATCTAATATCTCCAAGGCTAAGGGAAAGTCTTATGTTAGGGTTGCATATGACTATAGCAAGGAGAAGTCAAGAAATGGCAAGGGAAAGTCATTTAAAGGTAAGGAGAAGTTAACCAAGGACAAGGTGTCTAACGTTAAAAGATTAAGTTTGTAGGTCAAGTGTCACTAGAGGTGCATTGATGGGGCCTAACATTTGTAGATGAGTCACCTAGGGTGGTGGCTAGGGTTAAGAGCTTTAGGGGGAGCTCAAAGAGTCAATTTAGGACACATGACCAATGGATCTCAGGTGGGTATTACTTGGAAGTCTAGAAGAACCATGGAATGTGCCAAAGCGATTTGGAGATAGATTTGGTCTCAAACCTAGGGATTTGACACACATGGGCTGTGTTTCATGCTTGGAAATATGACATTGGGGTCATATTATATGATAATAGATTTTGGATGTATAGATGCCATATAAACCAATGCTAGAGATACATTGTGGTTTAGTATGGGCAAATACATCAAAAGGAAGCTAAAATTAGGACTTTATGTCAAGGTTCAATTGAACAATTTAGCTAATTTTAGGTTTTGTGTCAATCTTGGGATTGGTAATAGATACATTTTAAATGTATTTTTCTCAAATAGACATGGGTAAAACAAACCTCTACATAAAATTTGGATATTTTTGGATATCTGTGAAATTATTGGTGCATTTCTGAAATCGAGTTCAGAATATTGAATTTGACTAGAAAAAGGTATCAGTCGACTGGTGCAGTTACCAGTTGATTGGTAATAGTGTTTTTGATTGCAAAATGCTTTTATGAAGTTGTGTCGAAGAGGGTAGTCGATTGATGTTGAAGGCAGTCGACTGATACTAGTTTGAAACTATTTTCAGCACTAATTTTTGACCGAGTCAACTCGTATTGGTGTATGAGATCCTAGGAGGATAAATACATGAGTTTAGGGTCAGTTTGGATGATCAAGTTTCGATAAATTGGATATTATTAGATCTTTTTAATATTAGGCAAAGGGGGAGAAGTAAGATTTAGTTGGGAAAATCTTATGTGCCTTTGTGTAGGGGGAGCCTTGTGATAGGTTTTAAATATCCCTGTGATAAAATTCCTAGCTCAATGGGGAGCTTAGGTGTAGGAGGAGCCTTAGATAGGTTCCAATGCATGTTTGCATATCCATTCGACGATGTAAGTATAAGTGTGTAGCCTTGGCAATGTAAGTCCATTTGGCGATGTAAGTCCAAGTGTGTAGCTTTGGCAACGTAAGTCCATTCGGTAGTGTAAGTCCAAGTATATAGCCTTGGCAATATAAATCCATTTGTTATTAGCATTATTATTTGCTATTATGTTTTCCTAACTTAAACGTATTTCCAAACATCAAAAAAAGGGAAGATTGTTGGAGCAATCCTTATGGTCCGTGCGACCATGTATTTTGATGTTTGGGTAAAAGATTAAGTTAGGTTTACCCTTGTATTTGATATATGTATATAAGTGTGCAGGTTTGCAAGATACACATATGACTCAACTTAATGGCTTCGGGTTCGGTGAAGGATGGAGCATCTGAGGGACCATGGACAAGGCAGCAAGGACAATGGCCAAGGGAAGCGACTTTGAGGTACGCAAAGAATAACATTGGGGACGAGCCGCGGGCTTGAATGCATCTGAGGGACTAGAGCCAAAGGAAGTAGGCTTGAAGGCAATAGGTCAAGGCTGCAAAGAAGAGTCAAATGAGTCGTGAGGGTCCGAGTGTGAGAGAAATGTACTCGGGATGGGAAACCCTAAGTTTAGGTTTGTATCAATCGACTAGTACTGGGACCAGTCAACTGGGGCAGACCATTGGGAGTTTCTATGCTCAAACGGCTGAGGACCAGTCGATTGGTACAAGGACCAGTCAACTGGTAAAGAGCCATTGGAGTGTCATTGGGCTGGCACCAGTCGACTGGTGTAAGGACCAGTCGACTGGCAATAGTAAAATCAGCCTTGCTGATTTCCTAAGCTCTATATAATGGAGCTTGGGATGGCTGGCTAAAGCTGACAAAATTGGACTTAGTTAAAGTCTAATTAGAATCTCCAAGCCTACACAGCAATCCATGTATTCTTAGCCGAGTTGTGGCGAGATTTCTCCACCGATAAGGAGGATTGTGATGGCCGGAGTTTCTGAGGGCTAATCCACTGAAGGAGAGGGATCGTCCACCTTACAGACAACTGTGGAGTAGAAGCCCTAATCTCTGAACCACATTAAAGGAAACATGTTAGGGGTTTGCATTTCTCTTATAGTCTTTAGATTAGCTTTTGTATTTATATTAATATTGTATTTCTGTTGCATAAGCTAACGAATACATAGGAAACAATCGATTTGGAGACAATGTCTATTCAACCCCCCTTTTAACTGACCGTCTGATCCCCAACAAACCTTGCTTGGGATTCTAGATGGGCCATAGAATATGTCAAAGGGTTTAGAGATGAACTTAAATCTCTAACTTAGTTGGTTGGTACAATTGAGATAAGTATTGTAATATACTAAAAATATAGATAAAGATGTAAATAATTAAAATATGATATAATTAAATTATTTTAAGAAAATTAAATATACTTTAGTAGATAATTTATCAGAAATTAAGTTGATATAAATTTATAACATTTATTGGAATTTTTCTATAGTTTAAAGAAATTATTTTAGATTTTATAAGGTAAAAGAAAAGCTTGTTTTAAATGCCGCTATTTAAGTCAAGAGTTTATTATACTGATTAACATAAAATTTATTTTCCTAAAACCTAAGTTTTATTAAACTTGTCACTCCATGCAAATGGCGCCTCCCCTCCTTCGCGACTTTGTGAGCAACGACCACGTGCATGTCCAATCCGACGTCGAGCAATCGACGCCTAATCGCCGACCTTCGACACTACTCCCCTACCCACACAATAAGCCGACGTTGATGCCTTCTCCCCTCGATGTCCCTCTCTACCCATGCTGCGAACCCACACACACTCGGTGCTTCCGCCGCATTCAGGACTGGCGCCACCCAACCACCACAGCATGCCAATTGCGGTCCCTGCTCCGGCGATCTCCATAGCCACTGACACCATCGACAACCCCGCCATTGCTATTGCTACCACCTCCCTCCTGCATAGATTAACGCAGAAACATGCATCAAGATACCGAACAAAAATAAGTACAAAGGAAGTAGAAAATGTACAGATTTTATTCGGAGCTTGGAAAAGACTTACAAGAGAAACTTAAGCACACTGTCTTCCTCAAGTAAATTCTCAGATGTTTTCTGAATGAATTTGTAAGAGGTAGTTGAGGGGTTTATATAGGAATGAAAGTAAGGGTCGGGTGTCTTAGTCATGCCCCATCGCATCCTTATCTCTTCCTTTACAGCTACCCTTGACTATCTTTGGATGGCTCCCCAGGGCTCAATCCAAAAGGTAGTGCTTAACAGCTCAAAAGTTACAAAAACAGATTCCGCTAGTACAATAATGCACTGACATATCACAAAAAGAAGATTTAGACTAGATAAGCAAATCTTCTTTATTAAAGTTTTGGATTTTTTGGGTCCACCATGTCTGCTTTAGATGCTAAAGGACGGAGTCCTTAACGCTATGTCTTTGATGAGATGTAGTGCTTGCTCCAGCTGGTCATCCTGTTGCTGGACAGCTGGTAACCATTCTCCATGCCAATTTCTTTTCGTGCTTCATCGTCTGTATTCCCTGAGCTTGATGGCATGTATGTCTCTGTACTGCTGTAATGCATTAATTGCTTGTTGGGCTGTGATCTTTTGGATTTGGCCCAGTTCTTTTTCTGTGTTATGGAGTTTGCCCAGGTCGAGCCCTGATTTTGTGGCTTCATTGATGGTGTTGACTCTTGATTGGTAAAGTGAGAGGTAGTCTTCAATATCATTTGGTTGAGGTAGGCTTCTATCTTTGGATTGGGCTTTCTTTCCAGTTCCTGGAGGGCTCCTGCTATTAGTTGTAGCTGATTCACCTGGTCCTCTTTCCATCCTGTCCAGATAATAACAGATATTAGCCTGGATAAAGAGTCAGCTAATTGGTTGTTTTTGCCCTCAATATGTTCAAAAGTCATGTCCAGACCACTTTTAGTGATGTAATCTACAAAGGCCATCCATCGAACCCTGGAGGGCATATTATGGGCTGATTTATTGAAGAAGCTTATAATTGCTTGGCAGTCAGTGCGAATTATTAGCTCCCTCTTGTCTAAATAATAGATTTTTAAACTTTCCATTGTCTTCATTACTGAATGAATTTCAGCATCAATGGTTGATTTAATCGGATGAAACTGCCCGCTAGCATAGGCGCAAACTTTTTCTATGGATCTTGGGTCATTTCTTCGGGCCTTCCATTTGCATACACCACCCCATCCATTCATACAACTATCCACCTCTAGTATAATAAAATAATTTTTAGGAGGTACCTCAAGATCAGGAAGCTGCTGTACTTTATCTTTGATTAGCTTTGCTAACTCCCAATCTTGTTGATTCATACGCTTCTCACCAGTGCTACTGGTTTTGGCATATAGAGGGCTCAGTAATTTTCCCAAATTTGGGATATAATTTCTGGCATAATTTAGAATACCAAGCCATGATCTGAGACCTCTTTTGGTGGTCAAATCTTTTTCGTTGAATTGAAGGATTTTCTTGATTATGTGCGGTTGTAACTTGATCCTTCTATTGCCAAGAATGGCGCCGAGGAATTCAATCTCTTTTACTGCAATTTTCATTTTCGAGGGGCTGAGGACCAACCCATTCTTTTTGCAGATGTTAAGCATTATGCGAAGATGTTTTTCATGCTCCTTTTCTGTCTCTGAAAAGACCAGAATATCATCAATATATACAACAATAAATTGCTTTGTACCTTTGAAATAGTTGTCCATTTTTCTTTGGAATATTGCAGGAGCATTCTTCAATCCGAATGGCATAGCATGCCATTCGTATAAGCCATCAGGAACCCAAAAAGCAATCCATTCAATTGAGTCAGGGTGCATGGCTGCTTGATGAAATCCTGACTTTAAATCGAATTTTGAATAAATATTACTGCTGTTTACCTTCTTTAGAATAGTATTTATTCCTGGTAAGCTATACTGGTTTTTGTTGGTAATATAATTGAGTCTCCTATAATTAAATACCAATTGCTCTTTTCCTTTGACTTCTTGACCAGTTTTTGGGTCGACGGTGGTTCCCGAATTTACGATGATTGTGGTTGTTCAGTGTCTGCTTTTGCTTGGCTCGATGACACCGATGTCGAGTAATGACTTTACATGCTTCGAGAAAGATTCTTTATCTTGAGGGGTAAAGTGCTTCAGTGGTTTATCCTCAATAATGAAATCTTGAATTTTGATGTCTAATTGACATACCACTGGTTTTTGGCTCCAGTGCTTTAAGGGATCTTTGCCAATATAACCTTGGGCCTTCAGTTGTGTTAGGATGCCATTGAATTTATCCCGAAAAAGTTGCTGCGTGTTCCCAATAGAATAGTATACTAGTTCCTGGATTTGAATATAATCATCTTCTTCCAGGCCTAATTCCTTTATCACAGCTGCTGCAGATACAAAGGGAAGAGTGCTTATAGTGGTTAGGTTTTTATAAAAAGTTACCGTGTTGCCCTCAATTCTGACTCCTCCTTACATTGCTCTTATGAAGTTGCACCCAATAATCATCTGAATATTTTCCTCTAGCTTCATTGGAAATGAATATGTATAGGGAATTTTGAAAGTATTTTCCCCAATTATCATTTTCCCCCTTTTAATTTCTTCTTCGTTGTTGTCTTTGAAGTAATACCACTAAAATGAACCAGAAAGGGGTTTTCTTCTAGGGTCGCTTCTGGTACTGTAACTTGATCTATGCAACATGTGGTGGTTCCTGTGTCTAGAATGGCATTTACTTGAAATAAAGGAATATTAGGGATTTCAATCCCTACTTTTAGATTAAGAAGCATATTTTTAGCTTTTCTAGAGGGGGATTATATTACCTCTTGGGTCTCTAATGATAGGATTTTCTGTGTTTCTTCCATTAAGAGCACGTTCAGATTTTCTTCAAATTCCTCCCTTTCTAGATCTGTAACGACCACCCTTCTTACTACTATTACTCTCTAAGGATGACCGTTACTTAACTACTAACTCTACTTAACCGGTATGATTAAAAATCACATGGAAACCCTACCGAAAAATTTCGACAGAGTCTCCCTTGTACCGGTAACCTTAAACTGACATACATAACATAATATACACAGCCACAGGTGGCTGGAACACATATCAAACACACAAAAGGAATAACATCACCATGCAGTTTAATGAAATCAAATCACGCAAGTAATGAATAGCGGAAACAAAATAAAAACATACAATTAACTAACAGCGGAAGACTAAATGACTCATCTAATACATTCTTAATAACTGGCATAATAAATTCTTAAACTAAGTCCCAAGGCTTCCATAGTTCTGGCATCACACACCATCCGCGCCACCTTGTCGCCTTCCTTGCTAAATCTTTTCTTTTCCTTTATCTGCAGTAAGAGGAAGTGTAGTCTATAAGCAAAATTTGCTTAGTAAGCGCTATCTAACTCACAAAATCACGAATGTGCATGTATACGAAAAGAACTAGAAACTATATGCTCTAAAAAGAAATAAAGCATAAACATAACTGCTCATGTCAAACTAATAGCAAAGAAAAGCTAAGGAATCTACTCATGTAGTTCTAATAGTTAATCATGTTGCTCATCTAATAGGTAAACATGAAAACTACTCATCTACTAGATAAACATGGTAGAATAAAGAACTAAACTTACTGATTTTTTTGAACTATATGAATCTTATTTCATTTGTTCTAAACTTAATCTTTAATACTTTATGTTTGTGTAAAACTCGTTTTACTTGTCCAAAAACTTATACTTATAATACTTCAAAATAATAATCAACTTCTTCTTGGGCCCAGGCGTAGTACCATCTTATGCGCGTTCCCTAATAGGTTGGGGTAGCGAGCCACCAATCCTAAAAGAGCAGACCTCGGTCTACCAGGGCCAAGACCTCGAAATTGGACACCTGGATTTGTTTAACGACAACCTCGGAAGTCGGGTACTAGCCTCTTCTTAAAAGTAAAATACTTATAATCTTAATTACTTCTTCTTTAAATGCCTTGGCATTTTAATAGGCACCTTGTGTGCCAAAAATCCCTAAAGTCTTGACTTTGGGATCTACTTAAGGCCTCGGCCTTTTCTTTCTTTTCTTTATCTTTCTTATACTTTTCTTTATCTTTCTTATACTTCTATGAATGAAACTAACTATGTAACACCCAATCATGCATAGAATACAAAAGAAATCTGCACATACAATACTTATAAAAAATCTGCACTAATGCTTAACAGAAATCTGCATACTAGCTTAATAAAAATCTGCATAATAGCTTAACAGAAATCTGCATACTAGCTCAATAAAAATCTGCATACTAACTTAACAGAAATCTGCATACTAGCTTAATAAAAATCTGCATACTAAGCTTAACAAAAATCTGCACTAAGGCTTAACAGAAATATGCACTAATGCTTAACAGAAATCTGTACTAAATTACTAATCTACACCACTAAACAACCTAACATGGCACGTTAAGGAATTAATAACAAAATGGGTTTAACAGTAGGTTGATCAATCCAGAATGCATGCCTAAAGACTTCCTCAATTCTAAACTGCAAGGCTTCCTCAATTCTGTACAAACACAATCTGACAGCATATCATGTAAAGAACATATCTATACAAATTGCAAGGCTAAAGAGCATATCTAATCCCCTACGACAGAACAAAGCAACTTTGGTCAGAAACAATCAGAAACCTCCAAATCTGGAATCAAAAGACAAATTGAAACCCCATGAAAACTAAAGGACTTCTTCAAAATCGCTTTGCACACCTACTCCTATTTCTTTCCCTGGAAATCCATGGCTACTGGAAGAATTAGGCTTGCAACATAATGCATAATAATTGACCATGTATTTACAAAACAATTCACAGTCTTCCTAATTCTATTCAAAATTCACAGCTATCATACTAAAAAGGAAATCACTTTGAGGACAATTTAAAGTCTCTGAATATGCTCTGAATTCAAGTATAGTTTAAATAAGCAAGACATCATCCGAACTCAATTCACCAATTCAGAGCCAACTCAAAACCCATGAACCCTCTCAAATCAGCTTCCATTCATACACAAGTGACCATGGTGAATTTTCCAGCACTACCTAAAGTTGTTTACAGAAAATTCTAGCAGACATAAATCTGAACACGAGATTTCAGCATTTATAAATCTGTCACAAGTTTCCAGCAAGTATAAACTTGGCACAAAACAAGATCATGCACTAACACACGAAAATCCAGGAAACATCACAAGATGAAATCTCGGAACTACTCTTACTGCAGGTGAGTAGCGACTTACCTCGGTTCCTTGGACTTACAACCGGTGAGAACAATTCTAGGGCTTCGGAGAACTCGAGCTTTCGGTCCCTCCTTGTGCTCACGGCTCCTCCTCGACGAGAGGAACGCAAGGAGATGAAGAAGCCTTTGAATGAGCCTTTGGCCGGCCACTGGAGACGCCCTAAAGCTCGGCTGCGTTTTTCGCCCGAGAGGAGTCGCCGACGCGAGAGAGGAGAAGAGGAAAAGAGAGAAAAGAAAATAACTTAACCCCTCTCTTACCTATCCTTTTATAACCTAGGGTTATGGCTTAAGATCAATTCGTGATTGATTTGTTCACGAAACATCAGCGTGCTCGCTTGGTCCGCTGGAAAGTCGGATTCCCGAAGGTCTCGGGTTCGAGCCGCTCTCGGCTCCTTTTTAAACGGTAATTTTATTTCGTTTCTTAAGATCGCTTAACTATATTTAATTCCCTTAAATTATAACAAAACAACCGTGGATCACCTGGTTGTCTGAGTCCGGTTAAGACTCGAGTCAAGCCCGAGGTCTTGGGTTCAAAACCCGCCTTCAACATATATATTTTTTATTATTTTTTTAAACTTCTTCCTCTTGGTAAAAATACCAAACGAACTCCAAAAATAGCATAAAAATACTCTAAAAATTTCTAAAAATGTCTAGAATTTTTATATGGCATTTCTAAATATTTTTGGATTATTTTTGAGGCTCAAAATGAGGAAATTTGGGTCGTTACAATTCTCCCTCCCTTATAAAAAGTTCGTCCTCGAACTTAGAATCATTCTGGACATTTCTATCTCATACTGTCCTCATGCTCCTAAGTAACTTCCTCATGCTTCTGGTTCTAAATGACTTCTACTAATGACACTCTTTTGTTCCTTAGTCTCTTAACTTCTCGGTCTTATATTATTCATATCGCATCGTACCCATTAGTGGTCCTTGGAAGGCTTGATATCTTCTCTATACTTTCTAAACATACTTATGTATATGAATATAAGAGAAATAAAGCTAAAATTGTCTCTATTCTTTCTAAGCATATGTATCAAAACATAGAAAATTAAAACATAAATTTTCTTCTTTCCTAAGTACATATAAGCAGATACTCTATACTACAAATAATAAAGAAAGCATAAAAGAAAATTAAATACTTTCTTACTTGAAGACGGCAAGGATGGTGCTGATGTGTGATGCTGGAGAATGGGAACTGCTCTGATACTAACTGTAACGACCACCCTTCTTACTACTATTACTCTCTAAGGATGACCGTTACTTAACTACTAACTCTACTTAACCGGTATGATTAAAAATCACATGGAAACCCTACCGAAAAATTTCGACAGAGTCTCCCCTGTACCGGTGACCTTAAACTGACATACATAACATAATATACACAGCCACAGGCGGCTGGAACACATATCAAACACACAAAAGGAATAACATCACCATGCAGTTTAATGAAATCAAATCACGCAAGTAATGAATAGCGGAAACATAATAAAAACATACAATTAACTAACAGCGGAAGACTAAATGACTCATCTAATACATTCTTAATAAATGACAATCTTAATATATTCTTAAACTAAGTCCCAAGGCTTCCATAGTCCTGGCATCACACACCATCCGCGCCACCTTGTCGCCTTCCTTGCTAAATCTTTTCTTTTCCTTTATCTGCAGTAAGAGGAAGTGTAGTCTATAAGCAAAATTTGCTTAGTAAGCGCTATCTAACTCACAAAATCACGAATGTGCATGTATACGAAAAGAACTAGAAACTATATGCTCTAAAAAGAAATAAAGCATAAACATAACTGCTCATGTCAAACTAATAGCAAAGAAAAGCTAAGGAATCTACTCATGTAGTTCTAATAGTTAATCATGTTGCTCATCTAATAGGTAAACATGAAAACTACTCATCTACTAGATAAACATGGTAGAATAAAGAACTAAACTTACTGATTTTTTTGAACTATATGAATCTTATTTCATTTGTTCTAAACTTAATCTTTAATACTTTATGTTTGTGTAAAACTCGTTTTACTTGTCCAAAAACTTATACTTATAATACTTCAAAATAATAATCAACTTCTTCTTGGGCCCAGGCGTAGTACCATCTTATGCGCGTTCCCTAATAGGTTGGGGTAGCGAGCCACCAATCCTAAAAGAGCAGACCTCGGTCTACCAGGGCCAAGACCTCGAAATTGGACACCTGGATTTGTTTAACGACAACCTCGGAAGTCGGGTACTAGCCTCTTCTTAAAAGTAAAATACTTATAATCTTAATTACTTCTTCTTTAAATGCCTTGGCATTTTAATAGGCACCTTGTGTGCCAAAAATCCCTAAAGTCTTGACTTTGGGATCTACTTAAGGCCTCGGCCTTTTCTTTCTTTTCTTTATCTTTCTTATACTTTTCTTTATCTTTCTTATACTTCTATGAATGAAACTAACTATGTAACACCCAATCATGCATAGAATACAAAAGAAATCTGCACATACAATACTTATAAAAAATCTGCACTAATGCTTAACAGAAATCTGCATACTAGCTTAATAAAAATCTGCATAATAGCTTAACAGAAATCTGCATACTAGCTCAATAAAAATCTGCATACTAACTTAACAGAAATCTGCATACTAGCTTAATAAAAATCTGCATACTAAGCTTAACAAAAATCTGCACTAAGGCTTAACAGAAATCTGCACTAAGGCTTAACAGAAATCTGTACTAAATTACTAATCTACACCACTAAACAACCTAACATGGCACGTTAAGGAATTAATAACAAAATGGGTTTAACAGTAGGTTGATCAATCCAGAATGCATGCCTAAAGACTTCCTCAATTCTAAACTGCAAGGCTTCCTCAATTCTGTACAAACATAATCTGACAGCATATCATGTAAAGAACATATCTATACAAACTGCAAGGCTAAAGAGCATATCTAATCCCCTACGGCAGAACAAAGCAACTTTGGTCAGAAACAATCAGAAACCTCCAAATCTGGAATCAAAAGACAAATTGAAACCCCATGAAAACTAAAGGACTTCTTCAAAATCGCTTTGCACACCTACTCCTATTTCTTTCCCTGGAAATCCATGGCTACTGGAAGAATTAGGCTTGCAACATAATGCATAATAATTGACCATGTATTTACAAAACAATTCACAGTCTTCCTAATTCTATTCAAAATTCACAGCTATCATACTAAAAAGGAAATCACTTTGAGGACAATTTAAAGTCTCTGAATATGCTCTGAATTCAAGTATAGTTTAAATAAGCAAGACATCATCCGAACTCAATTCACCAATTCAGAGCCAACTCAAAACCCATGAACCCTCTCAAATCAGCTTCCATTCATACACAAGTGACCATGGTGAATTTTCCAGCACTACCTAAAGTTGTTTACAGAAAATTCTAGCAGACATAAATCTGAACACGAGATTTCAGCATTTATAAATCTGTCACAAGTTTCCAGCAAGTATAAACTCGGCACAAAACAAGATCATGCACTAACACACGAAAATCCAGGAAACATCACAAGATGAAATCTCGGAACTACTCTTACTGCAGGTGAGTAGCGACTTACCTAGGTTCCTTGGACTTACAACCGGCGAGAACAATTCTAGGGCTTCGGAGAACTCGAGCTTTCGGTCCCTCCTTGTGCTCACGGCTCCTCCTTGATGAGAGGAACGCAAGGAGATGAAGATGTTAGTTAGAGCCCTAGAGCCAATCATTTGATGATTGTATGGACTCATGTATATCATATTCTTGTATATTAATAAAGACTTTTGTTTGGTTATTATACTTAATTGTATTAGTGTCAAATAGACTAAGTATAATAGCGTCCTTGAGTAGAAGGTTCATACCTAATTCAATCGCTTAGTTGAATCGATAGTGAGATGATATAGGGAACACTACTCTAAATCATTCCTAGTCGAGTATTAACATTCAGGGATAATGTTAATGCAATAAGACTAGCATGTAGGTCAGCTCGATGACTTGATCTCACAAGTCATGGATATGGAGATATCAAGTTGACACATGGGTATGCATTGGAGAATGTATACTGAATGACCTGCCATGAGAAAGTATCATGGATCGTTATATGAGTGTCATATACTTTCTCATGTGGCTATTAGTATGACTATTAGTCCTTAGACCTGAAATCACCATGGATCCCTACATAAGGAGTTATGTACTTTAGTTTCGTCAAACGTCACCCGTAACTGGGTGGACTATAAAGGCGATTACTAGGTATATAACGAATTATGCAGAGGGATGTGAGTGATGTAGATGAGATCTATCCCTCCCATATGACGGGAGCGACATCGCTATTCTTGATAGAGTGAGACCACTAAGTGCATGGCCATGCCCAAATGAGTCAACATTAGATGTTGAGCTCATTTGATCGAGTGCGTCTACTTGGAGTTCAAGATTTAGATTGATTAGAGGATGACACGGTCTATGCCTCAAATTGATCAATCTAGATGTCTAGGATAGAAGGACATTTGTCACATATTGTGAGGAGTCACAATTAGTAGTCACAAGGTGATGTTGGATCTCAACATTCTTGTAACTTGGGTAGTAATGATGTGTTGCTAGATACCGCTCATTACTTATGCTCCTAAATGGGTTTAGGGCATTGCCAACGTTACAAGAACCTATAGGGTCACACACTTAGGACAATTAGATGGAGATTTGGTTCATATGATTAACCAAGAGGATTAGATTCATTTGATGAATCATATTGGATTAAGAGTAATCCAAATTGGGCTAATTGAGTTGGACTTAAGTTGATTCATGTTTAAATCAACTTAATTTAATGAATTAGATTCATTATATTAAGTTGGCTTGAATCATATGGTTGGATTAGATCAACCATGAGAGAGATTTGATCAAGTTTGACTTGATTTGAGAGGAAGAGAAAAAGTCATGTTTGACTTGACTTTTTGCCACATCACTAGTGAGTTGGCAAGATGTGGACCAATATGATTGCTCCACATCATCAATGTGTGCCACCTCATGGAGGTTACAAGCCTCCATAGCATTTAATGTGGCCGGCCCACATTAAATGAGGAGGTTACACATGTTGCCATGTCATTTAGTGAGGTGGCAATATGTGGACCAATGGTGTTGATCCACATCATCCTAGAGTGCCACCTCATGGGGGTTACAACTCTTAATGGTTTCATATTAATTGCAATTAATGCAATTAATTTGGTGGTTTTACCATGGAGAGTGGCCGGCCACTTTGGGTGTAAAGGAGAATTTGATTTTTCATTCAAGTGTTGCATCTTCTTCCTCCTTCCTCTCAAGCTCTCCCTCTCCCTCTCCTCCTTACTTGGCCGAACCTTACCAAGGTGCTAGCACACCTTTGTGTGAGGTTTTCTCCACCTAAGTTGTCCGTGTGGATACTTCTAGAGGACCGGCGCTTGACGGTCTTGAGATCCGGCAACACCTTGGAAGAGCGGGATTCGCGTAGGGCGCGCATCAAGGGTAAACACTTTTTCCTCGTAGATCTAAGTAGTAGATCAGTTTTTGAACTCATACAAGAAATAGGTTTTCGAATTTTGTATACGAATCTTTGCACGGATCTACGGCTTTGGGTCCTTCGGGGTTTCCGCGACGCAAAAAAGCGGTTTTCGCGGCTCGAAGAACCCAACAGAAGAAGCCTTTGAATGAGCCTTTGGCCGGCCACCGGAGACGCCCTAAAGCTCGGCTGCGTTTTTCGCCCGAGAGGAGTCGCCGACGCGAGAGAGGAGAAGAGGAAAAGAGAGAAAAGAAAATAACTTAACCCCTCTCTTACCTATCCTTTTATAACCTAGGGTTATGGCTTAAGATCAATTCGTGATTGATTTGTTCACGAAACATCAGCGTGCTCGCTTGGTCCGCTGGAAAGTCGGATTCCCGAAGGTCTCGGGTTCGAGCCGCTCTCGGCTCCTTTTTAAACGGTAATTTTATTTCGTTTCTTAAGATCGCTTAACTATATTTAATTCCCTTAAATTATAACAAAACAACCGTGGATCACCTGGTTGTCTGAGTCCGGTTAAGACTCGAGTCAAGCCCGAGGTCTTGGGTTCAAAACCCGCCTTCAACATATATATTTTTTATTATTTTTTTAAACTTCTTCCTCTTGGTAAAAATATCAAACGAACTCCAAAAATAGCATAAAAGTACTCTAAAAATTTCTAAAAATGTCTAGAATTTTTATATAGAATTTCTAAATATTTTTGGATTATTTTTGAGGCTCAAAATGAGAAAATTTGGGTCAAGCTTCGGAAACCAGGAGAGGAATACAAAATATGCTTCGGAGCTATCTTACTGCAGGTGAGTAGCGACTTACCTCGGTTCCTTGGACTTACAACTGGCGAGAACAATTCTAGGGCTTCGGAGAACTCGAGCTTTCGGTCCCTCCTTGTGCTCACGGCTCCTCCTCGACGAGAGGAACGCAAGGAGATGAAGAAGCCTTTGAATGAGCCTTTGGCCGGCCACCGGAGACGCCCTAAAGCTCGGCTGCATTTTTCGCCCGAGAGGAGTCGCCGACGCGAGAGAGGAGAAGAGGAAAAGAGAGAAAAGAAAATAACTTAACCCCTCTCTTACCTATCCTTTTATAACCTAGGGTTATGGCTTAAGATCAATTCGTGATTGATTTGTTCACGAAACATCAGCGTGCTCGCTTGGTCCGCTGGAAAGTCGGATTCCCGAAGGTCTCGGGTTCGAGCCGCTCTCGGCTCCTTTTTAAACGGTAATTTTATTTCGTTTCTTAAGATCGCTTAACTATATTTAATTCCCTTAAATTATAACAAAACAACCGTGGATCACCTGGTTGTCTGAGTCCGGTTAAGACTCGAGTCAAGCTCGAGGTCTTGGGTTCAAAACCCGGCTTCAACATATATATTTTTTATTATTTTTTTAAACTTCTTCCTCTTGGTAAAAATACCAAACGAACTCCAAAAATAGCATAAAAATACTCTAAAACTTTCTAAAAATGTCTAGAATTTTTATATAGCATTTCTAAATATTTTTGGATTATTTTTGAGGCTCAAAATGAGAAAATTTGGGTCATTACAAGATCTTCCTTTTCAAATCTTAAGTAGTCGTGTTCTAAGGCTTCTTCTTCTAACTTCTTATATTTGGTCTCCCATTCTCTGATTTCTTGCTTGAGTTTTATATTTTCTTCAGCCAATTCGATCGCCTATTTTAGGATTTGTCTTTCCTCCTCTTGTTTGACTTGTTAAGCTTCAACTTCTGCCTTTATCCTTTTAATTTCTGCTTCACAAAATGCAATATAGTCTTGTTGTTCTTTTAACAAATATTTGGGGTTATACCTGATTGGTGTAGACTGTGCTACAGGGGTGCATTTATCAAAGTAGTATATGCTGCACATCCCGCACACCGTGATTTTGCACATCGGGCAATGCCTTCTATGCCTCCTTTGACTTTCTCTTTTGCAACACTGACAATTGAGATGATCCCCGTGAACTTATTCATTAATCTCCCATAAGTGTTTGCATTCATACTGTTTCTGGGATATTTGTACTTGTGCCCGGTATCCTGAGCTTGGTCCTATCCACCAGGACCTTCCTTCTTCACAGAGCATAAAGATCCTTTCCATTGTTAGAGCATTTAGTCCTTGTTGGAGATCTTCAATATTATCTTCTCCTTCAGAAATACTATAAATAGCGTCACTTTGGTCTTCTCCTTCTTCAACAGATATTATCTCACAGTCTTCTAGAAGGTTAAGTTGCTTAAACATTGCAACTCTCTTGACATTCTTTTTCTCATTGTTGCAGTCTCTGGCGAAATGCCCTTTTTCTCCACAAAGAAAACATTTGCACTTCTTATTTCTGACTAAGTGCTTCTTCTTTTCTATTTTGCATGCGATGAGTGTGGCTTCCCTTTATAGGTCTTGTATCTTCTTATGTCATATTTCTTCCTGGAGTTTTGTAATATCTAGGAATAGGGATGTTGCTACAGAATGATAAGTCTTTTAGAGCCCTTTTGAAAGTGGCATCCTTTTATTCATTTTCTAAATACCGATAGGAGAATAAAATTCTTGGGATGACGCCTAGTGTTTCCTTGATATTTTTCCTCAAAGGCCTTTTTAATTTTGGTTCCTAAGTCTCCTAGCATTTTTGCCCATATTTTTTCTGATAGTTCAAGGCCAGTAAACACAAGGTTGTTTTGATGTGATCAACAAATTAAGTTAGGTCTTGTGGTGTTTTAATCTTATGCCTAAGTGTTCAGGAGCTTAGGAGCATAGGGAGTCAGCGAAAGACGTAGCTAGCGAGAAGGATGGTATGGGAGAGTGCGTTTGAGGGACGAGGAGCTGCAGAAGAGTACACTGGTGGACGAGAAGGAAGCATGCGGTGTTTCTAAGGGACAAGAAGCCTGAGCGGAAGATTGCTCAGGGAGCAAGAGATGCAGCTAGCGAGAAGGTCGGCACGAGGTGCGACCGAGGGATGAAGAGCTGCGGATGAATACGCTGGCGGACGAGAAGGAGGCATGCGACAATTCCGAGGGATGAGAAGCCGGAACCAAAACCTGCTCGAGAAGGCCGGAAGTTGGGTTCGGGTGAGCCCTATTCTGAATGGCCGAAATTACCCAAGCGAGCGGAAGACCCGGACCGAGGTGAACAGAGCCGGAGCAGAAGACCCAGGCTGAAAAAGTCAACGAGGTTGACTTTCCCCACCCGGGGTGCCCAGAGAAGTCCAGGGCGCCTGGAGTAATCCGGGGAGCTCAGAACCATTCTGGGTGCCCGAAATGCTGATTCTATCCAGAATGATGTGGACGTTGATCGTTGTGTCAGGGATAAAGTTTTATCCCCTCCCAGGCGTTTGAAACCCTTCCAGGCACCTCAACCAAGGCTATAAATATAGTTTTGGTCCAGAAGCTAGAGAACAGACAAACAATTAGCATTTCCAACACTTGTGTACTTCATTTGTAGTTTAGCTTCTTTATTCTCTGTGCTTAAATGTTATAAGAGGCTTGTCCGCCTGAAGAAGATATTCTAGTGCGCGATTCATTCCTTGGATTAACAACCTCCCTAGTTGTAACCAAGTAAAAATACTTGTGCCTCTTCTTTTCTATTTTATTTGTTTACTTTATTTATGCAAGTGTTCTTTTGAAAGTTTGAGAAGGGTTGTGTTTTGTTTTTACAGGGCTATTCAACCCCCCTCTAGCCGGCCAACGCGATCCAACAAGTTGTATAAAAGTAAGGACGCCTCAGAAGGACTAACCGCCGACTGAAGCAACGAGATTGCCAGAGCTAACATCTACACACCAACTTTCGAGGGGGAGTTCACTTTTTTGGAAGTGACGAATGCATGTTTATTTTAAAACTGACTTAAATATGTGTCTAACAATGAAATATAGTTTTGAAATGCCCAAAAGCAAAGAAGGAGAAGAACTTGAGGAGCATCAGTGGACTGACGAGCAACGTAACGAGGTTATGGCAAGTGATAAGGCTGAGTCCAGTCTTCTGAACGTACTACCTGCCAAGGATCTCGACAAAGTCAGAAAATACAAAAGCACAAAAGAACTTTGGGAAAAGTTCTTGAAGCTCTACGAAGAACCAGTTGAGGTCAAATCCAACTCCTTGATGGACACCAAGTCACTGTCAGAAGAGTCCGAGATCGAGGAAACTGCTGGGACAACCCTAACAGCCGAATTCCATCCCGATGACACAGAAAGCTCATCCCAGATGAGCATCGATGAAGGGGGAGAGCCTTCGGAAGAAAACAACTCAACAGGGGGAGAATCAAAAGCCGACATGGTAAGTCAGGTATGGTCTTCACCTCCTGACAAATTAATTAAGTCAATCAAAACATTGCCGGAAGATTTTTGCGAATTAGAAACGTTGTTGAAAGATTTTTGTAAATTATAAATTATCCTGTCGAAAGAATTTTGTGAATTAAAATCTAAAAAATTATTTACTAAGAATAGTGAGTTAAAAGAAACTCAAGCAACAACTTATAGATTAAAGAATCTCAACAAACTAACAATAGAAAATAACATGATAAAGGAAATAATATAATTTTCTGCATGCTCAATATTTTCTGCTTCAAATTTGAAAAATTATGATAGACTAAAATAGAAATTTAGATATCAAAATGATATTAAAACAATAGCAATAACTTAAGAATAAATTTTTAAATAAAAAATAATAATAATCTAGTATTATTCTTTTTGCAAATTATTAAACTATAAAAATTTCGTTTGAGTTATTCCTGCCCACAGAAGATTTTTTTTAATTAAAAATTTTTACTTATCTAAAATGCAATTTGTGATAAATCTTGAAAATGCATGCTCTATTTTTTAGATCTCAAAAATTGAATTAAAAAAAAGCTATCAGAAAATTCTTTTGGGTTCTATCTTTCAAAGTATTTCATATAAATATACTTTGCTTATTTCAAAGGATTAACCCTTAGATTTTTGATGAAACCCTATTTTTTATGTGATCAACGGCGAAGAAGGTAATATTAAGTCTAGGGGGAAGTAGGATCAAAATTAAATTTTTTTTATCTTTTTTCACTTTCATTGCAAAATTTAATTACTTTTAATTTATACTAGTTACCCAAACTTAACATGGATTGCTTACATCAAAAAGGTAGAGATTGTTGGAACCCCAAAGTTGTTTTAATGTGATCAACAAGTTAAGTTAGGTCCTGTGGTGTTTTAACCTTGTGTCTAAGTGTGCAGGAGCTTAGGAGCACATGGAGTCGAGCGGAAGACGCAGCTAGTGAGAAGGACGACATGGGAGAGTGCGTCTGAGGGATGAGGCACTGCGGAAGAGTACATCGGCGGACGAGAAGGAACCATGCAGTGTTTTCGAGGGACGAGAAGCCGGAGTGGAAGATTTCTCGAGGAACAAGAGACGCAGCTATTAGAGTGTATACTAAAAGCCTAGTTTTTTGTAAACATTTATTTTTGAAATAAAGAATCACATTGATCAAATGTCTACATTTATATGCTAAGTGTAGTTGTTCAATTAATTTATATTGTAGATAACATGATGTGTGGTGTCACACACAGAAGATCATGTTATCATTTCCTTATAAATTATAAATAGTAGCTCACGACTAAGATGGATAGGAATAAATCATTGGAATAATCGTAGTATAATTTGGTATTAGTTTATCTTGACTATAAAATTACACTAGTACACTCTGAGTGTATTGAGCAGGACCATTTGATGTAGTTTCTTTTTATACTGACTATATAAAAAAACAATACCTCTGTTATTATGGAAGTGTGTACTCTTAATCATGATATAATAACAATCACATATACTTAATATTTATTTCTTTAATTTATCAAAGAGTGTGATTTAGTTCGTTAAATCAATATACCCGATAAGTTGGGAAATGATATTATTTATATGGTGTATTGTTGATTATAGAATGAAACTGTGTCCTAGAAATATAGGTTGTTGATGCCCCCTTGAGGAGCTCATAAGGATTGTCATGTAAACCCTGCAGGTGGACTTAGTCCGACATGACAATGAAGTTGAGTGGTACTACTCTTGGAGCTAGATATTAATTAAGTGAGTTATCAGTAACTCATTTAATTAGTGGACATTATATATATTAAACACAGGGAGACTAACACACTCATGATAAGAAGGAGCCCATATAGTAATATGGGATTGGTGTGGTAGTTCAATAATAACTCTTTAGTGGTATGAGTTATTATTGATGAACTCGAGTTGGGTGTTCGGGGCGAACACAGGAAGCTCAAGTTCATCGGGAGACCAAAACCAATTCCTCCTCTCGGTCCCTATCGTAGCCTCTTATTTATAAAGTCTTATACTCACCCAAACCCAATTTCTTACCCACCTTAAGGTGGCCTACCAAGCCTAGCTTAGAGCCCAAGCTAGGGCCTGCCAAACCAAGGTCAGATGGGATCAAGTGGCGACCGACCCTAGCTTGGAACCCAAGCTAAGGTGGCCAACTACAATTAAAATAAAAGGGATTTTATTTTTAAAATCTTTCCTTATGTGGAAGCCATGATTTAAAAGAGAGTTTTAAAATTAAAGGTTTGATATCTTTCCTTATTTGTAGTTAAAAGGAAGATTTTAATTTTGGAGAAAACTTTTCTTTTTGTAATCATCTACATATTTTAATAGGGAGATTTTAATTTATAAAAGTTTCCTTTTATAACTAACCATGAAGGGAATTTTTAAAAGAGAAATTTTATTTTAAAAATTTTCGGAAACAAATTAAGAAGTTTTAATTTTGTGTTTAAAACTTTCCTTATTTGGAGGGCATGTAAGGGCCGACCATTAAAAGAATAAAAGGAAAATTTTAATTAAATTTTCTTTTATTGGCAAGGAAAATAAGGAAGTTTTAATTATGTTTAAAACTTTTCTTATTTGCCAAGACTAAGGAATATAAAAGAGATGGTAGAGGTGCCTCACCTCACAACACATCTATTATTCCTCTTCTCTATTCCTTGGTGGTGGCAGACCCTCATAAGCTACGAAAGGTATAATTAGTTATTAGTTTTCGCATCATAACTAGTTTATTCTTTTGTTTAGATCTTGAAATACCAAACACAAGAGGCTAACGATTCTAGGTTTCGGATTTATGATTCGATTTTGTGTTTCTTTTATTTTTCAATCTTGTGATTCGATTGTTCTTAGTGGTTAGACCTTGGGTTACTATAAGGAGATTAAATATTGAATTTCGTTGAAAGGCTTTGTCTAGGAAGTGGTGGATGATCCCATACCTAAGAAGGCCTAATACCTCGCCATGTTTAACCTGGAAGCTGATCTCTAAAATAAATATTTAATCAAATTTGTAACATAGGTGGATTTGGATTAATAATGTTAAGCATTGTTTGCGATCCAAGTCTAAACCTCTAAGAAAAGATAAGTTAAATTTGGAATCAATAATGTTAAGTTCTGTTTATGATTCCAAGTTTAATTTCTAAATAACACAATAGGTTGTTAGAAAAGGTTCAGGACTTGTATAAATTTTTTGTACAGGGGAACCGGTACGATATTCTGAGTAGCAACTAACAACTGGTATCAGAGCTAGGGTTTGCCTCTATGTGTTTGATTTTCAGTATAATTTAGGCAGGATAATAGTAGGATATGCTAACTCTATGGTTGTAGGCTCCAACTATTATGGATTATAGTGATTGTGTGTGATTGGACCCTTGGACATGTCAAGGGCATTTTATGTGTGTGCATGATTGTATGTATTAAATACAGTAGGAGCTGTATTAGTTTTAGGATTTTACATTTTTGTTTCGATCTAGATTACATGTACATTCCCTAGTGGAATATATGATCGATAAATGTAAAATTCTATTTTTGTCGCGAATCGTATCCTTGCGAAGCGTGGTACTATTTGAGGACCAGAGGCGCAGCGGAATAAGAAGAAAGATCGATGCGACAACTACACCCGATTGCAGTGGCTAAAGATGGCAACAGCTAGGGTTGACTGCACACAGAGGATAGTGATGGATGAAACCATAATAGTTGGAAAATTAATTTCCATATTTATTGGTTTTATTTACTGTGATGTGTGTGATGTGTGCTTGCATGGTTAAAATTCCTCACCTTAAATAACTAAGTGGGAGAGAGATTAGTAAATAAATTCCACGATCTCCATTACTTGTTTGTAAGTGATGTAACAAACTTACGTGTTGGCTCTGAGTGCCTCCCTCCACAACAGATGAGTTTGTTTGCGGATCACTAGATCAAACTTCCTTTATGGATGGTTATAGGAAATTATTTAGGAGTGTGTGATCTTCTCCAACTAAAGGGGCACAATCCTATTTAATGGACTAAGTATCAAGTAATGGTATACACTTAGGCGCATTTAATAGTATCTTCCTCAATTGAGTCACTGCTATTATTTGTGAGACCAAAGGAAAACCAACTATTAATTTTATTTGTCATAAAGATCGGATGACAAGATAATAAAATTAATGGGTAAAATCTCCTCTTACAAATGTTGAATTTGTATACGTCCACACTAACATGGCATGCAAAATTCACGGTGTTTTGAGGTGTTGGTAAATTTAAATAATATTGTTTGAGGAATCAATATTATTCTAAATTTAGAGTCTTAACCAAAACTTATTTTGTGATTCTTAGGATGACTTTCAACCCATTGGCTATTATACTAAAAGAGAACAAACTTATTGGTCCCAATTACATAGATTGGAAAAGAAACCTGGACATTGTCCTAACTACTGAAGGTTATAAGTTTGTATTGTTAGAGGTCTTCCCTAATGTGCCTAATAGTGATTCTAGTGAAGAGGAGATTGAGTATCATAAGAAATGGGTAAAGGCAGATGAGATGACGCGGTGTTATATTTTAGCTTCAATGTCAAATGTGCTGCAACATCAGCATCAGGACTTACCAACTGCTTATGATATGATGAACAATCTCAAGGAACTCTTCAGACACCAGAATTCAGATGCTAGGCAAGAGGCAATGAGAAAATTAATGCAGCCACCATGTCAGAGGGAACACCCGTAAGGGATCATATCCTAAAGATGATGACTTATTTGAACGAAATACAAATCCTTGGAGCTGAAATTGATGGGGAAACCCAGATCGATATTATTCTCCAAACGCTATCCAGAAGTTTTGAGCAGTTCTGCCTGAACTATAACATGAACAAAAGAGCTTATACGTTGGTGGAACTTCTGACAGAACTTCAGGCAGCTGAAGGTATATTTCATCATAGTTCTCAGATTCACTTTGCTGAAAATATTTCTACTTCTAAGTCGAAAGGCAAGAAGAAGAAGAAACAGGCTGGCTCAATAAAGAAGGTGAATAGATCTCTAGGTACTGGACCTAAAGCTGGAGTGAAGAAGCCAAAGGGCAAGTGCTTCATCTGCAAGTAGTCTGGATATTGGAAGGCGGATTATCCTCGAAGGAAAGAGAACAATAGAGGTATATCTTATTCTCTAGTAGTTAAAACATGTTTAGCGGTGTTATCTACCAATACCTGGTGTGTAGATATAGGAGTCACTGATCATGTCTGCAATACATTGCAGGGGTTCCAAGAAATCTGATGACTATATGAAGGAGAGATAACCGTCTACATGGGCAATGCTATAAAAGTGGCGGTTGTTGCAGTGGGAGACGTTTACTTATCATTCGATAGGAATAGAATTTTGATTTTGAGAAATTGTCTTTATGTACCAACTTTTAGAAAGAATTTAATTTCAATTTCTAAACTCTTTGTGGATGGATATTCTGTTTATTTTGATGATAAAGTAGTTATCAAGAAAAATAGGGTTATTATCTGTTCTGGTGCATTACTAGGCAATTTGTATACTCTAAATCCAATTTCTCTCGCAAAGCAATAAATGAAAATTAATAACACATCTTCTAATTCTAATAAGAGAAAGGAACCTTCGGAAATGAACCAAACATATCTTTGACATCTAAGGCTTGGTCATATTAACTTGAGTAGGATTCAAAGGCTAATAGCCGATAGACCCTTGGGTTCATTAGTGTTGGAAAACTTTCCAACTTGCGAATCTTGTTTGGAAGGTAAAATGACCAAGAGACCTTTTAAGGCCAAGGGGTATAGAGCCAAAGATGTGTTAGAACTAATTCATTCTGATTTGTGTGGTCTTATGTTTATCCAGACAAGAGGTGGTTTTGAATATTTTGTCTCTTTCATAGACGACTATTCGAGATATGGATACATTTACTTGATGCGCCGCAAGTCTGAATGCTTTGATAAGTTCAAAGAGTACAAGGCTGATGTGGAGAAACGTCATGGTAAAAGTATCAAGACATTACGGTCTGATCGTGGTGGCGAATACCTCTTTGGAGAGTTTAGGAATTACTTATCAGAGGCCGGGATTCAATCTTAATTGTCTTCACCTGGTACACCCCAACAGAATGGTGTGGCAGAAAGAAGGAATAGAACTCTTATGGAGATAGTTAGATTGATGATGAGTTATTCAGAATTACCAGATTCGTTTTGGGGGTATGTTTTAGAAACAGCAGTGTACATTCTAAATATGGTGGCTTCTAAATCAGTACACTATCCTCCCATGGAATTATGGAATGGGCGTAAGCCTAGTCTGAGTCATATTCGGATATGGAGTAGTCTAACATATGTGCTGAAGGGAGATACTGGCAAGTTAGAATCACCTACAGAAGTTTGTCTGTTTGTAGGATATCCTAAGGGAACGAAAGGTGGTTTGTTTTATAATCCTAAAATCAGAAGATCATTGTTAGCACTAATGCTCGATTATGTAATGAACCATAAGCTCATGAGTGAAATTATTCTCGAAGAAATTAGAGAGGACACGTCTAGTCTAGTACCAACAGTACAAGATGAAATATCACAAGAAACTACAACACGTGTCACAAATGATGCATAGTTACAGACAGTGCCTCATCGTAGTGGGAGGGTTGTGAGACAACCTGAGAGATTCATGTTTTTGGGAGATTCTTCAGACTTGATCCCTGGTGAACACGAACCTGATCCCCGGACATATGACGAAGCACTCCAAGATAAAGATGCAGTATCTTGGCAAAGAGCGATGAATTCTGAAATAGAATCTGTATATTCTAATAAGGTCTGGGAGCTTGTAGAACCACCAAATGGTGTAAAATCCGTTGGATGTAAATGGATCTACAAAAGTAAAAGAGGGATAGATGGGAAGGTGGAAACCTTCAAAGCAAAACTTGTTGCGAAGGGGTATACTCAGAAAGAGAGAATTGATTATGAGGAAACTTTTTCACCGGTAGTCATGCTTAAGTCTATTTGGATACTCTTATCTATTGTCGCTCATATGGATTATGAGGTTTGGTAAATGGATGTCAAGACAGCTTTCCTTAACGGAAGTCTTGAAGAAAACATCCATATGAAGCAACCAGAGGGGTTCATAGCAAAGGGCAAAGAGCATCTAGTTTATAAGCTAAATCGGTCTATTTATGGACTGAAGCAAGCTTCAAGGTCTTGGAACATCCGGTTTAATGAAGTAATCCAGTCGTATGGATTTATTCAGTGTTCGGATGAGTCTTGTGTATACAAGAAGTGTGATGGAAACTTGGTAGTATTTCTTGTACTCTACGTAGATGACATTTTGTTAGTTGGAAATAATATCAAAGTGTTGTCGGAAGTAATGGTATGGTTGTCCAAGCAATTCGTTATGAAGGACTTGGGAGAATGCACACATATTCTTGGGATCACAAGCAATTCGTTAATAAGGGATCACAAGAAAAGAATGTTGTGCTTATCCCAAGCTTCATATATCGATATAATCCTAGCTCGTTTTAGCATGTAAGACTCAAAGAAAGGTTTTTTACCTTTTAGGCATGAAGTATCTTTATCTAAAGAGATGTCTCCGAAGGCATCAAAAGAGATAGAAGAAATGAAGGCAGTTCCTTATGCTTCAGCAGTAGGAAGCCTATTGTATGTTATGTTGTGCACGAGACCAGATATCTGTTTTGTCGTGGGCATGGTTAGCAGATATCAAAGCAACCCTGGACAAGGACATTGGACTGCTGAAAAGCATATATTGAAGTACCTTAGAAGGACTAAAGATTATATGCTAGTTCACAGATTCTGGCTTCTAATCATATAGGGACAATAGTAAGTCTACATCAAGCTATGTGTTTACTTTTGGAGGTAGAGCCATTGCATGGAGGAGTGTTAAGCAGAAATACGTTTCAGACTCAACCATGGAAGCTGAGTATGTGACAGCCTCTGAGGCAGCCAAAGAAGCTGTATGGCTTAGGAACTTTCTAATGGACTTAGATGTGATTCCTGGTTTGCCCAAAATCATCACAATTTATTGTGATAATAGCGGTGCAGTAGCAAACTCGAAGGAACCACGAGCCCATAAGGTGAGTAAACACATAGAGCGCAAGTACCACCTGATACGAGACATCGTAAAGCGAGGAGAACTTGTTGTCGTCAAGATTGCATCAGCAGATAACCTGGCAGATCCTTTCACAAAGGCCCTTCTGGCGAAAGCTTTTGATCGGTATATTGAGGGGATGGGGATCAGATGTATAGTAACATTTATGACAGCATAGTCTTTTAGTATAAGTGGGAGATTGTTAGAGTGTATACTAAAAGCCTAGCTTTTTGTAAACATTTATTTTTGAAATAAAGAATCAAATTGGTCAAATGCCTACATTTATATGCTAAGTAGTTGTTCAATTAATTTATATTGTAGATAACATGGTGTGTGGTGCCACACACAGAAGATAATGTTATTGTTGGTGCAGGAAGCATCCGACGATCGAACTCATGTTTTGATAATGGCGAAGAATTCAAAGTTAAGGTGTTTTATTTTCTAACAAGTCTACTTGAGGATGTCAGGAAAGTCCTAGCTGCGGTTAGGCAAAGAGAAAAACCCTAGGGGGTGGTAACTCTAGGTCATAGGGGGTGGTAACCCTATGCGGAAAGTCTTGGCAGGTCGATGTCTTCAGGCAAAAGTCCTAGGGGGTGGTAACCCTAGGTGGAAAGTCCTGGTGTCGCGAACCAGGTGAAAGTCTGGACTAGCCGGGAAGCGGATGTCCAGCAGAAAGTCCGGAAGTATCGAGTGCTGAGAAAAAGTCCAGTCTATATGGAGGATCGCACTGGCAACAGGTAAATCTCCTGAGTGGAGTAGGTGAGGACGCGTTCCCCGTAGAGGGAACAGTAGGCGTCGGGTCGACCTAGGGTTTCCGGTTGGAAACCCGAAGTCAGACTCGGATAGTCCGAAGACTGTCTATACTTCATTTATCATATTTATTGTGCTACCTTTGTGTTGCAGGATAGTGTTTGGGACTAACGTATCTTGCAGGTACAAAGGAGCAACCTAAAGCCTCGGATGAACAGTGTCCGAGGCGCCTCCATGAAGCTTGGAGGCGCCTCGGGTGCACAAGCTGAGCTGGCTGTGAAGCACCATTGGAGGCGCCTTGAAGAAGGCAGAAGGCGCCTTGGAAGGCGCCTTGAGTGAGGTTTAAGGCGCCTTAAGCAGATGAACTTCGACCAGCTCAAGCTTGATCCACGCGGAGGATTCGGCAGCATGGAGGCGCCTTAAACAGCCTTCAAGGCGCCTTGAACACCCTTTATAAGGGGGTTTCGACTAGCACTTCAAGATAACAAATACTAAGTGATCTCTCATCAACGTGCTGCTCCAAAAGACGTTCCGAAGTGCTGCTACAAGTGCCCGGCGACCCGAAGCTTCAGATTTAGCATTTCTTGTTGTCGGTATAATACTTATAGCTTTTTGTACTCATAATTGTAATCTTTTAACGAGCTTATAGTTGTTGCCCACAGAAAGCGATCAAGGATCGCGGCCTTCGAGTAGGAGTCGCCTTAGGCTCCGAACGAAGTAAAATCTCTCGTGTCTCTCTCTGTGTGTTTGTTCTTTATTCCGCTGCTTGTTTTAAACTCCGATAGTCTTCCGATTTGAAAAACGAAATAGCCACGAGCGTTATTCACCCCCCCCTCCTCTAGCGCGTCTCGATCCAACAATTGGTATCAGAGCAGGGTTGTTTTGAGTTGGTGCAACTACCATTCAAAACATTTTTTTCGTGGTATTTTGTTTCGGAGTCATTAGAAATTAGCTAATTAGCTAAAATTCTAATTTTTTTTATCAGTGTTGCTCAAAGTTGGTCAATACCACTTGAGCTCGTTATTATTTTTTTTCCTCCCGCACTACTAATCCAAGACACAGTCTTGGAATAGATCTTTTTGTTTTTGCTTATCTAGGTCTAAAATGACTCAACAAGAGGGATATAGCACTGTTCGTCCCCCACTATTTTTCGGAGAAGACTTCGGATATTGGAAGGGGCGAATGGAGATATATCTGAAGATCCAGTTCGACACCTGGATGATAGTCAAGACAGGACTTCAACTACCAACTGATACAGACGGTAAGCCTACATCCTGTGAGAACTGGGAGCCAGCCTTCATCAAAAAGGTGGAAGCCGACGCCAAAGCTACCTGCACCATCCATTGCGGTCTTACCAAGGAGGAGCTCAACAGAGTCGGTCCCTTTTCAACCGCAAAGGAACTCTGGGAGAAACTGATCGAACTTCACGAGGGCACCTCGGAAACCAAGGTAAGTAAGCGAGATTTATTATTTAATAAATTGTATAATTTAAAAATGCAGGAAGGTGAGACGGCAAGCCAGCTGCACGCGCGCATCCAGGACATTCTCAACTCTCTTCATGCAATTGGACAGAGAGTCGAAAACCGGGACATCATAAGGTACGCATTAAATTCGTTTCCAAGGAGTACATTATGGGCATCAATGGTAGATGCCTACAAGGTCTCCAAAGACTTATCTTCTTTAAAGTTGGACGAGTTATTTTCTGAATTTGAACTTCATGAACAAACTCATGCACAGCCTTCCGAGAAGGGTATTGCTTTGGTTGCAGGTACGAGTCGAACACGGGAATCAAGAGTACGGCGAAAAATTGAATCAGAATCAGAAGACGAATCCGACTCAGAAGATTCAGAGGATGAACTGACCAGCGAACTCGTGAACCTTGTGAAGAAGCTCTACAAGAAGAAGAAGGGCTTCAACAAGAAAGATCTGAAGAAGGCAGTTTAATCTAGGGAGGCCCAACCAAACTCAAAGGTAAAATTCGAAGTCACGTGTTACGGGTGCAACCAGAAGGGGCATATCAAAGCCAACTGTCCCAACCAAAAGGAGGCCAAAAAGCAAAGAAGAAAGAAGGCCCTGAAAGCAACTTGGGACGAATCTTCTTCAGAGGACGAAAACGATGAACTTGGTCAAACAAGTCTACTCGGACTGATGGCCCGGGACTAGATCATCGAGAGCGAGTCAGAAGCCGAGTCCGAGCAAAGCCACGGATCCGAATCCGTTTCAGAAGGGCCAGACTCCAATGTAAGTATTCCAAGGCTTAATAATTTAGTTAATTACTTACTTCGCAAACTAGCTAAATCAAATCTTAGGATTAAATCACTTCTAAAGGAAGTAGCCGTCCTTAAAGAAGTGACAAACACTAATTCTTTACCTGATCAAGTTCAAACTGAAAATTCTACTCAAGTTCATAAACTTGAGGAAGAAAACTCTAGCTTGAAAAATCAGGTAAAAGACTTAAAAATATGTTAGAACGGTTTTCTCTGGGATCCAAGAATTTGGACATAATTCTTGGAACACAAAGAGCCGTCTACAACAGAACTGGACTGGGATATAAAAGTAAAAAGAAATATAGATCTTATTTATCCTTAATAAACAAACAAGGTAGTAAATTAGTCCAAGCATGGGTCCCCAAGTCTAAATTAATCAATCAAGTTGGACCTGACCAATACTGGGTTCCGAAGGATCAAATACACTACCTCGATGGACCAGATCGAGGCTATGATCCAGGGAAAGCTAAAAGGAAATCGATATTAAAAATTCGAAATTAAATTTTAAATTCAAAATCAAAATTAAATTCAAAATTCAAAATTAATATTAAAAATTCAAAATTAAATTTTAAACTCAAAATCAAAATTAGAAATTCGAAATTAAATTTTAAATTCAAAATCAAAATTAGAAATTCGAAATTAAATTTTAAATTCAAAATCAAAATAAAAAATTCAAAATTCAAAATTCAAAATTCAAATTCAAAATTAGAAATTCAAAATTAAATTTTAAATTCAAAATCAAAATTAAAAATTCAAAATCAAAGTCAAAATTCGAAATTAAAACTCCAAATCCAAAATTCAAAAATAGATGGTGGATCCAAACTAGCTGGCACCTCCAACTGAACTACCCGACAGGGTAACTGAACATAATTTACCCGAAATGGATAAAACAAGAATAGATTACCCGGCAGGGTAATTAAGGCTAGTTTAAAAAGGGCTAGTTTTAACTTGAACCACAGTACTGGTGAAGTTTTTGGATGATAGTACGTTAGGGAAGCTTGGGCATCGCATGTCTAGGAAGATATGACTTCGACCTGGTGCATTTGACCAAGTGGAACTGACCGAAGCTACCCTTAAACGGATCCTAACTAGTTAGACCAAGGATTAGTATTAAGTTCAATAGGTAGGACTATTTGGAAAACCTCGAAGGCATGGTTACTTTAATGAGCTCCGAGTGACTCACCATAGCCTAGAAGTTTATCCAAAGAATGCTTACTTGTTGAACCCAAAGCTAAAACTGAATCTAACACAAAGTTAAACCAGACCCTTAAATTCAACAATAATTCATCTCACAACAATCATAGGATTCCCTGATTGACAATCTAGATCAGGTGAGATGACTAAGAAATTAAAATTAAATTAAAACTTAAATTTCAAATTATTTTAAAAAACTTAAATTTCAAAATTATTCTAAAAAACTTAAAATTCAAATTATTTTAAAAACTTAAATTTCAAAATTATTTTAAAAAACTTAAATTTCAAAATTATTTTAAAAAACTTAAATTTCAAATTATTTTAAAAACTTAAATTTCAAATTATTTTAAAAACTTAAATTTCAAAATTGTTTTAAAAACTTAAATTTCAAAATATTTAAAAAAAAAAACTTAAATTTCAAAATTATTTTGACAAACTTAAATTTTAAAATTATTCTTAAACTCAATAAACATAAGTGTTTGCTAAATTATCTTGAATACAATAGAATAGAAAATCTAAGGAGTCTGCTTCAATCACGCTATCTTTAAATCCATTAAAAAGAAACCAATTCAACTACTTCATGTGTAGGAATTGGATCAATGGATGTTGGATAATGGATGCTCCAGACATATGACTGGAGATAAGTTGAAGTTTACCAAACTCAAGTACAAGAGTCTATGATCAGTTGCATTCGGCAACAACGGTAAACTTAAAGTAATCGAAAAAGGTAATATTGAACTTAGTTCCGATTTCATTATTCGAAATGTTTTATTGGTTGAAAATTTTAACTTTAATTTACTAAGTATAAGTCAATTGTGTGACAGCGGATACCTAGTTAATTTTGATAAATCTGGATGTCTAGTTAAAAATATTGAAAATCCAGAAATTAAACTTAAGGGACTTAGGAAAAATAACATCTACACAATTGATTTATCAATATCCTCAATAAAGTGTCTCCTGACACAACAAGAGGAAACCCAACTGTGGCACAGAAGGCTGGGTCACACTCACACAAGACTCATTTCAAAAATGAGTCAAAATGGTCTAGTTAGAGGTTTGCCCAAATTAAAATTTATTGAAAATTCAATCTGTGATGCATGTCAAAAAGGAAAACAAACCAAGTCAACCCACAAGTCAACTAACCTAGAAAGATCCAACACCATACTTGAGCTCCTTCACCTTGACCTATTTGATTCACATGGAGCCAAATCACTAAACAAGAACCAATATTGCTTAGTAATAATTGATGACTACTCTAGGTACACTTGGGTAAAATTTCTAAAAACAAAAGATGAAACATATGCTCCAGTAGCTAGACTCGAGTCCATTAAGATGTTATTAGCCTATGCAGCAAATAAATGATTCAAATTGTACCAAATGGACGTTAAGTCTACCTTTTTAAATGGTTTTATCAAGGAAGAGGTCTACGTAAGTCAACCTCCAGGGTTTGAAGACATAGACTACCCTAATCACGTATTTAAATTAAAAAAGGCACTATATGGACTAAAACAAGCGCCTAGAGCATGGTATGAAAGATTATCTAATTACTTAATATCCAAAGAATTTAACCAAGGACAAATCGATCCTACTTTGTTCGTGAAAACTATAGGAAAAGACATCTTTATAGCCCAAATCTATGTTGACAACATAATCTTTGGCTCAACTAATTCAAAATTCTTGAAAGAATTTGTCAAATTAATGGAAAGTGAATTTGAAATGAGTATGGTTGGAGAACTTAATTTCTTCTTAGGCTTACAAATTAAACAAACTAAAGATGGAATCTACATTTATCAAACTAAATATGCTAAAGAGTTAATTAAAAAATTCTGTATGGAAAATTCAAAAATTATAAATACTCCAATGGCAACCAACATAAACATTGACTCTGACCCTGAAGGAAAACCAGTTGACCCAAAATACTATAGAAGTGCCATAGGTAGCTTACTCTACCTAACTGCAAGTCGACCCGACATATTGTTTGCAGTAGGTATGTGCGCAAGATACCAATCCTGTGCAAAAGAGTCACACCTATCATACGTTAAAAGAATGCTTAGGTATATTAAAGGAACTCTAAATGTAGGACTTTGGTATCCAAGAACTTGCACCTTTGACCTTTACGGCTATTCTGACTCAGACTATGCCGGGTGCAAGCTAGACAGAAAAAGTACAAGTGGTAGCTGCAAGATTCTAGGTTAGTGCCTAGTAAGTTGGTCAAGCAGAAAGCAACATTGTGTTGCTCTATCCACCACAGAAGCTGAATACATAGCTCTAGGAGAATGTGCATCTCAACTACTGTGGATGATGCATACGTTAAAAGACTATCAACTAGAGTATAAAAATACACAAATCTTTATTGATAATATCAGCTCAATTAATCTCACCAAGAATCCTATTCACCACTCCAGGACTAAATACATAGAAGTAAAACACCACTTTGTAAGGGACCATGTAGCTAAAGGTGAAATTGCACTCAACCACATTGAGTCCAAATCAAACCTAGCTGACATCTTTACAAAACCCTTACCTGAACTTGAGTTCAGTGCACTTAGAAGGCAAATAGGAATGTGTTGGGTAGAGTAGGGGTCTCATTTTGTTATCTCATTTTTTTCTCTTTAAAATTCTAGGAAATATCATTTTCAAATTTTTTAAATTCCTAGATTTTTTCAAAATTCTGGATATACTTATCATTTTTTTTTCAAATTCTAGGAAAAATAATTTTCAAAATTCCCAATTTCCTAGATTGTTAAAAAAAAAAAAGTGAAATAGTCTAGGCTTTCCCCCTAGAAATCATGTTCCCCTAGAATTAAGCCAGAGCATCTCATAAGCACCTAGGTATACCTTTATTGTGATTAAAAAACATAGAATGACGTGAGATGCATAGGGTATAGCCTGGACTCAAGAATGCTTATATCTGTGCATCGATATGAGTCTGAGCGTTAAATACGCAATATATATTAATCAAGTTGAGTCCTCCAGCTCTAGTCAAATCTAGCTGGACCAAAGTAACTTAACTTGACTAACCAAGTGAAAGCTATTGTCCTGTAGACAATAAGCAAGTAACTTAAGGTTAGACAGTTGGCAGAGGCTACTCAATTTTCTAGTTAAAATTATTTTGTTCTTTAGGGCTCTGATACCTAGTAAATCAATCTAATGAACATGACTCATGCTTGGACTTAGGGACCAACTGAACTTGAATGAATAACCTTATCCTAACACTTGACATTAACTTTCAAACCCTGTTGAACTTAAGCTAACCTATTAATCTGAGTAATTTCCTGTAAATTTTTCAAAGACGAAAATCTATCAAAGAGATGCATTCCCCAACAATTTTATTAAAATGTCTATTATTGCCCATTTTTGATATATGGAAAAGGGGGAGAGTAGCACACTGTAAAATTCAAATTAATAGTTAAAGGGGAGCAAAAGTTAAGGGGGAGCATATAGGTTACTTTATCAAACTTGGTCATTTTGTAAGAAGCAAATTGTAAAATTCAAATTAATAGCTAAGGGGGAGCAAAAGTTAAGGGGGAGCATATAGGTCACTTTAGCGAATTTGCTTTGGTCAGTTTTGTTCATCAATACTTAGCAGATTTGCCTGTGTTAAAAATGTTTATCTATTCGTTTGTTTACTTAACTTTGAATTTGAGTTACCATAATCAAAAAGAGGGAGATTGTTGGTGCGGGAAGCATCCGACGATCGAACTTATGTTTTGATAATGGCGAAGAATTCAAAGTTAAGGTGTTTTGTTTTCTAACAAGTCTACTTGAGGATGTCAGGAAAGTCCTAGCTGCGGTTAGGCAAAGAGAAAAACCCTAGGGGGTGGTAACTCTAGGTCATAGGGGGTGGTAACCCTATGTGGAAAGTCTTGGCAGGTCGATGTCTTCAGGCAAAAGTCCTAGGGGGTGGTAACCCTAGGTGGAAAGTCCTGGTGTCGCGAACCAGGTGAAAGTCTGGACTAGCCGGGAAGCGGATGTCCAGCAGAAAGTCCGGAAGTATCGAGTGCTGAGAAAAAGTCCAGTCTATATGGAGGATCACACTGGCAACAGGTAAATCTCCTGAGTGGAGTAGGTGAGGGCGCGTTCCCCGTAGAGGGAACAGTAGGCGTCGGGTCGACCTAGGGTTTCCGGTTGGAAACCCGAAGTCAGACTCGGACAGTCCGAAGACTGTCTATACTTCATTTATCATATTTATTGTGCTACCTTTGTGTTGCAGGATAGTGTTTGGGACTAACGTATCTTGCAGGTACAAAGGAGCAACCTAAAGCCTCGGATGAACAGTGTCCGAGGCGCCTCCATGGAGCTTGGAGGCGCCTCGGGTGCACAAGCTGAGCTGGCTGTGAAGCACCATTGGAGGCGCCTTGAAGAAGGTAGAAGGCGCCTTGGAAGGCGCCTTGAGTGAGGTTTAAGGTGCCTTAAGCAGATGAACTTCGACCAGTTCAAGCTTGATCCACGTGGAGGATTCGGCAGCATGGAGGCGCCTTGAACAGCCTTCAAGGCGCCTTGAACACCCTTTATAAGGGGGTTTCGACCAGCACTTCAAGATAACAAATACTAAGTGATCTCTCATCAACGTGCTGCTCCAAAAGACGTTCCGAAGTGCTGCTATAAGTGCCCGACGACCCGAAGCTTCAGATTTAGCATTTCTTGTTGTCGGTATAATACTTATAGCTTTTTGTACTCATAATTGTAATCTTTTAACGAGCTTATAGTTGTTGCCCACGGAAAGCGATCAAGGATCACGGGCCTTCGAGTAGGAGTCGCCTCAGGCTCCGAACGAAGTAAAATCTCTCGTGTCTCTCTCTATGTGTTTGTTCTTTATTCCGCTGCTTGTTTTAAACTCCGATAGTCTTCCAATTTGAAAAATGAAATAGCCACGAGCGCTATTCACCCCCCCTCTAGCGCGTCTCGATCCAACAGTTATCAGTTCCTTATAAATTATAAATAGTAGCTCACAACTAAGATGGATAGGAACAAACCATTAGAATAGTCGTAATGTAATTTGGTATTAGTTTATCTTGACTATAAAATTACACTAGTATACTCTGAGTGTATTGAGCAGGACCATTTGATGTAGTTTCTTTTTATATTGACTATATAAAAAAACAATACCTCTGTTATTATGGAAGTGTGTACTCTTAATCATGATATAATAACAATCACATATACTTAATATTTATTTCTTTAATTTATCAAAGGGTGTGATTTAGTTCGTTAAATCAATAGGCCCGATAAGTTGGGAAATGATATTATTTATATGGTGTGTTGTTGATTATAGAATGAAACTGTGTCCTAGAAATATAGGTTGATAATGCCCCCTTGAGGAGCTCATAAGGATTGTCATGTAAACCCTGCAGGTGGACTTAGTTGAGTGGTACTACTCTTGAAGCTAGATATTAATTAAGTGAGTTGTTAGTAACTCATTTAATTAGTGGACATTATATATATTAAACACAGGGAGACTAATACACTCATGATAAGAAGGAGCGTATATAGTAATATGGGATTGATGTGGTAGTTCAATAATAACTCTTTAGTGGTATGAGTTATTATTGATGAACTTGAGTTGGGTGTTCGTGGCGAACACAGGAAGCTCAAGTTCATCGGGAGACCAAAACCAATTCCTCCTCTCGGTCCCTATCGTAGCCTCTTATTTATAAAGTCTTATACCCACCCAAACCCAATTTCTTACCCACCTTAAGGTGGCCGACCAAGCGTAGCTTGGAGCCCAAGCTAGGGCCTGCCAAACCAAGGTTAGATGGGATCAAGTGGCGGTCGACCCTAGCTTGGAACCCAAGCTAAGGTGGCCGACCACAATTAAAATAAAAGAGATTTTATTTTTAAAATCTTTCCTTATGTGGAAGCCATGATTTAAAAGAGAGTTTTAAAATTAAATATTTCATTTTATAGTTTCTACAAAGGATTAAGAAAAATATTTGATATCTTTCCTTATTTGTAGTTAAAAAGAAGATTTAAATTTTGGAGAAAACTTTCCTTTTTGTAATCATCCACATGTTTTAATAGAGAGATTTTAATTTATAAAAGTTTCCTTTTATAACCAACCATGATGGGAATTTTTAAAAGAGAAATTTTATTTTAAAAATTTCTGGAAACAAATTAGGAAGTTTTAATTTTGTGTTTAAAATTTTCCTTTTTTGGAGGACATGAAGGGGTCGACCAGTAAAAGAATAAAAGGAAATTTTTAATTAAATTTTCTTTTATTGGCAAGGAAAATAAGGAAGTTTTAATTATGTTTAAAACTTTCCTTATTTGCCAAGACCAAGGAATATAAAAGAGAGGGTAGAGGTGTCTCACCTCACAACACATCTATTATTCCTCTTCTCTATTCCTTGGTGGTGGCCGACCCTCATCCTTCCTCTCCTCCTTTTCTTCTTCTTTGGTGGTCGGCGGCATCAATCCCTTGGAGCTTGGTTGGTGACCGGATTTAGCTTGGAGAAGAAGTAGAGAAAGGAGACTTTGTTTCTTAGCATCCCTTTGAGCTTGGTTGGTAGCCAAAATTCTTCATCTCAAGGAGATTGTTGGTGGTCGAAACTTGCAAGGAGAAGAAGGAGGCTTGGGTGGATTCTCATCTCGATAGATCGTCACCCACACGACGTCTGAGATAAGAAGAGGAATACGATAGAAGATCGTGAAGTCTATAAGCTACGAAAGGTATAACTAGTTATTAGTTTCCGCATCATAACTAGTTTATTCTTTTGCTTAGATCTTGAAATACCAAACACAAGAGTCTAACGATTCTAGGTTTCATATTTATGATTTGATTTTGTGTTTCTTTTGTTTTTCGATCTTGTGATTCGATTGTTCTTAGTGGTTAGACCTAGGGTTACTATAAGGAGATTAAATATTGAATTTCGTTGAAAGGCTTTGTCTAGGAAGTGGTGGATGATCTCATACCCAAGAAGGCCTAGTGCCTCGTCATGTTTAACCTAGATGTCGATCTCTGAAATAAATATTTAATCAAATTTGTAACATAGGTGGATTTGGATTAATAATGTTAAGCATCGTTTGCGATCTAAGTCTAAACCTCTAAGAACAAATAAGTTGAATTTGGAATCAATAATGTTAAGTTCTGTTTGCAATTCTAAGTTTAATTTCTAAAGAACACAATAGGTTGTTAGGAAAGGTTCAGGACTTGTACAAAATTTTTGTATAGGGGAACCAGTACGATATTTCGAGTAGCAACCAACAGCAACTAGCGAGAAGGTCGACACGGGATGCGACCAAGGGGCGAAAAGCTGTGGATGAGTACGCTGGCGGACGAGAAGGAGGCACACGACAATTTTGAGGGACGAGAAGCCGGAACAAAAACCTGCTCAGGAAGGCCGGAAGTTGGGTTCAGGTGAGCCCTATTCTGGATGACCGAGATCACCCAAGCGAGAGAAAGACCCGGACCGAGGTGAATGGAGCCGGAGCAGAAGACCCGGGTTGAAAAAGTCAATGAGGTTGACTTTCCCCACCCGGGGCGCACGGAACAGTCCGGGGCGCCCAGAACAATCCAGGGCGCCCAGAACAGTCTGGGTGCCTAGAATGGTTCTGGGCGCTCAGAATGCTGATTCTATCTAGAATGACGTGGGCACTGACCGTTACGTCGGGATAAAGTTTTATCCCCTCCCAGACACCTGGAACCCTTTCAGGCTCCCCGACCAAGGCTATAATTACAGCCTTGGTCCAGAAGCTAGAGAACAGACAAGCAATTAGCATTTCCAACACTTGTGCGCTTCATTTGTAGTTTAACTTCTTTATTCTCTGTGCTTAAATGTTGTAAGAGGCTTCTCCACCTGAAGGAGATATTCTAGTACGCAATTCATTCCTTGGATTAACAACCTCTCCGGTTGTAACCAAGTAATAATACTTGTGCCTCTTCTTTTCTGTTTTATTTGTTTACTTTATTTATGCAAGTGTTCTTTTGAAAGTTCAAGAAGGGTTATGTTTTATTTTTACAGTGCTATTCAACACCCTTTTAGCCGACCAACGCGATCCAACAGTAAATAGTCTTCCTGTCTTGGAGGCCAGTCTCCAGTAGTCATTTAAGAAAGGAATAATGTCTTTCAGGTTGCTACAGGATATATGTTCCAGGTCTTTGTATGCTTGTTCTTGAATAATGGTGGAGCCCTGGTATGGGTCTTCAAGCATAAAGACTGTTCTGATTTGGGAAAGTATATTCTGGGTTCCCACAGATCCATCGGCATTGTTTAATAATTCTTGATATTCATTTGGAAATGACATTCGCCATTGAACCCAGACCAGCTTCTCAGCTTCTCTGAGCAGATTTACAATAAATTCTGCTTTGCTTGCTGCGTCTGTGAAGCCTTGAAGGGATACTAAATTTTTAGTGATAGATTCCCATCTCATAAAGACTTCGTCAAATTTTCCTAATTCTGTGGGGATTATGAACATAGCCCAAGTTTGCTGAAAAGCAGATGGTAGATTCCACATCTCAAAATAATCCTTGGACTTAAATTTTCCATTTCCGTGATATCCTTCAAAACTTGGCCTCTGTCCAGACCCTTCCCCTATTTCTACCGCTAGGGCGTAATTCGGCGACCCTATAGTTGTATCAACTGGAGGTCTATATGTGGAGATGGTTGAGGAAGAATATATGTGCTCAGTGAGTCGAGCTAGTTGGGGATATTCTATTTCCCAATTTTCCTCAAGCTCTTGTCCCGCTATGATTATTTCCGGAATAATTTTGATAGGGTAAGGTGACCCCTTTTTCCCGCCACCTTCAATTATGCGATCATAATAATAATTCAAAAATACTGTAAGCTTTCTACCTCAGAATTTGTGTCCTCCGTATTTAGAACAGCTATGAACTTTTCTTCCTCAATTATAGTGTAGTCTATGGACCGGTAGATAGAGGTCCATGGCCGTGCCTCACCTACATAGCTATCATATGATGGGAATAGAGGACCAACATGTTCCTTTCTCTTTTCTGGTAGCTTTATTGGTGTTTCTTCTGGTGGACACAGCGTATTAATAATATTCTGCCATGACAGGCACCGTGATTGTTGACTGGTTGAAGTTTCTGGTATACCAATAGTGTTGTACCATGTCCTAGCATCACTACTGCTAGTTGGTGAGGAAGTTGTAGATCTTTGCTCAGGAGGAATGAAACTCATGGCTATAGATTGAAGCCATGTGGTAGTCAGTTTGTGCTGTAATTCGTTTATTTGTTTTGATGTAGAGCCAAAGCCATGGTCTCCTCGTATTGTGTCCTCAAGATTATTAACTTCAATGACTTCAGGTGTGGAAATATGCTCTAAGATAATTTGAGCTATACTCTCATGTTTCTGCAAGAAAATGTCTTGATCAGTAGTATTAAATGCCAAAATTTGTACTTCACCTCTATAATCGGAGTCAACAACTCCAGCTCCGATTAGGATTCCCCTTCGAAAGGTTGCGCCAGATCTTGGTGCAATTCTTGCATAAGTCCCTTAAGGAGTTTTAATGCTATGACCTGATGATAAGAGTGATCTCCCATACACAGGTATATCTTGAGCCCGGTTGATTGCCAAATCATATCCAGATGCTCCTTCGGTTGCTCTTTTTGGTAAAATTGTTGATGGCACTAGCCATTTGACCAATAATCTTTGTTCCTCTACTAAGACCGCAATAGTATGCGACCTTAGTTCCTCTTCATCACTAGCCACCTCTTCATCTTTATTGTTGTAGGTGGGTCCTAGTGCTATTGGTGTAGCCTAGTAACTTGAGAAACTTAGAGAAATCCTATCATCTAGCAAATTACTGCTAGATGCTTTTGATGGTTGCATTGGGATACATATGTTAGTGGGTCGAATAACCCAATTCATCCCTTGTAGTTGCCTTGTTGAATATTGTCGTCTTGGCAAGGCAACAATTCCATGACTTGTTAGATAATCAACAACACCATTTATCTCATATGCGAAGGCGACATTTGGTGTGTTAGATAGTCGACCAATCATCCCTCTGGTGATTAAAAGATTGACTTCACCATTTTTCCATGTTTCGTATCCTCTGGTGGCATTAGAAAGCTGGATATTTATGAAGAAATCTCCAATTGCCATCATTATATTAGGGATGACATAGATTAGTTGGCTTCCCCGATTTAAATCAACTTCCATGGTGGCGATTATAGATTTGTCATCCTGCCACCTGTTATCTCTGAATAGGACAAGGGCTAAAGTACCCTCTGTTGGGTTTTTCGGGCCGCGAAAACCGCTTTTCGCGTCGCGGAAATCCCGAATTACCCAAAGCCGTAGATCCGTGCAAGGAAAACCGAAATAAAATTACGAGTACGAGTTTAAAAACCTCTAGATCTACACTAGATGAGAGTTATACCTTCGAAGCGTGCCCTCGCAAATCCCGCTCGTCCAACGGTACGTCGGATCTCGAGACCGTCAAGTGTCGGTCCTCTAGAAGTATCCACACGAACAATTCTTGATGGAGAAAACCTAAACAAAGGTGTGCTAGCACCCTGATAGGTCACGGCAAGGAAAAGGAGGGAGAGAAAGGAGAGAGCACAAGGAAGAAGAAGGAGTAAATGAGGAGTTGAATGAAAAATGAATTTTCATCCCCACCTCTAAAGTGGCCGGCCACATTTTAGTGTGTAACCCCCATTTCCACTTAATTACAATTAAGTGGAGGCCATTAAGAGGTGTTGTGTAACTCCTATGATGTGGCACATCATGAAGATGTGGACCATTACCATTGGTCCACATCTTGCCACCTCACAATGATGTGGCAAATGAGTAACCTCCACTCATTTAATGTGGTCAACCCACATTAAATGCAATGGAGGCTTGTAACCTCCATGAGGTGGCAAAACAAGATGATGTGGAACAATACTATTGGTCCACATCTTGCCACCTCACTCATGATGTGGCAAAGAGTCAAGTCAAACTTGACTCTTCCTCTTCCTCTCTAGTCAAGTCAAACTTGACTCAATCTCTCTCATGGTTGATCTAATCAAACCATTTGATTCAAGCCAACTTAATATAATGAATCTAATTCATTAAATTAAATTGATTTAATGAGTCATAATCTAAATTAGACTCATTAAATACATGAATCAATTTGAGTCTAACTCAATTAGCCCAATTTGGATTACTCTTAATCCAATTTGATTCATCAAATGAATCTAATCCTCTTGGTTCATCATATGAACCAAATCTCCATCTAATTGTCCTAAGTGTGTGACCCTATAGGTTCTTGTAACGTTGGCAATGCCCTAAACCCATTTAGGAGCATAAGTAATGAGCGGTATCTAGCAACACATCATTACTACCCAAGTTACAAGAAATGTCGAGATCCAACATCACCTTGTGACTACTAATTGTGACTCCTCACAATATATGACATTGTCCTTCTATCCTAGACATCTAGATTGATCAATGTGAGGCATAGACCGTGTCATCCTCTAATCAATCTAAATCTTGAACTCCAAGTAGACTCACTCGATCAAATGAGCTCAACATCTAATGTTAACTCATTTGGGCATGGCCATGAACTTCGTGGTCTAACTCTATCAAGAATATTGATGTCGCTCCCGTCATATGGGAGGGATAGATCCCATCTACATCACTCACATCCCTTTGCATAATTTGTTACATACCCAGTAATCGCCTTTATAGTCCACCCTGTTACGGGTGACGTTTGACGAAACTAAAGTACATAACTCCTTATGTAGGGATCCATGGTGACTTCAGGTCAAAGGACTAATAGTCATACTAATAGCCACATGAGAAAGTATATGACACTCATATAACGATCTATGATACTTTCTCACGGCGGGTCATTCAGTATACATTCTCTAATACATACCCATGTGTCAGCTTGATATCTCTATATCCATGACTTGTGAGATCAAGTCATCGAGCTGACCTACATGCTAGTCTTATTGTATTAACATTGTTCCTGAATGTTAATACTCGACTAGGAATGATTTAGAGTGGTGTTCCCTATATCATCTCACTATCGATTCAACTAATCGATTGATATAGGTATGAACCTTCTACTCAAGGACGCTATTATACTTAGTCTATTTGGCACTAATACAAATAAGTATAATAACCAAACAAATGCCTTTATTAATATACAAAAATATGATACAATGAGTCCATACAATCATCAAATGATTGGCTCTAGGGCTCTAACTAACAATCTCCCACTAGCACTAGTGCCAATCAGTATAGGCTCTAAGGCCTAATGACCTAGTGTGACCATCATGCTTCCTCTGTGCCAAAGCCTTGGTCAAGGGATCTGCGATGTTAGCCTCTGTAGGTACTCTGCAAATCTTCACATCTCCTCTATCGATAATCTCTCGAATGAGATGGAAGCGCCGTAGTATGTGCTTGGTCCGCTGGTGTGAGCGAGGTTCCTTCGCCTGTGCTCCATTGTTGTCACAATAGAGCTCAACTGGGTCAGCGATGCTAGGAACCACCCCAAGTTCATGATGAACTTGCGGATCCAACGCCTCCTTTCTTCGATGCAAAGAATGTACTCGACTTGTAGAATCAACTCATCGTATCCCGCTCAACTCTTCCACTGACAAGACCACTATTAATGCAAAATACGAACCCCGATTGCGATCTATAGTCATCCTGGTCGGTCTGGAAGCTAGCATCGTAGCCCTTTACAGCTAGCTCATCATTGCCTCCATATATCAAGAAATATTCTTTAGTTCTTCTTAAGTACTTAAGAATATTCTTGACCGCTATCCAGTGACTTTCACCTGGATCTGACTGGTATCTGCTCGTCATGCTCAAAGCATACGAGACATCTGGTCGAGTACATAGCATGGCGTACATGATCGATCCTATGGCTGAGGCATAAGGGATCTGATCCATGCGGTCTCTCTCCTCTCTAGAAGAGGGACTTTGAGTCTTCGAAAGACTCACGCCATGTGACATCGGCAGAAATCCCTTCTTGGAGTTCTGCATGGCAAACCGAATGAGTACCTTGTCAATGTATGTACTCTGACTTAGGCCAAGCAATCTCTTAGATCTATCCCTATAGATCTGTATCCCTAGAATGCGGGATGCCTCACCTAAGTCCTTCATTGAGAAGCAACTCCCTAGCCAGGTCTTGACAGACTGAAGCATAGGGATGTCCTTCCCAATGAGTAGTATGTCATCCACATACAATATGAGGAAGACAACTATATCCCTTACAACCTTCTTGTAGACACAAGGCTCATCTTCATTCTTGATGAAACCAAACTGTTTGATTGCATCATCGAATCGAAGATTCCAGCTCCGAGAAGCTTGCTTTAGTCCATAAATGGACCTATGCAGCTTACATACTCTGCTAGTATGCTGTGGATCTACAAAACCCTCAGGTTGTGTCATGTACACATCCTCGAGTAGGTTTCCATTCAGAAACGCGGTTTTGACATCCATCTGCCAGATCTTGTAATCGTGGTAAGCTGCAATAGCAAGCATGATCCGAATGGACTTAAACATCGCTACTGGAGAAAAGGTTTCATCATAGTCAATACCATGAATCTGCTTGAAACCTTTAGCTACCAAGCGACCCTTATAGATAGGTCCATCCATGTCAGTCTTTCTCTTAAAGACCCACTTGCACCCAATGGGTTTTACCCCTTCAGGAGGATCAACCAAAGTCCATACTTGGTTGGTGTACATGGATTCCATTTCGGATCTCATGGCTTCTAGCCATTTCTCGGAATCTGGTCTCATCACAACTTCTTGATAGGTGGTAGGCTCATCCTCTATGAGCACAATGTCATCATGGTCAGACAAGAGAAATGAGTATCTCTCAGGCTGACGACGTACCCTATCAGACCTGCGAAGAGGTATGTCTACTTGAACTGGTTGTTGGTCCTCAACTCCTTGTGGAACAACATCATCCACAACACTTTGTGGTTCCAGTTCAATTTCCATCGAGGCATCAGTGCTATTGTTCGCATCTTGAACTTCTTCAAGATCGAACGCGCTCCCACTAGTCTTTCTAGAAACAAAGTCCCTTTCTACAAAGACCCTAGTCTTTGCCACAACAATCTTGTACTGACTGGGAATGTAGAAGTAATATCCCTTAGTTTCCTTGGGATATCCAATGAAATAGCACTTGTCGGATTTGGGTCCTAATTTGTCTGAAACTTGACTTCGTACGTAAGCCTCACAGCCCCAAATCCTCATGAAAGACACCTGGGCATCTCTCCCAGTCCATATCTTATATGGTGTCTTTATCACGGCCTTGGATGGAACTCGGTTGAGAATGAAAGCTGCCGTGTCTAGAGCATATCCCCATAGATATGTCGGAAGATCTATGTGACTCATCATAGATCGTACCATATCTAATAAGGTACGATTCCTCCTTTCGGATACACCATTCCACTGTGGTGTTCCAGGAGGAGTGAGTTGAGATAAAATCCCACACTCAGCTAAGTAGTCATGAAACTCATGGCTTAAGTATTCTCCACCTCGATCTGATCGAAGTACCTTAATACTCTTGCCAAGCTGGTTCTGTACTTCATTCTTGAATTCTTTGAACTTTTCAAAGGATTCAGATTTATGTGTCATCAAATACACATAACCATATCTACTGAAGTCATCAGTAAATGTGATGAAGTACCTATAACCGCCTCTAGCAGCGACATTGAAAGGGCCACATACATCACTATGTATGAGTCCCAACATCGCTCTCTCGCTGTGCCCACTAAAGGGAGTCTTGGTCATCTTGCCTCGTAGGCATGACTCGCATATCTCATATGATTCAAAATCAAATGAGTACAGCAAACCATCCTTATGGAGCTGGGATAAGCGCTTGTCATTTATATGACCTAAGCGACAGTGCCAGAGATAGGTGTGGTTCATATCGTTCGATTTGAACCTCTTGGTATTAACATTATAGATAGAGCTCTCAAGGTCTAGAATATAGAGTCCGTTCATCAGAGGTGCACTACAATAGAACATATCGTTTAAATAGACAGAACAACATTTGTTCTTTATTATAAACGAGAATCCTTTCTTGTCCAAATAAGAAACTGATATAATGTTCTTAGTCAAGGCAGACACATAACAATAATCATCTAATTCTAGTACAAGCCCAGAGGGAAGAGATAGATGATAAGTTCCTACAGCAATAGCAGCAACTCGTGCTCCATTGCCTACTCGTAGGTCTATCTCACCCTTCGTCAATGCCCTGCTATTCCTCAGCGCTTGTACATTAGTACAAATGTGCGAAGCACATCCGGTATCTAATACCCACGATGAAGAAATAGAGAGGTTGACTTCTATAACATGTATACCTGAAGTAGAAATCTTATTTCTCTTCTTCTTAAGATCTTCCAGGTATTCTTTGGAGTTCCTCTTCCAGTGTCTTGCTTGTCCTTGATATAGGTGACAAAGATGCTCAACCATATCGTAAGCGCCCATCAACTCATGTTGCTTCTGAAACTCAGAGTTCATGGTCGCGAGCATAAGACAGGACACATCTAATGCATCATCTTGATGCTTCTTGTAAGCATCTCGGTATGCTCGCGTGGCAGTGGCAGGAGGAGCCTCCGGAATGGGCTGCTCCAGAACGTACAGTTTACGTTCCTGAGTGAGAACAATTCTCAGGTTCCTGTACCAGTCCAAGAAATTTTCTCCGTTGAGCTTGTCCTTCTTAAGGACAGAACGCAGGGAGAAAGAGTTCGTATTCGACGTCATGGTTATCTACAACAGAAAATTTGCAGAAATAAATATCATATTCTTTTAAAATCATTTAATTAGGCCTTTAACTAAATGATGCTCCCATTGAATATTATAATTCTTGTGGGACAAGATCCACATCATACTAACCCTTGAGTTAGCTTTGGCTAATACGCCCAAGGCTTAGTATGATCGGTAGGTAACGATTACCAATTACATCTCTATGCAACTCTTGTTTATAGAATCAATATCCACATTTATATTAAAACTCGAGTTAGCTTTGGCTAATACGCCCGAGAGTTAATATAGATGTGATTTTGACCTATCTTTTCCAACCGTTGGAATAATGCCTATAGTTGACTCGATCCAACCGAGTAACTAGGAATACTCAATATAATTGAGTTTGTAGTCACCCATGCGTTGATAGGCGGACCAAGATTGTTCCTCCGTACCCTACCAAGATAATATGTATTGCTCTGCTTTGGCAGATTCAACAATACATGTGATCGAGGTAGTGATAGGTATCACGGCACGGTTAGGCATTTAGAGTTGAGTCGATTGAGATCTAATCTAATCGAAAAAGGATGCATCTTGTGCACGACTTAGATCTAATCTAATCGCAAGGGTGCATCATGTGCACGACTTAGATCTAATCTAATCGTAAGGCACTAATTAATTAACTACTTATTAAATATGCATCACATACACAAGCAATTAATTAATTTATTTGTGATTTATTCATGGCCCTACTACGATCTTCTCAAGCCAATGAGAAGATCGAATGGTCAACCTAGGGTCAACAGCTTCTCCAAGCTCCTCCCTTTGACCACCTTGTGTTGCTCGTGCCCGCCTCGGAACTCCGTCTCGTGTGGACCCTCCACCGCTCCAATTTGTACATTACAATTTGAAACTTGAGTTACATTCGAGTCTAAATCTAATTTACAACAAGAATATAAGAGAAGGCACGACGCGCAGGTCGCGAAAAAAATAAAAATATACAACACGCGCAAACACATAACGGCACGCAGGCCGTATTATGAATTACAACACAATCCAATCATATTGGGTTTTTGGGCCATGACTATCACAAAATTAATATATAATTCAAAATTATATATTTTCATAATTATTCTATAATTTTAAAATTAATTTTTACAATTTTTATGAGTAAAATTTCCCGGCGGTCCCGTTTAGCGGTTTCGGGCGCAATCGCGGAACGGATCCCCTTGCGGGGCCAGGGGCAGCGCCCCTACCCGCGATCTAACCATCGCGAGGGTTCCTTTGCGATCCAACAGCGCCTAAACCCGCTGTCCCAAAACGATTTGGGCCGAGACATTGCCGTTTCGGAAAAAATCTTCCCGACGGATTCGTTTTTAGCGATTTCGGGTGCAATCACGGAGCAAATCCCCTTGCGGGGTTAGGAGTAGTACCCCTACCCACGATCTAACCATAGTGAGTTGCTCCTTTGCGATCTAATGGCACCCAAGCCCGCTGTCCCAAACGGATTTGGGGCAAAACGAAGCCGTTTTTGGAAAAATCTTTCCGGTAGCCGAAGCCTACAAGTGCTGAGACACTTGTGCTTCGCTTCTACGGAAAAATTACCCATAAAAACTATAAAATTATAATTTTACAGAAAATTACAGAAACTTTAGTTTTCATAAAACCAAAAACAAACTCGTACAAGCCTTGCACGTGGCTCTGATACCACTGTTAGGTTTTTCGGGCCGCGAAAACCGCTTTTCGCGTCGCGAAAACCCCGAATTACCCAAAGCCGTAGATCCGTGCAAGGAAAACCGAAATAAAATTGCGAGTACGAGTTTAAAAACCTCTAGATCTACACTAGATGAGAGTTATACCTTCGAAGTGTGCCCTCGCAAATCCCGCTCGTCCAACGGTACGCCGAATCTCGAGACCGTCAAGTGTCGGTCCTCTAGAAGTATCCACACGAACAATTCTTGATGGAGAAAACCTAAACAAAGGTGTGCTAGCACCTTGATAGGTCACGGAAAGGAAGAGGAGGGAGAGCAAGGAGAGAGCACAAGGAAGAAGAAGGAGTAAATGAGGAGTTGAATGAAAAATGAATTTTCATCCCCACCTCTAAAGTGGCCGACCACATTTTAGTGTGTAACCCCCATTTCCACTTAATTACAATTAAGTGGAGGCCATTAAGAGGTGTTGTGTAACTCCTATGATGTGGCACATCATGAAGATGTGGACCATTACCATTGGTCCACATCTTGCCACCTCACAATGATGTGGCAAATGAGTAACCTCCACTCATTTAATGTGGCCAACCCACATTAAATGCAATGGAGGCTTGTAACCTCCATGAGGTGGCAAAACAAGATGATATGGAACAACACTATTGGTCCACATCTTGCCACCTCACTCATGATATGGCAAAGAGTCAAGTCAAACTTGACTCTTCCTCTTCCTCTCTAGTCAAGTCAAACTTGACTCAATCTCTCTCATGGTTGATCTAATCAAACCATTTGATTCAAGCCAACTTAATATAATGAATCTAATTCATTAAATTAAATTGATTTAATGAGTCATAATCTAAATTAGACTCATTAAATACATGAATCAATTTGAGTCTAACTCAATTAGCCCAATTTGGATTACTCTTAATCCAATTTGATTCATCAAATGAATCTAATCCTCTTGGTTCATCATATGAACCAAATCTCCATCTAATTGTCCTAAGTGTGTGACCCTATAGGTTCTTGTAACGTTGGCAATGCCCTAAACCCATTTAGGAGCATAAGTAATGAGCGGTATCTAGCAACACATCATTACTACCCAAGTTACAAGAAATGTCGAGATCCAACATCACCTTGTGACTACTAATTGTGACTCCTCACAATATATGACATTGTCCTTCTATCCTAGACATCTAGATTGATCAATGTGAGGCATAGACCGTGTCATCCTCTAATCAATCTAAATCTTGAACTCCAAGTAGACTCACTCGATCAAATGAGCTCAACATCTAATGTTGACTCATTTGGGCATGGCCATGCACTTCGTGGTCTAACTCTATCAAGAATATTGATGTCGCTCCTGTCATATGGGAGGGATAGATCCCATCTACATCACTCACATCCCTCTGCATAATTTGTTACATACCCAGTAATCGCCTTTATAGTCCACCCTGTTACGGGTGACGTTTGACGAAACTAAAGTACATAACTCCTTATGTAGGGATCCATGGTGACTTCAGGTCAAAGGACTAATAGTCATACTAATAGCCACATGAGAAAGTATATGACACTCATATAACAATCTATGATACTTTCTCACGGCGGGTCATTCAGTATACATTCTCTATATCCATGACTTGTGAGATCAAGTCATCGAGCTGACCTACATACTAGTCTTATTGTATTAACATTGTCCCTGAATGTTAATACTCGACTAGGAATGATTTAGAGTAATGTTCCCTATATCATCTCACTATCGATTCAACTAATCGATTGATATAGGTATGAACCTTCTACTCAAGGACGCTATTATACTTAGTCTATTTGGCACTAATACAAATAAGTATAATAACCAAACAAATACCTTTATTAATATACAAAATATGATACAATGAGTCCATACAATCATCAAATGATTGACTCTAGGGCTCTAACCAACACCCTCTTCCCGTCAATGACGAATTTGAATTCATACCTGGAGAAGACCAAAGTGAATATACTACATCCTGCTTCATTGTACTTGATTGAAGATTTCTTCTGGTATGAAGGTTCTATCTACTTGGTTGTTGCCGGTACAAATGATAGCTTCCTCTGATCGGTGCATGCAGACGCGATGGTTAGAGTCATCACTTCTTGAATGATATAATACTTCCACTGGTGCTATTGCTGCTCTCTCCTGCATGGAGAGCCTTAATTGGACTTGAGGATCCAGTTGTTGCTCCAGTGTATGTTGGGGTGGTGGCCTCCCTAGTAATCTTAGTCCTATCCTTCTAGAAGCTTGCTGTATATTAAAGAGACATCTTTGGTTACGACGAAATTTGCGTATTTGATCTTCAACTAAAGGTGTTGTGGATGCCCCTTCTGTCTGCGTCCCTGTCGTCATTTTGCAGCTTTTGCTTTTTCCTCTTTATGGATTTTTAGAGGATCTTTGAATATTAGGAGCTTGCCTTTTGCTTTAGGTCTCTCTCCTGGACCTAGAGACAAATTTGAGAGTTTGGTAATAAGGGATTTAGGTAATACTGATGTACCTTCACCTCCCTTTCGTTGATATTCGATGATGGCCTTTAAATCTGCCTGTATTTCTTGCAGACTTTCAGCTATTTGAGTTAGCAATTGAATCTGAAGATTATTTTGCTTGATGATTGCTACTCCGTTAGCAACAGTGCTGGAGTATTCACTTAGCTTGACGAATCCAAGTGATGGTGGTTCTAACGCCTCAGTATCTTTAATAGCTTCTTTGTAGGAATTTGTATTTTTGGTTCTAACTCATCCAAAAATTTATTTTTCAATTTTTGATAAAAGCTGCTCCACCCTGTGTAGCTTCTTGTCAAGATTTGTGGTTAGCTTGAGGGCTTCTTCCTCAATTAACTTTGGTTGTTGTATAATTTCTGCAATCAAACTTCTTACTTCTTTCTAGGTGAGTGATATGTTCTCTGTCAATAAAGAAGTTAGAGTCTTCACAACCATTTCGAGCTTACGAAGTCCTTTTTCAAGGGCTACTTAAGCAGCAGCCAAGGCAGCTTCGGTCCCGATGCCCCCCTCTTCTACACTCACGGTCATCACTGCCACAAAACTGCTAGCTGCTAGAGGCCACTATCGGCCTCCCATTCCACCACTGATCACCAGCTCTTTAAGAGGCTCCATCAGAGAAGAAGAGTTTGGGTAATGATTAATTAAATGTTTTGATTAACATAGGTTTATTTTGTGATTTCAGATTAATTAAGATTAGGTTAAGTTGATTGGGTTAACTAATGACTTGATTAATAATCCTAATTATAAATTTAGTAAATCTAATTAATTAGTGTTGATTAATTACTTGGTTAATTAATTTATAGTTTAATTGAGAAGTCAATTAAAGGTTGATTAATTAAGATTGATTGATTAATTATTAACTAAGAGTATGAGATGATTAATCAACATTATTTGATTAATTTATATGATAAGTTGGATAGTTAATTAGGTTAGTTTAAATGGTTGATTAATTGAGATTAATGGATGGATTAGATGATTTAATTGAGGTTACTTGATTGAATTGATAACTTGCATAATTGATTGATTTAATTAATTTATTAATAATTAATTAATTCACTTCGGGTTAATCAAATTATTAAATGGATAATTTATTAGATATTAGTTAAGAGTTAACTAAGTTAGTTTAATTAACTTAATAGTTAGCTGAATTATTAATATGAGTACTCTAGTACTTAGACTAGATTTGTATCTTATATTTGTAGGAGTTGAGCTCGAGGCAGACCTTGGACTTGAAGATAATTAAGATGATCTACATTTGAGGTGGGTAGATCCTACTTGTCTTTTTGAGAACTTTGATTATAGTGCATGATTGATTACTGTCATATTTTGATTAGGTCGTAATTACTTGTTTACATTAAATCTGTTTTATATTGACCCTGAGTATGATACCTTATTATTTGTCCTTATATTATGATCTATTATTAATAGCTATGCAGTCTTGGTTGTTATTCATGATTGGGTTTATATATATGCATAATATTACCTGAAACCAAGCCAAGAGAGCAGTAAAATTGAAAGCCCTTTAGAAGAAGATATTCATCTCTATCAGGAGGATCTCACAGAGTTATTACCTTAGTGCGGTGGAACATTGACATAGATGTTGGGTCATATGACACCTCTAACGAATTCAACTATGGATATAGATAACGAAAATGCTTTAAACAGATATGGATATAACATTAATTGTTTGCTCCTATCAACATCAGAGGATCACCTAGAAGAAAGTTTGAGTTATGGAGAAGAAGAGGACAAGAAAAGAGTTCCGGACTAGTATCAGAGTATAAACAAATAAGGATAATTGAGTAGAACTATATTGTTCCAAAAATTTCGGCACCTCAAGTGGAATTGAAACATTTGCCATCTAACCTCATATACGAATTCTTGGGCTAAATTACATATTTCCTATGATAATTAATGCAAATCTGATTGAGCTAAAAACCAAGAAACTAATTAGAGAACTGAGCTTGCATAGAAAAGTAATTGGATACACCATTGATGACATTAAAGGGATCAGTCTTTCTTTATACAAGCATAGAATTTTATTAGAAGAAGATCATAATAGCTCAGTTGAACATCAAAGGAGATTAAACCCCAACATGAAGGAGGTGGTTCAAAAAGAGGTACTAAAATTATTGGATGTAGGGATCATATACCCAATTTCTGATAGTGAATAGGTCAGTCTAGTGCATGTAGTTCGAAAGAAGGGTAGAATGATAGTAATTAAAACGAAAGCAATGAATTGATCCCAACTAGAATACTTACCTGATGGCAGATGTGCATTGGTTATTGGAAGTTAAACAAAGAGACAAGAAAAGATCATTTTCCCTTCCCTTTACTGACTGGCTACTTGAGAGGATTGCTCAACATTCTTATTTCTGCTACTTGGATGGGTATTCTGGACTATCAGATTCTAATACATCCCCATGATTAGGAGAAGACCACTTTTACGTGCCCTTACGAAACTTTCGCTTATCGACAAATGCCTTTTGGATTGTGTAATGCCCCTGTTACTTTCCAACGTTGTATGATGGTTATCTTCTTAGATCTGGTAGAGGATATAATGAAGGTATTTATGGATAATTTCTCAGTGTATGGAACTAGTTTTGACTCATGTTTAGCTAATATATCAAAAGTCCTTCAAAGATATGAAGAAGTGAATTTGGTTCTTAATTAGGAGAAGTGTCATTTCATGGTAAAAGAGGGAATATTATTGGGATAGCAAAATATACAGGTGTCGTCAGGTAATAAAATATTGATCCCATGGAGACTGGATATAAGCACTAGAATCCAAGCACTGTGAACTAGCTAAACTATTGAAAGATTTAATATTGCAAACACAAATGTAAAGAAAAGTAGGAAAAAGAGAGAAAGGGATAGAGTGTTGAGGAATTTGGTTTGAGAAATATTCTAGGGGTTCAGTTTCATTATAATGATAATCAATGTATCATAGATCACCTATCGCCTATCCTCTATTCCTATGCACTTGTAGGAAGTTAGATTCATTACTGTTTCTTCCCCGCGAAGGTCAAGACAGAATGTTATCTTAACCTATATCCTATGCTACTATATAGAAGTGATTCCTATGAAGTCAAGTAACGAGATACCCCTATGACTAGGCACCTCGGTCATAATCACAAGAACACACTAACACTCAATAACATAGAAATAGAAATAACAATTATATCTAATTCCCTACTTCCTTGTAAAGGATTGCCTCTCCTTTCAAGGTAATACCCTAGATGTCTGGAAAAGGGAAACCCTTATCACTAGGGCCCCTCGGTCATATAATGTAGGGCATTCCCTCTACGGGATTAGCAATTCTACACAAATATTCAATCAAATATAGAAATTAAGCTCAAGCACAATACACACGTATAAGATTAAATATATACAAGGCATAGTAATGCCATATAGATAAGAAATTGACAAATCTGTGAGTTTTACATTAATTCACATCACAATTACTCCCTTAATCCTATAATAAGATATCTACTTCATAACTAGGAGAAAAGAATCAAAAGATATAAAGATTTAAGTCAAAATCACCAAAACTCAAGAAAGAGAAGGGAAGAAGGCTTATCCTATACGAAGAGTGGTCTTGGGATCCAATCCAAGCTGCTAGAGAGATGGAGACGCTAAATTTGGCTTCAAAATCGTCCAAGAAAACATTGAAGAAGTCGAGATCTCGTCTAAGTTGGATCTTCCCAAGGGGAGAACCTTCCTCCCCTTGAAAAGGGGAAGAACTCCTCTTAAATAGAGCTAGGCAGGGGCCTGACATGGCCCATGCCATAGCTGTGTGGATTCCACACGGCCATAGTCTGCCTGGGCTCTAGTCAAGTGGCACGATCATGTGGAATTCATATGGCCATAGTCGGTTCTGGTTCTGGAAAATCCGCACAACCATGTGAAATCCACATGGTCAGGTGCTGCTCCTTCTCTATTTCAATGACACGGCTGTGAGGATTCCACATAGTCAGGGCTTGCTTTGTCTTTACCTTATAGCATGCCCGTATGGGTTCACATGGTTGGTGCCTTCTCCTCCTCTGGCATGTGACATGACTATGTGGATTCCACACGACCGGGCCTTTTTTCTTCATTTGTTCTCTAAGTTTTCTACAAGTGTCATTTTCACTCTGAAAGCACACCATGTCAACATGAAAATACATAAAGAGCATATCTCCTACAAAGAAGAGTAATTATGCTAAAAAAAGATAAGAGGTGTAAAAATACATAGATCAAGTACAAATAAAGTACGTGAATGTGCGTCAAAATATGCATAAAAGTGTATATAATCTACGCACATCACACCCCTAGACTTGAATCTTTGCTTGTCCTCAAGTGAAATACCGCAATCTAAATTCATGTGCTCCTATAATGCATTATAATCCCTAGTGCACTTGCCTAACTCTATCAACTAGTTTCATTCATGATCGTGGAGTAATCTAAGTATGACCTAAGCATAAGCTCTTGTGCATAGTGCAATAATTGACCCAAACTTTTCAAGTTTCAATTTCTATCCTAGTTAAGTCATCATCCAATTGAGTTCCATGCATTCCTGGTGATAGACACTTACTTGCCATACATTTGATTCATATTTCTTATACTACACAAGGTCTCAAAGGACTACTTGGAATCAAGAGAAACATAATATTTATTTCTCCAGTAACCTAACTCAGTTTTAAAGGAGTAAATTGTTAGTTTTCACTCACAACAACTATTTTTTTTATCTCTTATTCATATATTTTTTTTGTGCTTTAAAAGTGTATCACTAACACATATGCAAGTATAATGCAAATATAGGGATTTTGATTTTTTTTTCAAATGAGTTGACATGATCTGAGGTCATCCAGTAACCAAAATTTAATCTAAGAAATCATTATGGGAACCTAAGTACTAAACAATTCAGATGAATCATGACTACTCTAAAGTTATTTAATTTTTATAAATTTAAATAATTTATCAGGAGATAGAGATAGTATCTGACTTACCTTGTTTATCTCATGATCTAATGCTCCTCCTGTAGAGTTGCTTTCTTCTGACGTTGCTCGCCCTTCATTGATGCTCTCGATTCTCATATCTAATGAGCTTGCTTCATCATCTTCTTGGTGACTTGCCACCAGTGCAAGTCCAGCATAAGCTACGTCTTCTTGGTGATTTGGGACGACGTTTCATCCCATGTTGCCTTTAGATTCTTGAGCTTCTTCTGGGTTGATCTTTTGTCCTTATTATTGTCCTTGTTCTTTAGTCTTGGATAATTGTCTTTGGCATGCCCTTCTTCATTACAATGATAGCACCTCACTTTCCTTTTTCTTCTTTTGACCTGCACTTGATTGAACTTATTGGTTTTTAAAAAAACTTTTGAACTTCCTTACCATGAATATCGTATCATCATCATCGAGAGATGTTTCAGAGTTTGGTTTGTGTATTTTTGCCTTTAAGGCAATGTTCTACTTCGACTTCTTCTTTATATCTGCACATTGATAACCATGATTTTATTGTATTATTTTGGTTCATACATGTATGGTTTGATGTTATGTTCATAGATTAAACCTATATTTGCATCATATCATGCATTATATTTATCTTGAGCTTAATTGTAAATTATCTTATTTTTGGTGTTATTTGATGCTAATATTTGACTCTTATTTTGTAGGCATCAAATGATCTTGGATTTGGATTTATTCAAACCGAAGTTGGGCTTGAATTGGAGTTTAAACAAGAAGATCAAGCTTTGGAGCATTAAGCGCTTGCCATTTATATGACCTAAGCGATAGTGCCAGAGATATGTTTGGTTCATGTCATTTGACTTGAACCTCTTTGTACTTATGTTATAGATAGGGCTCTCAAGGTCTAGAATATAGAGTCTATTCATCAGAGGTGCACTACAATAGAACATATCATTTAAATAAACTGAACAACATTTGTTCTTTATTATAAATGAAAAACCTTTCTTGTCCAAACAAGAAACTAATATGATGTTCTTAGTTAAAGCAGGCACATACCAACATTCATTTAATTCTAATACAAGCCCAGAGGGCAAAGATAGATGATAAGTTCCTACAGCAACAGCAGCAACCCGTGCTCCATTGCCTACTCGTAGGTCCACCTCGTCCTTTGTCATTACCCTGCTATTTCTCAGCGCCTGCACATTAGTACAAATGTGAGAAGCACATCCGGTATCTAATACCCATGATGAAGAAATAGACAGATTGACTTCTATAACATATATACCTGAAGTGAAAGTCTCACTTCTCTTCTTCTTAAGATCTTCCAGGTACACTTTACAGTTCCTCTTCCAGTGTCCGATTTGACCGCAGTGGAAGCAGGTAGCATCCTTGGCGACCCCTCCTTTGGGTTTCAGTGTCTTGCCTTTGCCCTTGGCTTGGGACTTTCCCTTACCTTTAGGTTTGCCCTTGCCTTTTCCCTTTTGCACCATCAAAATAGAGTTGGGCTTAACCTTCTTAAGGTTGAGCTCAGTAGTTCTTAACATGCTAAGCATCTCAGGCAGTGGCTTGTTAATTTTGTTCATGTTATAATTTAGAACAAATTGATTATAGCTATCTGACAAGGATTGCAAGATCAGATCAGTGGCCAGCTCTTGGCCAAGTGGGAATCCCAACCTCTGTAGGTTTTCTATGTACCCAATCATTTTAAGTACATATGAGCCTACGGGAGTCCCATCTTGCATCTTGCACTGAAACAGTGCCTTAGACATCTCAAATCTCTCGTGCCTCGCTTGTCCTTGATATAGTTGACGAAGATGTTCAACCATATCATAAGCGGCCATCAACTTGTGTTGCTTCTAAAGCTCAGAGTTCATGGTCACGAACATAAGACATGTCACATCTAATGCGTCATCTTGATGCTTCTTGTAAGCATCACGGTCAACTCGCGTGGCAGTGGCAGGAGGTGCCTCCGGAATGGGCTGCTCTAGAACGTACAGTTTACATTCTTGTGTGAGAACGATTCTCAGATTCCTGTACCAGTCCAAGAAATTAGCTCCGTTGAGCTTGTCCTTCTCAAGGACGGAACGCAGGGAGAAAGAGTTTGTATTTGACGTTATGGTTATCTACAACAGAAAAATACAGAAAATAAATAAATATCATATTCTATTAATCATCTAATTAGGCCTTTAATTAAATGATGCTCCCACTGAATTCTATAATTCATGTGGGACAAGATCCACATCATACTATGTCCTGAGTTAGCTTTGGCTAAATCGCCCAAGACTTAGTATGATCGGTAGGTAACTAATTACCAATTACATCTTTATGCAACTCTTGTTTATAGGATCAAGATCCGCATTTATATTAAAACTCGAGTTAGCTTTAGCTAATATGCCCAAGAGTTAATATAAACGTGATTTTGACCTATCTACCAACCATTGGAAAATGTCTATAGTTAAACTCGATCCAATTGAGTTAACTAGTTACTCAATCTAATTGAGTTGTACTCACCCATGCGTTGATAGGCGGGACCAAGATTGTCCCTCCGTACTCTACCAAGATAATATGTGTTGCTCTGCTTTGGCAAATTCAACAACAACATGTGATCGAGGTAGTGATAGGTATCACGGCATGGTAGGCATTTTGAGTTGACGCGATTGAGATCTAATCTAATCGATGATGTGTATCATATACTCGATTTAGATCTAATCTAATCGTGGAGGTGTATCATGTGCGCGACTTAGATCTAATCTAATCGTTAAGGCACTAATTAATTACTAATCTAGTATGCATCACATATACACACACAAGCAATTAATTAAACTTTTTGTGATTATTCATGGCCCTACTACGATCTTCTCAAGCCAATGAGAAGATCGGATGGTCAACCTAAGGTCAATAGCTTCTCAAGCTCCTTCCTTTGACCACCTCGTGTTGCTCGCACCCTCCTTGTAACTCCGCCTCAAGTATATCTTCCATCGCCTCAATTTTGTACATTACAAAAGGTGAAACTCGAGTTACATTCGAGTCTAAGCTATTTACAATAGGAATAAATAAATAGAAAGGCACGACGCGCAGGTCGCGTATCAAATATACAACACGCACAATTACATGATGGCACGCAGGCCGTATTATGAATTACAACACACAATATCCAATCAAATTGGGTCTTTTGGGCCATGACCATCACAAAATAATACATTATTCTAAATTATGTAATTTCTATAATTTTCTATAATTTTTATTACATTTTTTACAATTTTTATGAGTAAAAATTCTCGGCGGTCCCGTTTAGCGATTTTCGGGCGCAATCGCAGAACGAAGTCCCTTGCGGGGTCAGGGGCAGCACCCCTACCCGCAATATAACAATCGCGAGTGTTCCTAAGTGATCCTACAACGCCTTAGTCCACTGTCCCAAAATGATTTGGGGCGAAACCTTGCCGTTTCGGAAATATTTTCTCGGTAGTCGAAGCCTACAAGTGTCTAAACACTTATGCTTCGCTTCTATGAGAAAATTACCCATAAAATCTATAAAAATCATGAAAACACATAAACTTACAGATCTGTATAATTTTATAAAATTCAAAATAAAACTTATACGCACTTCGCAACTTGCTCTGGTACCACTCTTATAAAAAGCGAGCCGCAAAAATCACTTTTTTCGTTGCGGAAACCCTGAAACCCCGCCACCGGATCCGTGCAAAGAAATAAAAATTTCATAAAACTTTCATGTACAAGTTTTCTAAGCCTAGATCTACTTTAGATTTACAAGATAAGAATTTACCCTTGATGCGAAGCCCTTCACTTAATCCCGCTCATCAACGGTTCGCCGGATCTCGAAAGTATCAAAGTAGATACTCCTCTATGTGTATCCACACAAGCAAGAGATGGAGAAACCAAACAAAAGGTGTGCTAGCACCTTTGAAGGTCTCGGCCAAGGAGGAGGAGAGGGAGAGAAGAAGCAAGGAATGAGGAAGAAGATGGAGGTTTCAACACAAAATGAAACTTACCCCTTGAATTGATGTGGCCGGCCACATTAAGAGGGATTATAACCTCCATGGAATGCCAAGAGTCACAACTCTTGGTAACTCCCATGAGGTGGCATCCCACTTAAGCAACCATGATGATGTGGAGCATCATCATTGGCCCACTCTTTGCCAACTCACCAATGAGGTGACAAATGGTCAAGTCAAACTTGACCCTTCATCTTCCTCTCAAGTCAAGTCAAACTTGACCACTTCTCTCCCTTGGTTGATCTAATCTAACCATTGGTTCAAGTCAATTTTAATGAATCTCTATTCATTAGCTCAATTTGGTTAATTTAATAAATCTCTATTCATTGAATTAAATTAATTAAATGAGTCTAAGTCCAAATTAGACTCACTTAACACATGAACCAAATTGAGTCCAACTCAATTAGCTCAATTTGGATTGCTCTTAATCCAATTTGGTTCATCACATGAACTTAATCCTTTAGGTTCATCAAATGAACCTAATCTCCATCTAATTGCCCTTTGTGTGTGACCCTATAGGTTCTAATAACGTTGGCAATGCTCCTAAACCCATTTAGAAGCATAAGTAATGAGCGGTATCTAGCAACACATCATTACTACCCAAGTTATAAGAATGTTGAAATCCAACATCACCTTGTGACTACTAATTGTGACTCTTCAAAATATATGACAAGTGTCCTTCTATCCTTGACATCTAGATTGATCAATGTGAGGCATAGACCGTGTCATCCTCTAATCAATCTAAATCTTGAATCTCAAGTAGACTCACTCAATCAAATGAGCTCAATATCTCATATTGACTCATTTGGGCATGGTCATGCACTTCGTGGTCTCACTCTATCAAGAATATCGATGTCACTCCCGTCATATAGGAGGGATAGATCCCATCTACATCACTCACATCCCTCCGTATAATTTGTTACATACCCAGTAATCGCCTTTATAGTCCACCCAGTTACGGGTGACGTTTGACGAAGCTAAAGTACGTAATTCCTTATGTAGGGAACCATGATGACTTCAGGTCCAAGACTAGTAGTCACACTAATAGCCACATGAGAAAGTATATGGCACTCATATAACGATCCATAACACTTTCTCATGGCGGGTCATTCAGTATACATTCTCTATATATGTCAACTTGATATCTCTATATCCATGACTTGTGAGATCAAGTCATCGAGTTGACTTACATGCTAGTCTCGTCGCATTAACATTGTCTCTGAATCACTACAAGAAAAAAGCCTAACAACAACGGTTTTTCACCGTTGTCGTAGCCCCTTTCGGACTGTTGTTAAAGGCCGTGTTGTTAAAAGGGGTGCCCAAAGACAACAGTTTTAACCGTTGTCTTTGAAGGCAAAGACAACAGTTTACAACGGTGAAAAACCGTTGTCTTTTCCTTCAAAGACAATAGTTTTTCACCGTTGTCTTTGAGCGTCTACCTTTAATAACAGGGTCTTCAACAACAGTTTTAAACTATCTACGACAACGGTGAAAAATCGTTGTCTTTTTTAGATAAAAAATAAAAAAATATTAATACACAATTTTCCAATATTATAAATCATTCAAAATACTAAATTTCAAAATAAAATTTAATATACAATTTTCTAACATTAAAAAATAATATCTATAACATTCTGAAGAAATTTCATAAGCAACCAATAAAATTTCATAAGCAACCAACAAAATGATAACACTATTAAAACAAAGGTAGAACAATATAACACGAGATTTTCTAATCTGTTTTGACTGTTGAACTTTTGCTCCTAATCTGTTTCAAGGACCGCAGCGCTGCTACGGTGCTCTTCATGTATAAGCTCTGCATATATTTAATCTCCTCCAACTCCGGAACCCTCCCACCTGATTGTGCCGGCTTTGACACTCCATTTTGTCCATCGCATTCTGCTGAAATTGACAGGTTGTTGCTGGGGAAGAGGTGGTCGAGCATAGCCACACACTCCTTCACGAGTTTGTATATATAGGAGATCAGTTGTAAAGAATGGCTACTGCAGCACCTTTTCGATGAAGGGCTGCCTGATAAGTGCTCCTGTTCTCTTGTCATACTTCTTCAGTATTTTCACTAGACCTGAATTCATCACAACAAGAATAATAAACCATCTAAATGAGTGCACAAATTTTAAAAAAAAAAGAACCAGAAGAAAGGACAGAACAGTTAATCAATAACACTCAGATAATTGTAAACTATAATTAGGCTCTGATCATGACTATGCTAACATGAGTTTCCTTGTTAACAAATTGAGAAATAATTGTTTGGAGAAATTAACAAATAAGACATGTAATATCTAAAACAAATGGGAGAGTTTGATACCTAAATAAAATCAACCTTGTTCAGTCAATGTAAAATTAGTTAAACTGCATTGGTAGTAGGCAAATCACATAAAATTTTCTGTTGTGGAAGTTATAATGAGAGTGGATTGATTGTTTCACCAATGACGAGAAATATTACTGTGTGATTTGAAGAAGAAATCCAAACATCTATTCTGCTGAATGCTAATTTATCATAACCTAGCAAAACAAATTTACCAAGCTACTCCAACGCCCTTCTTAATCAATCTGATCAATTAGTAAACATGATTGTAGAATAAAACCCATAAATTGCCTCTGAAGCGAAAGTGCTAAGTTTATACTGGACTGAATGTAATTCATACACCATATGGATTATTTGCAATGAAAATTACAAGCTCCAAAAAAAAAACAAAGGTTTGGAACATAAAGGGATATCAATCCATCACAACTTAGATTGTTTGGAGGATCCACAGAAGTGTATTAATTTACATGTTAGAATACTGAAAATAAGCTACAGTGAAATCTTTAATGTGTACCATGGACTACATAAGAATAGATCAAGAAAAAGTTGAATTCTTACGGAAACCTACCCGTGTAGTTAATTAAGTGATCTTCTCCTTAGCCTTTACTTTCCTTTGAACATTCTTCCTTGATAGTGATCTTCAAAATTATATTAATTGTCAAGATGCATGCTATAAAACTGTTCAAACAATCACTTAGATAAAGCACAAACAATCACTTTATTTGTGCTTCAAGATCCTACAAAGATTGAATTGCACATGGCAAAGATGTCATCAGCTTGCAAACTTCTCGCTTAAATCTATTTCCAAACATGAAATACTAGTAACGATATTGAACTATTTTTCTAGTTGTCAGTCTTTCTTGCAAAGGATGCAGTTTAATTTTCATTGACAGATAACATGTTGCATAAATACTTGACTAGCTGTAATATGAGTATGAAGTACTCGGGGATTAACTGTTGGAGTTATCTTTCAAATGTCGAATTAATGGAGAAGGACCTAACCTATCATAGTTTTCAAATAAAACATCTCAATAACCTGGGAAATGATGGGATAAAATGATTATCATGGCAATTTATATTAAACAAAAAGAGATTCCTACTTACATTACAGAATAAGCCTATGAGTTTTTTGCATTAGATGATGATGCAGATTGACTGCCTTTTGTTTCCTTGACATTCTCTTTCATATTAGGACAATCTTCATTTTTTGGGTTCAAGATACTTGAATCCATCTTCTGGACCTCCTCTTTTGGGTATATAAAAATCTGACGGACCATAGCACAAAATTCCCTGCAGAAAATTATACAACACCAGTTGTCAACATATCCACTTTATACATAGAAAATGGAAGATATATATACATAAGAGAAGAACATTAGGAATGTAGAAGCATGCTTACTGCCAAGGGTCATCTCCAACAAGCATCATATCATCCTCATTATCAGTAAATACAATCATCCAATTTGTATTTGGAGCCATCAATTCTCCTTTGAATTCAAATAGCTGATCTAACTCATCGATCAATTGGTCATAACCATCAAACTTTGTCAAGTCAACAGATCTTCCAAGTGCAACACCCTGCTTATGAACCTGATATCAAAATGGAAATAGAATCATCTTCTCCAATAAAAAAGAGGTACATTCTATAGCATGACATTCTTGATCTACTAAGGGACTGAATGGAGATGGACACTACACATTAAGTCAAATATGAAAATGTGATTTAAAATCATTGGATCTTGCATATACACCAAAATTCAAAAAGCAAAGGAACTAGAAAGATATTAATCAGTCAGAAGCGAAGAACTAAATGGATGTTACTGCAAAAGGGAGAAATCATTTGATTTTAATGGAAGTTATCAGTTCTAGCATAGGCAGCATAAAGACTGTTGAAGAGTCACAGAGAAGTGGAGGGGATCGTCTTCGCCGTCGGTGGAGGAGGCGTCAGGGCGCTTCTCGATGAGGGCGCGGTGGGGGAGTTGCGGCTGGCGGTTGAGAAGGCGGCATATGTTTTTTGGCCGGACGGATCTGTAATAAATGATCACACAACCAAACTCAACATCCCAAACAATGTATACAATCAAGTCCACACAAATCTAGCACTAAAAACAACTTACCCTCGAGCCATATATGATATCTCTCTCGGAGGGCTGATAAGCTCGAGTGTTGTGCTACGGGAGCTTATCAAATTACAATTAAAGTTACCAAACCCCTCTACACTAAAGTAGTATAGAGATGACTTGGGTCGTCTCCCAAGGAATGTAATGATAGGATGATAACTTCAGGATTGTTTATGACTTTTGGATTTTTGATATGAAACTGGGGGTTTGGGTTTTGAATTTTGAACTACGATATGAAATAACAAACAAGTAAGAAATTAAACCTAAGGAACAAAAGAGCAATGCAAGTATGAAACCTAATCCTAATTAATGAAAGACATCCTATCTATCCATTAATAGTGATCTCATAGTGCATTGTCACTCTACGCTACAATTTCACCATTAACGGAACTAAACTAAGGAATGAAAGAGAAAAGTATTAAATGAACCTACGTAGTAAATGAAAGATGATGCAAATAAGAAAACCTAGTCTAACTTAAACTATGATTGCAAGGAAATTAAAGACAACATAAAGTAAGCATGTAATGAAACTAAGCATGGAATGTAACTTAGAGCATTAAAGAAAGCTAATCTACCCTAGCCTAATTGCATTCAAATGAAGAACAAAACTTATAGCAATTGCAAAAGATAAGACAAGCAAACATTAAGTGAAATAAAGTGCACGAATTTAAACCTACTGTTGGAAGAAACATTTTGTCGAACACCTTATGAGCATAAATCGAAATGACATGAGTATGTGCAAATCTAAAACAAGGGAGAACAACTCAATACAAGCATCAAACAATCAACTAAAAGAAACATCACTATCAATTCGAATCAAGTGAAGAAACTGCAACAAACAAAAGCTGTCCAGACCTGTTGAAGAATTGCTGATCGAACTTGAAGACTGCTGTGGAAGAAAAGGTGGAGCTGTGACTGGCCAAATCTGGTCCGGATGAAGGAAGTAGTGCTGGAATTGAAGTCTGCTGTGCTGACCAAATCTGGAGAAGATGTTGCTGCTCGAACTCAGAACTCGGAGGAATGAAGTCGCCTGTTGAATCTGTCACGAACCCTAGCCCGCGCGAGGAAGAAATGTCGCGAACATAGAGGACGTCGCGAACAGAGAGAAGACTGAGCGGTAGAGGCAAAATTCCTTGGTTGCGGTGTGAATAGAAGAAGGAAGGAGATGGTGTCCGGCCGGCGGCGGTGGTTGAGTGGAGGTGGCCGCCGGCCGTCGGTGAAGGAGAAGAAACGGCAGTCGCGTGAGAAGGAGCCAAACGGGAGAAGATGCGATGCCCCCCATCAGAAATGCTTGCTTTGTGGATTTATTCCCCCAAATCTGATCCGACGGTCCTAATCAACCCAAATCTGAAGGAGTGGCTGAGATCAAATTTGAGTGAACGGTCGAGATCAACTGAAACCCATTGAATGGTCCGGATGGCTAGATCAAGATGAGCGGCTCAGATCACGCCAGATCTACACAGATTGACCACGGTTAGAATTAATCAGATCTGAATCTTTCATTTAATTTGCTTCAGATTTGATCCAATGGCTCAAATTTCTTCAGATTGGACTTCTCATTGACTCAAGTCTTTAGGTTCAATTTGGATCAACTTGAGCTCAATCCCTAGAAAATAAAAGTGCACAATTATAAGTAGAAATCCATAAAAATAGGAAGAATTATAACAAAACTCATAATATAAATCCAACTTAATAAACATGATAAAAATCAACAATTAATCATATGAAAGGATTAAAACATGAAAATTAAGAGTAGAAATAATATATCAAAATGCTAATTATCAAGGGCTCGGGAGGTTATTGTGGCGGTGAGTTGGGACAGAGGAATAGGGCAATGCCAACACTAGAGTAAAGATCGGTTAGAGCAAACCTGGTTCGATCGTCGAAGCTGCGATGTGTAGAGAGGCGCCACAGGAGGTTAGATCTAGGGTTCAAACCCCTCTTAACCGGAGATCCACCAATGCAGGGTCGGCGACTCTAGGAGAAGAGAAGTCTCCGGATGGACTCCAGTGATCAGTGGAGAAGAGCCTTAGCCGGCGGTGGACGCTTGGTGCTAGCGCGATCGATTTCCTCGTGGCTTCGGCGTCGGGGAAGAGTTAGGGCTCAGTCGACGTTGAGTAACTCTTGGCTGGTGGTTATGTATGCGGGGAGAAGAAGTATCGCGGCGTCGATAGGCGACGAGGATCAGCATCGGGTTGGGAAGGAGGGGAAAGGGGAATCGGCAGTGGTGACCTAGCCTCACGCGAACAAAAAAACTCTTTGTTCGTGAGTTTTTTTTCGTGAAGTTAAAAAAAACTATTATTTTTTTGGGATTCAACAACATTCAATAGACAACTGTTTAATAAAACTGTTGTATATTATCATGTAAGCAACGATAAAAGACAACAGTTTTTTAAAACCGTTGTCTTTGACATACATTAGACAACAGTTTTTTAAAAACGTTGTCTTTGACATACATTAGACAACAGTTTTTTAAAAATCGTTGTCATTTAAAAAAAATTATGGTGAACAACAACGGTTTTCAATAAAACCGTTGTTAAATGGCAAAAAGACAACAGTTTCTCGAAAAACTGTTGTCTATTAGGTGTGATTAAATCTAAAATTTCTTGTAGTGAATGTTAATACTCGACTAGGAATGATTAAGAGTAGTGTTCCCTATATCATCTCACTATCGATTCAACCAATCGATTGATATAAGTAAGAACCTTCTACTCAAGGACGCTATTATACTTAGTTATTTGGCACTAATACAAGTAAGCATAATAACCATAAACAAATACCTTTATTTATATACAAGAATATGATACAACGAGTCCATACAACAATCATCAAATGATTGGCTCTAGGGCTCTAACTAACAATGTAGGCCTCGCGACCCACGGAAACGTGCACAAATGTGCTAACCATGGCCTCCCGCAAGGTCGCACAGTCCGTGGTCATACGGGTTGGCAAGCCACGGACGTGTTGGTCCCGGTAGCGGCTGACTGGAGGGGAGAGAATAGCCTTGCAATAAAAATGAACCTTCCTTGAACTTTTATAGTGTAATTAAATCTAACACTTGCATAAACAGAATTAAGAAATTAAATAAAGAAAAAAGAGGTACAATTGATTTACTTGGTTGCAATCGGGGAGGTTGTTAATCCAAGGAAGTTAAAAGCATACTAAAACTCTCCTTCAGGTCGAGAAGCCTCTTTACAGCAATTTGCACACTCAATTATAAAACAAAATTCAAGAAGATTCAATTATAAGTGTTGTATTCTATTTCCTAGATCCAGGGGTCATTTGTAGCCCTAGAAAATCGTATCCTGGGTTGGAAGGCACCTTCCATAGGGTTGGAAGGCACCTCCAGCAAGGCGCTAGTGGATAAAAGTTTATCCACTGCCAACCGCAAAATCTGTTTAGTTGAAGGTGCCTTCCATAGAGCTAGAAGGCGCCTTCGTACTATTTATAGAAGGCGCCTTCCAGCCATGGAAGGCTCCTTCCACAGAAGGCGCGGAGGTGCCTTCAACTTCTTTTGAAGGCGCCTCCAGCAATGCTTACAGTCACGTTATGCTCTTTTGCCACTCTGATCGCCTGGGTGATTTTGTCCAACTGGAATAGGGCTCACCCGAACCCTTTTTCCGGCCTTCTCCTCGAGCAAGCTTCAGCTCTGGCTTCTCATCCCTCAGACCGCCGCATGCATCATTCTCATCTGTTAGTGTACTCTTCTGCAGCACATCGTTCCTCAGACGCACTAAGCTGGTTGGCTCTCTCTCGTGTCGTCCTTCTCACTAGCCACGTCTTTCGCTCGACTTCCTATACTCCTAAGCTCCTGCACACTTAGACACAGGGTTAAACACCAACAGGACCTAACCTGACTTGGTTAATCATATCAAAACTACCACAAGGTACCAACAATCTTCCCCTTTTTGATGTGATCAAACCCAAGTTAAGTTAGGGTAATTAAAAAATTTCTAATTTTTGCAAGTAAAAAAAATTTGCAAGTACACATTTTTCTAAGTAAATTTTGCTAGAAAAAATTTTTTACACACAAAAAAAAATTTACTAAAAAAATTTTCAAGTAAAATTTTTTAACCTTTTTGCAAGAAAGAAAAAAATTTACAAGTACCCTCTAGACCTATTCTTCTCTACTCCCCCTTTTGATTACATAAAAAATGGGGTTCATTTAAAAGTCTAAAAGTAAAAATAATAAAACTAGTGAAAAAATTTCTAACTATTTTAAAAAGATAAGAATTAAAAAAATATTTAATTAATTTTTAACATAAAATTAAGGTATTTTTATAACTTCTAAATGCTTAACAATTAATCAATTAAATACTTATTCCAATAATTGACTTTCAGGCTGTGGCGAGGCAGTAGACCTTCTTAGATATTGGAACAACAACCACTTTCTAGACAAAGTTTCTTAAAAAAATTTAATATTAATTTTCTCTAAAAGACATAATTTAAAAACATTCAATCAAAATATGATTTTGGAACCCAATATAGGTTCCTTTCTACTGGGTTAATTAAAAATTTCTTAGGTATGTATTTTTGTGAAATTTTCCTAATCTAGCCTTTATGGTATTTAAGGTATCAATTCAATCCACTATATTTTCTAATATATTAAATATTTGAGCATAAATTTTTTTTAAAATTTTCTATTTCATTTTTCAAGCTTTCATTTTCATTTTTTATTTTATCAAATTCTTCTAATCGACAAGATTTAGCTAGAGTTGATTTCAATTCTTTAATTTCATTTTCTAACTTACAGCAATTTCTTGTTAATAGTTTTATAAACTGAAATAACTTGTCAGGAGGAAGAGACTATACATGACTTACCTTGTCGATCCCATGATTCAAAGCTCCCCTTGAAGTACTACTTTCTTCTGATGTCACTCCCCCTTCATCGATGCTCATTTTGGATGAGCTTGCTTCATTTTTTTTCTTCTTGGTGACTTGCCACTAGTGCAAATTCGGTGGTGGCTTCAATTTCTGATTCAGATGATATTTCATCCCACGTCGCCTTTATATTCTTATACTTGTTCACTTGGGTCAGCTTCTTGTTCTTGCTCTTGTCGTTGTCTTTCAATTTAGGGAAGTTATCTTTCACATGCCCTTCTTCATTGCAGTGGTTGTTAAGATGTATACTAAAAGTCTAGCTTTTTGTATAAACATTTATTTTGAAATGAGAATCACATTGGTCAAATATCTGCATTTAGTAAAATGTAGTTGTTCATTTAATTTGTATTGTAGATAACATGGTATGTGGTGTCACACAAAAGATCATGTTATCAGTTCTTTATAAATTATAAATAGTAGCTCACAACCAAGATGGATTGGGACAAACCATTAGAATGGTTGTAGTGTAATTTGGTACTAGTTTATTTTGACTATAAAATTACACTAGTACACTATGTATGTATTGAGCCAGACTATTTGAGGTTGTTCATTTTATACTGACTGCATAAAAGAACATAACCTCTGTTATCATGGATGTTCGTGCTCTTAATCCCAGTATAATAACAAACGCATATACTTAGTAATTTCTTTAATTTATCAATGGGTGAGATTTATTTCGTTAAATCAATAGGCCCGATAAGTTGGAAAAATAATATTATTTATATGGTGTGTTGTTGATTATAGAAGGAAATTGTGTCCTAATTATCTAGGTTGATGATGTTCCCTTGAGGAGCTCATAAGGATTGTCATATAAACCCTGCAGGTGGACTTAGTTCGACATGACAATGAAGTTGAGTGGTACTACTCTTGGAGCTAGATGTTAATTAAGTGAGTTGTCAGTAACTCATTTAATTAATGGACATTCGATATCTTAAACACAGGGAGATTAATGCACTCATGATAAGAAGGAGCCCATAATGTAATATGGGATTGGTGCGGTAGTTCAATAATAACTCTTTAGTGGTATGAGTTATTATTGATGAACTTGAGTTGGGTGTTTCGGTCGAACACAGGAAGCTCAAGTTCATCAGGAGTCCAAAACCAATTCCTCCTCTCGATCCCTGTTGTAGCCTCTATAAAGCCTCGCGTTCACTCGTTTTGATTTTGCTTCTTACCCAAATGAGGGGTCGGCTATATCCTTGCTTGGTGCCCAAGCAAGGGGCCGGCCAAGCCCTCTTGGTGCCCAAGATGTGGGTCGGCCAAGCCATGCTTGGTGCCCAAGCATGGGGCCGACCATATAAGAAGAGAAAAGAAAGTTTTGTTGAAAATAAAATTTTGTTAAAATCTTTCCTTTTATAGCTTTCTACAATGGATTAAAAAAGATATTTTAATTTTGTTAAAATCTTTCCTTTTTTGTAGTTATCTACAATGGTTAAAAGAGAGATTTTAATCTTTTGTAACCAACCATTATAGGAATAAAAGAAAGATTTTGTTTAAAATGAAATTTTGTTATAATCTTTCCTTTTATAACTATTTACAATGGTTTAAAAGAGAGATTTTAATTTTGTTAAAATCTTTTCTTTTTTATAACCATCTACAATAGCAAATAAAAGGAAATTTTATTAAAAACTTTCCTTATTAGCCACTGGCAAATATTATTAAAGAGGAGGAGGGGATGATCTCTAAAAAAACAACCAAGGCTCTCTCTCTTTTATTTTCTTTGGTGGCCGACCCTTCTTTTCCCTTTCCTCTTCATAAGGGTTGGCGACACTTGGAGAAGGACCTTGACCTTGTGGCTGGTTGCTTGGAGGAGAAGAAGAAGGAGGAGGAGGCCTCTTCACTTTATATTCTTTGATGGTCGAAAGCTTGGAAAAGAAGGAGAAGGTCGGGTGTCTTCGTCTTGGTAGATCGTCGCCCACATGACGTCCAAGAAGAGGAGAGGAATACAACAGAAGATTAAGAGGTCTTTAAGATACAAAGAAAGGTATAACTAGTTAATTATTTTCATGGTGAACTAGTTTAATTTTTCTTTGTATGGATCCTGAAATACCAACACAATAGGCTATCAATTTTGTATTTCGATTTTGTGTTTCTATTGTGGTCTCTATAGTTAAAGCTAAGGTTACTGTAAGAAGTTTAAATATTCAATTTCTTTGAAAGGCTTTGTCTAGGAAGTGGTGGATGATCCCATACCCAAGAAGGTCGAGTGCCTCGCCATGTTTAACCTGGAAGCCAATCTTTGAAATAGATATTTAATCAACTTCTGTAATATGGTTTAACTTCTGAAGAACACATGAGTTGAACTTGGAGTAAAAATGTTAAGTTTTGTTTCCAATCCAAGTTTAACTTCTGAAGAACAACTTGGATTAAAAATGTTGAGTTTCGTTTACAATCCAAGTTTAACTTCTGTAGAGCATATGGGCTGCTAGGAAAAGTTCTGTACTTATATAAATTTTTGTACAGGGGAAACAGAACGGAATTCCAAGTAGCAACCAACAGTGGTAGCATCTTATCCTTCTTTTTCTACCCTGCACTTGATTAAATCTTTTGGTTTTAAATAACTTTTTAAATTTACGTACCATCAGTGTTGTTTCATTATCATCGAGAGAAGAATCTGAATCTTGTTCGTCCACCTTTGCTTTTAAGGCAACGTTATGCTCCTTCTTCGGACCTACACATCTTGTTTCATGGACTTCAAAAGTTGAAAATAATTCTTCTAAAGTAGTTGAATCTAGATCCTTAGATATATAATAAGAATTTACTAATGATGCCCATTCAGTATTCCTACGGAATACATTAAGAGCGTACCTTAGCGAATCTAGGTTACTTACCTTTTCTCCAAGATTCGTGAGTCCAATGATGAGCTCCTTGATCCTTGAGTGAAGGTGTGCAACGGTTTCGCCTTCTTCCAGTTTGATGTTGCTGATATGGTTTCTGAGCAGATCCTGTCTCGCGAGTTTCACCTTAGAAGTTCCTTCGTGTAGTTCCAGAAATTTCTCCCAGAGCTCCTTTACAGACTCGTAGGCTCTGATCCGGTTGATTTCTTATGACGGTAAAATGCTTAGCAGATGGAACTCTGCTTTACCATTTGCCACAAAATCGACCTGCTCCTTTTTGGTCTAGTGGTATTTTTCTTTGCATTCAGGTGCTACAAAACCAAATTCCATTATTAAAATCAAATCAAAATCAATTTTGAAAAATAACACCATCTTCTTCTCCAGTTAGCAAAATCCCCCTCAAACTTCGGTTGGTAGATGATTGATCTGGCCATCTTGTGTGCTTCATTTGGTGGTTAGTCCTCCTGAAGAAAACTTGACTTTGATACCACTTGTTGGTCCCGGTAGAGGCTGGCTAGAGGGGGAGAATAGCCATGTAATCAAAAATGAACCTTCCTCGAACTTTGATAGCATAATTAAATCTAACACTTGCAAAAACAGAATTAATAAATAAAATAAAATAAAATAGCCACAATTAATTTACTTGGTTACAACCGGAGAGGTTGTTAATCTAAGGAAGTTAAAATCATACTAAAACTCTCTTTCAGGCGGAGAAGCCTCTTTATAGCAATTTGCACACTCAATTATAGAACAGAACTCAAGAAGATTCAATTACAAGTGTTGTATCTATTTCCTAGTTCCAGGGGTCATTTTATAGCCCCTGGAAAATCTTATCTTAGGTTGGAAGGTGCCTTCTATAGGGCTGGAAGGTGACTCCAGTAAGGCACTAGTGGATAAAAGTTTATCCACTGCCAATGATAAAATCTGCTTGGTTGAAGGTGATTTCCCTAGGGATGGAAGACGCCTTCGTATTGTTCATAGAAGGTGCCTTCCACAGAAGGTGCGGAGGCACCTTTAACTTCCTTTGAAGGTGCCTCCAGCAACACTTACAACCATGTTATGCTCTTTAGCCACTTCGATTGCCTGGGTGATTTCGACCAACTAGAATAGGGCTCACCCGAACCCTTTTTATGGCCTTCTCCTCGAGTAGGCTTCCACTCTAGATTCTCATCCCTTGGACCGCTGCATGTGTCCTTCTCGTCTGCCGGTGTACTCTTCCGCAGCACCTCGTCCCTCAGACACACCGAGCCTGTCGGGTCTCTCCCGTGTCGTCCTTCTCGATAGTCGCATCTTCCGTTCAACTTCCTGTGCTCCTAATCTCCTGCACACTTAGACACAGGGTTAAACACTAATAGGATCTAACCTAACTTAGTTGATCACATCAAAACTACCACAGGGTACCAATAGGATGCTCGTTGCCATGCGGGAGTGAACAATCATAGCGTCCATGGCCTTGCGAGAGGCTATGGCCAGGCAACCCAACACAGAGACCGCGCAGACCACGGACACATCCCCAGCAGTGGTCTTGCACACCTCGCACATAGGCACGGAGGCGACTATGGCCCAGTGGCACGCAGAGAGGTCAGCAACCCAGGCGAGCATGGAGGCGACCGTGGTCCAGCGCTTTTGCAAGTGTGCACGGTGTGGTCCACCCATGACTAGACGTATTTTTCCGGTGGAACAAGCCCGCATGAGGGTGTCGTCTCGTCTGTGATGTGAACTTGACCGTCTTGCAAGACGCCGCTCTAATGTTGTTTTACCAAGCGGGCCTCGTGGTCTAGCTCGACTTAGCCGCATTATTGGATGTGGACCTGCAGGGAATGCTGACCCAGTCTCTCATCACCATCATAATGAAAATTTTGCAGTGTGAAGACTCCGACGTCCCATACGATATGTTCCCTGGAGCCATGCTATGACTCCCACACGCCTCCAGACAATTGTATTAGCTATTATAATGTTATCGCAGTTTTAAACATGATTTTATTAGTACTTCGGATCATTATTAGCTTCATGATTATGAGATTATCTTATTTAAGTCCATGCAATAAATTTAGTTAGTTTGCTCTTATAATAAAATTTTTCATGCACTTCATATTCCAGCAATCTATGTATGATCCGATGATTTAAAATCATGTGTTGCACCCTTATTAAACAAAAGTTTTTAAACATGCATGATTACTTGTTATTTGAACATGAATGATTCATTATTGTTCAAAATTATTCAAATATCTTTTGAACATGATTAGCTACTGTTAATTTTTATTTGAATATTCATGTTTAGTAGATACATGCTTATTAATTTAGAGATGTTAGTTCCTCTCCTTTTCCATTATTTGATCGAAATTGCCCTAATCAAATTAAATATTCTTATATAAATGGGAGATGACTATAGTACTCTAAGTCTAGTTTCAATCTCATTATATGGAGAATATTTAATACTATAATGGAGTTTTTATGTCAAATAGACTGATGTGTAGAATTGTCAATTTAGCCTTCCCATTATTATTTTAAATGTAGTGATTCACTGATGGCCTCGAAAAATGTTATTGCTGACTTAATGAAAGGGGATAAATTAGATGTCACTAACTATGACATATGGCATCGAAAAATCCAATATCTCTTGAACGAGCAAGAGTTGCTTGATCACATTACTACATCCATGACCCCGCCTGTAGAAGGTAACACTGCTCTACACCGACAAGATCAAGAGGCTTACAACTCATGGTTCAACAATGATCGCAGCACGCGCTTTACACTGTTAAGTAATATGCAGGATGATCTGATTGGCAAGTTTGAAAAGTGCAAGACTGCCAAGGATATGTGGGATAACTTGAAATTTGCTTTTGGAGGAACCTCTACCACGAGGTTAAGGGCTCTTGTTTTGAAATTTGAGACCCTCCAAAAAGATCCTTGGCAAAACATGACTGAGCATCTCAAGATGATGTCAAGCATGATTCGCGACTTGAAGTCTATAGGTCATGATCGTACTGATGAGTAACAAGTGTAAGCTGTCATAAGATCTTTGCCAGACTCTTGGACTCACATGAAACAAATCCTCACTCACAATGAGAGCATTAGGAATTTTTCTGACATCTCTCGCCACGTGGAGTTAGAGGCTGAGCATGAGGAAGCTATGCATGCTACTGCCTTTGTTGCCCAGGGAGGTAGACAACAGGGCAAGAAGGGTTCAAAGAAGAACTTCAAGAGGAAGAGGTAAAATGTTGCATCCACTTCCAAAGAGGGGCAGACACCGAAGCACCAAAGAGGCAAGCATAGTGGAAAAAGAGACAAGTTGAAGGCCAAATGCTCTAATTGTGGACAATTGGGGCATTTCCCTCGTGAATGCACTGAGCCGAAAAAAGTATTCCAATTCCTTTGCTCTCCAACTGTGCAAGGTTGTTCGCATATTTTAGTTGCTCGAACAAATCCTGAATGGATAGTGGATTCAAGAGTGACTAGGCACATAACAAGGGATCGAGCAGGATTTGTGGATTATCACCGAATCTCAGCAGGATCTCAAAGAGTATACATGGGAAATGGTTCCAGCGAGGAAGTCCTTGGAGTTGGTGTGTATCAACTCAAGTTAAATATTGGACTAGTCTTAACCCTCCATGACATACTCTATGCGCCTAGAGTTCAGCATAATCTACTATTAGTCTCATCATTATTGGCATTAGACTTCTCTTTTTCTTTTGCTAGCAACCAAGTTGACATTTGTTTGAACAATGTTATATATGGTTATGCTTTATTCATGGATGGTTTGTTTAAATTAGATTTGGATTATCATGTGTCTTATGTGATGAATATTGATAATAACCTTGATTCGAAAATTTGGCATGCTCGGCTAGAACACATAGGATAAAATAAAATGACAAGGTTAGCTCGAGAAGGCTTAGCAGGCTCACTCACTAAAGTCAATGTTCCTGTGTGTGCATCATGTTTAGCTGGTAAAGCATGTCGCAATCCTTTCAGAAAGGCTAAGAGAGCTATTGAACTCTTACAATTGATCCACTCCGACATTTGCGGACCCATGAGTGTGAAGACCCATCAAGGGGCTTCATATTTCCTCACATTTATAGATGATTATTCACGATATGGATATGTCTATTTGATCTCTCACCGCTATGAAGAATTAGATTGTTTCAAACACTTCTTGGCAGAGGTTGAGAATCAATTAGGCAAAACTATAAATGTTCTTATGACAGATCGACGACATGAATATCTTTCAAATGAGTTCCGAACTTTATGTGAAGAAAAAGGAATACACAAGCAATTAACTATTCCAAATACACCGCAACAAAATGGTGTTGCTGAAAGATGGAATAGACACTACTGGATATGGATAGGTCGATGATGGTGCATGCCAACCTTCCAATATCTTTTTGGGGGGATGCTATAATGACTGCGGCCTATATCCTTAACCGCGTACCTTCACAGTTAGTTCCTTCCACCCCTTATGAGTTATGGCATGGTGAAAAACCAAATTTAGATAATCTACGCCCATGGGGTTCAGCGGGATATGTCTATGACACTTCTCACAAGTTTGGAAAACTTGGCCCTAAAGTTAGAAAGTTTCTCTTTATAAGATATCCTGAAGGCTCTAAGGGTTATGTCATGTATAGATAACATCCGAATGGAGGAATGACAGAAAAAGACTTCCGAGATGTTGTTTTCATAGAAACAGAATTTCCTAATATCAGTGACATTAGAAAGAGTCTTGATCTCCATGAGTTGGATGACCCTGTGATATTCTACCATCTTCCAGAGAAGGGAGGGAATTAGTTCCTAACCAAGAAGCTATTGGAGATAGTAGAGATGATCATGATAGTGGGAGCTTTGTGCCCAGTGCGAGCACACCTATAGAAGAACAAGATGATCAGATACGCCGTAGCAAATGTGGACATATACCTGATCGTCGATTTGAGATTAAATAGGAAGCCCTTGTGTGCCAGCTTGCTGATGATGATGCGCCTGCTTCTGTTAAAGAAGTATTAACTTCATCTACTAGTAAAGAGTGGAAGGAAGCAATGCAAGATGAGATGGACTCTATGAGTAAGAATCAAGTTTGGGAACTTGTCGACCTCCCTCTAGGGCATAACACTATTGGAAATAAATGGATTTTCAAAATCAAATGCAATGTAGATGGATCAATCGACAAATATAAAGCATGACTTATAGTGAAAGGATATACTCAAAAGGAGAGTATAGATTTCGATGAGACATTCTCCCCAATGGTAAGATTCACATTAGTTCACCTTATTCTAGCCATGGTTGCACATTTAGACTTAGAACTTTTTTAGATGGACGTTATAATGGTATTTCTTAATGGAGAACTAGACGTAAAAATTTATATGGTTCAACCAGAAGGTTTTGAGGCAAAGGGATAGGAGCGCAAAGTTTGTCATCTTAAACATTCCATTTATGGTCTCCAACAATCGTCTAGACAGTGGTATTTTAGATTTCATAAATCTATTATCACATTTGATTTGAGATGATTGAAGAAGACCACTGTGTGTATGTTAAATGTACGGCGGAAAAGATTCTTATTTTGTCATGATATGTTGATGACATTTTATCGGTAGGAAATGACATGGAATCTATCGAAGCCACTCCAAAATGGTTGTCATCTATCTTTGAGATAAAAGAAATAGGTGAAGAAAATTATGTGTTGGGAATAAAGATCACCAGAGATCGCTCAAATAAACTTCTATGTTTCTCACAAGAGACTTATATAAATAAGATTCTTGAGCGATTTTAGATGCATTATTCCAAAACCATCGATACTCAAGTTGATAAGAGTTGTGTTTTAAGTATCAGTCAATGTCCACAAACTGATAAGGAAAAGAATAAAATATCTAAAGTGTCATATGCTACTGCAATTGGAAGCCTAATATATGTCATGTTATGTACACGGCCAGACATTAGCTTTGCGATGGGCCTTGTTAGTTGTTATCAAAGTAATCCCGGTCTCGTTCATTGGAAAGCAGTTAAAAAGATTTTTTGATATCTCCGTGGTACTTCAGACCTTGTCTTATGTTATAAAGGAGGTGACTTAAGATTGAGAGGTTACAGCGATACTGATTGGACCGGTGACAAAGATGAACGCAAATCCACCTCATGTTGTGTGTTTAAGTTGGGTGGAGGGGACATTTCTTGGAGTAGCAAGAAACAAATGTGTATTGCTTTATCCACCATGGAATCAGAATATGTGGCTTGTTCTACTGCATGTTAATAGGTTGTTTGGTTGTAGAGTTTCCTACAGTGATTAGTCATGACACAATTGAAAAAGGAGGTGGTGGTGCTGTATGTGTTAGAGTGTGATCCGGATGCAGGTTAGAATATATGAGGGAGGGGGCATTTGGGTCATTTCTCAGATAAGGGTTTGAGTGCTTTTAAGGAGCACCGTGCATAGGGAAAAGAAAGAGGAGGGGGGTTGGGCTGGTTCGTGAGAGGGGCTCTCGCCGCCGCACACAGGAAGGACTTTTCTTCCTCATCCTCTCCGGTGCTTCCCACCGCTGGACTTGCACTGCCACCGGCAACAGGCACTCACAGCTGCCTCCTTCTCTCTGCTACCATCGAGCTCGAGGGCTTCGTGTGTGATCTTTCCGCCGCTGCTAGGAGAAGGAGAAGATGGACTTCTCCTTAGTCCTTCACCGATGCGACCGGACATATCTACCGGCGACGACCACCCGTAGAGCCACCTCCTCCCTTTTCCTTCGACTCTGACGCCTCCCGCCATGGCTGCCAGCGTCTCACGCCGTCACCGCCGACTCCAGCGTCCGCTACAGTGACTCCCAGTGACCACCACAGCCGCCTCTAGCGGCTGTCGTCACCTCTTCCGACACACGCCGCCACCTACAGCGACTACCATAGCTTCTCGCGGCTACTACTGTCTTCGGCGGCTTCGGGGGTCGCCGCCGATACTTCCGGGCAGCCACCGTCCAAGTGCTCAGGTATCATACTATTTGTATACTCCGGCCTGCGAGCCGAGACTGTGTTCGGCCTTCGTACCGTGGTTATATTCCGGCCTGCGTGCCGCTGTTGTATGCCGGCTTGCGAGCCGAGGTTGAAGTCGGACCGTGCTTCGCCTTGTGGATCCATATCATGCCCGGCTTCGAGCCACCGAAGCCGGCTACTCTCCTGGTGGATATTTATCTACTATCCAGAGCCACGACGACTCAGTCAGTATCCCGATCAGCTCATCCACCTATCCGAGGGCGCCCGGGGCCAGGGTACGTTACCGTACCCCTCCTGCATTTATTTTACTATCATGTTATTAGTGTTCAGTTGCTTATATACTTGTGGAATTCGCCTCGAGCACCGAGGTACCAGAGATCAGGGCGACCCGGTCACTGGATGCAGGGATTGTTGACTGGAGGACTTTTGACGACTCGGTCAACACAGAAGACAGATCATCAACCGGGTCATGGGGATGCGGTCAACATTCCAGACACGTCACACCGGCAGGTTCATCTTCTCAGCTTCCCGACAGGATCAAATTGGCGTCGTCTGTGGCAACGCACCTGATCTGGAACGTGAAGATGGACAACGCTGGAAAATTCTACCATCCTCATGATCTCGGTCAGTTTTTACATTAGCTTTCCCTTGCAGTTATATGAGTTACCCTAGTTCCTAGATCGAGGAACCCCTTGTCGATCGGCCGGGCGTATATTATCCGAGCCACTAGCTCGATGTCGAAGACCTCGTGTCGATCGGCCGGGCGTATATTATCCGAGCCACCAGCTCGATGTCGAAGACCCCGCGCCGATCGGCCGGGCGTATATTATCCGAGCCACCGGCTCCATGTCGAAGACCCCGCGCCGATCGGCCGGGCGTATATTATCCGAGCCACCGGCTCAATGTCGAAGACCCCGGCCGATCGACCGGGCGTATATTATCCGAGCCACCGGCTCGATGTCGAAGACCCCGCGCTGATCGACCGGGCGAATATTATCTGAGTTGCAAGCTCATTGTCGAAGACCATCGAGCTCCGACGTTAAAAATTGAGAGTCGAGCCGGCGACTATAAATCCTCCGAGCGGAAGACCGTCGAGCTCCGATGTTAAAAATCGAGAGTCGAGCCGGCGACAATAAATCCTCCGAGCGGAAGACCGTCGAGCTTCGACGTTAAAAATCGAGAGTCGAACCGGCGACTATAAACCCTCCGGCCGGAAGACCGTCGAGCTCCGACGTTAAACTCTAGAGTCGAACCGGAGACTATAAAACCCCGGCTTAAAGACTACTTCATGGACCAACTCATCGGATATCCTTTCTCCCCCGTTCGGGGTCGAGCGTATCAGAGCGTGTATCTCCCCCGTTCGGGGTTGAATGACCGGCTTATCAGATATTTTATCTCCCCCATTCAGGGTCGAGTGATTATCATTGATATCATACCAGTTTCAGATATTCTATCTGCCCCGTTCGGGGTTGAATGGTCTTCACTGGTCTCGGACCAGCTTATCATATATTTTATCACCCCCGTTCGGGGTCGAGCATTCTTGGCGAGCATTTATCTCCCCTGTTCAGGGTCGAGCATTCTTAGCGAGCATCTATCTCCCCCGTTCGGGGTCAAGTGGTCTTCACTGGTCTCGGACCAGCTTCGGTTATTACATCTCCCCCGTTCGGAGTCGAGCAGTCTTCACTGGTTTCGGACCAGAATATCTCACGGGCTCTATGCCCGCTCGGCTAAAGACTTTCGCTTCCGTGCGTCTTTGATTCACGATCTACACTTTCGATCAGCACACGGGTGATGCGGCCACTCGGCATCGTCCCATTCAGTATCACTCGATTGCCAGGTCGACATTTCATGATCGCCCGTTCAATATCTTCTGGGCTGCTCGGTCAGCACCCTCACAGTCATCCGACTGATATAGCTTGACCGTCCGTTCAGCCACACGCTTGAGCTAGGTCGCACGCTCGGCATCGTCTGCCCAGCATCTATCCAACCGATCGACATCCTGCTGATCGCCCGTGCGGCATCTTCGCGGTCGCAGGCTAGGCATAGCTCGTCCGCTCGTTCTACTCGTTGTCCAGCATGTCGCTTGGTCTACTATCCTTGCACTCATCGCTCGCCTGTTGTTTTGCCGCTCGTTTGATGTTTATCATTCGCTCGGCATCGGGCTGGTTGTCGACTTGATCCACTCGGCATCGTTGCTATCTCATGCGACACCGTTATTATAGTGACCGCTCGCGTGACAGTACACATTGTGTTCAGCAATTTGACTTTGGTATCGTGGGAGGTTCAGCCCTTTGCGATGGACTGTCCAGTCAGTCGGACTTGCGCCTCCTTCGACTAGACTTGAGGGGGAGGCTAGTGATCCGGATGCAGGTTAGAATATATGAGGGAGGGGGCATTTGGGTCATTTCTCAGATATGGGTTTGAGTGCTTTTAAGGAGCACCGTGCATAGGGAAAAGAAAGAGGAGGGGGGCTGGGCTGGTTCGTGAGAGGGGCTCTCGCCGCCGCACACAGGAAGGACTTTTCTTCCTCATCCTCTCCGGTGCTTCCCACCGCTGGACTTGCAGTGCCACCGGCGACTGGCACTCACAGCTGCCTCCTTCTCTCCGCTGCCATCGAGCTCGAGGGCTTCGTGTGTGATCTTTCCGCCGCTGCTAGGAGAAGGAGAAGATGGACTTCTCCTTAGTCCTTCACCGATGCGGCCGGACATATCTACCGGCGACGACCGCCCTTAGAGCCACCTCCTCCCTTTTCCTTCGACTCCGACGCCTCCCGCCATGGCTGCCAGCGTCTCACGCCGTCACCGCCGCCTCCAGCGTCCGCTACAGTGACTCCCAGTGACCACCACAGCCGCCTCTAGCGGCTGTCGTCACCTCTTACGACACACGCCGCCACCTACAACGGCTACCATTACCTCTCACGGCTACTACCGTCTTCGGCGGCTTCGGGGGTCGCCGCCGATACTTCCGGGCAGCCGCCGTCCAAGTGCTCAGGTATCATACTATTTGTATACTCCGACCTGCGAGCCGAGACTGTGTTCGGCCTTCGTGCCGTGGTTATATTCCGGCCTGCGTGCCGCTGTTGTATGCCGGCTTACGCGCCGAGGTTGTAGTCGGACCGTGCTTCGCCTTGTGGATCCATATCACGCCCGGCTTCGAGCCACCGAAGCCGACTACTCTCCTGGTGGATATTTATCTACTATTCAGAGCCGCGACGACTCAGTCAGTATCCCGATCAGCTCATCCACCCATCCGAGGGTGCCCCCCCCCCCGGGGCTAGGGTACGTTACCGTACCCCTCCTGCATTTATTTTACTATCCTGTTATTAGTGTTCAGCTGCTTATATACTTGTGGAATTCGCCTCGAGCACCGAGGTACCAGAGATCAGGGCAACCCGGTCACTGGATGTAGGGATTGTTGACTGGAGGACTTTTGACGACTCGGTCAACACAGAAGACAGATCATCAACCGGGTCATGGGGATGCGGTCAACGTTCCAGACACGTCACACGGGCAGGTTCATCTTCTCAGCTTCCCGACAGGATCAAATTGGCGCCGTCTTTGGGAACGCACCTGATCTGGAACGTGAGGATGGACAACGCTGGAAAATTCTACCATCCTCATGACCTCGGTCAGTTTTTACATTAGCTTTCCCTTGCAGTTATATGGGTTACCCTAGTTCCTAGATCGAAGAACCCCGTTCCGATCGGCCGGGCGTATGTTATCCGAGCCACCAGCTCGATGTCGAAGACCCTGTGCCGATCAGTCGGGCGTATATTATCCGAGCCACCGGCTCGATGTTGAAGACCCCGCGCCGATCGGCCGTGCGTATATTATCCGAGCCACCGGCTCGATGTTGAAGACCCCGCGCCGATCGGCCGGGCGTATATTATCTTAGCCACCGACTCGATGTCGAAGACCCCGCGCCGATCGACCGGGCGTATATTATCCGAGCCACCGGCTCGATGTCGAAGACCCCGCGCCGATCAGCCGGGCGTATATTATCCGAGCCACCGGCTCGATGTCGAAGACCCCGCACCGATCGGCCGGGCATATATTATCCGAGCCACCGGCTCGATGTCGAAGACCCCGCGCCGATCGGCCGGGCGTATATTATCCGAGCCACCGGCTCGATGTCGAAGACCCCGTGCAAATCGACCGGGCGTATATTATTCGAGCCACCGGCTCGATGTCGAAGACCCCGCGCCGATCGGCCGAGCGTATATTATCTGAGTTGCAAGCTCATTGTCGAAGACCGTCGAGCTCGGACGTTAAAAATCGAGAGTCGAGCCGGCGACTATAAATCCTCCGAGCGGAAGACCGTCGAGCTCCGATGTTAAAAATCGAGAGTCGAGCCGGCGACTATAAATCCTCCGAGCGGAAGACCGTCGAGCTTCGACGTTAAAAATCGAGAGTCGAACCGGTGACTATAAACCCTCCGGCCGAAAGACCGTCGAGCTCTGACGTTAAACTCTAGAGTCGAACCGGCGACTATAAAACCCCGGCTTGAAGACTACTTCATGGACCAACTCATCGGATATCCTTTCTCCCCCGTTTGGGGTCGAGCGTATCAGAGCGTGTATCTCCCCCGTTCGGGGTTGAATGACCGGCTTATCAGATATTTTATCTCCCCCATTCGGGGTCGAGTGATTATCATTGATATCATACCAGTTTCAGATATTCTATCTGCCCCGTTCGGGGTCGAGTGGTCTTCACTGGTCTCGGACCAGCTTATCATATATTTTATCTCCCCCGTTCGGGGTCGAGCATTCTTGGCGAGCATTTATCTCCCCTGTTCAAGGTCGAGCATTCTTAGCTAGCATATATCTCCCCCGTTCGGGGTCAAGTGGTCTTCACTGGTCTCGGACCAGCTTCGGTTATTACATCTCCCCCGTTCGGGGTCGAGCAGTCTTCACTGGTTTCGGACCAGAATATCTTACGGGCTCTATGCCCGCTTGGCTAAAGACTTTCGCTTCCGTGCGTATTTGATTCACGATCTACACTTTCGATCAGCTCACGGGTGATGCGGCCACTCGGCATCGTCCCATTCAGTATCACTCGATTGCCAGGTCGACATTTCATGATCGCCCGTTCAATATCTTCTGGGCTGCTCGGTCAGCACCCTCGCAGTCATCCGACCGATATCGCTTGACCGTCCGTTCGGCCACACGCTTGAGCTAGGTCACACGCTCGGCATCGTCTGCCCAGCATCTATCCAACCGATCGACATCCTGCTGATCGCCCGTGCGGCATCTTCGCGGTCGCAGGCTAGGCATAGCTCGTCCGCTCGTTCTACTCGTTGTCCAGCATGTCGCTTGGTCTACTATCCTTGCACTCATCGCTCGCCTGTTGTTTTGCCGCTCGTTTGATGTTTATCGTTCGCTTGGCATCGGGCTGGTTGTCGACTTGATCCACTCGGCATCGTTGCTATCTCATGTGACACCGTTATTATAGCGACCGCTCGCGTGACAGTGTACATTGTGTTCAGCAATTTGACTTTGGTATCGTGGGAGGTTCAGCCCTTTGCGATGGACTGTCCAGTCAGTCGGACTTGCGCCTCCTTCGACTAGACTTGAGGGGGAAGCTAGTGATCCGGATGCAGGTTAGAATATATGAGGGAGGGGGCATTTGGGTCATTTCTCAGATATGGGTTTGAGTGCTTTTAAGGAGCACCGTGCATAGGGAAAAGAAAGAGGAGGGGGGCTGGGCTGGTTCGTGAGAGGGGCTCTCGCCGCCGCACACAGGAAGGACTTTTCTTCCTCATCCTCTCCGGTGCTTCCCATCGCTGGACTTGCACTGCCACCGGCGACAGGCACTCACAGCTGCCTCCCTCTCTCCGCTGCCATCGAGCTCGAGGGCTTCGTGTGTGATCTTTCCGTCGCTGCTAGGAGAAGGAGAAGATGGACTTCTCCTTAGTCCTTCACCGATGCGGTCGGACATATCTACCGGCGACGACCGCCCTTAGAGCCACCTCCTCCCTTTTCCTTCGACTCCGACGCCTCCCGCCATGGCTGCCAGCATCTCACGCCGTCACCGCCGCCTCCAGCGTCCACTACAGTGACTCCCAGTGACCACCACAGCCGCCTCTAGCGGCTGTCGTCACCTCTTCCGACACACCCCGCCACCTACAGCGGCTACCATAGCTTCTCACGGCTACTACCGTCTTCGGCGGCTTCGGGGGTCACCGCCGATACTTCCGGGCAGCCGCCGTCCAAGTGCTCAGGTATCATACTATTTGTATAATCCGGCCTGCGAGCCGAGACTGTGTTCGGCCTTCGTGCCGTGGTTATATTCCGGCCTGCGTGCCGCTGTTGTATTCCGGCTTGCGAGCCGAGGTTGTAGTCGGACCGTGCTTCGCTTTGTGGATCCATATCACGCCCGGCTTCGAGCCACCGAAGCCGGCTACTCTCCTGGTGGATATTTATCTACTATTCAGAGCTTCGACGACTCAGTCAGTATACTGATCAGCTCATCCACCTATCCGAGGGCGCCCCCCTGCATTTATTTTACTATCCTGTTATTAGTGTCCAGCTGCTTATATACTTGTGGAATTCGCCTCGAGCACCGAGGTACCAGAGATCAGGGCAACCCGGTCACTGGATGTAGGGATTGTTGACTGAAGGACTTTTGACGACTCGGTCAACACAGAGGATAGATCATCAACCGGGTCATGGGGATGCGGTCAACGTTCCAGACACGTCCCACCGGCAGGTTCATCTTCTCAGCTTCCCGACTGGATCAAATTTACGCCGTCTATGGGAATGCACCTGATCTGGAACGTGAAGATGGACAACGCTGGAAAATTCTACCATCCTCTTGAGCTCGGTCAGTTTTTACTTTAGCTTTCCCTTGCAGTTATATGAGTTACCCTAGTTCCTAGTTCGAGGAACCCCGTGCCGATCGGCCGGGCGTATATTATCCGAGCCACCAGCTCGATGTCGAAGACCCCGTGCCGATCGGCCGGGCGTATATTATCCGAGCCACCGGCTCGATGTCGAAGACCCCGCGCCAATCGGTCGGGCGTATATTATCCGAGCCACCGGCTCGATGTCGAAGACCCCGCGCCGATCGGCCGGGAGTATATTATCCGAGCCACCGGCTCGATGTCGAAGACCCTGCGCCGATCGGCCGGGCATATATTATCCGAGCCACCGACTCGATGTCGAAGACCCCACGCCGATCGGCCGGGCGTATATTATCTGAGTTGCAAGCTCATTGTCGAAGACCGTCGAGCTCCGACGTTAAAAATCGAGAGTCGAGCCGGCGACTATAAATCCTCCGAGCGGAAGACTGTCCAGCTCCGATGTTAAAAATCGAGAGTCGAGCCGGCGGCTATAAATCCTCCGAGCGGAAGACCGTCGAGCTTCGACGTTAAAAATCGAGAGTAGAACCGGCGACTATAAACCCTTCGGCCGGAAGACCGTCGAGCTCCGACGTTAAACTCTAGAGTCGAACCGGCGACTATAAAACCCCGGCTTGAAGACTACTTCATGGACCAACTCATCGGATATCCTTTCTCCCCCGTTCGGGGTAGAGCGTATCAGAGCGTGTATCTCCCCCGTTCGGGGTTGAATGACCGGCTTATCAGATATTTTATCTCCCCCATTCAGGGTCGAGTGATTATCATTGATATCATACCAGTTTCAGATATTCTATCTGCCCCGTTTGGGGTCAAGTGGTCTTCACTGGTCTCGGACCAGCTTATCATATATTTTATCTCCCCCGTTCGGGGTCGAGCATTCTTGGCGAGCATTTATCTCCCCTATTCAGGGTCGAGCATTCTTAGCGAGCATCTATCTCCCCCGTTCGGGGTCAAGTGGTCTTCACTGGTCTCGGACCAGCTTCGGTTATTACATCTCCCCCGTTCGGAGTCGAGCAGTCTTCACTGGTTTCGGACCAGAATATCTCACGGGCTCTATGCCCGCTCGGCTAAAGACTTTCGCTTCCGTGCGTCTTTGATTCACGATCTACACTTTCGATCAGCTCACGGGTGATGTGGCCACCCGGCATCGTCCCATTCAGTATCACTCGATTGCCAGGTCGACATTTCTTGATCGCCCGTTCAATATCTTCTGGGCTGCTCGGTCAGCACCCTCGCAGTCATCCGACCGATATTGCTTGACCGTCCATTCGGCCACACGCTTGAGCTAGGTCGCACGCTCGGCATCGTCTGCCCAGCATCTATCCAACCGATCGACATCCTGCTGATCGCCTGTGCAGCATCTTCGCGGTCGCAGGCTAGGCATAGCTCGTCCGCTCGTTCTACTCGTTGTCCAGCATGTCGCTTGGTCTACTATCCTTGCACTCATCGCTCGCCTGTTGTTTTGCCGCTCGTTTGATGTTTATCGTTCGCTCGGCTTTGGGCTGGTTGTCGACTTGATCCACTCGGCATCGTTGCTATCTCATGCGACACCGTTATTATAGCGACCGCTCGCGTGATAGTGTACATTGTGTTCAGCCATTTGACTTTGGTATCGTGGGAGGTTCAGCCCTTTGCGATGGACTGTCCAGTCAGTCGGACTTGCGCCTCCTTCGACTAGACTTGAGGGGGAGGCTAGTGATACGGATGCAGGTTAGAATATATGAGGGAGGGGGCATTTGGGTCATTTCTCAGATAAGGGTTTGAGTGCTTTTAAGGAGCACCGTGCATAGGGAAAAGAAAGAGGAGGGGGGCTGGGCTGGTTCGTGAGAGGGGCTCTCGCCGCCGCACACAGGAAGGACTTTTCTTCCTCATCCTCTCCGGTGCTTCCCACCGCTGGACTTGCACTGCCACCGGCGACAGGCACTCACAGCTGCCTCCTTCTCTCCGCAGCCATCGAGCTCGAGGGCTTCGTGTGTGATCTTTCCGCCGCTGCTAGGAGAAGGAGAAGATGGACTTCTCCTTAGTCCTTCACCGATGCGGCCGGACATATCTACCAGCGACGACCGCCCTTAGAGCCACCTCCTCCCTTTTCCTTCGACTCTGACGCCTCCCGCCATGGCTGCCAGCATCTCACGCCGTCACCGCCGCCTCCAGCGTCCGCTACAGTGACTCCCAGTGACCACCATAGCCGCCTCTAGCGGCTGTCGTCACCTCTTCCGACACACGCCGCCACCTACAGCGGCTACCATAGCTTCTCGCGGCTACTGCCGTCTTCGGCGGCTTCGGGGGTCGCCGCCGATACTTTTGGGCAGCCGCCGTCCAAGTGCTCAGTTATCATACTATTTTTATACTCCGGCCTGCGAGCCGAGACTGTGTTCGGCCTTCGTGCTGTGGTTATATTCTGGCCTGCGTGCCGCTGTTGTATGCCGGCTTGCGAGCCGAGGTTGTAGTCGGACCGTGCTTCGCCTTGTGGATCCATATCACGCCCGGCTTCGAGCCATTGAAGCCGGCTACTCTCCTGGTGGATATTTATCTACTATTCAGAGCCGCGACGACTCAGTCAGTATCCCGATCAGCTCATCCACCTATCCGAGGGCGCCCCCCCCGGGGCCAGGGTACGTTACCGTACCCCTCCTGCATTTATTTTACTATCCTGTTATTAGTGTTCAGCTGCTTATATACTTGTGGAATTCGCCTCGAGCACCGAGGTACCAGAGATCGGGGCGACCTGGTCACTAGATGCAGGGATTGTTGACTGGAGGAATTTTGACGACTCAGTCAACACAGAAGACAGATCATCAACCGAGTCATGGGGATGCGGTCAACTTTCCAGACACGTCACACCGGCAGGTTCATCTTCTCAGCTTCCCGACAGGATCAGAGTGTATACTAAAAGTCTAGTTTTTTATAAACATTTATTATAAAATAAAAATCACATTGGTCAAATGTCTACATTTATGCTAAGTGTAGTTGTCCATTTAATTTATATTGTAGATAACATGGTATGAGGAGACACACAGAAGTTCTTGTTATCAGTTTCTTATAAATTATAAATAGTTGCTCACAATCAAGATGGAATGGGACAAACCATTTGAGTGGTTGTAGTGTAATTAGGTATTAGTTTATCTTAACTAATAAATTATACTAGTACACTATGAGTGTATTGAGCAAGACCATTTGTGATAGTTTCTTTTATACTGACTCTTTAAAAGAACAAGACCTCTGTTATTATGGAAGTGCATGCTCTTAATCATGATATAATAACAAGCACGTATACTTAATATTTATTTCTTTAATTTATCAAATGGTACGATTTAGTTCGATAAATCAATATGCCCGATAAGTTGAGAAATGATATTATTTATATGGTGTGTTGTTGATTATAGAATGAAACTGTGTCCTAGTAATCTAGGTTGATGATGCCCCTTTGAGGAGCTCATAAGGATTGTCATGTAAACCCTACAGGTGGACTTAGTCCGACATGACAATAAGGTTGAGTGGTACTACTCTTGGAGCTAGATATTAATTAAGTGAGTTGTCAGTAACTCATTTAATTAGTAGACATTCGATATATTAAACACAGGGAGATTAACACACTCATAATAAGAAGGAGCTCATAATGTAATTTGGGATTGGTGCGGTAGTTCAATGATAACTCTTTAGTGGTATGAGTTATTATTGATGAACTTGAGTTGGGTGTTCGGGGCGAACACAGGATGGTCAAGTACATCGGGAGACCATAACCAATTCCTCCTCTCAGTCCCTATTGTAGTATCTTATATAAAGTCTTATATCCACCCAAAGCCTAGCCTCTTAGCCCATGCTAGGGGTCGACCCCTATCCTTGCTTGGAGCCCAATCAAGGGGTCGGCTAAGCCAAGCTTGGAGCTAAGGCTAGGGCCGGCCAAGCCTTGCTTGGTGCCCAAGCAAGGGGTCGGCCAAGTGTGAAAGGGAAGAGGGATTTTATTAAAAATAAAATTTTGATAAAATCTTTCCTTTTATGTTTTTATCCATATGGTTTTAAAAAAGAATTTTTAATTTTAAGATATTTCCTTTTATATATTTTCTACAAAGGATTAAAAGAGAGATTAGATATCTTTCCTTATTTGTAGATATCTATAATGTTAAGAGAAAGATTTTAATTTTTAAGAAAACTTTCCTTTTTTTGTAACCATGATATAAAAGAAGTTTTATTTTTAAATCTTATCTTTTATAGATATCCATAAAAGGATTTAAAAGAGAGAGATTTTAATTTATAAAACGTTCCTTTTATAGCTAACCACAAAAGGGATTTTTAAAAGAGAGATTTTAATTTTTATTTAAAATCTTTCCTTGTTTGTTTAAACATGGTGTGGCCGTCCATAGAGAGGAATAAAAGAAAGTTTTATTTTTTGTTATAAAACTTTCCTTTTTTGGATTAACCAAGGATTATAAAAGAGAGGGAGTGGTGCCTTCATGAGACACATAACCTATTCTATTGTTCCTCTCTTCCATCCTTGGTGACTGAACCTTCCTCTTCTCTTTCTCTTATTCTTTGTGGTCAGCGACATCATCTCTTGTGGAGCTCTTGGTGGTCGGTTGCTTGGAGATGAAGAAGTAGAGAAAGGAGGCATTGTTTTCTAGCATCCCTTGGACCATTGTGGTGGTGGCCGAAACTTAGAAGCAAGGAAGGCTTTGGTGGATTTCTTCTTGGTAGATCGTCACTCACACGACGTCCAAGAGAAGGAGAGGAATATAATAGAAGATTAAGATGTTTTTGTTAACAAAGAAAGGTATAACTAGTTGTCTTGTTCTACATCATACTAGTTTTCTTTGTACGGATTTGGAATTAACAAACATAAGAGGCTAACGATTCTAGGCAATCGATTTTATGTTTCGATTTTGTGTTTCTTTTGTTTTTCGATCTTGTGATTCGATTGTTCTTTGTGGTTAAACCTAGGGTTACTATAAGGAGATTAAATATTGAATTTCTTTGAAAGGATTTGTCTAGGAAGTGGTAGATGATCCCATACCCAAGAAGGCTTAGTGTCTTGCCATGTTTAACATGAAAGTCGATCTTTGAATTAAATATTTAATTAACTTTGTAACATAGGTGAATTTAGATCAATAATGTTAAGCATCATTTGCGATCCAAGTCTAAACCTCTAAGAACAGATAAGTTGAATTTGGAATCAATAATGTTAAGTTCTGTTTGCGATTCCAAGTTTAATTTCTAAAGAACACAATAGGTTGTTAGGAAAGGTTCAAGACTTGTACAAAATTTTTGTACAGGGGAACCGGTGCGATATTCCGGATAGCAACCAACAATTGGTATCAGAGCTAGGATATTGCCTCTCTGTGTTTGGTTTTTCAGTTTAATTATGCACATGTCATACATATTTTAGGCATGATAATAGTAGGATGTGCAAATAGATTAACTCTGTGGTTGCAGACATCCTAGATCCAACTATTATGGCCCTAATGTGTTTGTGTGTGATTAGAACCTCGGACATGTCGAGGACATTTTATGTGTGTGCATGATTGTATGTATTAAATACAGCAGGAGTAGTGTTAGTTTTAGGATTTTACTTTTTGTTCGATCAAGATTACATGTATATTCCTTCGTGGAATATAGGATCGATAAATGTAAAATTCTATTTTTGTCGCGGATCGTATCCTTGCGAGGCATGGTGTTATTTGAGGACCAGAGGCGCAGCGAAAAAAGAAGCAAGATAGATGTGGTGACTAGACCCGATTGCGGTGGTTAAAGATGGCAGCAACTAGGGTTGGCAGCACACGGAGGACAGTGATGAAAAAGGTCATAATAGTTGGAAAATTATTTTTCCATATTTATTGTTTTTATTTGTTGTGATGTGTGTGTGTGCATGATAAAATCCTTATCTTAAATAACTAAGTGGGAGAGGGATTTATAAATAAATTCCACGGTCTCCATTACTGGTTTGTAAGTGATGCAACAAACTTGCGTGTTGGCTCTGAGTGCCTCTCTCCACATCGGATGAGTTTGTTTGCGGATCACTAGATCAAACTTCCTTTATGGATGGTTATAGAAAAATTATTTAGGAGTGTGTGATCTTCTCCAATTGAAGGGGTACAATCCTATTTAATGGACTAAGTATCAAGTAATGGTATACACTTAGGCGCATTTAATAGTATCCTCCCCAACAAAGTCACTGCTATTATTTGTGTGACCAAAGGAATACCAACTATTAATTTTATTTGTCATAAAGTTAGGATGACAAGAATAAAATTAATGGGTAAAACCTCCTCTTATAAATGTTTGAATTTGTATACGTCCACACTAACGTGGCATACAAAATTCACAGTGTTTTGAGGTGTTAGTGAATTTAAATAATATTGTTTGAGGATTCAATATTATTCTAAATTCTAAAGTATTAACCAAAACCTATTTTGTGATTCTTAGGATGACTTTCAACCCACTGGCTATTATCCTGAAAGAGAACAAACTTACTGGTCCCAATTACATAGATTGGAAAAGAAACCTGGACATTGTCCTAACTGCTGAAGGCTATAAGTTTATACTGTTAGAGGTTTGCCCTAATGTGCCTAATAGTGATTCTAGTGAAGAGGAGATTGAGTATCAAAAGAAATGGGTAAAGGCAGATGAGATGGCGCGGTGTTACATTATGGCTTCGATGTCAAATGTGCTGCAACATCAGCATCAGGACTTGCCAACTGCCTATGACATGATAAACAATCTCAAGGAACTCTTCGGACGCCAAAATCGGGCTGCTAGACAAGAGGCAATGAGAAAATTAATGACAGCCACTATGTCAGAGGGGACACCCGTTAAGGATCATATCCTAAAGATGATGGCTTACTTGAACGAGATACAAATCCTTGGAGTTGAAATCGATGGAGAAACCTAGGTCGATATTATTCTCCAAATGCTACCCAAAAGTTTTGAGCAGTTCTACCTGAACTACAATATGAATAAAAGGATTTATTCATTAGCAAAACTATTGACAGAACTTCAGGCAGTAGAAGGGATATTTCGTCATAATTCTCAAATTCACTTTGCTGAAAATGTTTCTACTTCTAAGTCGAAAGGCAAGAAGAAGAATAAGAAATAAGCTGGCTCGGCAAAGAAAGTGAAACAATCTCTAGGTACTGGACTTAAAGCAGGAGTAAAGAAGTCGAAGGGCAAGTGCTTTATTTGCAAGCAGTCTGGATATTGGAAGGCGGGTTGTCCTCGTAGGAAAGAAAACAATAAAGGTATATCTTATTCTCTTGTAGCTGAAACATGTTTATCGATGTTATCTACCAGTACCTGGTGTGTAGATACAGGAGCCACTGATCATGTCTGCAATACATTGCAGGGGTTCTATGAAACCCGACGACTATATGAGGGAGAGATAACCATCTACATGGGCAATGCTACGAAAGTGGCAGCTGTTGCAGTGAGAGATGTCTACTTATCATTTGATAGGAATAGAACTTTTATTTTGAGAAATTGTCTTTATGTACCAAGTTTTAGAAAGAATTTAATTTCATTTTCTAAACTGATTTTGGATAGATATACTATTTCTTTTGATGACAAAGTGGTTGTTAAGAAAAATAGGGTAATTATCTGTTCTAATACATTAGTTGGCAATTTATATACTCTAAATCTGATAACTCCCACAAAGCAATAAATGAAAATTAATAACACATCCTCTAATTCTAATAAGAGAAAGGAACCTTCAAATATAAACCAAACATATCTTTGGCATCTAAGACTTGGTCATATTAACTTGAGTATGATTCAAAGGTTAATAGCCGATGGACTCTTGGGTTCATTAGTGTTGGAAAACTTTCCAACTTGCGAATCTTGCTTGGAAGGAAAAATAACCAAGAGACCTTTTAAGGCCAAGGGGTATAGAGCTAAATATGTGTTGGAATTGGTTCATTCTGATTTGTGTGGACTTATGACTATCCAGGCGAGAGGTGGTTTCGAATATTTCGTCTCTTTCATAGACGACTATTCGAGATATGGATACATTTACTTGTTGCGCCGCAAGTCTGAGTGTTTTGATAAGTTCAAAGAGTACAAGGCTGATGTGGAGAGACATCACGATAAAAGTATCAAGACACTACGGTCTGATCATGGTGGCAAGTACTGTAGGTGATCGGTGGCCGGCTAGAAGGGGAGTTGGATAGCTAGGTCACCCCCAACTTCGATTTCTTCTCTACATGGTTAGTTTGCGCAAGAGGAAATGAAACTAAAACAAGAAAGCAATGAGTAAGAACACAAACACTAACACGATTCTTTTACGTGGTTCGGAGATTGCTTGCTCCTACTCCACGGCGTGTCCTTGAGGTGGATGAGCCCTTGATCCTTCAGTGGATCAGTCCCCGGCAATCTTCGACTAGCTCTTACTCCTTCTCGGTGGAGTACAACCTCTCACAAGGTTCTCTTCCTCTTACAAGATGAACTTAGGTTTAGGAGGAAGAGAGTAGGCTTGGAGGCTTTGGGCAATGACAAGGAGTGATTCAACAATAATCAGTAACCTCCTTCAAGCCCCAAAGCTTCCTATAAATAAGAGGAGAGAGTTGATCAACATATCAACTCATCTTGGCACCAGTCGACTAGCAAAACCATCAGTCGACTGGTGTTACCGTTGGAGGTAGCCAACGGCTACTTCGCAGCACCAACAGCATGCCAATGGTCATTTACCAATCGACTGCTAAAACATGCAGTCTGTTGGTGCAATATCCCTTAGGTCAAGGTTGACTGTTTTGACCAAGCTTGAGTCTTGGTCATAGTTTCGATGTTTGACAATACATGTAGACACATGGACAATGCAGGTGAAAGTCCTAGTGAGTAAAGCTAGGCAGTATGGAAATCCTGGTGAGTGAAGCCAGGTGAAAGTCCTAGTGAGTGAAGCTAGGCAGATGGAAATCCTGGTGAGTGAAGCCAGGTGAAAGTCCTGGTGAGTGAAGCCAGGCGGAAGGAAAATCCTGGTGAGTGAAGCCAGGTGAAAGTCCTAGTGAGTGAAGCTAGGCAGATTGAAAACCCTAGTGAGTGAAGCTAGGTGAAAGTCCAAGTAGGTCAAGAGAGTGACCGGATACTTGGCATGAAAGAAAAGTCCAAGTGGGTCAAAGGGATTGACCGGACACTTGGTGAGGGAGTCCTAGCAGGTCAAGGGAGTGACTAGATGCTAGGCATGACGTACCAACAGGTTAAGGTTGACCGGATGTTGGTTTGGGAGGTTTGGGACTTAGTTTTGGGCAAAAACCAAGTGCTGGATCGATCAGTGGATCGATCCAGGCTCTGGATCGATTAGTGGATTGATCCAGACCTTTCCCAGCGAACAGAAAGCCTCGGGATCGATCAGTGGATCGATCCAGAGGTCTCAATCGATCAGTGGATCGATTAGGACGCTGCTGCTTCGCGCGATAAGCGCTTGATCGATCCGTGGATCGATCCAGGCATTTTTCCATAGCACAAAGGCGCTCTGGATCGATCCGTGGATGGATCCAAAGCCTCCCCGATCGATTGGGAAAAATCGAATCGATCGGGATCCGACCGTTGAGTCGTATTTGAGCCGCAGGCGAGCGTTGTCTTCGGTACTTCATCACCGATTCATTTCAGATCTTCACCACCTCCTCCACAGCTCTTCTCAAGCTCGAGATCGCCAATTCTTGAAGGTTCTTAGAGGCTCTTCCAAGTCAAGAGGCGGATCAAAGCAAGAAGAAGAAACTAGGGTTAGGGTTTGTGCACTCATTGTAAACTTGTAAGCTTGTATTTCTTTACTACCCTTTCTTCTTCTTGTATTGAATCTTGTAGGGCTTCTCCGCCCTTGGTAGTTACCATAAAGGAGAGTTTCATTAGTGGAGGGTGTGTGTGTTGGTGTGGATCCTTGGACTAGTCACCTCTTGTGAGGTGGATACCAAGTAAACCAACTGTGTTAGCGTTGTGTGATTTGTTTCTGTATTTTCCGCTGCACATCTTCGAAGAAACAAGCAACGCCGAACACCGGGCATGCGACGAGCTATTCACCCCCCCTCTAGCTACTTTTGGTCCTAACACAGTCGACTGCTACAGTGCTGCTACAGTAACGCTACAGTACTGCTACAACTATGCTTTTACTCCGAGTACAATCTCTCGTGCACTCGTACCCTCACCCTTACGACTCATTTAACGCTTCCTTTGCAACTTTAACAACACCTTCAAGTATACTTTCTTTGGTTCTCGTCCCTCGGATGCATTCAAGCCTGCGGCTTGTCCCCAATGCCATCCTTCGCGTATGCCTTGAAATCGCTTCCCTCGGCCCTTGTCCTCGCTGCCTTGTCCACGGTCCCTCGGATGCTTCATCCTTCACCGGACCCGAAGCCATCAACCTGAGTCGTATGTGTATCCTGCGAACCTGCACAACTCACATACACATATCAGATACAAGGGTGAACCTAACTTAAACTCTTTGACACACACATCAAAATTATGATCGTACCGATCAAAACCTAGGTCGATTGCACCAACAATCTCCCCCTTTTTGATGTGTGACAATATGTTTAAGTTAGGCATAAATATCAACATGAAAATTAGAAGCAATATGTAAACATGAAGCATAATACCCAAGCTCCCCCTTAACATATGCTCTCAACCATAATTTTCAAGTTTTGCACATAGTTAGGTTTTTAACTTAAACCTTTGCATTTCTCCCCCTTTGACACCATCAAAAATTGTACCAAACATGTATACATACTATGGTATCAATGTGAACTTAAAAATACCCAAAACTAGCTCTTGAAAGTGCTGGAAAACAGCTACCAGCCGACTGCTAACTGTCGCAGTCGACTGGCACAAACCAAATCGAATTTCAGCATTTTACAACCAACTTCAGAAATGCATAGGAAATTATAGAAAATTCAAAAAATCATGAAATTTTGAACACACATTCCTTATAATGTTCTTTACCAAGGAAAAATATGTTTTCATGAAAATTCATCATATTTTTGAAGTTTTGATAAAAACTCAAACACCTTGAAAAACACTCAAGTTTGTATCAAATTAAACCTTAGTTTTGAATTCATATGTTTCAAAATAACTACGCACTGTAAATGAAACATAGAATTATTTTCAAAATATTTGAAATGCCCAACTATGATTTATGGGCAAGATGTCCATTAATTAAATATTTGTTTTTCCCATAGTTGACCTATGATCACTAAAAATTGATACATCACATAACTCATCAAAATGCCATAAGCATAAGTGACTTATTAGTATCATCCCATTATCTCACATTTATGGTTGGAAAATCATACAAGTCATTGTGAGATAAAGTATAATGGTAACCTCTACTTATCCCCCTTGATCATGAATTTCTATCAAGGCTAAATGCTCCCCCTTGAGGTCTCAAGTCAACCATTTTTCAAGGATTTGAACTATGATTTCATTGGTTGACTAAACCCAAAATCCTCTAACCCTTGAGGATTGATTTGGCACCCAATAGAAATTCTTTCTAATTGGGTTAACCAAATATTCCTTGGGGATCCATTTTCGTTCTATGGTCTTGGTTTTTGATTGCCCCCTAGCAAGTAAACAATGGTAGGTCTTGTCATTATTTGGTTCATTGTATCCTATCCCATTTTTCTTAAAACTTGCCCTTTGGCTCCGAATGATCATATTTAGGGTTTTAGAGCCAATTTTAAATTTCCTAAGGGCATTGGTAAGGTATTCTATCTTTTCCCTTAACTTCCTATTTTCTTCTTCTAAGCATGATTCATTTGAACTTGAAGAAGAAGAAGCATGCATATCATTGTCCTTAGAAGACATGGATTCTAATTTTTCTTCAAGCATGCTAATATCATGTTTCAAAGACTTGTTTTTTCTTTTTGCCTTGAACAAGTCATCATTTGTGCTTGAAATAATTTTAATTAAAATATGAGGAGGAAGATTATGTACCTCACTTACCGAGACGTCTGAATCCGATGTTTGACCTCCCCCTTCACTTGAGCTCCCTTCTTTGTCTTCACTTGAGCTCTTTCCTTCTTCATTTTCGGATGAGGTGGAGGCTACATCATCAATTCCCATTAGAGTAAAATTGACTACATGGTACTCTTCTTCCTCCGATGAAGATGAAGGATCATCCCATGTTGCCTTTAGGTTTTGAGCCTTCTTCCCCTTTTCCTTTGTCTTCTTCTCCCCCCTCTTCTTCCCTTCCTTCTTCTTCAAGAAAGGGCAATCATCTCTTATGTGTCCCTCTCCTTGGCAATTGTAGCAAATTACCCTCCTTGTTCTACTTTTGCTTCTTGAGCTTTTCCTAGCATGAGATTTGTTAGTAGAAAACCTTTTAAATGCCCTTCTCATTTTTCTCACCATATACGCCTCTTGATCACTATCCATTGAGGCGTTTGATTCTTCGGAGTCGGAGGATGGTGGGGATGAAGACTTCTTCTTCTTACCCTTTCCCTTGTTTGCCACAAGGGCTACTCCTCTTGATCTATGTGCTTCTTCATCTAATCCTTCAACTCTTGTTTCGTGGAGTTCCATTCTTGAGAAGAGTTCATCTAGAGAGGATTTCTCTAGGTCCTTTGATATGTAGTATGAATCTACAATGGAGCTCCAAGTTGTGGTTCTTAGGAAAGCATTTAGGGCTTTCATCATCATGTCTCAATTTGAGAGTGTTTCACCTACACTTGTTAGTCCATTAATAATTTCCTTAATTCTAGAATGTAAAATTGATACCTTTTCTCCTTTCTCAAGCTTGATATTGTTGAGTTGAGTTCGAAGGAGGTCTCTTCTTGCCAATTTTGCTTCTGATGTCCCTTCATGAAGCTCCACTAGCTTTTCCCATAACTCCTTGGCGCTTGAGTAGGTTCCAACCCTTGTTATTTCTTGTTGGGGAAGAACATTGTGTAGATGATGGATTGCCTTGGCATTTGCTAGATGCTCTTCTTTTTGCCTTTTGGTTCATCTTGTTATATCAATTGTCTCATTGTGTTCATCCTTGGGCTCTTCAAAACCACTTCTCATGATTAGCATAATGTTAAAATCGGTATTAAAAAAATACCTCCATTCTCTTCTTCCACCAAGAGAAGTCGCCTTCGAATTTGGGTGGATGAATGTTTGAGCCGGCCATTTTGATGAGTGCTCTTCTTGGTGATTAGTCCATTGATGGGCAACCTCGCTCTGATACCACTTGTAGGTGATCGGTGGCCGGCTAGAAGGGGGGTTGGATATCTAGGTCACCCCCAACTTCGATTTCTTCTCTACACGGTTAGTTTGCGCAAGCGGAAATGAAACTAAAACAAGAAAGCAATGAGTAAGAACACAAACGCTAACACGATTCTTTTACGTGGTTCGGAGATTGCTTGCTCCTACTCCACGGCGTGTCCTTGAGGTGGACGAGCCCTTGATCCTTCGGTGGATCAGTCCCCGGCAATCTCCGACTAGCTCTTACTCCTTCTCGGTGGAGTACAACCTCTCACAAGGTTCTCTTCCTCTTACAAGATGAACTTAGGTTTAGGAGGAAGAGAGTAGGCTTGGAGGCTTTGGGCAATGACAAGGAGTGATTCAACAATAATCAGTAACCTCCTTCAAACCCCAAAGCTTCCTATAAATAAGAGGAGAGAGTTTATCATCATATCAACTCATCTCGGCACCAGTCGACTGGCAAAACCATCAGTCGACTGGTGTTACCGTTGGAGGTAGCCAACGGCTACTTCGCAGCACCAACAGCATGCCAACGGTCATTTACCAGTCGACTGCTAAAACATGCAGTCGACTGGTGCAGTCGACTGCTAAAACTTGCAATCGACTGATCCACACCGACCGAACGAAGAGAACCATTCTGTTCGCGCCCAGTCGACTGTGCAGCCGACTGCACCAGTCGACTGCTAAAACATGCAGTCGACTGCTACAGTAACGCTACAGTACTGCTACAGGATTGCTACTATGCTGCTATAGTAACGCCTAAAACTATGCTTTACTCCGAGTACAATCTCTCGTACCCTCACCCTTACGACTCATTTGACGCTTCCTTTGCAGCTTTAACAGAACCTTCAAGCATACTTTCTTTGGCTCTCGTCCCTCGGATGCATTTAAGCCTGCGGCTCATCCCCAATGTCATCCTTCGCGTATGCCTTGAAATTGCTTCCCTCGGCCCTTGTCCTCGTTGCCTTGTCCACGGTCCCTCGGATGCTTCATCCTTCACCGGACCCGAAGCCATCAACCTGAGTTGTATGTGTATCCTGCGAACCTGCACAACTCACATACACATATCAGATACAAGGGTGAACCTAACTTAAACTCTTTGACACACACATCAAAACTATGATCGTACCGATCAAAACCTAGGTCGATTGCACCAACAAGTACCTCTCAGGAGAGTTTAGGAATTACTTATCAAAGGTTGGGATTCAATCCCAATTGTCTGCACCTGGTACACCCCAACAGAATGGTGTGGCAGAACGAAGGAATATGACTTTTATGGAAATGGTTAGATCGATGATGAGTTATTCAGAATTACCAAATACATTCTGGGGATATGCTTTAGAAATGGCAGTGTACATTTTGAACTTGGTACCTTCTAAATCAGTACCCTCTACTCCCATGGAATTGTGGAATGAGCGTAAGCTTAGTCTGAGTCATATTCAGATATGGGGTAGTCCAGCACATGTGCTGAAGGGAGATACTAATAAGTTGGAATCTTGTACAGAAGTTCGCCTGTTTATAAGTTATCCTAAAGGAACGAAAGGAGGTTTGTTTTATAGTCCTAAAGATCAGAAGGTCATTATTAGCACGAATGCCCAATTTTTAGAAGAGGACTATGTAATGAACCATAAGCCCATGAGTGAAATTGTTCTAGAAGAAATGAGAGAAGACACGCCTACTTTAGTACCAACAGTGCAAGATGAAATATCACAAGAAACTGCAACACGTATCACAAATGATACACAACCAATGCCTCATCGTAGTGGGAGGGTTGTGAGGCAACCTGAAATATTCATATTTTTGGGAGAGTCTTCGGACTTGATCCCAGATAAATATGAACCTGATCCCCGAACATATGATGAAGCACTCCAAGATAAATATGCAGCATCTTGGCAAAGAGCAATGAATTCATTAATAGAATCTATGTATTCTAACAAAGTCTGGGAGCTAGTAGAACCATCAAATAATATAAAAACTATTGGATGTAAATGGATCTACAAAAGGAAAAGAGGGACAAACGGGAAGGTGGAAACCTTCAAAACAAGGCTTGTTGCGAAGGGGTATACTCAGAAAGAGGGAATCAATTATGAGGAAACTTTTTCGCCAGTAGTTATGCTTAAGTCTATCCGGACACTCTTATTTATTGCTACTCATATGGATTATGAGGTTTGGCAAATGGATGTCAAGACAGCTTTTCTTAATGGAAGTCTTGAAGAAAACATTCATATAAAGCAACCAGAGGGGGTTATTGCAAAGGGCAAAGAACATCTAGTATATAAGCTCAATTGGTCTATTTATGGACTGAAGCAAGCTTCAAGGTCTTGGAACATCCGGTTTAATGAAGTAATCTAGTCGTATAGATTTATTCGGTGCCCGGATGAGTCTTGTGTATACAAGAAGTGTGATGGAAACGTGGTGGTATTTCTTGTACTATGCGTAGATGATATTTTGTTAGTTGGAAACAATATCAAAATGTTTTCGGAAGTAAGGGTATGGTTGTCCAAGCAATTCAATATGAAGAACTTGGGAGAATGTACACATATTCTCAAGATTAAAGTAATAAGGGATCGCAAGAAAAGAATGTTGTGCTTATCCCAATCTTCATATATCGATACGATCCTAGTTCGTTTTAGCATGCAAGACTCCAAGAAAGGTTTTCTACCTTTTAGGCATGGAGTATATTTATCTAAAGAGATGTCTTCGAAGACATCAAAAGAGATAGAAGAAATGAAGACAGTTCCTTATGCTTCAGTTGTAGGAAGTCGTATGCTATGTTATGCACGAGATCGGATATCTGTTTTACCGTGGGCATGGTTAGCATATATCAAAGTAATCTAAGACAGGGACATTGGACTGCCGTAAAGCATATATTAAAGTACTTGAGAAGGACTAGAGATTATATGCTGGTTTACCAAGCAGATGATCTGCTCCCTGTGGGTTACACGGATTGGAACTAATAGGAATAATAGTAAGTCGGCCTCGGGGGTTTGTGTTTACTTTAGGAGGTGGAGTCATAACAATGGAGGAGTGTTAAGCACCTGTGTGGGCAAGTGGGAGATGTTAATATGGGTGATTATTACCCACACCAAAGGTTGCCAAAGCAACCTGTGACCAAAGGTTGCCAAAGCAACCTTTGGAAAGAGACAAACCGCACCCCTCCCATGTGTATAAAAGGAAGAGAGTTTTTTCTCTTAAGGTGAGCAAGACTCTCACTTTTCTCCCTTTCTCTCTTGATCACACGAGTACAAGACTTCTCTCATGGGACATCACCACCGGATCCCGAGGACATTTGGAGCGAAGAACTACAAAGAAGACTCTTATAGACTTCTTCTTGATACTGCGAGAATTCGGACCCAACGAGATAATCATCTTGATCAAGGTATAACAGGTTGGATTACAAATAATCCACCTTGGTATCCACCTCACCGTAGATCTCTGCGGCAGAAGAAGGTTAACCCTACTGTGCACCACCTTAGCTTTATATATATATATATATATATATATATAATCTTAAATTTTAAATCTATATAATATACCCCATGAGTATCTAAAATTGTTAATCTTGAACACTATAAATCAAGAGAGAAGCTTGAATCTAGAGGAAAAATTTTATTGACTCAAATCCATTATAACTCAACTCCTAAATTCTAAAATCTTGAACCCTAAATACATATAATATATTCAAAAATAGAAAAATAAAAAAAATAAAGAATTGAGGTGCCTGGATCTTATCCAGACGCCTCAACGATATTAAAAAAAAATCCCAAGGCGCCTCCAATGCATTGAAGGCGCCTTGGATGAGCACGGATCTACAAGAATGAGCCCGCAGCATATCAATTATATATGATTTTAGTAACATATGAATTATAATTTTTAGTTTTTTATAGGTCGAAATTAAATTTGGTCTATAATTTATATTTTCTAGCCAAATTAGGTTTGAGATATAATTTTTAATGTTTTACTAGTAAAAATAAATTTAACGGATAATTTTAATTTTCTATTGTTAAAGTTAGATTTTACTAATAATTTATTAATTTTTACTAAAATTTGATCAGTACTTTTTAATTTTTTATTAATCAAAAATATAATTTATTGGCAAAAGTTAAGTTTATCTAATAAATTAAAATATTTATTGGTTATACTTATTAGTAATTAATATAAAATACTTCTAAAAGTTCAAAAACATATTTAATAGTATATAGTAATTAATATAAAATACTTCTAAAAGTTCAAAAACATATTAATATTATACTAGATTATTTATCTAGATTTCAAATTTTTTTCTCTTCATTTTTTCCCTTTGTCATCATTTTTCTATTATTGTTGTTGTGACCTTTCTCCTCCGTAAATTATTATGTGCACCTTTTTTTATAATTCTTCATCAATATCTTAAAAAAGATTACCAATTAAATATTTTTACTTAAATAAATTTGATTGATAATTTATTGAAAAAATTGATAAACGATAGTATGATACATGAAACTATTATAAATATGGGGTCTTAGGTAAGATTCTATTGTATCCCGTCTTATCTTTCTTTGCAAGAGGTTATTTTTATAACTCAAATATGTGACATCTAGGTCACACGATAATAATTTTACTATTGCACTAAGATTCCTCTTTATTGAAGTTAAAATTGATCAATAAAAATATTTAAAATAGTAATTAAAATGTATATTAATAGTATTATAATAATTTATCACTTATGGCTAAATTTAACTAGTATTTTCAATATTTTATTGGTGAAATTTATTTTTATTTAATTAATTAAAAAATATGTATTAGATAAATATATTATGTTTTAACAAATTATATTTAGCACAATGATAAAATTATGAACTACTATGTCACGACTTCGATTGGGAAAATAACTTTTTACAATGCAATACATTTTAAATTTGACTAATAAAATTAAATATCTTTAATTATATTTTATATAAAAATCTATTTTTTAAAATTAATATTTATTTTTTAAAAAGAATATAAGTCCCCAAATATTTTTTGGGCCTAGAGCCTCAATGATTATTGAGGCGGCTCTGAATCTAGGTGGGCATTCATGACCATATGGTCAGAGATTGTTGTAGAGCCAAGTTCAAGAATAAGTTCAAAAGGATGAAAGACAAGCAGTTAGCTTTGTAGCATGAAAACATGAGCTAAAGGCAAGGTGAGACCAAAAAATGGTTGAAGACCTAAATTGAAGACACGGTGGGCTTGAAATTAAAAACCAATGAACCAACTCAAAGACAAAATGAGGCCAAACTAAATATAAGGTGGGGCCTAAAAGGTTGATGACCTTGCTAAAGACAAAGCGAGACATGAAAGGTTGAAGATTCTTGAAGTTAAAGCCCTGGCTAGAAGGTCTAAATTGAGTAAGACGCAAGACCTAGCAAGTCATGGACTTGATCTAAATGGCCAAATTACCATGTTTCAAATGTTTTGAAGTAAATGTGGAAATAAAAAAAATCTAATAAATTCCATCTCCTTTCCCCGTGACTATAATATTGAATATGTGAACAATTTGTAGGCATAAGAGGGAAACCAAGTCATGAAAATCTATGTTCAACAAAATTTAACATTTTGGTAAATCCATCACATGTCACATACGTCTTTCTTTTGACAATAAAATGCAGAGTTTTATTAAACACCAATTTCAAACTCATTTACACCAATGTTTGTCTCACATAGACATTTTTCAGACTTTATTATGTTAAATATTTCTTCTAATCTCTGATAGATAGTTCCAGATTCAGGATGAGATTCATCTCTTGAAACAAAAGAGTGCACTTCATTGTTAATCTGGATCCAACTGCGTCCAGCTTCTTTTTGAATATCATTTTCTTCCATTTTGTTCCTTACTATCTTGGCATCGTCCCACTCACCATGCAAAGCATGCAGGTTAGAGAGAAGCACATAGCTTGCAGAGTCCAACGAAGTCAGCTCAAAAATCTTTGCTGCAGCAAGTTTGCCAAGTTCTAAGTTCCTCTGCATCATACAAGATCCTAATAAGGTCTTCCATGTCGCTACGTCAGGCTTAAATGGCATCTGATTAATGATATCAAGCGCTTCTTCAAGTCTTCCAGCTCGGCCCATTATATCTACCATACATGCATAATGCGAAGCTGACGGTATAATGTTAAAGGTATCACTCATTAGCTTGAAATACCTGACCGCTTGATCAACATAGCCCACATGGCTGCACGCAACCAAAATCCCTAGGAATGTTGACTCGTCTGGAATGCTGCAGTGAGTCTCCAACATCTTATCAACGGCTTCTAGTGCCTCTCTACCATGCCCATTGTTGGCATAACCATAAATTAATGAATTCCAGGACATGATATCATGAGTATGCATGCAGTCAAATGCTAATTCTGAATCGTTTATGCAACCACACTTGCCATACAAGTTTATTAATGCGTTGCCAGTGCAAACATTGATGTCACACCCTAATTTCAGAGCGAGACAATGAAATTGTCGTCCATGATTCAGTGAAGCTAGATTAGCACAAGAGCTTATGGTACTAGATAATCCATACTCATTGGGCATGTATCCATCCCCATGCATGTGGCATAGCCACTCGATGGATCTATCATTATATCCATTCTGGAAATTACCAGAGATGACAGAAGTCCAAGAGACTGCATCAGGTTCCTTAATTTCAAGAAACAGCTTTTCCAGTTCTTGGACCTTACCACATCTAGCATACATGGCCAACAAAGCATTAGCTACTCGAGTATCCAAGGCAATCTTATTCTTGATTGACAAAGAGTGGAGCTGGGAACCCAACTTAGATAATTCTTGGGAAGGTCTGCAAGCTCCAAGGATACTTGAAAAAGTGAACTCATTTGGTCTTATTCCAGCAGAAACCATGCCATTGAATATTCTCATAGCATCATGTAGTTCCCCATTCCGGACACAGCATGAGATCATTAAGCTCCAGGTGATTACATTCTTAGCTTCCATTTGATGAAACACTAACTTTGCTTGTTCAACTTCATGATTCCTCCAGTAAAAATCAAGTAAAGCAGTTGCAGAATGCACACTGTTGACGATGAGAGTTTTTAGCATGTACCCATGGAGCTGCTCACCCAAGCGTGGTTGACATGCTGCCAATATGCTAGTAATCGTATGCTCATTTGGCGCAATTCCTCGCCTAACCATTTCATCAAACAATGTCATTGCAGAATCAAACAAGTTGTTTCTGCAATATGCAGAAATTAGTGAAGTAAAACTCACCACATCTAAGTCTGTAATTCCAGCAAATACTAGCTCAGCTCTATCAACCAATCCACATCTTGAGTAAAAATCAATCAGACTGATACTACTCCAGCAATCCTCTGTAAAGCCAGAGCGAAGAATCAGTGAATGCAACTGTTCACCACATCTAAGAGCAGCCACGTCAGTGCAAGCCTGGATGGCAGCATTAACTGCAAAATCATTTGAAAGCACACCAGATTCAAGCATTTGAACGAACAGATAGATCCCAGTCTTTCCAAAACCATTCCTAACGCAACCCGAGATCATTGACGTCCAAGTGACAACATTCCTTTGGGGCATTTCATCAAACACCCTGAATGCATCATCCGGTCGCTCAGATTTCATCAACAAATCGATCAGCATGGATTCAAGGACCACACCCACTTTGATTCCTTGGATTTTCATATCGAGAAATAGATCCATGGCTTCAGGAAGCATCTTCAATGCCACTAGTTGCTTCAGTTTTCGGACAGAATTGGGCGTGATGGTCGGTCCAACCGTGAGCGCGAACGGTGCAGATGAGCTGCTTTGGTTGGGGATGCCTAATTTTGGTGGTCGAAAGGTTGGGGTTGAAGGAATGATGTTCCGCGGTAAAGGAGAGCGGAAAGGGTGCTGCCATGAAGGTTGGAGCTTCGAAAGGTTTAAGGATGCGGAAGAAGGCGGAGGACAGAAAAGGATCACCATTTGCATTATGTGCGGCATAGAAATATGAACGATAAATTTACCAATTTAATACTTTATCATTCTTGAGGGAAAAAGAGGCCTAAGGTTCATCAGAGTGCATTATGCTTATTGACGGTGGTTATAGGTCTGACACGAGGCCTTTAGTATGGTTTCAGGATTTACTAGTATACGGCTTTTATTTATAAGTCTGAGACAACTTAGCAATAGGGCCCAGTGTTGGCAGACTTCAGACGACTTAGCAAAGGGCCTAGTGTAAGCTGCTTTGAACTTTCATAGAGTAGAGCATTTATATAACTATTGTAATATTCATCATCTCATTAAAAAAAAAAAAAAATCATGAGTTTTATTATCATATATTTATTATAATAACATATCTTTTTTATCCATATTTCTTTAACATTAACTTTCATTATTTATCATCTCATAACTCATTCAATTATCTTAAAATTATTATTAAATAAATATATTTTTAATATATCTTGAAATATTTAAATTGTTATTATTAAAAAATACACTCAGATTCTATTATTTATCTATTTTATTTAATTTTAAATTTTATTTTAATAAATAAAATTAAAAAAATATATACTCATGGGGTGGGCTAGGGCTTGCCCACCCCATGCCATGTTGAATACGTTCAATGTCTTTAACGTCACCAATAAAGATATTATAACACTCATTAACAGAGTTTGTGTACTCTTTCGCAGCACCTCGTATTTCAAAAAGTCCATCGACTCTCTCCCATGTCGTCATCCTCGCTAGCTGCGTCTTTTACTCGGCTTCTTATCCTCCTAAGTTCCTGAACACTTAGACACAAGGGTTAAATACCAACATGACCTAATTTGACTTGGTTGATCATATTAAAACTACCTTGAGATACTAACAATCTATCCCTTTTTGACATGAGTAAACCCAAGTTAAATTAGGGTAAACCTCAAAAATAACAATTATAAAAATAACGATTACAAAATAAAAGTTATAAAATTTACAAGTAAATTAGCAAGTACAAAAATTAAATTGTACTACCCTCCCCCTAGACTTAATCTTCACTACTCCCCCTTTTGATCTCATTAAAAATGGGGTACTTTAAAACTGCTATTTGAAAAAAAAAATAAAAGTCTAAGGAAAAATTCTAGAAAAATATTAAAGTTTAAACTTGAAAAAATCTTGATTTTAGAATTTTAACATATATAAGGTTGAAAAAATTTCATATGAAGTGAAATTATTTTAAAGTAGAAATAAAGTCTTTTGCATATTAAAAAAATTATTAATAATTAAAAAATTTAATATTCAGAAAAATTTAAAATTTTTCTTACATATAAGTGATAAAGTTATTTTTCTCAGAAAAATTAACTTCTAATTAATTTCTAATAAAATTTTTGACAAATAATTGAAAATATTTTTATAACAACTAAATACTTAATATTTAGTTAATTAAATACACATTTCCATAGTTGGCTTCCAAGCTGTGCGATGTACTAGGTCTTCTTGAATATTGGAATAACAATCACTTCTAGACAAAGTCTTTTAATGAAAATAAATATTTAATTTTTTCTCTGAAAACCCTTAAAAAATAATTAATCTAAATATGATTTTGCAACCCAAAATAGATTCCTTCCTACAAGAATAATAAAAAATTTCTTAGGAATATATTTCTATGATATTTTTATTATTTGGCCCTTATGATATTTAAAATGTCAATTTAAATCATTATATCTTCTAATATTTTGAACATGTGAGCATGCACGTTCCTTCAAATATTCTATTTCTGTTTTTAATTTTTTATTTTTTATTTTTATTTTGTCGAGATCTTCTAATTGACAAGATATAGCTAAGGTTGATTTTAACTCTTTATTTTCTTTTTCTAACTTACAGTAATTTTTCGATAACATTTTTACAAACTGAAATAACTTGTCAGGAGGAAAAAACTGTACCTGACTTACCTTGTCGATCCCGTAATCTAAAGCTCCCCCTGAAGTGCTGCTTTCTTCCGATGTCGCTCCCCCTTCATCGATGCTCTCGATGCTCATTTTGGACAAGCTTGCTTCGCCTTCATCTTCTTGGTGACTCGCCACTAGCGCAAGTCCAGCGAGAGCTTCTATCTCTGATTCGGATGACGTTTCGTCCCACGTTACTTTTAGATTATACTTAGTTTGGGTTGGCTTCTTAATCTTTTCCTTGTCCTTGTTCTTGTCCTTACTTTTTAATTTAGAACAGTTGTCTTTCACATGTCTTTCTTCATTACAATGGTAGCATCTTATTTTTCTTTTCCTTTTATTACGCTGCACTTGATTAAATTTATTAGTTTTAAATAATTTTTTAATTTTTCTTGCCATGAGTGTCATTTCATCATTGTCGAGAGAAGATTTAGAGTCTTCCCTTTTTGCCTTTAAGACAACATTATGACTTGGCTCCTTCTTCAGATTTGCACATCTTGTTTCATGGACTTTAAATGTTGAAAATAATTCTTTTAACGTACTTAATTCTAGACCTTTAGATATATAATAAACATCTACTAATTATGCTCATTCAGTAGTCCTAGAAAATGCGTTAAGCGCATACCTTAGTGAATCTCAATTGCTTACATTTTTTCTGAGATTCGTGAGATCGGTGATGAGTTCTTTTATTCTTAAGTGAAGGTGTGCAACTATTTCGCCTTCTTCTAACTTGATGTTGCTTATCTGGTTCATGAACAGATCCCGTCTCGTGAGTTTTACCTCCGAGGTCCCTTCGTATAGTTCCTAGAATTTCTCCCAGAGTTCCTTGGCTGACTCGTAAGCTCCGATCTGATTAACTTATTGAGGTGGTAAAACTCTAAGCAGGTGAAAATCTGCTTTACCATTTTCCACGAAGTCGGCTTGCTCCTTTGTCCATTGATATTCTTCTTTACCCTCAGGTGCTACAAAACTAAATTTCATTATTAAAAATAAATTGAAATTTGTCTTAAAGAATACCTCCATATTTTTCTTCTAGCTCACAAATTCCCCCATGAACTTTGATGGGTAGATGCTCGTCTGTCCATCTCGTGTGCTTCATTCGGCGGTTAGTCCTCCTTAAGCAAACCCGCTCTGATACTAATTGTAGGATCGAAAAGAATTTAGATATATCTATAATGGTATGATATTATCCACTTTGGGTTTAAACCCTCATGGTTTTACTCTTGGGCTCTACCCAAAAGGTCTCATGTCAATGGAGATATTTTTTTTTATAAACCCATAATCTTTCCCATATGTTTTCAATGTGGGACTATGTTTGCAACCTTTCAATCCCAATAATCTCCCCTCAAACAAAGGACCACAGGACCCCCCTCAAGAATCGGGTCACTCTTGACCTGTTCAGGGCCTCCCCTCGAGCATCGGGTCACTTTGACCTACTTAAGGTCTCCCCTACTTTGTTTAAGGTTTCACCCACACGGTTCGATCTTGGATCATGACTCTGACTCGTGCTTCTTCCGATGATTAATCCGGTGAAGTGAAACCTCACTCTAAACAAATTGTATGACCCTTGGTGGCCAGCTAGAAGGGTGGTGAATAGCTTTGCAAAGGAAAACAAACCTTCCTCGAACTTTATAGCTTTATAAGAATCAACACTTGCATAAAAGAACTAAGAGACTAAATAAAGAAAGGAAGAGGTACAAAAGGATTACTTAGTTATAACCGGATAGGTTGTTAATCCAAGGAAGATGAAAAGCTCATTAATATCTCCTTCAGGCCGAGAAGCCTCATACAGTAGTTAAAGCATTCAAAATGCAAAGCTAAACTCAAATGAAATCAATTACAAATATTGTTTAGAACCATTGGGATCAGGACTGTATTTATAGCCCTAGTCGAGGTGCCTGGAAGGATTACAGGCGCCTGTAGGGGATAAACTTTTATCTCTATCGTAACAGAATGCGCCACGTCGCATTCCAGATAAAATTCTACTCCGAGCGCCCAGAAGGGTTCCGAGCGCCCGGAGTCCGAGTCTTCCATTCCAGTTCCGATCGCATTGATCCGGGTCTTCCACTTTGGCTCCGCTCGCTTGAGTAATCTCAGTCATCCGGAATGAGGCTCACCCGAACCCAACTTCTAGCCTTCTCGAGCGAACTTTCGCTTCGGCTTCTCATCCCTCAAAAATGTCACCCGCCTCCTTTTCATCCGCTCGCATACTCTTTCGTAACACCTCTTACCTTGAACGCACTAAGCCTGTCGGCTCTCTCCTGTGTAGTCCTTCTCGCTAGCTGCGTCTTTCACTCGACTTCCTACGCTCCTAAGTTTCTGCACACTTAGACACAGGGATTAAATACCAACGAGATCTAACTTGATTTGGTTAATCATATCATAACTATATTGGGGTACTAACATAATATTCCTGAGAGATATAGATTTCTCATAAGTGAATCAAATGATATATTACTCATTGAGAATGAATAACCTATTGATTATGAAGAAGTTCTAAAAAGTTTAGAAAGAGATAGTGGCTAACTACCATAAAGTCAGAAATGGATTCCCTGTATAAAAACCAAGTTTAAACTTGGTAGACCCACCTGAAGGCATTACGCCTATTGGGTACAAGTGAATTTTCAAGAAACAACTAGCATAGATGGTAATATGATTACCTACTAAGCAAGATTAGTGGTGAAATGCTATCATCAAAGGTAAGACATTAACTATGATGAAAGTTATACTTAAATCCATTCAGATACTCTTGACCATAGCAGCTCATTATGATTATGAGGTATGGAAGATGGATGTGAAAATGACATTCCTTAACGGAAATCTATTTGAGGATGTGTATATGACATAACTCGAGGGTTTCACATCTGTTGATAAAAATAAAGTATGTAAGCTTCAATGATCTATTTATAGATTAAAGCAAGCATCTAGGAGTTGGAATATCCATTTTGATAAGGAAATCAAAGAGTTTGATTTCTCATAAAATTCTAACGAACCTTATATGTACAAGAAGGTTAGTAGGAGTGTAATCGTATTCCTATTGTTATATGTCGATGACATATTACTTATAGAAAATGATGTATCTATTCTACGGTCGGTTAAAGTGTGGTTATCCAAAAAGTTCTCCATGAAAAACATAGAAGAAGTAACCTATATCATTGAAATTAAGATCTATAGAGATAGATTAAAATAGTTACTTAGTCTTTTACAGTTTACATATATAGACAAGGTACTAAAGTGATTTAGCGTGGTTGAATCCAAGAAACATTTTATACCCAAGAAGAATGGGATTCACCTTTTGAAATCTATGTGTCCACGCACAGAAGATGAGAGGATTTGTATGAGTAAGATATCTTATGCTTCTGTGATAGAATTTATCATGTATGTTATGATATGTGTGAGGCTCGATGTATCATACGCTCTAAGTATCACAATCAGATACCAGTTAGATCCAGACATGGATCATTGGATAGCTATAAAGATAATCCTTAAGTACTTAAGAAGAACTAAGGATGTGTTCTTGGTATATGGAGATGGTGCTATGGTTACACGCGGGTACACTGATGCTAACTTCCAGACATATAAGGATAATTTCAAGTCTCAGTCTGGGTGCATATTCACATTGAATGGGGGTGCAATAAGTTGGAAGAGTTCTAAATAAGATACTGTCACAAATTCTACCACGGAGGTAAAATACATTGCGACTTCTAAAGCTACAAAGGAAGCAGTTTGTATCAAGAAGTTTATCTCCGAACTTGGAGTGGTTCTGACCATTGTTGAAGTATTACCAATTTACTACGACAACAATGGAATAATTGTGTAAACAAAGGGACCCAAGTCTCACCAATAATCCAAACATGTGTTTTAGTGTTATCATTTGATCAGAAATATCATCAGTAGGAAATAAATATAAATTGAAAAGATTCTCAGCGAAACGAACCTAGCGGATCCCTTGACAAAGACTTTACCATAAAGTAAGTTTGAGAGTCACATCTAGACTTATGGTATTAGATGCCATAGTGATTGGTATTAGGTTAAGTGGGAGTACGTTATATTTGAGAGATGTCTTAAGGTAATCTCGTTTTATGGTATGTATTATTTATTGGATAAATAAAGATTTACTATTTGAGTGTACATACTTTATATATATGATTGAATCTTAAACTCATTTACTAAATGTCAGCAATATAAGTATGAGAGAATTTATTATTGGATTATAAATAGTATCTCTCCATGTGTAATTATGAATGTATTGAAATAATCTATAGTTAATGAATTGATGAGTTTGGACATCATCAATTCTGTGAGACTAGCACGTGTTATACTCCTTGGTTTACCCAAGCAATTATTCCTCACTGGCTAGAGATATTAGGATGTTAAAAGTTAAATGTGGATGTTAGTTAAGGGTAACTAATTTATTGAAGTGGTCTGTCATGAGACTTCATATAGTTCTATACATATGAGGATATGTCAATGAAGATCTCATTGAAGCTTAAGTTCAAGTTTCCTTTGACTTGATGTATTCAAGTCATCTTGGTGATAAAGATTTAGACTTTGATATCTTAAGTAAATATCTCCATGAAAGTGTGGACCCGAGATGATTGAGTATAAGTCAAAATATCTGAAGGTGTTTAGATAGTCCACAAAAGATTTACTGCTCCTTACAAAAGGATATGTATATTCTATGACCGCTTGTCAGGAATGTTACTCGAAGTTTTTGGCCAAAGCGTTACATGTCAATATTATGCTACTCTTAGACACATATCTGAGTAATTTGAATCTACAGGATAATGAAATATGACTTGGGAGAGGTATGGCACATAGTCAGCCTAGTGGGAATTGACACATAAACTATGTCATGAACCAAGTGAGTATAAGATGGTGAAAGGAATGTGGCATAATTCATTGTAGCTACAGAAGGGTTCGGAAAGGGTTCTAAGATCAACCATTAATTTTTTAGTTAATTGGAGATCATGATATACTACTAAGTGTCACTCATGATCTATTCATGATTAATGGTTAATTACAAATCACCAACATAACCAGGAACCTATTAGGTCATACGCACTACAAGTTTATTCGAAAGACTTAAAATGAGTTTGAGAATTGGATTCTTAGATCGAGAGAGATTAAGTCTGGTTGGACCATACGAAGGGCAAATATAGAAAATATTTTGTCGGAACGGAAGCGCAGATGAGTAGAGTCGTCAATTTGGGTTGGGCCCGTCAGGTTGGCCCGCTCGCTAAACAATTTAACTAGATCGGGTTGGAACTTTATCAACCCAAGTCGGTCGCGGGTTGACCCACCTAGTCCTGCGACTCCCGCAAGATGGCCTGTGATGGGCTTGGGTTAGCCCGCGGGTTGAGGAACACATGTAGGTCAAGTTTTATGTCAATTTATTATCTTTATTGGTTATAATTTTGAAATAAAAATAATACTTTTATCAAACATGAGTACTCATTTGTATCCATTTATATTTAAAATATCTGTTTCTAGATACATTTGATTGATGAAACCTTTTCAAAGTAAAATATTGAAGATAAGAAACTTTTAAAAAATTTTGATGGGCCTGCGGGTTGGCCTGCCTAACTTTCAACCAGCATTAGATTGGGTGGGTTGGGGAATTCCTAACCTACTAAGATGATAGATCGGCCCGTCCCACCTCGCGTCCCCGCCACGGGCTAATCGGCCATGTCTTTTGAAGATGAAATAGACTCTCTTTTGTTTAATTATAAACTAAATTTGTTTGGGTTTAACTAAAAAAGGTTTGGTAGTTAAACCAAGTAGTTTTCTTTTAAACCAACATGGTTTGATCTTGAACTAAACTCAAGAAGATTGGTTTGGGTTTTGGGTTAGTGGATAGGATTTTTTGGATTGGATCAAAATCAAATAAGAGAACTATATATGTGATATAGTTTAGAGAGAAAACCCAATTAATGAATTGGACCCCTCTTTTTCTCTCCTCCTCTTCTCTCCACTATTTCTGCCCAAAGAAGCTACATCGTCGCCCGTCATAGGTGTTTCTTCAGTTATCGGACCTCCCTGGTTGTTGTCCTCTGCTGGTGGGCTCCAATGAATGTCGGTCAACCACCATCTGAGCATGGACAACAACAAGGTGTTGTTTCCCTTGAGTCACTGAAGATCATGCACTGCCGAAGGGCTTGACTACCGACTATCCTCCATCCGACAGTCGATTGTTGACCACCGAAGTCCCTTCCACTAGCATTATCGGCATCAGCAAAGGAGTGCCCCAAACAACAACCTCTTTGGTTGTCGTTCACCTTGCTTCGTGTATTCGGTTACATACACCGTTGGACATCAAAGCAAGTGGGAGATCCTTTGTGTTTGGTATCGTCTAGTTGCTAACGTCGTTGGATACCAAAAGGTTGGCAAGATCCTCTCTTAGATTGCCTCATCTTCGATCTTCGGCTAGTACTAAAGTGGAGACGTGACTCGTGGTTTTAGAAGCTATCTCGATGATAGCTTGGCGTGGATACGAATAGAGGCGAGGTTTGATAGCATCGCTTGGTTATTATCATTCTCACTCCACATCTTCCATTAGGTATAACTAGAATAAAAGTTATTTTATAAAATTTTATTATGGTGTTATGTCTTGCACGTGTTGTATCTTAGATGCATGTGTTGTAATAATTAGTGTAATTATTATTTATCTTCCATTATGCATATTTACAAAACATGTTTTAGTATGCATCTACATCGGACTCCCAAACACTTGAAAGGTTGTGAACCAAGTAAAATTATTATGTTCATGTGTTGTGATTGTTTCTTGGTTCTCGGTTCAAATTTTTGTTGCATACTTAAATAAAAAAAATAAAGTTATTCACCCCCTCTATCAATTGACTAATCAACTCGATTGATGACATATTAGTCGATTGATGTGAACTTGTAGTCTATTGCTCATAGTTTCGAAGGGAATAGATGATTTTGAATCTAAAGGAGTAACTCGACTGATCAACATTAGTCGATTGATAGGGAGTGCCAGTTAATAGCTATTCAAATTAATAACAAAATTAAACATTGATCAAAAGCTATAAAGACCATTCAACATATTAATAATCGATTGAAGACTAAATTAATCGACTGTTAAGGTATGAACATTTGATGTTACTGTAAGAATGTGTTGAATCCAGTTTGAGTTGAGCATCCATATAAGAGGCATATCGACCATGATTTCATTATCACAACCTTGACAAATGTGCTCATTCTCACCTGAAACTTGTGCTCAACATCAAATTTTTGTGCTCAAGGTTTAAAGGAGAGGCTTGGTCTTGCAAGTATTTATTTTTTGTATTCTCTCCTTTTATTATTTTGTTTTATACTATTGTATTTATTGTAAGAGGTTTCTCCATCTTAAAAAATTATCCGAAAAGAAGAAAATTACATAGTAGTGGTAGTGCTAGGACTAGGCTTTAGATTAATAGCTTTACAAGGCTATTAATTAAGTAAACTTATTATATTCATGTGTTGTAATTGTTATGTTTGAGAAATTTTCTAAGATAATCATCTTATATATGGTATTATTTATTGAATAAATAAATTCACTATTTGAGTATACATTCTCAATGTATATAATTGGATCTTAAACTCATTTATTGAATGTTCATAATATAATTCATAGCATGAAAGAATTTGTGATTGAATCACAACTAAAGAGGATTTCTACATGTGTAATTATGAGTGTGTTGAAATATTCCCTAGTCGATGAATTGATAAGTTCAGACATCATCGATTTTGAGAGACTAGCACGTGTTATACTCTTTGGTTTATCTAAGCAGCTGCTCTTTACTGGCTGGAGATATTGGAATGTCGAGAGTTCATTGGAGTGACCTATTATGAGACTTCATATAGTTCTATATATATTTGTATATATCAATGAAGATCTCATTGTAGCTCGAGTGTAAGTTCCTTCGACTGGAGATATTCAAGTTATCTTAAGCATAAAGACTTATACTATGACATCTTAAACAAGCATCTCCTAAGAGATATATACTTGAGATGATTGAGTATAAGTCAAAGTGCCCGAAGGTGTTTGAATAATTCATAGAGGATTTACCACTCCTTTTATTAGGAGACGTATATCCTATGGTCTCTTGTTAGAATTATTATTCGTAAGTCTTTGACCAAAGCATTACACATCAAGAGGATGATTTTCTTGGATACATATTTGAGTAATTTGAATCTACAGGACAAGAAACTACTACATAGGCTAGGTGTGACATATTCAGCCTAGTGGGGACTGACACATAGACCATGTCCTAAATCAAATGAGTATAAGATGAGTGAAAGAAATAGATGCACGAATAATTGTGGCAGCTGAAGGCTTCAGAATCGATTTTGGAATCAACTATGATTTTTTTTAGTTAATCGGGGATCATGATATACTACTAGGCATCACTCATGATAGATTCATAATTAATGATTAATTATAAATGAACAACATAAACTAAAAATCTATTGGGTCACACACGCTACAAGTATATCCGAAAGATTTAAAACAAGTTTGAGAATTGGATTATTAGATTATGGTAGGACAAACAAGGAGCAAATATGAAAAGTGTTTGGTATAATGGAAGCGATGGTGGGTCATATCTCTTGTAGGCAAGGTTAGATTCATTGTGGTTTAATAATGAACCAAGATGGTTTAGTAATAAACTAAAAGGGTTTGGTTTAATTATGAATTAAGTTGGTTTGGTTTTGAACCAAACTTAATGGTAATGGATCATGTTGCAATTGGTTATTGGGTTTGAGAGATGACTTGCTCTCCAAGTCATTGAAGAGGTATATAAATATACCCTTTTATGTAGAGAATTTATTATTCGAATTGGATAACCTAATTTGATTAGTATTTCCTCTCCTCTATTCTCTCTCTCTCTCTTTCTCTTCCTCTTCTTGCTGCCAACCACAAGGAGAAGTGGTTCTCCTTGTAATGCTGGTCAACAACCACCGCCGACCACATTCTCCAATAGGCCAATAGCACCCCGCTGGCCAGCAGGATGTCGGAGGACCCGTCTCCGGCCAAGAGAAGCTGTCCACACCAAGAGCAACCAACGGACAACCTCCTTTCGGGCACCTTTTAGCATCGTTTCGACGAGCAATCGTTGCTACCGAAACCCCGACGCCTTAGGGTATGTTGTCCCTCATCGGGAGTAACTTCGTGGACACTGACAGTGAGGAAATGATTATGACAATAGCTTTTTCCGGATTGGATAGCAGAAAGTAGTTGCTGTCCTCTTCCTTTTGTGCTGGCCAAATTGTTGGTCGGACCTTACTTTGTGCCACCAGGTTGCCCTCGCCACTGGACATAAAGTTGAGACAAAGATCTTACTCAGATCGCTTCATCTCCATGGTTGACTAGTATCAATTGGAGACAAAAAACTTGTGGCTTAGGAAAGCCGTCTTGAAGATATCTCGGCATTGATATTGATAGAGGCAAGCTTCGTTAAGCTTGCTTGTTAATTCTGATGGAGACTAATCTTGCGAGGTTAGCTAAAACTCTCTACAAGGTTCAATTACGAACCCGTAGATATAACTCTTAAACGAACACTTTGATATATGGTTATGTCTAGCGCATGTGTGTATTCTATATGTGTGTGATTAGTATGTTGTAATAATTTAGATTATTATTTTGCTTCGGCTGTTTATTTATTGAAATAAAAATTTAAAAAATGCATTCGGAATCCCTTCTTCAACCTCGGCTCAAATTTTCTATGCATACTTAAATCAAAGAAACGAAGTTATTCATCCCTCCCTTTTTATCAGTACTTGTACTTTTATATAGCATTATTTTGCTCCCAAATCCTAATGGATTAATAGATATGGATTGTAGATTGCTGGTGTTGGAGAGATAATATTATGGGGTAATAATGTTGCGTAGTAATAAACACAGTTCGGAATCACATTATAGGCTTGAGCTAGCCATTGATACATGTAAATTATTTGTGTTAAATTTTCAATATTAATTGTATTTATATGACATTCATAAAATATTAACAAGCGTAATATAAGTTTAATTTATAGTTGGATGGTTATTTATCCCTTCGGATGATAATTACGGTATCTAAATTTTTAAATCGATTAATTTTAAAAATAGTCAATTCAGTTACATAAAAAGTTTTCATTGATCATTAGGCAACTAACATTTCAGATTATCTTTTCACTAAAAAAAAATTAATTTCACAATAATCACAGTTAAAAATTGAATCGTGAATATCTCATTAATTATGAAAATGTTTTACCATTCCATCAAATTATGAATATCCTATTAATTATGGAAGTGCTTTACCATTCCATCCCAGGGTAATGATTTCGGAGTGAAATAAGTAAGTGGAAGTACAATAAATTACAAAAGAAGAAAGTAAAAAAATGCCATCATTTTTGTCGGTTCTTTACTTATCCAACGATTTAAGTAACCAGTCTCTCAAATAATATTACACAAATAATTTATCTTAGAAGTAATAAAAAAATAAAAATAAAATTAAAGATTTAAATAGAATAAATATTTTGAAGATCAATATTTCTTGCTGCTTGTATTTCAAGTAAATAATTAACGCTGTCAACAGCGCATGAATCACCACCCACCCAGTGGGTTTTCCTTTGTCGCCCGCGTATGTTTCGGAGGCCATCATAAGGTACAAGTTGTTGGTACCTATAAAAAATGGTTTTGAACACTCTCAGCGGGCTCCATCCAAGGAAGCTGTTTTTACCTTCTTCTGTTTATTATTTTTTTTCCTTTTTTCTGCCTCTTTCTTCTTTTTCATCTCCTCTATTTTTTCTTCCTCGTTCGGAGAATTTCATGTTCCGTCCCCTAATCTTATTCTTTGCGGTTTAGCACGTAGAGCATCGGATCGAGAGAGAGAGAGAGAGAGAGAGAGAGAGAGAGAGAGGCCAGTCCTAGTGAAGCAGTGTCCTTGGATTTCTTCCATCCCGTATGCTATGCCCTTCTCAAGTTTTTTGTTTTCTTTGTTATTTCCCTTGTTCTTTAAATGGGGTAAGGACCGGTAGGGAGAATAGATATTTTAGTTTTTGATTTTTTTAAAATAATTTTCTATTGGTTTTTGGATTGTACCTTATGGTTGGCATTTGAACTTGGGAATCTCGTTTATTGCGTCATCATGATGATAGTGGATTTTGTCTTTAACTAGCTTTTCTATTATCTGCGTTGGTTTTACTAGCGTTCTTTGATTCGTCTTGTTTAACCTCCAATCATCAGATAATTGATTTTATTAGTGTCTGTTTCAGGGATTCGTTCTCCTGGCTTAGGGATTTTATACTTGTTTACTTTAAATTGGGTTATTTTCTTTTGATAATGTTTCTGTCATTTCTGGTGATTATGTTTCCAAATTTCTCTACTTGCCCCAATTCCTTCGAGATTTTATAATGAATCTGGGTCTATTACCATTCATCTCTTCAGATCCTGATTGATTTAGTGCTAACTGGATGGTAGAAGGACGACTGTTGTGTCTTTCTCTGGGGCAAATTCTAACTCTAAATTTTCAACTCAACCTTAGGTTTAACTAAATTTGGAATTTTGCACTACATTTACAACAAAAGTGTTATAACATATAATTTTTATTAGTTTGATTGAATTACTTCTGTTATATGCAAGCTTTGCATTTTTTGTTCCTTTCTTTTTCATTTTCTTCTTATAGCATACTGATTGGTGGAGCATTTGCATTTGTTATGGTTGGATTCAGATGAATACATGTGCCAATCATGTCTCCTAAAACAGACACTTCTAGGTAGTGCAATCAGTAACTCTGCCATTTGCCTTTGTTTCTTTATGGTATGAATTGATGGAGTTTCTGCTTTCAAACAGTGAAGATCGGTCACGGCACTACAAGTCCAGTCAGGGCAATTATGGTGAAGAATCTTTTATAATGGACGATTCTCTTAGTTGTACATCAGGCTGTGAAAGCTGTTCTTCAAGCTTTAGTAAGATTTTATTTTGCTGTTTTTCTTTCCCCAAAAAAAACCAGAGATTGATGCTGAGTTGCTTGATTTATCTGTCTTTTATCCAGGTGATATACAGGCTACTTTGAATGTGCAGGGCAGGTATATATTATTCACCTGTTTTGATGTTATACTGTCTTCTTCAGGAACATGATGTTTATAAAAAGATTATACAACAAGATAGGTATATGTTAATTTAAAGAAAATGATAAACAAAATAAAAGAAAATCTAAATTCATATTCATCAAATAAAAATATTTGTTTTTATATATGTTGTTTTCACTCACATATGCATATAGACTAAGAGGTATTTAATGTAAGACTGAAATTACAAGGGTACATAGAATTAAAAAGTCCTTATCTTCAATCTTTCATGTACTTTAACCTAATTTACAACATCTGATGTTGGCTACATATCAGTTGCCTAACTATGAGAAATTTGTCCATACACTATGGCTTGATGCTTGTTTTACTTGCATGGATAACTAGGAGAGGGAGGACATTCTTTTCAAGAAAATGTTCTTTCCACTTGGTTGGATCAATGCTCATGAGCTTTCATTTTACAGGGAGGATGGTTATGCTACCTTAAATACTGATGAAAAACTGAGAGATTTCAAGGAAAAGTCTTCTCTTGATGGGAGCAATGAAGGTGGCTCCAGATGTCACATTTCATCTGGAAAAAAAATATCATCTAGTTCATTTGAAAATAACGAAGACGAACACATATTAAGCAATGGCATCTTGGATGATGCTCAATCCAAAAATTCTAGGCTTGTTTCGTATCATATTCAAAATCACATGGATGGCGATATTCTTCCATGGTTTCCTGATTTCGAATCAGATCCTTACATCTGGCTACCTCCTGAACCAGAAAACATGGAAGATGACAAACCCAGCATTGCTGACAATCATGATGATGATGAGTACAGCAGTACAGAGTGGAAACAGGCAAGTTCTTTAAGCAGTTTGGATGAGCATCATGGAAGCATTCAAACTTCCAGAGAGAAAAGACAAAAGGCAATGTTAGAAGCAATGAATGGACAATTCAAGATTCTCGTTAGTCGTTTTTTAGCATCAGAAGGTGTTACTTTTTCTAGGCTAGATGATGATAATGGGTGGGTAGACATTGTTGCTTCCCTATCTTGGAAAGCTGCATTGCTTGTGAAGCCAGATGCTACTGAAGGACGAGCAATGGATCCTGGGGAATATGTGAAGGTGAAATGTATAGCATCTGGTAGTCCTCAACAGAGGTATGGTGGAGATGGGCATTTGGTTTTATGTCTCCTTTGTCATCTTGTCTGTTCTATGTTACATGATTTTCGTAAAACCAGTTCTTTATTGTGAATTCTTTGTTTCAGTGAACTGATCAATGAGAACTCTTTGTTTCAGCGAACTGATCAATGGATTAGTGTTTAAGAAGAATGCTGCTCATAAGCACATGCAGACCAAGTTCAAAAATCCTAAACTCCTACTTCTTCAGGGGATCCTTGGCCATTCTTCTGTAGGTTTATCATCATTTAACTCCATGGAGCAGGTTAGATTATTAATAAAATTAATATAATTATCTGAATTTGCTGCTCTTAATTTTTATTCCTTTAATCAGGAAAAGGAATATTTGAAGACCATGACTGAAATGATAGAGGCTTGCCATCCAAATGTGGTTTTAGTGGAGAAAAATATTTCTCGTGACATACAAGAATCTCTGATCGAGAAAGGAATAACTATGGTGTCTGATATGAAGCATCATCGGTTGGCAAGGATTTCTTTATGTACTGGTTCTCCTATAATTTCTTCTTCTAATTTTCCAACGAAATTGATCCTGCCACATTGCGACTTTTTCCACTTTGAAAGGTTTGTGGAAGAATATAGTAATGTTAGTGAAGGTGGAAAAAAGCCAAGCAAAACCTTAATGTATCTAGAAGGATTTCAAAAACCATTGGGTTTTACTGTGAGTATGATTTTTTTTTTACTTCATTTTTCTTTGACGTTCTTTAACTATTGCATTTCTTTATTCTGGAAATTGTTAATGTTGGTTGAGAGTGCACACATAGATAACTGTTTGAGGTTGCACACATAGCGATATTCATTTCTCGTTCTATGATCGTGTGCTCGTCTCTAATAGATTAGTACATATTAGTACATAGCATAAACAAAAATATAAAACACAAACACAAGAACACCTCGATTTTATGTGGTTCAGAAGAACTCTCGGTTCCTACTCTATGACCTAAAGTCGTAGTTGTTGCACCACTATTCTTTCGCTTTCGAACATCTTCCTGAGATGGAGAAACCTCTTATAGTACCTTTTCTTACAAGCAACACAAACCAAATATAAAAGATAAAGATGAATACAATGCAAATAAACAATTTACATAAGAAATCTTTGCTTTGCTCATGTGGTGGTTTCTTTAGATTGATTCTTAAAGGTTTGGAATGCAACAACACTCTCTGACAAACCCTCCAAGAATTGGCCTATCAAAATCATTAAGAAAACCCTCTTTTTTTTGTAGGATTATTGTCCTGACTAGAATCTGCCTATCAGTCGATTCCTACGGTTCCATCTAGTTCAATATTAGTTGATTCATTTTCACTTATTAGTCTACCGTCATTAGTTTATTTCTTGAATTGATTGCGAAACCTACTGTGTGTCTCACAGTGTCATTAGTCAAGTGCACTACTCGACTGCTATCATCCAATAGTTTATTGCTTATACCACAAACCCCCTTAAACCTTGAATTTATGATTTATGATTCTTCAATCGACCAACTACTACTCAATATCAGTCGACTGATACCTTAATGTGAGCCATACCAAGGCTGTACTCTACCTTTGCTTATTATCCGATTGACTCTAACCTATCAGGACTTTTATTGCCTTGCATCTGGTTGACCTTGATCTGTCAGGACTTTACCATTGCTAAACATCTAGTCCTCCTTGACCCCTTCCCTTCTCATACCTAATGTTTTAAAAAGCGTGAAGCGCGACGAAGCGCCGAGTCCAAGCTTCAAGCTTTATAAGCTTAAGCGAGTTTAGGACAATTTTAAGCGTAAAAAAGTATTTTTTATTTTTAAATAAAATTTAATTATCTTAAACAAATAACTAGATCAAATAATACTTAAACATGATAAATTTAAGGTTCATGCATAAATTTCTCACATTTTTAGAAAGGCAAAAGTCACAAAGTTTATAATATCCATTAGTTTTCAATTTTCACAATAAAAGAACATAAAAAACTAGATATTATCTAATTCCTTGTCTGATTCTAATTCAATCTCCTCATCTTCATTCATCTCATCTTCCGTATTATCCGATACAAACTCGTTTTCATCGGGCTCCCCTATAATATTAGCATTAGTGTCTCTTGTTGGCTGTAAAGTGTCAATCTCCACTTCAACGTCATCATCACAACCCTCAACTATCCAAAGATTGTGCCTTGCTACCATCACGTGCAAGTAAAGTCTCTAATTTATCCTTGCCCTTCTTGTTCATCAATCTTGCATTAAATTGGACATAAACTAGATTATTCATCCTTGTAGCATTTAGTCTATTCCTTTTCTTGGTCTGTATCTAGATAAGAAAAAAATAAAAAAAAGTTAAGAATAATTTATAAATTATTATACAACTATCAAATTAAAATATAACAAGACAATTAACAATATTTTACCCCTTCAAAAACACTCAAATTCCTTTCACAGCCGGATGAACTAGTAGTTAAGCCAAGGATCCTCTTTGCCATCACTTTTAAATTTGGTGTTTCATTGCCATAGAAATCCCACCAACTTACTGGAAAATATTGAAAAATATAAAAAGAGACAAAATATGATAACAATAATATATTAATATAAAAGGAAATCAAGAATAATGTCAACAAACCTGGATTGTAATTTTGATCATTAATATGACATCCACTTATTGCTAGTTTCTTCCCAAAAGCACCTTCTTTTTGAGTGTACTTTGGCAATTCAATATTTATCACATGATGTTGCATTTGAGCATCGGGAAAGAACTTTTCAACACAAACAATCATATTGTCCGTTATCAAAGGATCATCTTTTATACTTTGATTCTTGAAGAAGTAATATGGATTCAAAAGATAAAGCGGACCATCAAGACGACCCTTGCTTTTGGAATCAATAATGTTTAAAATCGGCAAATAATCATTCTCTTCCTTGAATGTTTTTCGAATTTCCTCTTTTGCATTCAATATCTCTCCATACACAAAACCCATGGATGGTTTCTCCTCTCCATCAACAAGTCTAAGAACTTTTACCAATGGAGTGAATATCCGCAATCACAAATCCATCGAGTTCCAAAAATCATTTGGAACAACAACATCAAAAGCCTCTTTTCCCTTTTTACTCCTAGACCATTTAGTGTTATCCCATTCATTGCTAGTCATCATATTTCTCAACTCTTGCTTCTTGTCTAGCAAACTTTGTAATGTTAGGAAAGAGCTTGCAAATCTAGTGACTCCTGGCCTAACTATCTCCCTTTTTTTAAACTTTCTCATCAATGCCAAAGTCTTGTGGTGTGCATAAATGAAAATAGTGAAAGACTTTGCCTTTTTGATCACTCCATTAAACATAGGAAGTTTAGAAATTCCTTCAAGCATAAGATTTATTGTGTGAGTGGCGCATGATGTCCAAAATATATTGGGTCTTTCTAATGCTAACAGTTTTGCGACTATCATATTATTTGAAGCATTGTCAGTCACAATTTGAACCACGTTTTGAGGCCCAACCTCAATAATACATGCATTAATATAATCAAATATGTATTGGGCAGTGTGAGCATCATTTGAAGCTTCCTTCGATGAAATAAAAGTGGTACCTAACTTACAATTCACACACAAATTCATGATGCTTCTTCTTTTCCTATCACTCCAAGCATCTGTCATAATAAAACAACCATTATTTTTCTATTCTTCTTCTTGCTTTTTTAGAGTTTCTTTTGTTCTCTCTACCTCTCCTTTTAAAAGTGGCTCTCGTAGTTGGTATTGAGGAGGAGGGATATAACCTGGACCATATTGTCCTAAAGCCTCAACAAATCTTTTAAAACTATCATGCTCAATTGCATGGAAAGGAAATCCAGCTTCATACACCCATCTTGCCAAATATTGATGGACTTCAAGTAATCTTTTCTTAGCAATTACATCATTAATATTTTGTTGCCTCATTTTCTTACTTGCACTCATAGAAGCATCATCTACTTTAATTGACTTTGCAAATTGGTCAATGGGTCCTACATTGATGGACCTTTTCTTATTGTCTTTCTCAATGATAGCTATTTCATCATCTTCCTCCTCACGAGAATTTAAAGTCATAACCACGTCATTCATTATCTTAGATTGATTCAATACCTTCTCTAGCTTCTTAGACTTGTTGTCCTCAAGTGTCAAACGACATTTTTCTTTTTGTTCTTCTGTTGCCCTCCCACATGATTTCACACCTTTTCCTTTGATTCCCGAAATATAAATTTTGTGCCTATATATTCCACCTTTTGTAACTTTACCACACAAAATACATTTAACAGTGTTAGGATTTTTTGGATCTATAAACACAGCCGTCTCCCATCCAACATTCCCAGACTCTTTTTTCAATTCGCTGTCTTTAGAATTAGATTTAGACGCCATCAAAGAATCATTTTGTTCCATTGATCCCTACGAAATACAAGTCCAATTGACCATATGCTCACAATCCAAATTTCTCCAAATAAAAGATAATTAACATGAATTAAAATTAAAGTACATAAAAAAAACTTCATTAACATCACAATAATTAATAAAAAAGAAATTTTCGAACTGATAAAACTTGTAAGGCAAAAACAATACTTTGCTCATTGAATTAGGAGTAGAATAAAGGTAAATAATTGATGAATGAGAGACTCAAAAATAAATTCCTAACAAAATTCTTCAATCATTTACAGGATCATGTATCAGAAAACAAAATCTTAATTCTTAACAAAAGACATGTATTTAATATGACAAAAAAAAACAGAGCAACTATTTACTACAAGCCCTCTGTTGGTTGCTTCAATAAAAAAGGATCGCATGATCTAGATTTGTCCTAATAATTGGTAAAACCAGAGATGACCATGAATTCTAAAACTTTGTTAGGTGATTGTCGTTTATTTCGTTTGAAAAAATTCCAACCTCATGCTTGCAACAATATGCCTAAAATTCACAGCCTCAAAGAACCTATAATCAGCAAGAACAACAAAACATTATGACTTCTTTGTACCATGAGGGAATACCTATAGCTTACAAAGTTTATGACTACATAAAGGTCTCAATTAGACAGACAATCTTACTTCCTTTCCAGATCCAAATGAGGAACTAGTTCTTCAAGGCAGAGCCCTAACCAGAACTCAAATTAGATTTACTGGATTCTAGAACATCCATCTCAAGCTCACCTCTTACCCTTTTTTTGGAATTTCCAAATTAAAAAACAAATTCTCTATAAAAATACACATTGAATCACATATCAGAGAGTGGTGATCGAATCGGAATCTGCTTTCGAGCGAGAGGTCAATCGACAAAATTTCAATAAACCGCCGGGGAGACTGACCGTGTAGAGAAGCAGAGAATGGATAGGAAACAAGAAGACAAGACCGGATAGAAACCGTCGCCCCTGTCGCTGTTGCCCCTGTCGTCGTCGCCCCTGTCACCGTCGCCGCCACCCCACTGTCGATTCATATGCAAAATTTGAAGTCTGTGACAACTTGTAATACTCTCCGATCGCTTTCTCTAGGTTTTCTCGATGGCAAGAAGATAGGAGGTTTATGGCAGATTATGGGTTTTCTCTCGAGAGTTGAGAGACGTGTCTCTTCGTTTTCTCCAAATTTTTTTTCCTTATGTTCTTTAAAAATTTATAAATCAATTAAAATTACAAATAAAAAATAGCGCTTAAGCGCTATTAAGCGCACTTAATCATGCTTAATTCGGTCAAACTTGCTTTGACCGCTTTTTCCCTGCTTTCACCTTTTTCTTCCTCCCTTCGTGCTTTAGCGCGCTTAATCGGCGCTTAATGACGCTTTTTAGAACATGGCTCATACCTAACATCTGATTAACCTTGACCTATCAGGACTTCACCATTGCCAAACATTTGGTTCTCTTTGACTTGTTTAGACTTTCCTTCTCAACATTCGGTCAGCCTTGACCTATTTGGACTTCCCTTTTCATAGCTAACATTCGGTCTTCTATAATCTATAGGGACTTCACCAACACATCTACCATCCGGTCCTCTATGACCTATTTAAACTTCTCTTCTCATGTCTAACATCTGGTCTTCCATTACTTTCATCATTACTAAGTGTCTGGTCAACTGTTACCCACTTGAACTTTACCCTTGTCAATTCTCTGTTAGATTCTCAAATACCAAGTGTATGGTCAACCACGACCAACTTAAACTTCTCTCTTACCAACTCTGTCTCATCACAAGGATTAAAATCTCGACTCGTGTCGAGATTTCGATCTTTCGGTATTGTATTGTGCCGTGCCGATGTAGTTTCAATATTTTTTTTTAAATTTTAAAATATAAATGCATATTAACTTTATTAGTATTTGATTATTAAATATGTTTTATATTTTGATATGTGAAATTTATATTTCAATATTTTCTCACAAGATAATGCCTATTAAAATTTCATACAAATTATTTTAAAAATTAGTAATCCTTAAAATTCAAAACTAAATTTAAAATTATAAAAACATTTGAAAGGATGAAAATAATTATAAATTTTTTTGAAAATATTAATTAATTTTTGAATGTATTTGTAAATTTTTAATTTTACAAAATCTATTTGAAATGTTTAAGAATTATATATTTTTTTAAAATTTTAGCTTGTTTTATATTTAATTTTAAAATTATTTGAAAATTTTTAAATTATTTTATAAATATTTATTAAAATCTAAAATTATTTAAAATTTTTGAAATAATTTTTAATATTTTGTAACTATTATTAATAATAGTTTATTTATAAAAAAAATCATATTTCAAACATATAAACTTAACTAAACAAAAAAAAAAAAAAATTGTGGTTGTGATGCCCTGCGGAGGCCATCATGGCATCATGGACACTACAAAGGGTTTTAGGAATATATAAAATTTTATTAATTTTTTTAGAATTTTAAATAAATTTTTATATAATTTAATGGAATAATTCGATTAGTATTTTAAGAATGTGTTTGACTATTTATTTAAATTTGAGATTGATTAGATCCACTAAAAAATAGTAACATCGCTATGAGATAAATAAATAAATAAATTATTATATATATTTAGAATTAAAATAAATAAAATATATAATTAATTATATAATTTTATTAGGGTATAGTTAAGCCTCCTTGGATTATCTCTATCATGGCTAAGAATTGATTGAGATAATCAAACTAAGTTCAGTTTTAATTAAAAAAAAAGTCTCTGTTGTAATTAAAACCCCACTACCAACCTCCGGCGGGGACGTGTGACCCCTCTAGCGTGACTGTTGGTGTTGCGCCACCCCTTCGGCGTGACCGCTGGAGACGCATGACTCCTTCGCCGCAGCCGAGGGGATCGTGCCGGTGCCGGTGGGCATGCGAAATGAAATGTTTTGCCCGTTTTGCCTATTTCGCCGGTTCGACATGAGATTTTAATCCTTATTTGGTCATAACCCACTTGAATTTCTCTATTGTTAAGTATTCAATCAATCTTGGACCTACTTGATGTTTCACTCAACAATCAAATATATTGATCAAACATTGAAACCCAACTCGAGCTTGGTCAATCTTGATCAGAGGTCGATTGCACCATCAACGGTAAGTAGGGGATTGGTAGAATTTTTTATTGTGCTATCCAAATGACCAATACTTTCTCAAATTAATATTGTCGCATCAAATTATTAGCAAAGTGCTATGGTAGGATTATCTTTTGTTGCAAGTTTCCTCTAGAGGCAATGATGATGTCAAGGAATACAACTGAGATTTGTATTCCGTTGCTATCACCAAAGCCTATCTTTCTACATGTAGCCTTGTATTAATGTGTGAAACCTATTCTTGCCTCATTTCTAATTATATAAATTTGTTTAAAAATGTAAATAACATATGCCTTCGGGATTCTTGCAAGACCATGATTCAAGTACTCTTTGTTTATTCAAGTACTTTTTGTGTTGAATTTTTGCAGATATTGCTGAAGGGTGCTGAGAGTAATGAACTGAAACAGATTAAGCGGGTTGTTCAATACACAGTTTTTGCCGGATACCATTTGATACTTGAGACTTCATTCTTGGCAGATCAAAGAGTGTTTTTCACTGATAATAATGTTGCAAGAAGAGAAAGTGGAAATTTGAATAGTGAACCATTTTGCTTGATTAACCATGAAGGTTGTTTGTCTTTTGTAGCTTCAGAGCAAGGAGTAGATGTTCCAATATGCAGTGGTTCATTTGGTAGTTTTAAAGATGGGATGACATCATCAGATTCTCACTTGGCATATATGATTTCTGAAAAATCTGGTTTTGTTGACACAAATATGTTAGGCTCCTTTCAATCTAGAAATTTGCTATCTCTTCTCTCTTCCCATCATGGAGACAAATCTACTTCCAATGCTGAATCTTCTTCAATAGAGTTTGTCATTCAAAATACAATATACGATGGAAAAAAAACTGATCATAGAATCTCAGAAAACTCTGAAACTAAAGAAGCAAAGCTAGGTAATGGAGCTTTTGATTATAAGGGCAATTGGATCAAGAACTCTATTAGTGTTGATGATGATGCTTACATTTCTAAGAAACAACAGAAGGATGAAGTTGAGAGTGTATTGGATTCACAGAGTATTTTGGTTTTACTTTCAAAACAGTGTATAACAAAAGCAACCATATGTTATCAGAGTCATCTTTCCCGTATTAAATATTATGGGTATTTTGACATTTCACTAGGACGATTTCTGAAAGATATGTTGCTTGATCAGGTTGTTTTTTTTTTTAAAATTTCTTTGCTCACTAGTATGATATTTTATATCAAATGGAGTTAGTATTAATGGGTATTTTTTTTGCAGAGTGGTTGCACTTTTTGTGGTGAACCACCAGACGCACATGTTTACTCTTACACTCATCAGAATGGGAATTTAAGTGTATACATCAAGAAAATTTCTCCTGATTTCCATCTGCCCGGTGAATCTGAAGGGAAAATTTGGATGTGGACTCGTTGTTTGAGATGTAAGAATGGAAGTGAGATACCCACAAGGAGAGTCCCCTTATCTAGTTCGGCATGCAGTCTTTCATTTGGGAAGTTCTTAGAACTCAGTTTCTCTGGTCATTCTGCAGCTAGTAGGCTATCTGAATGTGGCCATTCATTGCACAGGGATTTCCTACGTTTTTTTGGGTAAGTTCATCTTCTTTGTTATTTGTTTTAAGTAGTTTGTAGTTTCTTTTTGTTGGATGCAAAACCTCTGCGTACTTTGAGGAAATGCAGATTAGGCTTGAAGGTTGCTATGTTTGTTTATTCATCAATCAAGATATATGTTGCTTGTAAACCACCACCTGTTTTGGAGTTCCATGATCCAAAAGGACAAGAGTGGTTTAAGAGAGAAATGAAAGATGTATGTACTTTTTAACTTTTGGTAAAATATTTTGTTATAATATTTCTGCTATTGATTTTCTGTTAGAACTAATGAAATTCAACATCTAACACCATTTTTTAAAATCTTATTCTTCATTATTGACCTACATAATGATTTTACTCAAGGTTCTTTCTCGAGGGTGCAAACTTTTCTCTGAAGTTTCAGACCTGTTGCAGAACTTAAAGTCTAGATATATTGGCACTCAAGTCAAACAATGTGCTAAGATCTCAGGTTCACTCAAAGGATTTGCTGAAGTTGAAGAGATGTTGATACTGGAAAAGGCTGAATTTGAGGTTTCATTAATGCTTTGTAACACAGTCAAGAATTTAATTTTTTTAAAAGTTATTTAAGTCTTTAATTTTGATAATTAGTTTGAACTTTTTTTTAAAAAATTGTTTAGTTTTTCTAGAAAGGTGGTTTTATTAGAGAAATTGGGGTTTTGTTAGACCACCACATCATCATGATGAAAAAACCCCACTATCAGAGAATTAGATACTAGATTTGAACTTTTGGAAGACGAGCTTAAAACCCACCGATTTAGAGTGGAAGGCCTAGAACGGTTTACAGCTCATACTACCAACAAAATATAAAGGACATGATTCATATATCACACATAGCTCAACAATCACCCATGTATATCATCCACATTGGAACCATCAATCGGTACAAAGTAAATCATTTTTAGGACACCCAAATCTGACTTATGTTTAGATCTGGACCTAAATTTGAAACTAGATCAGAAAATGATACTACCCACCAAGTCAAATTAGATGCCCCTAATTTTGATGGTTGTCTTGACCCAAAGGCATTTCTCGATTGATTGTTGAGATTGAGAATTACTTTGACTAATATATTATGACCTAAATTAAACAAGTACGATTTACAAAATTCAAATTTGTAGGTTTGGCATAGAAATATGTACATAGTATTCAAGATTAATACATCGCAAATTGGGAAGAACCAATCACACATTGGGTAGAGATAAAACAAATTCAAAGTAGAAAATATATTCCACACCATATTTTAGAAAATAATAATACACTGTGGATCAATCTAGAATAATCAAACATGAGCATAAATGAATATTTAAGTAAGTTTGAAAATTGACAAATGCGTTGTAACCCCAAATTAGATCCTAGTCAAATTTTGATCTACTTCATTGATGGATTGAGACCTGAAATTCAAAGATTAGTAAAATTATTTACCTTAATCTCGATTGAAGAGGCTTGCCAAAAGGCTGAAGAGATTGAGTGCTTTATGAAAAACCCCTTTACATTCATCCATTAGGCCCCTCAACAAGTAACAATCCTACTTATAAAGTGTCACCACAATCTAGCAAGCCCCCTAGCCCAACTCGTCATGAATCTGCCATCAAGTGAATAGAGACAAATATGCAAGCATTAGGAAAATAGAAAACTCTAATATTCAATGTTTTAATTGTCATCACAAAGGTCATATAACATCCAAATGTCCTCACAGAGTTTTAGCCTTAAAACAAAAAAACAACGAAGAAGTTAACCCTCTTGATAAGAACCATGAAAATTGAGAACTAAAGAATCGATCAAAGGAACCAATGCAATCCGTTGAATCCTTCAATGCCCGTGTTAGATAACACGTAGACACACACTAGTATCTTCCACATATATACAAAATGTGAGAGTAAATCTTGTAAAATCATAATTGACAATGGAAGTTGCGTGAACATAGTTTGCACACAAGCCCTTTCTAGGATTCAAGTCGACCACCCTGAACCACACCCGAGGCTCTATCAAGTGACATGGGTAAATCGAACCTCCCTTCCAATTAATTACAAAACAGTGTTTGGTTCCAAAGACCCATCATATATTCTTCTATGAATGTGTCAGCCTTGGTCAACCTTGGTTTTATGATTGCCTTGTTACTCATGACAGATGAGAAAATACCTACTCTTTCAAACACAATGGAAAAAAATCAAAATGTACCTAGCAAAACCCAAATGTACCTAGCAAAACCCAACAAACTAAAATTAAAACCTAACTTGCTCACCAAAGTTATCCAATACTTGAGACAATCCCACCTTCTTCTCACATACTGCACATTTGAAAAGAAAAGGGAGATGGTACCATTAGTGACCTGGGACATTAATCAGTCCCATGAAACTTAAGAACATAATTTACATAAAGTTAACTTATAAACCCTTGTGTATGGCCAACTACACCAAAGATTGGATCCCAGGATCTCTGTCTAACCTACCACTTGTCGAGTTCGCTCACAAAAAACTTGATAAACCAATCGACATTTTATAGTTATTTAAAATTGTGAATGGGTCGAAAGAATGTCAACCTATTGACTTGATTCCCTTACCTACCATTTCTCTTTCTTCCAAGTGAGTTGAGAGTCTTACTAAGCGAATCAAAGAGATCCCTGCCGATGTGGGAGGACAATCTCGTTGAGTAATGAGGCTTATAAAATTCAAGCTAATGCACATTGTAAATTTAAGGAATATAATGTAGGGGACTATGTGCTTGTCCGCATTCACCCCAAGTACGCCCTTAAAACTGCTCAAAAAGCTTTATAACCCCTCTTTTGGTCTTTTTCAAATTATGAGAAAAAATAGTGTTAATGCATATGTTGTTAATACAATTTTCAATGTTGAGGACTTACTACCATATCAGGGAACATTCAAACCTTTCTTTGTTGAATTGAATTGTTGGTGTTGACTCCTACACTCCCATCAATGACAACTTTTTTATCCTCTGAGCTCGAGTTATCAAAGAAATTATTCCATACACTCAAAAAAGATGATCCAAGAAGATAAGTCAACAACTCGCAGTCTCCTCAGTGGAGGAATAATGTAAACAGGGAACCATATTGGCATAAAAAGACAATAATGATTAAAGAAATAAACCAACAATTGCTAGATTCGGCTAAAATGACAAAAGTAAACTCATTGACATAAAAAAAATGCAATGTTTGAAAAAATAAACTAAGTTGGCCAAAAAGACACCTCCACTTCATAATTGCTCCACCTTCCCACTTGACGAAGTTAAGTTCTTTTCTGTTGAGGAAAATAACGCAGTCTAGAGTTTAATTTTATTAGAAGTTGTTTAAGTCATTAATTTTTTATAATTAGTTCAAATTTTTAAAAAAAGTTATTTAGTTTTCCTAGAAAAGTATGTTAGGTTTTATTAAAAAATATAGGATTCTTTTAGAAAAGTATTATTTTATAAAGAATAGGTCGTGCCATCAAATTATAAAAAGGGGTTAGGATCCCATGTAATAAATAAGTTTTGAGTTAATACAATTTGCAATTTCCTTTCCTCTAGGTGAGAATCGACAACATTCCTGTGGGTGAGAATCAATATTTTTATCCTTCCATTGTGTTGTTTCACTTTGTTACTTTAACAGCATGATACTTTTAATGCTGATTCAACATAGAATGAAATTTTCATTTATTAAAAACTATCCAGGCTTCTTTGCTGAAGGCAACTTATGAGGTTCTTGGTTTAAAGTGGCTTAACCAGGAGCTCCTTCTTGAGTTATATATTTGGGACCGCCGTTTAGATTGCCTTTTCCGAGATATGAAATGCCTAAGGGAAAGTGTGCTTGTAGTTGATGAAGTTTCCACAGCGCCTAGTCATGAAGATGAAACAACCTCTTGTGCTGATGACATACAAATTGATGCTGATGTTCAATCAACTAAAATTTTTGTTGAGACAAATGATAACTCCAATAAGCTTCTTGATATTGGTTTGGCCAAGTTGGTACAATCAGACAGAAAGTTTTCTGATAAATCACTGAATGATGAGTTGGTATCATCTTCTCTTGAACTCCCACGGAAACCAGGTGATTTACCTTCATCTCCCAGAGATAGTAACACTAATCAGAAAGTGTCTGCATATATTTCCAGTGACATACAATTTGATCATTCTATAGAAGCTGTTGAAGATCCTTTTGTCAATAAAGCAATTGATGATCTGAAAGATGACGAGGCAGTTGCTGATTCCGAAATGACTACTAAACCCTCTGTGAATGATTCTTCTACAAGTGTTTATGCAAAATCAGAAGGTCCAGAAGAATTGATTTGGGCTCCATTTTCTGATTTAAAGAGGGAATACAGAAAGGATCTCAATGGTGGCTCATTTCGAAAGTTCAAATTTATTAATGCCTACACGCCATCTTATCTTTCTCCATTGCATCAGCTTTCTTCTGGTGAAATGGACTCATTACACTTTCCAATCGGCCCTGGTGAGAATATCCTATCTGTTACCCAGGATGAGATATCAAGTATAATTGCCTGTGCACTTTCCATATCTGAAGATCATTCTACCTTGTCAGACAATGAACCAAAGGAGCTACATAAATCTTATAGCTTGACATCTGATAGTTCTGGGATCTCTACAAATTGGGTTTCTACAGGGTCAACAGAGACCGAAGGAATAAATATGCCACACAGTAACTTTTCACTCTTGTCGGATGAGTCTTTCACCTCAATTTCTGAAGGTTCAGTATCTGTTGATCATACTCTGCATCCTGAAGTGGCTGTGGGGATGGATAAGGTTTCTGGGAAAAGTATTTTCTTTGTCGTTTGCATATATGCGAAGCAATTTTATACTCTCAGAAAGAAATGTTGTCCTTCAGAACTTGTTTACATAACTTCCTTAAGCCGTTGCAAGAAGTGGGATGCTCAAGGAGGGAAAAGCAAAGCTTTTTTTGCAAAGACACTGGATGACAGGCTCATAATTAAACAAATCAAGAAGACAGAACTGGATTCCTTCCTAAAGTTTGGACCTGATTATTTTAAGCACGTTTTTCATTCTTTTGATTCAGGGAGCCAAACTTGTCTTGCTAAAATCTTAGGAATGTATCAGGTATATTAACACCTTGTATTTTGTTCTCCAGATTGCAGACTTCAAATGGCTTGTCTGTCTAATTAATGTTTTTTTGTGATTTTAAGGTTCGGCAAATTAAGAATGGGAAAGAAATAAAAACTGATCTCATGGTGATGGAAAATCTTCTTTTTGGACATGAAGTTTCACGAACATATGATCTGAAGGGTGCTAGCTTTGCTCGATATGTCACTGATGCAAAGTATGGCAAAACAGTTCTCTTGGATCAAAACTTTGTGGAGGACATGTGTAAATCCCCCATATATCTGGGTGGGAAAACTAAACATCTTCTTCAACGGGCCATTTGGAATGATACTTCATTTCTCACTGTGAGTTTGCTGCCAACTATTAGTAACTAAAATTTTCTTTTTTAAATCTTCATAGTTTCCTTATGTTTAATTTACAGTCTATCAATGTCATGGATTACTCTCTACTTGTTGGAGTGGATGATGAACGAAAAGAGCTTGTGTTTGGCATTATAGACTATTTGAGGCAGTATACATGGGACAAGCAGCTGGAGACTTGGGTGAAAGCTTCGATGGTCGTTCCCAAGAATGAACTACCAACGGTTATTTCACCTAAAGAGTACAAGAAAAGGTTCAGAAAATTCATGACCAGATACTTTTTAGCAGTTCCTCATTGTTGGAACTATGAACACTGTTCACTGACATGCGTATTTTGTGTCGATGGAAAAAAGAATTCGGCCAAAGTTTATAATGCAGAGCTGTCAGATCAGTGATAGAAAAATTCAAAGTCCTGCACGGCAGAAAATTCAATTTCATTCTGATTTTTCTGTTCTTGCTTCGTTATTGTATATAGTTATTGCTTGTTCCTCTCACTATTTGCGATTTTAAAGCAAATTTGTGGGTTATGCTAGTTCCACTATATTTGTACCTATAGTCATTTTAAACAGATTCAAAATTTGGTCTTTCATAGTGATGTTTCAGTATATACGTTTGTCATCAAATAAACGCTAAGCATTTTTGACCGTGGATGAAAATATCTGTTGCATTTTATATATTGTTCTTTTATTATTAAAAAAATCATAAAATTTAACTTTCTAATATGAGACTAGTAATATGCATTTAAAGTTAAAAGTTATCCATTTATTTTTTATGCCAATCTGGATTTTGACTAATGACAGGTTATATTTATTCAAAACTGTATTAAAGAGCGGTCCAAATGACAATAATTGACAAATAAGAAAATATTTTAATGACTTGGTTGTTAATTTTTCATGTGTTAATCTATTGTTGTTTTTGAAAATACTCTTACCTATCCAGACTAAGTTTGAGTTTATTCTTGTGATAATTGATCAATAACAAATTAATTAATATGTGAAACCCTCAAAAGAGGATTGATGTATCCGGAGATTACTCGTCTGAGTTAGCCACCTTCTCTTTCCCCGTGCTTGAACACTCCTAGCCGAGCTGAGTCTCTCCAACCTCAAGCTCTGACCAATTAAAACATTCTTAGCCATTGTACCCTGCTGCGACCTGCAACCACCCTTGGCAGCAAAGACAAAGGTTAGGGCGACACCTCTAATGACTCAACCAAGTTAGGTGTATGACTCAACCATTGTCCCCTCTTGAACCCAAATTTGCTCTGCCTACAAGTCAATCCTCTGCTATATGTAAGAAAAAGAATATGGAGATAGCAATAAATAATATGAAAGTAATAAAATCTATTGTTTATTGATATTTGCCTTAAGAAAAATACAATATATAATGTTTAAAAAGTACTTGGTTAATTAACTAATTAATAAATAACAGAGTTATTCTTAGAATAATTCTGAGAATAATTATAATAGAATTATTAGAATAATCCAAATACTAAGATGATTTGATTTGATAATTTGATTCGGTCAATTTTGATAATTCTGTTTTATCTCTTTTACCCTCCGACAAACTCAACGGGAGATCTCTGACGTTGAGTTTGCTTGCTAACTTGTCGAAACGTTGTTTGGATAGTGGCTTAGTAAAGATGTCAGCGATCTGATCTTCAGCAGAAATATAAGAGACGGATAATTGCTGAGTTGCCACACGTTCACAAACAAAATAAAAATCAATTTCCACATGTTTTGTACGAGCATGAAAGATTGGATTTGCTGTAAGATATGTTGCTCCAATATTGTCGCACCAAATTTTTGGTGCAATATTTGATGCAAGATAAAGTTCAGAGAGAAGTGATTGAAGCCAAATAATTTATGACGTTGTATTTGCTATAGCTTTATATTCTGCCTCAGTGCTTGAACGAGATACCGTAGGTTGTTTTTTCGAATTCCATGAAATAAGATTTTGTCCGAGAAATATTGCATATCCACTGGTAGACCGTCTATCTTCAGGAGAACTTACTCAATCCGCATCACTATATGCATGTAAATCTCGAGACGATTGGCGATATAGAAGAAGACCATGTAGAATAGTACCTTTGAGATAGTGAAGTATTCTTTTTTACATTATCCCAATTTTGTTCAGTTGGAGCATGCATGAATTGACAAGCACGATTTACCGTAAAAGTAATATCAGGGCGTGTGATAGTGACATATTGTAAGACCCCAACAATATTTTGATAAATCTATGGATCAGATAGAGCAGAAGAGGATGAAGTTGGAGAGTTGTTTATAGCAATTGGTGTAGAGACCGGACGTGCTCCATCCATTTTGGCTCTTTGAAGAAGTCCAGTAATGTATTTGCTGTGAGAGAGAAGATATGTAACACCCATAGGATCCCTAATGATTTCATATGAATTTTAGCATAATTAGAATGAGCTATATGTAGACTTTTCAAAAAAAGAAAAAAGAACTAAAAAGAGGTATGACCAAGGTTTGAACCTTGGACCTCTTGTTAGATGCATGTATGTGTTAACCAGTAGCTCCAGCAGGGGTGTGCTGTTAAGAAGGGAAGGAACATTGTAGTTAAAGGTAAGGAAAGGCTCCCTTCACTTAGAAGGAAAAGTTTGAGTTGCCTTCTTCCTCCCTAATGAAAATATGAATTTGCTTTCTTCCTTCATTTAGCATAAACAAGAGAAGGGAAAGAGAACTTCATTTTTTATTCTCTCTTCTTCCTCCCTCCTTCTCTCCACCGAAAACCTAAGCCCTCACCTTCACCATTGCCGAAACCAAGCCAAAGGATTTCTCCTAGGAAAACTTCACAAAAGCAAGGGTACTTTTCATTAGTAAACCAAGCGAAAGGATGTAAGCAATCCCCTCACCTGCAGTACAAGTAGCTTTCGTACGTTTCTACGCTTAAAAGTTTCTTGAAAACCTAGGATCTTGCCTTGTAAGTTCGACCAAGGTAAGGTTAAGAGGCTGTCTATTGTTACTAAAAGTTTTCATGCTTCATGTGGTTTAAAAATTTGGAATCACACCTCCTATAGGTTTCGGCCATGAAGTGATAAAAGGTTTAGAGAAAAGTTTTGAAACCTAACTATGCTTGTATATGATTCCTCATGATGTATGATCTTCTATATGATGTTAGTTTAGGTATTTCATGCCTTATGTTACTCAAAAGTTAGAACCATGTTCTATAGGTTTCAGCCATGAAGTGATAAAAGGTTTAGAGAAAAGTTTTGAAACCTAACTATGCTTGTATATGATTCCTCATGATGTATGATCTTCTATATGATGTTAGTTTAGGTATTTCATGCCTTATGTTACTCAAAAGTTAGAACCATGTTCTATAGGTTTCGGCCAAGTAAAGATAAAAAGGTTTAGAAGAAGTTTAAAAACCTAACAATACTTGTTTACGATTCCTCATGATATGTAACTCACCATATGATGTTAATTTAAAGATTTCATGTTTTAGGTTGCATAAGAACTTAGAATCATGCTTCTAGGGTTTCATCCAAGAAGAAATAAAAGCATTGGAGGAAGTTTTAAAACCTAACTATGCTTGCTTATGCTCTCCCATGATATATGATCTCCTACATAATGATAGTTTAAGTTTTCATGTCTTATGTTGCATTAAAAACCTAGAGGCTTACCTTTAAGTTTCGGCCAAAAGAAAGAAAAAGGTTTAGAGAAAGTTTTAGACCTAAAACCATGCTTGCTTATACATCTAGGGTTTCGACCAAGAAGAATTAAAGGACTTAGAGGAAGTTTAAAAAAAAACCTAACTATGCTTGCTTATGTTTCCTCATGATATGTAACCCACTATATGATATTCATTTAGGGTTTTCATGCTTTAGGTTGCATAAAAAGTTAGACCCATGCTTCTAGGGTTTCAGCCAAGTAAAGATAAAAGGGTTTAGAGGAAGTTTAAAAACCTAACAATACTTAGTTATGATTCTTCATTATATGTAACCCACTATATGATGTTAGTTTAAGGTTTCATGCTTTAAGTTGTTGAAAGAAACCTAGAATCATGCCTTCATGTTTCGGCCAAGACAAGAAAAAGGAGGTTAAGGAGCTACCTAGGGTTTCTAAGGTCTCATATGTTATGTTAGTACCATGAGAACTTATGTTAGTAATTTCCATGTTTTTATGTTGCTTGAAAATCCATGATTTCATGTCTACATGTTTCGGCCAAGATAAGAAAAATGAGGACAAGGAGCTACTTAAGGTTTCTATGATAGAATATGAATTTATGTCACCATGTTATTTGATATGTATACTCATGCCATCATGCACGATTCCTATGATATGTTATTATGTTATGTGCACTTTATGCCATCATGTATGATTCCTATGATATGCTATATGAACTTTATGCCATCATGTTATGATTTCTATGATATGCTACATGTTATGTGCATATTATGCCACCATGATATGATTCCTATGATATGCTATATGTTATGGGCACTCATTGCCATCATGTTATGTTTATGCAAGGCTTATGTATGAGGAAAAGCCTAAGAGATGCTTCTCTTAAGTTGGGATTAAGAGCACTCTTCATGATAGCCTAAGAGATGCTTCCCTTAAGTTGGGACTAAGAGCACTCTTCATGATATGACAAGAAACATGATATGCTATGATATGACAAGAAACATGATATACTATGCTATGACAAGAAACATGTATGCTATTTTACTTTTGTATGGCTTGTACCAGGGATGGGCTCCTAAGCGCCCCTAGGTCGATGGTCAATGAAACGGGCCTAGTAAAAGGGATGGGCTCCTAAGTTGCCCCTAGGTCGATGGTCAATGAAACGAGCCTAGTTCCTAGTAGGTTCAAGATTAGCTACCTTGGATCTACTTAGGATGCGCACATTCATGTATGTATGTGGTACAAAGCCGGACCCTCATGTTGAGATTATGTTTAAGCATTTATGTAATATATGTTTTCAAAAGGACATTTGGCATATACTCATTTGATGATACATGTTTTCAAAAGAACATCTTGCATCTACATGTTCATGCTATATAGTTTCCTCTATGCTTTAGTAAGATGCTATTGAAGATATGTCTATGATGCTTAGATGATCATGCTACTACTTTATGCTTATGCTTTCACATGTTATGTTATGATTTGCTTAAGATGAGTATGACACTACTTTATGCTAGAATGTAAGTTTTTTTCATACCTAGATGTGAGTTGAATGAGCATGTTACCACTTTATGATTAATGCATGATTTATGGTTTTGTGAGTAGGAAGGGATCTTACTAAGCCTATGTGCTTATAGTTTAACTTCCCTTGTACTGCAGAAAAAGGAAAAGAATGGCTAAACTAAAGGGAGCAGCAGGAATGGCAAGGATGTGTGTGGAAGTGGCATGGTGGAAAGAAGATCTATTTTATATTTCAAGACTTGTTCATTCTCTAAGTTTTGCTTATGAACTATTTTTCCTACTAGATACTTTTGGATGGTTTATACTTGATGTGAACTTATGTTTCATGTTTTATGCTTTAGTAAGATGATCATGTTGCAATTAGTAAATATTGAATCAAGTTATATGCACTAGCATGTTGACACGTTTATTATGTTACATGATTTTATAGCTCACATGCCATGTTTTACTAGTATGCTTTTATGATAGCATGATCAGTAGTTAGTTTTCTTATATATACTTCCCTTACCATGATTCTATATTTATGAATGCACGTATGTGTGTTCAAGTAACCCCGTCCTCCCTAAGTAGTGGAAGGGCGGGCGTTACAAGATAACCATCCTCATGTGGAATAAGCTCAATACCAAGAAAAAAACGAGCAATAGCCAAATCTCGAGTAGGAAATTCTTGATTGAGAAGACTTAATAAAATTGTGATACCCTTGTGATCATTGCCGGTTATCAGAATGCCATCCACATAAATAAGAAAAAATATCATATTTCCATCAATATATTTGTGAAATAGAGATGAGTCAGTCTTTGATCCAGAAAATCCTTGAGCTTGTAACCAATTAGATAGTCGATGAAACCATACACGAGGAGCTTGTTGAAGACCATATAATTAAGGATTTATTGAGTTGGCAAACATGAGATGGAAATTGTGGATGAATGAACCCAGGTGATTTCTCCATAAATACAGTTTCCTCAAGATGACTATGGAGAAATGCATTTGAAATGTCCAATTGTCGTACAAGCCAATTAGAACTAACAACTATTGATAATAATAGTCTGACAGATGTAATTTTGATGACTGGGCTAAAAGTATCATTAAAGTCAATACCTGGTTGTTGACTAAATCCTTTAGCTACAAGTCAAGGTTTGTATCTTTCAAGAGAACCATCAGCTCGATGCTTAAGACAGAATAACCATTTAGAGCCCACACATTCATTGAGGGAGTGCGCAAAACTAGAGTCCATGTTCCATTGCGAAGAAGTGCATCAAATTCTGTAGCCATTACACTACGCCAGTTTGGATCCTTGTTTGCTTGTGTAAAACAGGTTGGTTCAATAGATTTTGAAGAGACCACTAGAGCTCATGGAAGGGGTATCTCAAATTGCATTTGGTGGGCAACGCTCATAAATACCACTAATGGGAAGCATGCGATGAGGAGCATTATCATCTGAATCACTTGTTGATGACGATGAGGAAGTAGGCTGACATGGTGATGTAGATGATGGACTTGCATTATCCGAGGATCCAGAACCAGAGAGTATATTATCTTCGATCGGCGAGGCTTCTAAGATTGGAGCAGCAACCTGAGGTGATTCTGATGGCATAGGATTGTTGGTTAATCCTAGGAAAACGTACCGGTTCCACTGTAAAAATTTTTTTGTACAAGTGTCGAACCTTTCCTTAAATAACCTATTGTGTTCTTTAGAAATTAAATTAGGAATTGCAGATGGAACTTAACATGATTGAATCCAAATTTAACTTATCTGTTTTTAATGGTTTAGATTTGAATCGCAAGCGGAACTTAACACAATTGATTCAAATCTACCTAAGTTATTAATTCCATAAATATTAATTTCTAAAATTGGCTTCCAGGACTGCATGGCGAGGCACATGGCCTTCTTGGATATGGGAGCAACCATCACCGCCTAAGCAAAGCCTTTTAAGGAAAGCTAATATTTATTTCCTTAAATAACTCTAGGTTAACCAAAAGGAACAATCGAATCACAAATTCGAAAAAGAAGAAAACATAAACTCGAAAAACTATTTCGAAAAACTAGATCTAATTGCCTCTTGTATTTAGAATTCTTACAAAGAAAATAACTAGTATGATGAGGAAGAAAACTACTAGTTATACCTTCTCTTTATAAGCTAATGACCTCGAGATCTTCTGTCGTATTCCTCGCCTCGCTTTGGATGTCGTGTGGGCAACGATCCTCCAAGATGAACACCACCCAAAAGAGTCCTTCCTCTTCCTGTAGAATTCGGCCACCGCCACCACCAAGGAGAAGAGAGCAAAGGGAAAGGGAGAAGGGAGAGGGCCGGCCACCAAAAGACCTCCAAGCAATAGAATAAGAGTTGTATCTCATGAAGCCCCCTCACCCCTTCTTTTATATTACTTGCCCAAAGCAAATAAGGAAAATCTTTTTACAAAAAATAAAATCATCCAAGAGTTTTTCCTTTTCCCTTTTTATTTTTCCTTTTCTTTCCTCTTGATTGAATCAATCACCAAATTTAATTTTATGATGATTTTAAATAATTTAATATGGCTGGCCACTTGCTTGGGCACCAAGCAAGGTGGCCGGCCACCTCATCAAGGGGAAAAAGGAATTTTATTTTTATAAAATTTTACAAGAAAAACTCTTATAAAATTTTACAAGCGCTCTTTTTCTAAAGTAGGAGTTAAAAAAGGAAAGTTTCTAAAAATTAAAACCATATTTTAAAATTTAGAAACTCTCTTATAAAATTTCCTTTTTTAACATGATGATAGAAAATTTTAATTTTAAAACTTATCTCCCTTTATTCTTAAACCACGAGGATGGTTAAAAAAGAAAGGTTTTAAAACTTTTAAAACTCTCTATTAAAACATGTGGCCAAATTCAAATAAGGAAAGTTTTTAAAATAAAAATCTCTCTTTTAAAACTTATAGTTTTCTACAAAGAGAAGATTTTAAAAATTCAAAAACAACCCTCCTTGTTTGAATTAATATTGGCCGGCCCCTACAAGCTTGGTCACCAAGCAATAGGGCCGACCCCTATAAGAGGATGTGGCCGGCCATTGCTTGGTCACCAAGCAATGGTCCGACCCCCTTCTTGGACACCAAGAAGAGCCTTACATTTGGATGGACTTAAGGCTATAATGAAGCTACGACAGGGACCTAGAGGAGAAATTGGTTTTGGCCTTCCGATGAGCTTGAGTATCCCGTGTTCGCCCCGAACACACAACTCAAGTTCATCGATAATAACTCATTCCACTAGAGAGTTATTACCGCACTATCGCACCAATCCCAAATTACATTATGGGCTCCTTCTTATTATGAGTGTGTTAGTCTCTTTGTGTTTAAGATTACGAATGTCCACTAATTAAGTAAGTTACTGACAACTCACTTAATTAATATTTAGTTCCAAGAGTATTACCACTCAACTTTATTGTCATGTCGGACTAGGTCCACCTGCAGGGTTTAACATGACAATCCTTATGAGCTCCTCTTGGGGACATTCTCAACCTAGATAACTAGGACACAGATTCCTTTTATAATCAACAACACACACTATAAGTAATACCATTTCCCAACCTATCGGACATATTGATTTATCGATCTAAACCTCACCCTTTGATAAGTCAAAGAAATAAATATTAAATATGTGTGCTTGTTATTATATTAGGATTAAGAGCACACACTTCCATAATAACTAAGGTCTAGTTCTTTTACTAAGTCAGTACAAAAAGAACTTACCTAAATGATCCTACTCAATACACTTAAAGTGTATCAGTGTAATTTATTAGTCAAGATAAACTAATACTTAATTACACTATGACTATTCTGATGGTTTGTTCCTTTCCATCTTAGTCGTGAGCAACTGTTTATAATTTATAGAGAACCGACAACATGATCTTCTGAGTGTGACACCACACTCCATGTTGTCTACTATATAAATTAATTGAACAATTATATTTAATAAATAAATGCAGATATTGACCAATGTGATTCTTTTATTTCAACAAATAAATGTTTACAAAAGCTAGGCTTTTAGTATACACTGTAACAATCTCCCACTTATACTAAAAGACTAAGCTGCTATATCTGTTGCCTTACATCTGATTCCCATCCCCTCTACATGCCGATCAAAAGCTTTCGCCGGAAGGGCCTTTGTGAAAGAATCTGCTAGGTTATCTTCTGATGCAATCTTGGCGACGACAACTTCTCTTCGCTTGACGATGTCTCGTATCAGGTGGTACTTGTGCTCTATATGTTTACTTGCCTTATGAGCTCATGGTTCCTTCGAGTTTGTAACTGCACCACTATTATCACAATAAATTGTGATGATCTTGGGTAAACCAGGAATCACATCTAAGTCCATTAGAAAGTTCCTGAGCCATACAGCTTCTTTGGTTGCCTCAGAGGCTGCCACATACTTAGCTTCCATGGTTGAGTCCGAGACACATTTCTGCTTAACACTCCTCCATGCAATGGCTCCACCTCCTAGAGTAAACACATAGCCTGACGTTGACTTACTATTGTCCCTATCTGATTGGAAGTCCGAATCCGTGTAACCCACAGGGAGCAAATCGTCTGCTTGGTAAACTATCATATAATCTCTAGTCCTTCTCAGGTCTTTAATATATGCTTTACCGCAGTCCAATGCCCTTGTCCAGGGTTACTCTGATATATGCTAACCATGGCCATGACAAAGCAGATATCAGGTCTCATACACAACATTGCATACATAAGGTTTCCTACAGCCGAAGCATAAGGAACTGCCTTCATGTCCTCAATCTCCTTTGATGTCTTCGGGGGCATCTCTTTAGATAAGGCTACTCCATGCCTAAAAGATAAGAAACCTTTCTTGGAGTTTTGCATGCTAAAACGAGCAAGGATTGTATCTATATATAAAGCTTGGGATAGACACAACATTCTTTTCTTGCGATCCCTTATAACTTTGATCCCAAGAATGTGTGCACATTCTCCTAAGTACTTCATATCAAATTTTTTGGACAACCATACCCTTACGTCTGACAATACCTTGACATTGTTGGCAATTAACAAAATATCATCTACGTATAGTACAAGAAATACCACCACGTTTCCGTTACACTTCTTGTATACACAAGACTCATCTGGACACTGAATAAATCCATATGACTAGATTACTTCGTTAAACCGGATGTTCCAAGATCTTGAAGCTTGCTTCAGTCCATAAATGGACCGATTGAGCTTATACACTAGATGCTCTTTGCCCTTTTCAATGAACCCTTCTGGTTGCTTCATATGGATGTTTTCTTCAAGACTTCCGTTAAGGAAAGATGTCTTGACATCCATTTGCCAAATCTCATAATCCATATGAGCGGCAATGGATAAGAGTATCCGGATAGACTTAAGCATGACTACCGGTGAAAAAGTCTCCTCATAATCGATTCCCTCTTTCTGAGTATACCCTTTCGCAACAAGTCTTGCTTTGAAGGTTTCTACCTTCCCATCTATCCCTCTTTTCCTTTTGTAGATCCACTTGCATCCAATGGCTTTTACACCATCAGGTGGTTCTACTAGCTCCCAGACCTTATTAGAGTATATAGACTCTATTTCAGAATTCATTGTCTTTTGCCAATATACTGCATCTATATCTTGGAGTGCTTCATCATATGTCCGGGGATCAGGTTCATGTTTACCCGGGATCAAGTTCGAAGACTCTCCCAAAAACATGAATCTCTCAGGCTGCCTTACAACCCTCCCATTACGACGAGGCACCGTCTGTGGCTGTGTATCATGTGTGACACGTGTTGCAGTCTCTTGTGGTACTTCATCTTGTACTGTTGATACTGAAGTAGACGTGTCCTCTCTAAGTTCTTTTAGAACAATTTTTCTACTGGGCTTGTGATCCATTATATAGTCTTCTTCTAAAAACTGGGCATTGGTGCTAACAATGACCTTATGGTCTTTAGGACTATAAAATAAACCACCTTTCGTTCCTTTGGGATAACCTACAAACACACGAACTTCTGTACGAGATTCTAACTTATCAGCATCTGGTTTCAGCACATGTGGTGGACTACCCCAAATCCGAATGTCTTAGACTAGGCTTTCACCCATTCCACAATTCTGTGGGAGTAGAAGATATTGATTTAGAAGGTACTAAGTTCAGAATGTGCGCTGCCGTTTCCAGAGCGTATCCCCAAAACGAATTTGGTAATTCTGAATAACTCATCATCGATCTAACCATCTCTATAAGAGTCCTATTCCTTCATTTTGCCACACCATTCTGTTGGGGTGTACCAGGTGCGGACAATTGGGATTGAATCCCGGCTTCTGATAAGTAATTTCTAAACTCTCCTAAGAGGTATTCGCCACCACGATCAGACCGTAGTGTCTTGATACTTTTACCTAGATGTTTCTCCACATCAGCCTTGTATTCTTTGAACTTATCAAAACACTCAGACTTGCGGCGCATTAGGTAAATGTATCCATATCTTGAATAATCGTCTATAAAAGAGATAAAATATTCAAAACCTCCTCTAGCCTGGATAGACATAGGACCACACAAATCAGAATGAACCAATTCTAACGCTTCTTTGGCTCTATACCCCTTGGCCTTAAAAGGTCTCTTGGTCATTTTACCTTCCAAGCAGGATTCACATGTTGGAAAGTTTTCCAACTCTAATGGACCTAAGAGTCCATCGTCTACAAACCTTTGAATCCTACTTAAGTTAATATGACCAAGCCTTAGATGCCAAAGATGCGTTTGGTTCATTTCCGAAGGTTCTTTTCTCTGATTAGAGTTAGAAGACGTGTTATTAATTTCCATATTTTACTTTGTGGAAGAAATTGGATTTAAAGTATATAAATTGCCAACCAATGCACCAGAACAAATAATCACCTTATTTCTCTTTATAACCACATTGTTACTAAAAAAAACTGAATATCCATCCAAATACAGTTTAGAAACTGAAATTAAATTCTTTCTAAAACTGGGTACATAAAGACAATTTCTTAAAACCAAATTTCTATTCCTAAAAGATAAGTAGACGTCTCCCACTGCAACAGCCGCCACTTTAGTAGCATTGCCCATGTAGACGGTAATCTCTCCTTCAGTTAGTCGTCGGGTTTCCTGGAACCCCTGCAAGGAATTACAGACATGATCAGTGGCTCCCGTATCTACACACCAGGTGCTGGTAGATAACACCGCTAAACATGTTTCAACAACTAGAGTATGAGATATACCTTTATTGTTCTAATTCCTACGAGGACAGTCCGCCTTCCAATGCCCTGTCTGCTTGCAAATGAAACACTTGCCTTTCGGCTTCTTCATTCCAGCTTTTTGTCCCTAAGGTTTATTCACTCTCTTCACTGAAAAAACCTGTTTCTTCTTCTTCTTGCCTTTTGGTTTAGAAGTAGAACCATTTTCATCATAGTAAATCTGAGAACTTTGACAAAATATACCTTTTCCTGCCTGTAGTTCTGTCAGAAGTTCCGCCAACGTATACTCTCTTTTGTTCATGTTATAGTTCAGGCGGAACTGCTCAAAACTTCTAGGTAGCGTTTGGAGAATTATATCGACCTGGGTTTCCCCATCGATTTCTCCTCCAAGGACTTGTATTTCATTCAGATAAGCCATCATTTTGAGGATATGATCCCTTACGGGTGTCCCCTCAGACATGATGGCTGTCATTAGCTTTCTCATTGCCTCTTGCCTGGCGGTCCGACTCTGGTGCCCAAAGAGTTCTTTGAGATTGTTCATTATATCATAAGCTGTTGGTAAATCTTGATGCTGATGTTGCAATACATTTGACATAGATGCCAAAATGTAACACCGCGCCATCTCATCAGCTTTTACCCATTTCTTATGATACTCAATCTCCTCTGGGGTAGAGTCACCGTCAGGTGCATCAGGGCAAGCCTCAGTCAGTGCAAACTTATAGCTTTCTGCAGTAAGGACAATGTCCAGGTTTCTTTTCCAATCAATATAATTGGGCCAGTAAGTTTGTTCTCTTTCAGTATAATGGCTAGTGGGTTGAAAGTCATCTTAAGAATCATAAAAATAACTTTGGTCAGGACTCTAAATTTAGAATAATATTGATTCCTCAAACAATACTAGTTTAAATTAACCAACACCTCAACACATCGTGAGTTTTGTATGCCACGATAGTGTGGACGTATACAAATTCAACATTTGTAAAAGGAGGGTGTCACCCATTAATTTTATTATCTTGTCAACCTAACTTTTTGACAAATGAAATTAATAGTTGGTTTCCTTCGGTCACACAAATAATAGCAGTGACTCCGATGGGGAGGATACTATTAGACGTGCCTAAGTGTATACCATTACTTGACACTAAGTCCATTAATTAGATTGTGCCCCTTCCGATGGGGAAGATCACACGCTCTTAATTAATTTCCTATAGTCATCCTAAATGGAAGTTTGATCTAGTGATCCGCAAATAAACTCATTCGATATGGAGGAAGGCACTCAGAGCCAACGCGCAAGTTTGCTTGCATCACTTACAAACCAGCAATGGAGACCGTGGAATTTATTAAAATAAATCCCTCTCCCACTTAGTTATTTAAAATGAGGAATTTTAAACTATCCTAGCAAACATCACATGCATATAAACATCACAGTAAATAAAAGTAATAAATTTGGAAATTAATTTTCCAACTATTATGGCCTTTTTCATCACTGTCTTTAGTATGCTCCAACCCTAGCTGCTGCCATCTTTAGCCACCGCCATCGGGTTGAGTTGTCACATCCATCTTGCTTCTTATTCCGCTGCGCCTCTGGTGTTCCAAAAGTACCACGCCTCGCAAGAATCCGATCCGCAACAAAAATAGAATTTTACATATATCGATCCTATATTCCACGAGGGAATGTACATGTATTCTAGATCGAAAAAAAAATAAAATTCTAAAAATAATACAACTCTTGCTGTGTTTTATACATTCAATCATGCACACAAACAATGCCCTTGACATGTCCAAGGGTCCAATCACACACAATATCAATAAGCCATAATAGTTGGAGCCTGCAACCAAAGAGTTAGCACATCCTACTATTTTCCTGCCTAAATTATGTATGACATGTGCATAACCTATTTGAATTCTAAAAATACACAGAGGCAAACCCTAGCTCTGATACCAATTGTTGGTTAATCCTAGGAAAACGTACCGATTCCACTGTACAAAATTTTTTGTACAAGTGTCGAACCTTTCCTTAAATAACCTATTGTGTTCTTTAGAAGTTAAATTAGGAATCGCAGACGGAACTTAACATCATTGATTCCAAATTTAACTTATCTGTTCTTAATGGTTTAGATTTGAATCGCAAGTGGAACTTAACACTATTGATTCAAATCTACCTAAGTTATTAATTCCATAAATATTAATTTCTAAAATTAGCTTCCAGGACTGCATGGCGAGGCACATGACCTTCTTGGATATGGGAGCAACCACTACCGCCTAGGCAAAGCCTTTTAAGGAAAGCTAATATTTATTTCCTTAAATAACTCTAGGTTAACCAAAAGGAACAATCGAATCACAAATTCAAAAAAGAAGAAAACACAAACTCGAAAAACTATTTCGAAAAACTAGATCTAATTGCCTCTTGTATTTAGGATTCTTACAAAGAAAATAACTAGTATGATGCGGAAGAAAACTACTAGTTATACCTTCTCTTTGTAAGCTAATGACCTCGAGATCTTCTGCCATATTCCTCGCCTCGCCTTGGACGTCGTGTGGACGACGATCCTCCAAGATGAACACCACCTAAAAGAGTCCTTCCTCTTCCTCTAGAATTCGGCCACCACCACCACCAAGGAGAAGAGAGCAAAGGGAAAGGGAGAAGGGGGAGGGCCGACCACCAAAAGACCTCCAAGCAATAGAATAAGAGTTGTATCTCATGAAGCCCCCTCACCCCTTCTTTTATATTACTTGTCCAAGGCAAATAAGGAAAAACTTTTTACAAAAAATAAAATCATCGAAGAGTTTTTCCTTTTCTCTTTTTATTTTTCCTTTTCTTTCCTCTTGAATGAATCAATCACCAAATTTAATTTTGTGATGATTTTAAATAATTTAATATGGCCGGCCACTTGCTTGGGCACCAAGCAAGGTGGCCGGCCACCTCATCAAGGGGAAAAAGAAATTTTATTTTTATAAAATTTTACAAGAAAAACTCTTATAAAATTTTACAAGCTCTCTTTCCTAAAGTAGGAGTTAAAAAAAAGGAAAGTTTCTAAAAATTAAAACCATGTTTTAAAATTTAGAAACTCTCTTATAAAATTTCCTTTTTTAACATGATGATAGAAAATTTTAATTTTAAAACTTATCTCCATTTTTTCTTAAACCATGAGGATGATTAAAAAAGGAAAGTTTTAAAACTTTTAAAACTCTCTATTAAAACATGTGGCCAAATTCAAGTAAGGAAAGTTTTTAAAATTAAAATCTCTCTTTTAAAACTTATAGTTTTATACAAAGAGAAGATTTTAAAAATTCAAAAACAACCCTCCTTATTTGAATTAATATTGGCCGACGCCTACAAGCTTGGTCACCAAGCAATAGGGCCAGCCCCTATAAGAGGATGTGGCCGGCCATTGCTTGTCACCAAGCAATGGTCCGGCCCCCTTCTTGGACACCAAGAAGAGACATACATTTGGATGGACTTAAGGCTATAATGAGGCTATGACAGGGACCTAGAGAAGAAATTGGTTTTGGCGTTCCGATGAGCTTGAGTATCCCGTGCTCGCCCCGAACACACAACTCAAGTTCATCGATAATAACTCATTCCACTAGAGAGTTATTATCGCACTACTGCACTAATCCCAAATTACATTATGAGCTCCTTCTTATCATGAGTGTGTTAGTCTCCCTGTGTTTAAGATTACGAATGTCCACTAATTAAGTAAGTTACTGACAACTCACTTAATTAATATCTAGCTCCAAGAGTAGTATCACTCAACTTTATTGTCATGTCGGACTAGGTCCACCTGCAGGGTTTAACATGACAATCCTTATGAGCTCCTCAAGGGGACATTCTCAACCTAGATAACTAGGACACAGATTCCTTCTATAATCAACAACACACACTATAAGTAATATCATTTCCCAACTTATTGGGCATATTGATTTATCGAGCTAAACCTCACCCTTTGATAACTCAAAGAAATAAATATTAAATATATGTGCTTGTTATTATATTAGGATTAAGAGCACACACTTCCATAATAACTAAGGTCTAGTTCTTTTACTAAGTCAGTACAAAAAGAACTTACCTAAATGATCTTACTCAATACACTTAAAGTGTATCAGTGTAATTTATTAGTCAAGATAAACTAATACTTAATTACACTACGACTATTATGATGGTTTGTTCCTTTCCATCTTAGTCACGAGCAACTGTTTATAATTTATAGAGAATCGACAACATGATCTTCTGAGTGTGACACCACACTCCATGTTGTCTACTATATAAATTAATTGAACAATTACATTTAATAAATAAATGTAGATATTGACCAATGTGATTCTTTTATTTCAACAAATAAATGTTTACAAAAGTTAGGCTTTTAGTATACACTCTAACAATAGGAGAGTTATTAGAGAGCTCCGGAGCAAGACCTAAGATGCCATCACTTCTGATAATATTAGGTGGCATTAAGAAGGTGCCACTTGTATCTGGAGGAGAGATTGAAGAAGCTACCAAAAAAGAGAATAGAGACTCATCAAAAGTAACATGTCATGAAATATAAATTCATCCTGTTGGTATATGCAAGCAACGATAACGATGGTGCAAATTGCTATAACCAAGAAAAACACATTGTAGTGAACGAGAGTTAAGTCTGTGTTTAGAATCGGGGCGTAACCACGAATAACATGCGCAACCAAAAATTCGAAGGAAAGTGTAATCAGGGGTTTGATTATAAAGTTTTTCAAAAGGATATTTATGATTGAGCAATGGAGTAGGAAGTCGATTTATGAGATATACTGCAGTGCTAACAGCTTCATCCCAAAATTTGCACGGAACCGATGCATGATGAAGAAGAGCTAAGGCAGTTTCAACTATATGTTTATGTTTTCTCTCAGCAGAGCCATTTTGTTCTTGAGTGTGAGGATAAGAAACTCGATGAACAATTCCACAAGAGACAAGATGACGATGGAGAGCTTGATATTCGCCGCCCCAATCAGAATGAAAAGAGAGTATTTTACGATTAAAAGATCGTTCAATTTGAATTTGAAAATTACATAATATATCAAATAAATCAGATTTCCTTCTCATAGGATAGAGCCAAGTATATTTACTAAAATGATCAATGAATGTAACATAATATTGGAAACCTTGATTAGACAAAATAGGTGCAAGGCCCAAACATTAGAATGGATTATTTCAAGTGGAAAATTAGAAACATGGTCAGATGAAGAGAAAGGTAGATTATGACTTTTAGATTACATGCAGGCCCTTCATGAATGAGATGGAGAGGAGGTAATAGAAGTAGGTAAACCATACCTATTGATGATTGACTGAACAATACGAAGGGAAGGATGACCAAGTTGAGCATGCCAAGCTGGTTTATTTGTGCATTCACCAACAAAAGCTTTGATTGAAGAACTCCGAAGACAATAGAGACCATTTTTTATTCTCCTATAAAACACAATAGCATTTGTTCCTCTATCCTTTATAAAATAATGATTATGATGAAACTCAAAAATGACATTGTTATCAAGATAAAACTGACGTGTAGAAAGTAAATTTTTAGTGATAGATGGAACATGAAAGACATTGCTCATGTGAAAAGTTTGATTAGATAAATGAACATATGTGTTTCCAAGATTAGTAATTTGCAAACCTGAACCATGGCCTACTTGCACCGTATTTGAGCCATAATATGGCATTACGTCTATAAGGATATTATAATCTGATGTGACATGATGAGTTGCTCTAGTGTCAATATACCAATCAGTAGATGGAAACTCTGGGGTTTACCATAAGTAGGCACAGATGAAAGAACTTTAGGATATACTTGTGAAATAGATGGTTATCTTGAGGCTATAGAATCACCAATGAAATTTGAGTCAAATGGACTAGGACATTGAATACCAAAATGTCCAATTCCAAGACAAATTTATCATTTTACCCGAGACCAATCAAGTCTTTTAGGGCATATATTTGCAGTATGACCAATGATGTGACAAGTTTGACATCGGTCTGAACTTTGCTTTTGGCCTCTTTGATGTCGTCAAGTATTTGACATCTAAAGTAAAAAATAACTTGTCCGGTGGCAGTGGAGAAAAACCACGGAGATGAAAAAAAAATAGAGATTAAGGAAGAGGAAAGAGAAGCAAAGGGTTGGTAGTGGAAGAAAATAAGTATTTTTTGTTTATTCTAAAAAATAGAGAAGAATAAGAAAATTAAAACACGTAGGAGAAAAGAAGATGCTTGAGGGAAAAATTTAAAATTCGTCATTTATAGGATCTCCACCTCAAGGAATTGAGGGAAGATAAAAAAAAGCGATGACTCTGATACCATGTAAGAAGAAGAATAGGGAGAGAGCAAGAAATAATATGAAAGTAATAAAATCTATTGTTCACTGATATTTGCCCTAAGGACAATACAATATATAATGTTTAAAAAGTACTTGGTCAATTAACTAATTAACAAATAACAGAGTTATTCTTAGAATAATTCTGAGAATAATTATAACAGAATTATTAGAATAATTCAAATACTAAGATGATTTGATTTGGTAATTTGATCCGATCAATTTTGATAATTCTGTTTTATCTCTTTTACTATTTGCATGTATGCTGGGTGATGGGGCATGTACAATGGCTAATGTGGCCTGATTCCTTGGTCACATAAAAATTCCCTTCCATTTGCTATATAAGGTGCCATAATGGTAGACAAAGGTATGATTTTCATCTTGTGTATGGAGGCCACTCTCCTCCCTTAGCTATTCATTCTCCTCATTCTCTTTCTTTCTCGTGCATTCACAAGACCTCACTTATAGCCCAACATTGACTTGGCCATCGAAGGGGTCATGTTGTCTATGCTGGTACCTATTGACATTTGTTGACTTGCAAGACTCAGACGCTTGATCGACAAGAGGGTGGATGTCGCCACATCTCCGAAGGAAAGGAGAGTGGTGGGGTATGACCCCATCAAATTTCCATCGTTTATAGGAAATTGATACAAACAACTATGATGGTAAGGTAGAGCATGAGTCCAAGGTGGTGGCCAATCAGCGTTGGTCTTCTTTGCTGACAATCATGGAAACAACATGAGGTCCGATTTTGCGAGGACATCTCTCCTACACAAACATTACAATATTAGAAGAGGGCCTTGTGGCAAGGTTGAATCCCCCATGTTACTGAAGAAGAGGTTGTGGCCATGGACGAGGAAGTGCTAGTGGTCGGGAGTGGTCACTTTGACTTATCGCATGAACAAACGACCAATGAGTCTCGTGTCGCCAAGTCGTTACATGCTAGAAGAGTAGTCACGCGACAAGTGCCATTCTCAAAAGACATTTTGAAGGAAGAATTTCCTAGGAATTTCTGTCCATCCCACATTAATCAATATAATGACACTATTAACCCTAAAAATCATTTATGCCATTTTGAGAATGCGACCTTTTTACACCAATACTCTGAGGGACATAAATGTCATATCTTCCTCACTACCTTGGAGGGACTTACCCGGTCAACACACTACGACTTAGATCCATACATTCTTTTAATGATTTATCTATGTTGTTCTTACTCCACTATTCCATTTCTTAGAGGTACCCACTTACTCTGCTCAGTCTATTTAACTTTAAACAAAAGAGATTGAAATATCTATATGAGTATATACAACAATTTACTCAGGCCGCATTGGAAATACCTTTGTCTACCTCAGAAATTGTTATGGGCACTTTTATCCAAGGACTCCTCGAGGGAGATTTCTTTCACTCCTTAGTAGAGAAGCCCTTGAAGGATTATAGCGAACTACTCTCTCGAGTCATGAAGTATATCAATATGAAGGGAGCTCAAAGAGCTCGACAAGAGCAGTGAGGAACTCGATTGGTTGAGGGTGTAGAGTGTAGTCTAGAATTGAGGCTAGCTTAATGGCCTATTATTCTGTCTCGTTATTATCCATACTTCCCCCTCCTCTTTGAGTCTCAAAAGAGAGGGTCATGCAGATTTATGATAAGTATCAACTCTTCAGGAGGCTTACTTGTGTCGAGTAAGGACCTAGCGACCCCTAGTTTCCACCCCCACTTATTGCTCTTTCCAAATAGAATGCAGGCACGATACCCATGATTATCATAAGATAGACCAAGAGTTTGAGCAGACCCTCGATCTCCACCCTTAAGTGTGATAGGACCTTGTAATACATTGTGCAACAAGATATGGGCCTATATTTTACCACTTTACTTGCATGGGCTATTTTTGGCACTAAGGAGATAAGGGTGTGGTTCTAGCATTTCAAGAGCCTACCACTTGAGAAGAATTCATATAATGCTATAATAAAATCCTGGTGTATTGTATCCCTCACCTAGGTAGAGAGTAGCATCCGAAATTCAGGGATGAGTCATACATTAAACCTGCTAGACCCTCTTTTTCTCATTCTGAGCATCTTGTAGGGTCTTATGCATATGATTTTTCTGATTTCTGATCTAACCTTGACACTATCCAGGCAGAGAAGGTTTCTATGAGACAATAATTGGAACAACAAGGGGAAACTTGGAGTGGTGGATTGGATGGTCTCACAAGGCATATCCAGAGGGCTAAGAAGCATTATGATGAGGCTAAGTTGTATTTGTAGGTTGTGGAAAGAAGAAGGTAAGAAAAGGCAGCTGAATAGCAAGATAAGAGGCAATTTCGTGGGTGAGATGAGACAATTCATAACAAAACAAAGGCAGCAATGGTAAAGGGAAGAACACCACCGTGGGGCGGAGGAGCTTAAAGCCTCTCAGACTAGCTATATGTATCTATAGCAATGCTAGTTTCACCTCCAAGACTCAAGCAATGCCAGAAAACCTCCATTTCCCTATATTACTCCTCAACCTCCACTTTGATGTTTAGGGTGAGTTCTTATTTTGTAAGTATCATTTGATGATGCTTGTCTTAGACATTTCCCTTTGCTAAGTCTGATCTAGTTGTTAATTTTATGTTATAGGTTTGGTCTTGTTGATATTTTAGATTTAAAATGAAGTATAATATGCATTGTCCTGTCCTTTGAAGCATAATTTTTGTGATTGGTGATATCATGTGAATACACTCTCTCGATTTTGGTGACTTATATCTTCTTATCTTATAGTAGAATTTTACAGAAGTGTTGAATTAATTTGGTTTCACCATGAGCTTACTTGATAGTATGATCATTATACTTCACTTATGATTTAATTTTGAAAGGTATATTTAGTACAAAATAGTCATGATTCATTTTATTAGACTAGTACTATGGTGACCATAGATGACCTTCTCCCAATATTTTAGTTACTAGATCATATTTGGGTTGTGTTAGCCCATTAAAATGGAAGAAAATAATAAAAAAGGATGGAAGAAAAATTGAAATGCAGTAAAATACGAGTGTTGCATTCTATAAGAAAAAAATGTTGGTGCGGGAAGCATCCGACGATCGAACCCGAGTTTTGATAATGGCAAAAAGATTCAAAGTTAAGGTGTGGTGTTATTTGATATGTTGATTGAGTTTTGCAGGAAAGTCCTAGCTGCGGTTAGGCAGATGGAAAACCCTAGGGGGCGGTAACCCTAGTGTTGGTGCAACCTTAGGTCAAGGTTGACCTGGTTGACCCGACTCGAGTTGACCTGACTCGAGTTGTATTTTGATGTTTGACGAAAACAGAAGAGTTGTATTTTGATGGAAGATTGTTAGTGCAACCTTGGTCAAGGTTGACCTGATTGACCCGAGGTGAGTTGACCTGACTCGGAAAAGTCCAAGCAGGGAGCTTGGCATGGTGAAAAGTCCAAGCAGGGAGCTTGGCACGGGAAAAGTCCAAGTATGGAGACTTGGCACGGAGAAGTCCAAGTATGGAAACTTGGCATGGGGAAGTCGGAGAGGGCTCGGTAGCTCGTTCTCTGGACCTGGTGGAAGTCAGAGAGGGCTCGGTAGCTCGTTCACCGGACTAGATCAGAGAGGGCTTAGTAGCTCGTTCTCTGGACCGGACGAAGTCGGAGAGGGCTCGGTAGCTCGTTCTCCGGACTAGGTCAGAGAGGGCTCGGTAGCTCGTTCTCTAGACCAGGAAGGCAGACGGGAAATCCTGGTGAGTGAAGCCAGGTGAAAGTCCTGGTGAGTGAAGCCAGGCAAGGGAAAGTCCTGGTAAGTGAAGCCAGGCAGTTGGTGAAAGTCCTGGTGAGTGAAGCCAGGCAAGGGAAAGTCCTGGTGAGTGAAGCCAGGCAGTTGGAGTCCTGGTGAGTGAAGCTGGGCAAGGGAAAATCCAGATGGATCAAGGGTGATCGGACATCTGGTGTTGAGAAGGTCAAGTAAGTTAAGGGAGTGACCAGATACTTGACACGAAAAGGAAGTCCAAGTGGGTCAAAGGGATTGACCGGACACTTGGTGAAGAGTCTTAGCAGGTCAAGGGAGTGACCGGATGCTAAGCATGATGTACCAACTGGTCAAGGTTGACTGGAGGTTGGTGTGGGAGACTTGGGACTTGGTTTGGGCAAAAACCAAGCTCTGGATCGATCAGTGGATCGATCCAGTGATTGGGTATCTGATCGGCCCGGTGACCGATCAGATAACGATCGCTGGCTTATCGAGGCTCTTCTGATCGGTCCGGAGACCGATCAGAGACGAGCCAACTCTCACAGAGAGTTGGCTGATCGGTCCACAGACCGATCAGAGCACGATCAGTGGCTCTGTGAAGATATGGCTGATCGGTCTGGGGACCGATCAGACTAGAGCCTGATCGGTCCCATGACCGATCAGAGAGGCTCTGGACCGATCAGGGTGGAGCCTGATCGGTCCAGGTCCTAGCCGTTGCGACACAACGGCTAGTTCCTGTGTTTTCTTCTTCGCAGGTTATAAAAGGAGATCGAGCCTCTGCTTCACCTCTTCTTCTTCCTCTTCTTTCTACTGAGCTGCTGGTGTGCTCTTGAGCTTTGCTGAGTTCCGAAGCTTCGTGTGAGCTTCTTCGACTGGGTTCCTGCTGTTGTAGGCGTCTCGTGAAGTTGCTGCTTCAACCAGTCGACAAGAAGGCAAGCTAGGGTTATTACATTGTTGTATTGTACTTAGTTTCTTGCTGTATTCTTGTACTCCTGTTTATCTTGCTGTTGCAAGACATTGTGGCGAGGTTTCTCCACCCAGAAGGAGTGATTATTAGCCGGGTTTCCGGGGTTTCATCCACCGACGGATTGATAGGCTTCGTCCACCTTATGGACACGCCGAGGAGTAGGACTTTCATCTCCGAACCTCGTTACATCGACGCGTATTGAGGTTTGATTTCTTGTCTTTGTTTCGCTGTTTTTATTTCCGCTGTGCTAACCTTGATTTGTAGAACGAAACGAACGAGATTTGGGGTCGGCTATTCACACCCCCCCTCTCTAGTCGCGATCATCGATCCTAACAAGTGGTATCAGAGCAAGGTCGCTCTTCATTGGATCAACACCCGGAGGAGCACGAGCTAGAGAATGGATCTATTTGGAGAAGATGTCACGATTCCACCTTTCTACGATCGCGATGACTTCGCGTTTTGGAAGGTAAGAATGAAATATTTTCTTATGACTAATCTTGAGAATTGGAGTTGTGTCCAATTAGGTTTCAAGCCTCCGACGGACAAGAAAGGAGAAACCTTAGAGAAGAAGGAGTGGACCAAGGAACAAGTCCACCAATCCCTAGTCAACGATGAGGTATTGAAGATTTTTGAATTTTCTTTACCTAATGATGTTTTGTGTAGGATAGGTGGATACAACAATGCCAAGGAGTTGTGGAACAACTTGGCTAAGTTCCATGAGGGGAACTCCACTTCAAGCTATGAAGAGGAGTCAAGTGAGCCAAGGAGTTCACATCATGGAGGGATGGATTTAGAAGTTGAGGGCCACTCAACATCTAAAGAAGAAGAGGAGGAGAGTTCTTCTTCAAGTTTGGAGCAAGAAGAAGAAGTTTCTACCTTCGGAAGGGATGAAGGAGAGAGCGTTCATCCCACCTCAACCCTAGGTAACTCAAGCAATTTAAGTTCTAGTAAATTGCATATATTATGCTTTGAGTGTAGGGAATTTGGACATTACAAGAGTAAATGTCCAAAGAGGGTTAGAAAGACTCCACCGGCGCCAAAGATCAAGGAAGCCGGAGTCCCGATACGCAAGAGCAAGGAGCACGTGGTGTGCTTCCAATGCAAGCGAAGGGGACATTATCGGAGCCAATGTGCGAGGGGGAGGCAACCTCACAAGGACAAGAAGACGAGCACATCGATAGGGGGAGCTAAGGCAAACCCTAAGGTAATCTCTAAGGCTCATTTTTGCAATTCAAATAGAACACATGCTAGTAGCCTTATTGCTATTGTTAACAATAATAAGCATGATAACATTAGAAATCGATACACATGCTTAGGTGCCAAACATGTGAGCCTAGATAAGGATAACACTAGGAAAGCCAACCCTAGAATTAACCCATCTAAGGCTAAGGAAAATCTAGGTAGAAATCCCAAAATAACTAGACACATGCCTAGGAATACCTCAAAGAAAAATGAAAAATTAAAAATTGAGGTATTAGAGAAGGAGAATCAAGTCTTGAGGTCAAGACTTGATACTTTGGAGAAGGCTCTTAAGAACTTGGAGAAGTTATCTCTAGGGTTTAAGGGTCAAAAACCAATGTCCAAGGACAAGAAAGGTTTGTGTCACAAACCTAAGTCCCAAATGGTCAAGCCCACTTATCACAATGTTTCATTCGATTATGGAACAAAATCTAGGGCAAGGAAGACCATCACCAAGGTCACAAGGGGAGTCACCCCTAGAGTTGATCTTGATGAGTCCCAAATGACCAAGGCTTCAAAGCCTAGGAGGGTCATTAGAAGGGTTGCTAGGGAAGTCATCCCTAGTGAATACTTAGTGAACCCAATGAGCTCAAATAGGTATTGGGTTCCTAGGAGCGTGATTTCATCACGCTAGATGAGTTAGGGTGTGCCAACCTTACTTGAATAGGTAGTTAACCTAATCATGGCAAAATGTGGCACTTTAGGATTTTTTAAGGTATAATCAAGCCTTGAAAGTGAAATTAAGAATTATTCCTAAGATGATTAGCATGTGCCAACCATATTCGAGGAATTCTCTAGGGTCAATCTAATTGGCACATAGTGATCTAAAAATCTTTAGTATATGATTTTAGGTCTATTACACTTAGGAATATGGAATTTATGGCAAAATGATCAAAATTATCAAAAATGGCAACTAAGGCTAGAATTAGGTATTTTCTATACCTTTATATATTATTTTCCATGTATTGTTTGCCATATGCCATGTCATGACATCATATTTAATTTATTATCATTTGAAATGTCATGATAATACTTAGGTTAGCTATATGTCATGCCTTATTTAAGTTTCATTACTTTATGACATGACATCATGACATTGGCACATGTTTTCACTTATGATATTACTTTATGTCATGTCATCATCTTTTGCATTTATAATCAATTAATTTGATTTAAGGACAAAAACACAATTTGATATGGAAATCAAATTGTTGTTTAGAAAATGCATGAGAACTTAGCTTAAGATGACCTAAAACCATATCTCACATCAAAATTGACTTGGATGTGTTTGATACACCTTAGATGTGTGTGAGATATTAGGATGATGAGTTAGGATCAAGGTGCATAGTTCTTGTACCTAGATGAGCCTAATTAGAAATTGAGGATCGTAGGGAAAGCTTGTGTACAAGTCATGTACATTTAGCCCAAAGATTGTGGTCCTAAATTAAATGGTTTAAAATCATTTTAAAATTGATTTGAAAAACCTTGATGAAACTTTTCTAGTGATAGCATTCATCATTGAGAAAGTTGATACAAAGTTGAGTTAAACTTGAACTATCTCAAAGTTTTTCGAACTTTGTATCAAGATTTAAAAATGAAAGTTATTTTCATCGAAAATTATTTTTCCATGATAGTATATGATATGAGGAATGTATCCTCAAAATTTTATAATTTTTGAAATTTTCTGTAATTTTGTAGGGGTTTCTGAATTTCGGGAGGAAGAAATTCAGAAATCAGCATGTGTGACCGATCAGGAGGTTGCCTGATCGGTCCAGGGGATGCTGGATCGGTCACTGGACCGATCCAGGGAGCTCAGGGCGTGCCAACTTGCTGAATTTCGACTGTTTGTCTGAAATTGCAGCTGTGGAAGTGGTGTTTTGGATTTCTAAAGGGTTGAAACTCTCCAAGACATTGTTGGTGCAATGGTCAAGAGGGAGTTGACCTTTAGGGGGAGTTTTACCTATTAGTCAGGGGGAGTTGACTTTTAGGGGGAGGTTTTTCTCCTAAAGACTTGAGTGATATGGGATTATCACTAAGTTAATTGTTGACCTTAGTATCAAGGGGGAAATTAAGAGTTTCAATGAAAGGTATGAGACTTTCATTAGGAAGAAACTTTTGACCTTGATTCACTCCTTTTGATGTGTGTCAAAAAGGAGGAGAGTGTAGGTTTGGGGAGAATGTTTAAGGAAGAACATTAGAAAACCTAAGTTAGGTTATGGTTTTGTCAAACATCAAAAAGGGGGAGATTGTTGGTGCAACCTTAGGTCAAGGTTGACCTGGTTGACCCGACTCTAGTTGACCTGACTCGAGTTGTATTTTGATGTTTGACGAAAACAGAAGAGTTGTATTTTGATGGAAGATTGTTAGTGCAACCTTGGTCAAGGTTGACCTGGTTGACCCGAGGTGAGTTGACCTGACTCGGAAAAGTCCAAGCAGGGAGCTTGGCATGGTGAAAAGTCCAAGCAGGGAGCTTGGCACGGGAAAAGTCCAAGTATGGAGACTTGGCACGGAGAAGTCCAAGTATGGAAACTTGGCATGGGGAAGTCGGAGAGGGCTCGGTAGCTCGTTCTCTAGACCTGGTGGAAGTCGGAGAGGGCTCGGTAGCTCGTTCACCGGACTAGATCAGAGAGGGCTTAGTAGCTCGTTCTCTGGATCGGACGAAGTCGGAGAGGGCTCGGTAGCTCGTTCTCCGGACTAGGTCAGAGAGGGCTCGGTAGCTCGTTCTCTAGACCAGGAAGGCAGACGGGAAATCCTGGTGAGTGAAGCTAGGTGAATGTCCTGGTGAGTGAAGCCAGGCAAGGGAAAGTCCTGGTAAGTGAAGCCAGGCAGTTGGTGAAAGTCCTGGTGAGTGAAGCCAGGCAAGGGAAAGTCCTGGTGAGTGAAGCCAGGCAGATGGGAAGTCTTGGTGAGTGAAGCCGGGCAAGGGAAAATCCAGATGGATCAAGGGTGATCGGACATCTGGTGTTGAGAAGTCAAGTAGGTCAAGGGAGTGACCGGATACTTGATACGAAAAGGAAGTCCAAGTGGGTCAAAGGGATTGACCGGACACTTGGTGAAGAGTCTTAGCAGGTCAAGGGAGTGACCGGATGCTAAGCATGATGTACCAACTGGTCAAGGTTGACTGGAGGTTGGTGTGGGAGACTTGGGACTTGGTTTGGGCAAAAACCAAGCTCTGGATCGATCAGTGGATCGATCCAGCGATACGCTGGGTATCTGATCGGTCTGGTGACCGATCAGATAACGATCAGTGGCTTACTGAGGCTCTTCTGATCGGTCTGGAGACCGATCAGAGACGAGCCAACTCTCACAGAGAGTTGGCTGATCGGTCTGGGGACCGATCAGCCTAGAGCCTGATCGGTCCACAGACCGATCAGAGCACGATCAGTGGCTCTGTGAAGATATGGCTGATCGGTCTGGGGACCGATCAGACTAGAGCCTGATCGGTCCCATGACCGATCAGAGAGGCTCTGGACCGATCAGGGTGGAGCCTGATCGGTCCAGGTCCTAGCCGTTGCGACACAACGGCTAGTTCCTGTGTCTTCTTCTTCGCAGGTTATAAAAGGAGATCGAGCCTCTGCTTCACCTCTTCTTCTTCCTCTTCTTTCTACTGAGCTGCTGGTGTGCTCTTGAGCTTTGCTGAGTTCCGAAGCTTCGTGTGAGCTTCTTCGACTGGGTTCCTGCTATTGTAGGCGTCTCGTGAAGTTGCTGCTTCAACCAGTCGACAAGAAGGCAAGCTAGGGTTATTACATTGTTGTATTGTACTTAGTTTCTTGCTGTATTCTTGTACTCCTGTTTATCTTGCTGTTGCAAGACATTGTGGCGAGGTTTCTCCACCCAGAAGGAGTGATTATTAGCCGGGTTTCCGGGGTTTCATCCACCGACGGATTAATAGGCTTCGTCCACCTTACGGACACGCCGAGGAGTAGGAGTTTCATCTCCGAACCTCATTACATCGACGCGTATTGAGGTTTGATTTCTTGTCTTTGTTTCGCTGTTTTTATTTCCGCTGCGCTAACCTTGATTTGTAGAACGAAACGAACGAGATTTGGGGTCGGCTATTCACACCCCCCCTCTCTAGCCGCAATCATCGATCCTAACACCTAGGTCCAAGGGGGTGGTAACCCTAGGCAGAAAGTCTTGGCAGGTCGGAGCTTCGGGCAAAATCCCTAGGGGGCGGTAACCCTAGGTGGAAATCCTGGTGTCGCGAACCAGGTGAAAGTCTGGACGAGTCATGGAGCGGGTGTCCAACATGAAGACCGGAAGATTCGAGTGCCGAGCAAAAGTCCAGTTGGTCTAGAGGACCAAACTGGCAAAAGGTAACTTCTCCTTAGTGGAGTAGGTGAGGATGCGTTCCCCGCAAGAGGGAACAGTAGGCGTCGGTTCGACCTAAGATTTCCGGTCGAAAATCGTAGGTCAGAATCGGACAGTCCGAAGATTGTTAATCTATTTACTTATATATCTGCTATATTCTAGCTCTGTTTTGCAGGAGAACGTTTCTAACAAATTCTGTGCAGGGTCAGAATTGACCGGGATCGGACGATCGAACCAAGTTATCGGTCGACCGAACCCCCAAAGCAGCTGATCGGACTTCCAGTGAGTGGATCGGGCTTGACCAGGGGATCAGTCGACCGAACCGGGGTTTCGGTCGATCGAACCAGGGATAACTCTTGACCAGATCGAAGCGGAGCGAGCGGATCGGGCGGATCGGATAGGAGGAGACCGCCTGATCGTTCGATCGAACGCGGGGATTGGTCGACCGATCCACCTCGGGTCAAACCTAATCCCAAGACTTGGGGATCCGGATCAATCTTGCAGAGCCTAAAAAGGGAGCCTCGGGAAGCAGCCAAAAACTCAACTCGATCAGAACATCCTGTGCACTCATACGCTGCTCCGAACACTCAAGCAATGCTCTGCTGCTTCGACAACTAACGACTAATTTCCATTCATCTCTTGTATTCTCGGTATTGTCTTAATTTGAGCTATAAACTGTTATACTTGTACACTTTCTCGATATTATAGTTGTTGCGCACCGAAAGCGATCAACGATCGCGGTCCTTGGTGTAGGAGTCACCTTAGACTCCGAACCAAGTAAACTCTTGGTGTCTCTCTTTGTTTGTGCTTATTCCATTTATCATTTCCACTGTTTCTAACTCAAACATTTTCTGAATCTGAAACAAGTGAAAGCCACGAGCGCTATTCACCCCCCTCTAGCGCTTTCGATCCAACAATTGGTATCAGAGCGGGGTAGCTTCTATTTGGTGCAAACACCAATCAAGTAATTTTTCGTGGTGTCTTTTAAATTTTTCGGAGTCGATTGGAATTAGCATAATTGCTATATTCCAATCTATTTTTTTTCCCGTTCGAATCGACTTTCCCTCGAAGTTAGTGCAACACCACTCGAGTTCATTTTTTTATTATTATACATCCCGCACTGCTAATCCAAGACCAGTCTTGGAACATATTTTTTTCCCCTTTATTTGTGTGCAGACATTAAAATGGCACTTCAAGAAAGTTATAGCACCGCTCGACCACCGCTCTTCACCGGAGATGATTTTGGGTACTAGATGTTAGTTAGAGACCTAGAGCCAATCATTTGATGATTGTATTATGGACTTGTTGTATCATATTCTTATATAAATAAAGGCATTTGTTTTTGGTTATTATACTTACTTGTATTGGTGCCAAATAAACTAAGTATAATAGCGTCCTTGAGTAGAAGGTTCTTACCTATATCAATCGATTGATTGAATCGATAGTGAGATGATATAGGGAATACTACTCTTAATCATTCCTAGTCGAGTATTAACATTCAGGGACAATGTTAATGCAATAAGACTAGCATGTATGTCAACTCGATGACTTGATCTCACAAGTCATGGATATAGAGATAGCAAGTTGACACATGGGTATGCATTGGAGAATGTATACTGAATGACCCGCCATGAGAAAGTATCATGGATCATTATATGAGTGTCATATACTTTCTCATGTGGCTATTAGTATGACTACTAGTACTTAGACCTGAAGTCACCATGGATCCCTACATAAGGAGTTATGTACTTTGGTTTCGTCAAACGTCACCCGTAACTTGGTGGACTATAAAGGCGATTCTGGGTATGTAACAAATTATGCGGAGGGATGTGAGTGATGTAGATGGGATCTATCCCTCCTATATGATGGGAGTGACATCGATATTCTTGATAGAGTGAGACCACGAAGTGCATGACCATGCCCAAATGAGTCAATATGAGATATTGAGCTCATTTGATTTAGTGAGTCTACTTGGAGTTCAAGATTTAGATTGGTCAGAGGATGACACGGTCTATGCCTCATATTGATCAATCTAGATGTCTAGGATAGAAGGACACTTGTCATATATTGTGAGGAGTCACAATTAGTAGTCACAAGGTGATGTTGGATCTCATCATTCTTATAACTTGGGTAGTAATGATGTCTTGCTAGATACCGCTTATTACTTATGCTTCTAAATGGGTTTAGGAGCATTGCCAACGTTATAAGAACCTATAGGGTCACACACTAAGAACAATTAGATGGAGATTAGGTTCATATGATGAACCAAGAGCATTATATTCATTTGATGGATCAAATTGGATTAAGAGTAATCCTAATTGGGCTAATTGAGTTGGACTCAAGTTGATTCATGTGTTCAATGAGTCTAATTTAGATTATGACTCATTGAATCAATTTAATTAAATGAATTAAATTTATTATATTAAATTGGCTTGAATCAAATGGTTGGATTAGATCAACCATGAGAGTTATAATGTCAAGTTTGACTTGACTTGAGAGGAAGAGGAAAAGTCAATTTTGACTTGACTTTATGCCACATCATTTGTGAGTTTGCATTAAGTGGCCAATAATGATGTGCCACTTCATCAAGGCTAGCATATGTGTGTGCCACCTCATGGAGGTTACAAATCTCCTATTTAATGTGGCCTCCACATTAAATGTGAAGGGGGTAACAAGCTTTGTGGTGGCCGTCCACTTATGGGGGTTTTGATGAGGTGAATTTCATTCAAGCATTTTTGTAACTCTCATCTTCTTCCTTGCTCCAATTCTTCTCTCCCTCTCCTCTCCATTGCCGAGACCTTCTTGGAGTGCTAGAACACTCTAAGGTTCTCCCTCTATCGATTTGTTCGTGTGGATACTTCTAGAGGGTTGCCTACTTTGACAATCTTGAGATCCGGCACCTTGGACGAGCGGGATTTGCGAAAGGCACGCATCAAGGGTAAAACTCATACTCTAATGTAGATCTAGAGTTTGTAAACTCATACTCGTAGGTTTTTCGAAAGTTTTTATTCTTCGCACGGATCCGGTGGCGGGGGTTTGAGGGTTTTCGCGACGCGAAAAAGCGATTTTCGCGGCACGAAAGACCCAACAGTGGTATCAGAGCCACGTGCCAAGCGAGTACGAATTTAATTTGATTTTTTATGAAAAATATAGGTTCTGTAACTTTCTATAATTTTATGGTTTTTATGGGTATTTTTCTCGTAGAAGCGAAGCACAAGTGTTTCGACACTTGTAGGCTTCGACTACCGAGAAGATTTTTCCGAAACGGCAAGGTTTCGCCCCAAAAATTTTTGGGAAAGTGGGCTAAGGCGCTGTAGGATTGCTTAGGGATACTCGCTATGGTTAGATCACGGGTAGGGGCACTACCCCTAGCCCCGCAAGGGGATTCGTTCCGTGATTGCGCCCGAAAAACGCTAAACAGGACCGCTGAGAATTTTTACTCGTAAAAATTGTAGAAAAATTACATAAAATTATAGAAAATACATAATTTAGAATTATGTATTATTTGTATTATTTTGTGATAGTCATGGCCCAAAAAGACCCAATCTGATTGGAAATGTGTTGTAATTCATATTACGGCCTGCGCGCCGTCATTTGTGTTGTGTGTGCTGTATATTTGATACGCGACCTGCGCGTCGTGCCTTTCTCCATTTATTCTTGTTGTAAATTAGTTTAGACTCGAATGTAACTTGAGTTTCAAAATTGTAATGTACAAAATTGGAGCGGTGGAAGGTCCACTCGAGACGGAGCTACGAGGAGGGCGCGAGCAACACAAGGTGGTCAAAGGGAGGAGCTTGAGAAGTTGTTGACCTTAGGTTGACCATCCGATCTTCTCATTGGTTTGAGAAGATCGTAGTAGGGCCATGACTAATCACAAATAATTTAATTAATTGCTTGTATGTATGTGATACATAATTAGTAATTAATTAGTGCCTAACGATTAGATTAGATCTAAATCGTGTACAAGATGCACCCTCTCGATTAGATTAGATCTCAATCGCGTCAACTCAAATGCCTACCATGCCATGATACTTATCACTACCTCGATCACATGTGTTGTTGAATCTGCCAAAGCAGAGCAACACATATTATCTTGGTAGGGTACGGAGGGACAATCTTGGTCCCGCCTATCAACGCATGGGTGAGTACAACTCAATTAGATTGAGTAACTAGTTAACTCAATTGGATCGAGTTTAACTGTAGGCATTCTTCCAACGGTTGGAAAGATAGGACATAAATCATATTTATATTAATTCTTGGGCGTATTAGCCAAAGCTAACTCAAGTTTTAATATAACTGCGGATAATGATCCTATAAACAAGAGTTGCATAGAGATGTAATTGGTAAATCATTACCTACCGATCATACTAAGTCTTGGGCGATTTATCCAAAGCTAACTCAATGCGTAGTATGATGTGGATCTTGTCCCACATGAATTATAGAATTTAGTGGGAGCATCATTTAGTTAAAGGCCTAATTAAATGATTTAAAAGAATATGATATTTATTTTCTGTATTTTTCTGTTGTAGATAACCATGACGTCAAACACGAACACTTTCTCTCTGCGTTCTGTCCTTGACAAGGACAAGCTCAACGGAGAAAATTTCCTGGACTGGTACAGGAATCTGAGAATAGTTCTCACCCAGGAACGTAAACTGTACGTTTTGGAGCAGCCCATTCCGGAGGCTCCTCCTGCCAATGCCACGCGAGCAGACAAAGATGCTTACAAGAAGCATCAAGATGACGCATTAGATGTGTCCTGTCTAATGCTCACGACCATGAACTCTGAGCTTCAGAAGCAACATGAGTTAATGGGCGCTTATGATATGGTTGAACATCTTCGTCAACTATATCAAGGACAAGCGAGGCATGAGAGATTTGAGATCTCAAGGGCACTATTTCAGTGTAAGATGTCACATGGGGCTCCCGTAGGCCCATATGTACTCAAAATGATTGGGTACATAAAAAACCTACAGAGGTTGGGATTCCCGCTTGGCCAAGAGCTGGCCACTTACCTGATCTTGCAATCCTTGTCGGATAGCTATAGTCAATTCCTTCTAAACTACAACATGAACGAAATTGACAAGCCACTGCCCGAGCTGCTTAGCATGTTGAGAACTGCTGAGCTGAACCTTAAGAAGGCAAAGCCCCACTCTGTTCTGATGGTTCAGAAACACAAGGGCAAGGGCAGGCCCAAAGGCAAAGGAAAGTCCCAAGCCAAGGGCAAAGGCAAGGCACTGAAGCCTAAAGGAGGGGTCGCCAAGGATGCTACCTGCTTCCACTGCGGTCAGACCGGGCACTGGAAGAGGAACTGCAAGGTGTACCTGGAAGATCTTAATAAGAAGCGAAGTGAGACTTCCACTTCAGGTATATATGTTATAGAAGTTAATCTATCTATTTCTTCATCATGGGTATTAGATACCGGATGTGCTTCTCACATTTGTACTAATGTGCAGGCGCTGAGAAATAGCAGGACATTGGCGAAGGGCGAGGTGGACCTATGCGTAGGCAATGGAACACGGGTTGCTGCTGTTGCTGTAGGAACTTATCATCTATCTCTGCCCTCTGGGCTTGCATTAGAATTAGATGAATGTTGTTATGTGCCTGCTTTAACTAAGAACATAATTTCAGTTTCTTGTTTGGACAAGAAAGGTTTCTCTTTTATTATAAAGGACAAATGTTGTTCTGTTTATTTAAAAGATATGTTCTATTGTAGTGCACCTCTGATGAACGGACTCTACATTCTAGACCTTGAAAGTTCTATCTATAACATAAATACAAAGAGGTTCAAGTCAAATGACCTGAACCAAACCTATCTCTGGCACTGTCGCTTAGGTCATATAAATGACAAGTGCTTATCCCAGCTCCATAAGGATGGTTTGCTAGACTCATTTGATTTTGAATCTTATGAGACGTGCGAGTCATGCCTACTAGGCAAGATGACCAAGACTCCCTTTAGTGGGCACAACGAAAGAGCGACTGATTTGTTAGGACTTATACATAGTGATGTATGTGGCCCTTTCAATGTCGTTGCTAGAGGCGGTTATAGGTACTTCATCACATTTACTGATGACTTTAGTAGATATGGTTATGTGTACTTGATGACACATAAATCTGAATCCTTTGAAAAGTTCAAAGAATTCAAGAATGAAGTACAGAACCATCTTGGCAAGAGTATTAAGATACTTCGATCAGATCAAGGTGGAGAATACCTTAGCCATGAGTTTCGTGACTATCTAGCTGAGTGTGGGATTTTATCCCAACTCACTCCTCTTGGAACACCACAGTGGAATGGTGTATCTGAAAGGAGGAATCGTACCTTATTAGATATGGTACGATCTATGATGAGTCACACAGATCTTCCGACATTCCTTTGGGGCTATGCTCTAGACACGACAACTTTTATACTCAACCGAGTTTCATCCAAGGCCGTGATAAAGACACCATATAGGATATGGACTGGGAAAGATGCCCAGGTGTCTTTTATGAGGATTTGGGGTTGTGAGACTTACGTTCGACGTTAAGTCTCAGACAAATTAGGACCCAAATCCGACAAGTGCTACTTTATTGGATATCCCAAGGAAACTAAGGGATATTACTTCTACATTCCCAGTCAGCACAAGGTAGTTGTGGCAAAAACTGGGGTCTTTCTAGAAAGGGACTTTGTTTCTAGAAAGACTAGTGGAAACACGTTCGATTTTGAAGAAGTTCAAGATGTGGACCATAGCACTGAAGCCTCAATGGAAGTTGAACTGGAACCACAAAGTGTTGTGGATGATGTTGTTCCACAAGGAGTTGAGGAACAACAACCAGTTCAAGTAGGCATACCTCTTCGCAGGTCTGATAGGGTACGTCGTCAGCCTGAGAGATACTCATTTCTCCTGTCTGACCATGATGACGTTGTGCTCATAGAGGATGAGCCTACCACCTATCAGGAAGCTGTGATGAGACCAGATTCCGAGAAATGACTAGAGGCCATGAGATCCGAAATGGAATCCATGTACACCAACCAAGTATGGATTTTGGTTGATCCACCTGAAGGGGTAAAACCCATTGGGTGTAAGTGGGTCTTTAAGAGAAAGACTGACATGGATGGACTTATTTATAAGGGTCGCTTGTTAGCTAAAGGTTTCAAGCAGATTCATGGTATTGACTATGATGAAACCTTTTCTCCAGTAGCGATGTTTAAGTCCATTCGGATCATGCTTGCTATTGCAGCATACCATGACTATGAGATATGGCAGATGGATGTCAAAACCGCATTTCTAAATGGAAACCTGCTTGAGGATGTGTACAAGACACAACCTGAGGGTTTTATAGATCCACAGCATACTGGCAGAGTATGCAAGCTACATAGGTCCATTTATGGACTAAAGCAAGCTTCTCAGAACTGGAATCTTCGATTCGATGATGCAATCAAACAGTTTGGTTTCATCAAGAATGAAGATGAACCTTCTGTCTACAAGAAGGTTGTAGGGGATATAGTTGTCTTCCTCATATTGTATGTGGATGACATACTACTCATTGGGAAAGACATCCCTTTGCTACAGTCTGTCAAGACTTGGCTAGGGACATATTTCTCAATGAAGGACTTAGGTGAGGCATCCCGCATTCTAGGGATATAGATCTATAGAGATAGATCTAAGAGATTGCTTGGCCTAAGTCAGAGTACATATATTGACAAGGTACTTCTACGGTTTCCCATGCAGAACTCCAAGAAGGGATTTCTGCCAATGTCACATGGCATGAGTCTTTCGAAGACTCAAGGTCCCTCTTCTAGAGAGGAGAGAGACCGCATGGATCATGTCCCTTATGCCTCAGCCATAGGATCTATCATGTACGCCATGCTATGTACTCATCCTGATGTCTCGTATGCTTTGAGCATGACGAGCAGATACTAGTCAGATCCAGGTGAAAGTCACTGGATAACAGTCAAGAATATTCTTAAGTACTTGAGAAGGACCAAATGTAATGCCCGAAAATTCTCAAAACTGCATTAGAAATATTCTATGATTTTTCTGGAATTTTTAGATAATTTTCCGGAATTTTTAGAATAGCGGAAGTAGCAAAAATAAATAGAAAATGAAAACGGCCTAAGCGGGAATTGAACCCAAGACCTATGGTTTATGGATAATACTAGTAACCAAGTGAACCCAGCAGGGCCGTGCTGAAAGGAAGGGGAAACATTTATATTTAAGTTTAAGTTGGGCCGAAATACCCACTTAATATAAATAGGGAATTAATGGGTGAAGAGTTATTTTCCCTTAGCGTGATTTTTCCTCACCCTTACCCTAGCCACGCCGACTCCCTCTCCTCCTCCTTCTCTCGGCGCCAACCACAAGAGGGCCTAGGGTTCCTCTCCTAGGGCTCCAAGGGCACTTCCCGGCAACGACTTCGACACGAGGACGCTCCCCTCCGCTAGAGGAACACATAGACGCGAGAAGATCGTCGAAAGGATCCTCTCCTCCGGAAATCCAGCGATTAGAATCGTAAGAAAATCCTAACAGGAGGTAAGAAACCCCTCACCTGCAGTATAAGTAGCTTTCATTTGATTGCATGCCTCTAGTTTAGCTATATGCAGATTTTTCGGCACTCAAGGTGTTTTTAAACCCTCCTCGCAGATTAGGGATCTAGTTGAGCACCTCTAGATGGGCCAGACACGTTGTTCTCCTTCAGTTGGAGGCTCTAGACGTTGTCGGGTGCCTGGAGGTGGTCTCCCTATTAGAGGGGAGAGTTGGAGCACACCAAGTGTTCGACAAAATGATTAGTGTAGCTAAATATTACCTCAGATATTTTTAATAGCTCAGTTAAATGCACAAGTAGCATTTAAATCAGTATATTAGTCTAGTTTCAGCTTACATGGGACTACGGTCCAATGGGTGGGCTCCCACAGTTGCCTCTAGGTTTAGATAACCTAGCTCTAGGTTCAGATAACCTAGAAATAGTAAAATAAACAATTAGTAGCTATATTCAATATTTTATTTTTAGTGGCACTGTACAGGATTAGATATCCATTGGGTTGGGCTCCCACAGTCGTCCTTAGGTTCAGATAACCTAGTAAACCCTACTAAATGCGGGACTTGCAAACCCGGGTCTAGCTAGGGATGCGCGCACAGTAAGTACAGTTGCCGGGCCCAAACAGCAGCATGATTACTATTTTCACTTATTATGATAATAGCTTTCAAACTTATAATCTAGTTTTGTGAATATAGTGTTAGCCCAGTTTTAGTTTCAGTTTCAGTTTAGTTCTTCTAGTTGATACCATGAGATAGCTCCATGCTTAGATTTTATTATGCATGCTATGTTTCAGTATTTATGCCATGTAACTTCAGTATGCCATGCTTTAATAAATTCAGTGCATGTTTTTAAATAGCATTCTTTAAAAACATGTTTGCATCGTTGCATGTTTAGTGAGGTAGATGGTTTCTTACTAAGCTTAAAGCTTACAGATACTATTTTCCCTTATACTGCAGATAAAGGTAAAGGGAAGATGGACTAGCAGAGGAAGCTGGAGGTCAATGCAGAGATGGTGTGTGTGGCAGGAACCTGGAATGAAGATCCTTAGGGAGTTTAGCAAATTAAGAACTTAGTTTCTTTTCTCGAGTACTTTTATGCACTTTTAGACCTTAGAATGTTTAAACCATGGAAGATTTGTTTAAGTTGTTAGTAATTATATTGGAATGCTAGTTAATAGATGTTAGAACTTATTTCAATTGATTTTAGAACTCTTATATGAGATTTTGGCACGAACTAGTGCTGAAATCAGAGTTTCAGTGCGAAATCATAAACCCAGATCGATCTACAGATCGATCAGAGTTGGGTTGTGCCACTGGATCAGTCAGCTGACCGATCCAGTCGCGAACAGAGAGTTTATGGATCGGTCAGCCAACTGATCCAAATGCGAACAAAGGGTGCAGCAACTCACTGATCGGTCAGCCGACCGATCAGTGAGCCACTGGATCGGTCTACCGACCGATCAGTGCACTCCTGGATCGGTCGGTAGACCGATCCAGCCACGTACAGTAGCGATGAAGCTTGTGGATCGGTCAGTCGACCGATCCAGGGTCTCTCTCCGTGCCAGTATCAAGCTGGATCGATCCGACAGCCCAATCGATTCATGGATCGATTGAAATGCCTAATTACAGTTAGCAGGACATCCGAGAGGCATAGATTATCTTCCCTAGCATGTGTACAACTCCTAGGTATACCTAGAATGTTAAGTTTAGATTTTACAGTAATCAGTTTAGCAAAATTTTAATCAATCTAGATTTCCGCAATAGTAATTTAGCACAGCATAATTTAGCGATCAGCCTCACAGCCTAGTTAGTAGGAGACGGGTTGTTATAGAGTGGTATCAGAGCAGTGTTCCATACTTCCTACACACACATCAGCATTGTACCTGCAGCTTCCAAGTAAGAACATCTCTCACTGTATTTATGTTTCTTGTTTTCATGTTTACATATAACTAAAGCATGCTTGTGTATGATAGTATTTAACATGATAACAGTAGTTACTTCATTATGATTGTGTTAGTTATGTATGTCCTCTATGTCTTTAGAAATGGCACGAGGACGCCCAGGTAAAAGGGCACCAGAGCGAAGCGCCCAGTGAACCAGATGACATGGGCTGACTTCGAGAAGGAATTCTTTGAAGAATTCTTTCATATGCGGGTCACAAACCGCCACTACGATGAGTTCATTGAGTTTCGTCAGGGCAACCTATCAGTTGAGGAAGCCGTGAAGAAATTCAACAGGTTGGCTCGTCTATGCCCTGAATTAGTCAGCACAGAAAGGGAACGAATCCGGTTGATGCTCAAGATGCTGAGGCCGGAAATAGCAATGAACGTGGCTGGTGGCGTTCATAGACCACAAACCACAGAAGAATTAGTGAGTAGTGCTCTAATCACTGAGCATTACCAGAATAGCATCAAGCAGCAGAAGCAAGTCCTCTTAGAAGCTAAAGGTCAAGGAGGCTCAGGCACTCAGAAACAGCAGGGCCACAGCTCCCATGGCTCTAACTGGAAAGGGAACTCCAGCAACAAGCGTAAACCAGGGAGTTACCCAAAAGGAGGGCCAGCAAGCAAGCAGCCCAGCTATCCAAAGTGTGCTACTTGTGGGAAATTCCATCCTGGAGTTTATCGTAAGGGCACACGAGGATGCTTTGAATGCGGACAGGAAGGGCATATGGCCAAGCAGTGTCCAAACAAGACCAGTCTTCCTCAGCCACAGCCGATTCAGTATGGAGGCCAGCCAGCTCAGTTATATCAGATGCAGGCCGCTTTAGATGGTCCACATATCATCCAGGGCAGATTAGAAGCCCCTCCAGCTACGACCAATGCGAGGATCTGCTCACTCACCAGAGAGGACGCAGCAAATGCCTCGACAGTTGTTACAGGTCAGATTAGTATTTTACAGCAAAGTACAACTGTCTTATTCGATACTGGGGCAACCCATTCTTATATATCCAGGGCATTTGCTGAGAAGTTAGCAGTACCTCCAGAGGTACTCAGTAGTCAATTTCTGACGACCTTACCTTCAGGAGAAATTATGGCATCGACGCACTGGCTCAGAGCAGTGCCAGTCATTATAGCAAACAGAGAGCTCTTTTGTGATCTGATAGTGCTAAATATGACTGACTATGATTTCATCCTTGGAATGGACTTCTTGATCAGATACGGTGCTTCCATCGAGTGCCGTAAACAGAAAGTCATATTCCAACCTGAAGCGGAAGCACAGTTCGAATTCATCGGAGAACCCAGGAGAAAGGCCAAGAAGTTTCTCTCAGCTATGAAGGCACAGAGGTTGATGGATTCAGGATGTATGGGGTTCTTAGCACACGTAGTCAGCACCAGTCAGGACAAGGGCCAACAGCTAGCAGAGGTCCGAGTCGTATGTGACTACCCAGCAGTCTTCCCTGAAGAGTTACCAGGCCTAGCACCAGACAGGGGGATCGAATTTGAGATAGAGCTCATTCCCGGTACAAATCCTATTTCCAAAGCACCTTACCGCATGGCTCCAGCAGAACTGAAGGAACTTCATGAGCAATTATAGGAGCTGCTTGACAAAGGCTTCATACGCCCTAGTCACTCACCATGGGGAGCGCCTGTATTTTTCGTGAAGAAGAAGGACAGGAGCATGCGCCTGTGCATAGATTACAGAGTACTGAACCAAGTCACAATCAAGAACAGGTATCCTCTTCCCAGAATAGATGACCTGTTTGATCAGCTAAAGGGAGCAGCAGTGCTCTCTAAAATAGACCTCAGATCAGGTTATCATCAGGTGAAGGTTAAAGAAGGGGACATACCCAAGACAACATTCAGGACCAGATACGGACATTATGAGTTCGTAGTCATGCTCTTTGGCGTGACAAATGCTCCAGCTACTTTCATGGACCTTATGAACAGGGTATTCAGAGAATATTTAGATAGGTTCGTTATCGTGTTCATCGATGACATCCTTATCTATTCCAGAACTCAGGAAGAACACGTAGAGCACCTGAAAATAGTATTGCAGACCCTTCAGCAGAATTAGCTATACGCCAAGTTCACCAAATGTGAATTTTAGCTAGATCAGGTGTCCTTCCTGGGTCATATCATCTCAAAGGATGGTATCATGATAGATCCCAGTAAGATAGAAGCTGTGAGTAACTGGAAAAGACCCAAGAACGCCAGTGAGATCAGAAGCTTTCTGGGATTAGCAGGTTACTACAGGAAATTCGTAGAGGACTTCTCCAGGATAGCCTCCCCACTGACAGCTCTTACCAGAAAGAACAGAAAATTTCAGTACAGCTTCAGTGAGCTAAAGAGGAGATTGACCAGTGCACCTATTCTGACTCTACCAGAGAACGCAGATAGCTTTGATATATATAGTGATGCCTCGAAGTTGGGACTAGGAGCAGTGCTGATGCAAGATGGCAAGGTAATCGCCTACGCCTCCAGACAACTTAAGGATTATGAGAAGAACTATCCTACTCATGACCTTGAGCTTGCAGTAGTGGTGTTCGCTCTCAAGATTTGGAGACATTACTTGTATGGAGCTCAGTGCAGAGTGTATACAGATCATCAGAGTCTGAAGTACTTCTTCACTCAGAAGGATCTGAATATGCGACAGCGCAGATGGCTAGAGCTGGTCAAGGACTACGATATAGACATCCTCTACCACCCAGGGAAAGCCAATAGGGTAGCAGATGCACTTAGCAGGAAGTCCAGTGCTACCTTATTATCTCTAGCAGCCATGTCACCACCCCTACAGAAAGAGATCACAGATTTTGGTCTCGAACTCATAGTTGGGCAGCTCTCTACTATGACCTTAGAGTCGACCTTGCTTGGTGACATTCAGACAGCTCAGGAACAGGATCCTGAAATTCAGAAAATCAAGCAAGGATTAGCAGAAACAGAAGGTGGAGAGTTCAGAATATCAGATAGCGGGGTGTTGTATTTTGGTGACAGGCTATGTGTTCCGGATCAGGAGGAACTACAGAGGAAAATTTTAGATGAGGCTCACAAGACTCCCTATGCGATGCATCCAGGCTCCACCAAAATGTACCAGGACTTGAAGAAGCATTTTTGGTGGCCCGGGATGAAGAGAGACATCGCTCGATATGTCAGCACCTGCCTAACCTGTCAGAGGGTTAAGGCAAAACATCAGAGACCAGGGGGAGTTTTGCAGCCCATACAGATACCAGAATGGAAGTGGGAAGATATTTCTATGGATTTTATAGTGGGACTACCCAGAACCACGAATGGTTTCGACACCATCTGGGTAATAGTCGACAGGTTGACTAAATCAGCCCACTTCCTAGCTATCAGAATATCCTATTCCATGGAGCAGTTAGCTCAGTTGTATCTCAAGGAGATCGTCAGGCTGCATGGAGTCCCACGAACCATTATTTTAGACAGAGACAGTAGGTTCACATCACACTTCTGGGAGTGTGTACAATCAGCTTTGGGCACGAAGCTAAAATTCAGCACAGCCTTCCATCCTCAGACAGATGGTCAGACGGAGCGAGTAAATCAGGTACTCGAAGATATGCTCCGAGCATGTGCCCTAGATTTCAAGGGAAGTTGGTGCAAATATCTGAGCCTAGCAGAATTTGCATACAACAACAGCTATCAGGCCACTATCGGCATGGCACCTTACGAGGCTCTCTATGGGCG